>NC_086098.1:164992982-166315482 GCF_963921235.1 Mobula hypostoma | reverse complement strand
TATTGGGGGAGTCTAGGGCCATGGGGCATTTTTGGAAGGACATTCCTTTAAAAAAGATAGGAGAAGAAATGTCTTTAGCCAGTGGATGGCAAATCTGTGGAATTAATTGCCACGGATGGCTGTGGAGGCTAGGTTATTCAGTATATTTAATGCAGAAGTTGATAGCTTCTTGATTAGTCAGGGTGACAAAGGGTTATGGGGAAAAGGGAGAGAAGGCAGGAGATGGGGGTGAGAGGGAAAATAAATCAGTCATCAGAATCAGGTTTGATATCATCAGCATATGTCCTGAAACTTGTTAATCTTACTGCAGCAGTACAATACATCAATACGTATCAATACGTGATAAATATAGGGAAAAAACGTGAACGTCAGTAAATATATATATGTATATATATATATTTTTGCTATTATTTAACTAATTTTATATATATAAAAAAAGTTAAATAATAGTGCAAAAAAAGAAATTAAAAAGTTAAAAAATAGTGAGGTTGTGATCAAGGGTTCAATGTCCATTCAAAAACTGGACGACAGAGGGAAAGAAGCTGTTCCTGAAACATTGAGTGTGTACCTTCAGGCTTCTGTATCTCCCTGATGGTAGCAATGAGAAGGGCATGTCCTCAGTGATGGGGATCCTTAATGATAGACACCAACTTTCTGAAAGTTCTCCTTGAAGATGTCCCGGATACTCTGGAGGCTAGTGCCCATAATGGAGCTGGTTAATTTTGCAACTCTCTGCCCCTCTGCCTGTCAGGATGCTCTCCATGGTACATCTGTAGAAGTTTGAGTGTTTTAGGTGCCAAAACAAATCTCCTCAAACACCTAATGAAATATAGCCGCTGTCGTGCCTTCTTTGTCACTGCATCGATATGTTGAGTCCAGGTTAGATCCTCACAGATACTGACACTCTGGAACTTGAAATTGTTCACTCTCTCCACTTCTGATCCCTCTGAGGACTGGTGGGTGTTCCCTCGACTTACCCCTTTCTGAAGTCCACAATCAGTTCTTTGGTCTCCCTGATGTTGTGTGCACAGTTGCTGCTGTGACACCACTGAACTAGCTGGTATATCTTGCTCCTGTGCACCCTCTCGTCTCCATCTGAGATTCTACCAACAATAGTTGCATCACCAGCAAATTTATAGATGGTATTTGAGCTATGCCTAGCCACATAGTCATGGGTATAGAGAGAGTAGAGTGTTGGGCTAAGCACACATTCCTGAGGAGCACCAGAGTTGATTGTCAGTGAGGTGGAGATGTTATTTCCAATCCGCACTGTTACATACCTCATGGATATCTTGTGACTGTCTTATAAGGATGATGTAATGGTCTTTTGGAGATCACCTGATGTAATTTTCCTGCCGATGTGAGGTCACGTGATGACCTGTTCTCACCAGGTATATAAGTGTAGAACCCTGGTGACACAGTTAGTTTTCCAGTTAGAACGCCAGCCAGATACTCTGCTCCACTGCGTATTTGCTTTATGACACAGTTTCAATTTAAAATGGAGTTTTACGTTCTATTGTAAGGTACAACAGTGTTGGGCCGGCAGTTTAATCAATCGCTGCCAGGTTTGTTGATGTATCTTTTCAGTAGTATTGGAGAGTGAAGACAGGAACCTGAAGGAGTCATTTGATGGTTGAAAGGATCGACCATTATTGAATTCATTCAAGAAAGAGTGATCTGCATGAGATAGCCTCTGCTAACAGTGGCAGAAAGGGCTGTGCAGGATCTAGTATCTAGAGGGGAAGGTCAGTGCCTTTAAACCGTTTTATTTCCGTCGTCGTGAATCCTGCCGACAAGGCAGGATCCGGCTGGGACTGACGTGACATCGTGTCTTCGAGGCATTCTTTACTTCAGGAAAGTCTCTCCTAATTGACTGTATAAATGTCTTGGACTTTCGAATTTACCATTCTAAGAACTGCGTTTGAATTTACTGCTTTAAGAACTGTTTTCGCATTTATTGCTTTAAGAACTAGTACTGAGTGGTGGTTTGTTAAATGGCTGCATAGCAGTTTACTTCCAGTTAAGATTTTAGTTGTTTTTTTATATATTGAGCAGAGTTGAATAAATGTTTGATTGTTTTTATAAAACCTGACTCAATTCAATTCACTATTCATTGTTGCCGGTCACGTGACAGCACAGATTGTGGTCTTCCAGTTAGGAGCTTGAGGATCCAATTGCAGAGGGATTTGCAGGGGCCCAGGTGTTGGAGGTTTTTGATCAGAACTGTAAGATAAATGTTGATAAACACTGAGCTGTAGTCAATAAACAGCGTCCTGACTTAGGTTATTGTATTGTCCAGGTGATCCAAGGCCTTGTGGAAAGCCAGTGAAACCATGTTTGCCATAGACCTATTGTGACGATAGGCAGAATGGCCTAATTCTTCTCCTATGTCTTATGGTTTTATTCTGGTATCTGGTGTCAGAGGGTGGCATGGTGGCATAGCAGTTGACAGCACCAGTGATGGAGATTTAATTCCCAACTCTGTCTGTGAGGGGTTAGTGAGTTCTCCCCATGAGCGTGCGAATTTCCTCCGGGTGCTCCGGTTTCCTCCCACTTTCCAAAGACGTGCAGGTTAGGGTTAGTGAGTTGTGGGAATGCTACGTCGGTGCTGGAAGCGTGGTGACACTTACGGGCTGCCTCCGGACATCACCGGACCGTAGTGGACGATGACACCAATGATGCATTTCACTGCTTGTTTCAAAGTTTCGATGTACATATCACAAGTAAGGCTATTCTTTATCTTTACCCTTTCACAGCAGATCACCCTCTTCCAGTTAAATTTTCCCTCTTTTCTAAAACATATACCCTCTAGTTCTTGATTCTCCAACACCGGGGGAAAGGAAAACATTTTGTGCATTCCCGCTAACTGTGCCCTCATGGTTTAATATCCCTCTTAATGCTTAGATGTACATGTGACAAATAAAGCTCATATTTTCTCTCTTTTATCTTCAGCTTTCATTTTCTTATGTGGTCTGGTCCCCAGTACTACTACAGTCCAATATTTCCAGCTCACAGCTCTCTCTCTCACTCTCCCTGCCTGTGATGCATGAAACCAGTGGCCCCACCACAGTGGGGTGGAAATGTCTGCACTCATTCAGTTAATGGCTGTCACGGTGGGGAATATTGGTCATTAAATAACTCACAGTCACTGAACAACACTCCAAAAGCCAGCCGGGGCTGAAGTCCTAATTACGTTCTCAAATCCAGCGACCTGAAAGGTGGCAGCCCTTTTTCAGCACACTCCTAATGAAGGTAGTTCCAGCAATTATTGTCAACTTTATGACAGAAGTCAGTGTGGAGGTCCTTCCTGTTTCCAGTAATCCCTCATTTCCAAATAACTGATTCAGTCATTTAATTCCCAATGCCATTAACTCCTGGAGAACTTATTTCAGATTTCCAGAAAGTACACACAAAATGCTGGAGGAAACCAGCAGACCTGGCAGCATCTACAGAAAAGAGAAAACGGTCAACAGGATTGGACAGGGGGATGGCTGTTTATACAGATAGACTGGATGGACCAATAGTACAACAGATGGATAGAGAGATGGATGGATGGACAGATAAAGGGATGATGGATAGGCAGGGACGGACAAAGGGATTATTCGATGGATGGATGGATGAAGGAATGGACAAATGAGAGATGGGCAGATGGAGGGACAGACAGATAGAGAGATGAAGGGATGGACAGAGGGATTAGTGGATAGATGGATAGATGAATAGATAGATGGATGAATGCTTGGCAGATGGATGGATAGAGGGACAGACGATTAGAGGGTCGGGTGGATGGATGGAATGAAATATGGACAGACAGAGGGAGAGATGGACGGACGGATTAAGGGACGGACAGAGGGATGGAGGGAGGGAGGGATGGAGGGACGGAAGGAGGGACAGAGTGAGGGACAGAGGGAGGGACGGAGGAACGGACGGAGGAACGGACGGAGGAACGGACGGACGGACAGAGGGACAGATGGATTGGACGCAGGCCTTTCAGCCAACTCGTCATGCTGATGAACATACCAATCTAAACCACCTGCTACAGGAACTTAGCAAGTTGAACTACAAGTCTTGATGCAGAATTTTGACCCGAAAAGCAACAGTTGCTTCCACCCACCCTTACAGATGTTGCTAGACCCACTGAATTCCTCCTGCAGATTGTTGACCCAAAAGAAAAGAACCTGACCACTAATGCTATTGCTGTTTGTGGAGTCTTGCTGTGCAACCCTGCCTCCCCTCTGCTCACATTTCACACCTACTCCCGTGGCTGTAACATGCCTCAGGATATCAGTATGGCGTGAACATTGGACATTGTCTGGTTCTCTGCTCCTCTGGGACAGCATTGGGCTTTAGGAGAAGGGCAGGAGCCACAAACAGTACTCACGTCTATTCCTGGAAGTCCTGCCAGACCGGGGATTCCAGGAGCCCCTGGGTCTCCAGGTTCACCTTGGGCACCCTGGAAGAGAATCAAAGGGACAGAGTCACCCCATAAAATAGTGGACATCATTCTGTGAACCTTCTCCGGGAAACTCTCCAATTTGTTTCAAGTAATGTCGTTGACTTACCGGTGGACCTGGTAACCCTGGTGGGCCAGGTTCGCCCTAGTAAAAGCAAAAGAGATAACTATTAGTTATGTTGGAAATAACAGATCACGTTCTTTAATGTTTATATTTACATAGAAGATCAAACAGTGAAACAGGTCCAGTCGTACAACTGTGTTCATTCTCCATGGAATCAGAATTATTATCACTGACATATGTTGTAAAATTTGATGTTTTGCAGCAGCAGTGCGATGTAAGACATGAAATATACTATAAATTATAATACGGAATATATATAAAATTTCTTAGATAACCTTAACTTCCCTAAGATTACACACGATATATCTTCTATGTTAGAAACTTCCTTCACTACTGATAAGATTAAGATGTTATTTTTTCTATGAACTTGGGGAAAGCTCCTGGCCCTGATGGGTTTACTGTGGAACTTTTTAAAATCTTTTGCACCCTCAGTAGTCCCCTGGTTATCCAGGGTTCTGGAGGCTTCATTAAAACTTGGTAAACTACCAGAATCCTTTTATAGAGCATCGATCTCTTTAATACTAAAGAAGGCTAAAGACCCCGCTCAATGTGCATCTTATAGACCAATATCCTTGTTAAATGTTGATTCTAAGATTTTTTCTGAATTATTAGCAAATAGACTAGAAAAAGCACTTCCTTATATTATTTCGGAAGACCAAACGGGTTTTATTAAGAATCGCTACTCTTTTTATAATATTCGTACACTTTTAAATATTGTCTATACCCCGTCACAAAACCTTCCTGAATGCATCATTTCCCTAGACGCTGAAAAAGCCTTTGACAGGGTTGAATGGCCCTACTTATTTAAGGTGCTTGAAATGTTTAACTTTAGCCCGAAATTTATATCCTGGATCAAATTTTTATATCATTCTCCTATGGCCTCAGTTCGTACTAACACTCTAAACTCACCTTCTTTTCCTCTTTTTCGAGGTACCAGACAAGGTTGTCTTTATTATTTGATACAGCATTAGAACCTCTTGCAATTGCTATTCGAGAATCTCCTAACATTATTGGTATAACTCATGGGTTACAGTCTCATAAAGTATCACTTCAGGCTGATGACTTACTTTTATATATTTCTAATCCTCAAAAATCTATTCCTGCAGCTTTAGATTTATTAGCACAATTTAGTCTTTTTTCAGGATACAAGTTAAATCTTAATAAGAGGGAACTTTTCCCTATCAATAAGCAAGTTCCCTTATATCAGAACCTGCCATTTAGATTGGTGAATAATCATTTTTCATATCTTGGGATTAAAATTATCTGTAAACATAAGGATTTAATTGACCACATTACACAACTTTCCTTTAAATGGTCTCCACTTTATCTAACTTTGACTGGTCATATTAATGCTGTTAAGATGTTTATTCTGCCAAAATTTTTATATATATTTCAGGCATTACTGATTTTTGTTCCAAAATCCTTTTTTGATAAAGTAGACTCTAAAATCTCTTCATTTATTTGGCAAAATAAAAACCCGCGATTGGGTAGAATACATCTACAGAAAGCTAAGAGAGATGGAGGCTTGGCTTTACCTAATTTTAGATTTTATTACTGGGCAATTAATATTTGACACATGAAATTTTGGTAACTTGACCAAGATATACTATCCATTCCTAAATGGGTAGTTTTGGAATTACATTCTGTTCAAGGCTATGCACTTGGCTCTATATTAGGTTCTTCTCTTCCTTCCAATTTGAAACGCTATAAACAGGTTTGCAACCCGATAGTTAAACATACCTTACGCATTTGGTTTCAATTCCGAAAATTTTTTGATCTTAATCAATTTGTGCTAGCGATTCCTATTATTGGCAATATATTTTTTTCTCCCCTCCTCTACGGACCGTGCCTTTCAAATTTGGAAGACTAATGGTAGATCATGGTGTTCGGACTTATTTTCAGATGGCTCCCTCATGTCTTTTGAACAGTTATCTAACAAATACAATTTACCAAGAACACATTTTTTTAGATATTTGCAAGCTAGAAATTTCCTAAGTACCGTACTTTCTTCCCTTCCAGTGTTACCCCTTACAAATATTTTAGATGCTATCATTAACCTCAACCCGTGTCAGAAAGGTGTAACAGCTATTATTTATAATACTATTATGAAACTTAGGATAGCTCCATTCGATAAGATCAGGACTGACTGGGAAAAGGAATTGGGTCTTACTATCCCGGCGGATGACTGGACTCATATTTTACAACTAGTCAATACTTCCTCTATCTGTTCCAAACATTCCTTAATTCAATTTAAAGTTGTCCATAGAGCACACATGTCTAAGGATAAATTAGCTCATTTTTATTCTCATATTAACCCTCTTTGTGATAGATGTCATGGGAGGTATCTTCCCTGACCCACATGTTTTGGTTTTGTCCTACTCTGGAAACTTTTTGGAAAGACATTTTTAATATTATTTCAAAGGTTTTGAATAGTGATATTTCTCCCCATCCTATTACTGCTATTTTTGGATTACCTAAAACTTCTAGTAATTTATCCCCCTCAGCGCATACAGTGATTGCATTTCTTACTTTAATGGCGAAAAGATGTATTCTACAACGTTGGAAGAAGATTAGTGCCCCAACTACGTTTTTCTGGTTCTCTCAAACGATACTGTGTCTAAATTTGGAAAAAATCAGAAGTAATCTTTATGATATTTCAGTTAAATTTGAATAGACCTGGAGATCTTTTATTCAATATTTTCATTTAATGTAACTATTTTTTTTCTCTCTGATCATATATACACTCCCTTCGTGGATTTTATCTGTTACTAGTGGAGGTCGGGTTTGAGGAGGTGATTGTTTAATCTGTTTAAGTCTACTATTTACCTAGTTAGCCCATTGTTCTGCTTTGCAGCTTAGTTGCACGTTAGTTTGTTTGGGGAGGTTTTCGGGGTTTTTCTCGCCTTATCGATATATATGGAAAACTAGTATACAACTATATTACCTCGTTATTTTGTAACTAACTTACGTTGTTTGCATTTTTTTTGTATTAATATTTCTTGTATATCGATATTGCAACAATGTATTGGTTGCTATTTGTTTTACCTTTTGTGTAATAATTCAATAAAAAGATTTAAAAAGAAAGGAATATATATAAAATTAAATACGTAGTGCAAAAGAGAGCAAAAATTAATGAGGAAGTGTTCATGGGCTCATTGTCCATTCAGAAATCTGATGCTAGAGGGGAAGAAGCTGTTCCTGAATCACTGAGTGTGTGTCCTTAGGCTGCCGTACTTCCTCCTGGATGGTAGCAATGAGAAGAGGACCATGTCCTGGTGGTGGGGGTCCTTAGTGACAGGTGCCACCCTTTAGAGGCATCACCTTTTGAAGATGTCTCCAAGGATGCTGGGGAGGCCAGTGCCCATGATGGAGCTGGCTGAGTTTACAACTTTCTGCAGTTTTTGTTCTGATCCTGTGTGGTGACCACTCCTTACCAGACAGTAACGCAACCTGTCAGAATGCTCTCCACATGCATCTGTAGAAATTCATGAATGTCAATTCTCCTCAAACTCCAAATGAAATATAGCCGCTATTGGCCCTTCTCGTGATGGCATCAATATGTTGGGCCCAGGATAGATCTTCAGAGATGTTCACATATATCTCACCCTTTCCACTGAATCCTCCACAGGAATAAAACTTTTAGTTTCTGGAGTCATCTGCAATTAGATACCACTGGCAGAAAATGATCCTCAAAGCTGTCCACAACCTGTTCTGTTTCCATTCACCAAAGCCGTCCCCGCCCGGAGTCACCCGGTCGTATTAATAGTTGGTATTCTGCCTTGTTTCCTCAACCAGGAATGAACCAACCCGTAAACACTACCTCACTAGTTGTGCTCCCTTTTTGCACGATTTATTTCATTTAATTTATTTACATATATTTTTTAATTGTAATTTAGTTTCTTAGTGTACTGCACTATACTGCTACTGGTAAACAACAAACTTCATGGCCTATCAGTGATAATGCACCTGATTCTGAGAGTGCAGTGGGTCTGTAGTCATTGTTCAAAATGCAGATTAACTCTACTTGAGCAGAATCTGTGGTTGAACTGTTACTGCCAACAGTTTGTTTTGAGGAAAGAGAAACTATTTTTTTAAAAAGTAGGCTGTCCATGACGAATACAACAATTAACAACAGACACTATTTTCCAACAGGCTTGGAGCGGCATGGTAGCACGGTGCTTAGCGTTTCACTATCCGGCGCCAGCGCTAAAATCAGGGTTCCATTCACACTACTGTCCATAAGGAGTTTGTATGTTCTCCCTGTGACCGTGTGGGTTTCCTCACAGTCCAAAGACGTGTGGGTTAGGGTCAGTGAGTTGTGGGCATGCTATCTTGTTGCTGGAAGTATGGCGATACTTATGGGCCTCTGCCAGCACATCTTTAGGTTGTGTTGGTTGCTAATACAAGCGATACATTTCACTGTAGGTTTCAATGTTTTGATGTACGTGATAAATAAAGCTAATCCTTATCTTTTAACGTAACTTCGATCTCCTACACCGTTACCACCTGGAACATGTTCCATTTGCTCTCTCATGTTGGATGTTAAAGATCCCAGGAAGATGCCTTGAACATGAACAGGGGAAGTATAATATATATCTGTCAAGAATATGAATGTTCTGACAAGTGTTCGCTGTGAATGTGAATGGATACGTGTGTGTATGCAGGAGTGCAAACATCTATGTCAGGATGCTGTTCATCGACTATACTCGGTATTTAATACCATCATTCCTACAATCCTGATTGAGAAGTTGCAGAACCTGGGCCTCTGTACCTCCTTCTACAGTTGGATCCTTGACTTCCTAACCGGAAGACCACAATCTGTACGGATTGGTGATAACATCTCCTCCTCGCTGACGATCAACACTGGTGCACCTCAGGGGTGTGTGCTTAGCCCACTGCTCTACTCTCTATATACACATGACTGTGTGGCTAGGCAGAGCTCAAATACCATCTATAAATCTGCTGATGGTACAACCATTGTTGGTAGAATCTCAGAGGGTGACGTGAGGGCGTACAGGAACGAGATATGCCAACTAGTGGAGTGGTGTCACAGCAACAACCTGGCACTCAATGTCAGTGAGACAAAAGAGCTGTTTGTGGACTTCAGGAAGGCTAAGACGAAGGAACACATACCAATCCTCATAGAGGGATCAGAAGTGGAGAGAGTGAGCAGTTTCAAGTTCTTGGGAGTCAAGATCTCTGAGGATCTAACCTGGTCCCAACATATTGATGGAGTTATAAAGAAGGCAAGATGGCGGCTATACTTCATTAGGAGTTTGAAGAGATTTGGCATGTCAACAAATACACTCAAAAACTTCTGTAGATGTACCGTGGAGAGCATTCTGACAGTCTGCATCACTGACTGGTATGGAGGGGCTACTGCACAGGACCAAAAGAAGCTGCACAAGGTTGTAAGTCTAGTCAGCTCCATTTTGGGCACTAGCCTAAAGTACTCAGGACATCTTCAAGGAGTGGTGTCTCAGAAAGGCAGTGTCCCTTATTAAGGACACCCAGCACCTTTTCTCACTGTTACCATCTGGTACACACACTCAGTGATTCAGGAACAGCTTCTTCCCCTCTGTCATCTGATTCCTAAATGGACATTGAACCCTTGGACACTACCTCACTTTTTAAAAAAAAATAAAGTATTTCTGTTTTTTGCATGATTTTTAATCTATTCAATACTTTTGTATACTGTATAAAGTATTCTGAAAGTCTCCCAAAGCAGTACCCAGAGGACACTGAAGCACACGTGACCACACTGAAGACCACCATCCTTGATACTTGTGAAAACATCACTGGATACAAGACCAGGAAAAACAAAGACTGATTAGATGAAAATGACAATGAAATGGAAGAGCTAATCAACAACGAAAGGCAAGTTTTCTGTGCCTGGCAGAAGGACATCAACTGCAAGGCAAAAAGAGAAGCCTACTCCAAAGCCAAGGCCATAGTCCAGCTTAGAGTAAGGGAAATAAAGAATCAGTGGTGGACTGAGAGGGCACTAGAAATACAGCAGCCTGCTGACTCTGGTGATATTAGGTGTTTCTTCATTGTCACCAAGGCAGTGTATGATCCAAACTATCGTGGCCTTAACCCCTTTTGTTCCAAAGATGGACAACGGCCACTGAAGGACAATGATCAATAGAAGGAACACTTTTAGGAGCTACCTAATCATAACACCACTGTTGACATTGAAGCCATCAACAGTTCTCACAATGACCCATGAAGGAAGACATGAGTAATCCTCCTAGTATCAAAGAGGTGCAGATGGATTGCAAGAAATTGAGGATCAACAAGGCCACTGGGCCTAAAAGAATTCCAGCAGAAATCCTCAAGGAAGAGGGCACAGAACATTTCAAGCATATCCATAACCTGCTTGTCAAGACCTGGGACCAGGAGAAGATTCCAGCTGAACTCAAGGATGCCTTGATTGTCACTCTTCGAAAGGGGTGACAAAGCTGACTGGAAATTATAGAGGCATCTCCCTCCTCTCTACAACAGGAAAGGCACTCTCCCGAATTTTATGTGACCAGCTTTCAACTCTGGCGAAAGATCTCCTGTCTGAGTCTCAGTGTGGCTTTCGTCCAGCCAGAGGAACATCTGACATGATTTTTACAGCACGTTAATTGCAGGAGAAAGCCCAGGAACAAAATCTCCCATTCTATATGGCCTTCATAAACCTTGAAAAAGCATTTGACTCTGTAAATCATCCTGTCCTTTAGCAGGTACTGTCCAAAACTGGGTGCCTGGAGAAATACCTCAAGATCCTGCAGCTCTTACACATGAAATGAATGCAACAGCCGCTCTGGAACAGCACCTTTCAACTTGAGACCGGGGTCAAACAGGGGTGAATCACTGCCCCAACTCTGTCTGCCATTTTCATTGCAACCATTCTTCACCTCACAGGCCAAGACCTCCCACAAGGAGTTCAGATTCTCTATAGGATAGATGGGGGGGGGGGCGGGGGTGGGCTCTTTAACCTTAACAGGTTCAAGGCAAAGCGCAAGGTGTCAACTACTTCCATCATGGAGCTCCAATATGCAGATGACAACACAGTTGTAGCTCACTCTCAGGAGGATCTGACGTGCATAATGTTTGCTTTTGCTAGAGCATACAAGCTCCTGGGACTTGATCTAAACATCAAGAAAACCCAAGTCCTGCGCCAGCCTGTTCCAGATCAATCTCTTAAACCTCCATCCATCCAAGTTGACAACATCCCTCTGGAGAACACTAATCATTTCCCATATCTTGGCAGCTTCTTTCTTCAAGAGCCAACATTGACCCTGAAACAAATCGCAGAATAGGCTGTGTGAGTGGAGCTTCTGCCAGGCGGAGAAAGTATAGTCCTCCTCTCCTTGCTATATGGAGCGCAGTCATGGACAACATACAACAGGCACACAAAATCCCTAGAAACTTGCCATCAAAGATGCCTCCGAAAGATTCTGAGAGTTAGCTAGAAGAACAGGCACACTAACTCCATCAGGAAGAAGGTGCAGGAGCCTCGGGATCCACACCATCAGATTCAGGAACAGCTACTACCCCTCAACCAGCAGGTTCTTGAACCAGTGGGGATAACTTAACTCAACTTCCTGGCCCCATCACTGAACTGTACCCACAACCTACGGACTGACTTTCAAGGATTCTTCGTCTCAGGTTCTTGATAGTTATTGTTTGTTTGATTACTTACTTAATTATTTCCCTTTTTTCCCTCTTTTTGTATTTGCACAGTTTAGTGTCTTTTGTTGGTATGGTCTTTCATCGATTCTATTATGGTTATTGGTGACATTTATGCACTTTGATAATAAATTTACTTTGAACTTAGTACTCTGCCTTTATGTTTGATCTTCCATAGTGCATCGCTTCACATTTTCCAGAAAGCAACAAAATAATTTAACCATACTCAACAAGAAAATTCCTTGGATTTTCCTGAGAACTGCTAGCTGTTCTGTCTGAACGTGAAAGTCCTAAACACCCTCACAGGCATTCACCAGCATTTTGTTTTCCACAGGAGATTCCTTCAGTGATTATGGCATTAAGGAGCAGGGGTCAGGGGTCAAGGGTCGACTTTATTCACCATATACATTTACATGCATTAGGAATTTGCTGTGGCGAGTTGGTCATGCGTAACACATGACAAAAAAAACAGCATTCAATGATTATAAAGAATCACACAAAAATAGCTTAAGGAGTTAAAGAGTGCAAAGATAATGCATCACTTTACAATATTTACAGTGCTGCATGAAACACACTATTTACAGTTTCAAAGATTACAGTCATCCTGGCAAACACTTCCACACTCCCCCTGGCAGCTTGCTCCATACTCTGACTGAAGAAGTTCCCCTTCAGGTTCCCCTTAAGTACTTCACCTTTCACCCTTAACCTATAACTTCCAGTTCTAGTCTCCATCTCAGTGGAGAAAGCCTGCTTGCATTTACCCTATTCATTCTCCTACAGTCTAGGGAATAAATTCCTAAACTATTCAACCTTTCCCAAAAACTCAAGTCCTGGCAACATATTTGTAAATTTTCTATGCACTCTTAATCTTATTGAAATCTTTCCTGTACGTTGGTGACCAGAACTACACACAATACTCCCAAATTAGGTCTCACCAACATCATATGCAATTTAAACAAAACATCCCAACTGCTGTACTCAACACTTAGATCGATGGAGTTCATTGTGCCAAAAGCTTCATTTACAACCCTTACTACCTCTGACACCATTTTCAAGGAATTAGGGATCTAAACTCCCAGACCCCTTTGATCTTTCACACACCACAGTTCCCTACCTCTCACTGGGTAAGTCCAACCCCGGTTTGTCCTTGCAAAGTTCAACACCTCACTCTTGTCAGCATTAAACTCCACCTGCCATATTCTAGCCCATCATCCCATTTACTGCTGTCACCTGAGCAGATGTTTGGGATAATTTTGGTAGATGTACTTGGTTTCACTGAGCCCATACACTGCAGGAGAGCCACCTTCCCCACGTGGAGTTGCCTACTGTGTTAGGTGCATGCAACCAAGGCTGACATTATTCCCTGGCATGCTGATCAATGCTGCACCTAAAAGAAATTACCTGAACTTTGTTCCAACATTGTGCACGTTTTCAACACTACTACGCATCACCATATGAGAAGTATTTTGGAACATACTGATATTGTGAAGGTAGTTAAGGAAACGCAAATTACTTTCTTGTCCAGGATCAGAGGTGGAAAGATTATTGCCTACTCCACCCACCCTTGCAGTCACCGAATTGCCATCAGGGAGACGCTACAAGTCCATCACCACCAGGACTATACTTATTCTCTGAAGCTTCTTTCCTGTAACTATCCAGCTTCTCAACAAAACTCACTCAGTCCCCTTGTTTCTCAGTTTGTTTGTATTTTCTCTCCATTTAGAAAATAGTCAACCCTTTCATTCCTTCCAGCAAAGTGCATGACGATACACTTTCCAGCACTGTATCCTATTTGCCACTTCTTTGCCCGTTCTCCTAATCTGTCTAAGTCCTTCCCCAGCCCCTCCACCTATCCTCATATCATCTACAAAGTTTGCAACAAAGCCAATCATCCAAATCATTGACATATAATGTAAAAAGAATCTGTCCCAATACAGATCTCCGTGGAACACCACTAGTCACCAGCAGCCAACCAGAAAGGCTCCATTTATTCCCACTCTTTGCCTCCTACCAATCAGCCACTGCTTCATTAATGCTAGAATCTTTCCCATAATACCCTAATGCATAGCTTGTTAAGCAGCCTCGTGTGTGGTAGCTTGTCAAAGGCCTTCTGAAAATCCATGGTGACATGGATGTTCTTTGATAATAAATTTATTTATTTTACTTTACCTTGAACCGGAGAATGTGCGCGGGGCTGCCCGCAAGTGTTGCCCCACGTTCCAGCACTGACATAGCGTGTCCCACAATGCTTAGCAGTACAACACAATGACAGGAAAACAAGCCCCTTTCCCACCCACACGCATGCACCCTTGTTATTCCACCTTTAGCTCAATACTTCACCAAATTACACACAAAACCACAAAACATAGGAGAATTAGGCCATTCAGCCCATCAAGTCTGCTCTACCATTTTCATCTTGGTTCTCAACCCCATTCTCCTGCCTTCTCCCCATAGCCTTTGACTCCCTGACTAACAAGAACACATCAACCTCTGCCAATGCTATAGTGGGTATTAAATATACCCAATGATTTGGCCTCAAGTGCCATCCGTTGCAATGAAATCCACAGATTCACCACCTCTAGTTCAAGAAACTTCTCCTCACCTCTATTCTAAAGACGTGTCTTTCTATTCTGTTGGGTGGTGGGGTAGAGATAGGTCTTTGCCAGAGGAGGTGTAAGGCGCTCCTTCCCTCCGCTAGCCTGCAGGTCATCCTTGGGCAAGGTGTAGCACCTGCTTAGCCCCCGATCAGGGCCATATAAAGCCATGGGAGCAGGTGGTGGATGGTCGTATAAGCAGCTGGTGCAGATCACAAGTCCTCGTTATGTGACCACTGACGCCAGGCAGACAATCTCTGAAGAGTATTGATAATGGCTGGGGTAATGACACTGTTCAGATGGCAATGGCAAACCACTTCTGTAGAAACATTTGCCAAGCACAATTATGGTCATAGAAAGACCATGATCATCCACGTCATACGACATGGCACATAATAAACAAATGATAATCAAGAAGCCTGCCAACCTCGGACATTCTCTCTTCTCCCCCCTTCCATCGAGCAGAAGATACAAAAGTCTGAAAGCTCGTCCCACCAGGCTCAAGGACAGTTCTATCCCACTGTCATCAGTTACTTGAAAGGATCACTTTTATGATAAGATGGACTCTGGACCTCACCATCTACCTCGTTATGATCTTGCACTTTATTGTTTACCTGCACTGCACTCTCTCTGTAGCTGTTACACTTTCTTCTGCATTGTTGGTGTTTTACATTGGACTACCTAAATGCACTGTGTAACGATCTGATCTGAATGGAGAGTATGCAAGACCTGATTTTCACTGTATCTTGTGGGTGGGGGGGGGCAACTGAATGAAGAATGAGGATTACAGAGGAGTGGGGAAAAAGGCTGAAGATTGGTAATGGAGGGGATTGAATGGAATGAAACAATCCCAACATTGAAAAGCTTTATGCATAAGGAGCATTTAAGGGCTATGGGCTTTTACTTGCTAAAGTTTAGAAGAATGAGAGAGGGAGACCCATTGAAATCTATTGAATTTTGAAAGGCCTAGATGAGTGGATGTGGAGAGGATATTTCCTATAGTGGGGAAGTCCAAGACCAGACAGCACAACCTCAGAAGAGAGGGATGTCCATTTAGCACAGAGGTGAGGAAGGATTTCTTTATTCAGAGGGTGGTGAATCTGTGGAATTTATTGCCACAGACTGCCAAGTCATTGGGTATATTTAAGGCACAGGTTGAAAGGTTCTCGATTAGTAAGGCTCTCAAAAATTATGGGGAGAAGGAGAGAGAATGGGGTTGAGGGAGATAATCATTCAGTCGTGATGGAATGACAGAGCAGACATGAAGGGCTGAATGGCCTAATTTGGCTCCTACATCATGGTCTTAAGTAATGGAGTTGGAATCTCTTTAGACACCAGCTAAGAAGGCAGACCATGGACAAAGAACACCACAAGAAAGAATCTGACTACCTAAAGGTGTAATGATCTGATCTGTATGAAGAGTATGCAAGACAAGATTTTCACTGTATCCATCAACGTCACAGATAGCAGGCCAGGACTCACCAGTAACCTTGGGCCCGTGTTAAGTATTTTCTTTGTGCACCTTAAGATTAATTACTCCTAATCAATTAATTAAGGAGACTAGAAGACTTACAAAATACTCCAACAAATTTCTACAGATGTACTGGTGCAAGTATCCTGACTGGTTGCATCACGGCCAGGTCCAGCAAATACAATGCACAGGAACATAGGAAACCAGTGAGTAGTGAACTCTGCCCTATACAGGTCAGGCACATCCCTCCCCGCCATAAATAGTATTTGCAGGAGGCACCATCTATCAACAAAGATCCCCACCATCTGGATCATGCCATCTTCTCACAGCTACCATTGGGAAGAGGTGCAGAAGCCTAAAGTCCCACACCACCAGCTTCAGGAACACCTAATTCCCTTAAACCAGGGATTCGCAACCTTTTTTATACCATGGACCAATACCATTAGGCAGGGGCTCTGTGGATTCCAGGTTGGGAACTCCTGCCTTAAACCATTATCTTCTGGAATCACTGCCTCAGTATAGTAACCTTTTCACCACTTTCCACTACAATGGATATTTTTGCTCTCATTGCATTCTTTCTTGTTCAGTTCATGTTTTTCCTGTAAATACTGTGTATCTGATGCTGTGTATCTGTGAGTCATTCGTGCATACGACAATAAATTTGATTATGACTTCAACTTCAAATAAATTTCTGTCTAAGTTTGCAACTAAAAGGTTTAAGCCAAAAAGAACCCACGGGTTCACCTTACCATTGTTGTTTGTTGTCTATATCAATGATCTAGATGATAATGTGGTAAATTGGATCAGCAAGTTTGCTGATGACACTAAGATTGGAGGCATTGTAGACAGCGAGGAAGGCTTTCAAAGCTTGCAGACGAATCTGGACCAACTGAAAAAATGGTCCAGGAAATGGCAGATGGAATTTAATACAGACAAGTGTGAGGTGTTGCATTTTGGAAGGACAAATCAAGGTAGGACATACACAGTAAATGGTAGGGCACTAAGGAGTGCGGAGGAACAAAGGGATCTGGGAGTTCAGATACATAATTCCCTGAAAGTGGCGTCACAGGTAGACAGGGTTGTAAAGAAGGCTTTTGGCATCCTGGGATTCATAAATCATAGTATTGAGTGTAGGAGTTGGGATGTTATGGTGTGGTTGTATAAGACATTGGTGAGGCCAAATTTGGAGTATTGTGTGCAGTTCTGGTCACCTAACTATAGGAAGGATATCAGTAAGATTGAAAGAGTGCAGAGAAGATTTACTAGGATGTAGGATGTTGCCGGGTCTTCAGGAGTTGAGTTACAAGGAAAGATTGAACAGGTTTGGACGTCATTCCTAGGAGCGTAGAAGAATGAGGGGGATTTGATAGTGGGTTACAAAATGATGAGGGGTATAGACGGAGTAAATGCGAGTAGGCTCTTTCCACTTAGATTAGAAGAGATAAATACGAAAGGACATGGCTTTAGGGTGAAAGGGGAAAGGTTTGGGGGAACATTAGGGGGAACTTCTTCACTCAGAGGGTGGTGGGAGTGTGGAACACGCTGTCATCTGACGTGGTAAATGCGGGCTCACTCTTAAATGTTAAGAATAAATTGGATAGATACATGGATGGGAGAGGTCTGGAGGGTTATGGACTGGGTGCAGGTCAATGGGACTAGCGGAATAAAATTTTGGCACAGACTAGAAGGGCCGAATGGCCTGTTTTCTGTGCTGTAGTGTTCTATGGTTCTATGTTCAGTATCAACTGCTGGACGGGGTACTTCATGACTTGGATTACCTGATAACCACACATGGAATAACATATTCGGTTCTGTTCACTCATTAGAGGAAGGGTATGGAAGTTTTAGAGAGGGTGCGGAGGAGATTTGTCAGGTTACTGCCTGGATTAGAGAATGTGTCTTATGAGAATAGGTTGAATAAACTAGGGCTTTTCTCTCTGGAGTGAAGAAGGACGAGAGGTAATTTTATAGAGGCATAGATCAAGCAGACAGCAAGACATTTTTCCAGGGTGGAAGTGACTGACACAAAGGGTCATAAGTTTAAGGTGATTAGAGGAAAGTATCGGTAGAACGTCAGAAGTAGGCTTTTTAAAGAGAGTGGTCGATGCGTGGAACTCTCTGCCTGGGGTGGTGGGGGAGGCAGCCATATTAGGAACATTTAAAAGATTCTTATTCAGGGACAAGGATGATTGAAACATTGAGAGCTACAATAGGAGGGAAGAAAGGGTTAAATTGATCTTAGGGTAGGTTAAAAGGTTGGCATAACATTGTGGACCGAGGGGACTATTCTACTCCAAGGTCACTGTAAATCTCCCCTTCCACACAGCCCTCCAGTTTTCTTTCTCATAGTAAGCTGAGGAGCCTGTGTTGTGTTGTATTGTTCTCGTTGGTGTAAAATATCGATCGCTGTTCCCCTCCCCCAAAGCAGGATTCAATTCAACCTTGGATAAATTGTATTGGGCATGTGATTATGGCATGGAAGCTGACCATTCAGTCCAACACTGACAGAATGGAGATGGAAGACGTGGAAAGTTGAAAGAGATTACCAATTCCAGCGACAGACCATCCCTGGGTTACAGGCACCTCTTATATGCTCAGAACCTCTCATGATATTATTAAATTGAAAATCTGAAGTTTGTAGAAACGTTCAAAGATTTGAAGTACATTTATTATCCTAGTAGGCCACAGGGAAAAGCATTCTTGGCTGAAGCAGCCCAGAACACATCAATCATCCCAATCAAACAGCTCAATAAAACAGCAAAAACAAGTAATCAGAATCCAAGCATCATGATCAAGTGCATCCTCAGTCTCTCCAATCAATCCTATACTTTCCTCTGACAGCAGCTAGCGAGGGGGAGGGAAGGGAAGACCAGTCAAATGCAGGCAAATGGTTCTGAACACTGCCCCCACCCCGTCCATCCTTCACTCTTGTCCTCATCGACTTCAACCTGGTTCAATGCCTCAATCAGAGAAACACAATGGAGTCAATCATGGGCTTGTGCCCTTGACACCTCAATTGGAGAGAAGCAATGGAGTCAATCATGGGCTTCAGCTCACCTCTAGACTTCCAGGCCACACTCCACACCAAACCTCACCGAACTCTCTCAGAGATAGCAAGGCACCAGATCGCTCAATCGGCCAAAACCAAACCATCAAAATGTAAATCCAATTGCACGCAGCTTAGTAGTAGAGCCACATTTGAGAGAAGTAGTAGTACTTTTGTGAACATCACTGGCACCAACTTGAAGTCGATTACTCCAAATAGCAGAACTCATTTCCTCACTCTTCCCAAATTGTTCTTAATTATCAGTCTTACCTGCTTTTGATACCAATCCTTATAGTATAGTTGTCATGTTGTCATTATAATATTGTAATGATTGGTAGCAAAAGCACTCAAGATTGATTCAAAAAATATGGTTACCATGGTGATTAGATTTTATAATTTACAGCTTCTGGACAAAGTCAACTTTTTGGAAGTGTCTAAACACAGAACTCATTAGTTACCAAGAGACAATTGAACATTTGCCAGTTATTTAGCATGGCTAGTAACCACTTTGAATTCAAGCAATTTCTTCTTCATTGTCAGATTTATTTGCAAGCCTGGGGCAACATGGTAGTGTAGCGATGAGCACAATGCCAGTGTCCAGGGTTCATTTCCCACCGCTGTCTGTAAGAAGTTTGTACAGTCTTTGCGTAACCACGTGGGCATCCTTCAGGTGCTCCAGTTTCCTCCCACAGTCCAGTTAGTAGGTTAATTGATTACTAGGCAGTACAGCTCGAAGGGCTGAAGGATCTGCTCAATGCTGTATCTCAATAGATAAATGGATCCACTCTGTAGTTGCCTTCCTAAACCTTTCCTTAAAACTAACCTTTGATAATCTTAGTTTGTGTTGAGTGGAGTAGGCTAAAGATTGAAGATTAGCTTTAGTTGTCACATGTATATCAAAACGTACAGCATCACAGTCCAAGGACATGCTGGGGGCTATCACGTTTCCGGCAACAGCATAGCATGCCCACAACGAGTAATCAGCATGCCTTTGGAATGTGGGGGGAAACCAGAGCACCCAGAGGAATCTCTTGCGGTCACAGGGAGAAAGTACAAACTCCTTAAAGACAGTAGCAGGAATTGAACTTGGGTTGCTAGCAGTGCAATGGCATCATGCTAACCCCTACAGGAGTAATTTCTTTAGCCCAAGGGAGGTGAATCTGTGGAATTCATGACTACAGACTGCTGAGGAATATGGGTATATTTAAAGCAGAGGTTGATAGTTTCCTGATTAGTAAGGGTGTCAAAGGTTATGGGGAGGAGACAGGAGCATGGGATTGATGGGGATAATTAATCAGCCATGATCAATTGGCAGGGTAGTCATAATGGGCTGAATGGCCTAATTCTGCTCCTATGTCTAATAGCCTTATGGTCTACACTACTATGCTGCCTGAATGGGGTTCAATTCTGATCAAAAGATGTTTAGTCTTTGGGGAGGGTGTACCCCTGTGCAGAGGTGCAAGTCTTTAATGATGTGGTGAGACAGGAGACATCAGAGCGGATCTCTGTGCAAGAGGGCAGATATGAGGAGAACTGACGGAGGCACTTACAATCAGAAAGGGAGAAGACAGAGGAGAAGGTTGGAGAGGTTGTCAGGAACGTAAACCAGTACAGCACAGAATAGGCCCATTAGCCCATGATGTTGTGCCAACCAATATAAACCTCCTCCAAGTTCTAACCCTTCCAACGATTGAAGCACCGGATTGAAAAGATCAGGGTTTCAGGACCTGGCCAGTTCAGCTCGCTGATCCACAAGGTTTACTCGTCTCTACGCTGAACTGAGGCTGTGGCCTGCAACTAACAGGGTTCTGGATCGGCTGTGACTGGCTTCGTGGATGTGGACTCACTTTCTGAACTTCAGTTCTGAATGTTATAAGATTGATTTTATTGTTAGCACGATCTGTATTTTCTTCCCTGCACATTGGCTGTTTGATGGTCTTTTTTTATGGGTTCTTTTGAGTTTCTTTGTTTTGAGGCTGCCTGTTAGGAGACGAATCCCAAAGCTGTACAGAGTATCCATACTTTGAAGTACACCACACTTTAGTGTGCATGGAAAGAGGGGAATTGAAAAGGAATCAGAGGTGTTTTTACGCAGCAAGTGGTTAGTCTGGAACACACCGAGATGCTTTTCAGTTTGACTGTTACCATGGTGACCGGATTAGCAGGTATGAAAGGGATTTTGTGTTTGGTTGATTGCGGTGGAGGCAGATTCAGGCAGATGGCTATGTTACGGAAAGGAAAGAATTTGCAGGACTGTAGGGAGTTGATTCAGAATCAGATTTATTTATCACACGTACAGTAAAACGTGCTGCTTGCACTAACAACAGACAAAGCCCATGGACGTGCTGGGGGCAGCCCGCAAATATCGCCACACAACCCAGAGCCAACAGGACACACCCACAATGCTCAGCAGAACAACACAGAACACAACAAGCCCCGTTCCCCCCTCCCACCCACACAGATAGTCCTCCAACCCTGGGGCAGGTCTCCAGTCGCCAGTGTCCACATTTTGGCTATTGGGCTTTGACTTCCGGACTTCAAATTGACCTTCGGGTTGAGACCTTTGACAGCAACACTCAGACTAACTGATGACGGGATCCAGGCCTCCAGGACCAGCCCTCTTGCCTCCTGCCCTAATCCGATCTTGGGACCTACCGATCTGGACAGCCCAAAATCCACAGGAGTCCTTCGTCACCCATCCACATCGCTGGTCGCAGAACAGAGGCCTGATGTCTAACTCCAAATCACTGTCTGTTAACCCTAACCTGACTCCTCTTTCTCTCCCGAAACCATCCCTACGACCTTAAAAGGCCACCAAGTCTGAGCCGCGATCTTGGAGACCACAGCTCAATGCCTTTTTGTCCGGAATCTGGCCGGATTTATCCACACCGGAGCCAGTATCGGTGCAAAGGGTGAATTGTCTCCTTCCCGGCTGAGATTCCACAGTTTCAGTGCAGGGTTGTTCTTTGAATGCAGACTTGCTAAGACAAACAGAACTGTATCAAAAGGCCTATTTTACTGAAAGGAATTTCACAGCAAGGTTCAAAAGACACAACTTCCATTTCACACAAATAAAGCAAAAAAGGCAAGGCAAACCAGAGTCTGGTCAGATTAAAAACTCTACCATGTGCCCTACTAGTTAAATGTCACTAGTCTATTAGTTAATTGGTTAACATTTACTTAGTAACAATGAAGAAGGGAAAAAAAATAGACTCAGTGGCCACTTTATTAGCCACACCTGCTCCTTAATGCAAATATCTAATCAGCCAATCATGTGGCAGCAACTCAATGTATAAAAGCACACAAATGTAGTCAAGAGGTTCTGTTGTTGTTCAAACCAAACATCAGAATGGAAAGAAATGTGATCTAAGTGTCTTTACTGCGGAATGATTATTGGTGCCAAACAGGGTGGTTTGAGTATCTCAGAATCTGCTGATCTCCTGGGATTTTCAAGCATAACAGTCTTTGGAGTTTACAGAAAATGGTGCAAAAAACACAGAACATTCGGTGAGCGGCAGCTCTGTGGGCAAAAATGCCTTGATAATGAGAGAGGTCAGAGGAAAATGGACAGACTAGTTCAAGCTGACAGGAAGGCGACAGTAACTCAAATGACCACAAGTTACAACAGTGGTGTGCAGATGAACATCTCTGAATGTACAATAATTCAAACTTTGAAGTGGATGGGCTACAGCAGCAGAAGACCAGAAACGTACGTGCAGTAGCCACTTTACTGGTTACAGAAAGTATCTAATAATTGGTCACTGAATGCAGTGTTAACTGGTCAAATTCCAAATGGGACTGGGCCTATGATTTATATTCTGAGGGAAAGACCTGTCTTTCCAAAGAAACTGTCTATTAAAACACACTGTCTAACCACACATACGCTCACTCACTCCACATCCACCTCACTGACCCCCCTCCCTCCACCACCTATAATCTTGTGCAGTGCATGTGCGAATGAAACACGGACATGATTAATAAAAATTAAAAGCGAATCTCAAAAGATTCTGCAAATGCTGGAAATCCCGAGTAACACACACAAAATGCTGGAGGAACTCAGGAGGTCAGGCCGCATCGATGGAGGGGAATACACCGTCAACGTTTTGAATGGAGACCCTTCACCAGGACTGGAAAGAAAGGGGAAAGAAGTCAGAATAAGGAGGTGGGAAGAGGGGAGGAGTACAAACTAGCAGGTGATAGTAAAACCGGGTGAGGGAGAAGCGGGTTGGGTGGGGCAGGGGGTTGAAATGAGAAGCTGGGAGGTGATAGGTTGAAAAGGTAAAGGGTTGAAGAAGGAATCTGATAGGCAAGAGGAGAGTGGATGCTGGAGGAAAGGAGAACAGGGGAAGGTGATGGGCAGGTGAGAAGACAGGGGAGTCAAAATGAGGAATGGAAAAAGAGAGAAGGTGGATGAAGATACTGGAAGTTGGAGATATTGATGTTCATGTATTGGGTTGGTGGCTACCCAGGTGGAATATGAGGTGTTGCTAGTTCTGGGTTAGCGAAGGGGAGAGTGTTGAGCTGATGCCAGTGTGACTCTGCCCTCCAGAGAGGGCACACCACTGAACTGAGACATGTTTGAACTGCAACCAAAGCCTGTTGATTTTGAAATGAAGGGCAGGAGTTAACCTCTGCCCTGCCAAAGAACGAAGGGGTGATCATCCATCCCCCTGGTCACCCCATCATTCATCAAGTTCAAGTTTATTGTCACCCGACTGTAGGTAAATGAAAAAACATCCCTCTGGACCACGATGCACCCACAATACAGTTATCACACACAGCACATAAAACTAAATATTACCACAATTAAGTTAATAATATACAAATCAAAATGCATGCAGTGTGCAGCACAGGTAAACAGTAAACAGCTCGCTCTCCTAGTGACGAGATCTTGGTGAGGCCAGGGTATTCATTAGTCTCACAGCCTGGGAGAAGAAGCTGTTACCCAGTCTGGCAGTCCCAGTACCTCCTTTCTGATGGTAGTGGGTCAAAGAGATTGTGGAATAGGTGGTAGGTCTTTCATCTTAGAGAGAGGCACTAGACAGGGATGCCCAATTTCTCCTCCCCTTTTTGCGCTATATATTGAACCGCTTGCCCAACTAATAAGACAGAGCGAAATCGTAAATGGTATCAAGGTGGCAGGGATTGAACAGAAAGTGGCGTTATTCGCAGATGATGTTTTGGTCTATCTGAGTGAACCAGAAAAATCATTTATAGGATTGTTTACACTGTTGGATGACTTTGGGAAAATATCAGGTTATAAAATAAATGTAAAGAAAACGCAGGTTATGTCCCTAAATTATACACCATCCAAAAAGTATTTAGGAATAACCCTGCCGAAGGATCTTTCAACGCTGTCACAGGTAAATTATGGGCCATTAATCTCAGAGATAAAAGCAGATATGCATAGATGGAATCTTATCCCCTGAGAATTCAATAAGAAAAATTTTATCAAATCTGGAATAAATGGATTGAATATATAACCCCAATGCAAGCAGACTTTAGATGACTCTCCTAATGATTTATACTGTTCTTCTCATCAAGACAGTAATATTGCTAACGTAAGCACCCCTAGTCTAAATGTTTACTGTTTTTATTTTCCTTTGGAAAATAGAGAATTAATACAAGTAAAGGAAAAGATTTGGGAAAGGGATAAAAAATGATAAAATTAAGTAAATAAGTACATAGAGATTGGATAATTATGTTTGGGAGCAGGAGCAAGCATGAACAAGTTAGGATCTAAACACCTACAATGGTTGTTACATAGGCTTACATACAACATTTTGGACCAGAAGAAATGGTCCAGAAGAGATTTATGGATACTATTGTTACTATGTTTCTTAACAACTAATACCATTACTTAGCCTAATAGATTAGAATTACCACTGTACATAATTATCTATTTAGTGTCTAATTTCCTTTTATATCATCTCAATGTGTACTTAAGAATGTATAAATGATTATAGTTTTATACATATAAAAAAATGGAAAAGGTTATAAGTGTGGAAAAAGTACATGATACTTGTGAATTCCTTATCCAAATAAAATTAAAATTAAAAAAAAAGGAATAGGTGGTAGGGATCCTCAACAATACTTTGAGCCCTTCATCC
This sequence comes from Mobula hypostoma, assembly GCF_963921235.1. Lineage (NCBI taxonomy): Eukaryota > Metazoa > Chordata > Chondrichthyes > Myliobatiformes > Myliobatidae > Mobula > Mobula hypostoma. Next base: position 166,290,010 of record NC_086098.1, on the reverse strand, counting down.
ATAACGCTCTTAGAGGGTGGGAGCCTGGAGATCCTTTTGGCAGTTTTATTGTCCTCTGTCAGGTCCTGTGGACTGATGCCTTGCAGCTTCGGTTCCACGCAATGATACAGACAGACAGGGCTCTCTCGATGGTGCCTCTGTAGGAGTTGTTAGAATGGGGTGGGGAGCCTTGTGCACCTCCAGCCCTTCCTCCCTAGTTTTTCTAGTCCGTTTTTGATTGGAGCGGGTTCAAAGGAGGTTCACGAAAATGATTTTGGGACTGGAAGGCTTATCATATGAGAAGCATTTGATGGCTCAGGGCCTGTACTCACTGGAATTCAGAAGTATGAGGGGGGAGATCTCACAGAAAGCTATTAAATGCTGCAAGGCCTCGATAGAGTGGATGTGGAGAGAATGTTTCCTATGGTGGGGGAGTCTCGGTCCATTAGGCACAGCCTCAGAATAGAGGGGCATCCGTTTAGAATAAAGATGAGGAGGAATTTCTTTAGCCAGAGGGTGGTGAATCTATGCAATTCATTGCAACTTCCAAGTCACCGATATTGTATTTGTTAAATAGGGACCGTGCACAACTCTGATTTCATGGAGACAGCCGTGAGAAGCACGGAGGAACATCTGGAGAAACTTCTGAAATGCCCGGTTCGCTGCCGCTGCTACTGTGCGATCGAGAACCTGCGGAGGGAAGGCCCCGAAATCCTCGGCTATGCCTGCTGCTGGCGGCCGGGGCTGGGGTCGAAGTGCTCGGCAGAGATGGTGCTAAGTACTTGGTGTCAGAGGGTTGGTCAGAGGCTCGAAGTTTTGGGACGACTCAGAGTCGGACTGTGGTCGGGCATGGCAGGGAGAGTTTTCTTCCTTCTCCTGTCTGCGTGAGATGTGGGACTTTCGAGAGACTTTGAACTTTTTTACTGTGCCCATGGCCTGTTCTTCATCAAGTTACGGTATTGTTGCACTGTTGTAACTATATGTTATAATTATGTGGTTTTGGTTAGTTTTTCAGTCTTGGTCTGTCCTGTGTTTCTGTGCTATCGCACTGGAAGAATATTGTATCATTTCTTAATGCAAGCATTACTAAATGACAATAAAAGAGGATTGCGTGTCCTCATAATCTAATCTAATCATTAGGTGTATTTAAAGAGGCGTTTGATAGGTACTTGATTGGTTAGGGCATGAAGGGATGCAGGGAGAAGACAGATGATTGGGGCTGAGAGGGAAAATAGGATCAGCCATGATGAAATGGCAGACTCGATGGGCCAAATGGCCTGATTGTGCTTAAGATCTTATTATCTTAATTTCATCTCCAATTGTTATACTTGTTGGATCCTGCTGTTTTTATGATCCAAAGGTTTTTGGAAGTCAAGAATGAGGCATAAAACTTGTTTACTGAGTGTTACAAGAGCAAAGAACAGAGGGGATTAAGAATGGTGAGAGGCAGACAAATGGGAAAGCAGGAATTCACAAGGAGAAAGAGAGAACCTCAAGTGTTTCATATAGACTCCCAGAACTGCTTAAAGAACTGGGGTGCCACGGTAGCGCAGTGATCAGCTGAGATTCTATTACAGCTCGGGGCGGAGTTCAGAGTTAGTTTCGATGCTGTCTGTAAGGAGTTTGTCTGCCCTTCCCGTAACCACGTGGGTTTCCTCCCACAGTCCAAAGGCTCATTGGTAAATTGCTCATTGTGAATTGTCCTGTGATTAGGCTAGCATTAAATAAGTGGGTTGCTGGGCAGCACTGTATCTTGAAATAAATAAATAAAGAAGATATCAGTAAATTCCAGTGAAATTTCATTCATAACATTAACCAAAAAGAAATAGGCAGATTCAAGTAACGTGACACCTGCCACTGACCAGCAAAATACAGAGGCAACTGTAATCACTGAAAATCCCACTGAACAACCCCATGTAGATTGGTGATTATATAAAATTACAAACCAACATAAGAAAATTAACCTACAGTTTTCCATGCCAGTCCCACGTACACAACCACAGCGGTGCAGCAGACACGCCGCAGCGGTTCCATCACAACTCTGGCAACCTTAGTTCCATAAGACCATGAGTCAGAGGAGCAGAATTAGGCCATTCAGCCCATCACATCTACTCCTGCATTCCATCGTGGTTCTATTTATTCACCTCAGTTCATTTGACCTCTGCTGCTGTCTATGTGGTGTCTGCACGTTCTCCATTTCTCCTGTTCCTTCTGCCTTTCTTCTTCATGCCAAAGAGGTGTGGTGAGACAAGGGTTAACTGGCCACTGTAAGTTGCCCTTAGTGCATCCGCGCATACAACCATCCTTCCCCAACCCCTTCAGACTTTGTTTGAGCATGTCTTACGAGCTCGGGCTTTTCTCTTTGGAGTGAAGGAGGATGAGAGGTGATCCGATAGAGGTGTGCAAGATGATAAGAGGCATAGATCGAGTAGACAGTCAGAGACTTTTGCCCAGGGCGGAAATGACTAATAGGAAGGGATGTAATTTTAAAGTGATTGAAGGAAAGTATATGGGGGATGTCAGAGGTAGATTTTTTAACACAGAGAGAGGTGGGTGCCCCTATCAGGGGAGGTGGTAGAGGCAGATACATTAGGGCCATTTAAGAAACTCTTACATAGACATACAGGTGATAGAAAAATGGAGGACTATGTATGAGGGACGGGTTAGATTCATCTAATCAAGGGATAGTTTAGATATCAAGCTGACTAACATTTCCACCCATTAACCCACTCCAACATCACTACATCCACAACAGCCACACCTCTCCCACCCACTTCATCCCTCACTTACTGTCACTTTTCACTGACACCTGCACCTAGGGTCATCTTCTGTACATACAATCAGCCTGGGTGTACATGCTAGCCTTTTGTGTAGCCACACTCAACAGTGACTTGTATATTGTGTTTCACACAAACAATGCATTCACATTCAAGGACTCTTCACCTCATGGTCACAATACTTATTGCTTATTTATTTATTATTTCTTTCTTTTTATTATATGTGTGGTAAACCATATGTATATATATGTTGTAACTGGGTTACCTGTCTGGACACACCCCTCTGCTGACTGATCCTGTGGCTCCTCCCACAGACCCCTGAATAAAGGCGATTGTGCCATTGCTCCTCCTCTCAGTCCAGGGCAGATACTCAGCATGGACGAGGTCCCATTTTACTGCTAATAAAAGCCTTTCAGTATTTACTCTACTTCCAGTCTTTTGGAGTAATTGATAGTGCATCAATTTTATTAACAGTAATTTTAAAGTATGGAACACGTCCTGAGACCCGACAAGCTAGACCTCGACCTGCAAACTCCTGAAGCCGGAAACACTTTCGAACTCTGGCTGGCCTGCTTCGAATCACACCTGGAGGAGATTGAAGTGACCGAGTCCACCGCGAAGCGCAGAGTTCTCCTCTCAGGCTCAGTCCACGGGTCTACTCAATGATTAGAGACCAGCCGAGCTACGACGGCGCGATAAGTGCCCTCAAAAAACAATATCTGCGGCCAGTAAACACTGTCTATGCGCAACATCGCTTAGCGACGCGGCAGCAGCGGCCCGGAGAGTCGAGCGCTGAGTTTGTCCGGGCCCTACAGACACTCGTGCGGGCCTGCGATTGCCGGGGGCTGACGGCCAAAGAGCATGCGGAGCTCCCAGTAAGAGACATCTTCGTCACGGGGACCAGGTCAGTGTATGTGCGCCAGCGGCTGCTGGAACACGCTGACCTTACCTGATGTTCGGCGATTGAGCTGGCCAACACACTGGAGGCCGCTCTGCACAACTCTGATGCTCCCCAGGCACGTGATCTCCCGACGGCCTCGTGGATGCTGCAGACCCTGCAACCCGCCAGCCAATGGATCATGGCTGCTGCCAGTCGCGAGTCCACGAAGTGCTACTTCTGCGGACTCGAGAAGCACCCCTGGAAATGCTGCCCAGCCTGTGGAAAGAAGGGCCACTTCGCCAAGGCCTGTAAGTCCAAACTGCGAACAGGATCGAGCAGTGCCGCGTGCGAGGTATGGGGGTCACCATCTTGGCCGTCGCCATCTTGCCTGCACACCGCCACCATGTGCGAGACATGAGGGCGGCCATCTCAGTCGGCACCACCTCCCGCCGCCTACAACCCACGGCTGCTCACAAGGCACCCCACCGTGCCGGACCAGCGACCCAACTCTGGCCTCCATGATCCTCGACCAAAGCGCTCCCCACCAGCTCGCAAAGTCAATGATGGACATCCTGGTGGAGGGACGCAGGACAAGCTGCCTGTTTGATACGGGCAGCACGGAGAGTTTTATCCACCCGGACACAGTGCAGCATTGCGAACTCGCGATACGGCCGGTAAGTCAGAGGGTCACCATGGCTTTTGGGTGGCATACAACAGACATCCGGGGTGGGGGGTTGTGCAGCGATGCTAGTGGTGCAGGGCACGGAATATCGAGACTTTACGTTACTGGTCATGCCTCAACTGTGTGCCCCTGTGCTATTGGGCCTCGACTTCCAGAGCCACCTGAAAAGCGTGACAATGAAGTATGATGGGCCCCTCCCACCATTTACTGTCGTAAATCCCCAGTTTTGTAGGAATACGTCACGTACCCCGCTACTGACCACCCCCACACTCCAACCCGCACATCCCACCCAACACCATGCCAACTGCCACACTACTGACGCCACTTGCGGCCTCTCCACCCTCAGGATCCCTCCCCCACTGCTGTTCGCCAACCTGACCCCCGACTGTAAACCTGTGGCAACTAAAAGCAGGAGGTACAGCGCGGGGGACAGAGCCTTCATTAAGTCGGAGGTGCAGCGGCTGCTCAGGGAGGGGGTCACTGAGGCAAGCACAAGTCCTTGGAGGGTGCAGGTGGTGGTTGTTTGGAACGGGGAGAAGAATAGGATGGTCGTGGACTATAGCCAGACCATCAATAGGTTCACGCAGCTCGACACGTACCCTCTACCCCACATCGCGGATATGGTCAGTCAGATAGCACAGTACAAGGTGTACTCGACCATAGACCTAAAATCCGCTTACCATCAGCTCCCCATCCGCCCGGAGGACCGCCCTTACACCGCCTTCGAGGCGGACGGCAGGCTTTATCAATTCCTGCGCGTCCCCTTTGGTGTCACGAATGGTGTATCTGTCTTCCAGAGGGCAATGGACCGGATGGTGGACCAGAGCCAACTGAAGGCCACGTTCCCATATCTGGATAATATCACCATCTGCTATGTTTAGTAACAGTGGGGCAAATCAAAAATGATAAAATTCTGAGGTGGAGAATCGAACTCTCCACCTACAACTATGACATCATGTACAGGCCTGGGAAGCTCAACGAACCCTCCGATGCCCTATCCCAGGGAACATGCGCCAGCGCACAGATCGACCGGCTATACACCCTACATGTAGATCTTTGCCACCCAGGGGTCACCCGGCTTTTCCACTTTGTGAAAGCCCGGAACCTGCCTTACTCCCTTGAGGAGATCAGGACAATGGCCAGGGACTGCCGAGTCTGCGCAGAGTGCAAACCACACTTCTACCGACCTGAAAAGGCACAACTCATCAAGGCCACCCACCCCTTTGAGCGACTGAGTGTTGACTTTAAGGGCCCCCTTCCCTCCACTGACCACAATGTGTACTTCCTTAAGGTTATCGACAAGTACTCGCGGTTCCCCTTCGCCATCCCCTGCCCCGACACCACTACCACGTCAGTATACTTGTTGTAAATATTGTCAGTCACTTCACCCCGCGGGACTCTTTTTAAAAAGGAGGGGTGAATGTGGTAAACCATGTATATATGTGTTGTAACTGGGTTACCTGTCTGGACACACCCCTCTGCTGACTGCTCCTGTGGCTCCTCCCACAGACCCCGGAATAAAGGCGATTGTGTCACTGCTCCACCTCGCATTCCAGGGCAGATACTCAGCATGGACGTTGGTCCATTTACTGTTAATAAAAGCCTTTCAGTATTTACTCTACTTCCAGTCTTTTGGAGTAATTGATAGTGCATCAATATGCCCAATTTCTTGTCTTTTGCACTGGTTGAACACTTAGCTGGTGCGATCTTGTATTGATTCTATTAGGGTTATTGGATTTATTGAGTATGCCTGCAAGAAAATGATGTGGTGATATACATGTACTTTGATAAAAAATTTATTTTGAATTTGAATTTTATAGAAATCCCTTTATATTTATTGTGTTTTTATGTTTACGATTTTTTTAATACCCTGCACTGGCCCAGAGTAAAGATCACTTTGTTCTTCATTACCCTTGTATATGGAAGAATGAGAATAAACCATCTTGAATCTTAAAAGTTTAGCACCACATTGTGGAAGGAAAGACCTGTACTGTTCTGTGCCCTGTGCTCTAAAACTGGTCTGCACATGGAGATACAGAAGCCAGTTTAAAAGCAACCTCTATGGTCCCCACAATCTACAAACCCTGTTAGGTACACCTGGTATATGGTCTTTGAGTGGTTACATGTCTTCAGTTGAAACTTAAAGCCAGAGCCCAGTCTGCCCCCCCCCCCCAAGGTAAAGGTTAATGGACAAAGTTGCTTTACAGGAATTCACCACCAGCAAGAAGCCTGGCATGTGATAGCCTCAGACTGTACTGATCATTAACGTAAACGATGCATTTCACTGTATGTTTTAATGTACATGTGACAAATAAAGCCAATCTCTAAAACAAGAGATTCTACCAATATTGGAAAGCTAACTTCTAATCTCGTTATTAATGGAGAAGTTCCTCGTCCATGACTAATAACCTCTGCTCCACCTGCTCCAATTCCTGCCACTGCCATGTTATACGGCTCGTAATTTTCCCTCATTCAGCGTCTCCCTGGCTACCTCTCCTCTCCATCCTGGCCACTTCTACATTATGACCTGTGAGTGATGCTGTGCGTGCTTTGGCCAATGCATTCCTAACATTGCAACCTGAAATGTCGACCATACCTTTCCCTGGTCTGCTGAATTCTTGCTAATTTGTCTGAGATAGAGCACAGAACAGGCCCTTCCAGCCCAACGAGCCGCACACCCAGCGACCCACCTACATCTAACTCTAACCTCATCACAGGACGATTTCCAATAGCTAATTAACTCACTAATCAGAACACCTTTGGACTGTGGGAGGAAACCGAAGCATCCAGAGGAAAGCTATACAGTTATAGGAAGGAAGTACAAACTCCTTACAGACGGCGCTGGAATGAACTCCGAACATTGTTGCCTCAAGCTGTAATAGTGTCGCACTAACCTCTATGCTACGGTGGCGCCCATTGTATCTAATTGCTTGTGAGATTCCTTTGTACGTCCTGAAATACGTCATATAAATGTAAGCTTGTTGCATCTCTCCATGGAAAGAAATCGGGTTTATTAACAAAACCACACTGGTCATAGAAACAGACCCTTCAGCCCATCTAGTCAGTGCTGAACCATTTTAACTACCTACTCCCATTGACCTGCACCAGGACCATAGTGCTCCATACCTCTACTACCCAAAAGGTTTCAATACGTGCATTTAATGTCAGAGAAATGTATACAATATACATCCTGAAATTCTTTTTCTTCACAGACACCCACGAAAACAGAGGAGTGCCCCAAAGCATGAATGACATTTAAAACGTTAGAATCCCAAAGCCCCCACCCCAACTCCCTCCCATGCACAAACAGCAGCAAGGCAATGACCCCCTCCCACACCCCCACCAGCAAAAAAGCATCAGCACCCTCCACTGAGCACTCAAGCATGCAACAAAGCATCAATAAAGACACAGACCTGAAGTACCATAAAAATGATTTGTTCACCCGATAATTCGCCATACCACAGCACCTATCTCTTAAATGGTGGGCATGTGGCCAAGTGGTTAAGGCGTTTGACTAGCGATCTGAAGGTCGTGAGTTCGGGCCCCAGTCGAAGCAGCGTGTTGTGTCCCTGAGCAAGGCACTTAATCACACAGTGCTCTGCGACGACACTGTTGTCAAGCTGTATGGGTCCTAATGCCCTTCCCTTGGACCTCATCGGTGTCGTGGAGAGGGGAGACTTGCAGCATGGGCAACTGCCAGTCTTCCATACAACCTTGCCCAGGCCTGCGCTCTGGAGAGTGAAGACTTTCCAGGCACAGATCCATGGTCTCGTAAGACTAACGGATGCCTTATTATTATTATCTCTTAAACATTGATATCAAGCTTACATGCATCACTTGTGCTGGCACCTCATTCCACACTCTCACAACCCTCTGTGTGCAGAAATTTTCCCTCATGATCCCCTTTAACTTTTCACTTTTCACCCTTAACCCATGACCTGGTGCACAAATATATCAGGGCTGTCCCAATTCTGCTCACCAGCCCTGGAATATCTAGCAGTTAAGTGCTGTGCTTTTTACCTACCGCGTGAGATTTCTGGGATCATTTTGGTAGCAGTTTACATTCCACCTCAGGCCAGTGTCAAGCAGGCTTTAGAAGATCCAAGCAATGGGATCAATATGAAGGAAACAGTGCACCCTAACGCCTTCATCATTGTTTTAGAGGATTTTAACCAAGCCAGTCTGAAAAAAAATCACTAAGCAATTACCATCAACAGATCACTTGCAAGACTGGAGGAAACAACGCACTAGACCATTGCTACACCACCAACAAGAATGCCTACGGTACTATTCCACGCCCTCACTTTGGGAAGTCTGATCACCTAGCTGTACTTCTACTCCCTGAGTATAGGCAGAGACTGTAGACTGCAGCACCAGTAGTGAGGACCAAGAAGGTTTGGACAAGGGAAGCACAGGAGCGCCTACAGGACTGCTTTGAATCAGTGGACTGGGCTGTATTCAGGGATTCATCTTCGAATCTGGATGAGTATGCTGCAGTTGTTACCAACTTCATTAAAACCTGTGTGGATGAGTGTGTGCCTATAAAGACTTGCGAAACATTCCCAAACCAAAAGCCATGGATGAACCAGGAGACACGTTGTCTGTGAGGGCTAAATCTAGTGACCCAAGCCTGTACCAGAAAATCAGGTATGATTTGTGGAGGGCTATCTCAAGGGCGAAGACACAATTTCGAACGAAGTTGGAGGCGACATCTGATGTATGACAACTCTGGCAGGGTCTGCAAGACATTACTTCCTACAAAGCGAAACCCAATACCACGAATGGCAGGGATGCTTCACTACCAGATGAACTCAACGCCTTCTATGCCCGCTTTGAAAGGGGGAACACAACTACAGCTGTGAAGATCCCTTCTGCACCTGATGACCCTGTGATCTCTGTCTCAGAGCCCAATGTTAGGCTGTCTTTAAAGAGAGTGAACCCTCACAAGGTGGTAGTCCTGATGGAGTGCCTGGTAAGGCTCTGAAAACCTGTGCTAACCAACTGGCGGGAGTATTCAAGGACATTTTCAACCTCTCACTGTGGAAGTTTCTATTTGCTTCAAAAAGGCAATAATTATACCAGGGCCCAAGAAGAATAATATGAGCTGCCTTAATGACAATCACCCAGTAGCACTCACATCTACAGTGATGAACTGCTTTGAGAGGTTGGTTATGACTACACTGAGCTCCTGCCTCAGCAAGGACCTGGACCCATTGCAACTTGTCTATCGCCACAATAGGCCAACAGCAGATTGTCATGGTCCGGTCTGTGAAGTCCGCATTCCAGTTCATGGTCCGGTCCATCGACCCTTGCTCCAGATTTTCCTGTCTACCCTGTTTCTGTTCCTCTTGAGCACTAATTAAGGCAGCTGATTCTCATTGGGGCTGGCTGCATAAATACCTCCAGAGACCAGGGCGTGACTGCTGGATTGTTCTTGTCCTTACTCCTTGTATCCCTTCCCCTGCCTTCTGTTTCCTCGCCTGAAGCCTTGACTTGTCTTGTTGGTAGCTCTCGCCTCGCCTGACGCTCTTGTCTCGCCTTGCATTGCCTGAAGCCTTGCCTTGTCTTGCTGGTAACTCTTGCCTCGTCTCACCTGAAGTCTTTTCCTGGAGCCACCCTGTACCTAGCTCCCTTCCTGTCCCTTGCCTCTGCTGGGTAAGCCAGGCCAGACTGCCATTACCCTGCGGTGGGTCCTGTCCCTTCCTGTCCCTTGCCTCCGTCAGGTGGAGATCTGCGCCCTGCCCAGGAGGAGCTTCAAGACCCCAAGCCTCTAGCCTCTAGTCTCTGGTCTCGCCTCAAGTCTCAAGCCTGAACACTCCAGCCCCGTCCTGCCTGCCAGCCAAGTCACATCCTTGCCTGGTTCTGGGGTCCAAGCCAGAGGCAAGACCCAGGTTCTGGGTCCTTGCCCAGTCTCTGGCTCGGAGTCCAAGCCCTGGCTCCTAGCTCTCTTGTCCCGTCCTGTTCCGGGTTCCCAGTTTTCGTGTCATGTCCTAGCCCTCACCCCGTATCCTAGTCCTGTCCCTAGTACTTCAGTGTCTGTGTCTTGCACTTGGGTCCGTTCCCAGTCAGCTCCTTATGACAGAACAATCCAGCCAACCATGGACCCAGTGACACAGACACTGTTGTTTTCCTCGCCAGCTGGAGTTCCCTTCTGTTAAAAACCCTCGCACCCGCCTAGGTTGTCCATAGTCTGGATAGCCTGTTTGGTCGCTAGGAGGCTCCCATAGAGGGGGGAGTACTGTCATGGTCTGGTCCATGAAGTCCGCATTCCGGTTCACAGTCCGGTTCATCGATCCTTGCTCCAGGGTTTCCTGTCTACTCTGTTTCTGTTCCTCTTGAGCACTAATTAAGGCAGCTGATTCTCGTTGGGGCTGGCTGCATAAATACCTCCAGAGACCAGGGCATAACTGCTGGATTGTTCTTGTCCTTACTCTTTGTATCCCTTCCCCTGCCTTCTGTTTCCTCGCCTGAAGCCTTGCCTTGTCTTGCTGGTAACTCTTGCCTCGCCTGAAGTTCTTGTCTCACCTTGCATTGCCTGAAGCCTTGCCTTGTCTTGCTGGTAACTCTCGTCTCGTCTTGCCTGAAGTCTTGTCCTGGAGCCACCCTGTACCTAGCTCCCTTCCCGTCCCTTGCCTCCACCGGGTAAGCCAGGCCAGATTGCCGTTACCCTGCGGTTAGTTCTGTCCCTTCCTGTCCCTTGCCTCCGTCGGGTAAACCAGACCAGATTGCCGTTACCCTGTGGTTGGTTCTGTCCCTTCCTGTCCCTTGCCTCTGTCGGGTGGTGATCCGCACCCAGCCCAGGTGACCCGCGCCCTGCCCAGGAGGAGCTTCAAGACCCCAAGCCTCTAGCCTCACCTCGCCTCGTGCCCCTAGCCTCGCCTCGTGTCTCTAGCCTCGCCTCGCCCCAATCCAAGTTTCAAGACCCCAAGCCTCGAGCCTCGCCTCAAGTCTCTGGTCTTGAGTCTCCGGTCTCGAGCCTCGCCTCAAGTCTCTGGTCTCGAGTCTCTGGTCTCGAGCCTCGCCTCAAGTCTCTGGTCTTGAGTCTCCGGTTCTCGAGCCTCGCCTCAAGTCTCTGGTCTCGAGTCTCCGGTCTCGAGCCTCACCTCAAGTCTCAAACCTGAAGACTCCAGCCTCATCCTGCCTGCCAGCCAAGTCACATCCGTGCCTAGTTCTGGGGTCCGAGCCAGAGGCAAGACCCAGGTTCTGGGTCCTTGTCCAGTCTCTGGCTTGGAGTCCAAGCCCTGGCTCCTAGCTCTCTTGTCCAGTCCTGTTCCAGGTTCCCGGTTTTCCTGTCCATGTCCTAGCCCTCACCCTGTATCCTAGTCCTGTCCCTAGTACTTCAGTGTCTGTGTCTTGCACTTCGGTCCGTTCCCAGCCACCACCTTATGACACAGATGCAATATCAATGGCTCTTCACACAGCTTTAGAGCACCTGGACAACACAAACACTTACATCAGGATACTGTTCATTGACTATAGCTCAGCATTTAATACCATCATTCCCACAATCATGACTGAGAAGTTACAGAACCTGGACCTCTGTACCTCCCTCTGCAATTGGATCCTTGACTTCCTAACCGGAAGACTGCAATCTGTACGGATTGGTGATAACATCTCCTCCTCGCTGATGATCAACACTGGTGCACCTCAGGGGTGTGTGCTTAGCCCACTGCTCTACTCTATATACACATGACTGTGTGGCTAGGCATAGGTCAAACACCATCTGTGAATTTGCTGATGATATAGCCAGTTGGTAAAATCTCAGGTGGTGACGAGAGGGCGTACAGGAGCAAGATATGCCAACTAGTGGAGTGGTGTCACAGCAACAACCTGGCACTCAATGTCAGTAAGAAAAAAAGAATTAATTGTGGACTTCAGGAAGGGTAAAACGAAGAAACACATACCAATCCTCAGAGGGATCAGAAGTGGAAAGGGTGAGCAATTTCATGTTCATGCATATCAAGAACTCTGAGGACCAAACCTGGTCCCAACATATCGATACAGTTATAAAGAAGTCAGGACCGTGACCATACTTCATTAGGAGTTTGAAGAGACTTGGTATGCGAACGATCCCTGTGGAAAGCACAGATCACCAGCAACTCTGATGTGTGTTACATACACTAAGTACCTCCTGTACCTAATAAAGTGGCCACTGTGTGCATGTTCACGGTCTCTAGATAGGCTACATCAGGAGTATTGCATACAGTTCCAGTCACCCATTATAGGAAGGATGCCAAGGCTTTGGAGATGGTGCAGAAGAGGTTTACCCGGATGCCACCTGGATTAGAGAGCATGTGCTATATCAAGAGGTTGAACAGACTTGGGTTGTTTTCCCTGGAGCAGTGGAGACTGAGAGGAGATCTGATAGAGGTTTATAAGATCATGACAGGCATAGATAGAGTAGACAGAGAGTATATTTTTCCCAGGGTTGGGATGTCTAATATCAGAGGCCATGCATTTAAGGTGAGAGGGGTTCACTTCAAAGGAGATGCAAAGGTTCTAGTTTTATTTTGTTTTTATACAGAGTGGTGGGTGCCTGGTGTGGTGGTAGAGGCGGATTGTTTAGATAGACACATGAATGTGAGGGAGATGGAAAGATATGGGCATTAGGTAGGTAGAAGAGATTAGTTTAGCTGGGCGCTTGATCACTCATTTAAATAGTTCAGCACAACTTTGTGGGCTGAAGAGCCTGTTCCTGTGCTGTACTGTTTCACGTTCACTGTCTTCTGCTGCTGTAGCCCATCCACTTCAAGGTTCACTGTTGTGTGTTCAGAGACGCTCTTCTGCACACCCCGACCACTGTTGTAATGTATGGTTACTTGAGTTACTGTCGCCTTCCTGTCAGCTTGAACCAGTCTGGCCATTCTCCTCTGACCTCTCTCATTAACAAGGTGTTTTCACCCACAGAACTGGATGTTTCTTTGTTTTTCACTCCATTCTCTCTAAACTCTGGAGACTGCCATGGGTGAAAATCCCAAGAGATCAGCAGTTTCCAAGATCCTAAACCCTCCCCATCTGGCACTAACAATGATTCCACAGTCAAAATCACCTCGATCACATTTCTTCCCCTTTCGGATAGATACCTAATAAAGCAGCCATTGAGCGTATAGAAAGATCTTAAGCTTCTCAACTCAACCCTCCTCCACCACCCACCTTCCCCCTCACCTGGTCTCATACATCAGCTGCCAGGTTGTACTCATCCACCCACCTTCCCCCTTGTTAGAGTGAATTTTTTTGGGTAGATGATTTGTTTACACTTAAATGACTTTGGCCACCAGACTTCTATTTGACAAAGTACTGTGGATTGAGTCCACAACAATGCGCTTCCTCAAAAGGTGTGAATACCAGATGCTCCTGGCGCCGTAGTTTGACCAGATGCTGTAGTTTCAAAGACAGTATTATCTATACATTATATATTAATTGTCCTCTATGTTAGCACATAAAATGCCAAATAAATGTATTGTGGATTTAACTAAAGGCTGTGGATACCAACCCAGACATGTCGGCGTCAGAAGGAAAGGATGAAATCCAAAGGTGTGATGTTTGTATGTAGCTTCAAAAGGAGGCATTGTTTAAGCATTGTCTATAACTTTTAAATAGCGATTGCCTCTGTGTTTAGCATATAAATATCGAGCCCACATTGAGCTAGCAGACCTTTCTCCCGAAAGCGTCTCCATCTGTAAGATGCCTGCTGTACCTTGTTGTGTCGAATAAAGAAGCTGCTTTGTATCTACCAGTGACTCTGTCTCTCCGGTGATTTCGACCACGCTACAACACCCCTCACCTGGTTTCACCTATCACCTGCCAGGTTGTACCCATCCTCCCACCTTCTTATTTTGGCTTCTTCCCACCTCTCATCCAGTCCTGATGAAGGGTCTTGGCCCAAACCCTTGACATTATGATTGAACCATTATATAATATGATGCCATTGTGCAAAATTCAGCCTACATTATACTATTGATAACAGGGTAGAGATATGTCTCTACCAAAGTAGGTGTAAGATTCTCTTTCCTTCCACTAGGCCGCAGGTCACCCTTGGGCAAGGTGTAGCACCTGCTTAGACCCCAGTCAGGGTCATGTGAAGCCATGGGGAGCAGGTGGTGGATGATCGTATGAGCAGCTGGTGCAGATCACAAGTCCTAGTTATGTGACCACTGACAGCAGTCTCTGAAGAGTATTGACAATGGCCGGGGTCACCCTTCCTGTAAAGGCACTGCCCAGAAGAAAGCAATGGCTAACCATTTCTGTAAAAAAAAATTGCCAAGAACAATCATGGTCATGGAAAGAAAAAAAAGTAAGAACAACAGTGAAGGGGTCTTTCCCGCAAGTAATGATCTGATTAAAGAGCAATAGAATATAAGAGCGGGGATGTGATGTTGAGGCTCTATAAGGCACTCGTGAGACCATACTTGGAGTATAGTGTGCAGTTTTGGGCTCCTTATTTTAGAAAGGATTTACTGACGTTGGAGAGGATTCAGAGAAGATTCATGAAAATGATTCCTGGAATGAAAGGGTTACTGTATGAAGAGCGTCTGGCAGCTCTTGGCCTGTATTCCCTGGAGTTCAGGAGAATGAGGGGAGTCTTATAGAAACATTCTGAATGTTAAAAGGCCTGAACAGATGAGATATGGCAAAGTTATTTCCCATGGTAGGGATTCTAAGACAAGAGGGCATGACTTCAGGATTGAAGATGTCCATTTAGAACTGAGATGTGGAGAAATTAATTTAGCCAGAGGGTGGTAAATCTGTGGAAATTGTTGCCACGAGCAGCTGTGGAGGCCAAGTCATTGGGTGTATTTAAGGCAGAGATAGATAGGTTCTTGATTAGCCAGGGCATCAAAGGGTACAGGGAGAAGGCAGGGGAATGGAGACGACTGGAAGAATTAGATCAGCTCATGATTGAATGGCAGGGCAGACTCGATGGGCTGAATGGCCTACTTCTGCTCCTATATCTTATGGTCTTATAAAGACAGATGAGAGACCATGATTGTAATGATGATGATGAATATGTATAACAGTCAGAGAATTAACAGCCACTTTTGTTGGTTTGGGCTCCTTCTGATGGTGATGCTGTCTCCATATTGTAAAATACTCTTGTGAATGCAGCTTACCTGATGCCATGTGCCTCTGATGCATACATGTAACATGCACACATGACCATAAACTCGACTCTGACTTCCACAACCCTCGGTACCCCTCTCAACTGGGGTATGACTGTTACATCAGGAACACAACCCTCCGTACCCCTCTCAACTGGGGTATGACTGTTAGATCAGGAACACAACCCTATGTACCCCTCTCAACTGGGGTATGACTATAGATCAGAAACACAATCCTACGTACCCCTCTCAACTGGGGTATGACTGTTACATCAGGAAAACAACCCTCGGTTCCCCTCTCAACTGGGGTATGACTGTTACATCAGGAACACAACCCTCAGTACCCCTCTCAACTGGGTTATGACTGTTACATCAGGAACACAACCCTCCATACCCCTCGCAACTGGGGTATGACTGTTACATCAGGAACACAACCCTCCGTACCCCTCTCAACTGGGGTATGACTGTTACATCAGGAACACAACCTTCGGTACCCCTCTCAACTGGGGTATGACTGTTAGATCGGGACCACAACCCTCCGTACCCCTCTCAACTGGGGTATGACTGTTACATCAGGAACACAACCCTCCGTACCCTTCTCAACTGGGGTATGACAGTTACATCAGGAACACAATCCTCTGTACCCCTCTTAACTGGGGTATGACTGTTACATCAGGAACACAACCCTACATACCCCTCTCAACTGGGGTATGACTGTTACATCAGGACCACAACCCTCCATACCCCTCTCAACTGGGGTATGACTGTTACATCAGGAACACAACCCTCGGTACCCCTCTCAACTGGGGTATGACTGTTACATCAGGAGCACAACCCTCCATACCCCTCTCAACTGGGGTATGACTGTTAGATCAGGAATACAACCCTCCGTACCCTTCTCAACTGGGGTATGACTGTTAGATCAGGAACACAACCCTCCATACCCTTCTCAACTGGGGTATGACTGTTACATCAGGAACACAACCCTCGGTACCCCTCTCAACTGGGGTATGACTATCTCATCAGGAACACAACCCTCTGTACCGTTCTCAACTGGGGTATGACTGTTAGATCGGGGCCACAAACTTCTGTACCCCTCTCAACTGGGGTATGACTGTTACATCAGGAACACAACCCTCCGTACCCCTCTCAACTGGGGTATGACTGTTAGATCAGGAACACAACCCTCCGTACACTTCTCAACTGGGGTATGACTGTTATATCAGGAACACAACCCTCTGTACCCCTCTCAACTGGGGTATGACTGTTACATCAGGAACACAACCCTCCGTACCCCTCTCAACTGGAGTATGACTGTTAGATCAGGAACACAACCCTCCGTACACTTCTCAACTGGGGTATGACTGTTATATCAGGAACACAACCCTCTGTACCCCTCTCAACTGGGGTATGACTGTTACATCAGGACCACAACCCTCCGTACCCCTCTCAACTGGGGTATGACTGTAGATCAGGAACACAACCCTATGTACCCCTCTCAACTGGGGTATGACTGTTACATCAGGAACACAACCCTACGTACCCCTCTCAACTGGGGTATGACTGTTACATCAGGACCACAACCCTCTATACCGTTCTCAACTGGGGTATGACTGTTACATCAGGACCACAACCCTCTATACCGTTCTCAACTGGGGTATGACTGCTACATCAGGACCACAACCCTCCGTTCCCCTCTCAACTGGGGTATGACTGTTACATCAGGACCACAACCCTCTATACCCTTCTCAACTGGGGTATGACTGTTAGATCAGGAACACAACCCTCGGTTCCCCTCTCAACTGGGGTATGACTGTTACATCAGGAAAACAACCCTCGGTTCCCCTCTCAACTGGGGTATGACTGTTAGATCAGGACCACAACCCTACGTACCCCTCTCAACTGGGGTATGACTGTTACATCAGGACCACAACCCTCTGTACCCTTCTCAACTGGGGTATGACTGTTACATCAGGACCACAACCCTCTATACCGTTCTCAACTGGGGTATGACTGTTACATCAGGACCACAACCCTCCGTTCCCCTCTCAACTGGGGTATGACTGTTACATCAGGAACACAACCCTCTGTACCCCTCTCAACTGGGGTATGACTGTTACATCAGGACCACAACCCTCCGTACCCCTCTCAACTGGGGTATGACTGTTACATCAGGAACACAACCCTCGGTACCCCTCTCAACTGGGGTATGACTGTAGATCAGGAACACAACCCTATGTACCCCTCTCAACTGGGGTATGACTGTTACATCAGGAACACAACCCTACGTACCCCTCTCAACTGGGGTATGACTGTTACATCAGGACCACAACCCTCTATACCCTTCTCAACTGGGGTATGACTGTTAGATCAGGAATACAACCCTCGGTACCCTTCTCAGCTGGGGTATGACTGTTACATCAGGAAAACAACCGTCGGTTCCCCTCTCAACTGGGGTATGACTGTTAGATCAGGAACACAACCCTCCATACCCTTCTCAACTGGGGTATGACTGTTAGATCAGGAACACAACCCTCCGTACCCTTCTCAACTGGGGTATGACTGTTAGATCAGGAACACAACCCTCTATACCCTTCTCAACTGGGGTATGACTGTTACATCAGGAACACAACCCTCGGTACCCCTCTCAACTGGGGTATGACTGTTACATCAGGAACACAACCCTCAGTACCCCTCTCAACTGGGGTATGACTGTTACATTTATTTCAAAAGGTTCACTAACAGAATCAGAATTTTTATTACCGATAACCATTACATATGACATGAATTTTGTTGTTTTTCAGCGGCAGTACAGTGCAAAGTCTTAAAATTTATCATATATTACGTTCACATATAAATGGTGCCAAAAAAGGAATTATCGAGGATTTATGGACAGTTAGAAAGCTGAAGGTAGAAGTGAAGAAGCTATAGATTATT
The DNA here is from genome assembly GCF_963921235.1 of Mobula hypostoma. NCBI lineage: Eukaryota > Metazoa > Chordata > Chondrichthyes > Myliobatiformes > Myliobatidae > Mobula > Mobula hypostoma. The sequence goes on along the minus strand of NC_086098.1, from coordinate 166,271,656 downwards.
CTCTGTCTTTGAAAACTGGGTTAGTCCTGAGTCAAGAAAGATCCCAATTCCCATCTCCACCCCGCGTGATGTCATTGACGAAGGAAGAGCCTCTGGCGAGTGTGCAGCGCCTCCTGTCGACCATCCGGTGCAGCTGCCCAGAGTTCCAACTCTAAACCAACTCAAGGAAAAGTTACACCAACCCCCGGTGGGTCACTCAGCAATCCAAAGGGAACGTTAATTTCCTTTATCTTCTGGTAGGATTACCGGAGGTGTATTTAATTTTGAATTTTGTTTTAAATTAAAATTAAATTAAATCAATGCATTGATTCAGGGAGACAATTATTCATCATTCCTGCCCCGGGCTCCAAATCTTCCCTCAAACTTGGGCTACTCACGTCAATACCATCGTGGCCCGGGGGTCCCGGAGGTCCGAGGGGGCCGAGAGAAACTTCAGAGTCTGCAGCATACTGCGCCTGCTAAGGGGTGGAAAGGTGGTTAGTACGAGAAAGACCCGTCGAAATGCGTCATCTCAAATGGTTAGGAAGATCCCACGGTTCACGGTCTGTAATCCAAACTTCGGGATAAACCCCTGGGTGGGAGTTGCGGGCGGATGGAGAGGAACCCGACTATTTCTACCCCCACCTCTCCCATTACCTCCCCGAACTGGCGACCAGGGTAGCGAGAGGACAGGAGTCTGGAAATGACTCTTGGGGTCTGTTCGGGTGGGGATTGAGGTTTTTTGAGGGGGAGTCCTGTTGACCCCAGTTCCAGGAGGAGGTGAAGGGAGGGGAGCGGATGGTCAACTGTTCAATGTTAAAGGCGATAAAAAAAAGATTTTGTTGGCTAAAAAAAAATTTGATCCGGGTTGGGAATTTATTCTGGAAGTTGGGAGCGAGCGATCGTCTCCAGACCTGTCCCGGGCTCACCTGAACGAAACCCCCACCGACCTCCGGCCCCGGCCACTGCCTGTCCTAATCTATCCCTTTCTCGTCCGTGATAAAGTCTAGATTTAACGCCGGGTATTCCCCCCCACCTCCCACCCACCCCAATTCCCGGGGAGCTCTGAAATCGAGAACTCGCCGCCCTGATGGAAGAGAACACAAGCTCAATGGTGTGAATGGTCTCCTGCAGGGTCGGTGTGGTCCGGGACCTGCTACACCAGAAAGGAGATTATGTGTGTAGGGAGCCGGGGTCGAGGCAATTGTCCCGGGTCAGTTCCCTCTTGTTGCCTTCTCCTAGGCGTTGGTGCGGAGCGATTTGCATTCCTTCCGCCGCGGAGGGTCTGTGGATCCCGGCGAACAAGGATGGCATTGTCGCCGGAGGAAACGGACTGGAGCCCGGCCCAGACAGAGCGGGATAAGGAGATTCCAACTTCGGCCGAAAATCCTCCTTCAAAAACAAGTGAGGTGGGGAACCCGGGGGAGGGGGAGCGGTGGGGGTAACCCACTGTCCTGTCACTCGGGCACCTCTGATTCACCTTTCACACCCTCCAATTCTCTGCCTCTGGGTCCCTCCACAATGCAATCCCAAAGTCTTTGGACTCACGCACAAACCGCAGGAGGAACTCATCGGGGCAGGCAAATCTATGGCGGTGGAGGGTATTTTCTCTACAGTTGCTGCTTGACCCAGCCGAGTTCCTGCATCGTGTTGTGTATGTGAGTGTGTGTTGTTTATTAACCCCAAAATCACTGCCTCTTCATTCAAAAGAGGTCCCCACTACCTAATTCCACCGTTTGAGCAATGGGATTCCTCCTCCGCTAGCATGGACACAGTGGGCCGAACGGCCTCGCTCCTCCGCGTGTAGCGGATGCTTCTTTACAAGGGTTGGTGTTGGGGGGGGGGTGGAGTGGACGGCTTTTGTAGGGGACAGTAGGGACCTGCCCCGCTCCCCTTCCTTCTCCCCTGGCCCACGGGACCACATCTCAATACTCCACCACTTTCCTACCGCCCCCTCCCTAGATCCCTAGTTTCGCTCCCGGGCTCCAAACGATGTTCACTAACCTGGGCTCCGGCACAGGCGATCAGGTGGACCAGGAAAAGCAGCGGCAGTACCGAGGACGTGCCCATACTCTTCGGCACTCACTTAGTCCACTCGTCCTTACAGCTGCCGGCTCCAGCGATGTGTGGACGAGATCCAACTAGACCCCAGGCTCCCAGCGGCGGAGGACAGCCCGTCTTACGTCTTACTGACGGGGTAGGGGGCAGAGCGAGAGGCGAAGGCTCGTCCAACCTTTAATGCTTCACGCCAACTATCACCTCTGGCGACAACTCACACACACGCATTTAGGCAGCGCCCAAGCGCACTCCGCGGGCTAAATCTAACAGCGAGTTCAAATCACGTTTGGAGTGGCCAAACTCTGCAGTCGAGGTGGTTTTAAGGCGGGCAGAGGAGTGTAGGTTGGGAAGCGTTGGTCTCTGGCACGGCTGAGTGACGCTCGCCCGATCTTTAAAACAATTTGCCAAGTTGAAACCCGTGCAAACCTTTCACACACGCTGGAAGCTGAAAACAGTGGTCGAGAGCCCACTAAAATATACCGGCTAGATTCGCTCGCTGGAGGCTGTTGAGGGTACAAGAAGGGAGGGATGGCAAAGCTGAGGTAAGTGGTTAGCTGATCTCAACGTCAATATATCACCTCCTTTGGGAAAGGTTAGCGTCCTGAACAGTCCTTCCAGGCGAGGCGACATTTCACCTGCCACCCTGTCTGGGTCACTTAGTGTGTCGGGTGTTCCAAAGCAGCTCCTCTATACATCGGTGAGGCCCGACATAAACTGAGGGAACTGCTTTGTCGAGAGTATTCACTCCATCCGACACAAAAGGCAAGATCTCCCAGTGGCCAGCCATTTCAATTCGACTTCGCATTTCCATTCCGACATGTCGATCAGCAGCTTCAGGGTGGAGGGAAATCGCCTTGTATTCTGCCTGTGTAATCTCTAACCTGATAGCATGAACATTGATTTCTCTAACCCGGTAATTTCTCCCCATTCTAGTTTCTCTCTTCTCACATGCCTGTCACCTTCCCCTGGTGCCCCATCTCCTTCCCTTTCTCCCATGGTCTACTCTCCTCTCCTATCGAATTCCTTCTTCAGCCCTTAATCTCTTCCACCTATCCCCTCCAAGCTTCTCGCTTCATTGCCTTCCCCTTCACCGATCACATGCCAGCTTCTATTCCTGCCCCTCAAACTCCTTTTCTTATTCTGGCTCTTGCCCCTTTCCTTTCCAGTCCTGTTGCCTGTTAATTGGTCTCTGTAGGCAATCCGGAATATTGTGTTCAGTTCTGCTCAGCTCTTTGCAGGAAGGACGTGGAGGCTTTGGAGAGGGCATAGAGGTGGTTCACCAGGATGCTGCCTGGATGAGGATTAGGAGGAGAGGCTGGATAGACCTGCGTTGTCCCCTCTGGAGCAGCAGCGGCTGAGGAGGAGACCTGATCAAACTATGTGAGGCATAGATGGGGTAGGCAGTTAGCCTTTCCCCAGGGTTCAAATGTCAAATACGAGAGAGCATGCATAGGGATGGTGAGAGGGGTAAATTCTAAAGAGATGTGTGGTGCATTTTTTTTTTACTAAGGGATTTGTGATGCCTGGAATGTGCTGCCAGGGGTGGGGGTGGTGATGGATTCAGAGAGGTTTAAGAGGTTCTCAGACACATAAGTGGAGGGATATGGACAATGTGCAGGCAGAAGGGACTTAGGTACTTATACATTCAGAGTAAAATTTACTATCAGAGTACATGCATATCATCACATACAATTTGATGACATGTCGAATCTCTGCAGACTCCTGAGGAAATAGAGGCACTGTCGTGCTTTCTTTGCATCTTCCTGGCCCGCCTGATCACCTGTGATGTACAGTTGGCACATCACCTTCAGATACTGAGACCAAAGGATCATCAGGAGACATGGGGGTGTGCGATGGTTCCTCTCTGTTCTGGTGGTCAAAGTGAGCTTAGAAGGCATTGAGCTCATCTGGAAGCGAAGCTCTGCTGTCCCGTATGTTGCAAGATTTAACTTTGTGGGAAGTTATAGCATTCAAACCTTGCCAAAGCTGCCGAGTATCCCTCATTGATTCCAGTCTAGTCCAAAGTCTCGACTTCGCCCATGAGATGGTGTTCCAGAGATCATACCTGCACCTCTTCTAGCATTCTTCATCTCCAGACTTGAATGTCTCTGATCTGACCCTTAGCAAATTCTGGATTTCGTGGTTTATCCAGGGCTTCTAATTGGGGAAGACTCTGAAGGATTTCCCAGGGACAAGCTCATCCACAGCTGTTTCACTAAAGTCAGTAACAACCCTAATGTAGTCATTCAGGTCCTCAGATGAGTTCTTGAACATGGATCGGTCCACTGACTCAAGAAAATCCCATAACCATTCCTGTTGTCTTCGCAGATACCTTCAAACTCTTGCCTTGGCAGTGTATGGTACCCACCCTGCTTCAAGCAGGTTTCAGCCATACCAGTGCCCAAGAAGAGTAAGGTGACCTGTCCAAGTGACTATCGCCCAGTTGCACTTACATCCACAGCGATGAAGTCTTTCGAGAAGCTGGTGTTGAAGCATATCTGCTCCTGTCTGAGGGGCGGCTTGGATCTGCTCCAATTCACCTACTGAAGCAACAGGTCTACAGTAGATGCCAACTCATTGACTCTTCACACAACCCTGGAACTATACCCCTCATAATTTTGTATACTTCTATCAAATCTCCTCTCAGTCTTCTGTGTTCCAGGGAATAAACTCCTAACTTATTCAATATTTCCTCATAAACTCAGGTCCTCCAGTCCCAGCAACATCTTTGTAAATTTTCTCTGTACTCTTTCAACTTTATTTACATCTTTCCTGTAGGTGGCTGACCAATCTTCATCGTTAATTCCAACTATGGAGTCCTGAGTTCTCCGCTCCTCTGAAGGTCGTTACAAATAGATTCAGTTGACAGACAGTACTTTCCCCCCAGGGTTGAAATGCCTAATACCAGAGGGCATACATTTAAAGTGAGAGGGGGTAATTTTGAAGAAGATGTGAGGGACAAGTTTTTTTTAAAAAAACACAGAGTGGTTTGTGTTTGGGATGCGCTGCTGGGGGTGATGGTAGGCAGAAACATCAGGGACTTTTAGATAGGCACATGAATGTGAGGAAAAAGGAAGGACATGGACATTGTGTAGGCTGAAGGGATTAGTTAGTTGGTCACCTGATTACTAATTTATTTGGTTTGGCACATAATTGTGGGCCAAGCAACCTGTTCTAACATTTAGAACATAGAACATGTACCAGCACTACACAGGAATAGGGTCTTCAGATGCAAATTTAGCTGATCCCATCTACAGTTCGTATCCCTCTGCACCAGAGGTTCCCAACCTTTTATATACCATGGTCCCCTTTGACAGTCTGGTCAAGCCTATGGGCCCCTTCTCAAAATAATGTATTGGAATATATAAAATACATTGGATTACAAAAGAAACCAATTATATTGAAATGCAGTTATCAAAATATGAAAAACAAATTTATGATATAGTACTGTAATATGTGCTTCTTTATTATGTGATGGGGTCCTGAATTACCCCTATGAACTGTGCTTATAAATAGAGAGAGAGAGTTATTTAACACCGACATGTTGTTTTAAAAGAGAGAGAGAGACGAAGACTGCTCACAGGTTGTTTATACTTTCCTCAAGGACATCGCTTGCTTGCATTTCTTACACAAGGGAAGGAGGAGTTAATTGAGTGACAGTTGATGCTCAGCACGGGAAGATAAAATAGGAGGTCAGATGATATAGACCTCAGACACATATTTGGACACTGAATGAGCTTTGTTGTGCCCGCAGAAAAAGTGGGTTTTAGGAGGATCGATCAGTGGCTCTTGCAGTGAAAAGGGGTTGACCGGTGGGGAGTTGTCCATGTGTCCACCCTTGCCTGGGTGATAGCTCCACCACAGAAAACCGGTCCCCTTTGTTGTGGTCACAGTCGGTGACTTTTTAAAGGATTTCGGAGGACAACAAGAAGATCAACGGCGTCAGCTCACCTGAAGATTCAAATCTCTCCCTCTCTCTCTCTCTCCATCACTACTCCATTCAACACTATGAACTGAACTGAACTTTACTCATCATCGTAAGACTGTATCTTTTTACTCCTAGACTTGAAGAAGCTTGGTTTTTCACATATATTTCCACACTTACTGATATACTTACTTATATATAATCATTGCTAACCTGTTTGATTTATCTACATTTATATTACTGTATTGCATAGTTACTAATAAATATTACTAGTTAATAGCAATACTGGACTCCAAAGTGTTTTCTATTTCTGCTGGTTCTTTATTCCCGTCACGGGGTATGTGACAAAAAACACAGTAGATAACAAGTAGTGATGAGTGTGCAGTGAATGATATTTGTAACACCTGTAATGTGATATGAAAATATCTGTGATTTTGGTGACAAAGACACAGCTACTGCTAATACTACTGTGGTTTGTTGCCTACATTCATAATTGAAGGAAATGCTAAATTTCAGTTAAAGGTCAGTGAAAATAAAGATGTTAATTTTTCCCATCCAAGTTCATGAACTCACTGGAATCTATCACTGACTCCAGGTTAAGAACCCCTGCTCTATACCTGCCTTTTCATGTGTCTGTCTAAAATGCCTCTGAAACATTGTCCTTGTATCTCCCCCTACCACCTCCCTTAGCAACACTTTCTAGGCACCTTACTTTTGTGGTTGCCCATCATGTCTGACGATGACAGGAAATCTGTGCAGGAGAGTTTTTGAAGTGGAAAATCCGTTGCACTGGGACAGTTTCACTCTCTCGACCTCAGAAGTCTGGGTCTTCCCTGGTTGCAGTGGATGACCGTGACATCCTCTGTGTCTTGTCAGGCCCTTCACTCTCCACGGAGCGTTGCAGCGACTTCTTTCCAGCCCTTGATCTCACTGTAGATCCCTACCCAGAACACTGGAGCTCGCTTTGCATGCTAGGGCGGGCATGTTCCTACCTCACCGGGGTGTGAGGACGCTGGCTACCCTCACCTGGTTTAGCCACCTGTCCAAGTGGTCTACTGGGATGTGGCCACTGTCGCATATATATCCCTCTTGTAACTTCTATCAGCTCTTCACTCAGCCACTGAAGCTGCAGAGAAAACAATCTAAGTTTGACTATACTCTCCTTACAGCTCATATTCTACAATCTCGGTGAACAACTACTGCACCCTCTCCAAAGCCTACACATTCTCTCGTAATGGGTGACCAGAACTGCTCACAAAACTCCAGCAACACACAAAATGCTGGAGGAACTCAGCAGGTCAGGCAGCATCCATGGAGGACTCTTTGCCATCAGACATCAACTGTTTTTTCCCTTCATGGATGCTGCCTGACTTGCTGAGTTCCTTCAGCATTTTGTGTGTCTGTTGCTTGAGACTTCCATTATTTGCAGAATCCTTCATGTTTATAATTACTTGGGATGTAGACTAACAAAGTTCCGATTCAGATTCCCATTCCTGTTCCAACACGTCGGTCCATTGTCTCCTCTTGTGCCAAGATGAGGCCACCCTCAGGGTGGAGGAGCAACTTCTAGGTAGCCTCCAACCTGATGGCACAGATATCAATTTCTCCTTCTGGTAATATTTTTCCCTCCTCCTCCCCTGTTCTTCTATTCCCAACTCTGGCCTTTTACCTCTTCTCACCTGCCCCTGCGTCCCCTCCTCCTTCCCATTCTCTGATGGTCCACTCTACTCTAACAGATTTCTTCTGCATCAGCCCTTTATCTTTCCCACCGAACTGGCTTCACCTATCACCTTCTAACTATCCTCCATCCCCTGCCCCCACCTTTTTATTCTGGCATCTTCCCTCTTCCTTCTCAGTCCCGAATAAGGGTCTCAGCCCAAAACATCGACTATTTATTCATTTCCATGGATGCCGCCTGAACTGCTGAGTTCCTCCAGCATTGTGTGTGTACTGCTTTCAACTAACCGATGTTCTACACAATTTCAGCATGACTTCTTGACCCTTATAGTCAAAAACACTCATTTGAAACTCTTATATAGTTGTTTCATGTTTCTTTTTTCTCTGTGATGACATTCTAATGGAGTTCATTTGGGCATTTTATTATATTGATATGTGCTTTATAAAGGCCAGTTGTATCCATAATACTATCTGGTCGTGAAATATCATTTGTGACCACTTCAGTTTATATCGACACCACTTTCAGGTGCAGTACAACAGCAAAGTTACAGAGAAGACCTAGTTAGAATGTGGTATAAAATATTTATTATTCAACTTGCACTACAATCAAAGTTGTTAAGAAAATCAAAGACAGTAAATTCCAAATTCAGCCTCTTGCATTCAAAGGATGATGGGATAACAGACAAATTGACACTCCGATCCTGAACACTGGAGTTTTATACCATTGGCTCGATGTTGCTATTTTTCTGCTCCTCATAAAGAGATACCCTAAAACTTCACAGCATGACAAAGCCAAAATCTATTTGCCTTTCTCCCAGGACATTTCTAATGATCTTTTCCTCTGGGTCATCTAATTATTATTTACTTCCATTTCAATATCTTTCTCCTCCTGGTAATCATCTGTAGAGTTTGCCTTTTGAATCTCCATCTCTTCCCCACAATTGCTTTCATTTTTAGCCAGACTCTGGATGTCAGTTTCAAAGTCAGATTGAGTGCCTGTTTCATTCCTCACTGATTCACTGTATGTATTCTGGCCCACTGTTTCTGTATTCCTCTCTGCATCTTCTTTTGTGGCTCTTTCCTCTCCTGAGCTGCTCGAACTCAGCACAGCTCTCTCATCCGTCCAGTCTGTTGCCGTGATCCCTGTTTGGTTCCTTTCAGGGTCAGACCTGTCATCTTCAGTACCTACAATTTTATCATCAAATTCATCCTCCAGCCCTGTTGCGTTTTTTCTACCGTGGCCTTCCATTGTAGTTTTATTCTTGTCCATGGTCACCAGGTTGTGTTCATCTGAAAGCAATGGATCACCTTTGGATTTCTTTCTTTGTTGACTATCGCTTTTCTGCCCGAGCCTAGTTTCACAGTCCTTGGGTAGTGCAATAGTTTTACTGTCTTCAGTGATATCTTCCTCCCGATCTTCAGTTTGCTTTGCAGTGCTTTCAGAAACTGGAGGTTTTCCATTGAAGCTTGCCTTTTCTTCAGCACTGCACTGCTCCTGACTGGAGTCTACATCAAGGCTTTGAGCCATCACAAGATCTTCTGATCTTTGGTCAGTGTCCTTCATAAAGTTTCCACTTTCTGCATTTGAATCTGGACAACTCTCTCCCTTTTTCAGAGCCTCCTCTCTGCCTGCCTCCGATGATGCGTCGCCAGTTTTGGTTGACGTGTCTTCATCTGTACCTTCCTCATTCTGGTGTTCAACCAGTTTGTTCTTCAATTTTTCTTGGATGTAGCGGAATCTGTCCTCAGTTCCTTTGGGAGGTCCCCAGACAAAATCAGAAAGAGGCTGGTAATATTGCTGAGCAAAAAATATTAGCTCTCTTCTCTTCGATTTATCTCTAATTGTGTAAAGAAAGTAATCCAGTACACTGTCCTTAACCTGAGGTAACTCCTTGTTAATCAGGGTCTCGACAAGAAAGAACTCGACCAGGGGCGCCTGATAGTGCCCGAAGCCCAACTCTCCAAGGCACTTGAGTATCCTTGTGATGCGTAGATTATTGTGCGAGTGTCTGCAATGGGAGAGAACAGGAATCAAAATCACCACCAAGTTCTGCAGTACTTCTCGGCCACAGATTATTGTGAGAGTGTCTGCAACGGGAGAGAACAGGAGTCAAAATCACCACCAAGTTCTGCAGTACTTCTCAGCCACAGTCCAGGTAATCACATAGACTCCCACCATGCCCTCTTCTCATTACTGCCACCAGAGAGGAGGCACAGCAGCCTAATGACCCACACTCCACATTTTAGGAACAGTTTCTTCCCCTTGCCATCAGATTTGTGAATGGACACTGAACCCATAAACACTACCTCACTAAGTTTGCTCTCTTCCTGCACTACTTAATTACACATATACAGCGGATTTTGGTTAACTGGGACACATCGAGACCAGTACGTTTTGGCCCAGTTAAGCAGCTGCTCCAATTAGCCAAAGGTTCATGGAAATAGTTAAAAAGGTTTAAAAAAAAGACAAACTGAGTAACAAATTATGTATGTAATTAAAATACAGAATAAATTAGAACATTACCAATGGTACTACAGTGCTGTACTAGTTCCTAACAGTCATCAATGGAGGAATTCATTCAGTGTACGGAATGGACAAAATCAGCTTAGACATCTAGTGTGATAATGGACTGCCTTCATACAATGCAATCAACAATTGCATCCTCCAAATCTTCACTTTCATTGTAATATTCAAGATGATTGTCAATATCTTCAAATTCTTCATTGTTCTTAACGAAGTAGCAAAATCACTTCATTTTCACCCCCAGCCATTTCTGGCATTTCCAAGCCCCAATGCTTGAAACTGCAGTGAGCAAAACTGTTCTGAATCATCATATTGCTTATTTCTCAGCAGCTGTCAGTGACAAAAATCACTGCTTTTTGAACACAAGCACGTGCAACTGACACTATTTAAAAACTGTTTGCTCTAAGCACGGCATAGTGTCCAACAGCCACACAAGTGCGCACGACTGACACTAGTTAGAAACTGTTCAGCAACCTTGTCTTATCCCAAATAAAAGAAGGAAATCTGGGCAATTGTATCAATTATTTTTGTTCTGTAGGAGTTGTCCCAAATAAGTGGCTGTCCTGATTAACCAAAGGCCCAATTAACCAGAATCCACTGTGTATATCTTACTGTAACTTGTAGTATATATTGTATTGTACTGTACTGCTGCCACAAAACAACAAATTTCATGACAAATGTCAGTGATAATACACCTGATTCTGATTCAGGTGGGGGGGGCGGGGGAGCTCAAAGGGATGAGAGTGGGTGGGGAAGGGATGCAGAGAGATGGCAGGGACAGGGTGTGGGGGGAGAACGCAGGAAGAGTCATTGGTAAAGTATTGGAGCAGAGTGGGGAGAGCCTAGTGGGTGGTGCGAGGGAACGATGGGTGGTGGGGATTAATAATGTTGAGGACAAAAGATCTGGAGCAATCTGTTCATTGAGCTTAAGGCACTAACATAGCATGTCCACAACTCACAATCCCTAAACCGTACATCTTTGGAAAGTGAGAGGAAACCCCCACAGTCAGAGGGAGGACGTGCAGACTCCTCAGACAGCGGCGAGAACTGAATCCCAATCAGTGAGCGCTCATGCTGTAAACCGTCGCGCTAACTGCTACACTACCATGCTACCAATTCACCAGTGTTCAGCTCAATGTGTTGAGTTTTGGTCAGCTTGCTGAGGGAATGGCATCATTAAACTGGAAAGGGTGCAGGAAAGACTTACAAGGACGTTGCCGGGACTTGAGAGACTGAGTTATAGGGAGTGGTTGGACAGGGTAGGACTTTATTCCAAGTATGTGGTCTGGTGCCCCTACAAAGGTGCAATTCCTCCAAAACAAAAAGGCTTTTATCTCTGAATTTTCACCCACTCATTCCCAAAAGACTCAATTCTGCAGTGAGATACGTCTGTATACAAAATCACAACGGCCATAGATTTGGTGAATGGTCACACTCATTCCCCAAAGGACACAGATTTGAGGTGAGAGGGGAAAGATTTAAAAGGGACCTGAGGTAAATGTTGGAGGTAGGTAAGCAGATAGATACGGGCCAAATGTGGACAAATATATATGTCACCATAAAGAATTATAGTAAAGAACAGGGAGCTTTATCTTGTTATGGTAGGAACAAGGTTGGCTGTTGTATTCCTAATGTTACATCAGGAAAATCATTTCAAAATTAAACATGAACACTTTGGTGTAAAATGCCTCTGCATCCATCTGCATCGGAAATGAAAGCCTGTGAGTGCACTCACTGATTGAGGTTGTGGAACCGCTGTTTCCAGTGAGGGGCTCGTTGCACTTGTCCCGTCTGTTCATTCACCAGCATAATGCCGTAGAAATCCAGCATCATCTTGTATGCTTCGACCAGCCTCTCCTTCGCCACACTTGTTTGCTCAAATAACTGTTGACAGTGACAGATTAAATCACATTTTACATTTCTAAATTCCAGGATAACGGCATTTATCATAACATGGGAAACAACAAATAATGTACATCAAACACCCCTCTCCCATTTTATTGCTTCACATACTTCTATTTATTCACTCAGAGATACAGCACAGTAACAACTGCTTCAGCTTACACTGCCCACTTATATCCATGTGACCAACTAACCTACCGACCCTCACCTCTTTGGAATGTGGGAGGGAACCACAGCACCTAGAGGGATGCTCAAAGCTATCATTAAAGAAGAAATAGTGAGGCAGCTGGAAGGAAATGGATCCATCAGGCAGACACAGCACGGATTCAGCAAAGGCAGGTCCTGTTTGACAAACTCTCTGGAGTTCTTTGAGGATATAATGAGCACAGTGGATAGAGGGGAACAGATGGCCATTATTTACTTGGATTTCCAGGAGGCGTTCAATGTATAAAAGATAAGGATGCACAGAGTTGGGGGGTGATGTATTAGCATGGATAGAGGATTGGATAACTAATAGAAAGCAGAGAGTTGGGATACATGGGTGTTACTCGGGTTGGCAATCAGTGGTGAGTGGTGTGTCGCAGGGGTCGGTGCTGGGCCTGCAACTGTTCACAATATACATTAACAACCTGGAAGAGGGGACCAAGTGTATCTAAGTTTGCTGATGATATTAAATTGAGTGGAAAAGCAAATTGTGTAGAAGATACAGAGAGTCTGCAGAGAGATATAGATAGGTTAAGTGAGGGGGCAAGGGTCAGGCAGATGGAGTACAATGTTGGTAAACACGAGATCATCCACTTCAGAAGACAAAATGAAAGTGCAGATTATTATTTAAAAGGTAAAAAATTGTAGCATGTGGCTGTGCAGAGGGAGTTGAGAGTGCTTGTGCATGAATCACAAAAGGTTGGTTTGCAGGTGCAGCAGGCTATCAAGAAGGCAAATGGAATGTTGGCCTTCATTGCTAGAGGGACTGAATTTATGAGCAGGGATGCTGTGCTGCAATTGTACAGGGTACTGGTGAGGCCACACCTGGAGTACTGTGTGCAGTTCTGGTCTCCTTATTTGAGGAAGGATATACTGGCCTTGGAGACAGTGCAGAGGAGGTTCACCAGGTTGATTCCAGAGATGAGGGGGTTAGCCTATGAGGAGAAATTGAGTTGCCTGGGACTGTACTCACTGGAATTCAGAAGAACTTACAGAAATCTATAAATTTATGAAATGGATAGGTAAGATAGAGGCAGGAAAGTTGTTTCCACTAGTGTGTGAGACTAGAACTAGGGGACAAAGCCTCAAGATTCGGGGGAGTAGATCTGGGATGGAGATGAGGAGGAACTGCTTTTCCCAGAGAGTGGGGAATCTGTGAATTCTCTGCCCAATGAACTAGAGGAGGCCAACTCAGTCAATATATTTAATATATTTAATACAAGTTTGGATAGATTTTTGCATAGTAGGGGGATCAAGGGTTATGTGGAAAAAGGCAGGTAGATGGAGATGAGTCCATGGCCAGATCAGCCATGATCTTATTGAATGGTGGAGCAGGCTCGACGGGCCCAATGGCCGACTCCTGCTCCTATTTCTTATGATCTTATGAAACTCACATGGTCACAGGGAGAATGAACAGACTCCTAACAGATATCGACAGGAAGTGAAGCTGGGTTGCTGGCATTGTAAGCATTACAGTAACCGCTGTGCTACTGTGCCAACACATTATTGACCGTCATTAAGCTGTGATTAACCACCTCCTGAATTGCTTATTCTAGAAGTAAACCAAGCATGCTAAGATGGCTAGAACATACAACAGTACAGGCCCTGTTCAGTGAGTACAGGCCTAGAACCATCAAACACTGCTCATATGATAAGCTTTCAATCCCAGAATCATTTTCATGAACGTCCTTTGAACCCTCTGTATTGATCTTTTAACCCTTTGGTCTATGGTGTTGTGCCAACATTTTAAACTACTCCAAGATCAAATCTAATCCTTCCTCCCACAAAACCCTCCATTTTTCTTTCATCCATCTGTCTATCTAAGATCTCTTAAATGTCCCTAATTTATCTGCCTCTACCACCAACCCTGGCAGGGCTTTCTATGCACCCACCACTCTCTGTGTAAACAAAAATCTACCTCTGACATCCCCCCTATATCTTCCTCCAATTACCTTAAAACTATGTCCTCTGGTATACCTGGGAAAAAGTCTCCAGCTATCCATTTGATCTATGCCTCTCAAGTTACCTCCTGGAACTGACAACGCAGAGGCTGGCTGGGTGAGCTTGCCAAACCCTGTTGAGTTTTGCTCTAGGAATTATGTCACTACACTGGAAAAAGTACAGCGAAGAGTTGCGAGGACGTTGCCAAGACTTGAGAGACCAAATTATAGGGAGAGCTTGGGCAGAGTGAGAGGTGAGTAAAATCATGAGGGGGTGGTATCTATGTGGAATGAGGAAATAGTTGAAGTGAGTGCAATAGCAGTTTTTTAAAGACCAGTTGGACAGGTTTAGACAGGGGCTCCCAACGTTTTTTATGCCATAGACCAATACCGTTAAGCAAGGGGTCTGTGGACCGCCGGTTGGGAAGGTTAGGGGCAAATGGGAATGGCTTGGAATGCAGCATCTTGGTCAGCAGTGACCAGACGGACTAAAGGACTGCTTCCATGTTGTAGAACTCTATTCAGTTAATGTTCAAAGTAATCTTATTGTCATATTGTATACGTCACCGTATACAAGCCTGAGATTCATTTTCTTGTGGGCACTCACGTTAAGTATAAAGAAACACAACAGAATCAATGAAAAGCCGCACACGACAGAGACAGACAAGAAACCAATGTGCAAAAGATAACAGACTGCAAATACAAACATGAAAATAAATAAATAAGTAGTAAATATTCAGAAGGTGTGTTGTAGTTGTAGAGTTTTCAAGAAGTGAATCTGTAGGTTGTGGAATAAGTTCAGTGTTAGGCACATAGTTCTGTGTTAAAATGTGTTAACAATGAAATGAAAACAGAAATTGGTGGAATTACAAGGTTAGGCACCAGGTAGGGAAAGAGAAACAGGTAATGATTTAGGTCTTAAGATTCCTGACAATATTCCAAATACTGGAGGAACTCATCAGGTCAGGCAGCATCTATGAAGGAGAATAAACAGCTGCCGTTTGGGCCAAGACCCTTCTGGCTGGAAAGGAAGGGGGTGGTGCAGACGCCAGAATAAGAAGGTGGAAGGAGGAGGAGGAGGAGTACAAGCTGGCAGGTGATAGGTGAAACCAGGTGAGGGGGAAGGTGGGTGGGTGCAGGAGGGGTGATAAGTGGAAAAGGTGAAGGGTTGAGAAAAACTGAATCTGATAGGAGAGGAGAGTGGACCATGAGAGAAAGGGAAGGAGGAGGGACAGCAGAGGAAGGTGGTGAGTAGGTGAGGAGAAGAGAAGGGTTAAGAGGGGAGTCAGAATGGGGAATGGGAAAAGAGGTGGGAGAGGAGAGAAATTAGCAGAAATTGGAGAAATTAATGTTGATGAAATGTCTTCACAATCCTGAAGAAGACTGTTGCTCAAGATTCCCACCATCTGCTGAATCTGTTGTATTGAAGATTTTCAGCATGTTTTTTTGTGGTAATGATGGGTTGTCAAACTGCTGTTAAAAGCCCACTGATGGAATTTCACCAAAAGTAGAGCGAGACATTGAAAAGTCTTGCACATCAGAATAGGACAGTACATATGTGGAATATGACAGTCTGTATAGATGTGAAAGAAAAATAAGCTCAAGCTACAGACCTAATAGGAATTATTATACCATTGAATCAGGGAAGAGAGGAATAAAACTAGGTTATTTACTGTCTGTTGTTAAAGGAGAAAACTCTGGAGTAGAGAACTGCAGCACTCCATTCCATTTTGGCTCTTCTCTTACCTCTTCTTTCCTCCTCACCTTCCCATCTCCTCAATCTGGTATCTCCCCACCTTTCCTTTCTCCCATGGTCCACTCTCCTCTCCGATCAGATTCCTTTTTCTCCAGCCCTTTACCTTTTCCTCCATCATTTCCCAGCTTCTTACTTCATCCCCCCCTCACTTTCATCCTCACCTGGTCTCAGCTATCACCTGCCAGCTTGCACCCCTTTCCCTTCCCCTAACCACCTTATCCTGGCTTCTCCCCCTTCCTTTCCAGTCCTGATGAAAGGTTTCAGCCCAAAAAGTCAACAGTTTATTCCTCCCATAGATGCTGTCTGATCTGCCGAGTTCCTCTACCATTCTGTACAAGTGTATAGGTCCTGTTTCTGTTTGTGTTGCCCCTCCATCTCCCCCTCCCTCCTCTCTGTCTCCCCTCCCCTTCTCTCCTCTCCATCACCCCCTGCCTCCTCTCCCCCCACCCTCCCTCCTCTCCATCTCCAACCCTCCGCCTCCCCCTGCCTCCTCTCCCCCTTACCCTCCCTCCTCTCCATCTCTCCCTCACCCTCCCTCCTATCTCCCCCTCACCTTCCCTCCTCTCCATCTCCCCCTCCCTCCTCCCCATCTCCCCCTCACCTTCCCTCCTCTCCATCTGCCCCCACCCTCCCCTCTCTCCATCTCCCTTTCACCCTCCCTCCTCTCCAGCTCTCCCTCCCCCCTCCATCTCCCCTTCCTCCTCCCTCCTCTCCATCTCCCCCTCACCCTCCCCTCTCTCCACCTCCCCCTCACCCTTCCTCCTCTCCCTCCCCTTCCCCCTCCCTCCTCTCCATCTCCCCCTCCCCCTCCATCTCCCCTTCCCCCTCCCTCCTTTCCATCTCCCCCTCACCCTCCACCTCCCCCCTCACCCTCTCTCCTCTCCATCTCCCCCTCCCCCTCCATCTCCCCTTCCCCCTCCTCTCCATCTCCCTCTCCACCTCCCCCTCACCCTCCCTCTTCTCCATCTCCCCCTCCCCCTCCATCTCCCCTTCCCCCTCCCTCCTCTCCATCTCCCCCTCACCCTCCCCTCTCTCCACCTCCCCCTCACCCTCCCCTCTCTCCACCTCCCCCTCACCCTCTCTCCTCTCCATCTCTTTTCTTTCTCTCTCCCCCTCCCTCTAACTCCATAATAAAGGATAATTTACACTCTTGAGTAACTCCTTACCACAATACACACCTTGATTTCTTGAACAGTGAGTTCTTTGGCCCACCAATTCATTCCAGGTTCTCGCAATGGAAACAGCCTGAAAACATAACCCAACCAATTAGAAATGAGGAAGAAATTGGACCTGCTGGCCCACACTGATGACTGCAGCCATTTCAACCCATGGGCCAATTTCGCAGCATGCTTCCTACACTGGCAGGCCTGCTGGCCCACTGTACAACAGAATGGTGCTGGAATGAACAGGCACATTGTTGGGAAATCCATGATGTCTAACAGAATCACAGTACTGATAGAAATCACAACTAACTGTGCTAAATCCAGCACTCCGACGGGTCAGTCCAACTTAGACCATAAGACAAAGGAGCAGAATTAGACTCTTTGGCCCATTGAGTCTGCTCCGCCCTTCCATCAGAGCAGATCCATTTCCCTCTCAATCCCAATCTTTTGCCTTCTCTCTGTCACCCTTCATACCCTGAGCAATCAAGAACCAATCAACCTCTGCCTTAAATATACCCAATGACTTGGCCTCCTCAGCTGTCTGTGGCAACGAATTCCACAGATTCATCAAACTCTCCTTATCTCCATTCCTTTAATCTGAGGCTGTGCCCTCTGGCCTAGACTCCCCTACCATAGGAAATCATCACCTCTACATCCACTCTATTAAGGACTTTCAACAGGTTTCAATGAGATCCCTCCACATTCTTCCGAATTCCAGTGAGTACAGGCCCAGAGCCATCAAACACTCTTCAAATGACAAGCCTTTCAATCCCAGAATCAGTTTTGTGAACCTCCTCCAAACCCTCTCCAATGTCAGTACATCCTTTCTGAGATAAAGGGGCCATGGGTGACATTATTATGGGTGACTTTAACTTCCCTAATATTGATTGGCACCTGACGAAGGGTCTCGGCCTGAAACGTCGACTGCGCCTCTTCCTATAGATGCTGCTTGGCCTGCTGCGTTCACCAGCAACTTTGATGTGTGTTGCTTGAATTTCCAGCATCTGCAGAATTCCTGTTGTTTTTATTAATTGGCACCTGATTAGTTCCATTGGTTTAGATGGGGCAGAGTTTGTTAAGTGTGTCCAGGATGGATTCCTGTCACAGTAGGTGGACAGGCCGACTAGGGGGAATGCCATACTAGATCTAGTACTAGGTAATGAATCGGGTCAGGTCACAGATCTCTCAGTGGGTGAGCATCTGGGGGACAGTGACCGCCGCTCCCTGACCTTTAGCATTATCATGGAAAAGGATAGAATCAGAGAGGACAGGAAAATTTTTAATTGAGGAAGGGCAAATTATGAGGCTATAAGGCTAGAACTTGCGAGTGTGAATTGGGATGATGTTTTTGCAGGGAAATGTACTATGAACATGTGGTCGATGTTCAGAGATCTTTTGCAGGATGATAGGGATAATTTTGTCCTGGTGAGGAAGATAAAGAATGGTAGGGTGAAGGAACCATGGGTGACAAGTGAGGTGGAAAATCTAGTCAGGTGGAAGAAGGCAGCATACATGAGGTTTAGGAAGCAAGGATCAGATGGGTCTATTGAGGAATATAGGGAAGCAAGAAAGGAGCTTAAGAAGGGGCTGAGAAGAGCAAGAAGCAGGCATGAGAAGGCCTTGGTGAGTAGGGTAAAGGAAAACCCCAAGGCATTCTTCAATTATGTGAAGAAAAAAAGGATGACAGGCGTGAAGGTAGGACTGATTAGAGATAAAGGTGGGAAGATGTGCCTGGAGGCTGTGGAAGTGAGCGAGGTCCTCAATGAATACTTCTCTTCGGTATTCACCAATGAGAGGGAACTTGATGATGGTGAGGACAATATGAGTGAGATTGATGGTCTGGAGCATGTTGTTACTAAGGGAGAGGAGGTGTTGGAGTTGTTAAAATACATTAGGACGGATAGGTCCCCGGGGCCTGACAGAATATTCCCCAGGCTGCTCCATGAGGCGAGGGAACAGATTGTTGAGCCTCTGGCTAGGACCTTTATGTCCTCGTTGTCCACAGGAATGGTACCAGAGGATTGGAGGGAGGCGAATGTTGTCCCCTTGTTCAAAAAAGGTAGTAGGGATAGTCCGGGTAATTATAGACCAGTGAGCCTTACGTCTGTGGTGGGAAAGCTGTTGGAAAAGATTCTTAGAGATAGGATCTATGGGCATTTAGATAAGGGACAGTCAGCATGGCTTTGTGAAGGGCAGATCGTGTCTAACAAGCCTGATATGGGGTGTTAGCTTTCATAAGTCGAGGGATAGAGTTTAAGAGTCGTGATGTAATGATGCAGCTGTATAAAACTCTGGTTAGGCCACACTTGGAGTACTGTGTCCAGTTCTGGTTGCCTCACTATAGGAAGGATGTGGAAGCATTGGAAAGAGTACAGAGGAGATTTACCAGGATGCTGCCTGGTTTAGAGAGTATGCATTATGATCAGAGATTAGGGGAGCTAGGACTTTACTCTTTGGAGAGCAGAGGATGAGAGGAGTCATGATAGAGGTGTACAAGATATTAAGAGGAATAGATAGAGTGGATAGCCAGCGCCTCTTCCCCAGGGCACCACTGCTCAATACAAGAGGACATGGCTTTAAGGTAAGGGGTGGGAAGTTCAAGGGGGATATTAGAGGAAGGTTTTTTACGCAGAGAGTGGTTGGTGCGTGGAATGCACTGCCTGAGTCAGTGGTGGAGGCAGATACACTAGTGAAGCTTAAGAGACTACTAGACAGGTGTATGGAGGAATTTAAAGTGGGGGGTTATATGGGAGCCAGGGTTTGAGGGTCGGCACAACATTGTGGGCCGAAGGGCCTGTAATGTGTTGTACTAGTCTATGTTCTATGTTTAAAACTGCTCGCAATATTCCAAGTGATGCCACACCAATGCCTTATTAAGCCTCAGTATTACATCCTTGTTTTTATATTCCAGTCCTCTTGAAATGAATGCTAACATTGCATTAATTTACATGTCATGCTAACTTAGCCCCAGACACTGCACATTCCTCTATAGCATGATTCTTCATTCCTCCATGTGCACCTGTCCAATCAGTAATGCTATTGGAATTGGAACAAGTTTATTCTATCCACGTGTACCGAGATACAGTGAAAGGTTTTCTTGCATATTGTTGATAGAGATCAAATTATTGCACAGTGCATTGAGCTCAAAAGTCAGAAAGTTATGTTGTAGCTTTATAAAACTCTAGTTAGGCCACATTTGGAGTATTGTATTCGGTTCTGATCACCCCTCTATAGGAAGGGCATTGAGGCTTTGGAGAGGGTGCAGAAGAGGTTCACCAGGATACTGCCTGGATTAGAGAGCATGTGCTATAACAAGAGGGTGGACAAACTTGGGTTGTCTTCTCTGGAGCAGTGGAGGCTGAGGGGAGGTCTGATAGACGTTTATAAGATTATGAGAGGCACAGACAGAGTAGACAGACAGCATCTTTTTCCCAGGGTCAAAATGTCTAATACCAGAGGGGGTAATTTCAAAGCAGATGAGAAGGGTATGTTTCTTCACAGAGTGGCAAGTGACAGAGAGTGCCTGGAATGCACAGGCAGGTACATTAGGGACTTTTAAAAGACCTTTGGAGAGGCACATGAATGTGAGGAAAATGGAAGGATATGGACATTGGGTAGGAAAAAGAGATTGGTTTAGTTGGCCATTTGATTACTAATTTATTTGGACCAACACAACCTTGTGGCCCAAAGGATCTGTTTCTGTGCTATACTGTTCTATGCTCTCAGTAAAACGATAACAGAATGCAGAATAAAGTGTAACAGCTGCAGAAAAAGGCAGTGCAGGGGGACAAGCAACACAGAGAGTGGTGGGTGTGGGGAATACACTGCCAGGGCTGGTGGTAGAGGCAGACACATTAGGGACATTTAAGAGATTCTTAGATAGGCCCGTGGAGGAAGGAAAGGGTTAGAGTAGGTTAAAAATTGGCACATCATGGCCAAAGAGTCTACATTGTTATAGGTTCTGTTAATTCCTTGCCCAACACGTATGTTCTATTTTATATTAATTATATTTTTATTAACTTATTTGTAGTAGCATTTTGTGAACTTCTGACAGCCCCCATCTCTCTCTCACGTGGAGGGCAATTAGCACCTTATTTTTTTAAACACTAAGATATACTATATTATCTTTAATTCCTAACAAAGTTAACTTTAGACTACACATGAATTAGAATATGATGCATTGCACAATGTAATTACAATCATATTACAAAATGAATCTACCTTAAGTACAGTATACAAGGAACGTCCCATTTCCTTATGGGCGGTGGGAAAGGCATCATGAAGCCAACCCGAGTGCACCAGCTCAGTTTAGGGCCCATTATGAGAATGTACCGGTGATGACAGTGAAGCGTGTACACTCAGCGCAATAACAAGGCAATGTGTGTGTGTGTGTGTGTGTGTGTGTGTGAGAGAGAGTGAGGGGGGGGGGAGAGAATGCGCATGTGTAAGGAGTGTGTTTACTGTGTGCTCTCCGCCACCCACTTCTGCAGAAAAATTTGCCAAGAACAATCATGGCCAACGACGATGATTGTCCACGTCATACGTGATGATGATGTTGGTGTGGTACCGTGAAGTTCTATGTTCAGGTACGTACCACTGGATAAACGAATGGTTCCTCTCCAGATGTTCATATTTCCCCTTCCACTTCGTTAACATCTCCTCAATTTTACAACCTAGTAAACAAAGAATTTAGTTGTCAATCCTCCACAGAGATTTTAAACAAAAGGAGAGTGCAATAAAACACAAGAAACATCAGTTTGTTGCATGTGTTCAGAGACTGAATTAGACTCTACTATAGGGGGTGCATCTGGGCACTGCAGTCTATTGTAGACCTCAACCCCTCGCTCTTGGAAAACTGAAATCCTGACTATAGTGCCAGTAAAATACTGTACTCTACAGTACAGGCAACCTGGGTTCAATTCCCACTGCTGCCTTGTACACTCACCGTGTGACTGCGTGGGTTTCCTCTGGGTGCTCCGGTTTCCTCCCACAGTCCAAAGACGTACTGATTAGTAGGTTCATGGGCCATTGTAAATTGCCCCGTGATTAGGCTAAGGTTAAATCAGGGGTTGCTGGGCAGCATGACTCAAGGGGCCGAAGGGCCTGTTCTGCGCTGTATCTCAATAAATATAAACATTACACTCTCTTACACAAAGGCACCTCACACTTTATGTCAACCTGTCTCATCTCAGGATGGGCCAGACTACTCAGGGACCTGTGCTCATATTGTTTTGTGGCTGTATGTGCTGGATCGTAACTGTATGTGTTCTGCACCGTGGCCCCAGGGAAATTATGTTTTGTTTGACTGAATACATGACTATGGCTGAATGACAATAAATTCGAACTTGAACAGTATCAGAAGTCTCCTCCACCAACAGTGAATTCCTGAATGGAATTACCTTGGTGATTTGCACCACAATGACAAGGTCCCACAGAACTCAGAGGATTGCACTCATTTCCAGTCAAAGTTTGGGGTTTCACACTCCATTCCATGGACCGGCTGACACCAGAGTGCAATACTGAGGGAGTGCTGTTCACATCAAAATTCAGCTGCCACGTAAAAACAAACATCTTCTGACCTCTCAAGTAAATGCAAAAGATCCCACTACAGAACAGGAAACAGCTGAAGCTGTATACGATGTTGGTGATGTCTAATATGGAGTATTGTACACAGTTTTGGTCACCTAGCATACCTACATGAAAGATATCAATAAGATTCAAAGAGTACAGAGGTGTTTACAAGACGTTACAGGGACTTGAGGAGCTGAAATATAGGGAAAGGTGGAATAGGAAGAACTTTATTCCCTGGAGCGTGGAAGAATGACAGGGATTTGACAGAGGTATACAAAATTATGAGGGTTATAGTTAGGGTAAATGCAAGCAGGCTTTTACCACTGAGGTTGGCTAAGACTAGAACTAGAGGTCATGGGTTAAGAGTAAAAGGTGAAATATTTTCGGAAAACCCAACGGGAATTTCCATCACTCAGGGGGTGATGTGAGCGTGGAGTGAGGAAATGGTGGACGCGGGTTCCATTTCAACATTTAAGAGAAGTTTGGATAGGTATATGGATTGGGGGGACTATGGTCCAGGTGCAGGTCAATGGGATCAGGCAGAATAACAGTTTGACATGGACTAGATGGGCTGAAGGGCCTGTTTCTGTGTTAAGGTGCTCTGTGACTCCTGGGTAGATATTTATCCCTTGATCAATATTGCACAATTACCACATTGATATCTTGGGAACTTGCCAAGTTTAAAATTGCAATTGTGTATTCAGTGAGATGGCTATAGAAACAGTTGGGTAATCCATGGGAAATTCCTTCTTTCTATTCTATGGAAATGAGTGGAAGGTGGGTGGAAGTTATTCGTGGGTGTCATCTAACTTTTCCCCGGGAAAGAAATGGCTAATACCAGGGGTATAATTTTAAGGTGATTGGAGGAAAGTACCGGGGGTATGTCAGGAGTAAGTTATTTTATACGGAGGGGAGTGGGTGTGTGGAACACGTGTTGCCGGGGTGGTGGCAGAGGCAAATACATTAGGGGCATTTAAACGACACTGAGATTGGCACACGGATGACTGAAAAATGGAGGGCTGTGTGGGAGGAAGGGTTAGTTTGGTCCTGGTGTAGTTTAAAATGTTGGCAGAACACCATGGGCCAAAGGGTCTTTTTTTGGTGCTGTACAGTTCTATCTGATTAGTGCGGGGAGGAAGCCTCTACAGCTTTGCTTATGACCAATCCTTCTCGCCAAGTGGACCTGAAACCATCATGTTGTTGATCAAGTCCAGCCTGGGGAACCTCCAACAACCTCTTCCCCTCAGCTCATCACTCCCTTCATAACTTCCCTGACATCACAGGCTTTGCAACCGGTTAACCACCAGGGATGGATGCTGAACTTGTCTTCCCCTGTAAACTTAAATCGAGTGGTTGAAAACTGAAAGATTACACCCCTTGACTGATGATTGAAGTGTCCCAGAAGCAAGTGCACACCTCAATCCCAGATAACCCTCCATTTTTCTTTCAGTGATGTGCCAATCTCAGAATTTTTTGAATGTTCCTCATATTTCTGCCTCCCTGGCAATGTGTTCCACAAGCCTACCACTCTCTGTGTAAAAAAAATTCTACCTCCGATATCCCCCTATACTTTCCTCCAATCACCTTAAAATTATGCTGCTGCTATTAGTCATTTCCACCCTGGGAAAAAGTCTCTGGCTCTGATAAAGATGGCAGAGTTTGTCATCGAAACGTTGGTTCCAACCTGCACCCGATTGGAAGCCCAACAAGAGTTTATTTGTCATATACGCCAGGAAAGCACGAGAGCCTTTTTCACTTACAAAAAGATACCTCCCAGAAAACACAAAAATAGCTCCATGTTATTCTTCCAGTATGAACTCCTGGCAGCCACGATCTCTTTCTCTCTCTCCCACTGACAGCAAAGAGTCCCATTTATTAGGCACCAGGACATACCATCTATAACTATCCACAAAGTTAACTCAAGAATTAAAATATGATGCACCCATAGTGTAGTTACAATTGTATTACAAAATAAACAGAAAAGGTTAAATACAGTATACAAGCAACACACATTTACACATCCTCATTACAAAAGAAATTGAATATTCCACCATGTATGGACTCATTCTTAGAATATACTAGGGAAGACAGTGAAGTAAGTACACTCTGCACAACAGCAGCAGAATGACAAGGCAGTGTGTGTGTGTGTGTGTGTGTGTGTGTGTGTGTGTGAGAGAGAGAGAGAGTTTGAGTGTGAGTGTGTGGGTAAGGTGATTTCAGAGTGCTCTCCATCACAGCAACCATGCAGTGGTTCTGTCGTTAAGTCTCCCGATCAATAGAAAGCCCTTGTTTTGTCCCAGGAAATGATTTTAACCATGACTCTAGTGGGTGATCGATGCTCCCCCAATAGAACAGTTGCTTCTGCCGCCTCTGTGGGGTATTGGAGAAGGGGGACAAGTTCAGTGGGTATTCTGGGAAGAAAATTGGAAAAGATTAAGAGGAGATTTAATCAAGTGGTATAAATTTGGGGGAGATTCTATGCACTGGGAGCTGCCTATTGAATGGGGGGGGGGTAGAACAGACCTGGGGGGAGCTTTCAAACCCACTGGTAAAAATGATGAAGGGAGAAACGCCGAGGGAAATTTACTGGTGAATTCTGGCAAAGAGCCAGCACAAACCATGGGAACACTTTTGCCAGGTGACCACACCATTCCAGAAAGCTGTTTGTAGGTGGGTGGTCAACACTGGCCTTGTCAGTGAGGGATAAGAGGGGTAATCAGCAGGCAAGGACTTACCATTGGGCTGGGAGCATGTTTTGTTCATGTAGAACAAAAAGTTGACGTTGCTGCTGTGTTCTGCATTATCTTTCAGATCCTGTTGGGAACAGAAACAAGATCAGCCTGGGAAAAGCATTGCTATCTACAATATCTAATCAGGAAATTCAGTTTGGATCTTGGAACTGCCACACACGCCCAAAGCAGGCAGGAGCTGTTTAATCTGAATGCTTTTCTGTTGGACCTTTGGATTTTCCACATTAATTCATGGATGTTGACGTTTCCTGCATTCTTCCCCATTGGATCACCATGTTTTAAAGCACAGGAAGAACTCAGTGAATCAGGCAGCATCTATGAAGGGAGACTGGTAGTCGACTTTTCAGATGCAGTCCACTGACCTTGAAACATCGACTGTCCCTTCCCCTCCACAGATCCTACGTTCAAGACGAGTGACCTGCTGAGATCCTCAAAGAACTTTGTACATTGCTCCCGATGCCAGCGTCTGCAGTCGCAGGAGAAACCTCTCTGGCCCGAGCGGAGCGAGTACAGGAGCGGATTAAGGAAAAAACACTGATACGTTTCAGGGAAAGTTTAAAGAGTTCATGAGGGAGAAAGGAACACAAGGTTGTACAGTAAGTAAAGAAGATAAGTGTCAGGAAATTCTTATTGTGGTGAACAAGCCTGTTCTCTGAAAAACACGCAGAACTTCCACAAAGCCTGCAGCTTTTAACCCAGTTTCCTTTAATTATAGACACACTCACCTGGAACATACGATTCAAGATCAAGATGCAAGCTTATTTATCACATGTACATTGAAATAGAGTGAATTGCATTGTCTTGTGTCAGTAACCAACACAGTCTGAGATGCGCTGGGGGCAGCCCGCAAGTGTGAACATGGTTCCAGCCCCACAATAGCATGCCCACAACTCACTGACCCTAACCCATACATCTTCAGACTGTGAAATACCCTGAGAAAACCCACACAGTCCTGGGGAGAACATACAGACAGCAGCGGGATCTGAACCCCGATCTTATCGCTGGTCCTGTAAAACGTGATGCTCACTGCTCTGCTCTGCCTCTGTGCAATCCTCTGCACATCTGCTTATATCGAGTTCAGGCCTTACCCGCAACTCTACAAACCTGAGACTGGGAGGAGGGAGAACGTGAATACTGACTTACTATAGCCTGGAGTAAGCCCAACCACAGTGCGAAGTCACTACTTGGCACAGAAGCAAACAAAATAAGATTACTCAGGACAGTGACTATTTCTTTGATGGTAAAGCACTTGCGGATGACCCAATAGAAAAATTCAAGGTTCTCTTTGAAACCTTTCAGCTAAGCTTTGGCAAGGTGTGTAGGAAGAGGGACTTCACTGAGAGCTGCACTCTCTCAGTACTGCAGCAGAGATTCACCCAGCCGAGCTGTTCAGGTTTGAACAGGTGACCCCAGACATGACATGAGACCCATTCAATTAATTCTGCAGGTTCCCAGGCAGTGGCTTCTCACACTCACGGGGTAATGATGCCGATATCTCTGGAGGTCCATCGCTGCCCTCTTACTTCGCCGACGTGGCTTGTCCTTAAAAGACAGAACATTTAACAATTATTAGAACATACTCTCAGTGGCCACTTTATTAGGTACACCAGCTCGTTAATGCAAATATCTCATCAGCCAATCATGTACCAGCAACACAATGCATAGAAGCACCCAGACATGGTCAACAGCTTCAGTTGTTCTTCAGACCAAACATCAGAATGGGGAAGAAACGTGATCTAAGTGACTTTGACTGTGGAATGATTGTTGGTGTCAGAAGAGGTGGTTTGAACATCTCAGAAACTGCTGATCTGGGATTTTCACAGACAACTGTCTCTAGAGTTCACAGAGAATGGTGTGAAAAACAAAAGCATCCAGCGAGAGGCAGTTTTGAGGGCAAAAACACCCTGTTAATGAGAGAGGTCAGAGGTGAATGACCAGACTGGTTTTAAAACTGACAAGAAAGTGACCGTAACTCAAATAACCATTCAATACAACAGTAGTGTCCTCCAAGAGGACCACAAGCTTGTCGTGGTTTGGAGGCTTGCATGCTTCAATGTCACAGACAGCCATGTTGCCTGGAGTCAGGGCTTTATGCTTTGGCTTTTGGTAGGGTCACCCATGTAGAACAGATCAAAGGGTAGAGGCCAGACTAAGAGTGGTCAACCTGTCCTCCAGGTTCAGGGGTCACCCAGAGTGATTAAACAAAACTGTTACAGAAACAGCAATGAAGAATCTTTCTACATCTGAGTGTGATGGTATTCCTGAGTCCCCACCTGGGCCTTGTATGGCCGACAGTAATGAAAACAGAGAGGAAGCTACTGGCACAATGAAGGAAGCCTCCAAGGACAGACAGATGGAGGACTTCCATTGCTGTCCTAAATAGCAGCGGTGTAACAGGCAATAAATACCACAGTGGTGTGCAAAAGAACATCTCTGAATGCACAACATGTCAGACCTTGAAGTGGATGGGCTACAGCAACAGAAGACCGCAAACATACACTCAGTGGCCACTTAATTAGGTACAGGAGGTATCTCATAAAGTGGTTACTGAGTGTAGAACATAAACAGGCCATTCTGCCCACGATGTTAGGCTGATCTTGATGCTAATTTATACCAAATGCAGCCCTCCTGTGTACCATCCATATTCCTCCATTATCTTCAGACTCATGTCTCTATCTAAAAGCTTTTTAGCCTCCGCCAAACTATCTGCTCCTATGACTAGCCCAGTAATTCATTCTAGGCATCCGCCAGTCTGTTTAAAAAAAACTTGCTCCTCACACCATAACATAGACCAGTACAAGACAAGAACAGGTTCTTCAGCCCATGATGTGATGCCAAACTAGTACACTGTTAATTAAACACCAAACTACTCTAATCCCTTCTGCCTACCCTACGTCCATCACCCTCCATTCTCTCCATATTCATCTGCTTCTCCAAAAGTTTCTTAGTGCCTCTTCCACCCCACCACTCCCAGCAGCACATTCCAGACACACATCATAGTGGTTCAAAATTCAAACACATATCTAGTTCTGTGGCTAATTTAGAGACAGAGGTTAGCTTTAGTTGTCACATGTACTGTTCATTGAAACATCAAACCAGCCTGCCCTTGCCCACTCAACCCATCACTCCTACTATCTCTCCCCTGTCTGTTCACCTACCCCACCCCTCTCCTTCCACTTCCCCATCTCCATAAGTAACAATAAGACCATAAGACATATGAGCAGAAGTAAACACAAGGAAATCTGCAGATGCTGGAAATTCAAGCAACACACATAAAAAATGCTGGTGAACGCAGCAGGCCAGGCAGCATCTATAGGAAAAGGTACAGTCGGCATTTCGGGCCGAGACCCTTCGTCAGGACTAACTTCTGTTAGTGCCGCATGAACATTGACTTCTCTAACTTCCGTTAATGCCCCACCTCCGCTTCGTACCCCATCCCTTATTTATTTATTCATTATTATTTTTTTTCTTTTCTCTTTTTTCTCCCTCTGTCCCGCTCACTATACTCCTTGCCCATCCTCTGGGCTCCCCTCCCCCCTTCTTTCTCCCTAGGCCTCCCATCCCATGATCCTCTCCCTTCTCCAGCTTGGCATCCCTTTTGCCAATCAACTGTCCAGCTCTTGGCTCCATCCCTCCCCCTCCTGTCTTCTCCTCTCATTTCAGACCTCCCCCTCCCCCTCCCACTTTCAAATCTCTTACTAACTCTTCTTTCAGTTAGTCCTGACGAAGGGTCTTGGCCCGAAACGTTGACTGTACCTCTTCCTATAGATGCTGCCTGGCCTGCTGTGTTCCACCAGCATTTTTTATGTGTGAGCAGAAGTAAGCCATTTTGCCCATCGAGTCTGCTCTGCCATTCCATCATGGCTGATTTATTATCCCTCTCAACCCCATTCTCCTCCCTTCTTCCCATAACCCCTTTAATGGCCTGATTAATGAAGAACCTATTAACTAACCTCTGCTTTAATTATACCCAATGACTTGGTCTCCAAAGGTGTCCATGGCAATTAACTCCACAGATTCACCACCCTCTGGCTAAAGAAATTCCTCCTCATCTCTGTTCTAATGGATGTCCCTCTTTTCTGAGGCTGTGCCCTCCAGTCCTCAACTCAACCACTATGGAAAACATCCTCTCCACATCCACTCTATTGAGGCCTTTCAACATTCGATAGGTTTCAATGAGACTCATTTTTCTGAACTCCACTGAGTACAGGTCCAAAGCCATCACACACTCTTCGTTTGTTAACCCTTTAACTTCCATCTCCTTGTACCTCTGTGATCCCACCACCTGAGTTCTCTAGATCTCTTGCCCTTGATATTACCATTCCCAATCATTCCCACCCCCCAATCTTTCCATCTGCTCCAATATTTTGTCACCGACTCTTCCTGTATTTCCTCCCCACCCATTGAACTACACTGCCAACCCACTCACATCCCCCCACAACCTCCCCCCACCAGAATCAGGTTTATTATCACCAATGTATGTTGTGAAATTTGTTGTTTTGCAGCAGCAGTATGCTACAATACGTAAAAATACTATAAATTGCAATATGAAATATGCAAAAAGAGAGCAAAAATATTGAGATAGGTCCATGGCTTCATTGTCCATTCAGAAATCTGATGGCAGAGAAGAAGCTGTTCCTGAAATGTTATGTGTCTGTCCTCAGGCTCCTGTACCTCCTCCCTGATGGTAGCAATGAGAAGACGGCAAGTCCTTGGTAGTGGTGTTGGGGGGGGCGGGGGGGAGAGAGAGAATGGGTCCTTAATGATGGATACCACCTTTACGAGGCATTACCTTCTGAAGATGTGCTCTACGGTTAGGAGGTTAGTGTCCATGATGGAGCTGGCTGAGTTTACAATGCTCTGCAGCTTTTTTCGATCATGTGCAGTAGGCCCTCCATACCAGACAGTCAAGATGGCATCAGCAAACAAAGCTCCCTCGTCTACGTCTTCCAGATAGCTCCTGAAAATGTCTTTTTCACTCCTTTCATGTCCGTTTTTCACCATATATCTTTTTCTAGGACTGTTAGAGCCTGCAATTTACAGTTTGGAGATTGATTGAGTGATCCAGCTCTTTGGATCCGAAAAAATTCCAGGAAGTGAGCGCACACTCGGATGGCCTCGATACTTCGAGACAGAGTGTGAGCCAATGTTGATCCCACTTAACTGGTTGTTGTTCGCCCATCGTTCACGTCGAGGAAGACCTCGACACCATGGTGACGGTGTTGAGACTAGCGCCTGATTTGGATTTAAGTGAGAGAGAGTTGCGCAGCGTCAGCCTCACTTTCTCTTCCCAATTCCCATCCGGATCCAGTGGCAAGACAGAGTCGAGACGGCTGTAGATGGGACTAGGCGAAGTGGATAACCAGGACAACTCCCGTGTCTTGTTGTGCTGTACACGTTCCACAACACTTGCAGAGACTGCCTTCTTGATCGTTGGACCTTCCATTAGTCTCGTCCGCTCAATCTCCCAGAGTCTGTCTCCACATGCTGGGATAGACAACTCCCTGTCTCACCAAGGGCTTGAGACCCATCAGCTACCCTCACCTGGTTTAGCCGGCTTGTCGAAGCCGTTGCCCGAGATGTGGCTGCTGTCGCATGCAAACTGCTATGGGGAGCCACAAGTGAGAGCTGAGTGCCAGGTGGGGACCAAATGTGGACTAACCACCTTGAAAAGGATGCGACATGTTCCCCCACCAGAGGTGCAACTCCTCCCTGACACCCCATACACCCCTAGCACCCCATACACCCCAAATGGTTTAAGCGTCGAGGAAGATAGAAACATCGAGGCGAATGCAGAAGGTGAGCGAGAGTTCAGCGCTGACAGCCTGCTTTCAGATCACTGCCGGAGAAGGAATCTATGAGTGGCCTATGGCTGTGTGGCTCACTGTGGCAGGCAGGTAGGCCTCTCTGCCTCGTTTGCTGTCCCTCTCTTTTGGTGAATGTCGGTGATATCAGAGGATGGTATCGTGGTTCTGTGTTTATGGATTGAACAATTTCATTTATGAACTGTGGACTATTTTCAGACTTATGGTTTTTATATTTTGTGCTTTTTTTTGGAATCGCCTGTTCCTTTTCTGTTTTGTTGTGTGAGGGGAGGGGTTTTTTGGGGGTTGAGGATCGGGATGCTAATCTTTTTTGTTTTGGGGATGGGGGTTGGGTTTGATGTTTCTCTCTGATCGACTTTCATGTTTTTTCTTTGTCTCATGGCTATCTGGAGAAGATGAATTTCAGAGTTGTCTATGGATGGATGCTTTGATAATAGATGAACCTTTGAACCAGACAGTGATTCAACCAGTTAGAATGTTTTCTGTGGTACATCAGGAGAACTTTGCTGGAGCCTTTGGTGACATACCAAACCTCCTGAAACTCCTAATGAAATATAGCTTGAAATTATATCTGAACTTGCCCTGTCCACTCCCGCGTTTGCTCTTGCCTCACTCTTTGCCCTTGGTCCACAGACTGCTCTCCTGGCTAGCAACAAAGGGTGACATATAATCTGTGCCTTGTGATCTGATCTAGGCCCATTTTCCAGCTCCAACTGAATCTGATGGTGAAAGGATACGACGTACCAATACAAGCACACACAGCAATTGTTTGGTGGTACCTACATAATCTGGGTATCTCATCCTCAAACTTGATCTTGTCTTCTCTTGGTCCTCCCGCAAAGTAAAGAGAGACCCTTTAATCCTTCATTTTCCAATAATAATATATAGTTAATTGGGCCACTGGTTGATCACACACAAAATGCTGGAGGAACTCAGCAGGTCAGGCAGCATTTGTGGAAATGAATAAACTATTAACATTTCGGGCCAAGGCCCTTCTTCAGATGTGGAAAAGAAGGGGGAAGACTCTAGAATAAAAGGGAGCGGTGAGTCCACTTTTAATCAGGGTTGATCAGGGAATCCACTCATTTGAGACAAAGAACAAAAACTAATTGAGAAAACAGCCGGGATTCCTTTTGTTTATCTGGGGCACTATACCATATAATTGGGACAGGAGTTTGTTGCTGAAGAGTTTCTAACTAACGTCAGTCACGTGCACTTGTGTGGCCACCAGACACTACACCATGCGTTAGTGAACAGTTTTTAAATTGCGTCATTTGCCTGTGCTTGTGTTATGTTATCCATTTGGGCCAATGAACGCCGATTCAAAAAGCAGTGTTTTTGATCATTTTGTTTTTTATTTTGACTTTAAAAATTTTCAGACCCTTGCCAAGATTGCCAGGAAAAGTTTTAACACTAACTGAAAATATTACCCAAGGTGTCTGTGCCGTTTTTGGTCATTTACAGTCAATCAAAAGAACACGGCTGCGTACACTGGATAAATTCTGTTGATAACTGTTATGAACTAATACCCAGTTTTATAGTACTGTGATGATATTGTTAGTGTTCAAATTTGTTCTGTACTCAGTTCCTTCCATGAAAATTCAGCTAATTAGGGCAGGCAATTGTACATCTAGACAAAATGTACTGGACCTGATGGGTTCCTAATGTAGCGGAATCCAGTGTATTTGAAATATTGCTCATATTCTGCACTATTACACCATAAATCGGAGAAAGGCTGCAAGTGGAACGGCTAAGGATTTCCGGAGCGAAGGCATTTTACTACTCGGGGTAAAGAGAGGCAAGACTGCACAGGCGCGTGACATCAACAAGTAGAGTGGGAAAAGTTTAAAAAGGTAAGGAATCTTCAGCAGTTTTAGATTCGGAGCAAGAAGGCTGCGAGTGGAACGGCTAAGGATTTCCGGGGCGAAGGCATTTTACTACTCGGGGTAAAGAGAGGCAAGACTACGCAAGCGTGTGACATCAGCCAGTAGAGCAGAAAAAGTTTAAAAAGAAGACCGCCGTATCCAGCGGGCAGCAGAGAGAGAGGTAGCAGAGTGATAGGGCTTTGGCTCAACGAGCTTTGGCGGTAACAAGGCGAGGTAGGTTTACCTGTGTTAATTGCGGAAAGGAAGTATGTGTGTGAGGCCGGTTTTCTGCGTTTAGTGTCAGATGTGGGAGGTTTCGGAGACTCCCGGCCTCCCAGACGGCCATATCTGCACCAGGTGTGTCGAGCTGCAGCTCCTAAAGGACACCGTTAGGGAACTGGAGATGCAGCTCGATGACCTTCGTCTGGTCAGGGAGAGTGAGGAGGTGATAGAAAGGAGTTATAGGCAGGTGGTCACACCAGGGCCACGGGAGACAGACAAGTGGGTAACAGTCAGGAGAGGGAAGGGGAAGAGTCAGGTACTAGAGAGTATCCCTGTGGCTGTCCCCCTGAACAATAAGTACTCATGTTTGAGTACTGTTGGGGGGGGGGGAAGAAACGGCCTACCTGGGGGAAGCAACAGTGGTCGCGCCTCTGGCACAGAGTCTGGCCCTGTGGCTCAGAAGGGTAGGGAAAGGAAGAGGATGACAGCAGTGATAGGGGACTCTATAGTTAGGGGTTCAGACAGGCGATTCTGTGGACGCAGGAAAGAAACTCGGATGGTAGTTTGCCTCCCAGGTGTCAGGATCCGGGATGTTTCAGATTGCATCCACGATATCCTGCAGTGGGAGGGAGAACAGCCAGAGGTCGTGGTACATATTGGTACCAATGACATAGACTGGAAAAGGGAAGAGGTCCTGAAAACAGACTACAGGGAGTTAGGAAAGAAATTGAGAAGCAGGACCGCAAAGGTAGTAATCTCGGGATTACTGCCTGTGCCACGTGACAGTGAGTATAGGAATAGAATGAGGTGGAGGATAAATGCGTGGCTGAGGGATTGGAGCATGGGGCAGGGATTCAGATTTCTGGATCATTGCGACCTCTTTTGGGGCAAGTGTGATCTGTACAAAAAGGACGTTTTGCACTTGAATCCCAGCGGACCAATATCCTAGCTAAGGCTACTGGGGACAGTTTAAAGTAGAATTGTTGGGGGGTGGGAACCGAACTGAAGAGACTGGGGAAGAGGCGGTTGGCTCACAAATAGAGAAAGCTTGGAGACAGTGTGTGAGGAAGGATAGGCAGATGATAGAGAAGGGAAGCGCTCAGACCAACGGATTGAGATGTGTCTATTTTAACGCAAGGAGTATTGTGAACAAAGCGGATGAGCTTAGAGCGTCGATCAGTACTTAGAGCTATGATGTGGTGGCCATTACAGAGACTTGGATGGCTCAGGGGCAGGAATGGTTACTTCAAGTGCCGGGTTTTAGACATTTCAGAAAGGACAGGGAGGGAGGCAAAAGAGGTGGGGGCGTGGCACTGTTGACCAGAGATAGTGTCATGGCTGCAGAAAAGGTGGACGTCATGGAGGGATTGTCTACGGAGTCTCTGTGAGTGGTGGTTAGGAATAGGAAGAGGTCAATAACTTTACTGGGTGTTTTTTTTTTATAGGCCGCCCAATAGTAACAGGGATATCGAGGAGCAGATAGGGAAACAGATCCTGGAAAGGTGTAATAATAACAGAGTTGTCGTGATGGGAGATTTTAATTCCCCAAATATTGTTCGGCATCTCCCTAGAGCAAGGGGTTTAGATGGGGTGGAGTTTGTTAGGTGTGTTCACGAAGGTTTCTTGACACAATATGTAGATACGCCTACAAGAGGAGAGACTGTACTTGATCTGGTATTGGGAAATGAACCAGGTCACGTGTCAGATCTCTCAGTGGGAAAGCATTTTGAAGCGAATGATCACAATTCTATCTCCTTTACAATAGCATTGGAGAGAGATAGGAACAGACAAGTTAGAAACACATTTAATTAGACTAAGGGGAATTATGAGGCTATCAGGCAGGAAATTGGAAACTTAAATTGGGAACAGATGTTCTCAGGGAAAAGTACAGAAGAAATGTAGCAAATGTTCAGGGGATATTTGTGTGGAGTTCTACATAGGTACATTCCAATGAGACAGGGAAGTTATGGTAGGGTACAGGAACTGTGGTGTACAAAGGCTGTAATAAATCTAATCAAGAAGAAAAGCTTACAAAAGGTTCAGAGAGCTAGGTAATGTTAGAGATCTAGAAGATTATAAGGCTAACAGGAAGGATCTTAAGAAGGAAACTAGGAGAGCCAGAAAGGGCCATGAGAAGGCCTTGGTGGGCAGGATTAAGGAAAACCCCAAAGCATTCTACAAGTATGTGAAGAGCAAGAGGATAAGATGTGAGAGAATAGGACCAATCAAGTGTGACAGTGGGAAAGTGTGTATGCAACTGGAGGAAATAGAAGAGGTATTTAATGAATACTTTACTTCAGTATTCACTATGGAAAAGGATCTTCATGATTGTAGTGATGACCTGCAGCGGACTGAAAAGCTTGAGCATGTAGATATTAAGAAAGAGGATGTGCTGGAGCTTTTGGAAAGCATCAAGTTGAATAAGTCGCCAGGACCGGATGAGATGTACCCCAGGCCACTGTGGGAAGCGAGGGAGGAGACTGCTGAGCCTCTGGCAATGATCTTTGCATCATCAGTGGGGACGGGAGAGGTTCTGGAGGATTGGAGGGTTGCAGATGTTGTTCCTTTATTCAAGAAAGGGAGGAGAGTTAGCCCAGGAAATTATAGACCAGTGTGTCTTACTTCAGTGGTTGGTAAGTTGATGGAGAAGATCCTGAGAGGCAGGATTTATGAACATTTGGAGAGGTATAATATGATTAGGAATAGTCAGCATGGCTTTGTCAAAGGCAGGTCGTGCCTTACGAGCCTGATTGAAATTTTTGAGGATGTGACTAACCACATTGATGAAGGAAAAGCAGTAGATGTAGTGTACATGGATTTTAGCAAAGCATTTGATAAGGTACCCCATGCAAGGCTTATTGAGAAAGTAAGAAGGCATGAGATCCAAGGGGACCTTGCTTTGTGGATCCAGAACTGGCTTGCCCACAGAAGGCAATCAGCAAGTTGTAGACAGGTCATATTCTGCATGGAGGTCTGTGACAGTGGTGTGCCTCAGGAATCTGTTCTGGGACCCTTACTCTTCGTGATTTTTATAAATGACCTGGATGAGGAAGTGGAGGGATGGGTTAGTAAGTTTGCCGATGACACAAAGGTTGGAGGTGTTGTGGATAGTGTGGAGGGCTGTCAGAGGTTACAGCAGTACATTGATAGGATGCAAAACTAGGCTGAGAAGTGGCAGATGGCGTTCAACCCAGATAAGTGTGAAGTGGTTCATTTTGGTAGGTCAAATATGATGGCAAAGTATAGTATTAATAGTAAGACTCTTGGCAGAGTGGAGGATCAGAGGGATCTTGGGGTCCGAGTCCATAGGACACTCAAAGCAGTTGCGCAGGTTGACTCTGTGGTTAAGAAGGCATATGATGTATTGGCCTTTATCAATCGTGGAATTGAATTTAGGAGCCGAGAGGTAATGTTGCAGCTATATAGGACCCTGGTAAGACCCCACTTGGAGTACTGTGCTGAGTTCTGGTCACCTCACTACAGGAAGGACATGGAAAGGGTGCATAGGAGATTTACAAGGATGTTGCCTGGATTAGATAGTGTGCCTTATGAAAGCAGGTTGAGTGAACTTGGCCTTTTCTCCTTGGAGCGACGGAGGATGAGAGGTGACCTGATAGAGGTGTATAAGATGATGAGAGGCTTTGATCATGTGGATAGTCAGAGGCTTTTTCCCAGGGCTGAAATGGTTGCCACAAGAGGACACAGGTTTAAGGTGCTGGGGAGTAGGTACAGAGGAGATGTCAGGGGTAAGTTTTTTTACGCAGAGAGTGGTGAGTGTGTGGAATGGGCTGCCAGCAACGGTGGTGGAGGCAGATACGATAGGATCTTTTAAGAGACTTTTGGATAGGTACATTGAGCTTAGCAAAATAGAGGGCTATGGGTAACCCTAGTAATTTCTAAGGTAGGAACATGTTCAGCACAACTTTGTGGGCCGAATGGCCTGTATTGTGCTATAGGTTTTCTATGTTCTATGAATATTAATACAGTTTTTGTGTCCATTGACTGGTAACACACAGTCCCAACCCTCCTGCAGAATTCCCTTTCATCATGGCCTGAGATATTAATTTTATATTCTTCCATGAGATAGGGCTGAGGGGGAAATGGATCAGCCATAATGAAATGGTTGAGCAGAATCCATGGGCCAAATCGCCTAATTCTGTTTCTGTTAAATGAAGAAATTGCTTCCTCATTTAGCATTCCTAAAAATAGTGAAAATCAAAAAAAAACGCTGGAAATCTAAAACAAAACATAAAACACTGGAAATACTTAGCAGGTTCTGTTTGAACAACATGCAAAACAAGCTTTTCTCTGTATCTCTGCACATCCCAATTCCAAAGTCAGGCCACTTTTGTAGGAAGAGAAATCTTCTCATTGGCCACTTTATTAAGTACACCTGTACGTTAATCAAAGTATCTAATCAGCCAATCACGTGGCAACAACTCAATGCATAAAAGCATGCCGACATGGTCAAGAGGTTCAGTTGTTGTTGAGACCAAACATCAGAATGGAGAAGAAATGTGATCCAAGTGACTTTGACCGTGGAATAATTGTTAGTGCCAACAGAGTGGTTTGAGTACTCCAGAAACTGCTGACCTCCTGGGATTTTCATGCAGAACTGCCTCCAGAGTTACAGAAAGTGGTGTGAAAAACAAAAAACATCCAGTTCTATGGGCAAAAATGCCTCGTTAATGAGAGGTCAGAGGAGAATTGCCTGACTGGTTCAAGGTGACAGTAACTCAAATAACCACGCATTACAACGGTGGTGTGCAGAAGAGCATCTCTGAATGCACAACATGTCGAAGCTTGAAGTGCATGGACTACAGTAGCAGAAGACCACGGCCATACACCCAGTGACCACTTTATTATGTTCAGGAGGTGCCTAATAAAGTGGCCACCGAGTGTAGTTATTTACTCAGGGTAAATGCTCTTTGACCTAAAATGCTAAGTCCCTAATAAAAAACTAATTAGTTGTTATCACATTGTTTGTGGGAGCTTGCTATGTACAAAATGGCTGCTGTGTTTCCAGATTCGAGATTATTTAATGTCATTTCCAGTACACAAGTGTAAAGGAAAACAAAATAATTGTTACTCCAGATCTGATGCAGCACAAAAAAACACAGTAAGATAAAGAACATAATAAAATCTACAATGAATATAAATACATAAGATAGCTTATATACATAGATTGATTGTATGTCCCTAAAGTGACACGAAGCACAGGAATGTCTGTAGGTGACTGACAGGAAATGATAAAGTAGTGGTGTTTGAAGAGATGGGTTAGTGCCTGGAGATGTTGATCAGCCTCACTGCTTGGGGAAAGGAACTGTTTCTGAGTCTGGTGGACCCGGTGTGGATGCTATGTAGCCTCCTCCCTGATGGGAGTGGGACAACCAGTAGACGAGCAGGGTGGGTGGGATCCTTCACAATGCTACTGGCACCTCTCTGTATACAAGTTCCTGATGGTGGCTATGCCGG
Organism: Mobula hypostoma; assembly: GCF_963921235.1. NCBI lineage: Eukaryota > Metazoa > Chordata > Chondrichthyes > Myliobatiformes > Myliobatidae > Mobula > Mobula hypostoma. Next base: position 166,232,820 of record NC_086098.1, on the reverse strand, counting down.
TGCTGGTGATGCGTTGGGCAGCTTTGACTACCTGTTGTAGAGCCGTCCTGCCTGCCGCAGTGCGGTTTCCGTACCAAGCAGTGATGTGCTATAGATATGCAACTCTTTATGAAATGATGATCACTCTCCAGAGTAACATGGTCAACAAGAAGGAAGCACTGGATTGTATCAAATTCTGCTGTCTGAGATAGAGTCACAGAGTACCAGAGCATAGAAACAGGCCTTTCGGTCCAACCAGCTCATGCCAAACTATTATGCGCCTGGTCCAAATCTGAAAAAAGTGAAAACAAAAAGATAGCAAACTCACCTGGGACCGATATGAAAAAATGGCGAGGATTTGGGCCCACAACCATTGCGGAAAATAAATCTGAGGGATGGTAAATGGAAAATCAGTAAGAGGGAGAATTTTCAGAAAAATAACAAGTTTGGTGTGAAATATTTTATGTCCATAGTCACACAGCTAAAAGCAGTGTATGGAGTCCAAGTTCAGCTTGCATGGAGGAAAAATGCCTCAAGGAAATTTGCAGGAGCATCATCAAATAAAATTTGATGGCAGGTCATACAGGACTATACTAGTGCAGAAGGACAAAGGATTCAGCAGAGGCAGGAGCAATTCAGACAGAGTGGGAGGTAGTGCTAGATTGTCATTTTCCTTGTAATTTAACTTTCTTACGCTTGCTTGTAATTTTATATAATCACCTAGAAATATACTGTACATGTAATTGTTCAGTGAATTTTCCAGTAATAATGGTACAGTCACTTCTGTATTTTTCTAGAAATTTCTCAGTTCCCAGCAGCAGGTGTCATATTGTTTGAATCCGTCTATTTTATAGGTTAATGGTTATCACTGGGATGTTGTTATCTCTAGTCTGAGTATGAGATGACCACAACGGCCTTTTCCTGTCTTTTCTTTGTTCTCTTGGCTCCCTTTATTTATTCATTTTACTCTCTTGTAACGCTTATTTAAAATTATAAGTTTTATGCCTCATTCTTGTCGTCCAAAAAACCTTTGTATTACAAAAATATCAGGACCCAACAGCGGTGGAAGTTTCTTTTTAGCAACACAGCATGGAGTAGGCCTTTCCGACACTTTGAGTTGTACTGTTCCAGCAACCCCCAATAAATTCAATTAACCCTAACCTAATCACCGGACAATTTACAATAAACAACAGGAATTCTGCAGATGCTGGAAATTCAAGCAACACACATCAAAGTTGCTGGTGAACGCAGCAGGCCAAGCAGCATCTATAGGAAGAGGCGCAGTCGACGCTACCCAGGACATCTTGGGACTGTGGGGGGAAACGGCAGGACCTGGAGAAAATGCACACATTCCAAGGGACCAGAATTGACTCCGCACTCCGGAATACCGTGAGCTTTAACAGTGTCTCTGATGCCCATTAAGTAAAGGAATTCCAGAGTCACGGGGCTAGATTCTGAGGACACAGCTGCCAACAGAAAAGTGGTTAAAAACTGGATGATCAAGGAGTAAACAATGGAAGATTAGACATCTGAGAGGATTGTAGAGCTGGAGGTGATTGTTGAGATGAGTGACGAGATCACAGAGGGACTTGGAAAAAGGAAGGATTTAATACACTCAGTGCCCACTTTATTGGGTACACCGGTACACCTGCTCGTTAATACAAAATCTAATCAGCCAATCATGTGGCAGCAACTCAAAGCATAAAAGCATGCAGACATGGTCAAGGGGTTCAGTTGTTGTTCAGACCAAATATCAGAATGAGGGAGAAATGTGATCTACAAGGGGTGATTGATAAGTTCGTGGCCTAAGGTAGAAGGACTTAATTTTAGAAAACCTAGCACATTTATTTTTCAACATAGTCCCCTCCTACATGTACACACTTAGTCCAGCGGTCGTGGAGCATACGGATCTTGGACCTCCAGGAAGTGTCCACAGCGTGGGTGACTGATAAGTTCGTGGCCTAAGGTAGAAGGAGATGAGTTATACAGCTCTCGTTACATGCACATGCAGTTCAACTCTTTGAGTGATTATGTAGAAAGTTTGAGGTTAATAACTCATCAGGGGTGAGTGATAAGTTCATGGCCTAAGGTACAAGGAGATGAGTTATTAACTTCAAACTTTCTGCATTTTCACTCAAAGAGTTGAACTGCATGTACATGTAACGAGAGCTGTATAACTCATCTCCTTCTACCTTAGGCCATGAACTTATTAATCACCCACGCTGTGGGCACTTTCTGGAGGTCCAAGTTCTGTATGCTCCATGACCGCTGGACTAAGTGTGTAAATGTAGGAGGGGACTATGTTGAAAAATAAATGTGCTAGGTTTTCTAAAACTGACTCCTTCTACCTTAGGCCACAAACTTATCAATCACCCCTTGTAAGTGATTTTGAGCGTGGAATGATTGTTGGTGCCAGACAGGATGGCTTGAGTAATCTTAGAAACTGCTGATCTCCTGGGATTTTCATGCACAACAGTCTCTAGAGTTTACAGAGAATGGGTGAGGAAAAACAAGAAGCATCCAGTGAGCAGCAGTTCTGAGGATGAAAACACCTTGTTAGTGAGAGCGGTCAGAAGAGAATGGCCAGACTGGTTCAAGCTGACAGGAAGGTGACAGTAACTCAAATAACCACACAACAGTGGTGTGCAGAAGAGCATCTCTGAACACAGAGCATGTCATACCTTGAAGTGGATAGGCTACAGCAGCAGAAAGCCATGAATATACACTCACTGGCCACTTTATTAATTACAGGAGGCTCCTAACAAAGTGTCCACCGAGTGTAGGTTCTCTTGTTATAATATCGAGGTAGTGTTTAAGCAGAGGCAGTCACCTCGAACAGGGCAGAAGTGTCAAAGAGAAACAATAACATTCTTCAATAATTCCTCCCACATTTTAAGATGATGTCCAAATAGGTGGAAGACTCTACAGCTTTATACATTAATACTTAAAATCTTTGCTGAGAAGAGAACTTAAAAAAACATCTCAAAATATTAAATACAACACAGCTGGTAGTATTCTCATTATTTCCTTACGACACTAAAAATGAAATAATTCACCCCAAGGACATTCAAGCTCATTGAGCAATCCTATCATCCCACATTTCCCAGAGCCTCTCCTTGCCCTTGAGCCTATGAACACTCCCCTGATTCCCCTCCTAACACGGCCACACCAAGGGTCAGTTACAGTGGCCAATCCCTGGCAACGTGGAACAAATGGGGGAGAACTTGCAGACGTCACAGTTGATCAGAGTGAAACCAGTGCCAAGTCTCTTTGATAAGATTTAAAGACAGGAGGTTATAGTACAACTATACAAAATGGTGCTACAGTAGTGTAGTGGTTAGTGTGACACTATTATTGCTCAGGGTGTTCCGAAGTTTGGAGTTCAGTTCCGGCGCTGTCTGTAGGGAGATTGTACATTCTCTCCATGAACTGCATGTGTTTCCTCCCACAGTCCAAAGACATGGACGTAGTAGGTTAGTTGGTCATTGTAAACGGTCCTGTGACTTGGCTAGGGTTAAATTGGTGAGTTGCTGGACAGTGTGGCTCATTGGGAAGGAAGGACCTGCATCTCTGAGTAAGTAAATTACGAGGCCACACAAAATAATCTGCAGATGCTGGGGTCAAAGCAACACTCACAACACACTGGAGGAACTCAGCAGGTCGGGCAACATCTGTGGAAACGATTAGTCAACGTTTCAGGACGGAACCTGACGTTTCGGTCCTGACGAAGGGTTCCCGCCCAAAACGCTGACTGATCGTTTCCACAGATGCTGCCCGACCTGCTGAGTTCCTCCAGGGTGTTGTGAGAATTACAAGGCCACAGCTGGATTACTGTGTGAAGTTTTGGTCTGGAGAGGATACAGAGGAAATTCGAAAGGGGTTGCTATAAAGCATTTTACTTACAAAGAGACGAGACAGGGTTTATGGCAGAGAAGGCTGAGCCAGGGACTGATTGAGGTACATAAAATTATGTAGGAGTAATTTGTGATGAACATGTTCCACTCAACAGAGGTGCCTACATCGGGGGGCATAGGCTTGAAGCAATGGATAGAAGAATTTACCAAGAGGGTGGCTGTGCTCTGGAAGCTGCTGTTGGTCGAGGCAGATTCTCTCACCAAGTGTTTGAGATTTGGAAGGTGTTGTTTAAGGAGATGCTAGAGACAGATTCTCTCACATTTCAGAAGTATTTAGATGAGCACCTGAAGCATCAGTGAAGATTAGTTAAAGAACAAAGATTTGCTTTATTTGTCACATGTACATCAAAACATACAGTCAAATCTCTAGTTTGCTTCAACAACTAATAGTCCGAGGATGTGCTAGTGACAGACCACAAGTGTTGCCATGCTTCCTGTGCCAACACAGCACGCCCAAGATTTACTAACCCTAACTTGCTTGTCTTTTGGAATGTACGAGGAAACTGGAGCACCCAGAGGAAACCAACGCGGTCACAGAGAAAATGTGTAAATTCATTACAGACAGTAGCAGGAATTAAACCCAAATCACTGGTGCTGTAAAGCATCATACTAGCTGCTATGGTACCATCCATGGGTGCCACTTTCAAGGACTCTACATGTTCTCAGTATTATTTATTTGCACAAATAGTCGTCTTTTGCACATTAGTTATCAGTCTTTGATTACGTATTTTTTAAAAATAAATTCTATTATTTTCCTGTAAATACTTGCAAGAAAATGAATCTCAAGGTAGTATATGGTAACATATACGTATTTTGATAATAAATTTATTTTGACTTTTAGCTTTGATTTGATCAGAATCAGAATCACTTTATTGCCAGTGTGTGAAACATACCAGAATTGACTGTGATCAGTTGCCAAGCATAAAACACAGGACAATACCATAAGAGACAACAACAATAGTGAAAATGGCCATTAACAATTGGCAATTAACAGATCGTTCACATGTGCAAATGTCAATAATCAACTGAAACATCTACATTCCACTCTACAAGAAGGGAGGGAGGCAAAAGAGAGAAAATTATAGATTAGTTGGCCTGACCTCAGTGGTTGACAAGATGTTGGGAGTTGATGGTTAAGGATGAGGTCTCAGGGTACTTGGAGGTACATGATAAAATAAACCAATGTAAATTGCTTGACAAATCTGTTGGAGTTATTTGAGGACATAACAAGCACGACAGACAAAGGAGAATCAGTATATGTTGTGTACTTGGATTTTCAGAAGGCCTTTGACAAGGAGCTGCACATGAGGCTCCTTTAAGAGCCCATGGCATTACAGGGAAGATACTAGCATGGATAGAAGATTGGCTGATTGGTAGGAGGAAAAGAGTGGGAATAAAGGGAGCCTTTTCTGACTGACTGCTGGTGACTAGTGGTGTTCCACAGGGGTTGATGTAGGGACCACTTCTGTTTATGTTATACATCAATAATCTGGATGACAGAATTGGTGGCTTTGTGGATACGAAGATAGGTGGAGGGGCACGTAGTGTCGAGGAACCCAGGGAGGCTGCAGGCAGATGAGGAGAATGGGCAAAGAAGTGGCAAATGGAAAACAATTTTGGGAAGTGTATGGTCATGCACTTTGTTAGAAGGAATAAATTCATAGACTATTTTCTAAACGGACAGAGAATTCAAAAATCCAAGGTGCAAAGGGACTTGGGAGTCCTTAAAGGTTAACTTCCAGGCTGAGTCCGTGATGAGGAACACAAACGCAGTGTTAGCATTCATTTTGGGCCCTACTCTGGAAACTTTTTGGAGAGACATTTTTAATATTATCTCCAAGGTATTGAATATAGATATTTCTCCTCACCCTATTACTGTTATCTTTGGACTACCTAAAATTTCCAGTCATCTTTCCCCTTCAGCCCGTAGAATGATTGCATTTCTTACTTTAATGGCGAAAAGATGTATCTTACAACATTGGAAAGAGCTTAATGCTCCAACTACCTTTTTTTGGTTTTCTCAGATGATATTATGCTTGAATTTGGAGAAAATTAGAAGTAACCTTTATGACTCCTCATTTAAATTTGAACAGACCTGGAGATCTTTTATTCAATATTTTCATTTAATGTAATATATACCCTTCTTGTTTTTTTTTACTGTTTTTAATGGAGGTCGGGATTGAGGACGTGCTTTTAAGTTTTTTAACTCTGTTTGGTTTCAAGTTAGCCCATTGCTTTGCTTTGCTTTTAGTTAGTTGCACGGTGGGTTTTTTTTGGTTTTTTTTTCCCTTTTCTCTATTGATATATATAAAAATTAGTATACTATTATGTTACCTTGGTACGTTATGTTTAAATTACATTGTTTGTAGTATTTTTTTTGTATTAATATCTTCTGTAATTTTATTATATTCTAACAGTGTATTAGTGCCTATATGGCTTACCTTTTTGTATACTTATTCAATAAAAAGATTTAAAAAGAAAGAAAGAAAGCATTCATTTTGAGAGGACTAGAATATAAAAGCAAGGATGTAAAGCTGAGGCTTTATACGGCATTTGTCTGACCACACTTGTGAGCAGAATGGGCCCCTTATCTAAGAATGAATGTGCTGACTTTGGAGAGGGTTGGGAAGAGAATCACAAGAATGATTCTGCAAATGAAAGGGCTGTTGTATGGGGTACGTTTGATGGCTCTGGGCCTGTACTCACTGGAATTTAGAAGAATGAGGGGGAATCTCATTGAAAACTATCAAATGTTGAAAGGACTAGATAGAGTGGATGTAAAGAGATTGTTTCCTATAGTGGTGAGTCTAGGACCAGAGGACAAAGCCTTAGGATAGAGGGATGTCCATTTAGAATGGAGATGAGGAGGAATTTCTTTAGCTAGGGGGTGGTGTATCTGTGGAATTCATTGCCATGGGCACCCTTGGAGGCCAAGTCAATGGGTATAATGAAAACGTAGATTGATAGCTTCTTGATTAGCCAGGGTGTCAAAGATTACAGGAAGAAAGCAGACGAATAGGGTTGAGAGGAAAAATGGATCAGCCATGATGAAATGCTGGAGCATTCGATGGCCTAATTACGCTCTTATCTTATATGATCTTCTGGTAGATACTGTAAATAATAGTGACACATTAGACCAAGGAGCCTCTTTCCCTGCTGAGGGGTCTTAGATTATGCTGGTTGCGTTACAGAGACAGGGAAAATTATAAACAGAGTCCATGGAGGGGAGACTGGTGTCGTGCTGTGCTCAGGCTCAGCTGTGCCCACGACTCTCTGCAGTTTCTTACAGTCACTTGCAGAGTAGTTGTCATAACAAGCCATCATGCATCTGATCAGAATGCTTTCTAAGATGTGACAAAAATCAATGAAAGTGCAAGAGGACCTGTCAAATTTCTTCAGCCTCCTGAGGAAGCAGAGGCACTGGTTTCTTGACAAAGGTATCTACACGGTTAGATTATCTGCTGTAACTCTTTTGGGAGTGTTGGGGGTGGGAGAAGTTTGGCTGCTGAAAGCCCATTTCTTCATTTTATTTCTCTGGTTTTAGGGGAGGGAAGGGGGAGAGAGAGGCACAGAGACTGAGAGAGAAGGAGAAGATGAACTGGTGGGTGGAAGTCTATCCACAATGAGTTTTTAAACAAAACCAGTTGCCAGGGAGGAAAAAAAGATGAGAAAATCTGCAGATGCTGGAAATCCAAGCAACACACACAGAATGCTGGAGGAACTCAGCAGACCCGGCAGCATCTATGGAAAAGAGTAAACAGTTGATGTTTTGGGCCGAGACCTTCATCAGGACTGGAAAGATAAAGTGAGAGAGAGCAAGAAATGGGAATAGGGGAAAGGGGTGAAGGGTGAAGGGAGTTACCAGAAATTACCGTAAATTTGAGAAATCGATGGTCATGCCATCTGGTTGGAGGCTACTCAGATACAAGATGTTGTTCGCCAACCTAAGTGTGGCCTCATCACGACAGTGGAGGAGGCCATGGATGGACATATCGGAATGGGAATGGGAAGTGAAATTAAAATAGCTGGCCACTGGGAGATCCTGCTTTTCCTGGCGGACGGAGTGTAGGTGCTCAGCGAAGCGGTCTCCAAATCTATGTCGGGTCCCACTGTTATACAGATGGCTACACCGGGAGCACCAAACACAGTATATGATTCCCACAGACTCACAGGTGAAGTGTCACCTCACCTGGAAGGACTGCTTAGGGCTCTGGATGGTAGTGAGGAAGGAGGTGTAGCACTTGTTCCGCTTGCAAGGATAAGTGCCGGGAGAGATGAGAGATCAGTGGGGAGGGATGAATAGACAAGGGAGTCACGTAGGGAGCGATCCCTGCAGAAAGCGGAAAGTGGAGGGGAGGAGATGGTGTGCACAATAACACCTTCTGAATCTCCCTGAATGTGTTTGGTACACCAGGCAGAACCCACAGTGAACAACTCACAAGAATGTTTACTTTTTTTATCTGGTGTGTCCAGGGAGAGGCAGCAACTCTGGTGAAGGAGTTCGTCACATCCATTCTGGGGCAGCTCACTCACTTTGGTCCCCCCTGGACCCTCCACTCTCCAAGCAGCTGTTTGCATGTGGCAGCAGCCACAACCTGGTACACCGCTTCACCAAGCAGGTTAAACAAGGTAAGGGTACTCTGGTGAGATGCTGGTCCTAACTCAGGCAGACTGGGTGGATGAGTTCTACAGTGAGTTCCGACAGCTGGGAAGGCTTCTCTGCAGCATTTTTTGGAGAACGAAGGGAATGGCAAGGAACAGAAGTCATCATGGTCGTTCCCTGCAACCAAGAGCTCAGTTTGTGACGACTACTCGTACCACTGAGGTTGAGAGTGGAACTGCCCCAGGATAAGGGCTTTTCCACTTTAAAAACTCTCCTGCACAGGTTTCCTGTCATCATCAGACACGATGGACAACCACCACATTTTACTTACTTAGAAATACAAAAATGAAGACCATATTAACAGACAGAAAGATAAGCACATACACTAAAAACAGAATACTGCAGTGCTACATTTATTCTATCCTGACTTATGGAAGTGAATACCGGACCATTTAACCAGCAATGGAAAAGAGACTAGAAGCAGCTGAATTATGGTTCTACAGGAGAATGTTAAAAATATCATGGACCACACACACATCAAATGAAGAAGTTCTCCAAAGAGCCCGAGCAGTTTGATCACTCATACCAACAATAAGAGAAAGACAACTCAGAATCCTAGGACACATCATGTGGAAAGATAAACTAGAAAAACTCATACTCTCTGGAAAGATTGAGGGGAGCAAACCTAGAGGAAGACCTCGGCTTATGTACATCAAAAGCATAGCCAGGTGGCTACACATTGAGGAAATGGAAGTCATCCAAAAAACGAAGGATAGATCTGTATGGAAAACCATGGTCACCAAAGTCCGCATCGGATATGGTACCTAGACAGACAGACAGTGGCGAACAGGCTCATCCAGCCCCCCTGCTGCCCAGCAACCCACCTATTTAACCCTAGCCTAACCACAGGACAATTTACAATGACCCATTAACCTACCGTAACCAGAACACCCGGAGGAGACCCACACATTCAAGGGGTGGACATACAAACACTTTAGAGACGGTGCCTGAATGGAGCTCTGACGCCCTAAGCCGCAATAACCACTACGCTGCCGTGCGTCCCCATCCGGAAAGGGGTTAGACCGCGTGCCATCTCAACGCTGATTGCTACACTACTGTGCTTAAAACATAAGAGGTTCTGCAGATGCTGGAAATCTTCAGCAATACACACAGAGTGCTGGTGGAACTCAGCAGGTCAGGCAGCATCAGTGGAGGGGAATAAAGAGCTGATGTTCCACGCCAAGACCCTTCACGGCACCGGAACTCTGACGCTTTATTCTCCTCTATTGATGCTCCCTGACCTGTTAAGCCCCTTCGGTACATTTTAAAAGCTCACTTAGCATTAACAGGTATATGTAGACAGTCATTCTGCCAATGTCAAGTTACAGGTAAATTTTCTGCAGCAGGGACTCTTGTTAAAATATTCAGCTCTGAAATTCCATCCAGGAAACAAAGCACAGAAGTTACAAAACAGTGGCCAAGATACCAGTCAAACTTTTCCACAAAATAGCGTGGCTATTAGCACAACGCTGTTACAGTTTGGGGTGTCAAAGAGTTCAGTTCTGGTGTCCATAAGACCATAAGATATAGGAGCAGAAGCAGGCCATTCGGCCCATCGAGTCTGCTCCGCCATTCAATCATGCGCCCTTGTAAGCAAGTTTGTATGTTCCTCCCTGTGACGGTGTGGGTTTCCTCCGAATGCTCCAGTTTCCTCCCACAGTCCAAGGATGTACTGGTTAATTGGTCATTGTAAATTATCCTGTGACTAGGAGAAGGTTAAACAGGTGGGCTGCTGGGTGGTTCAGCTTGGTGAGCCAGAAGGACCTGTTCCACGCTGTATCCCCGCAGACATCTTGCTAATGGTATTGGTCTACGGCATAAAAAAGGTTGGGAATCCTGATCTAAACCCTCCTATTAATGAAGCTGCCATAGTTATAACAAAGTACAGCACAGAAACAGACTCTTCGGCCCATCTACTCCATGCTGAACCATTTAAACTGCCTACTCCCATCGACCATAGCCCTCCATACCTCTACCATCCATGTACCTATCCAAACTTCTCAACATTGAAATCAATCTCGCATGCACCACTTATGCTGGCAGCTTGTTCCACACTCTCACCACCTTCCGGTTTCTTTGATATCTTTTAGAATTTCTCTTATAACCATCCACTCAAAACATTTACAGTCTACTCCCCCTACACAGATGCTGTTTAACCTCTGACCATAAACCTTCTGACGTAATTGATGGCATAAATGTATATTCAAGGAAACAGAGGTTTCAGCAAGACGTTCAAAATTAAATTAAATACAATGCATTTCAGAATCTGATGGTAATATAAACAGAGCCTTTACGATCTCAAGGAACTCACACATTGGGTGTTAGGTACTAAGGACAAGAAGTGATTTGTGTGTAAGCCACAGTCCATCCAGAGTCAGATTTTGTGCAAAGTACATCATTAGACTGCCAAGGGGACCATAATATAGTCGTGATTTGGAGACTTGCATGCCTCAATGCAGGAGTCAGGGCTTTATACTTTGGCTCCATAGGTCACCCATGGCCATGCCAAACAGGTCAAAAGATAGAGGCCAGACTAAGAGTGGTCCACCAGTCCTCCAAATTCGGGGGTTCAGTTCAGCTCAATCCTGACTGGCCAAACAAAATTGTTACAAAACAGCAAAGAAGAATCCTTCTACATCTGAGTGTGTCAGTATTCCTGAGTCTTCACCCAGGACTTGCATGACAGACAGTAGTAGAAACTAAGAGGAAGCTTCTGACATGATGAAGGAAGCCCTGAGTATCGCCAGAGATGGAGGACCTTCATTGCTGCCCTAAATGTCAGCGGCGTAACGGGCAGTAAGTATGTTATAAGGCCATGCTTACAGGAAATTCCAAGCTTTTGATTTTCAAGAGCCAGCAAACAAAAATGTGTTATTTTCCCTTGACAGTTTGTTGGACTGCTCCAGGCAGACACCAGTGCAGTACTGAACAGGTACAAATATCAAAATACATAGCATATGTCACCATATAGTACCCTATGAATCATCACAGATAAAGCCCGCCCCATCATTAAGCACATCTGTAAGGACTGCTGTTGTAGGAAAGCAGCAGCCACCACATAGGCCATGCTCTTTTCTCACTGCTGCCACCAGGAAGAAGATATAGGAGACTTAGGACTTGCACAAGGTTCAAGAACAGTCATTACCCCTCAACCATCAGATTCTTGAACCAGAGGGGAAAACTTCACTCAACCCAACACTGAACTGTTCCCACAACCCATGGACTCATTTTCAAGGACTCTTCATCTCTTGTTCTTGATGTTTCTCAATCCAGCTGGTGCTGGATTGGGTGTTCTGAAATGATCCAGAGGCGATAAGAGAGTTTAAGATTAAGGAACTTTCAGGGAACAGTGATCACAATATGATCGAGTTCACATTAAAATTTGAAAAGGAAAAAACAAAATCCAATGTGTCGGCATTTCAGTGGAATAAAGGAAATTACAATGGCATGAGAGGGGAACTGGCCAAAGTTGACTGGAAAAGGACATTTGCAGGAAGGACAGCAGAGCAGCAATGGCTGGAGTTTCGGCGAAAAATGAGGGAAGTCCAAATAAGAAGAAATTTTCAAAGGGAAGAAGGACATTACCGTGACTGACAAGTGAATTCAGAGCCAAAGTAAAAGCAAGAGAGAGGGCATACAAGGAAGCCAGAGCTAGTGGGAAGATACAGGATTGTGGAGCTTTTAGAAACTTGCAGAAGGAAACTAAGAAGGTCATTCGGAAGGAAAAGATGAATTATGAGAGAAAGCTTGCTACTCATATCAAAGAAGATACTAAAAGCTTTTTCAAGTATATAAAGGGTAAAAGAGAGCTGAGGGTAGATATAGGACCAATACAAAATGACACTGGAGATACTGTAATGAAAGGTGCGGACATGGCAGAGGAACTGAATGCGTATTTTGCATCAGCCTTCATAGTGGAAGATGTCTGCAGTATAACAGACATTCAAGGAAGTCAGGAAAGTGACACTTGTGCAGTGAAAATTACGACTGAAAAGGTGCTAGGAAGCTTAATGGTCTGAGGGTGCATAAATCTCCTGGACCTGATGGAATGCACCCTCGGGTTCTGAAGGAAGTAGCTGGAGAGATTGCAGAGGCATTAACGAAGATCTTTCAAGAATTGATAGATTGGAAAATTGCAAATGTTACTCCGCTATTTAAGAAGGGTGGGAGGCAGCAAAAAGGAAACTATAGACCAGTTAGCCTGACATCAGTGGTTGGGAAGTTGTTGGAATCGAATGTTAGGGATGAGATTACGAAGTACCGAGGCACATGACAAGATAGGCCAAAGCCAGCATGGTTTCCTGAAAGGAAAATCCTGCCTGACAAACCTACTGCAATTCTTTGAAGAAATTTCAAGCAGGGTAGACAAAGGAGATGCAGCAGACGTGGGGTATTTGGATTTTCAGAAGGCCTTTTACAAGGTGCCGTACATGAGGCTGCTTAGCAAAGTAAGAGTCCATGGAATTACAGGGAAGTTACTAGCGTGGCTGGAGCATTGGCTGGTCGTCAGAAAACAGAGAGTGGGAATAAAGGGATCCTATTCTGGCTGGCTGCCGGTTACCAGTGAATTCCACAGGGGTCGGTGTTGGGACCGCTGCTTTTTACTATATATGTCAATGATTTGGACTACGGTATTAATGGATTAGTGGCTAAATTTGCCGATGATACAAAGACAGGTGGAGGAGCGGGTGGTGTTGAGGAAACAGAGAACCTGCATAGAGGCTTACATAGGGGAATGGGCAAAGAAGTGGCAAATGAAATACAATATTGGAAAGTGTATGGTCATGCACTTTGGTGGAAGAAATAAATGGGCAGAGTATTATTTAGATGGGGAGAGAATTCAAAAGGCAGAGATGCAAAGGGACTTGGGAGTCCTTGTGCAAGATACCATAAAGGTTAACCTCCAGGTTGAGTCGGTTACGAAGAAGGTGAATGCAACGTTGACATTCACTTCTAGATGTATAGAATATAAGGGCAGGGATGTAATGTTGAGGCTCTATAAGGCACTCGTGAGACCACACTTGGAGTATTATGTGGAGTTTTGGGCTCCTTATTTTAGAAAGGATATACTGACATTGGAGAAGGTTCAGAAGATTCACAAGAATGATTCCTGGAATGAAAGGGTTACCATATGAGGAACGTTTGGCAGCTCCTGGCCTGTATTCCCTGGAGTTCAGGAGAATCAGGGGGGATCTCATAGAAACATTCTGAATGTTAAAAGGCCTGAACAGATCCAACATGGCAAAGTTATTTCCCATGGTAAGGGATTCCAGGACAAGAGGGCGCAATTTCAGAGTTGAAGGACGTCCATTTAGAACTGAGATGCGGAGAAATTACTGTAGTCAGAGGGCGATAAATCTGTGGAATTTGTTGCCACGAACGGCTGTGGAGGCCAAGTCATTGGGTGTATTTAAGGCAGAGATAGATAGGTTCTTGATTAGTCAGGGCATCAAAGTGTATGGGGTGAAGGCAGGGGAGTGAGGATGACTGGAAGAAAATGGTTGAATGGCGGGGCAGATTTGATGGGCCAAATGGTCTACTTCTGCTCCTATATCTTATGGTCTTATTTACTCCAAGTTCAAAGTAAATCTATTATTTATTATAAATGTCACCATACACAATCCTGAGATCCATTTTTATTTATTTTATTTTTATTTATTTTATTTTTATTTATTTTACTTTATTGTCGCCAATTGATACTACAGCGTACAATCATCACAGTGATATTTGATTCTGCACTTCACGCTCCCTGAAGTACAAATCGATAGTAAATAGTTAAAATTTAAATTATAAATCATAAATAGAAAATGGAAAAGGGAAAGTAAGGTAGTGCAAAAAAAAACAAGAGGCAGGTCCAGATATTAGGAGGGTACGGCCCAGATCCGGATCAGGATCCGTTCAGCAGTCTTATCACAGTTGGAAGGAAGCTGTTCCCAAATCTGGCTGTACGAGTCTTCAAGCTCCTGAGCCTTCTCCCGGAGGGAAGAGGAACGAAAAGTGTGTTGGCTGGGTGGGTGATGTCCTTGATTATCCTGGCAGCACTGCTCCGACAGTGTGCAGTGTAAAGTGAGTCCAAGGACGGAGATTGGTTTGTGTGATGTGCTGGGCTGTGTTCACGATCTTCTGCAGCTTCTTTCAGTCTTGGACAGGACAACTTCCATACCAGGTTGTGATGCACCCTAGAAGAATGCTTTCTACGGTGCATCTATAAAAATTAGTGAGGGTTTTAGGGGACAGACCAAATTTCTTTAGTTTTCTCAGGAAGTAAAGGCGCTGGTGGGCCTTCTTGGCAGTGGACTCTGCTTGGTTGGACCAAGTCAGGTCATTTGAGATATTGACCCCGAGGAACTTAAAGCTTTTGACCTGTTCCACTTGCGCATCACCGATGTAAATATGGTCCGCTACTCCTTCTGAAGTCAACAACCAATTCCTTCGTCTTGCTGACGTTGAGGGATAGGTTATTGTCTTCGCACCATGCCACCAGGTTCTTAATTTCCTCTCTGTACTCAAACTCATCATTACCCGAGATACGGCCTACAATTGTGGTGTCATCAGCAAACTTGTATATTGAGTTTGATGGAAACTTGGCTACTCAATCATGGGTGTACAGTGAGTACAGCAGGGGGCTGAGTACACAGCCTTGTGGGGCACCGGTGCTCAGAATGATTGTAGGGAATTCACAGTAAATAAAAAGAAAGACAATAGAATCAATGTAAAACCACAATGTACGTTTGTAAGTATACAATAAAAGAAAGAAATAATAAATAAGCAATAAATATTGAGAAAATGAGATGATGGTAGTGAGTCCATAGGTTGTGAGAACAGTTCAGTGCGTAGTCTGTCATCTTTTGCACTTTACTTGTTTGTCCATATTGTGTGCAGTCTTTGACTGATTCTATTGTGTTTCTTTGGATTTACTGTGAATGCCCACAAGAAAGTGGATCTCAGGGTTGTATTAGGCGACATATATGTACTTTAATAACTTTACTTTAAACTTACACAGGTGCTGTATGGAGCTGAACCACTTACAGAGCATAGCACCAGGCCCTTCAGCCCAGAAAGTCTCTGCTAACCATTCATCACACTTTATTTATTCTCCCCACATTCATAGAACAAATGTGGTCGGTGTAGGGTAAGGGGTTAGCATAGAACAGTAGAGCACAGTACAGGCCCTTCAACCCATGATGCTGTGCCGACCTTTTAACCTGCTTTGAAATCAATTTAACCCTTCCCTCCCACATAAGATCTCCATTTTTCTATCATCCATGTGTTTATCTAAGGGTTTCTTAAATGTCCCTAATGTATCTGCCTCTACCACCCCCGGCAGTGTGCTCCACACATCCACCACTCTCTGTGTAAAAAAAATCCTACTCCAACATCGCCCCTATACTTTCCACCAGTCACCTTAAAATTACGCCCCCTTGTATTAAGCATTTCGGCCTTGGGAAAGTCTCTAGCTGTCCACTCGATCTGTACCTTGTACCCCTTATCAAGTCACCTCTTATCCTCCTTCACTTCAAAGAGAAAATCTTTCCTCATAAGCATACCCTCCAATCCAGACAGCATCCGGGTAAATTAACTCCCTCATGCTCTTCAACGTGCCTAAACAAATGGCAATTTACAATGGCCAATCAACCCTCCGGATGTCGGGGGGAGTCAATGTGGTCACAAACACCGCCCACATACATACATACTCACACATGTACACACTCACACACAACACACACACCACCCACATACATACACACTCACACATGTACACACACACACATACAACACGCACACCACCCACACATAAACATAAACATCACTCATGCACAACACAAATACCATACACACTCACACACAACTCGCACACCACCCGCACCCATACACACTCACACACAGTACAAACACCACTCACACATACACACCCACACACAACATGCACAAAGCACAACCACCCACATACACACTACTCACACACAACATAAACATCACCCACGCACAACACTAATACCATACACACTCACACACATGAATACACAGAAACACAGACACGAACACTGAAAGAAGCACACACAAAATCACTCACACACATTAACACGTGCACAGAAGCACACACACGCACACACAAACAACACCCGAGGTCGGGTTTGAAACCCAGTTGTCGGGTTGAGAGGAAGCAATCAAACAATTTGAGTAAAGAGGTTTTCAATTTTATTCCTCACAGTTGTGTGCAGTTCAGGTCACCCATTGCAGGACGTGGTGGCAGAAAAGGTTCCAAGATTAGAAGAGGCTGGACAAATCGAATTGTTTACTCTGGAGTACTGGAAGCCTGATACAAGTATATAAAATTGCGAGGCCTAGGTTGAGCAGTCAGGGCAGTAAATGTCAAATTAAGAGGGCAGAGCTTTACAAGTAGAAAGGGGACGCGTGGGGCACAGTAAAGGCAGGGGTGATGGCGGAAGCGGGTACGAGAGGGGACAGACCATGCGCGGGCAGGAAGGATACAGTACCATCATGGGCGGGCCGAAGAGCTAGTGCCTGTGCTACACAGCCGGTAATATGCAACCACGCCAGCACAGGGGTCCAGCTCCTACCTTGCACCCACGTTGCCTACGGTACAACTGCGTCCATGCTGGAAAGTGCTTTGAAGGAGGACCCGACCCTACGATCGACTCACACGCTTTCCCCCTCGCAGCGGCACCAATCGCAGCTGTCTACCCGACTGAAACCCAGGCTGTGCCCCGGGGAGCGGGGCTCGGAAGCCGGGCGGGGGGTGTCCGGGAGCAGCAGGGTGCCCGAGGATTCCCCGGAGCTGCCAGGAAGCGTGACCGAGCTTGCATCCCTCTGTATCTCCCCTCGCCCCTACCCCTACCCCCTTACCGCTGTCTCCAGTGTCAAGCCACCCTTCTCCTGGGGCTCCTGAAACCTCGCCGGCGATGGCGGCCCCGACTCGTCTTCGCTCTCCACCCAAGTGGAGTCGTACTCTTCCTCTTCCTCCAGCATCTCACAGGGCCGAGCCACCGGGGCAGGAAAGAGCTCTTTGCAAATGTTAGCCCCTCAAATATATGTTAAAGATCCGCAGGGGCGAGGAGATTGGGAATAAAAGGCAAACTGTTTAGTCAAGGCAGTGGGTGGGAGGAGACTCCGCCTTGAATACCAGGAAGTGCAAACAAAGACCGTTCTCTCGCCTGATTCAATGGTTCCTCTTGGTGGGGAGAGTGGTCCGCTGCTGCAGATATAACATGTGGGGATTTTGTCAGCGGTTGTGGGGAGGCGAGAGGCCGATAACATTCCAGGTCGATGACCCGGAAAAGTCAGGGTTCGGGGAGATTGGGGATGACAAGAAAGGTCAGCAGCTGTAAAACGGACAAAACCGAAAATCAGATGCTGGAAATCTGAAATAAAACAAAGGTTGCCATAAAACTCAGCAGGCTGGACAGCCTCTGCGGAGGAGGAAACATGTTAAAGTTATGCAGCACCGAAGCTAGTCCATGCTGACCAAGATTCCGATTCACATTCCAACATCTCAGTCCATGGCCTCCTCTACTGTTGCAATGAGGCCGCACTCATTTTATATGCCGACTGGGTAGCCTCCAACCTGATGGCGTAAACATGGATTTCTCAAACTTCCGGTAATGTCCGCCCTTCACCATTCCCTTTTCTCTCTCTCACTTTATCTCCTTACCTGCCCATCAACTCCCTCTGGTGCACCTCCCCCTTCCCTTTCTTCCATGGCCTTCTGCCGTCCCCTATTAGATTCCCCCTTTCTCCAGCCCTGTAGCTGTCACCAGCGAACTTCCCAGCTCTTTACTTCACCCCTCCCTGTTTCGCCTGGCACTGTGTGTTTCTTCTCCCCTGCCCCCACCTTCTAACTCTACTCCTTATCTTTTTTTCTCCAGTCCTGCTGAAGGGTCTCTGCCTGAAACATCGACTGTACTCTTTTTCATAGAAGCTGCCTGGTCTGCGGAATTCCTCCAGCATTTTGTGTGTGTGCTTGGGTTTCTAGCGTTTCTAGCAGATGTTTTAAAATTTGCCCCCTTTGGCTCAGATCCCTGCTTTCCCATCTGTGTAGCTGTCCAAGCACCCTTCAGTTCCACAAAATGCTGCAGGAACTCAGCAGGTCAGGCAGCATTTTTGTATTCATTTACTGAGAAACAGCGTGGAAACACACCGCCCAGCAAATCCCCCGATTTTACCCTAGCCTAATCAGGAGACAGTTTACAATGACATCTAACCCACCAACCAGTACATCTTCGGACTGTGGGAGGAAACCCGCGCAATCACGGGGAAAACGTGCAGGCACGGTAGGAATTGAACCCAGGATGCTGGTACTGTAAAGCATTTTGCCACCACACCAGCGTGCAGCCCCCTGTCGAGAGAGA
Organism: Mobula hypostoma; assembly: GCF_963921235.1. Classification (NCBI taxonomy): domain Eukaryota; kingdom Metazoa; phylum Chordata; class Chondrichthyes; order Myliobatiformes; family Myliobatidae; genus Mobula; species Mobula hypostoma. Next base: position 166,213,894 of record NC_086098.1, on the reverse strand, counting down.
TAAACAGCTAACATTTTGGGCCGAAACCCTTCGTCAGGCCTTCAGAGCCCTGATCAAGGGTCTTGCCCTTAAATATTGACTGTCGTTTACAGATGCTGCTTGACCTGCTGAGTTCCTCCAGCGTTTTGTGTGTGCTGCCCAAGATTTCCTGCATCTGCAGAAGCTCTTGTGTCAACCTTTTAAATGTTGATAATGTACCTGCCTCAACCATTTCCTCTGGCAGCTTATTCCGTCTGTTTATTTAGTGATAGAACATGGAGTCGGCCTTTTGGCTCTTTGAGCCACACATCCCTGCAATCCCACAATTCCAATTAACTCTAACTTACAATGATCAGTGAACCTACCTGGTACGTCTTTGGACTGTGACAGGAAGCCGGAACACCCGGATGCAGAGACCCCCCACAGAGGATACCGGAATTGAACTCCGAACTCAAAATACCCTGAGCTGACATGTAATAAGGGTAATGACACAATTGTAACGGGGGACTTCAATAATGGAAAAATCATTTGGTGTCAGATCACAAGAGAGGGAACTTGTTGAATGCCTACAAGATGGCTTTTTAGAGCAGCTTGTGCTTCAGCGGACTCGGGGAAAGGCTATCTTAGATTGGGTGTTGTGTAATAACCCAGATCTTACTAGGGAGCTTAATGTAAAGGAACTGTTAGAAAGTAGTGATCATAATATGATTGAATTCGTACAGCATTTTGAGAGGGAGAAGCATAAATCACATGTATCAATATCGCAAAGGAATAAAGGAAATTACAGAGGCATGAGAGAGAAGCTTGCAGAGGTGGATTAGAGGGGGACACTAGCAGGGATGATGGCAGAGCAGATATGGCTGAAGTTTCTGCTTCACTTTTGGATCCTGTAACTCGGAAAGGATGTGTTGTCAGTGGAGAGAATCCAGAGGAATTTCACAAGGCTGATTCCGGGAATGAAGGGGTTAACCTCCGAGAAGCATTAGGCAGCTTTGGGCCTGTACTCGCTGGAATTTAGAAGAATGCAGGGGGATCTCATTAAAACCTACTGAATGTTGAAAGGACTTAGATAGAGTGGATGTGGAGAGGATGTATCCTGTGGTGGGGGTATCCAGTACCAGTGGGCAAAGCCTCAAAATTGAGGGGTGATCTTTTAGAACAGAGTTAAGAAAGAACTTTTTTAGCCAGTGTGGTGAATCTGTGGAATGCTCTGCCACAGACAGTGGTGGAGACCAAGTCTGTCAATATATTTAACACAGAAGTTGATGGTTTCCTAATCGATTAGGGCATCAAAGGATATGGTGAGAAGGCAGGTTTTCGGGGTTGATTGGGATCCGGCATCAGCTATGATGGGATGGTGGAGCAGACTCGATGGACTGAATGGCCTAATTCTGCTCCTGTGCCTTATGGACATATGTCATGAAATTTGTTTTGTGGCAGCCGTACAGTGCATTAAAAATTACTATAAATTACAATTAAAAATAAATAAATATGCAAAAGAGGAATAGTGAGATAGCATTGGTGGATTCTTGGCCATTCTGTTGGTGTAAAGATTGCCCCTCAGGTTCGTATTACATCTAGACCCTTTCACCTTAAACCTATGCCCTCTAGCTCTTCATCCCCCAAACCTGGGGAAAATACTGTACATGTTCACCTTACCAATGTCCCTAATAATTTTATATACCTCTGTAAGATCACCTTTCATTCTCCTACACTTCAATTAAAAAAAACAACCAGCTCAACCTCTCACTGCAACTCAGTAAGGCAATATTCTTGTGAATCTCTTCGGCGCTCTTACCAGTATGTGTGTTTCAAGACCACAAGGTCACTGGATCATAAAATCATAAGATCATAGGATCATAAGCCCACTAGGGGATCTGCTGTGCTGGATTGGATGTTGTGCAATGATCTGGAGATGATAAGAGAGCTTAAGGTTAAGGAACCCTGAGGGAACAGTGACCTCAATATGATCGAGGTCACATTAAAATTTGAGAGGGGAAAAATAAAATCTAATGTGTTGGTATTACAGTGGAAGAAAGGAAATTACAATGGCATGAGAGGGGAACTGGCCGAAGTTGACTGGGAAAGGACATTTGCAGGAAGGACAGCAGAGCAGAAATGGCTGGAGTTTCTGCGACAAATTAGGGAAGTGCAAGACAGATATATTCCAAATAAGAAGAAACTTTCAAAGGGAAGAAGGACACTACCATGGGTGACAAGTGAAGTCAGAGCCAAAGTAAAAGGAAAAGAGAGGGCATACAAGGAAGCCAGAGCTAATAGGAAGATCAAGGATTGGGGAGCTTTTAAAAACTTGCGGAAGGAAGCTAAGAAGGTCATTCAGAAGGAAAAGATAAATTATGCGAGGAAGCTGGCGACTAATATCAAAGAAGATACTTAAAGCTTTTTCAGGTATATAAAGGGTAAAAGAGAGTCAAGGGTAGATATAGGACCAATACAAAATGACACTGGAGATATTGTAATGAGAGATGTTGAGATGGCAGAGGAACTGAATGCGTATTTTGCATCAGTCTTCACAGTGGAAGACATCTGCAGTATAATGGACATTCAAGAAAGTCAGGAAAGTGACGTTTGTGCAGTGAAAATTACGACTGAGAAGGTGGTCAGGAAGCTTAATGGTCTGAGGGTGCATAAATCTCCTGGACCTGATGGAATGCACCCTCGGGTTCTGAAGGAAGTAGCTGGAGAGATTGCAGAGGCATTAACAAAGATCTTTCAAGAATTGATAGATTCTGGCATTGTACCGGATGACTGGAAAATTGCAACTGTTACTCCGCTGTTTAAGAATGGTGGGAGGCAGCAGAAAGGAAACTATAGACCTGTTAGCCTGACATCAGTGGTTGGGAAGTTGTTGGAATTGATTGTTAGGGATGAGATTACAGAGGCACCTGGCAGCACATGACAAGATAAGTCAAAGCCAACATGGTTTCCTGACGACTAACCCACTGCAATTCTTTGAGGGAATTACAAACAGGGTAGACAAAGGAGATGCAGTAGATGTGGTGTATTTGGATTTTCAGGAGGTCTTTGACAAGGTGCTACACAAGGCTGCATAGCAAGATAAGAGCCCATGGAATTACAGGGAAGTTACTAGCGTGGTTGGAGCATTGGCTGGTCGGCAGAAAGCAGAGAGTGGGAATAAAGGGATCCTATTCTGGCTGGCTGCTAGTTACTAGTGGAGTTCCACAGGGGTCAGTGTTGGAACCATTACTTTTTATGATGTACACCCTATCCTCATTATATGTGAGGGACATATTCCTCGAAGTTGACGCATAATGTGAATAATTATTTAAATGGAGAAAATAGGGATGTGTTCCAGAGGGCTTCCTAAATATGTTTTATCTGTAATTTATTCACATTTTCATACCAATACGACACAAAAGCAGTACTACAAGACAACATTTGTATTATATTTAATCAATTTAAGGTAATATTCAATGTAATAAATCATAGAAAGTTAACATCCTCTGGTGTACAGTAATCACCGACAATGGCAGGTGTGTTCGGTCAGGGAGATGAGTGGTTGTTGTGGTGTCGGGCAGCTTTATACGAATAAGGTGGATGGTTGTGGTCGTCAGGATCATATCAAGCACAGCAAGGGGTGAAGGAAGATCACAGAACTCTTAGAACTGCCGGCAGCAGAAGATTACAGCAATTTGAATAAAGTGGTGAGGGTTGTTTGCTTGGCAGCATTTTGTTTTTCAGCATAAATTTGCTTGTAGGGAAGAAGGGTTGACGGCAGGGAACGACTGAAATGCTGACTTTGTTCTAAACTTGGGTCCATGTCCATCGCCATTTGTGCCAAGTGTTCCGACTTCCACCATTCCCTCACCGTTGGTAAACTCCCTGGATTTTCAAAATCGTCTGTTGCTTGCAGCATCTGAGAGATAGTTTGCCGTAAAAAAAATACGCACGCCTTGAATGTGGATTACACCTTGATTGAGTGGTTGAATCAACGATGTTGTGTTAAGCGGCAGGAAACGCACTGTTATGTTAGGATGAATGCTGTCCAAATGTTTAGGATGGGCTGACGTATTGTCAAGCAACAAAAAAACTTTAAAGGCAAGATTCTGTTCCCGGCAGTAGCGTCCCAGAGCTGTGTTACCTTCAGCTGATGCTGCGCTGTTTATAATTTTCAACTTTTTTTCAAGTGTTAAAGCGGTTCTCTGCCGCTCGGCTGATGGCCCAAGACATTTCATGGGACGCTTAGTAGGCATAGTTAAATATTTCAAGCACAAAATCACTGCACCGTAGGTAAAACCAACAAAAGTTTAAGATGGCGCATCCACACCTTGCCAAAACCAGTGCGAGAGTGGCGGGAGCGAGACCGTGAGGCGCGCGCACCTGACTTGTATTGGCGGGAAAGCGGTGCTTTTCATCCCAACAGTGAGACTGTGAGATGTGCGCACGTGACTTGTATTGGTGGGAAGGCAGTGCTCCTCGCATAACTGAGTTTTGGACGCATATAACGAGACATTGGTAGAAATAGGTTCCTCGCATAACTGTGAATCTGCATAGTCTGAAGACGCATATAACGAGAATAGAGTGTATGTCAATGATTTGGACTACGGTATTATGGGATTTGTGGCTAAATTTTCTGATGATACAAAGATAGGTGAAGGAGCAGGTAATGTTGAGGGAACAGAGAGCCTGCAGAGAAATTTACATAGTTTAGGGGAATGGGCAAAGAAGTGCAAATGAAATACAGTGTTGGAAAGAGTATGGTCATGCACTTTGATTGAAGAAATAAACGGGCAGACTATTATTTAGATGGGGAGAGAATTCAAAATGCAGAGATGCAAAGGGACTTGGGAGTCCTTGTGCAAGATACCCTAAAGGTTAACCTGCAGGTTGAGTTGGTTGAGAAGAAGGCGAATGCAATGTTGGCATTCACTTCTAGAGGTATAGAATATAAGAGCTGGGATGTGATGTTGAGGTTCTGTAAGGCACTCGTGAGATCACACTTGAGGTATTGTGTGCAGTTTTGGGCTCCTTATTTTAGAAAAGATATACTGACATTGGAGAGGGTTCAGAGAAGATTCATAAGAACAATTCCAGGAATGAAAGGGTTACCGTATGAGGAATGTCTGGCAGCTCTTGGGCTGTATTCCCTGGAGTTCAGGAAAATGAGGGGGTATCTCATAGAAACATTCTGAATGTTAAAAGGCTTGAACAGATTAGATATGGCAAAGTTATTTCCCATGGTAGGGGTTTCTAGGACAAGAGAGCACGACCTCAGTGTTGAAGGATGTCCTTTTAGAACAGAAATGCAGAGAAATTACTTTAGTCAGAGGGCGATAAATCTGTGGAATTTGTTGCCACGAGCGGCTGTGGAGGCCAAGTCATTGGGTGTACTTAAGGCAGAGAAAGATAGGTTCTTGATTAGCCAGGGCATCAAAGGGTATGGGGTGAAAGCAGGGGAGTGAGGATGACTAGATGAATTGGATCAGCCCATGACTGAATGGCAGAGCAGACTCAGTGGGCCAAATGGCCTAATTCTGCTCCTATATGTTATGGTCTTATGGACTTAGGAGCAGAATCAGGCCCTCCAGATTGCTCCACCATTCCATCATGGCTGATTTATGATTCCTCTCAACCCTATTCTCCTAGCTTTTACAGAATCACCATCTTCAGGCTAAAGAAATCCCTCCACATTTCTGTTCTAAGTGGGCATCCCTTTATTCTGATGTGTGGCGGGGTGGAGGTATATCTTTACCAAAGGAGGTGTAAGGTGCTCCTTCCCTCCGCTAGCCTGCAGGTCACTCTTGGGTGAGGTGTTGCACCTGCTTGGCCCCACGATCGTGGTTACGTGAAGCCATGGGAGCAGGTGGCGGATGGTCATTTGAGCATCTGGTGTATATCACGTCCTGGTTATGCGACCACTGATGCCAGGCAGACAGTCTCTGAAGAGTATTGATAATAGCTGGGGTTATCCATCTTGTAAAGACACTGCCCAGAAGAAGGCAATGACACACCACTTCTGTAGTAAAATTTGCCAAGAACAATCATGGTCATAGAAATACTATGATCAACTGTCATACAACACGGTATATAACAAACTCTACTCTGAAGCTTTGCCTTCTGGTCCTGGACTTCCCCTCTATAGAAACATGGAAGACCTACAGCACAGTACAGGCTGTTTGGCCCACAAAGCTGTGCCGAACATGTCCTTACCTTAGAACTATCTAGGCCTACCCATTGCCCTCTATTTTTCTAAGCTCCATGTATCCATCCAGGAGTCTCTTAAAGGACCCTATCGTTTCCGCCTCCACCACCACTGCCAGCAGCCCATTCCACGCACTCACCACTCTGCTTGAAAAACTTACCCCTGACATCTCCTCTGTACCTACTTCCAAGCACCTTAAAAACATGTCCGCCCGTGCTAGCCATTTCAGCCCTGGGAAAAAGCCTCTGACTATCCACACGATCAATGCCTCTCATTAGGCAACTCCCTTTTCACATCCACTGTGTCTAGGCTTTTCAATATTTGATGAAGAGGTATTTCTTTAGCTAGAAGGTAGTAAATCTGTGGAATTTATTGCCACAGGTGGCTGTGGAAGCCAAGTCATTAGGTATATTTAAAGCGGAGGTTGAAAGGTTCTTGATTAGTCAAGGTGTTAAAGGTTACAGGGAAAAGGCAGCAGAATGGGGTTGAGAGGGTTAATAAATCAGCCACGCTGAAATGGCGGAGCAGACTGGATGTGCCAAATGGCCTAATAGTGCTACTTATGGGCCTATCTCTGATCCTTGGGACACCCCATTAGTTACAGATAATCATCCTTCAACCACCACCCTCCAGTTAACTTAAAATTTTATTTTGAGTTTCATCAGTAAGCTCAGCGATTCCAGGAAGTTAAAAGTGAATCTGTCTCAGTTTTATAACCATGTTTGTTTCAAACGTTAAAGGAAAGGTTTCAGTTTCAGTTTGAGTTGAGTGATTTTTCAAGTACACATCCCTTCTAGCTTGCATCAGATCTGGCCAATTATAATGAAAAGCCATTAACCTGTATCATTCCATTGACTCTTCTCTCCCTTCCTTTCTCTCTCTATTGTCTCCTTCCCTGTTAAAAAACATTTCCGATTTCCTCAATTCATTCCCATAACATCACTAACAGCATGAAAGGGACGGGGGGGGGGGGGGGTGCATTTGCTCCATTGTGGCCATGCCAGGTATTGCCTGAGAAATGGAGCAGGTGAATATCAGTGAAGATGCACAAGGTGTTGGAGTCTTGAGGAACAAGCAATTTTAAACACAAGAGATTCTGCAGGTGTTGGAAATCTTGAGCAACACCCTCAAAATGCCAGAGTAGCTCAGCAAGTCAGGCAGCATTAACGCAGAGGAATAAACAGCCAACGTCAGGCCGAAATGTCGACTATTTATTCTCCTAAACAAATTCAGCTTGACAGTACCGTAGGGTCTGGAGTGGGCCATTCAGCCCCTCAATCCTGCTGTACTATTCAGGGAGACCTGAGCTGCTCTTGGCCTCAGCTCGATTCCCCTCCGGCAACCTGCTGAGGAACTCTAAGGGCTGGACAGCATCTGCGGGGATGGAGGAGGGTTTGTCAGCATTTCAGGTCGAAACCCTTGGAAGTTAGAGGAAGTATTGCAGGATCTCAACCTGAAATTTCAACAGTCCCTTTCATCCCACAGATGTTTCTCACCCACTGAGTTTCTCCAGCAAATTGTGTGCAGCAGGCGAATGTCATTAAACCCTAATCTCTTTATTATCTTAATATGTGAGGGAATTAGTGTCTTCCCACCCGAACCAACTCTCTTCCCCAGTATGGTCAACCTCTCCCTCCCGTCCTCTGTGGATGTTCCTCTGGATTGAGATGAGAACAGAGGGTCTGGAGTTAGTCGGCCCGTATGCCATTCGGCATAACTTGGCCTCAGCTCCATCCCCCTGTAGCCCTGGCTCCGCCATCCTGCCTACCCGCCAGGTAAGCCTGAGCCTTGGGCTGGTTGCTGCAGACCTGGGCGGCGAGTAAATACAACTGCCTGCCCGCCGTGCAGCCGCTCCGGCGCCTCAGTGGTTAAAGGAGGCGAGGGGGCGGGGCCTGGCCCCAGGCCGAGTCTGGACCTCCCCTTACCAGTGCCGGTGCTTTACTCGCATCAGTTCCTGGCTTACGGCTACAGTTTAGGCCGCGGCTCTCTCGGCATCCACAAGCCTCCAACCCGGTCACTCCCTACCCAGTCAATCCGAGTACAGGCTCCTGGATTCGATGGCTACAGGCTCAGGCTCTCAGGCCGCGGCGGCAAAGCTGAAGGCCGCCGGCAACGAGCTCTTCCAGCACGGGCGCTACGGAGAGGCGGTGGGCCGCTACTCGGAGGCCATCGGCCGGCTACAGCAATCTGGTAACGGGGTTGGAAGGGGAATGGGGTCATAGAGGGAGGGGCAGTGGGTGAAGATAATTCCCCCCTCCCCTCCTTCCCCCCTCCCCTCCTTCCCCCCTCCCCCCCCTCCTTCCCCCCTCCTTCCCCCCCTCCTTCCCCCCCTCCTTCCCCCCTCCTTCCCCCCTCCTTCCCCCCCTTCCCCCCTCCCCTCCTTCCCCCCTCCCCTCCTTCCCCCCTCCCCTCCTTTCCCCCTCCCCTCCTTTCCCCCTCCCCTCCTTTCCCCCTCCCCTCCTTTCCCCCTCCCCTCCTTTCCCCCCTCCCCTCCTTTCCCCCCTCCCCTCCTTTCCCCCCTCCCCTCCTTTCCCCCTCCCCTCCTTTCCCCCCTCCCCTCCTTTCCCCCCTCCCCTCCTTTCCCCCCTCCCCTCCTTTCCCCCCCCCTCCTTCCCCCCTCCCCTCCTTTCCCCCCTCCCCTCCTTTCCCCCCCTCCCCTCCTTTCCCCCCCTCCCCTCCTTTCCCCCCTCCCCTCCTTCCCCCCTCCCCTCCTTTCCCCCCCTCCCCTCCTTTCCCCCCCTCCCCTCCTTTCCCCCCCTCCCCTCCTTTCCCCCTCCCCTCCTTTCCCCCCTCCTTTCCCCCCTCCCCTCCTTCCCCCCTCCCCTCCTTCCCCCCTCCCCTCCTTCCCCCCTCCCCTCCTTCCCCCCTCCCCTCCTTCCCCCCCTCCCCTCCTTCCCCCCTCCCCTCCTTCCCCCCCTCCCCTCCTTCCCCCCCTCCCCTCCTTTCCCCCCTCCCCTCCTTTCCCCCCCTCCCCTCCTTTCCCCCCTCCCCTCCTTTCCCCCCTCCCCTCCTTTCCCCCCTCCCCTCCTTTCCCCCCTCCCCTCCTTTCCCCCCTCCCCTCCTTTCCCCCTCCCCTCCTTTCCCCCCCTCCCCTCCTTTCCCCCCTCCCCTCCTTTTCCCCCTCCCCTCCTTTCCCCCCCTCCCCTCCTTTCCCCCCCCCTCCCCTCCACCTCCAGCTGTCCCCCCGCCCTCTTCACCATTCTTCCCCCTCCCTTCTATCCTCCTGTTGAACCCTTGGGCTTTATCCTCTCCCCATTGCTTTGGCTTCTTCTCCTCCCCTCCCCCATCTCTCCTCCACCCCCCCCCCCCGTTTCCTTGGCCTTTCTCCTAACAACTGGAAGAGGACATGTTGTGGGTGATGGGGCCTTTGATGATGGTTGCTGCCTTTCTGAGGCTCGGCTCCTTGAAGATGTCTTCGGTATTTCGGACGTTAGTACCCATGATGGAGCTGACTAATTTACAACTCTCTGTAGCATCTTGTGCAAGCGTACCCCCCTCCCCACCCCAGAAGCCCGTCAGAATGTTCTCCAGGGTCTATCTGTAGAAGTTTTTGCGGGAGGGGTGCCTGTTATCTGAAGATTGGAAATTGCAGTGACCGTATTAAAGACTGCACTGCATATGTACATGCGGGGGGAGGGGGGTGAGTGCTTTAGGTGACAAACCAAATCTCCTCAAACTCCTGATGAAATATAGTCACTATCTTGCCGCCTTTAGGACAACAACCTGGCCCTTAACACCCAGAAGACCAAGGAGATCATTGTGGGCTTCAGGCATGCCAGGAGTCACACTCACGTCCCCATCTACATCAATGGAACTGTAGTGGAGCATGTATCAAGCTTCAAATTCCTTGGTGATTACATTTATGAGGATCTCACCTGGTCCCTGAACTCCTCCATCCTGATCAAAAAGGTGCAACAGTGCCTTTATTTCCTGCGGAGCATGAAGAAAGCTCACCTCTGTCCCAGGATACTGACGGACTTTTACTGCTGTACCATTGAGTGCATACTCACCAACTGCACCTCAGTGTGGTATGGCAATTATTCCGTATTGGACCGCAAAGCACTCCAGCGTGGTGAAAACTGCCCAGCGGATTATCAGCACCTAATTGCCCACCATTGAGAACATAGAAACATAGAAAATAGGTGCAGGAGTAGGCCATTCGGCCCTTTGAGTCTGCACCGCCATTTATTATGATCATGGCTGATCATCCAACTCAGAACCCTGCACCAGCCTTCCCTCCATACCCCCTGATCCCCGTAGCCACAAGGGCCATATCTAACTCCCTCTTAAATATAGCCAATGAACTGGCCTCAACTGTTTCCTGTGGCAGAGAATTCCACAGATTCACCACTCTCTGTGTGAAGAAGTTTTTCCTAATCTCAGTCCTAAAAGGCTTCCCCCTTATCCTCAAACTGTGACCCCTCGTTCTGGACTTCCCCAACATCGGGAACAATCCCCCTGCATCTAGCTTGTCTAATCCCTTTAGGATTTTATACGTTTCAGTCAGATCCCCCCTCAATCTTCTAAATTCCAACGAGTACAAGCCTAGTTCATCCAGTCTTTCTTCATATGAAAGTCCTGCCATCCCAGGAATCAATCTGGTGAACCTTCTTTGTACTCCCTCTATGGCAAGGATGTCTTTCCTCAGATTAGGGGACCAAAACTGCACACAATACTCCAGGTGTGGTCTGACCAAGGCCTTGTATAACTGTAGTAGTACCTCCCTGCTCCTGTACTCGAATCCTCTCGCTATAAATGCCAGCATACCATTCGCCTTTTTCACCGCCTGCTGTACCTGCATGCCCACTTTCAATGACTGGTGTATAATAACACCCAGGTCTCGTTGCACCTTCCCTTTTCCTAATTGGCCACCATTCAGATAATAATCTGTTTTCCTATTTTTGCCACCAAAGTGGATAACTTCACATTTATCCACATTAAATTGCATCTGCCATGATTTTGCCCACTCACCCAACCTATCCAAGTCACCCTGCATCCTCTTAGCATCCTCCTCACAGCTAACACTGCCGCCCAGCTTCGTGTCATCTGCAAACTTGGAGATGCTACATTTAATTCCCTCATCCAAGTCATTAATATATATGTAAACAACTGGGGTCCCAGCACTGAGCCTTGCGGTACCCCATTAGTCACTGCCTGCCATTCTGAAAAGGTCCCGTTTATTCCCACTCTTTGCTTCCTGTCTGCTAACCAATTCTCTATCCATATCAATACCTTGCCCCCAATACCGTGTGCTTTAAGTTTGCACACTAATCTCCTGTGTGGGACCTTGTCAAAAGCCTTTTGAAAATCCAAATATACCACATCCACTGGTTCTCCCCTATCCACTCTACTAGTTACATCCTCAAAAAATTCTATGAGATTCGTCAGACATGATTTTCCTTTCACAAATCCATGCTGACTTTGTCCGATGATTTCACCGCTTTCCAAATGTGCTGTTATCACATCTTTGATAACTGACTCCAGCAGTTTCCCCACCACCGACGTTAGGCTAACCGGTCTATAATTCCCCGGTTTCTCTCTCCCTCCTTTTTTAAAAAGTGGGGTTACATTTGCCACCCTCCAATTCTCAGGAACTAGTCCAGAATCTAACGAGTTTTGAAAAATTATCACTAATGCATCCACTATTTCTTGGGCTACTTCCTTAAGCACTCTGGGATGCAGACCATCTGGCCCTGGGGATTTATCTGCCTTTAATCCCTTCAACTTACCTAACACCACTTCCCTACTAACATGTATTTCGCTCAGTTCCTCCATCTCACTGGACCCTCTGTCCCCTACTATTTCTGGAAGATTATTTATGTCCTCCTTAGTGAAGACAGAACCAAAGTAATTATTCAATTGGTCTGCCATGTCCTTGCTCCCCATAATCAATTCACCTGTTTCTGTCTGTAGGGGACCTACATTTGTCTTTACCAGTCTTTTCCTTTTTACATCTGCCATAAACACTGCCTGGGAAGGGCAAAAAGCATTATCAGGGATGCATCTCACCCTAACCATGGACTTTTTACTCTCCTCCCATTCGGTAGGTGCTACAGGAGCCTCCACTCCTGCACCAGCAGGCACAGGAAGAGCTTCTTCCCTGAGGCTGTGACCCTGCTGAACCTCACATCACAGCGCTAAGCAGTATTGCACCCATATAGTACTGTCTCAGTACTTTTATATTTGTGTGCTGTAGCACTTTTTATTTGCAGTTATTTTGTAAATAGCACTATTCTTTGCATTTCTGGTCAGATACTAACTGCATTTCATTGGCTTTGTATCTGTACTCGGCTCAATGACAATAAAGCTGAATCTAATCTTATAGCTGTATCGATATGTTGGGACCAGGTTAGATCCTCTGAGATACTGTCAGCCAGGAACTAGAAATTGCTCACCCTTTCTACTTCCCACCTCTCTGAGGATTGGTGTTCCCTCGTCTTGCACTTCTGAAGTCCACAATCAGCTCTTTGGTCTTGCCACTCAACTGGCTCCTGTACACCCTCTCATCTCTATCTGAGATCCTCCCAGCAATGGTTGTATCATCAGCAAACTTGCAGATGGCATTTGAGCTATGCCTAGCCACACAGTCATGGGTATGGAAAGGGTAGAGCAGTGGGCTCTACTGCCCTCCAACCACTCCCCCTTTGCCCCCTTTCTCCACATTCCCTTATACACATTTTAACCCTTTCGCTGCTGCCTTCCCTCTGAACCCTTCCCCACTCTTATCACTGGCAGATGTCCTGAAATTTATTGTTTTGAGACAGTAGTACATTACAAAAGACAATAATAACTATAAAGTAGAATAAGAAAAACATAGATAAATTAAATTAGTGCAAAAAAGAAAGGGAAAAAATAGTGAGATTGTGTTGACGAGTTCATGGACTGTTCATAAACCTGATGGCAGAGGGGAAGAAGCTGTTCCTGAATCGCTGAGTGTGTGTCTTCGGGCTCCTGTTCCTCCTCCCTGATGGTAGCAATGAGAAGTTGGTATGTCCTGGGTGATGGGGGTCTTAAATGATGGATGATGCCTTTCGAGACATTGCCTTTTTAAGATGTCCTTGATCCTGGGGAGGCTAGTGTCCAGGAACGAGCTGCCTGAGTTTACAACTATCTGTAGCATTTTTCAGATCACGTGCGGTGACCCCTTCATATCAGACGGTGATGCAACCAGTTAGAATGCCCTCCACAGTACATCTCCTTTCCCTTCTGTCCCTATCTCCTTCCCCTTCCTTATCATTATTAACCTCCCCCTCCCCATCCCCCTTCCTTCTCATCCAGGCCCCCTTCTTATCCACATCATGATCCTTTCTCCCAGTCTCTCCCCCTTCCCACCACCAAGATCCCCTTCACACCCCGCTCCCTGTCTCAACCCCTTTTCTTCTCTAAATCCAATTCACACCCCTCTCACTCCTACCCCGAGTCCCTTCTCTGTTGTTTGTACAGAGGGTACTTGTGCCCCGTTTGCTGAATGTTGGCAATTTGAGTTTTTCTGTCTTCCTCAGGGAAGAAGTGGCCCGAAGAGTTGAGTGTCCTGTATTCGAACCGAGCTGCCTGTTATCTGAAGATTGGAAATTGCAGTGACTGTATTAAAGACTGCACTGCGTATGTACATGAGCTCACTGTTTCAGTAACTCGAGAGGACAACCAGAGACATTTTCACAGGGTAGAAATGGCTAATATGAGGGGGCATCATATTAAATCTGTGGCGGGGTGGAGCTGTAAGACACTTCTTCCCTCTGCTAGCCTGCAGGTCACCCTTGGGCAAGGTGTAGCATCTGCTTAGCCCCCAGTCAGGGTCACGTGAAGCCATGGGAGCAGGTGGTGGATGGTCGTACAAGCAGCTGGTGCAGATCACAAGTCCTGGTTATGTGACCACTGACACCAGGCAGACAATCTCTGAAGAGTATTGATAATGGATGGGGTCACCTGTCTTTTAAAGACTGCCCTGAAGAAGGTAACGGCAAACCACTTCTGTAGAAAAATTTGCCAAGAGCAATTATGGTTTTAGGTCATGATTGTCCACGTCATACGACACAGGGCATGATGATGTCATGCGACACGGCATATAATAATGGTAATTTTAAAATTGTTTGGAGGGGATGTAGGGGGTAAGTTTTTTTAATAGGGAGAGTGGTGGTTGTTAGGGGTGGTGGTGGAGACAGATACATTAGGGGCCTTTCAAAGAAAAATGGAGGGCTATTTGGGAGAGAAATATTAGATTGATCTTAGATTAGGCTAAAGGATTGTCACAATATTGTGGGCTGGAGGGTCTGTACTGGGCAGGGATTTTTATTTTGGAGTGGGCTGCTAGGGGTGGTGGTTGAAGAAGATATGAGACTTTGGTAGGCGCAAGAATATGGAGGGATGTGGATCACATGCAGGCAGCAGGGAAATAGTTTATTTCGTCATTGTATTTAGCACAGACATGATGGCCCAAAGGTCCTGGTCCTGTAATGTGACCAGAAGTGGACATGACATTTCCAAGTCCATTTGGTCTAATGAACACTTGTCTCTCTGCCCGTTCATTCTCCCGCCAGGTCGTTGGAGCTGGTTCCCTTTGCGCTAAAGCCTTTGATTCGTCGTGCTGCAGCTTACGATGCCCTGGAACGATACCGCCAGGCTTTTGTGGACTACTGGACAGCTACCCAGGTGGACGGCAGTGTTCAGGCTGCACAGGACGGCATGAACAGGTGTGTAGTGGGCAGGTGGCGAAAAAGTGCACGTGATGTATGGTATGTCGAGGCATGGTAGTGTAGTGGTTGGCACACCTCATTTTCAGTATAGGGAACCCAGGTTCAATTCCCGCTGCTCCCTGTAAGCAGTTTGTACGTTCTCCCTGTCACTGTGCGGGTTTCTTCCCACAGTCCAAAGACACACTGGATAGTAGGTTAATTGGTCATTGTAAATTGTCCCATGATTAATCTAGGGTTAAATCGGGTTATTGCTAGGTGGCACGCCTGGAAGGGCCTATTCCATGCTGTACCTCAATGAATAATTAGTAAACCAATCAATAAAGAAAATGTCCGCAAGGGAATGAAATGATTGACTCATTGTTGTTTCTGAGCCTGTTTTCCTGCAGCAGTCTTCAGTGTGTTATGCAGAGAGTACGTGAAAATTAAACGAGAGATGGTGGGAGAATTGAGGTGGTGGTAGAGGCAGATACATTAGGGGCATTTGAGAAACTCTTAGGTAGGCACATGGATGACAGAAAAATGAGGGGCTGTGTGGGAGGAAGGGGTTAGAATGATCTTAGAGTAGGTTAAAAGGTTGGCACATCACTTATCCAGTGCTGTAATGTTTTTTCTAAGAAGCTGGAGGAACTCTGCCTATCATGCAGCATCTGTGGAGGGAAATGGACAGTTGACATTTGGTTGATGACTCACCATTGATGTTGACCACCTTTATTTCCCGGACATCCGTGCTCACCCCATGCTTCTGCCACCTTATTGGTGATGGAGCTCCTCTTATCCTTGCTTACCACTCTGTGAGTCCCTGCATCTAACACATCATCTCTGCAACTTCTGCTGTCTCCATAGGGATCCTACCTGCCTCCTCCACCCATCTGACCCTCTCCACTAATCTTCCTCCTGGCACTTATCCCTGCAAATGGCAATGTGTGACACCTGTCCATTCACCTCCTCCCTCACATCCATTCAGGGCCCCAAGCAGTCCTCCCAGGTGAGGCAACACTTCACCTAGACTCATCTCTGGATGCGGCCCCTTGTACGTTGGTGAGACCCGGAGGGGGAACGGTGGCCAAACATTTTTAAATTCCATTTCCCATTCCCGTTCTGGTGTGTGCGACAAGAACACCACAGCACAGTAAATAAAAGGCCCTTTGGCTCATTTATTCCTTGCCAAACTGTTATTCTGCCTAGTCCCATCGACCAGGTATTGGTCATGATTTTATAGACCTCTAAGAGGTCACCCTGCAGTCTCCTACACTACAAGGAATCTTATTCCTAGTCTGCTATCCTGTTCCTATTGCTGTAACCCAGTCCTGGTAGCAACATCACAAATCTGCTCTATACTTTTTCAAGTTTAATGGTATCATTCCTATAACCAAAACTGTACACCACATTCCCAGGTGTTCTCTCACCTACCATATCATCTGCATTTGTGTCCTCCACTCCCTTTGTAGAATGAGGAAGGTGTTGATAGACAAGGATGGGAGCAATTGGCGTGATAGACTCCCTCCACTGCCATCGGTACCTATTGCATTCCAGCACAACTGGAGAGCCAGCACTCCCGGAAATGCAGGCACAAAGAAGACAAGCGTGCAGCAGAATGGAGATAATTCGGGTAAGAGGATCAGACCCAACTGTTGTCATTTTGTCTGAGTTCTAAAGGTTATGAATATGCCATCTACAGATACACTCTGGAATTTAGATTGTCAAGCAGTGATTTGATCAGCATTTTAAAGGTAGAAGTCCAAACTAGGTAGTTGGCGATAAAATATTTCAGTTAATTGGGATGACCAGGACTAGAAATCACAGAGCCATCAAGGGTGATGTTAAACACTTCACTCAGAGGGTCGTTTGAGTGTGGATTGAGCTGCCAGCAGAAGCAGTTGTTGTGGGTTTAGTTGAAATACTGAAAAGAAGTTTGAATAAGTACATGAATTGGGAGAGATTGGAGGGATATGGTCCAGGTGCAGGTTGAAGCAGGACCTTTTTCAGGGCTGTAGTGCTCCATGACCAAGGGTGGCATAGTGGTTAGCACAAAGCTTTACAGTATTAGCAACCTGGGTTCAATTCCTGACGCCATCTGTAAGGAATTTCTATGTTCTCCCCGTGAACGCGTGGGTTTTCCTCAGGGTGCTGCAGTTTCCTCGCACAGTTCAAAGACCTACCGGTTGTAAGGTTAATTGGTCATTGTAAATTGTCCTGTGATTAGGCTAGGGGAAAATTGGGGATTGCTGGGCAGTGTAGCTCGAAGGGCCGGAAGGGCCTATTGTGCACTGTATCACAATAAAATAAGTTTTTAAGTGACTGTGTATTTTTCCACTTGGAAAAATAAAGTCTAGCAGCATATGGACCTTGTGGGATTGAGACTGGCTTCTCACCTCTGGGAGATATTTTCAGTCTCCTTGGCAACTCTGATGGTTCTCGAACAGCAAAGACCGGCTCCTGACCACACTTTGCCATCTGTGGTGGAAATGATGAGAGGTATGTGTGTTTCTCAGTCAGTCACAGTGATACGGAGTTCTGTGAGAGTTCAACTCACACAAAATGCTGGAGGAACTCAGCAGGTCGGGCAGCATCTGTGGAGGATAATTGACATTCGGCATTTCGGGCTGAGACCCTTCACCAGAAGAGAGTTTGGAGGATGTATGTGGGAAGTTTGCGGTGTGAGAACGTTGCGGCAGGGTGGGGTATGGTGCAGGGAGGGATAATGGGCTTGGGGAGGATAGAGGAGGTTAGCCTGACATCAGGAGTGATATTGAGTACTCGAAGTAGCCTACCTCTTGCCTGGCTTCAGAGTGAAGCCCCTTAACCGTGTGAGGTGTGTGAGCAAACTTGGGGGCCTCTTGTGAACTGTACTCAATGCTTGCTTTTTGTCAGCTTCCAGCAGCCTCGAACAAGCCAAGTCTCTTAAGGAAGAAGGGAATCTGCTTGTGAAGAAGGGAGAGCACAGAAAGGCAGTGAGCAAGTACACTGCAAGTCTGAAGCTGAACAGCAACGAGTGTACCACCTACACCAACAGGTACGTTGGTGACCTGCAGTCTAGCAGCTAGCAAAGTGCTTTACAGCACCGGTTCGGTTCCCGCGCTGTCTGTACGTTCTCCTCGTGACCGTGTGGGGTTCCTCTGGGTACTCGGGTTTCCCCCACATTCTGAAGACGGATGAGTTAGTTATGGTTAGTAAGTTGTGGGCATGCTATGTTGCGCAGGAAGCGGGGTGATACGTGCGAGCTTCCCCAGCACGTGGCCTGACTCTGGGTGTTGATCCCAGGTGCAAGTGACACATTTCACCGTATGTTTTGATGTGCATCTGGCAAGTAAAGCTAGTCTTTGGTCTTTAAAAATCTTTAACAGAATTAGATACTAATCGGCCATGACTGAATGTCAATGGGCCAATATGATCTATATATCTCCTATATCTCATGGTCTAGTCCCAGTTTCTATATAATCCAGTCATGGCCTACACACAATTAAGTTCAAAGTAAATTTATTATCAAAGTACATACACAGTATGTCACCATGTACAGTCCTGAGATTCTCTTCCTATAGGGCATACTCAATAATTCTGGGGGACATATGACTTGTACAAAAGACTTGTACATCGGGGACGGATTACACCTGACCCCAAGGAGAACTAATATTCTCATGGGCAGGCTTGTTAGAGCTGTTGGGGAGGGTTTAAACTAGTTTGGCAGGGAGTGGGGGTAAGAACTGTAGTGAAGGGACAAAGGATAGAATAGCTGGATAAAAAAAATGTGTAATCAGACTGTCAGGAAGGCAGGCAGATGATAGGACAAAATTGCAGCCATCTGGGTGAGTATCAGTACATTGGGGATGCAGAATCAAAAAGGGTAGCAAATAGAGTACTCTAATTTTATATCTCAGTGCACAGAGTATAAGAAATAAGGTGGATGATCTTGTTGCACTTTTACAGGTAATCAGGTGTGATTTTGTGGTCATCCCTGAATTGTGGCTGAAGGTATAGTTGGGTGCAAAATGTCCACGGTTATGCATTGTATCAGAGGGATAGGAAGGACTAGGCAGAGGAATGGCGTGGCTCTGCTAGTAAAGAATGGCGTCAAATCAGTAGAAAGCTGTAACATAAGATCAGAAGATGTTGAATCCTTGTGGGTTGAGTTAAGAAACTGCAAGGGTGAAAAGAGCCCGGTGGTAGTTGTATACAGGCCTCCCAGCAGTAGCTGGGATGTGAACTACAGATTACAATGGAAAATAGAAAAGATGAGGCAAAAGGCAATGTTATGATAGTCAATGGAGATTTTAACATGCAGGTCGATTGGGAAAATCAGGTTGGAAATGGATCTCAAGAGAGTGAGTTTGTTAAGTGCCTATGAGATGGCTTTTTAGAGCAGTTTGTCATTGAGACTTCTAGGGGATCAGCTATACTGGATTAGGTGTTTTATAATGAACCAGAGGTGATTAGGGAGCTTGAGGTAAAGGAACACTTGGGAGGCAGTGATCACAATATGATTGAGTTCAACTTGAAATTTGATAGGAAGAAAGTAAAGTCTGATGTAGCAGTATTTCAGTGAAGTAAAGGAAATTACAGTGATATGAGAGAGGAATTGGCAACATTAAATTGGAAGGAGATGCTGGCAGGGATGAGTAGCAATGGCTTGAGTTTCTGGGGGAAATGAAGGTGGTACAGGACGTGTGTATTCCAAAAGTGAAAAAATACTCAAAAGACAAAATAGTGCAACCATGGCTGACAAGAAAAGCCAAAGCTAATGTAAAAACAAAAAAAGAGGGCATACAACAAAGCAAAAATTAGTGAGAAGATAGAGGATTGGGAAGCTTTTAAAAATCTACAGAAAGCAACTAAAAGAAGCATCAGGAGGGAAAAGATGAAATATGAAAGCAAGCTAGCAAACAAGATCAGGGCGGATAGAAAAAATTTTCAAGGATATATAAAAAAAAGATGAGAGTGAATGTAGGACCACTAGAAAATGAGGCAGGAGAAATAACAGCAGACAAGGAGATGGCTGATGAACTAAATTGAGTATTTTGCATCAGTCTTCACTGTGGACAACACTAGCAGTGTGCCAGATGTTGAAGAGTGTGAGGGCAGAGAAGTGAGGCAGTTACTATTATAAGAGAGAAGGTGCTCAAAAAGCTGAAAGACCTAAAGGTACATAAGTCACCTGCACCAGATGAACTGCACCCTAGGGTTCTGAAAGAGGTAGCAGTAGAAATTGTGGAGGCATTAGAAATGATCTTTCAAAAATCATTGGACTCTGGCATGGTGCCAGAGGACTGGAAAATTGCAAATGTCACTCCACTCTTAAGAAAGGAGGAAGGCAGCAAAAAGGAAATTATAGACCAGTTAGCCTGACCTCAGTGGTTGGGAAGATGTTGATGTCAACTGTTAAGGACAAGGTGATGAAGTACTTGGTGACACAGGACAAGATAGGACAAAGTCAGCATGGTTTCCTTCAGGGAAAATCTTGTCTGATGAACCTGTTGGAATTGTTTGAGGAGATTACAAGTAGGATAGATAAAGGAGATGCAGTGGATGTTGTATATTTGGACTTTCAGAAGGCCTTTAACAAGTTGCCACAGATGAGGCTGCTTACCAAGATAAGAGCCCATGGTATTATGGGAAAGTTACTGGCATGGTGAAAGCATTGGCTGATTGGTAGGAAGCAGAGAGTGGGAATGAAAGGATCCGTTTCAGTGACTAATGGTATTCTGTAGGGGTCAGTGTTGGGACCATTTCTTTTTATGCTGTATATCGATGATTTAGATGATGGAATAGATGGCTTTGTTGCCAAGTTTGCAGATGATACGAAGATTGGTGGAGGGGCAGGTAGTGTTGAGGAAATGGGTAGGTTGCAGAAGGACTTAGACAGATTAGGAGAATGGGCAAGAGAGTGACAAATGAAATACAATGGTAGAAAATGCATGGTCATGCACTTTGGTAGAAGAAATAAATGTGTGGACTATTACTAAATGGGGAGAAAATACAAAAATTTGAGATGCACAGGGACTTGGGAGTCCTTGTGCAGAACATTGGAATGGTTAACTTGCAGGTTGAGTTGAATGTGAGGAAGGCAAATGCAATGTTAGCATTAATTTCAAGAGATCTAGAATACAAGAGCAGGGATGTGATGCTGAGGCTTTATAAGGCACTGGTGAGGCCTCACCTTGAGTATTGTGAACAGTTTTGGGCCCCTCATCTTAGAAGAGATGTGCTGGCATTGGAGAGGGTCCAGAGGAGGTTCACAAGGATGATTCTGGGAATGAAAGGGTTATCGTACGAGGAACATTTGATGGCTCTGGGCCTGTACTTGCAGGAATTTAGAAGGATGGGGGGGGGGGGGGAGAATCTCATTGAAAGCTTTCGAATGTTGAAAGGTCTGGACAGAGTAGGTGTGGAAGGACTGGGTTCCGGCCTGAAACATTGACATCGTTTCCACGGATGCTGCCCGACCTGCTGAGTTCCTCCAGCGTGTTGTGACTGTTTTCTAGGATGGGGGAGCCTAGGACAAAAGGGCACAGTCTCAGGATAGAGGGGTGTCCATTGAAAACAGAGATGCAGAGAAATTTCTCAAACCAGAGGGTAAATTTGTGGAATTTGTTGCCACAGGTAGCTGTGGAGGCCAGGTCATTGGGTGTATTTGAGGCAGAGATTGAGGGGTTTTTGATTGGACATGGCATCAAAGGTTACTGGGAGAAGACTGAGGAGGGGGTAAAAATAAGATTGAATGGTGATGCAGACTCGATGGGCCAAGTGGTTGAATTCTGTGGCTATGTCTGATGGTCTAAATCCATAATAGAATAATAACCATAATAGAAGCAACGAAAGGTCACAAAGGTCGCACCAACTGGGCATTCAACCAGTGTGTAAAAGACAACAAATGGTGCAAATACATCATGAAATAATATTAATAAATAAATAAAGAATAACTATCAAGTATGTGAGATGTAGAGTCCTTGAAAGGGAATCCATAGGTCATGGGAGCATTTCAACAATGGGATAAGTGAAATTGAGTGAAGTTATCCGCTTTGGTTCAAGAGCCTAATGGTTGAGGGGTGAAAACTGTTCCTGAACCTGGTGGTGCAAGTCCTGAGGCTCCTGTGCTTTCTTTGTGATGGCAGCAGCGGGAAGAGAGCATGACCTATGTGGTGACGACAGTTAGTCCTCAGCTCCGTGTTCATGCAGGCAAACCTGTATGGTTCCCTCCAGCTGCCTGTGGTTCGTGTTTTGTCTGCTTTCTGCCTTGTTGACTGACCTTGTCTGTTGTGTCCTCCCGGCAGAGCACTGTGCTACTTGAACCTGCAGCAGTATCACGAAGCAGAGAAGGACTGTACAGCCGCATTGGCCTTGGACCCCCAAAACCTGAAAGCATTTTACCGCCGTGCAATGGCCCGAAAAGAGCTGAAGGTAAGAAAGATGTGGCAAGCAAGCTCAGATTTCTAAACAGTCCCAGTGTTCTGCATATCCATTTCCCTTACTAACACCACCGATGACCTTACCTTCAACTGCACAGGCATTGTCAGCTTGCAGTTTACTTCATCAGTCCTAATGAAGTGCCTGGGCCTCAAACATTGACTGTTTATTGCTTTCTATAGATGCTACCTGACCTGCTGAGTTCCCCTAGCAGAGTGAGTGAGTGTGAGTCAGTCAGTCTGGATTTCACACCCCCCATTCCCCATTCCGACTTTTTACTACTTCTCACCCGCCTCCCCCACCCTTTCCTTTTCTCCTTTGGTCCACTCTCCTCTCTTATCAGATTCTTTCTTCTCCAGCCCTTGACCTTTCCCAATCACCTGGCTTCACCTATCACCTCCTTCCTTCCCTGCCCCCCTCCTTTTATTCTGGCATCTTCCTCTTTTCCTTCTCAGCCCTGAAGAAGGGTCTTGGGCCGAAATGGCGACTATCTATTCATTTCCATAGATGCTGCTGCTGTTCCTCCAGCATTTTGCGTATGTTGCTTTGAATTTTCAGCATCTGCAGACCTTCTCGTGTTGATAATAAATCAAAACCCAAGCTCTGATATTCCTTCTTAAACCACATCTGACCTGTAAAATAGCCTTTATAAACTACTTCTGTGACCAAGCTTTAGGGACTTGTATTATGGACTGATTGTGGACTTCAGAAAGGATTTTATTTTTGCACTACTTCAAGTAATTACTATTTATTCCTCTATTATTATGTATTGCGCTTGAAGTTGTACAACATACGCCGGTAATAGTAAACCTGATTGTATTCTGATTAATAGCTCCTTCATTTACTTTTCAATTTAAGAACAGCACTTCTAAGAGCACAGTTGAATGTTTATATTAATAAATAAACATTACAGATGCTGGAAATCTGAAAGAAAAACAGAAAAGTCAAAAACACGTAAACGCAAGAGGTTCTGCAGATGCTGGAAATCCAGGGCAACACACACTCAAAATGCTGGAGGAACACAATAGGTCAGGCAGCATCTATGGAGCGGAATAAACAGTTGACTTTCCTGTCCCTTCCTTTCTGGTCCAGATGAAGTTTCTTGGCCTGAAGCGTTGACTGTTTATTCTCCTCCTTGGATGCTGCCTGACCTGCTGAGTTCTTCCAGCATCATGTGCATGTCATGCCAGAAACACTCAGCAGGTCAGGTAATGTCTGTGGAGAGAGAGCAGTAGTTTTTCTGGTCTGTCACCTGAAACTTAATAGAAGTTTGATAATGCAACAAGACAATGATCAGAAAGACAAGAGTAAATCAACAACAGAATGGTTTAAAAAGAAAATTTGTGTGTTGGAATGGCTGAGTCAAAGTCCTGACCTTAATCCTATAGAAATGTGAAAGGACTTGAAGCAAGCAGTTCATGCAACGAAGCCCACCACCATCCCAGAGTTGAAGTAATTTTTTTGTATGGAGGAATGGCCTAAAATTCATCCGAGCCGATGTGCAGCACTGACCAACTGTTACTGGAAACGTTTGGCTGAAGTTATTGCTGTACAAGGGGATCACACTTGTTACTGAAAGCAAAGGTTCACATTTTTTCCAACAAATACATGTAATATTGGATCATTTTTCTCAATAAATAAAAGAACAAGTATAAGTTTTGAATTCTCTTTATCTAGTTTTAGGAGTTGCATGAAGATCTGATGAAAATTTAGGTCACTTATGCAGAAATAGAGAAAATTCTACAGGGTTTACAAACTTTCTAGCACCGCTGTAGGTTCCAATGTTTTGATGTACATGTGACAAATAAAGCTAATCTTTTTTTAATCTCAGTTGGAAATGGAGCAATAGACTTTACTTTTTATTTCTTCAGGATTACAAGGGCAGTAGTGTTGATCTCTGTGAGATGCTGAAGCTGGACCCAAACATCTCAGCTGGACAACGTCTGCTACAAGAAGTCCAGAAGCTCATTAAGTAACAGCTCAGTAAGCCTGAGCCTTAGAAACGACCTGAGGCAAGCAGCGTGGAGCTGGCTGGTCAGAGGGAGGCCTGAACAGGCTCTGGAAGAAACTACTTGTGTATATATAATCAGTTTGTTCTGCTTCTCAAGGACCTTTCTTAAAAAAATAACTAGCATGACACCAAAGAGAGTAAGTAGGATTAAACTGTATTTGAATTGTATTTGGTTCAACTCAGATTGTGTCTGTCCCCATGCAGTTGGGACATTGATAAACAGCTCCCATGCAACAGAAATATTTCATAGAACTTGCTTCAGGATCCTTCACTTGAATTATTATTCCAGGGTTAGAACTACACAACCAAGAATATATAAATATCAATAGGCTGTTTGCAAATTGTTTTTGAGAAGCAATGCAATGTTTTAGTTTCTTCTTTGTACAACTTTATTTGGAAAACTGCAGAACCTGTTTTCCATAGCCCCGTGTTCTCTCTATTTCCTTCTCTCCTGGCCCCCATGGTTTCTGGCTCTTTGCCGTGTACAATTGTAGTTGCGTCTCCTTCCAGAATTTGTCCCTTGTGGATGATTAGGACCAGCTGACCACATGTTAGAATAATGGAAGGTGCATATTACCCAGTCACTCAAGCCTCCAGGCATTCTAGCTCTAATAGTGGGTCATTGCTTGGATCTTGTTCACTTGCTTCTTTTAATCTCCTATCAGCCTTGTGCTTTTACCTACCCCACCCATCAGTAGGTTCCAGGTGGATGATTTGCTTGGAGAGCACACAAATCTCTGGAGGAGCACAGCAGGTCAGGCAGCACGTTTGCAGGGGAATAAAGGATTGACATTTTGCACCAAGACCCTCCATCAGTACTGGTGTCATTGTTTAGTAACTTGGACTAGTTCCTCAATCACACTTTATAGTGCACAAGGAGAGTAGCCTTGGCCCTATCACCAAACTAAACAACGAAATGATGCTTTCATAGAAAATTGTCTAGTTATTGACCAACTGGTAACTGTGTGCAAATTCCTTATTTGCATAATCAATTGCCAATAGACACTACAAGCTAACAACCAATGATACTTTAGAGTTAGTAATTGTCCAGTAGTTAGTGTGTGCCTTGCATTCTTTCTTCGTCTTGGTATGCAGATGCTCCAGTACCCTGCTCTACAAGAGGAAGCTATGCTCTTGCCTGGGTTGACTGCACACAATCTGTAAACTATCCCTGACTGGACATTAGCTTAGCCTTTGCCTTGTCACAACATCAACACTGAAGAGGAAGGGGGAAGAATTCTTGCTGCTTCCCTCTTCCTTTCCAGATCTGATGCGGGGTCTTGGTTTAAACATCGATTGTTTATTCATTTCTATAGATGCTACCTGACCTGCTCAGTTCCTCCAGCATTTTGTGTTGTTCTGGATTGCTAACATCTGCAGGATTCTGTGTTGTGCTTTCACCTTTCATTGGAGTTTTCATCAGAATCTCGTGTTTATGCTTTGATTCTTCATCAACTCTCCTGTATTTATGCTTTGACTCATCATCAAATCTCTGGCGCCTTCATTAGAATCTCTTGTGTTTATGCTTTGCTTGGGTGTTGATTGTGCTATTGGGATGTATTTTTTGCTGAGCCTGGTGACTAAGAACCAGTACATAACATACAGCATAAAAGCATGGGATTATAAAAGATATTACATCATTGTTGGAGGAATATCCTAATGGGATACAGAATGCAGGAGGTGAAATACAAGTCAGAGGCACTGGCAACATGGAATTTCCTTGGGGTTTGCTCAGTATTTTGCCAGCATGCAAGTGTTGATTCAGCTGTGGATTTATGCTGCACACCTATTGCTAGACAACTGGAAGAGTTTGGAGATGGGGTCTTTTTGGGTGCCACAGTGGTATAGCAGTTAGTGCAATGCTCTGGAGTTCAGAGGTCAATTTCAGCACTGTTCTCTAGGGAGTCTCTACCTCCCTGTGGAATGCTTGGGTTTTCCCTGGATCCTCTGGTTTCCTCCCAGAGTACAAAGATGTACTCAGTAGGTTAAATGATCGTTGAATTAGGGTTAAACAAGTTTGTTGGAGGTTAATGCAGCAGCATAGCTGAAAGGGCCTAGGCTATGCTATATCACTGGAAAAAAAAAGCTAGAAAATTTTAATATCCCCAAAAGGCCAGCACAATATTCTTGTCTCTCCTTCCTGCACTCCTGGGAGAATAAAGTAGTCATGTATCACATTGTTTGTAGTGTTGCAAATGTTAAGTATTGAGGCAAACAGCCTATTTTTCCTGGGGGTGGGAGGGGGATGGGGGAAGCTGGTTCTCAGCAAGCATTTGTTAGACACTGCCCCCACAAATCCAGTCTTCATTCAGGAAGGGTTCGTTGCACAGTTACTGAGTTTGAGCAACACTGGAGTGTGGGGAATATGGAACTCCAAGCTATGAAGAAATCTGACAGCATTACGGGCATGGATAAAGGCAGTGTTGTATTTAGTGGGGTGGGGGAATCCTTTTCCAAAGCTCCCAGCAAAGGACAAGCATTTGATTGTTTCTCTGTGGTGTAATATCTAGCACTGACAGGACAGTGATGATCCTCTTCAGGCTTGGTTCTAGATATCTCAGGCATTCAGTGGTGTGGTTTGAATCTGTATTGCACTGTAAATCTTCAAACTCAGGTATTAAACTCTCAATGACAACAAGTGATGTCTTGTTCATTATTCTACCCGACGCATTGTTAATGCACAAACTTGCAAGAGTTGTGAAACCAATTTAGTGGCAATTACTGAGATACTTAATCAAGTAGGCTAGTCAGATCCTTTGGAACAACAAAAAAGGTCCAAGGGTTGTTCAAAGTACATGTGAGTCACCATAAACAATCAATGAAAGACCATACCAACAGGGTGGACAACAGTGTGCAAAAGACATCAAACTGTGCAAATAATAATAATAAATGAGCAATAAATAGAGAACACAAAATGAAGTGAACTTGAAAGTGAGGCCATAGGTTGTGGGAATAGTTCAGTGATAGGGCAATTGAAGTTATCGCCACTGGGGCAAGAGCCTGGTGGTTGAGGGGTAATAACTGTTCCTGAACCTGGTGATGTGGGTCTTGAACTTCCTTCCTGATGGCAGTAGTGAGAATAGAGCATGGCCTGGATGGTGCTGTTCAGGTAATAAATGCTGCTTTCCTGCAACACACTTCATATAGATGTGCTCAATGGTAGGGAGGGCTTTACGTGTGATGGACGGGGCCAAATCCATTCCTACTTGGGTGGTTTAAACTCAAGATTGTTTAATATCATTTCCAGTACACAAGTGTAAAGGAGGATGAAATAATTGTTACTCTGGATCTAAAGCAGCTTAAAAAAACACAATAAGATAAAGAATAATTTAAAAACATACCAGTACATAAGGTAGCATCTAGACGACAGTACTCCACCAGCTGATGTGATATCCTTCAGAGATGTTAAAGCAAGATTCCCATCTGCTCTCAGGAATGGGAGTACAAGGTTTTTTTTTTAAAAGCCTGTGCCTAGTTTTATCACATTGCTCCTTATGGCCCACAAACCCAGCCATTCAGGTATTCCTGTATTTATAACATCTTTGGAGATGATAGCTCACTGGCCTCTGCCACTGGAGAGTATCTGCCAAACCTTCACCTCCTGCTGAAACTGCATTCATTGTCAGGTTTATTATGACCAGAATAGGTCATATTTGTTGGGGGGTCGTCAGTCTTGGACAGCAGCCTTGGAGAAGGAAAACTGATTTTAAACCTCCATTGCCTTGGGGCGATGCCCACCCATGAGAAAGGCTTCATGAGTAAACCGTGAGGAAGAAATCCGGAGAGGACACGGTCCACCAGAGGCACAAACCCATCATCCCCTGGGATCAACAGCTGCTGACTATTTGTTGTTTTACAGAACAATGTAGTACATTAAAAAATCCTATAAATTACAATATTGGTGCAAACAGAGAAAATAGTGACAGTTTTATAAACGGTTAGGAAGTCTGATAGTGGAGGGGGAAGCAATGCCTAAAACATTGTGTGTGTACACACGCACACATTCCAAAGCAGTCAGTGAAGACAAAGGCCTTGATGGCTACTATTATTAAAAGCTTATCAGCCAATGTTCTGACCAGATAGCTCCCATAAAAATAAATTCTATCCTAGGGACAGCTTTTGAGGGAGAAATATGGTCAGTTGCGTGGCCATAGACTACAATATCCAACAAAGCACCACAGGACAGAAGCAGAAAGAATTGGGCCATTCAGCCCATCAAATCTGCTCTATAAAACCATGAGACATGGAGCAGAATCAGGCCACTCAACAACTGAATCTGCTCCATGTCTGATTTATTGTCCTTTTTAACCCGGTCTCCTGTCTTCTCCCCATAACCTTTGACCCACTTACAAATCAGGAATCAATCAGTAATGACTTGGTCTCCACAGCCACTGTGGCAATAAATTCCATAGATTCACCACCATCTGGCTAAGGAAATTCCTCATCTTTGTTAAAGTGATATCCTTGTATTCTAAGGCTCTGCCCTCTAGTTCTAGTCTTCTACTATAGGAAACATCTTCACCACATCCACTATTTCAAGGCCTTTCCATTACAAGCCCCCACCCCATTCTTTTAAACTCCAGCAACTACAGGTCCAGAGCCATCAAGTGCTCACAGATTACCTTGTTGCATTTCTAGGCTCATTCTCATGAACTTCCTCTGGACTCTGCAAAGCCAGCACATCCTTTCTTGGATAAAGTGGCCAAAACTACTCATAATGCTCCAAGTGTGGTTTGGCTAATGTGTTGTAAATGACAGAGGAAGACAGCCACAGGGAATGGAGCGCTCGTAAACGGGAAGATGCATGATAAATGGTATCAGGAAACCACATATCAGTGATAACCGTCCAGGCCTTCAGACAAAGGTTGCTCCCATTTCTTCTGGGCAGCAGTCTAGGCAGAGTCTGACCAAAAAGTTTTTCGTAAAGTCCCACAAAACTGAGTAGCAGCAGATCCTGAAGTGAAGTTTGGATCGAAAGCAGGCTGGAATAATTGTTCTATTTGCTGTCCAGATATTCCTCCACCAAATAGATTCTGACCAGCACTTAAAGACATTCCAATTCCAACATGTTGGCTTGAGGCCAAACTCAGGTTGGAGGAGCAACCTCCCCTTCTGCCCAAGTAGCCTCCACAATGATGGCATAAACATCGATTTCTAACTTCTGTCAATTTCTCTCCCTCCCCAGTCTGTTTACCTTCTCACCACTTCTCCTTACCTCTTTGGTTCCTCTCATTTCTATTATGCATGGAAGGGAATACTGCCATCTCCTATCAGATTCCTCCTCCTTCAGCCCTTTGCCTCATCCACCCATCACTGCCTGGTTTCTCATTTCATCCAGCCACCCACTCACCTGTCATCTCACCTCCTCTTAACCATCACCCGCCAGCTTGTAGTCCTTCTCCTCTCTCCACACTTCTTTCCCCGCCCCTTTCCTTTCCAGTCCTGATGAAGGATCTCACCCCAAAATGTCAACTGTTTATTCCCCTCCATGGAGGCTGCCTGACCTGCTGAGCTGCTCCAGCATCGTGTGTTACTCAAGGCAGCTTGGGGTAGAGCAATGTATGTCACCCAGGCTAAGTACAAGGGTGAACTACCCAGGGGATGTCCACTTCTGTGTTTGGCAAAGATTCTATACAAGGGGTTTCACCAAAATACTAGCCCAGACTGGGAAGCATTGGATGAAGACTCTTGGTCCTGCCAAAGCCACAGAAAGAAGTTAACAGATTAAACGGAAAAAATGTGGCTGAGGGTAATTGAGAGTGCAGTTCAGGTCCGGATTCACTGGTGGGGTACAGTGAAGGTAGATTCAATTGTTGTGTTGTAAAGAGCTCGTTACAGTATCTCAAAGTAGCTTATAGTAAAGCAGTGGAATGGTACTAAGCTGGATCTTCACTGATCTGGTCAGTTTAAATATGAACGCATGACATTACAATACCGCGGCCCACAATGTTGCACCAAACGTTTAACTTCCAAGATCAATGCAACCCTCCCCTCCCACATAGCCTCTATTTTTCTATCCTCTGTGAGAAGTGAATCTCCAGCTGTAATTACCACTTGGTAAACACAAAATGAAATTTCAGAAGTTAAATTAAATGCCACTTGCCCCCCCTCCAAAAAAAAAAGAAAAATCAATGCCTTCTGAACCCCCTCTCAAAGAGCCTGGCATCCAATTGCTTTTGTTGGGTGTTATTTTAGGGAAACTTTCCAGGTATAGAACTTGTTTAACTTTCTCCAAATTCCTCACATGGAGAAGTAACTCAATCCAATCCACATTCAGTATAATTTATTAAAGGCAAATTTAAAGACAGGAAAGGGCAGAAGCCATTCAACACAATCTCAGCAGGATTTTTATCCCCTCAGAGTCTGTGCTTAGTTTTCTGCTGATCTTGGCTTAAATCATATGCATAATTTATTCCAATGAACTTTATCTCCCCCCCCCCGCCCCCAAAGATTCTTCCTTCATGAAGCGGTTTTCCTGGAGTCCCGGTGCTTTCCTACAAAAATGAGAAACAAAATGGTCACACAGTAGGTGGGGTGTCACAGTAGAGTGGCAGTTTGTGCCATGCTGTTACAGCAGTTCAGAGTTCAACTCTGACATCTGTAAGGAGTTCTCATGTTCCCCCGTAATGATGTGCGTTTCCTCCCACATTTCAGAAATGTACTAGTTACAGGCCCCCAGCCCAGTGAACCCACAATACCCAATTACGTCCATGGGCACAGCTACCCAACTCAGTGAACTCATACTGCCCAATTACATCCATGGGCACAGCTACCCGACCCAGTGAACCCACACTGCCCAATTACATCCACGGCTACAGTTACCCTACCAACTCAGCCATCTTGGGGAGGAAACCAGAGCACCCGTAGAACCATAGAACACTACAGCACAGAAAACAGGCCATTCGGTCCTTCTAGTCTGTGCCAAAACTTTATTCCACTAGTCCCATTGACCTGCACCCAGTCCATAACCCTCCAGACCTCTCCCATCCATGTACCTATCCAATTTATTCTTGAAACTTAAGAGTGAGCCCGCATTTACCACATCAGATGGCAGCTCATTCCACACTCCCACCACTCTGAGTGAAGTAGTTCCCCCAATGTTCCCTCTAAACCTTTCCCCTTTCACCCTAAAGCCATGTCCTCTCGTATTTATCTCTCCTAATCTAAGTGGAAAGAGCCTATTCACATTTACTCTGTCTATACACCTAAATTTTGTAAACCTCTATCAAATCCTCCCTCATTCTTCTACACTCCAAGGAATAAAGTCCTAACCTGTTCAATCTTTCCCTGTAACTCAACTCCCGAAAACCCAGCAACATCCTAGTAAATCTTCTCTGCACTCCTTCAATCTTACTGATATCCTTCCTATAGTTAGGTGACCAGAACTGCACACAATACTCCAAATTTGGCTTCACTAATGTCTTATACAACCTCACCATAACATCCCAACTCCTACACTCAATACTTTGATTTATGAATGCCAGGATGCCAAAAGTCAGCAGATACCCATGCGGTAACGGGGAGAACGTACAAACTCCTGACAGGCACTGGCTGGGATTGAACCCAGGCTGATGCTGCAAAGCTACTTTGCCAAATGGCTCAAAACAAGTTCATGCCTCAATTTGTGCTCTGATGACAAGAGACACCAGTTAGGTTGCAGTTCTTCACATCGCCTGAGATTTGCCATATAAGGTAGAGTTAAACCCCGGGAACCATGTCCCTTCCTGAACCACAGTAGTCAACCAGTGGGTTTTAGATTGTTCTAAGCTTTCTGAAGACAAATTTTGACTCATGTACGTGAAAACATACAGTGAAATGCGTCATTTGCATCAACAACCAACACAACCCAAGGATGTGCTGGGGGCAGCCCACAAGTGTCCCCACACATTCTGGCACCAACATAGCCAGGTTTATCAGAACAAGAGCTGCAACAACAGCTAAACAAGTCCTCTTCCTCCCAACATAGCACCCCCGCAGCTCAGCAACCCGAAACGGTACATCTTTAGACTGGAGCAGCAAGTGGACACCCACACAATCATGGGGAAAACGTAGAATCTCCTTACAGACTGAGCCACAAAACACAAGAGTTATGTCCTTCGCATGTTTGTGAAAACAATGACTTACTCCTGACAAGGAGTGCCGTTTTCAAATGAATGTGCCCGATCTTCTGCCCACTGGTACTATGAAGCATTACATTAACCGTATGCAACCATGACAAAATCCTATTCCCGTACTGAGAAAAAAAGAAACTAGACTTTCCATGGGGCAGTTCAGAGTTGGAAGAGTTGGCAGATCACAAGACAATAGATATTTCAATTAACAGGAATTCTGCAGATGCTGGAAATTCAAGCAACACACATAAAAGTTGCTGGTGAACGCAGCAGGCCAGGCAGCATCTCTAGGAAGAGGTGCAGTCGACATTTCAGGCCGAGACCCTTCGTTAGGACACTCTTCCTTCAGTTAGTTCTGACGAAGGGTCTCGGCCTGAAACGTCGACTGCACCTCTTCCTAGAGATGCTGCCTGGCCTGCTGTGTTCACCGGCAACTTTTGTGTGTTGCAGATATTTCAATTAACCAGCAAGCACAAATCTCCAAACCGTGAATATATAACTTACCAATAAATCCTATCACAGCAATGCAACAAGTCAAAATGGTATTTCAGTCCCGGCATTTCTGACCCCACTCCAACATCACAGGTCAAGATGGTATCCCCCAGAGTACAACAGGGTGAAGTCCCATCGTTTCTGACCTCCCTCCAGTGCTGTCCGCACAGAGTTTACACAATTCTGACCTCCCTCCAGTGCTGTCCATACAGAGTTTGCACATTCTGCTTCCCTGGGTATTCAATTTCCTGCCACGTCGCAGCGGTGTGGGGGCTGGGAAGTGTAAGCTGACCGAGTTGGTGGAGATTAGCAGAGTTGCAGAGGATGAGTGGGTGTGTGAGAGAAGGTAACAGGGAAATAGAACGGAAATAATTGGGAGAATGTGATTAATAGGACTGCTTTTGCAGCTGGCATGGACTTGATGGGCCAAATAGCCTCCATCATGAAGGACAGATTTCAGAAAGAATCTAATTCAAAGTTAAACTATGGAACTCCTTTACACATGGAGAGGTCTAGGAAATTAGCATGTCTTCAAAGGGACTTTGGATAGGTTCACGAGACATTGGGCATAGGAGTAGAATTAGGCCATTTGGCTCATCGAGTCTGTTTCTCCTTCATGAGGGAAGGGACTAGAAGGACATTTGGCAGTGACACAAGGAGGGGCACACACACCTGGATAGAACCACTGGGCCAAACAGCCTGGCTGTACACTATACATTTCTTTATCAAACGCTCATGTTGAATGGGGAGGGGACGCAGGGAAAGGTCCAGCGTCAGTCCGAATGGAACCAAGCTCAACACAAAGCCCCCTGTAGCCACCAAACAGCTGACAGCCTCACCTGCTCAGCTCAGCGTTCCCTTTCTCTGTACGTCTTCTTTAGCGTGGTGAGCCTGTAGGACAGCTACTGCTTCTTCCACCTGCAGACAGACCAAACAAAACCAGGGTCTGTAGGTTGTAGTGGACAATTTGCACTCGACCCACAGGAGGAAGGGTGGCATTCAATGCTGTTTAACGAAAGCCAGGATGAGGGAGCACATCATTCCCATCCGAACTGGACTGCGCATTGGACTCCTGCAGTTTTTAAAAGATCTCATAGCCGTTCTTAAAGCTCTGAATGGTCTGGAACGAGACTACATCACTGAATCGCTCTCTTTTATAATCCTGGTCAAGCTCTCAGATCTTCTGCCGAACACTTAAATTTAAAGATGTGGAATTCAATACCTAAAGAGATGTGGACTCAGTTGACATTTCTAAATGCCATTTTAAAACCTTTTCACTTAACCTTGCTTTTAACTAACATCTTCGTCTTTTATTTTTATGTTTGCACTTTATCCCATTGTAAATTACTTTGAACAATATGGTCTGTGTGAAAAGGGCTCTGTAAGTTATTATCAACGTCGGGCCGATCGGTCCTCGCCCGTACCGTAAATCTCTGCTGTAACGCCAGGCCGATCGGTCCTCGCCCGTACCATAAATCTCTGCTGTAACGCCGGGCCGATCGGTCCTCGCCCGTACCGTAAATCTTTGCTGTAACGCCGAGTCCATCGGTCCTCGCCCGTACCGTAAATCTCTGCTGTGACACCGATCAGTCCTCGCCCATACCGTAAATCTCTGCTGTAACACTGGGCCGATCGGTCCTCGCCCGTACCGTAAATCTCTGCTGCAATGCCGGGCCGATCGGTCCTCGCCTGTACCATAAATCTCTGCTGTGACACCAATCGGTCCTCGCCCGTACCATAATTCTCTGCTGTGACACCGAGCCGATCGGTCCTCGCCCGTACCATAAATCTCTGCTGTGACACCAATCGGTCCTCGCCCGTACCGTAAACCTCTGCTGTGACACCGAGCCGATCGGTCCTCGCCCATACCGTAAATCTCTGCTGTAACGCCGGGCCGATCGGTCCTCACCCGTACCGTAAATCTCTGCTGCAACGCCGGGCCCAGCAGTCCTTGCCCGTACCGTAAATCCCTGCTGTAACGCCGGGCCGATCGGTCCTCACCCGTACCGTAAATCTCTGCTGCAACGCCGGGCCCAGCAGTCCTTGCCCGTACCGTAAATCTCTGCTGTAACGCCGGGCCGATCGGTCCTCACCCGTACCGTAAATCCCTGCTGTAACACCGGGCCGATCGGTCCTCGGCCGTACCGTAAATCCCTGCTGTAACGCCGGGCCGATCGGTCCTCGCCCGTACCGTAAATCTCTGCTGTAACACTGATCGGTCCTCGCCTGTACCGTAAATCTCTGCTGTAACGCCGGGCCGATTGGTCCTCGGCCGTACCGTAAATCCCTGCTGTAACGCCGGGCCGATCGGTCCTCGCCCGTACCGTAAATCCCTGCTGTAACGCCGGGCCGATCGGTCCTCGGCCATACCGTAAATCTCTGCTGTAACGCCGGGCCGATCGGTCCTCGGCTGTATTGCTGCAACCTTTAGTTCAGGCTAGACAGCAAATCCAAATGGTTCCCCCTCACCAGCTGAGGTGCGTTTAGCAACTTCCTAGGACCAGGTTGTCACGGCCCTCTCTGGTGTCCCTTTAGACCATAAGACGTAGGAGCAGAATTAGGCCATCTGGCCCATCAAGTCTGCTCTGCCATTCAATCATGACTGCTGCTTTTTTTCCACCTCCTCAACCCCATTTCCCGGCCGTCTCCCCGTAACCCGTAAGACCACAAGACCCAGGAGCAATCATTGCAGAGATTTGGGGGTTGCATGCATAGCAAGATCCCACAAGCAAACTAGCCCCATGGTTAACCATTGAAAGAGAAATGTTGGCAAGGGCAGCAAGATGGGCTCAGTATTGGCTCAGGCCTTGGCACATGCGAGCAGAATGGTTTAATGTCTCACCCACGGGTGTGATGCTCCCTTGATATTGCCCACATCAGCCCTGCAGATGGACCCATTGCCCGGAGGTGAGAGAGACTGTGCAGTGATAGCTACAGGAGGGACAGCATATCCAACAAAACGAACCATCAGAAAGTCAGCCATTCCTTTATCCCCACTGTTACCAACAGTGGCTCGGTTGGATCAGGCTGGGCATCCATTTTACAGTGGTAGGGGAGTCTAGCAGAAGAGGGAAGGGGTTTAAGGTGGGGAGGTAGGGTTTAAAGGACAAACATTGGCAGAGCCAGGAAGAGCTCAGTATTGGCTCAGGACAGCACGTGTCCTGAGCCAGCATATCCCGGGGCAATTCCTTCCATACGGAGGGTGGTGGGGGCACAAGGAGTGAATGACCAAAGGAAATGTAAGAGGTGGTACAATTGCCAAGTATAAAAGGCATTTGGCATAGGTGTTGTTCTCCGCGTGGCTGTGTGGGATAGCTCCAGCTTCCTTTCACATCCCAAAGACGTGCAGGATTGCAAGCTAACTGGCTGTAGTAAATTGCCCAGCCGGCGGGGTGGGCACGGGGCCAAGGAGACCAATAATGTGTGATTACTGCAGGATTAGTCTGAATACTGGTACAGTTGGCCGAAGGGCCCGTGTTTTTTCCCTCTCCCCCACTCAGATTTCTGATCTCTGCTGTTAAGTATCCAGCATTCCAACTGGTTCTCTCTCCCTCCCCACCCCCCAACTCTTCACTCCCCATTCTGGTTCCTCTCTCGTCACCTCCCTCTGGTGCCCCTCCTCTTTCCCTTCTCCCCCCCCCCCAAGGTCCACTCTTCTCTCCTCAGCCCTTTACCATTGATCACTTTCCAGCTTCTCATTTCATCTCCCTTTCCCCATCCCCAGCCACCTTCCCCCTCACCTGGTCTCGTCTCTCACTTGCCAGCTCACACTCCTCCTGGTTTCCCCCCACCCTCAGCTTCTTATTCTGGCTTCTGCCTCCTGCCTTTCCAGCTGAAGAGCCTTGGCCTATAGCAGGTCAGGCAGCATCTGTAGAAGTCAATAAACCGTCAATGCTGAGTTCCTCCAGCATTTTGTTTGAGTACTGGTTCCACGTGCAAATTCAGGACTCCTCTGTCTTAGAATTCAACATACTTAGATCATTGTTCAGATGCACAGAGAGCATTGTGTACTGGAAATGACATTAATCTTGAAAATGGTAGAACCTCATAACCCTGTGAGAGTCTGCCCCACCATTCCACCATGACTGATTTATTTTCCCTCAACCCCATTCTCCTGCCTTCTCCCCATAACCTTTGACACCCAGACTGATCAATAACCCATCAACCTCTGCTTTAAATGTACCCCAAGATTTGGCCTCCACAGTTGTCTGTGGCAATGAGTTCCACAGATTCACTATTCTCTGGCTAAAGAAATTCCTCCTTATCTTTGTTCTAAAGGGAAATCCCTCTATTCTGAGTGTGTCCTCTGATCCGAGACTCCCCCACTATAGGAAACATCCTCTCCACGTTCACTCTTATAGACTGGTATTCTGTCACTGTGGAACACCAGTGACCCTCTGTCAGTGCCCTCCAATACCTAGTGTGACATCTAACCCTAGTCCCCAAAAAGCAAAGTATGGCTGACCCCTGTCCTACCTTGGAGCGAAGAGAATTCCGAGACTCGAACATGTGCAGGAGCTCGGAGTTATCGATCTCCAGCAACATTCCAGTAATTTTCCCAGCTAGTGTGGGGTGCATGCTGTGGATCAGTGGATACAAATGTTCACCTGTTGAAGACACAACAGCATTGGAACTCCCCCAGTGATCGGCAGCCCTGCTGGGCAGATTAAGGAGGCAAATGTTTGAACAACTCTGCAGAGTATTTTCAATGAAAGCCAGAAACGATGCCTCAAAAGAAAAGAAAAATACAATCAAGTTAGTGGCAGGATGTTTGGAGAAAGCGAGGAACAGGTGGGGATGGAGGGAGGCGCTAGGCGTGAAGAGGAGGGAGCAATCTCACCAAGACCTACTGGATACTAAATGTCCTGGACAGAGTGGACATGAAGAGGGCATTTTGATCTTTGCAGTGAAGGAGAATGAGGGGTAACTTGATAAGAAGTGTACCAGATGATAAGAGGCGTGGACAGAGTGGACAGTCCGAGACTTGTTTTTTCACTCCTCCAGGGTGGAAATGGTTAATATGAGAGGTGCAAGGGAAAAAAAGTATGGAGGGGGACCCAACCTGGGGCCCCATGGCATAAAAACAATTGGAAACTCCAGGTATAAAAAGGATAGCAAAGGAAGGTTTTTATTTTTTTTAAAAAACAGATTGGTGAGTGTGTGGACTGTGCTGCCAGGGGTGTGCGTAGAGGCAGACACATTAGGGGCATTTAAGAAACTCTTCAAAAGACACATAGATGAAAGAAAAATGGAAGCTATGTGGGAAGGAAGGGTTAGATTGATCTTGAAGTAGGTTAAAGGGTTGGCACAATACCATCGGCCGAAGGGCCTGTACTGTTCTATGTTCTATCACAAGACGGATCATAAGGAGAGGTGGGGACAGAAACCTTTTCCCCCCGCTCTGACACCATTCCCAATCTACTGAAAGAACAGCAGGACTCCAAAGGTCAGAGTGACACCCGTGTCCAATTCAGTCCTGGGGTCGGATAGCCTGGTACAGTGGGCCTGGTGCCTGGGCAGAGTTGCCGCCTCACTGTCGCAGTAACCTGGGTTCAATCCTGACCTCGGGTGCTCTGGTTTACTCCTTCATCCCCAAGGACGAGGGTTAATGGGTTAACCAGCTGCTGTAAATTAGCCCCAGTGTGTAGGAGAGGGGATACAATCAGGGGAGGATGTCTTAGAGGGAAAGTTAGTGGGACAATAGAAACAAAACCTACAGCACACTACAGGCCCTTCGGCCCACGATGCTGTGCCGTACATGTACTTACTTTAGAAATTACCTAGGGTTACCCATAGCCCTCTATTTCTCTAAGCTCCACGTACCTATTCAGGAGTCTCTTAAAAGACCCTATCATATCCACCTCCACCACTGTCACCAGCAGCCCAATCCACGCACTCACCACTCTCTGCGTTAAATAAAAACTTACCCCTGACATCTCCTCAGTACCTACTTCCAAGCAACTTAAAACTGTGCCCTCACGTTAGCTACTTCAGCCCTGGGAAAAAGTCTCTGACTATCCACACGATTAATGCCTCTCATTATCTTGTACACCTCTATCAGGTCAACTCTCATCCTCTGTCACTCCAAGGAGAAAAGGCCAAATTCGCCCAACCTATTCTCATAAGGCATGCTCCCCAATCCAGGCAACATCCTTGTAAATCTCCTCTGCATCCTTTCTAGTGAGGTGACCAGATCTGAGCACGGTACTCCAAGTGGGGTCCGACCAGGGTCCTATATAGCTGTAGCATTACCTCTCTGTATTTAAACTCAGTCTCACAGTTGATGAAAGCCAATACACCGTATGCCTTCTTAACCACGCTGTCAACCTGTGCAGCAGTTTTGAGCTTTCTTTGGACTCAGACTCCAGGATCCCTCTGACACTGCCAAGAGTCTTACCATTAATACTATATTCTGCCGTTTTTGACCCGCCAAAATGAACCACCTCACACTTAACTGGGTTGAACTCCATCTTCCACTTCTCAGCCCAGTTTTGCATCCTATCAATGTCCTGCTGTAACCTCTGACAGCCCTCCATACTATCCACAACACCCCCAACCTTTGTGTCATCAGCAAATTTACCAATCCTTCCCTCCACTTCCTCATCCAGGTCATTTATAAAAATCATGGAGAAGGGGTCCCAGAACAGATCCCTGAGGCACACCACTGGTCACCAACCTCCATTCAGAATATGACCCATCTACAACCACTTTTTGCCTTCTGTGAGCAAGCCAATTCTGGATCCACAAAGCAATGTCCCCTTGGATTCCATGCCTCCTTACTTTCTCAATAAGCCTTGCAGGGGTACCTTATCAAATACCTTGCTGAAATCCATATACACTACATCTACTGCTCTTCCTTCATCAATGTGTTTAGTCACATCCTCAAAAAATTTAATCAGGCTCATAAGGCACGACCTGCCTTTGACAAAGCCATGCTGACTATTCCTAATCATATTATGCCTCTCCAAATGTCCATAAGTCCTGCCTCTCAGGATCTCTTCCATCAACTTACCAACCACTGAAGTAGGACTCACTGGTCTATAATTTCCTGGGCTATCTCTACTCCCTTTCTTGAATAAGGGAACAACATCTGCAACCCTCCAATCCTCTGGAACCTCTCCTGCCCCAATTGATGATGCAAAGATCATTGCCAGAGGCTCAGCAATCTCCTCCCTCGCCTCCCATAGTAGCCTGGGGTACGTCTCATCCAGTCCCAGAGACTTATCCAACTTGATGCTTTCCAAAATGTCTACATGCTCAAGCTTTTCAGTCTGCTGCAAGTCATCCCTACAATCGCCTGGGTCCTATTCTGTAGTGAATACTGAAGCAAAGTATTCATTAAGTACCTCAGCCATCTCCTCCAGTTGCATACATACTTTTCTGCTGTCACTCCTGATTGGTCCTATTCTCTCTGAATAGGATTGCTCTTGGGCAGAATGGTAGCGCAGTAACTCTTTTCAGCACCAC
Organism: Mobula hypostoma; assembly: GCF_963921235.1. Classification (NCBI taxonomy): domain Eukaryota; kingdom Metazoa; phylum Chordata; class Chondrichthyes; order Myliobatiformes; family Myliobatidae; genus Mobula; species Mobula hypostoma. The sequence goes on along the minus strand of NC_086098.1, from coordinate 166,173,559 downwards.
TGCCTGTAAGGAGTTTGTACGTTCTCCCCATGACCAACGCATCTCCTCTGGGTGCTCTGCTTTCCTCCCACATTCCAAAGGTGCATGGGTTAAGTCGGCACTGGAAGAACAGTAAAACCTGTGGGCTGTCCTTCGCACATCGTTAATAAACTATGCATTTCACCGTATGCTTCGATGTACACATGACAAGTACAGACACTCTTTTCTGGCTATGAACTTATCAAGCTCCTAAAGTCAAAACCCTCTCTGGGGGTGAACAGGCTCTCGGCCAGGGGAGACTTACCCAATATCTGCTTCTGCTCCTGTGGTAGTGCTGCTGCCAAGCTGGAGGCTGTCAGTGGCATCTGACTGTGGATGGCTGCTGTGGACTGGGACACCTACAAAAGCAGGAAGAGAAACTGCCACTAACTCCCGGCTCCAAGAGTGAAATGTTTACCCCAAATAGGCAAGGAGAACTGTTTAAAGTAAATTTATCATCTAAGTGAGGTGTATTGGGGCATCAGGGAGGGGTAGCACCTCTGGTGAGGGAACATGTCGCGTCCTTTTCAAGGCAGTTAGTCCACCTCTGGTCCCCACCTGGCACTCAGCTCTCACCTGTGTCTCCCCGTAGCAGTTTGCATGCGAAAGCGGCCACACCCCGGGCAACGGCTTCGACAAGCCGACTAAACCAGGTGAGGGTAGCTGACGGGTCTCAAACCCTCGGTGAGATAGGGAGTTGTCTATCCCAGCATGTGAAGACAGATTCCAGTGGATTGAGCGGACAAGACCAATGGAAGGTCCAACGGTCAAGAAGACGGTCTCTGCAAGCGTCATGGAACGCGTAGAGCACAACAAGACACAGAAGATGTCCTGGTCATCCATTGCACCTAGTCCCATCTCCAGCCGTCTCGACTCTGTCTTGCCACTGGATCCAGATGGAATTGGGAAGAGAGAGTGAGGCTGACACTGCACAACTCTCCCTCACTTAAATCCAAATCAAGCGCTAGTCTCAACACCATTGCCGGCTGGTGGCGCAGTGACATCAGCGCCGGACTCCAGGAGCGAAGGTTCCCGAGTTTGAATCTAGTCGAGCCGCTCCCAGGCACGCTTTCCATCCGTGGTGGGTTGAGTGTCGAGCTAGCAACTTGACCTCGTAAAAAAAAAGTACTAATGGTGTCGAGGTCTTCATTGATGATGATGGATGAACCTTATCATCTAAGTACATATAGAAGAATGAGGTGGAATCCCATTGAACCTGTCGAATGTTGAAAGGCCAAGATGGGGTGGATGTGGGGAGGATGTTTCCAGTGATGGGGAGACTGGATCCAAAGGGAACAATCACAGAATAGAGGGACGTGCATTTAGAACAGAGATGAGGAGGAATTTCGTTAGCCAGAGGGTGATGAATCTGTGGAATTGGTTGCCACAGGCAGCTGTGGAGGCCAAGTTACTGGGTATTTTTAAGGCAGAGGTTGATAGATTCTTGGTTAGTCAGGGCATGAAAGGTTATGGGAAGGAAGCAGAAGAATGGGGTTGAGAGAGAAATTGAATCTGCCATGATGGTATAGCAAAGCAGACTTGATGGGCCAAATGGCCTAATTCATCTTATGTCTTACAAGACCATAAGATATAGGAGCAGAATTCGGCCATTTGGCCCATCGAGTCTGCTGCACCATTTCATCATGGCTGATCCGGCTTCCCTCTCAGCCTCATTGTCCTGCCTTCAGCCTTCAGTAACCAGATAAGCCATCTGGTTACCAATAGGCTTCATGAAGGAATAGAGGCTAGTCTGACTGTAAGGTGACAAACAACCACTTTAACGAAGGTGGGCAAAAGGCACACAGAGATACTCTGCTGTTGTGGAAAGTTGAAATGTTTTCAGAAGCCGTATTATCAAGTGAAAGATACTCAGCTTTGCCTTTCCTGTGTTTACAATGGCCAGTTAACCTACCAAGCAAATGTAATTTGTCCCATGATGAGGCTGGGGTTAAATCGGTGAGGTGCTGGGCAGTGTGGCTTGTCGGGCCAGAAGGGTCTGTATCTCAAAATAAATTAGAAAACCAACAAGGTCATTACACTTTCCAAATGAAAGTGGAGCAACTTTGGATAAAATTCTTTTCCACCCAGTTTGGGACATGTGCAGAAGCTGACAGCAGTTTGTCTGGAGGCTCTTGACCCGTACCTGCGGTTTGCTGGATGGGTGCTGATTTCTGCCGACTCCCGACCCATACTTGTACTGAGGCAGGACGCGTACCATAGGCCCCGAGAGGACTGTGCGGGGACCAGTCGTCTGTGTTCCAGTGGTTGCTGAGGAGTGGCCAGAGATGGATCATGTAAAAAAACAAAGAGAGAGGTTAAAATGTACCTGCAAAAGGTCATTTCCCCCAGGAGTAACCAAACAAAGCAAAGATTATGGTGTACTGGTCAATTATCGATCTGTCATTCAACAATCACAAGGCCAAAACCCACCATGCTAATTAATGATTAAGCAGTGTCCTAGAATTAATTTCCATCTGATTCAGTAATGTCTTTCAGCAAAGAAGTCCTTCAGGGGAGGTGCCATGATCATGTAGCTCTTGGCACCACGCTAATGCAGCCGGAGTGTGAGGCTGAATGCCAGTGCTCCCCGAGTATGTTCTCCCTGTGACCCCCAACAGTCCACTGTACTGGGTAGGGTCCTCGGTCTTTGGAAATTGCCCCGTGATAGGCTAGGGTTAATAGGTGGTGCAGCTCGGGCATGAATGGCCTGCTCCCTGCTGTATCTACAAATAAAATAGTTTCCATTTGGTTTGGCAATGTCATTCAAGGAACGAGACCTGCCAAGTTACCACAGACGATCACACACGTCCACACAATCAGAGGATGGTCGGGCTAGTTTCACACAGGGGCTTTAGAGCCCAGGCTATTGTGGTTATTCAGGAGATGAGCGATGGAGAGAAGATTTGACGTCAAGCACCAACACCAGGAAGGGGAGATTGAAAACTGAGTGTGTTTGCATTTACGTTACACCTGCACCTTCCATGTAGTGAGACGCACTGGGGTTTCGCCCGAATGGCGTTTGGAGGAACTGACGTGGATGATCAGTGGTTGCAGGGAGTGAGGGGTGAAGAGGGCGGAGGGGGAAATGCCAGAACCCTCGGTCTAGATAGCTCAAGGCAAGAGGTCTGGGGGAGTGGGGTGCTCGTGGCAGGAGATGTGACAGGAGCCCGGTGGGGGAGGAGGGGCACTTTCAAGTCCAACGGGTGGGGTCCCAGCCTACGGAGAACAAGGGAAGATGCACGTTTCTCCCCACACACCCACTGTTCAGAGGGTGCAGGGAGACGGGTGGGAGGGGGATTAGTGGAGGGAGGCGAGGGTGTACAGGCCCACTGTTGAGAGGGTGCAGGGAGACGGGTGGGATTAGTGTGGGGAGATGAGGGTGTACACACCTCACAGTACCTACCCCTGTGGCGAGTGTTAGGAGGGTTTGAGGGGCAGAAGGACGTGGTGGGTGAGGGGGAGTGTATGGACTGAGTGGGGGGGAGGAGGTGGCAGGGAGGGAGGTGTGTAGGAGGTGCAGTGTGTTTGGAGTGTGTATATGGGAGGGCTGGGGGTGAGGAGTGGTGGAAGCGTGTACAGACCGTGCTGGGAGGGTGTAGTGGGATGGGGTGTGGAAACGGGATGGGGGGGGGTTGTAATGCTGGTGGGTTGGCTAGACCAGATACTCACCCACACGCTGTGTATTCTGGGAGGGCACTGGGACCTGGGTGGACGCCTGCCGGACTGTGCTGATGGCTGTAGGGACCCGGCGGGCAGTGGTGTCCCTCGCTGTGGGCACCATGGGGTGGAAGGGAGCTGAAATGACAAGAATCCAAGGACCAGCTCACAAAGGGACACCATGGTGGTGTAGCGGTTAGCGCGACGTAATTACAGCTCGGGGCATCGGAATGCAGAGTTCAACCCCAACGTCGTCCTCCCCATGAATCGCGTGCGTTTCCTTTGGGCACTCCCGTTTCCTCCCACAGTCCAAAGGCGTGCCAGTCAGCGGGCAATGGTAGATTGTCCTCTGATTAGGCTGGGGTTAAGAATCGGGGTTTGCTGGGCGATGCAGCTCGAAGGGCCAGAGGGCTCTTCCGCGAAATAAACAGACCTGGGAATGATGACTGCTGCCCTAACACGGACAATGAAGTCGGGGGTGGGGGGTGGGGGAGACATTTGCTCCCAGTGCGGGACGGTCACTCAATCTGCTCACTACCTCACCCTCCACATCCTCAGACCCGGAGGGCCAGGGCACCAACTCCGGATGGGGTTCTGAATCTTGTCAGCTTCGGCTACTGGTGCAGCATTTCGAGATCTTGCCAGGCCCCAGCCTGAGTAAGTCTCTGCCCCCACCCCGAACCACGGCACTGGTCGAAGAGCAAAGCCCTCGATCGCCCCTGCCCTCATGGTTTGACACAATGCTAATTGAGGAGGGCTGGCCAATCAGTGAAAAGTTTAGCTTTATTTCTGCTGAAAGGCAGTGAAAAGCCTGTTTGCATCGGTGACGATGGACTGGGGACAGCCCGCTAGTGACACCATGCTTCTGCAGTCAACACCATCAGCTTGATCTGTTTTTGTCACATCTGACATCGAATGGTGAAATGTGTCGTTTGCACCAATGACCAACTCGGTACAAGGAAATGGCCAACAATTCTGGTGTCCACGTAGTCGACCAACCACTAACCCCATCCCGTACGTCTTTGGACTGTGGGAGGAAACCCGAGCACCTGGAGGAAAGCCCGGGGTTACAAAGAAAACGTACAAACTCCTTCTAGACACTGGGGGGGGGGGGGATTGTTTACCGGGACTGCTGGTGCTCTAAAACATTGTACTAATCACCACACAAATCTGATCAACCGACCCCCACCCAGCCTCCAACAAGAACCAATCCCTTGGTAAGAAAGCACTGGGGGGCATTGGATGGTAGCTGAGGTCCCTGTCCATTCATCCTCTACTCCCTCCAAAAAAAACAGATCCAGTACAGTCAAACCCTTTGCTACAAGGATATTTACCCATCTGTACCCCTCAATTTTGCATACCTCTATCAAATCTCTCCAGATTCTCTTGTAATCCAGGGATTAAAGGCCTAACCTGTTCAATCTTTCTCTATAACTCAGGTCCTGCAGTCCTGGCAACATCCCTGTAAGTTTACTCCGCACCCTTTTTATTCTTATTGATGTAGGTGACCAGCACTGCAAGCTTGGGTCTCGTTGTCAGTGGAGAGCAGTCAAACCAGTGGCATCACTGGGGGGGGGGGGGGGGTCACTGCACAGGATCAGAAAAAGCTGCAGAAAGTTGTAAACTCAGTCAGCTCCATCTTGGGCTCTAGCCTCCTCAGCATCGGGAACAACTTCAAAAGTAGATGCCTCAAAAAAAAGGCTGCATCTGTTATCAAGGACCCCCATCACCCAGGGCCTGCCCTCTTCTCATTGCCACCAAAGAGGAGGGTCAGCAGATTGAAAACACACTCAACATACCAGGAAAAGCTTCTTGCCGGCTTCAGATTTCCCAATAGACAGTGAACCCATGAACACCACCTCACTCCATTCCCTTTCTGCACCACTTTTTACATTTGACAGCAGAGATTCCAGCTCCCAAAGTCAGATTACACCGGTCTTCACACACAGCAACTGCTGGGTTGCAACTCATTTCAAGTTTCCCTCCCAAGCCTGTTCTGGCCAAAGGATCCCGATGTTCTGAAGCCACTGAGCAGGAGTCGGGGTGTTAAAGCCCCTCCCTGAAACACAAGCTACTTATACTACAGAGGAAACAGAAGATACTATGGTCTTAAAGATCACAAAGAACCCTTACAAACATTCATCCACAAGCCATACGAGCAGAAGTAGGCCATTCAGCCCATCAAGTGTTCCACCATTCCACCATGGCTGATTATCCCTCCAACCCCATTCTCCTGGTAACCTTTGATGCCCTTATTAATAAGAACCTATTGACCCCCACTTTAAATATGCCCAGTGACTTTGCCTGTTCACCACCCTCTGGCTAAACAATTCCCCTTCCTGTTTTAAAGGGACACCTTTCTATTCTGAGGCCGTGCTCTCTGGTCATAGACACTCCCACACCCATTATCAAGGCCTTTCAGTATTCAATAGGTTTCAATGAGATTCACCCTCATTCTTCTAAACTCCAGTGAGTACAAGCCCAGAGCTATTGAAAGCTCCTTATGCACTAACTCTTTCATCCCCAGAATCATTCTTGTAAATTGCCTCTGGGCCCTCTCCAATATCAGCACGTCCTTTCTAAGACAACGGGCCCAAAACTGCTCACAATGGTCCAAGTGAGGCCTCACCAGTGCTTTATAAAGCCTCAGTGACACACACTGTAGAAATGTTTCTGCAGATGTATGAAGGCAGGTTCTGAAGATTATAGAAAACACAATTACATCTCATTAGAAAGCAGAAGTTCTGGAGGATTGAAATAGGACAAGGGATTCTTCACGCTTAACCCCCGTTTTCCAGAATGTTGACACCAAGTACGTGTAGATGTCTGGTGAACGCTCATTCGTCAGCTTCAGAACAGAGGGATGTCCCTTTGGAACAGAGATGAGGAGGAATTTCTTCAGCCAGTGGGTGGTGAATCTGTGGAATTCATTGCCACAGGTGGCTGTGGAGACCAAGTCATATCGTATATTTAAAGTGGAGGTTAATTAGTCAGGGTGTCAAAGGTCATGGGAGAAGTCAACAGAATGGGGTTGAGAGGATAATAAATCAGCCATGATAGAATGGCAGAGTAGACTTGATGGGCCAAATGGCCTAATTCTGCTCCTTTGTCTTATGGTCTCAATTGAGGCAGGAGTTTAGAGATACTGGACCATCTCAGAGGAGTTCCCAACCCAACAAGGGACAAGCCCCGATTTCAGAAGAACCCAGCCTAGTCCATCCCCCCACCCCCAGCCCAAGGAGCCAGCTTCTGTGTGCCCAGCTCAAATGAGATGGAAGAAACAGATTTTCCAAGTTCAACAAACACAGGAGAAAGACCAAGAAACACAAAGGGCTAGAAATGGCCAATACCAGAGGGTATAATTGGAGGAAAGTATAGGGGTTGAGGAAAAGTCAGAGGTAGTTTTCTTTTTAAATAAATAGATTGCTGGGTGGTGGCAGAGACAGATACAGTACGAACATTTTACAGACTGTTAGGTAGGCACGTGGAAAAATGGAGCGATGTGTGGGAGAGGGTCACATTGACCTTAGAGTCAGTTGTAAAAAGTCATGAGTACCAGCTCAAGTGGTGCATGTGAGCTCAATTTCAAAGTTTAAGAGAAGCTTGGATAGGTACGTAGATGGTAGGGGTTTGGAGGGCTATGGACACGCTGCAGGTTGATGGGAGTAGACAGTTTAAAAGGTTCAGCACAGACTAGATGGGCTGAAGGGCCTGTTTCTGTGCTGTGTTTTTCTATGGCTAGGAAGGTCAGCACAAGATGGTGAGTGGAAGAGCCTGTATTGTACTGTAATGTTCTATGTCCCATGTCCACTCAGACTCGTGTCCACTTTGCCATTTAAATGGCCTTTCCAATCACCTGCCTGGGGGCTGAAAGCCATGCACTTTGACCCCATCCATGCCTCTTATGAATTTCTTTCAAGGCCCCCTCTCAGCCAGCCAATCAGATCTCTGCTCGTCGCCAAATCCTTCAAGCCAGGCAACGTTGGGGAGTCTCTTCTGCAGTCTATCATTGGCACACCTTTTCAAAGTTCAATGTCAATTTATAATCAAAGTATATATCACCACACACTACCGAGATCAATTTCTTGCACAAACTTGCAACAAAATTAAGAAAGCCAATAGAATTTATGAAAAACAATGAATAACAAGACTGACCAACAACCAATGTGCAGAAGTGTAGCAAGCAGAACCACACCCAGAATTGCAGGTGTGATGTAGTTGCAATATGATATCCTATCCCTATCCCAATCCCAACTCTTACTCCTGACTATGAAGGCATACAAGTTAAATCTTCTTCACTATCTTACCTACCCCTCCCCATGTCCCCACCTTCAGGGACCATGCGGTGCCTCTGTGCATCACAAACATGTGATGCTGCAGATGCTGGAAATCCAGAGTGGCCCACACACAAAATGCTGGAGGAACCCAGCAGGTCAGGCAGCATCTATGGAAGAGAGTAAACAGTCGGCATTTCAGGCCAGGATAGTTTGTTATGTCCCGATGAAGGGTCTCAGCACAAAACATCAGTGGCTCATTCTTTTCCACAGGTGCTGCCTGACCTGCTGAGTTCCTCCAGCATTTTGTGTACTTCTGTACATCAATGTATCCAAGGTCGCCACTATATCCGCGCTGTGTTAATCACCTCACATGTGTCTGGATTACAGCCCATCTGCCACCTCTCCATCTGATATTCCTGCTCAGCTCTGTCTCTCTGTATCCTGTGAACATTTACATCTGTACTCATCCTGGTGCGGTCAAACTAGACATTCTCATTCAAGTTATTTATGCAAACAAAGGTCTAACTTGGTCTCCCCTGACAGTCAGAAGGAGCATCGTCCACCACTACTCTCTGCCTCCCACCACCAACCCGCACCCCCCCCCCCTTGGATCCACTTTCCATGTCATGTGCCTGAACTTTCCGGACCAGCCAGAAGTGTGGGATCCCAGAGGTCTGGAGTACTTGGATACCAAATCTACTGCCTTGCCTTCTGTTCACCTGGGGACCCACCAATAGACAACTGCCTAGCAGAACAAGATACTGAACTTGAGTGATCTCAGTAGTAACTCCTTAAAATAAAGATCAGATTTGAGAAGCAAGATCTCCCCAGCACAAAACCTCAATGACTCCCTCTAATCCCCCCAGCTTTCCAAGTGATCCTGTTCCCAAGATTCCAGCCCCTAGTGCTTACACAGGGGCTGTAGTTTCCTGGCTTATCCCTACCACTTCCTTGATCCGAGGCCATTGGCTGCCCTCCACGTTGCTGGTATCTCACCCGAGGATGTAGGTACTGGGAAAAATCTCCGTTGGAGACCCAGCAATCACTGTTCCTGGTATAGGTTTCATCAGGCCACGAGGATTTGTCCACTTTAACGTGCCTCAGTATCTCTAATACCTCCTCATCCCCAAGACTATCTGTGTATACATTCCCCAGATCACCAAACACCCTGCTGAGTAGTGATGTGCAGAATACTACACATACCCCCTGGCCCCACACAAGGACTTCCCTTCCAGTCCCCTACTTTATCTCACTCTATTCTCTTGCTTCCAATATACTGTACGTATTTATAGTGAGGCTTTTGAATTCTCTAATTCTGCTAGTCAAGCCCATTTTATGTTCCTCTTCCACCCTCTTATCATCAGCTCCTGTAATCTCCAAATCTCAAAAGGACTCACTCGATGCCAGTTTCCTACACCCAACGCAAGCTTCCTTCCTTTTCCTGATAAAATCTCAATTTCCTGATAATTTCCTGTGTTAACCAAGATTCCTCAATCATACCATCATTACTCTCACAGGGAGTGGACATGCCGACTCTGAATTTTTAAAAGCCTCCCAATGATCAGATGTTGCTGTTTCCTCCAACTCCAAGCTTTCTAAAAATAGAGAAAGACCATTCCATCATGGGCACTAGCCTCCCCAGAGGATATCTTCAAAAGATGTTGCCCCAAGGTGGGCACATTCATCATTGGAGCTTCCTTCACCCAGGACACAGTCGCTTTACTACCTCCTTCCTGATGGTACAGGAGCCTGAAGGCACACTCAGCTTGTTACGAACAGCTTTTCCCCCTTCTGCCATCAGATTTCTGAATGGTCCACAAACACGTCACTATTTCTGCAACAGGTGCACACACAAAATGCTGGAGGAACTCAGCAGGTCAGGCAGCATCTGTTCAGGGGAGTAAGCAGTCGATGTTTCTGGTTGAGTTCTGATGAAGGGTCTCAGCTCGAACCTGCCACTGTTCATTCCTCTCCATAGATGCTGCCTGACCTGCTGAGTTCCTGCAGTATTTTGTGTGTGTTGCTCTGGATTTCCAGCATCTGCAGAATCTCCTGTTAATGAGACTCACCATTTTGCTTTCTTTTTGCAGTTTGTTATTTATATTTTTATTGTAAACTAGTAATTTTTAATGTATTGCATTGTATGGCTCCATAAAGCAACAAATTTCACATTTGTCAGTGATAATAATCCAGACCTGAATGAATCTCTAGGGTAGAGAATTCATCAGATTCAACACCCTCTGGATGAAAAAATAATCTCACCTCTGGCCTGAATGGTCTAACCCTTGTTTTAAGACATTCCCCTGGTTGTGGACACCCCAGCCAAGGGGAAAATTACCTCCAACACTGAATGATAAATTGATTTCAAATCAAAATCCATCCTCCGTTCTCTCCTTCGTTTCCAGGTGATCAGACAATTTGTGGTCGAAACCGCCCTCTGGTGGTCAGTCTATGAGTAATTCGAAGAACACTACAAAACAAAGATGGACCCCTTAGGTCCATTTAGCCTGTTCTAAATTGTTATTCTGTCTAACTCTATCGACCTGTATCTGGATCATATGCTCCAAATCCCTCCCATCCATGTACATATCTAAACTTCTCAAACATTACAATCGAGCCTGCATGCATCACTTGCTCTAGCAGCTCGTTCCACACTCTCACCACTGTCTGAGTGAAGTTGCCCCTCAAGTTCACCTTCAATATTTCACCTTTCACCCTTAACCTGACCTCAAGCTCTAATCTCACCCAACCTTAGTGGGAAAAAACCTTCTTGCATTTACCCTATCTATACCCCACATAATTTTGTATACCTCCATTAAATCTCCCCTCATTCTCCTTCGGTCCAGGGAATAAAGTACTGACACATTCAACCTTTTCCTATAACTCAGGCCCTCAAGTCCCAGCAACATCCTTGTAAATTTTCTCTGCACACTTTCAATCTTATTTACATCTTTCCTGTAGGTAGGTGACCAAATCTGCACACAATATTCCAAATTGGGCCTCATCAATGTCTTATACAAATTCAACATAACATCCCATCTCCTGTACTCAATACATTGATTCACGTAGGCCAATTTGTCAAAAACTTTCTTTATGACCCCATGTACCTGCGACGCCACTTTCGAAGAATTATGGACCTGGCAGTTGTCCAGTTCCCCCGAATTAGCTTCTGAAAGTGTTCAGATCATCTATATGGATGTAATATTTTATAATAACAGGGAATCTGTATTCCACATCAGCTTCATCAGATTCTGGTAAACAAGTTAAAACTCTTCAATCCAGCCTGGGGTTAACAGAATCTGTTAACAGTAGGGGTTCATGGCACAAAACAGGTTGGGAACTCGTACAATCTGTCATTCCGTCTTCCAACAAATCAACTCAGGATCTGTGGTTCAGATCCACACTATTTAACGAATGCTAACCAAGATGATTAACTAAGATTTGTACTAATCTGCATCTAAATAACCAACCTTTGTCATCTCAGTCAACAATTGATGGAAACTTTTGGTTACGGAGTATTCTTGGAACCCACACACCACCTGTACCCAAAGAGAACGTTGCCTGCTTGTAATCACGAGATTCTGGAGATGCTGGAAATCCAGAGAAACACACAAAATGCTGGAGGAACTCAGCAACTTTGGAAAGGAAGAAAGAGTTAACATTCCAAATCAAGACCCTTGATGATGAAGGGTCCTGGCCTGAAACTTTGACTGTTTATTCCCCTCCACAGACACCACCCGGCCTGCTGAGTTCCTCCAGCATTTTGTGTGTGTTGCTCTGCATTTCCAGCACCTACAGAATCTTTTGCTTATGGGGAGCAGCTCCCCAGCCCAGGGGAAGGTTAGTCAGGGCACCTTCAGTGATCCTCCACCAGTCAGGTCCCAAGGGTGCTGGGTCAGAGAGTGCCAGCCATTACTAGGATTTGCACATGTTGAATGTGTAGGCACTGGGAGGCACACCAGGTAGAGTCACTGTTCCACAGACTCCCAAAGACCCAGGTTCGATCCCGACCTCTGGCGCGGAGTTTGTGTGTTATTCCAGATGATCCGGTGTTATCCCATGGTCACTGGTGGGGTACCTGGCCACTGTAGAGGGCAGAGGAGTGGTGTAGGATCCCAAGGAGCTGATAGATAGTGGCCTCGGCGTTCAGCCCTCTCTCATGACCGGAGGCTATAAAGCTTTCTCCGCCAGTCACGGAAATTTAAGAAGTGCAAACGTAGTGGTTAGTGCAATTCCGCACAGCGCCAGTGATCTGTGAGGGTTCAATTCCCACCACTGTAAGGAGTTTGCAAGCTCCCCATGACCACATGGGTTTCCTGCCGGTGCTCCTGTTCCTTCTCACATTCCAAAGACGTATGGGTTAGAGTTCGTAATTTATGGGTATGCCATGTCAGTGCCAGAAAACTGGTGACTGTTTCAGACTGCCCCAGCACGTCCTCAGACCATGTTGGTGGTCAATGTAAATGATGAAATTCACTGCACGTTTCGATGTACGTGTGACAAATAAAGCTAATCTTTAATCAGCCTTGAGATAAAGCAGCCCAGAGCCAATGCAGGCAACACCAAATTTGCATGGCATACCTTAACTGGGTGTTGCCCCAACCTGGAGGCCTGAGTCACAAGGAAAGATCAAATAGAACTGGACTTTATTCCCAGGTAGGTATGAGGTTGAAGGGGACCTGAGAGAGGTATCCAAGACCTCGAGGGGGCCTAGAGGTTTAATGTCAGAAGTAGGGATTTAAATTCTTTTTAATTATTTTAAAAGTCCCTCAATTTTCCCCCCCACACAAGAGGCAGTGTGTACTTGGAATGAACTGCCAGAATGAGTGTTTGAGGTGAGCACACTAACGACATTCAAATGCCATCTAGACAAGTAGACACAGAGAGGAGAGGCTGAGGGCCGAGGGCCAAACTCAGACAGACAGAGTGAGCTCACAGGGCCGTTGGTTTAGACTAGTTGGGGTGAAGGACCTTTTCCTGTCCTGGTCTCTGTGACCCCGAACAGTAACTGCTTTTAGACTGGAGTTCCCCAGCATTTCCAAATTTAAAGCAAACACTTACAAGAGCGGCTCATTCACAACCCAATCCGAAAACAATAAAAAAAAGCCCATGATCTCACATCTTGAACAGAATTTCACAAACTGCAGTCATCAGACTGCCTGTTTTTAAAAAAAAATATAAAAAATAAAAACAGGTATTCTGATGACTGCAGTATATACACACACATATTTTATATATATATATATATATATACACACACATATTATATATATATATATATATACACACACATACACACACACACATACAAATAACTGCTTCTACTCCACTGAATGGCCCTGTCGGACAATACTGCTTGCTGTGCAAAACCTACTCTCTTCCTGGACTGCAAAGAGATGAGCCACCAGAACCGCTGGGGCTACCTAGAGAGCCACCAGGTGGCTGTGGATCAAGGTGTAACCCATGGACTAGAGCCGTCAGGACACAAGCCAGGACCTGATCAACCCTGGCTGAGTCACCTGGTGTCTGATGTCGAAAGACTGAAACACCCAACAAGCCCAGGTTACATCGCCGATGATGTGTCCCAGCACATCCTTCATCACAGTCTGCTTCCTTAGAAAGCTGTTCCTTCTTGTCTGCCTGCATCCTCCCTGTAACACTTATTCTGCGTTAATTGTGTGTTTTCTGACAGCCTCAGTGCACTGTGTGAAGATCTGTATAACCATATAACAATTACAGCACAGAAACAGGCCATCTCGGCCCTTCTATGAACAGTATGCAAGCTTTTCATGTGACAATTATAAACCATCCAACCGACCTCACCACCTGTGTACATTCTAATCTTTAAACATTACACTAATATAACATGAATGAAATTGCTTTTTCCACCTGCGAGGATTCTTTAATATGATTGGCTGCTGAACCACGTGGCAACTGGATCTAGGGAACCCACGAGCTTATTGGCTAGAAACAACCAACTGGAAAAGTGAAGGTTTGTGCCAAGTATTTTTGAACACAGGATGAATGCGTACGTGTTGTTTTTGGATTTAAAAAAGTTATTTTGTTGAGATGGTTACTCCCTTCTCCCCAGGTAAATTCCCAGGTTGTACTGAAGCCTTACTTACTGGGATGTCGAACAGGCTGAGCTGCCCAGCGCTGGGACTGTCGGACTGAGTTCACAGGAGAGGCAGCGTAATACGCAGTGCGGTTCTGAACCTGGGGAAAACATACGGGATTTAAACACCGGACACACAAACAACCACAAGAAATTCTGCAGATGCTGGAAATCTTCAGCAACACCAAAAGCCATAGCAGCAGAATTGGGCCATTCGGCCCATCTAGTCTGCTCTGCTGTTCCATCACGGCTGATTTATTACCCTTCTCATCCCCACTCTTCTGCCATCTCCCCATTACCTTTGATGCCCCAACTAATCAAGAACCCATCAACCTCCACTTTATACGTACACAATGGCTCGGTCTCCACACGTCCATGCAAAGTGTTTCACAGGATCACCACCCTCCGGTTAAAGAAATTCTGCCTCAACTTTGTTCAAAAGTGTGGTCTTTCTATTCTGAGAATATGACCTCTGGTCCCAGACTCTCCCACCATTGAAAACATCATCCCTGTATGCCTCTGCCAGTTGCAGTCGACCATGGATTTTGTTTCCTAGCTGTCGACGCAAGCCAGGGCAGTACAATACAGAGAGCAAGCTGCTGTCCATGCAGCCAGCTCTCGCTCTTCACACAGCTGATGAATCCAAAGGAACAGCAGAGACCGATAGAGTTTGGCACCAGCAGCGTCGCAGGAGTTGCCAGTCAGTGTTGAACTCAATGTAAGACTGCCTTAGAGACTCCAGCTCCCGACTTTCCCCTGTTTACTCCTGAGGCCTTCCCCACGGGTAGGGTTTGAGATGAGAGGGTTGTCGCTCCCCACGGGTAGGGTTTGAGATGAGAGGGTTGTCGCTCCCCACGGGTAGGGTTTGAGATGAGAGGGTTGTCGCTCCCCAGGGGTAGGGTTTGAGATGAGAGGGTTGTCGCTCCCCAGGGGTAGGGTTTGAGATGAGAGGGTTGTCGCTCCCCACGGGTAGGGTTTGAGATGAGAGGGTTGTCGCTCCCCACGGGTAGGGTTTGAGATGAGAGGGTTGTCGCTCCCCACGGGTAGGGTTTGAGATGAGAGGGTTGTCGCTCCCCACGGGTAGGGTTTGAGATGAGAGGGTTGTCGCTCCCCACGGGTAGGGTTTGAGATGAGAGGGTTGTCGCTCCCCACGGGTAGGGTTTGAGATGAGAGAGTTGTCGCTCCCCACGGGTAGGGTTTGAGATGAGAGAGTTGTCGCTCCCCACGGGTAGGGTTTGAGATGAGAGTGTTGTTGTTACCCACGGGTAGGGTTTGAGATCAGAGTTTTCCTTCTCCTGGATGAGCTGCCCAGCCCCGTCTGCAGAGGCATTGGCTCCACATCTACTCTTTCTAGGTCCTTCAGTATTTGATACATTTCAATGAGATCTCCCCCTATTCCTCTAAATTCCAGCAAGTACAGGTCGAGAGCCATCAAATATTCCTCGTACATTAACCCTTTCATTCCCAGGATCATGCTTGTGAACATCCAATGCCAGTAAATATTTTTAGATAAGGGACACAAAACTCCTGGTGTGGTCTGACCACCACCCGATCAATAGTTTCCCCTCCCAGTGAGGGAATCCATTTGACCAAATTGTTCAGGAGACAAATAGGCCCTCCGCACAAAATGCTGGAGGAATTCAGGTCAGGCAGCGTCTACAGAGAGGATAAAGAGTTGACATTTCAGGCCAAAACTCTTCATTAGGACTGGAAAGTCATTTCCACCTGCCCCCACCTCTCTCTCCCCCACCCCCGACATACCTGTGGCACAGAGGGCATGTAGTACCCGGAGGGCAGCAGGGAGCCCAGCAGCGGGCTGGGCAGCGTCCTCACGTTGGCCAGCCGCTGCATGTACTGGTTGGTGAGGTGTGCCTTGCGTTCCTCCTTGCGCTGCGCCAGGGCCACGTAGAGGGGCTTGGTGCTGACGATCCGCCCGTTCATCTCCGTCACGGCCTTTGTAGCTTCCTCAGGCGATGAAAAACAGACAAAGCCAAAACCTTTACTGTGGCCTCCTTCCGTCATCACCTGAGTGGGGGGTGGGGGGGTGATAAATTGGAGGAATGAAAAAATACTGAAGGGGAAATCACTGGGGTCTCTCTCATCCCCCCCTTTGTGACATTTACCTGGAGTTGTAGACGAGGGGCCCAAATTATTGTTGTAGACCTCCACCGTCCATCCCACAATCTCTGTGACCCACTACCATCAGGGAGGAGATACATGAGCACCAGGACTAGGACTGTCAGACTGGGTAACGGCTTCTTCCCTCAGGCTGTGAGACTGATGAATACCTTGCCACCACTGAGATCTCATCACTAGGACAGTGAGCTGTTTACTCTTTACCTGTGTTGCACACTGCATGTGTTTTGAATTGTATTTATTAATGGTAGTATTTTGTTTTATGTGCTGTGTAACACATCTTTATGGGTGCACTGTTGTCTGGGGCAACAGCCTCGTTTGCTTGTATATATGCAAGTATACTCAGATGACAATAAACTTGAACTCCGAGTCACATGAGCCCTTCAGGGCCACGGCAACCATCAACCACCTAGTCAACAGATCTCCCAGTGAGGAAACCGCTGGACTAGTTAACCCCCTCCCCCCCCAGAGAATGATACGTCACAGAAACAGAGCCTTGGGCCTCTCCTCTCCTCACTGACTGTGTTAAGACCACACGACATAGGAGCAGAATTAGGCCATCTGACCCATCAAGTCTGCTCCGCATTCAATCATGGCTGATCCTTTTTTTTTCCTATCTCCTCCTCAACCCCAATTCCCAGCCTTCTCCCCATAACCTTTAATGCCATGTCCAATCAAGAACCTATCAATCTCTGCCTTAAATACGCCCAATGACCTGGACTCCACAGCTGCATGTGGCAACAAATTCCACAAATTCACCACCCTTCAGCTAAAGAAATTTCTCCGCATGTTTTGAAAGGGCGCCCCTCTATCCTGAGGCTGTGCCCTCTTGTCCTAGACTCTCCCACCATGGGAAACGTCCTTTCCACATCTACTCTGTCTAGGCCTTTCAACATTCGAAAGGTTTCAATGAGATCCCCCTTCATCCTTCTGAATCCCAGTGAGTACAGACCCAGAGCCATCAAATGTTCCTCATATGATAACCCTTTCAGTCCTGGAATCATCCTTGTGAACCTCCTCTGGACCCTCTCCAATGCCAGCACATCTTTTCTAAGATGAGGAGCCCAAAACTGTTCACATTACTCAAGGTGAGGTCTCACCAGTGCCTTATAAAGCCTCAGCATCACATCCCTGCTCTTGTATTCTAGACCTCTTGAAATGAATGCTAACATGGCATTTGCCTTCCTCACCACTGACTCAACCTGCAAGTTATCCTTCAGGGTGTTCTGCACAAGGACTCCCAAGTCCCCCTGCAGCTCAGATTCCTGAATTTTCTCCCTGTTTAGAAAATAGTCCACACATTTATCTCTACTACCAAAGTGCACGACCATGAATTTTCCAACATTATATTTCATTTGCCACTTTCTTAGCCATTCTCCTAATCTGTCCAAGTCCTTCTGCATTCTACCCGTTTCCTCAACACTACCTGCTCCTCCACCAATCTTCATATCATCTGCAAACTTGGCAACAAAGCCATCTATTTCACCATCTAAATCATTTATATACAGCATAAAAAGTGGTCCCAACACCGATCCCTGTGGAACACCACTAGTCACTGGCAGCCAACCAGAAAAAGATCCTTTTATTCCCACTCACTGGCTCCTACCAATCTGCCAATGCTCTAACCACATTAGTAACTTTCCTGTAATACCATGGACTCTTAACTTGGTAAGCAGCCTCATGTGTGGCACCTTGTCAAAGGCCTTCTGAAAGTCCAAATACACAACATACACTGCATTCCCTTTATCTATCCTACTTGTAATCTCCTCAAAGAATTCCGACAGGTTTGTCAGACAAGATTTTCCCTTAAGGAAACCATGCTGACTTTGTACTATCTTGTCCTGTGTCACCAAGTACTCCATCACCTCATCCTTAACAATTGACTCCAACATCTTCCTGACCACTGAGGTCCGGCTAACTGGTCTATAATTTCCTTCCTGCTGCTTTCCTCCTTTCTTAGAGTGGATTAACATTTGCAATTTTCCAATCCTCTGGCACCATGCCAGAGTCCAATGATTTTTGAAAGATCATTTCTAATGCCACCACAATCTCTAACACTGCCTCTTTCAGAACCCTAGGGTGCAGTTCATCTGGTGCGGGTGACTTATGTACCTTTAGGTCTTTCAGCTTTTTGAGCACCTTCTCCCTTGTAATAGTAACTGCACCCACTTCTCTTCCTTCACACACTTCAACATCTGGCACACTGCTAGTGTCTTCCACGGTGAAGACCAATGCAAAATACTCATTTAGTTCATCTGCCTTCTCCTTGTCCCCATTATTCTTTCTTTTCCTAATATTTTTATTAAATTTCATACACACAAATACAGAATTCATAAGGATACTTATAAATCAAAATAAGAGCACAAAATGCACTATATATAAATCGCACTGATACAGTCATGGTATTCCATATTCATGATCAAATAAAATAAATTGAATTATGAAATATAATATGGTTAATAATATTATAAAAAATCTACACCCACTACCAAGACAAAGCTGGCTGGTGAAAAAAAGGAGTACTTTACCATATAGTGTTTTATAATAATAGCCCAGATCTATATTTTAATAACAATTCAAAGATTTTTAAAATAGTTCAGAAAGGGTCCCCATAGCATTTGAAAATCTTGGTTAGAATCAGAAATCAAACAACAAATCTTCTCTAAATTTGAACATGACATAACATCGCATAACCATTGAGCATGTGTGGGGGGGGGGCAACCTCCTTCCATTTAAGCAAGATCACCCTCCTAGCCATAAGGGAAATAAAAGCCAGGGTCCGCAAATGCTTCTCCGTGGATTGTCACCTTGTCGTGTGGTCCTGTGATCCTGAGAGCAATGCCGTTTCGAGCTATGCTCCTGGTAGGGTCACCCATGGCGGTAAGGTTGAGGGTGAGGTCCCTGACAAAGAACAATCCAACCAAGACCTCAATGGTAGAACAGGCGGACGAAGTTACTTCGAACTTAATGGCTGTGAAGGCGGATGAAGGCTGCAACAAATCCATCAGCTCCAGTCGTTGTGGTTTCCATGCCATTGGAATCAGTTGGTTGATTTGTGAAGTATCCTGTGCTTCTTGGAGTGCAACATCAAGTACACATTAAACAAATACACACACAGGTGTCTTCACTCTGTGGGCCACTTCTTCAAAACGAAGACCTTCATCCTCGACCTCGAGGGATAGCCATGACCCGCAAATGAGAAGGCTCCAAAATTATAGCTCTTTCCTCAACAATACCAAATAAGGCAGTCAAAGGATTGGGCTTAAAATTAACTTTAAAAGTACAGAAGTTTGGAATACATCTTTCCAATATTTTTCAAGGCTCAAACATGACCAAAACACAAATTAATGAAGCCTCTCCATTATTACATCTGTCACAATAAGGAGATCTATCTGCGAAGAGCGCTTGTCTTTAGACATGAGCCCTACATACTACTTTAAATTGTAGGAGGGAATGACGAGCACATAAATGATGAAGAATTAACCAAGTTCAACCAATGATAAACTTGTCCCCCGTTATTATTTCTCCTGCCTCATTTTCTAGCGGTCCTATATCCACTATCATTTCTCTTATTTTTAAACATACTTGAAAAAACTTTTACTATCCACTTTGCTATTATTTGTTAGCTTGCCTTCATATTTCATCTCTTCCCTTCTAATGATTTTTTTAGTTGCTGTGGGTTTTTTTTTAAACTTCCAAATCCTCTACTTCCCACTAATTTGTGCCAATTACGCGTGACTGCATTTGATTTAAGATTGTGATTTGTCACAAGTGGAAACATGAAATGCGTCCTTTGCATTAACAACCAACACAACAAGCGTTGCCACACATTCCAGCACCAACAGAGTGTGTCCACAGTGTTCAGCAGAACAACACAGCACAAGCCTCGTTCCCTCCTCACACCCACACATATGTAAACAATCCTTGAACCCCAGGTCAGGCTGTTGGCAGCCCGCAGTGGACTTGGATTCGGACACAAATCCCTCTAAACCAGGGGTTCCAAACCCTTTTTACTCCATGTTTTTTTTAAGTTAAAGTCTGTATCAGGCCTTATAGGCTCATCAGGCCGGTGTTTATGCTGGTTTCCTTTTACTCCGTGGACCAATCCCATAAACCACAGGGTCCATGACCCCAGGTTGGGAACTCCTGCTCCAAACTTTTCCCAACCAAAAAATTTGTTCAAATGCCCTTTAAATGCTCCAGTTGGATGCACTTTTACTATTTCCGTGGTAGCTCATTCCGCAGACTCAAAACAATCTATCCCTCAGGTCCATAGAATAAAAACAAAGCACAGTTCAGTCCCTTCAGCCCACAATGCTATGCTAACCCTTTAACCCAGTCTACAGTCAATCTAATGCTTCCCTGCCACGTAGCTCTCCATTTTTCTATCATCTATTTGCCTATCTAACAATCTGCCTCTTCCACCACCCCTGGCGTGACACTGATTTATTGAGTTACTTATTTAAGAGAGACAGCACGGAACAGGTGCAGAGGATTAATGGGACAGTTCAGCACAGTACAGGCCCTTCAGCCCACAATGTCATGCTGACCTTTTAACCTTCTCTAAAATCAATCTAAACCTTCCCTCCTAAATCTGTCCCCCTCACCTCACCACTCAGAAACTCCCACCTCAGAGAAGACTGAGGCAGCCTGGGGAAATTTTCTCAAACCATTTTACTGCTATTGAACCAAGTTCAGCCCTTCAAATCCATTCTCTCACTCTGAGGGAAGCCCTGCAGCCTTGGTGTTAGAAGGCTGTGAGTTCAAGCCCAAAGGGTCTGCATCATCGTCAGTACTGAGGGAGGACAGCGTCACACTATTGATTGTGAAATTCGAGGGGCTTTGCCTGCAGGCAGGAAAGATCTTCTGGTACAATTCTGGAGAACAGCAGGATATCCCTGAATCAGAATCAGGTTTATTGTCACTGAGATACATTGTGAAATGGGTTCTTTTATGCATAATTACCACAAGTTAGTGCACAAATATTAAAATAGATTAGAGCAAAGCAGTGAAGCAGTGTAAACAATAAATGAGGGAGTTACAGATCCTGGAAACATTCTTTAGTGAAGCACCCAGGGCCGTGACTATGCATTTCAGCTGCAGCAGTCCTAAACGGGAATATTTGATGATTCCCTTTGGAGCCCGAAGAGTGATCAGAAGTCTGGAATTTTCAAAGCCCAAGAGCTAAAATCTGGAGACAGGAGGACTGAGGTCCGTCTGTGCATGGGAGGGGTGGGGGGTATAAAGCACGCTTGTTTTGCTGTTATTGTGTCGTTGCTTGTATTCTGATGAAGATTGTGGGCTTTCTATGTCAGTAAAGGAATGCGTGATGACACGTGCGGGCTGCCCCCAGCACATCCTTAACTTGGGGTGTTAATGCAAATGACACATTTCACTGACCCGAGATTGAGACTGACATTTCACTGTATGTTTTGATTTGCACGTGATAGACAAATCTAAAGCTGAGCTCATATACCGTCTAGGTAGTCTCCAGCCCCTTGGTATGAACATAGAATTCTCCAACTTCTGGTAATTCCCTCCCCCTCCCTTCCCTATGTCACTCTGCCCCCTCCCCCAGCTGCCTATCATCTCCCTCATGGTTCCGCCTCCTTCTACTACCCATTGTGTTTTCCCCTATTCTCTCTTCACTTTTTAAAAAAGGAGGGAGAGAGAAACCGGGGAATTATAGACCAGTTAGCCTAACGTCGGTGGTGGGGAAACTGCTGGAGTCAGTTATCAAAGATGTGATAACAGCACATTTGGAAAGCGGTGAAATCATCGGACAAAGTCAGCATGGATTTGTGAAAGGAAAATCATGTCTGACAAATCTCAGAATTTTTTGAGGATGTAACTAGTAGAGTGGATAGGGGAGAACCAGTGGATGTGGTATATTTGGATTTTCAAAAGGCTTTTGACAAGGTCCCACACAGGAGATTAGTGCGCAAATTTAAAGCACACGGTATTGGGGGTAAGGTATTGATGTGGATGGAGAATTGGTTAGCAGACAGGAAGGAAAGAGTGGGAATAAACGGGACCTTTTCAGAATGGCAGGCAGTGACTAGTGGGGTACCGCAAGGCTCAGTGCTGGGACCCCAGTTGTTTACAATATATATTAATGACTTGGATGAGGGAATTAAATGCAGCATCTCCAAGTTTGCGGATGACACGAAGCTGGGTGGCAGTGTTAGCTGTGAGGAGGATGCTAAGAGGATGCAGGGTGACTTGGATAGGTTGGGTGAGTGGGCAAATTCATGGCAGATGCAATTTAATGTGGATAAATGTGAAGTTATCCACTTTGGTGGCAAAAATGGGAAAACAGATTATTATCTGAATGGTGGCCGATTAGGAAAAGGGGAGGTGCAACGAGACCTGGGTGTCATTATACACCAGTCATTGAAAGTGGGCATGCAGGTACAGCAGGTGGTGAAAAAGGCGAATGGTATGCTGGCATTTATAGCGAGAGGATTCGAGTACAGGAGCAGGGAGGTACTACTGCAGTTGTACAAGGCCTTGGTGAGACCACACCTGGAGTATTGTGTGCAGTTTTGGTCCCCTAATCTGAGGAAAGACATCCTTGCCATAGAGGGAGTACAAAGAAGGTTCACCAGATTGATTCCTGGGATGGCAGGACTTTCATATGAAGAAAGACTGGATGAACTGGGCTTGTACTCGTTGGAATTTAGAAGATTGAGGGGGGATCTGATTGAAACGTATAAAATCCTAAAGGGATTGGACAGGATAGATGCAGGAAGATTGTTCCCGATGTTGGGGAAGTCCAGAACGAGGGGCCACAGTTTGAGGATAGAGGGGAAGCCTTTTAGGACCGAGATTAGGAAAATCTTCTTCACACAGAGAGTGGTGAATCTGTGGAATTCTCTGCCACAGCAAACAGTTGAGGCCAGTTCATTGGCTATATTTAAGAGGGAGTTAGATATGGCCCTTGTGGCTACGGGGGTCAGGGGGTATGGAGGGAAGGCTGGGGCGGGGTTCTGAGTTGGATGATCAGCCATGATCATAATAAATGGTGGTGCAGGCTCGAAGGGCCGAATGGCCTACTCCTGCACCTATTTTCTATGTTTCTATGTTTCCTGCCTATCACTTCCCTGCCTCCCTTCCCCACCCCTTTATCTTTCCCCTTACTGGTTTTTCACCTGGAACCTACCAGCCTTCTCCTTCCCACCCTCCCCCCACCTTCTTTATAGGGCCTCTGCCTCCTCCCTCTTCAGTCCTGACGAAGGGTTCCGACCGATCGTTTCCACGGATGCTGCCCGACCTGCTGAGTTCCTCCAGCGTATTGTGGGGAAAGCTGAGCTGCCCACGGTCACCACCTCCAACCCGCCTGCTGTCCTTGTCAATAGTTATTCCACAGCCAAAAACAAATCAGAAGCCTTGTCGATGTCAGTGTCTGAGCTCACGCTGGCTACTACCACACAATAAACTCAGGCAGACAGTTACGGTATCACAGCGGCCGGAGCACAGAGCCGCGCAGGGGTCCTACTCCCCAAGCCATTGTTCCCTCTAAGCTGGGCGGGTGTGTGGCCAACAGTAACCGAGATGCCTTCCCTCACACAGACTTTCTTGTCACGCTGAATGAGAAAAAGTTCACGAAACGTGCAAGATTTCTTTGCTAAAGAGTATAAGAAATAGAGTACAATAAAAAGTTTGTGATTTTTCCATTTCCATTTTAAATATTCATAGCATGCATATTACAAGATAGACATTTAAAGTGTCACACAGCTTTCAGGCCGCGTAAAAACTTCCTGCTCAGAACAATGGTTGGTCTGCCAGCTGTTTAAAAAAAGAATCAGAGGGAACGTTGGTGGCCACACTCCACTCGATGGTGTTCCATTCAGCTCCCCTGCCACCCTTCCAATTTCTAGTGCCCATTGACGCAGAGAAATTGGCGGTGGAGAGAATCAGCAGATTTAAACTCCTGGGTACTAACATTGGATGATGTGTCCCAAGCCCAACATACAGATGCAAGTACAAGGACGTGCGTCAGGATCTTCATTTTCTTAGAAGGCTCAGCTCGACATCCAACAAACTTCTACAGAGGTACTGTTGATTGTGTCTTAACAGGCTGCATCACCATCTGGCATGGCTATTCCGATGCACACAGAGTGAAGGGCCATCCCTCCCCACCATCGGTAGTATCTACAGGAGGCACTGTCACAAGATGGCAACATCCAAAGATCCCCACCATCGGGGCCCTGTCACCTCCCAGTGGGCAAGGAAGTCCCACAGCACCAGGTTCAAACACAACTACTTCCCTTCAACCAAACAGCCCAACCCTAATCACTGCAGTTAAGCAACACTATGACCACTTCCTTCACCAAAACAGAAGATTCTGCAAATCCAAAGCGCCACAGACACAGTGTTGGAGGAACTCAGCAGGTCAGGCAGCATCTATGGAGAGGAATAAAAAGTTGACATTTCAGCCGAGACCCTTCATCAGAACTCTCCATAGGTGCTGCCTGAGCTGTTGAATTGCTCCAGCATTTTGCGTGTTACTTTTGGTTTCGGTAGTGTTTTGTAGTAACAATTGTATATCATTTATGAGTTTTCCTGGGGATGTTGTCTCTGACGCTGCTACTAGTTTGCTTTGATTACACCTGTGTCCATGACAATAAACTCATCTTCAGCTTTGCCTAAAGTACCCCCGTGCCCTCCATCCCTGCCCCCCCTCCCAAAATTGCCCAGCCAGCTGCCAAGCCCATTCTGTGGCCGATTCCCGGAACAGTGGGGAAGAGTGGCTCGTACCTTTGCACTGGTAATGGTTCCGTAGGGAGCAAACTCCTTCCTCAAACGCTCATCATCAATGCTATCATGTAGGTTCTTCACATACAGGTTCACCCCCTGAAAGACCAAGAGGCAACAGGATATGACAGTCTCAGGGGAATGAGAAGGACACCTGAGGAATGGTTCTCTACAAACTGTTCATTCCCCTTGGGCTTCTCCAGTCCCTCGGTGCTGCTGGCAGGACCCAGGAGGGTTTATCCTTAGAGACCATCGGCCAGTTAAACAAGCAGGGAAAACACACACACACACACACACACACACACACACACAATAAATCAGTGTTGGAAATGTGATCTGAAGTGAGAAGGGTCAATCGACAATAGGTGCAGGAGTAGGCCATTTGGCCCTTCGAGCCAGCACCACCATTCACTGTGATCATGGCTGATCATCCACAAGCAATATCCAGTTCCTGCCTTATCCCCATAACCCTTGATTCTGCTATCTTTAACAGCTCTATCCATCTCTTTCTCGAAAGCATCCAGAGACTTGGCCTCCACTGCCTTCTGGGGCAGAGCATTCCACCACTCTCTGGGTGAAAAAGTTTTTCCTCAACTCCGTTCTAAATGGCCTACCCCTTATTCTTAAACTGTGGCCTCTGGTTCTGGACTCCCCCCAACATCGGGAACATGTTTCCTGCCTCTAATGTGTCCAATCCCTTAATAATCTTATATGTTTCAATCAGATCCCCTCTCATCCTTCTGAATTACAGTGTATACAAGCCCAGTCGCTCCAATGTTTCATCATATGACATCCCGGGAATTAACCTTGTGAACCTACACTGCACTCCCTCAATAGCTAGAATGTCCTTCCTCAAATTTGGAGACCAAAGCTGCATACCAAAGGGTCGGGGGGGGGGGTTAAGAAAAGTCCACGAATGTCACAAATTTCCTCTTTTTAAACTTAGAGGATGCAAGACAAAGGAGTACCAGGCTATTCAGCCCATCGAGTCTGCTCTGATATCGCTTCTTGGCCGATTTATTTTCCCTCTCGTTCTCCTGCCTTTGCCCCATAACATTTGACATCTTGAATAATCAATCGATCAAACTCCACTTTAAATATACCCACAGCCATCTGCGACATTGAATTTCACAGATTCACCACCCTCGGGCTAAAAAATTTCCTCATCTCTGTTCTAAACTGACATCACTCTATTCTGAGGCTGTGCCCTCTGGCCCTAGACTCCCCCACAATTGGAAACATCCTCTCCACATCCACTCTATCTAGGTCTTTCAATATTCGATAGGTTTCAATGAGATCCCTTCATTCTTCTAAACTCCGAGTACAAGTTCAGAGACAAATGCTCCTTATATGTTAACCCTTTGTTCCTAGAATCATTCTCATGAACCTCCCCTGGGCCCACTCCAATGTCTGAACATCCTTTTCTAGACACAGGACCCCAAAACTGCTCACAAACCAATGGTTTGGTACCATAGCTGTCAATACAATGCTTTACAGTTCTGGCAGCAAGATCGGGGTTCAATTCCCGCTGCTGTCTGAGGAGTTTGTACCTTCTCCCCATGATTGTGGGTTTCCTCCGGGTGCTCTGGTTTCCTCCCACAGTCCAAATCTGTACGGGTTATGGTTAGTGAGTTGTGGACAGGCTATGTTAGTATGGGAAACATGGTGACACTTGCAGGCTGCCCCAGAAGAACCCTCACTGATTTGATTTAACACAAGCGACAATTTCACAACACATTTTAAAGTACATGTAATAAATAACTCAATTTATTTGTAATCTTTAAATGTAGTCTGACCAGTGTTGTTGTTTTTTTATATATAAAGCTACACCACTACATCCCCGCTTTTACATTCTAGTCCTCTGGAAATCAATGCTACACATAGGTTGAATGGCAGGGCAGTCTAGAGGGACTGAATGGCCTTGTGAGGGCCCATGCACAGTTACTCACCAGATAGCGACTGCTACGTTCCTGCTTCATCAGCTCGAATTTGCGCCGTAGCTCATTCTGCCGTTCCGCCTTCTTCTGCGCTCGTCCGACATACACAGGCCGACTGTTAATCTCCTTGCCATGCATCTTGGCCACAGCCTAGGGACACATCACAGCGCCATGAGCCAGGACTAGGCTGCAGGTCCTCCCCTGCCCCCATGGCGCTGATCATAAACATCCCTGTGAGCTAGTGCCGGGCTGCAGGCACTCCTCCAACCCCTCCGAGTGCACACTCACAGCAGAGGGACAGAACGTTAGGCCTAGAACATCTCTGCTGGACACAACACCAAATCTAACAACGCAGAGCTACATACCATCTGCCTGATCCATTTCTTGGTTTAATCATTATCTTGCATATATTTAGTCTGGGCCAGGGATTAGAGATTGCAGGCCTGTCTGCACATTTGAGAGTCTGGTGCCAAAGACGGGAGCTCTGCAGCTGCCTGCCTTCGGGTTGGAGGCCTCTCTGTGTGTTTGGGTGGGTGGGTGGGTGGGTGGGTGGGTGGGCACTCGGGGGACAGAACTTTGTTGTTGCTGCTCACGTTTCTTTGCTGAGCATAGTGGATGGATTAATGTTGGCTCTGGAAATGTGTGGGCTGCCTATAGCAAATCCTTGAGTATTTTGGTCAATGACACAATGAGGCATTTCACTGTACACGTGACAAAAGGAGACCAGTACCAACAGGAGGCACTCCAGATACCAGCACAGCGAATCCCACTGCTCCCGCTCCCTGGGGGAACACCCCTCACCCTTACCTTACGTGCGTCTTCGTGCTTCTCGAAGTTGACAAACCCAAATCCCTTCGAGTGGCCGTACTGGTCAGTCATCACACGGACACTCAGCGTTTTTCCTTCAGTGGGGAGCAGTACGGCAAGTCAGCGCGTGAATAACAGAAACCCATAGGTGGGAGACAGCAGGCAAAAAGGTCAAAGTACGTGTGTTATCAAATACTACCCTGAGATTCATTTTCTTGCAGGCATTTACAGGAAAGCTCACTTTCAAGGACTCTCCAATTGGCGCTCTCAGTATTATTTATTATCATAATAATTAGGACACCGCAGTGGCTCAATGCCATTACAGCTGGGGGTTTTCTGGAGTGCAGAGTTCAATTCTGGCATTGTCTGTAAGGAGTTCTCCCTGTGAAAAGTGTGGGCTGCCTCTCGGTGCTCCGGTCACCTCCCAGACATTGTCCAAAGACATACCAGTGGTGGGTTATTGCAAATTGTCCTGTGATTAGGCTCAGGGCAAGCAGGTGGGTGCAGCCTGTTGGGCCGCAAGGGCCTGTTCTACACTGTACCTCGAAATAAGGGGTTCCCAACCTTCTTTATACCATGGACCCCTACCATTAACCGAGAAGTCTGTGAACGCCCCCCCCAGTCTAAATAAATAGTTTATTTATTGTATGTGCAGCTTGGTTTCTTTCACACATTGGCTGTTTGTGTGCAGTTTTTCCACTGATTCTATTGTATTTCCTTGTTTTACTATGAATGCCCACAAAAAAATGATTCTCAGGAGGTATACAGTGATGCATGTAGTCTTTAATAAATTTACTTTGAACTTTGAAAAATAAAATGCAATAACATTTACAAGAAGCTACACAAACAGAGACTGACAAAGAACCAAATGAAATGAAAAATACTGAGAGCATGAGGCAGATCCAAACCCTGCCCCTGAACCCCCCTCTCCCCCATCTCCACAGTAATTCCTCCATCTGTCAGCTAATCGCACCCGCAGTTCAGGAATCCTCCCCCCACCCCCCATACACATCTCCACTGGGGCCAGTCCCCAGTGTCACACACATCACCCAGGGTTGGACCATCCCCCATTGAAGTGCTACAGAGTTTGGGAAGACTACTTCAGGGGGAGGGGGCACACACAGATAGGGGAGTGAAGCTGAGGTACGAGGGGACTGGGACAGTGACTCCAGTCCCAGGTCATCTTTCCTTTCTCCCGCACATTATCTGGAAATGAGGCGGCGGGGGGGGGGGGCGGGGTGTAACCCTGGTTTACCGATTCCTTCCCAAACACTCAGTTTCTGGGATCCTCCTGCCCCAGAAGTGTCTCGGCCCCCAGCTTTGTGGATCCCACTTATACAGAACCAGAACCTCAAAGGAGACATCCCAATGCCTCAATTTTTCCCAATGGGAAGGGAATGGGGGAGTGGGGCAGCTGGACAGTCTGTGACTACAGAAAAGAAGCATGAATGAATTGGCCATGTGGGTGTAATAGGGTGCTGCAGGCACTGGGAGCCAAAAGGGCCTGTTAATATAAAATAATAAAACCCAAACTGACCAAAGACGCTGAAGATTTCCCGCAGGCGGCTGCTGCTCATGGCTTCACCAAAGTTCTTGACGTAGATGTTGGTGTACTCGTGAGCTTTGTTACCAAGTTCTGCCGCTCTCTCCTTGTGGGACTTGAAGTGCCCTACAAACCTGGTGCAAACAAAGTCCAATTCAGCATCCATTCAAAATAATCCTCACCCAGCATTAACCGTCAGCTCTTCACGGTCCATTACAGCCAACAAAACAACACTGCAAAACAAGAGCAGAATTAGGCCATTCAGTCCACCAAGTCTGCTTCGCCATTGTATCATGGCTGATTTATTATCCCTGCCAACCCTTTTCTCCTGCCTTCTCCCCAGAACCTTTGACACCCAGATTAATCAAGAACCTCTCAAATATACCCAAATGACCTGGCCTCCACAGCTGCCTGTGGGAAAGAATTCCACAGATTCACCACCCTCTGGCTAAAGAAATTCCTCCTCATCTTTGTTCTAAAGGGACATCTCTCTATTCTGAGGCCGTACCCTCTGGTTCAAGACCCTCCTACACTGGAAACATCCTCTCCACGTTCACCATCTGGCCTTTCAGTATTGGATGGGTTTCAATGAGATCCCAGCTTCAGTTTATTGTTATTCAATAATAATTCAACATGTATACCCAGCAACAACAAAGGAACTGTGATGTGTTTACAAGTCAAAATGATTTGGAGGGGGATTTCCAAGTGGTGGTGTTCCCCGGTATCTGCTGTTCTCGTCCTCCTGGATGGTAGTGGTCGTGGGTTGGGAAGGTGCTGCCTTAGAAACTTTTCTGTGTTGTTGCAGTGCATCTGGTAGATAGTACACACTGATGAAACTGCATTGATGATGAGGGATTAGATGATTGTGGGAGGGGTACCAATCACGTCGGCTGCCTTGTACTGGATGGTGTCGAGCTTCCTGAGTGCTGATGGAGCTGCATTCATCCAGGTGAGTGGTGAGTATTCTATTACACTCCTGACCCGAGCCTTGTAGATGGTGGACAGGCCTTGAGGAGTCAGGTGGTGAGTTACATGCTGCAGGATTCCGAGCCTTTGACCTGCTCTGGTAGCCACAGTGTTTATATGGCTACATCAGCTGAGTTTCCTGTCAATGGTAACCCCGAGGATGTTGATCGTAGGGGATTCAGTGATGGTGATGCCACTGACTGTTAAGGGACGATCGTCATTGCCTGACACTTGCGTGGCTCCAACGTTACCTGCCACTCATCAGCCCAAGCCTGGATATTGTCCAGTCCTGCTGTATTTGGGTATTAACTATTTCACTATCTGAGGAGTCACGAATGGTGCAGAACATCTGTGAACATCCCCACTTCTGACGTTATGACAGAAGGAAGGTCATTCATGAAGCAGCTGAGGGGCGTTACCAACCC
This sequence comes from Mobula hypostoma, assembly GCF_963921235.1. Taxonomy (NCBI): domain Eukaryota; kingdom Metazoa; phylum Chordata; class Chondrichthyes; order Myliobatiformes; family Myliobatidae; genus Mobula; species Mobula hypostoma. The sequence continues at coordinate 166,142,921 of NC_086098.1, read as the reverse complement.
GCAGGTCTTTGAAAAGTGGAGCACCCAGAGGAAGCCCAGCTGATCACAGGGAGAGTGTACAGACAGTGAGGGGAATTGAACCCAGGTCACTAGCACTGGAAAGGGTTAATCTAAATGCTATGTCTCAGCCTGCACTGCCCTTTGCGTAACTGTATTCTGGCTTCCTTTATACTGCCTCGACGGAATGACCGGCAGCGTGGTGGTTAGCACCATGGTTTACAGTGCCAGCGACCCAGGTTCAATTCCCATCACATGGTAGCATAGTGGTTATCACAGCACTTTGCTGTACCAGGGGCCCGGGTTCAATTCTCAGATGCTTCCCCGTGACCATGTGGGTTTCCTCTAAATGCTCCAGCTTCCTCCCGGTTGGTAATTAATTGTCCTGTGATTAGGCTAGGGTTAAATTGGGGATTGCTGGGCAGTGAGGCTCGAACCAGTCTGGATGGTGCTCGAACAAAAGCTTCTCACTGTATCTCTGTGCCTGTGAGAAAGAGAAACTGAGAAAAGTCTTTGCAGTTGAGCGAGCTTTGGGCAGGGGTTAACCAACCTGGGCTCCGTGGACCCCCTGCGTAACGTGTTGTTCCATGGCGTAGCAATGTTTGGGAATCCTTGCTTCAGAGCAAAGGAGATGAGGGGTGACTTGGATGTGCATGAGATGATACGATTGACTGGACAGCCAGAGACTTCTCCCCAGCGTGGAAATGGCTAATACATGGGGTCATAATTTTAAGGTGATTGGAAGAAAGTAAAGGGGGGGGTGGGGGAATGTCAGCATGAGTTGTTTACACAGAGTGGTGGGTGTGTGGAACACACTGCCAGGGGTGGTGGTAGAGGCAGATACTTTAGAGACATTTAAGAGATTCTTAGGCACATGGATGAAAGAAAAGGCAGGCTATGTGGGAGGGAAGGGTTGAATTGATTTGGGAGAGGGTTGAAAGGTCATCACAACATGGTGGGCCAAAGGATCTGTATTGTGCTGTTCTGTGTTCTAAAGGTGGTAACTAAAAGTGAGAAATATTGGCAATGAGGTAAACTGTGCAAACCAGAGACGCAATGGAACAGGTCAGTACAGATCTGAAAACAGCAGACACGTCAAACAAACTTACATTAAATATCAGCTCCAACCACAGGCACACCCTCACCTTCCAGTAAAGGATTAAAAGCCACCTCATTTAGTTGGCAAACCACAAGCTCAGCTGATGTAGATTCAACAACTGCTGCATTTGTTTGTGAAAGGGGGCCATTTGCTCAGTCTCCATGTCTCTGGAGACTGACAGAACAGAGAAGGGGAGCTGCACTGACCAGGCACAGGTCTGCCCCGTCAAATCCTGCTGGGTTGCCCCTACGTGTCTCAAAGACTCCAGCAAATATTTTACTGAGAGCATTCTGACTGGTTGCATCACCGTCTGGCATGGAGAGGCCAATGCATGGGGTCAAACAAAGCTGCAGAGGGTTGAAAACTCAGCCAGCTCCATTGTGTGCACTAACCTCCACACCAGAGGACTTTTTCCAAGAGGCAATGCCAAAAAAAGGCGGCAACAGCAAACCACTTCTGAAGAAAAATTTGCCGAGAACAATCATGGTCAAAAGACCATGATCGCCCACTGCACACAATGATGATGTCACACAACATGGCACACAATGATGGTGAATGCCTCAAGACTGCATCCATCACGAAGGACCCTCACCATCTAGGACATGCCCGGTTCTCATCACTACCATCAGGGAGGAGGTACAGGAGCCTGGAGAGAAGCACTTCATGCTTTAGAAACAGCTTCTCTGCCGTCAGATTTCTGAATGGTCTATGAACACTACCCCATCAGCTTTTATACGGTTTTTATTGTAAAAATTTTATGTATTGTACTGCTGCCACAAAATAATAAATTTCATGATCTTTGCCAGTGATAATAAACCTGACTTTGAAACCACAACTATCAATCGGTCATCACGGCTTTTACAGAGAAAGTTGAAAACTCTCAGCAGGTCAAGCAGCATCTGTGGAGAGGGACAGAGCTAACATTTCAGGTCAAAGACCTTTCGCTAGAATTGGTAAAAGGAGCAAATTGTAGGAAGAATGTGTGTTGTCCTGAGGAAAGGTCGTCACTCTGAATCCCCAGTGACTATTCGCCACCATGAATCCTCGTTTCTCTTTACACAGAGATCATCTAGCCTGTCAGCACATCCAGCATCTCCAATATGCAAAGCATCAGCAAGCTCCAATATCTGAAGTTTGTTGCCGAGAATGGAAAGCTTGCTTGTCTCATGGTGAGGTGTGTTCCCAGACGGGGTTTTCATCAACAGCCACACAGCCTGAAGTCCACCACTGTTTGCTTGCTGGAGTTTGGGAAGGAAGAAGTGTTTCCAGCTGAGGACAGCCCTGAGCAGTGATGCAACATCAGGCTCTGTGCTCCCTAGCTGGGATATACATGGAGACATTCATACACTCAGCGTACGCCTGCTCGCTAGTGCAAATATCTCATCGGCCAATCACGTGGCAGCAACTCAATGCAGAAAAGCACGCAGATGTGGTCAAGAGGTTCATTGTTCAGACCACACCAAGTTCCACTCCTGTACCTTGACCACTGAGTATATACCTGTACAACGCAGGTCTTTCAGTCCACCATGACTGTTCCAAATTAAACCAAATCCCTTCTGCTGGCACATGATCCATGCCTGTGCAATAGTCTCTGAAATATCTCCTCCATCATATTTGCTTTCACCACCACCACTGGCAGCACATTCCAAGCACTCACCACCGTTAAAAATATTGCCCCACATACCTCTGGGTGGCTCAGCGGTGTAACACTACTACAGCATCAGTGATCTAGACTCAAATCCCGTCACTGACTGTAAGGAGTTTGTATATTCTCCCCGTGACTGCATGGCTCCAGTTTCCTCCCACATACCAAAGACAGAAACACAGAAAACCTACAGCACAATACAGGCCCTTCAGCCCACAATGCTGTGCTGAACATGTACTTTAGAAATTACCTAGGGTTACACATAGCCCTCTATTTTTCTAAGTTCCATGTGCTAATCCAGGAGTCTCTTAAAAGACCCTATCGTATCTCCCTTCACCACCATTGCCAGCATTCACCATTCTCTGCATTAAAAAACTTACCGCTGACATCTCCTCTGTACCTACTTCCAAGCAACTTAACTCCATGTTAGCCATTTCAGCTCTGGGAAAAAAGCTTTGACTATCCACATGATCAATGCCCCTCATCATCTTATACACCTCTATCAGGTCACCTCTCATCCTCCATTGCTCCATCCTCCACTCAACCTATTCTCATAAGGCATGCTCTCCAATCCAGGCAACATCCTTGTAAATCTCCTCTGCACCCTTTCTCTAGTTTCCACATCCTTCCTGTAGTGAGGTGACCAGAACTGAACACAATACTCCAAGTGGAGTTTGACCAGGGTCCTACATAGCTGTAACATTACCTCTTGGCTCTTAAACTCAATCCTCAAAAAATTCAGTCAGGCTCATAAGGCACGACCTGCCTTTGACAAAGCCATGTTGACTATTCCTAATCATATCATGCCTCTCCAAATGTTCATAAATCCTGCCTCTCAGGATCTTTTCCATCAACTTACCAGCCACTGAAGTAAGACTCACTGGTCTACAATTTCCTGGGCTATCTCTACTCCCCTTCTTGAATAAGGGAACAACATCTGCAACCCTCCAATCCTCCAAAACCTCTCCTGTCCCCATTGATGATGCAGAGATCATTGCCAGAGGTTCAGCAATCTCCTCCCTTGCCTCCCACAGTACCCTGGGTACATCTCGTCCAGTCCCAGAGACTTATCCAACTTGATACTTTCCAAAAGCTCCAGAACATCCTCTTTCTTAATGTCTATATGCTCAAGTTTTTCAATCCGCTGTAAGTCATCCCTACAGTTGCCAAGGTAGTGAATACTGAAGCAAGGTATTCATTAAGTACCTCCGCTATCTCCTCCGGTTCCATACACATTTTTTCACTATCACACTTGATTGGTCCTATTCTCTTAGGTCTTATCCTCTTGCTCTTCACATACTTGTAGAATGCCTTGGGGTTTTCCTTAATCCTGCTCGACAAGGCCATCTCATGGCCCCTTCTGTCTCTCCTAATTTCATTCTTAAACTCCTTCCTGTTAGCCTTATAATCTTCTAGATCTTTACCATTACCTAGTTTTTTTGAACCTTTCATAAGCTCCTCTTTTCTTCTTGACTAGATTTACAACAGCCTTTGTACACCACAGTTCCTGTACCCTACCATCCTTTCCATCTAATTGGAATGTACCTATGCAGAATTTCACGCAAATATGCCCTGAACATTTGCCACATTTCTGCCATACATTTCCGAGAACATCTGTTCCCAATTTATGCTTCCAAGTTCTTGTCTGATAGCTTTATATTTCCCCTTACCTTCCTAACTTGTCTGTTCCTATCCCTCTCCAATGCTACTGTAAAGGAGATAGAATTGTGATCACTATCTCCAAAATGCTCTCACACAGAGATCTGACACCTGACCAGGTTCTTTTCCCAATACCAGATCAAGTTCAGCCTCTCCTCTTGTAGGCTTATCTACATATTGTGTCAGGAAATCTTCCTGAACACACCCAACAAACTCCACCCCATCTAAACCCCTTGCTCTAGGGAGATGCCAATTAATATTTGAGAAATTAAAATCTCCCACAACAACTGTTATTATTACACCTTTCCAGCATCTGTCCCCCTATCTGCTCCTCGATGTCCCTGTTACTATTGGGTGTCTATATATTTTAAAAAACCACCCAGTAGAGTTATTGACCCCTTCATGTTCCTAACTTCCATCCAGAGAGACTCCATAGACAATTCCTCCATGATTTCCTCCTTTTCTGCAGCCATGACACTATCTCTGATCAACAGTGCCACACCCCCACCTCTTTTCTCCCTCCCTGTCCTTTCTGAAACATTTAAAACCCAGCACTCTAAGTAACCATTCCTGCCCCTCAGCCATCCAAGTCTTTGTAATGGCCACAACATCATAGCTCCAAGTACTGATCCAGGCTGTAAGCTCATCCAGGACATACCGGTTAGGATTAGTAAATTCTGAGCATGCTATGTTGACACCAGAAGCATGGCAGTAATTGTGGGCTGCCCCCAGCACACCCTCAGACTGTGTTGGTTGTGGATGCAAACAATGCATTTCTCTGAATGTTTTTATGCATGTGACAAAAAGCTAACCTTTATTTTGGATCAGAGACAATGAAGGAACAGTGATATATTTCTGAGTCAGGATAGTGTGTGGCTTGGTGGGCAGTTTCCAGTGGGTGGTATTCCCCGTATCTGGCAGAGGTGGTGGGTTTGAAAGGTATTGTCTGAGGAGTCTCGGTGAGTTACCACAGTGCATCCTTTAGACGGGACCATGAGATACAGGAGCAGAATCAGGCCATTTGGCCCATCAAGTCTGCCTACGATTTCATCATGGCTGATCCATTTCCCTCTCACCCCCAATGTACAAGATCGATCCATGGATTAATCTACAGGTTAACACGAACCACGTCTATGTCAGTGTTAAGTGTCTAGCAAGCTAACACTGGGTGATATACAACCCATTTTGGGTCAAATTATTATTTTTTTTAAATGAGGGTTCACATCAGCCCACAGCCCCGGTGCCTCAGAAGGAATGACCTGGAGATAGCATCTGGTCATTCCCCTCCTCCATACCCCCAACCCAGGGACGACACTTACACTTTACGGTCATTGAGCAACATGCCATTCATCGTCGCGATCGCTTGGTTGGCAGCTTCCTGCGTCTCGAAGTGAACAAAACCATAGCCTTTCGATCCACTTTCATCACTGACCACCTAGGAGGAGGGGGAGAAAAGTTTTCGATAGCTGCAGCTCTAGAAAGTAAATAAACACTTAATGATGAGGCACAATTAAGGTGATTGGAGGGAATATAGGGAGAGTAGTGGTGGAGGGAGAGGCAGAGACTGTCAGGCGTTTAAGAGACTCTCAGATAGGCACATGGAAGCTGGAAAACCGAAGCAGTGGAGGAGGGAAGAGTCTGTACTGTGCTGGAATACTCTGAGGTTGCACACACACAATACAGCAAGGTAGTGTTCACGGGTCTTCCGAATTTGGATAATGGAGGGGAAGATGCTGTCCCTCAATTACTGAGTTTGTGCGTTCTGGCTCCTGTACCCTCTCCCTGATGGTAGCAATGAGAAGAGGGCAAGTCCTGGGTTATGGGGATCCTTCATGATGTTGAAGACCCAGTGTCTGAGAGTCTGAATGTCCAGGGCCAAGGACTGGTCGTCAGAGGTGGCCTGTCCTGTAAGTGGTTGGGTATCAATGACTCTTACCCGACTTTTCATTTACTGCTCCTAATCTCCAATTCCCCCTCATCCCCATCCCCTTGACACCCATGCTGCCACCAACATTCCTACAAACCCAAAAAAAAACAACCAAGTGAGCTACGACATCAATGGACATCACAGCTGAGCACCATCTTAACTGAAAATTTCTGGAACGTGCAATCACATCCACCCTGTCAAGTGGCAACCCAGCCATTTCCCACGTTCACCCGAAAAGAAAGACTGTGTCTCTGAAATTGTCAGCATGGTTGGGAACCCTCCTCACCAGCAAACAGCAAGAGCTCAAAGGACACAAGAGATTCTGCAGATGATGGAAATCCGGAGTAACACACAGTAAATGCTGGAGGAACTCAGCAGGTCAGGCAGCATCTAGGGTGGGGAATAAACAGTCGATGTTTCGAGCCGAGACCCTGCTTCAGGACTAACGAATGATTAGGTTTATCATTGCAAATCTTTCCAATCCACGTACCTGTTCAACTGTTATCTAGAATTACTGTACCTGCCTCAAACACTCTCTCTGGCAGCTCATGTCACATCAATACCACTTTTAGTTGCCCAAGTTTATTAAATTTTTTCCCACCTTAAACCTGTTCCCTCTAGTTCTTGATTCCCCAAACTTGGGAAAAAGACTGAGTACATTCACCCGGTCTCTGCCTCTTTATTCTCCTGAAGACACACGCTTAACATTTCAGTAACAGCTTCTTCCACTCCATTATCAAATTTCAGAATGATCCGTGAACACCGTTTCACTATTTCACACTACACGTGCGTGGGGGGTGGAGAGTACCAGGTACACATGACGGGCGGCAGCTCCGGTGAAGAGGGTTAACGTGTCCATTCTGGGGCAGTTCACTCACCTGTGGTCCCCACCGGACACTCAGCTCTCACTTGTGGCTTTCTGTAGCTGGTTGCTTTTGAAAGCGCCCACACCCTGCTACACCGCAGTGACAGGCAGGTGGGGGTAGCTGGAGGGACTCGTGCCCTGGTGAGGCAGGGACACGCCTGTCCTCGCAAACAAACTCAGCACCGGTGGTCCGGGCGGATGAGATTTACAATAGCCAGGAAGGCAGATCTGCAACACTTTGAGGGGAGTGAAGGACGTGGCAAGGCACAGACCGTGACATGGTCATCCACTGCAACCAAGGAAGAGCCCAGTTCGTGACGACTACTCGTACCACTGGACCCGGACTTCTGAGGTTGGGAGAGTGGGACTGGCCCAGTGCAATGCCTTTTCCACTTTAAAAACTCCTGTCATTGTTGGATATGACAGACGACACACAGAGGCACAGATATAGACATTATTGTAACTAACATGGTTCCTTAAGGTTGTCATAGACAGGGGAGTTACTGGGGACAAGCTCTCACTACCTAATAATGCTCCCAATGGCGTGCGTCTCAAATAGCCTCCAACCACTGTCCAGCTCCTGGCCTTTACACGTGGCTTAGTTACTAAGCTCAGTGGAACTGTTTCTACTGACAGCAGAAGGGGCAAAGATGGGTTACTGGTGCTTAAAAGCCATTGCTTTGGGGAAATGGGGTTCGTCAGCTGTGGTTGGCAGCTCATCTAGGAGAGGGAGAACACCGATCTCAAACCACCGCTGCCTTGCAGTTATACCCACTCATGGGGAAGGGCTTGGGAGTATTATTATGTATTGCAAAGTACTGCTGGGGCAAAACAACAAATTCTACAACATATTGCAGGCATATGAAACCTGATTCTGATCTGAAGTTGTAAATGAGCCACCAGCCACGGAACCATGGTCTCACCTTGCAGGATAGAATGTTTCCAAATGCAGAGAATGTGTCGTACAATGCCTTGTTATCAATGGATTCATCCAGGTTCTTGATGAAGATGTTTCCCACTCCCGACTTGCGCAGGGACGGATCGCGTTGAGACCACATGATGCGGATGGGGCGCCCCTTAATGACCTCGAAATTCATGGTGTCCAGAGCGCGCTCAGCTGGAGAGACAGAACAGAGAGTTAATGCTCCCACAGAGTAACACTAACCCAGCCCAGCACCAGGGTACACATAACCCACACCACATTGTAGAGTTATCAGACACGGAAACAGGCCATTCAGTCCAACTCTCACATGCTAACCAAGATGTCTGCCTGATTTACCCACCTTTGGTCCATATCCTGCTAACAATCCCAGTCCATGACTTCTCCAAATGCCTTACATTTGCTAACAGCTCATTTCATATACCCACTACCTTATGCTTTCCATTACCTTCTTCTGGGCAGTGTCTTTACAAGACAGGTGAGCCCAGCCATTATCAATACTCTTCACAGATTGTCTGCTTGGTGTCAATGGTCGCATAACCGGGACTCGTGAGATGTATGACCATCCACCACCTGCTCCCATGGCTCCATGCGACCCTGGTCAGGGGGCTAAACAGGTGCTACACCTTGCCCAAGGGTGACCTACAGACTAACGGAGGGAAGGAAAGCCTTACACCACCTTTTGTAGAGGCTCATCTCCACCCCGTTACTCAAGCAGCTCAGTACATTTGACAAGATTAAATCAATCTACTTCCTTACAATCCCTCAGAATCTGCGGAAAGAGAACAGTTAATATTCCAGGTGCCTCCTGAACATTTACTACTGAGACCACGAGATACAAGAACAAAATTCACCCATTCAGCCCATCGAGACTGCATGAAGGGGGAGAGGAAAAGGAGGAGAAATGACTGGAGGTTAGAGAAATTGATGAACACCTCTCCTTTCACCCCTTCTTCTCACCTGCACATCACCTCCCTCCGGTGACCCTCCCTCCTCCCTCCATTGTGAACTCCCCTCTCCCATCAGATTTGTTTTCTTCAGCTCTTTATCTTTTCCACCTCTCAACTCCCAGCCTCCTACCTTATGCACTCTTCCCAACACAACTACCTTCCCCCTCACCTGGTCTCACCTATCACCTGCACCTGTCCCACCCCACCTTATTCTGGTTTCTGCTTCCTTCCTTTCCAGTCCTGATGAAGGGTCCCAGCCCGAAATGTTATTCCCCTCCATAGCTGCTGCCTTACTTGTTGAGTTCCTCCAGCTTTTCATCAGTTTTAAAGAGGCATCCCTGTGCCCTCAGATCCTGCATTCTCCTACCAATGGAAACATCTTCTCCATGGCCACTCTATTGTGCCGCCTGACCTGCTGAGTGTTTTCAGCATTTTTGTTTCTTTCTTCCTGTAGATCACACGGGACATTACACAAGTAGTGGGGTCCCTGTCATTTGCAGGGATACTGGGGGGGTGTGGTGATTGATGAAAAGGCCATCATTCATAACTCCATTCCTCAGTTGGTTGGGGAGGGGTCACAACTGGGCCAGAATACAATTCCTTCCCCAAGGGACATATGGCACCTTTACGCAGGAAACAATGTGCTGACTTCAGAAAGAGTCCAGAGGAGGTTAATGAGAATGATCTATAAATGAAAGGGTTAACATACAAGGAGCATTTGATGGTCTTGGGTCTGTATTCGGAGTTAAGAAGAATGGCGGGGGTGGGGGGGGGAATCTCATTGAAACCTATCAAATACTGAAAGGCCTAGATCAGGGGTTTCCAGCCTGGTGTGCATGGAATAACCCCTCCCCTTGGCTAATGGCAGGCATCCATGGCAAAAAAACAAGGTTGGGAAACCTTAGCCAAGATAGAGTAGATGTGGAGAGGATGTTTTCTGTAGTGGGGGAGTTTAGGAGCAGAGAGAACAGCCTCAGAATACAAGGCATTCCTTTTGAACAGAGATGAGGAGAAATTTATTTAACCAGAAGGTGGTGAATCTGTGGCATTTGTTTCCACAAGTCATTGGGCATGTTTAAAGCTGAGGTTGATAGATTCTTGATTAGTCAGGGTGTCAAAGGATACAGGGAGAAGGCAGGAAGATGGATTTGAGAGGGATAATAAATCAGCCATGATCAAACGGTGGAGCAAACTTGAAGGGTTAATTCTGCTTTGATGTCTTGGGGACATACATGAAGTGGGTGGGTGGGTGGGTTTTACAATAATCCAATGGATTCACAGGCGTGGCTGTCAAAAGCATCATTGATTTCTTTAATTTAAATCCCCAGGTGGATTCAAACTTGCATCCCCAGATCAGTGGCCCAGGTCTCCATCTGCTAGCCCAGCACCTTGACACCATGGCTACCCTCACACTCACCATCAGCTGGCTGCTGGAAGTTGATGTAGGCGTAGCCCAGGGAGCGCCGGGTGACCATGTCCCGACACACACGGATGGACATCACAGGTCCAGCAGGAGAGAACTTCTCGTACAGCATGGCTTCTGTTACGTCCTGGTGCAGGTCCCCGATGTACAGAGAGGCAATGGGGTATCCTGGTCCGGCTGCGTTCATCCTTGGTTTTAGCTCAGTTCTGCAGGGAAGTTCAACAAGAGTAACTTAACGAGGTCCAAGGACAGGGAATTTATTTACTTAGATATAAAGTGCAGAAAAGGCTCTTCCAGCCCACCAAGCGGCACTGCCAGCAACCCCCAATTTAACCCTAGCCTAATCACAGACAATTTAAAATGACCGATTGACCTACTAACTAGGATGTCTTTAGACTGTGGGAGGGAACTAGAGCACCTGGAGAAACCCACTCATTCATTCCACAGGGAGGACGCACAGCTCCTTACAGAGGTCACCAGGGCTGAATTTAGAACTCCAATGCCCCGAGCTGTAGTAGTGGCACTCTAACCACGATGCTACCGTGGCACCCCAAAATAGACTCTTGACTTCATAATCTACCTCATTGTGACCTTGCACCTGATTGTTCATCGCTGCACTTTCTCTGTAGCTGTTACATTTTATTCTGCATTCTGTTAGCTTGTTCTTCCTCAGTGCACTGTGTAACGAACTGATCTGTACAGACCACATACAAGACAAGTGTTTTACTGTATCTTAGTACACATGACAATAATAAACCAATGCCAATTGTCTATACAGGGATCGAACCCCAACCTTGGCATTATCAGTACCACCTTCTAACTATCTGAGCTAACCACTGTTCCACAACCTTCCTGTCTCCATTTACATCTCTGGGGCCAGGACTCACTTGGCACACAGTGGGTACACAAATAGGAGGAAATCAGCAGGTCAGGCAGCATCTATGGAGGGGAATAAACAGTTGACATTTTGGGCCAAGACCCTTCATCAGGACTGGAAAGGAAAGGGGATAGAAGCCAGAATAAGGCGGTGGGGGGGAAGAAATGGGAAAGGGTACACACTGTCAGATGATAGGTGAGACCAGGTGAGGGAGGGAGTAAGAAGCTGGGAGGAGATAGGTGGAAGAGGTAAAGCTGAAGAAATCTAATAGGTGAGGACAGTAGACCATGGCAGAAAGGGAAGGGGGGAAAACAGAGAAGGGGTCTTTATTGAGTCCTGATGAAGGTTCTCAGCTTGAAACATCGATTGTTTATTCCTCTCGTGGATGCTGCCTGACATGCTGAGTTCCTCCAGTAGATTGTGCATTCCTGCTGAAGGGTGTCAGCCTGAAACACTGACTGTTTATTCCTCTCGTGGATGCTGCCTGACTTGCTGCGTTTTTCCAGTAGATTGCGTATTGCTCCTTCCCCCACCCTTCTAGTTCTGGCTTCTTCTCCCTTCCTTCCAGTCCCGATGAAGGGTCTCAGCCCAAAATGTCAACCGTTTATTTCCTTTCTATAGACACTGCCTGTCATGCTGAATTCCTCCAGCATCAGTTGAATCTCTTGTGGATAAAGGAATCCCGTGTTTGGTTTTGGATTCTTTTGGCAGACTAGATGTTGGGCAGGAGGGAAGATAAAGCGAAAGGCAATTCTCTGGGTCTCACACCAAAGTCATAGTCAATGCAAATAATGATCATGCCTCTGAAACATTCCTTCAGTGAGAACAGGGCTCACATGATACCTCCCACCACTGAACAGGGGTCAACAGACAAAACTTCAGAATTATTATCACTGGAATATGTCATGAAATTTATTGTTTGTGGCAGCAATACATCGCAAATACACAATTAAAGTTATAAACTACAATAATATATAAATTAAATAAGTAGTAAAAAAAGAGAAAAAAAAAGGGAAATAATGCTCATGGGTAAAATTCAGAAATCTGGTGGCAGAGGGCAAGAAGCTGTTTCTGAAATGTTGAGTGTGTCTTTAGGCTCCTGTACCACCTCCTTGACAGCAGCAGTGAGAAGAGGGGATGTTCTAGACAACAGGGGTCCTTAGTGATGAATGCAACCTTTTGGAGGCATCGCTTTTTGATGGTGTCCTCGATGCTGGGGAGGCCAGTTCCTGTGATGGAGCTGGCTGAGTTTACAACTTTCTGCAGCTTTTTCTTCATCCTGTGCAGTGACCCGTCTGGACCAAACAGTTGATTCAGGTTGAAGAATCAGATTGTTGCTAATCAGCAACTAAAAATGCAGGAAACTGGGGAGGAGGAGTTCAGCAGAAATGCACAACAGAGCAATAGACCCCCATCTTCTCCAAAGACAAAACTTCTTGTCCAATCCAAAGTTCAAAGCCATTCCCATGAATAAACACTAAACTACAGCCAGTGGACAGCACACTACACGGGGATGTGCGAACAGAGAGCCCTTCATGTTGCAGGCTAGGGACATTCACCAAGATTTATTGAAAACTCCAAGAACCAAGTCCAGAATGGAAGGACATTCGCCACACTCAACATCTACAGCAAAGCAAACAGCAGGGAGGGACTGTATTCACCTCCCTTTCCTGTACCCTCTATGCCCCAGGGAATCTCAGCTTTAGAGAAGCAGTTAGGTAGTTAGGAACAGAATTAGGCCATTCAGACCATCAAGTTTGCACTGCAATTTGATCATGACTGATTTATTCTCTCTCAACCATATTCTCCTGCCTTCTCTCTGTAACCTTTGGCACCCTGACTAATCAGGAACCCATTAACCTCCGTTTTAAATATAGACATCCTGGGCAATAAATTCCACGGATTCACCATCTTCTGACAAAACAAATTCCCCCTCATCTCTGTTCTAGACGGACATCCAACTATTCCGAGTTTATGTCCCTTGGTCCTAAACTCCCCCTCTATAGGAAACATCTAGCAAAGCCTTTCAATATTTGGTAGGTTTCATTGAGATGCAGCACCCCACCCCCGCTCCACCATTTCTCAGAGTCAGAGTCGACAATCCGATGGCACTCAACAACAATTTTTCTGAACTCCAGCCGGTTCAGCCCAGACCTCCTCACACATTCACAAACCTCCGCTGGATCCTCTGGGTGCCAGCATATGCTTTCCTAGCCAAGGCGTCCAAAACCGCTAATACTCCAAATGTTGTCTAACCAGTGCCTTACAAAGCCTTATCCACGGGAAAGGATGGGAGAGATGGCTGGGATACACAACATTTTACGACATAGGCCAGTGATGTTGAACCCGATTCTGACATTGGGCAAGGTTGGGTTAACGGACCTGCTGTCCAGCTTGACGCTTCCTACCCCAACAATACCTTAGTCGCCCAGAGCCGAAATGAGCGAGTGAAGACCTCCGTGGGTCAGGGTCGACCATGGATGTTGAGTCCTAGCTGTCTAGATACGCCGATCAGGGCAGTACGATGTGGAGAGCAAGCTCCCCGTCTCCACGCATCTGATGAACCCATAAGCACGGCAGAGACCGATACTGTACCGTCTGGTACCAGAGGTGTCTAATGAGCTGCCATGATGCGTTGAACTCAATGGAGGACTCTCAGGACTGCCAAAACAAACCTTTTAAAAAGGCTACAACCACGAGACCCTTCCCCCTTTGGCGAATCGGGTATACAGAACGAACGGGTCCACTACTAACACTCCAGGGTCTAACGGGCCCGAACACCATTCCTTACCGCGACAAATGCGACAGGGGACCGGGGTGGAGCGGAGAGAGTTTGTACAAAAAAAATGGGCGTGACAATACGTTGTTTTAAATATTAACGGGCGGGGGGTGTCTGTTAAGGTAACCCCTCTTAGCAAGTATCAACCGTTCACCGCCTTTTCAACGCGCTCCGACCAGGTAGAATTGACCACCCTTTCAAGTTACATCTGGGACAACAGAGAATAGAGCAGCTCCCCTCCTCTCCCCAGCCGCCCGGAGTCCCTTGTTCCCACAAGGGACCTCCGGCCACTTTCGGAGCCATTCCTCAGCCCAAACACCAGCGGTAGTCCCTCCCCACCAACGGCCTCTCACCTATCACACACTGTCTTTCTCCAATGTCCTTTCGCTCGTTTTGTGTGATATTTAACCGACTCAAGTCCCGCCGGCTCTTTATAGGGCCCCCGGACTGGAGTCACAGGCAAGACACACTTGTGGCCGTGGGGGCAGGGCGCAAGATCCGCCCAATTAGAGCCGCTGCTTTCAGTAGAACTCTGTCTCCATCGGGATAGGACGTATATTCGAGGACAGGTCGTTCTGTATTTTGCGATGATCATACCCTTGTGTTTACAGCAGACATTGGATATAACTGTCTACAGTTTCACAACTACCTGAGTCAACTTGGAAGTTTACAAACTTGGAAAACAGCATAATCAAACATCCTTTCGTACTGAGTACGGTTGCTGTATCAAGACTCCTGGGTGATTATCATGATATCAATTAACTCCGACTTCTGTCAACTGCCGCGCAATTGTCCAAGATCAACTAATTAACGCACGAGACGAGACTGGCTCAGTAATTGGTCTCAGTAATTGGCCTTCGATTGGAGACCAATTTCTGCTCCTGAGTACAGACTCCAGGCTGAAGAAATCCAACATTACATCTGAAAACTGGGAAGAGATTACCCTCAATATATACACCTGGAGGAAATCTGTTTATGAGGGAGTTGCGTGACGTGAGAGCGGCCTCCGCCGTGCTGCAGAGAACGAACGGCAGCTGTGATGGGAGAGAGTGAGGAACCAAAAGAGCCAAACTCTAACCACAGACACCACTTACTCTGCACCGGAGTGCGCGGGTCCTGGGCGGGTCTCTCCAGCCACCAATAGACAACCCGTAGGAGGACATCACACTCAACTCGAGTGACCTGACATTCAGTGAGGTTCCAATATTCAAGGCACAACATTGTTTAATGTCATTGCCAGTACACGTGTAAAGGAGAACAAAATAATTGTTACCCCAGATCTGATGCAACAGAAAACAATAAGTATAAATACATATTAGCTTGTACACATAGTGATCGTATGGCGCTGGGCACAAGAGTGTCTGCACACAAGGTGACTGACAGGAAATGATAAATAGTGGTGTGGAGGGGTGGGTCAGCCTCACTGCTTGAGGAAAGTTTTTGAGTCTGGGGGCCCCGGCGTGGGTGCTACGTAGCCTCCTCTATGATGGGAGTAGGAGCTGATCTCCATCGCATCTCTTGGTTAGTAAGGGTTCATTCTCTCGGTTTTCGAATCGATTTGACAGAGCATTTATCGTTTTGATAGGCAGCTCCTTCTCGCCTCCAGCATCTGCCGTGTGAAGAATCAGAATGCTCTTCCTTGTCGAAGCCTTCTCGTCGGCTTCATGTCCATGGTTTGCTGAATTAGGCCTTATCTTCAGATATCCAGAAATGATTTTGTTTTTATTCCCTCACGGAGTTCTGCACAACATCCATTATCAAAGATCCCCACCATCCAGGGTATGCCATCTTCTCGCTGCTCCCAAGCTAAAGTGGACAGTATCCTGACTGGTATGGAAACACTAATATACAGGAATGGAAAACCCTACAGAAAGTGGTGGGCTCGGATGTGTTGAATAATATTGACATGGGCTCAGCCCAGCGCACATCCCTCCCCACCACCGGTAGCACGTGCGCAAGGTGCGACAAGGAAAGAGTTAAAACGGTGCGCTAACCGAACGGAGCACCGACACTTTGTTCAGCTTTTTCTGTGTGTGGAAGTTCATGAAGGCGACAGCCAAGATGTTAAGCTGATAGAGGCAGTGTGCAGACACAGTGCAGTCACCCAGGCTGAACGTGACCCTTAAAAGCCGAACACTTGTACAGCCTTGCTGTTTGAGCATGGGATCCAAGGTCACCGAGCATACCAAGACTAGATAAAGATGCAAACGAAGGAATCTATGGAAACATTTACCATTGGACAGTTATTTTACTAATTCTGGAGTATTATTGGTCTTTAACAGGTAGATGTAATTGGTTAATAGCAACTGAAATATGTATTATGATTGGTACTTAAATAGGCTGGGAGGAGATGAGTCTCTACCAGAGGAGGTTTAACGCGCTGCTTTCCTCCGCTAGCCTACGGGTCACCCTTGGACAAGGAGCAGCACCTGATTAGCCCCCAGTCAGGGTCACGTGAAGCCATGCAGATCGCACGTCCTGGTGGTGTGACCACTGACACCAGGCAGACAATCTCTGAATAGTATTGATAATGGATGGGATCACCCGTCGTGTAAAGGCACAGTCCAGAAGGGGGA
The DNA here is from genome assembly GCF_963921235.1 of Mobula hypostoma. Taxonomy (NCBI): domain Eukaryota; kingdom Metazoa; phylum Chordata; class Chondrichthyes; order Myliobatiformes; family Myliobatidae; genus Mobula; species Mobula hypostoma. Next base: position 166,126,184 of record NC_086098.1, on the reverse strand, counting down.
AATGTGGTAGACTACTTCCGTGGAAAATTTTGTCAAGAACAATCATGATCACCCACGTCATACGACACGGCACTCAACGACGATGACGACTGAAATATGCAAATGAGGAGATTCAGAAGCGCACAAAGCTTCCGTTGGATCGATATTTGTATACAACCAAGCGATTTTTCCGTATAAGAATGCATTTGTTTGTTCAGACGTCAGAACAGTGTAGTGACAGGCGTGATGTTCTCCTTTGCACAAGTAAATAAAGTGTGATTGAGGTACGAGTGTGAGTTGTCAAAGTCCAGTCAATCGCCCTCAAGAAAGGAGCATCCGTCATCAAAGACCCCTACCATGCAGGCTATGCTTTCTTCCCGGTGCTACCATCGCGCAGAAGGTACAGAAGCCTTAGGCCACACGTGGCGAGGTTTATGAACAGCTACTTCCCTTCAGCCGTTCGGTTCTTAAGCCAACCTGCACAATCCTAATCACTACGTCAGTGTAGCAACACCTTTGATCATTTTGCACTAAAATAAACGTTCTGTGTAAAGATTGTGTGTGATCTATCACCCTGTCACTGCACTGTAAACATTCTGAAACGCTTTTAATACTGCTGTTTACATTGTAAATGCAAGCTGGTATACTATAGTGAGAGTGCAGAGGTTTACAAGGATGTTGCCTGGATTGGAGAGCGTACCTTATGAGAATAGGTTGAGTGTACTTGGCCTTTTCTCCTTTGAACGACAGAGGATGAGTGGGGACCTGATAAGAGGAGTGTAAAATAATGAAAGGCATCGATCGTGTTGATAGTCAGAGGCTTTTTACTAGGGCTGAAATGGCTTAGGTGCTTGGAAATAGGTACTGAGGAGATGTCAGGGGTGAGTTTTCACACAGAGAGTGGCGGGTGCGTAGAACACTACCAGCGACGGTGGTGGAGGCAGATACAATAGGGTCATTTAAGAGCCTCTTAGATAGGCACATGGAACTTAGAAAAATAGAGGGCTATACGCTAGGGAAATTCTAGACAGTTTCTGGAGTAGGTTACATGGTCTACTGTGTTGGGCGCGTGGCCAAGTGGTTAAGGCAATCGTCTAGTGATCTGAAGGTCGCTAGTTCAAGACTCAGCTGAGGCAGCGTGTTGTGTCCTTGAGCAAGGCACTTAACTACACAGTGCTCTGCAATGACACCGGTGCCAAGCTGTATCAGCCCTTGCCCTTCTCTTGGACAACATCAGTGGCGTGGAGAGGGGAGAATTGCAGCATGGGCAACTGCTGGTCTTCCATACAACCTTGCCCAGACCTGAGCCCTGGAAACCTTCCAAGGCGCAAATCCATGGTCTCACGAGACTAATGGATGCCTATTAAGCATAAAGACACAATGAATATACAGAAATATAAAAACATTCCTATAGAACAGAATGCAGATGTAACTGTGAGGCTGTAAACACACAAGATTAATTGCATTTACATAGGCTGTTTGTATGTACATAATCTGACACTAGGTGTAGGAGTGTCTGTACGTAAAGTGACTGACAGGAAATGCTTTTGTTACATGTTGCACCAACACACCACAGCAAATTCCTAATGCATACAAATAAATACTCAGAGGCCACTGTATTAGGTACACCTGCTCATTAATCAGTCAATCATGTGGCAGCAACTCAATGCATAAAAACATGCTGACATGGTCAAGAGGTTCAGTTGTTGTTCAGACCAAACATCAGAATGGGGAAGAAATGTGATCTAAGTGACTTTGACTGTGGAATAATTGTTGGGGTGGTTTGAGTATCTCAGAAATTGCTGATCTAGGACTTCCACGCACAACAGTCTCTAGAGGTTACAGAAAATGGTGTGAAAAACAATAAAGAACCATTCAGTGAGAGCTGTTCTTTGGGCAAAAATGCCTTGTTAATGACAGAGGTCTGAGGAGAATGTCCAGACTGGTTCAAGCTAACAGGAAGATGACAGTAATTCAAAATAACCATGCCTTACAACTATGGTGTGCAGAAGAGCTTCTCTGAATGCATCATTAAGGAACTATTGCACCCTCCATTTGTATGAGAAACTCAGTCATACTGTGACCACTCTTTGCAAGAGGATCCCTAACTACAAGATCACTAATTTTACCTGTCCCATTGCATAGGACCTGATCCAAGATAACATGTTCCCTTGTAGGTTCAGTCACATGCTGGTCAAGAAAGCCATCACAGATGCATTCTATGAAGTCCTCCTCGAGACTGCCTCGACCAACTTGATTCACCCAATCTATGTGCAAGTTAAAGTCCCCCATGATAACTGCTGTCCCATTCTTACATGCCTCAGATATTTCTCTGTTTATTGCCTGTGCCACTGAAATATTATTATTTGGTGGTCTATAGACATTCCCCCCCGCCAGTGATTTTCTTCCCTTTACTATTCCTTATCTTTACCCAGATAGATTCAATATACTGCTCCTTAGATCTTATATTGCCTTTCACTATCACCCTGATCTCATCTTTAATTAAGAGTGCTACCCCACCTCCCTTACCTTCCTGTGTATCCTTCCATATTATCTGATATCCTTGGATATTTAATTCCCAACCCTCTCCACCATGTAACCACGTTTCTGTAATGGCCACTAAATCATACCTCTTCATACTTATTTGTGCCCCAAGTTCACTGACCTTGTTTTGAATACTATAGGCATTCAAATAAAATGCCCTTGCACTCATTATGCCTTTAAAATCTAGTAATCTTTGTCTCTTTTGCTCTTGACTTTCCTGCACCCCACCCTTACTTTTCTATTTTAACTCCTGCTTTTATTTTATCTTTATCCGCACTTTGCTCTTTTACTTTATCCACACTTCTCCAATCTGTTGAACCCCATCCTCCCCTAATATTTAGTTTAAAGCCCTATCCACAACCCTAGTTATGAGCATTAAAGGTTTACAAGTCCACCAAGCAAAGTTGAAGTGCTATTCCATCCCAGTGGATGAAGATGAGATTACTTCACCAAACACAGATGATGTAGCCTTTTCAACCACTGACTCACAATCCACAGTGATTCGCTCTGGAGAGAGTCATCATACTCCAGGTCAGACGGGAGATAACCCAGGTCAGGTTTCAGACCACAGTACCCAGGTAGATTCTTCGCATGATGGCGGTGGTGAGGAAGTAGAGAAGAAGAGGAAGGTCAAGTGGCCAGCAATGGCAGATGAGAAAGCTTGGCGTGTATTTGATGAGGATATCAGTATGATGAGGATATCAGTATGATGTTGGAGAACACTCTCAGGGGAACATCAAAGAGAAAGTTGGAAGTGATGGGCGATATGATTTACGATGTTGGAAAGTACAGATTTGGTTTGGTTGAGTTGAAGAAAGCAAAGCCTACACAGCAACCAAGCAGGCGCCAGAGGGAGATTAGTAGGTTGTGGAGAGAGCTTAGATCGTTGAGACAGAGGTGAAAGGTAGCAAGTGAGGGTGACAAGCCAGGGCTTGCTGATCTCCAAGAGCATTTTCGAATAAAGTTAGCATCACTCCGTCATGCAGAGTCACAACGTAAAAAGAGAAAGAAGAGAGAGAAGGCAAGAAAGTCGTTCTTTGAGAACCCTCATGAGTTCACAAAGAAACTGTTTGAACAAAGTCAGAGCGGGCAGCTTAACATCTCTCAACAAGAACTTGAGGATCACCTGGCAAGCACTTACTCTAACGAACAGCGGGAGGCTCCTTTGCTTGACATTTCAGGGCTTGTGAAGCCTACCAAGCCAGGAGTGAAGTTCGATCTGTCAGAACCCAAACTGGCAGAAGTTGAACGGTTCATCAGAAAGGCAAGGTCAGGCTCAGTGCCAGGCCCTAATGGAGTGCCGTATAAGGTGTTCAAGAAGTGTGAAGAGCTGAGGAAATACTTGTGGAGATTGTTAAAGGTGGTGTGGAGACAAGGTGTTGTTCCTTTGTCATGGAGTGAGGCTGAAGGAGTATACATCCCGAAGGAAGAGAATTCTTCTACATTGAATCAGTTCCGACCAATTTCACTCCTGAATGTAGAGGGGAAAATTATGTTTGGCACTCTGGCAGAAAGAATATCTTCATTTGTGATAGAGAATGGATTAGTAAATACATCTGTGCAGAAGGCAGGAATACCAGGCTTCCCAGGATGCCTTGAACATTCTAGTATGATATGGCATACCATCCAGGAGTCAAAAAGGTTGAGAAGAAATCTGGTTGTAGTTTGGCTTGATCTGGCAAATGCGTATGGTTCTGTTCCCCATGTCCTGATTGAGTTTGCGATGGAATTCCTATGGATTCCTGCTAAGGTGAGGAACTTTGTTATGCAGTACTACAACGATTTCCGGATGAGGTCTTCCACTCAGCAGTTTACAACTAGGTGGCAGAGCTTGGATGTTGGAATCCCAATGGGATGTGCGATTTCACCCATCCTTTTTGTGTTAGCCATGGAAGTCATTGTGAGGGCTGCAGAATCAGTGGGACCAGGTGTCGCACTTGATGGTGGAGAGGAGTTACCACCAATACGAGCGTTCATGGACGATCTCATCCTTTTGGGTCCCAGTACGGAGGCAGTGGAAAATGTACTATATAGACTCAAGGAGCTAATGGATTGGGGAGGAATGAAGTTCAAGACCAGGAAATCAAGGAGCCTTGTTCTTAGGAGAGGAAAGCTGGTTGACTTTCATTTCACCCTTAGTGGAGAGGAGATTCCATCCGTTCAGGACTAACCAGTTAAGAGTCTCGGGCGATGGTACACAGAGGAGCTGAGAGACACCAAGAGGGTTCAAGAGACAGGAGAACAGATCAGCAGAGGTCTGATGTCTGTTGACAAGTGTGGCTTGCCTGGCAAGTTGAAGTTGTGGTGCTTGCAGTACAGCCTGATGCCATGGATAATGTGGCCACTAACTGTCTATGAAGTAGCAATGTCCCATGTTGAGGCAATGGAACGGAAGATCAACAAGTATGTGAAGAAGTGGCTTGGAGTACCGAGCAGCCTCACCAACGTTGCAACCCACAGTAGCCAGACAAAGCTTACCATCCAGTGCAATCCCTTGTTGAAGAGGTCAAGGTAGCCAAGGTAAGATCATTCTTGATGCTTTGAGACTCAAAAGACCCTGTCATCAAGAACACCCAGCCGGATGTGAGATCAGGCAGGAAGTGGTCAGCCCGTGTAGCAGTTGATGAGGCAGAGTCTAGATTGAAGCACAAGGAGATGGTTGGGGCTATCCAGCTAGGCCACCAGGGACTTGGATGGACAACCCACAAGTGGTGGTCATCTTCTACAGGTAAGGAGCGCCATGAGCTTGTAACACAAGAAATACGAGAGGTAGAAGAGGAGAAGAGGTTAGCTAAAACAGCTGGCCTGGTTAAACAAGGGGCTTGGACCTGGTGGGAAAGTGTTGAACAACGACATCTATCTTGGAATGTTCTGTGGCAGATCGAACCGCTCCACATTTCTTTTCTATGCAGAGCAGCGTACGATCTGTTCCCAACACCTGCCAACCTCAGCACCTGGTATGAAGGTAAGACAGACAGGTGTGCTGCTTGTGGTGAGAAGGGAACACTTCAACATATCTTGAGTGCCTGCAGTCAATCTTTCCAGAGGCGTGTACACTTGGAGACATAACAACGTTCTCAAAGTTGTAACAGAAGCGGTTGAGCTGAGAGTACTGCAGCACAACTTATCTCATGCCCCATGCTGCACAGAACATCGCATATCATTTGTGAAAGAAGGCTCCAAGTCAAGGGTGTACAGCACAGGTTCACGATCAAGCATACTTTCTTCAGCCAATGATTGATGTGTCAAGGTTGACCTAGGTGGGAAAGGCAGTTTCCTGGAGCAAATAGCTTTCACAACAGTGCGTCCAGATATAATCGTATGGTCTGACACCAGTAGAGAAGCGGTTATTGGTGAACTCACAGTCCCCTGGGAAGACAACATCGATGAAGCCCATGAGCACAAGTTAACCAAGTATGCAGAATTAAGATCAGAGTGCAGAGACAGAGGGTGGAAGGCCTCATGCCATCCATTCGAAGCAGGCTGCCGTGGATTTATTGCGTTCACTTTCCAGAAGTGGCTGTGTGACCTTGGCTTCACTAGAAGAGAGATCAAGTCAACCAGCAGAGCTGTAGCTGAGGCAGCAGAGAAAGGATCAGCATGAGTGTGGACCAAGTATGTCCAGATAGTTAGACAGTGTATACATATCTTGCAAACCCTTCAGTAGTTGCATAGACACCTGAAGATCAGACTACCTGTTGGATGGAAGTGACCAACAACTCTGATAGAGGCAGATGCCAAGTTTTTAAGCTCACCAGTGGGAGGTGGTGCTTTAGCACTGCTGGCCCACCACCTCGAGGGAGTCTTGATCATAAGCGGGCCGAAACTCCTGAAGACAGGTGGCAGATCAAATGATGATCCCACTGGTGATAGCACAGGACAGTTAACATCTAAGTCCACGTGTATTTTTTAACTGATTCGCCAGGATCCAGGTCCCATCACAGTTCAGGTGGAACCTGTCCCAATGGAATAGCTCCCTCCTTCACCAATACTGCTGGCAGTTTCCCATGAATTCAAAGCTGCTTCTTTCACATCAATCCTTGGGCCACACATTTAACTCTCTAAATCTTCTTAACCATATGTCAATTTGCATGTGGCTCGGGTAGTAATCCAGATATTCCCACCATTTTGGCTCTGCTTTTTAATTTAGTCCCCAGCTGCTCAAATTCCCTCATTCTATCTATGTTGTTGGTACCCACATGGACCACAACAATCGGATTTCCCCTCTCACTGCAAGTTCCCCTGCAGGTCCAATAAGATGTCCTGAACCTGGGCACCAGGCAGGCAACACAGCCTTCGGGATGCTCTATCCTTGTGACAGAGAGCTCTGTCTATTCCCGACTATAATATCCCCAATTACCACTACATTTCTCTTCTTTCCCCCTCTTGAATGGCTCCCTGAACCACAGTTAGGTTTCTCATTCTCCCTACAGCCCTCACTCTCATCCATACAGGGAGCAAGTATCTTAGACCTCTTGAACAGCTCAAGGGTTGAGGCTCCTCCAGTACTGTCTCTTGGATCCCACTTCCTACCTCATTCACAGTCACACCCTCTTGCCCCTGACCACAGACCAAATTTGAGGCAGCTAATCTAATGGTGTGTCTACCTCCTGAAACAGAGAATCCAGGTAACTCTCCCCCTCCCTGATGTGCCACAGTGTTTGAAGCTCAGATTCCAGGTTGACTTTGAGCCCAAATTCCTCAAGTAGCCAACACTTGCTGCAGATGTGGTCACCAGGAACCACAGTGGGTTCAACCAGCTCCCAAAGCACACAGCAACCACCTGATCCTGCATCTTCCTTACTTTATTTAATTATTTATAGTTTGGTGACTTTTTATTCAACCACTACAAAAGCTTTAGTTGCTACCAACTGTGCCTCCTCATTGAAGCCCAAGCCAAAGGTGGTAAACTCTGCTCTCTCCACCAGTGAACTATACCACAAAGCGACTTTTAGTCCCACCTTGTAGAGGTGCTGTTAGGCTTTCCTTATAATATTTATATGGTGGGTCCAGGACAGATCCTCTGAGATAGTGACACCTAGGAATTTAAAGTTACTGACCCTCTCCACCTGATTACCAGCTCATGGACCAGAAATTTCCCTCTTCTGACCAGTTCCTTAGTCCTACTGACATTGAGCAAGAGGTTGTTGTTATCACACCACTCTGCAAAATTTTCAATCTCCCTCCTGTATGCTGATTCTTCACCCCCTTTGACACAACCTACACTGGTGTCATCAGCAAAATTGTGTACAGTGTTGGAGTTGTACTTAGCCACACAGTCATAGTGAGCAGAGTGGGGGCCAAGTAGATATCTCTACCATGCTGATGAAGATTGTGGAAATGTTTTTGCTAATGTGAATTGACTGGGGTCTACAAATAAGGAAATCCAGGATCAAACTGCACAAGCAGCCCGAAGCCACACACTCAATGATTCAGGAACAACTTCTTCCCCTCCACCATCAGATTTCTGAATAGACAATGAACCCACACACATGACTTCACTAATATTTTTGTTCTCTCTTTGCACACATATAATTTTTTATGTATTGCAATGTACTTCTGCTACAAAACATTTTACACATGCCAGTGATTTAAAACTCGATTCTGAATCATTGTGTACAGTACTGTTCACCACACTATCTGATGTGGTAGCAACTGAGTGCAGAATAGATCCCATGCACCAAGATATTGCATGGCTCAAGTTATAAGGGAAGGCTGTGTTTATTCTAACTGTAATGTAGTTGGCTGAGGACAAACTTAGAGGTTTATAACATCATGAGGGATCTATATAAGGTAGTCTTTCCCAGGGCAAGAAGGGATCTAGAAATATAGGGCACAGGATGAAGGTGAGAGGGGAGAAATTCAAAGGGGATCTGAAGGCAAGTTTTTCCGTCTGATAGTGCTTACTTGCAATAAGGTGTCAGGGAAGATGGTATTCTGAAGCTGAGACCTATGGTGGGAGAGTCCAAGACCAGAGGACACGGCCTCAAAGTAGAAGGGTGTCCTTTTAGGACAGAGAGGAGGAATTTCTTTAGTCAGAGAATGGTGAATCTGTGGAACTCATTGTCACAGGCAGCCGTGAAAGCTAAGTCATTTAAGGCAGAGATTGATAGATTCTTTCTTAGTCAGGGCATGAAGGTATACAGGGCAAAGGCAGGAGATTGGGCTGAGAGGGAAAGTGGATCAGCCATGATGAAATGGAATAGCAGACTTGATTGGCTGAATGGCCTAATTATGCTCCTATCCATCTCTCTGGCCCTACATTCCTCCTTAGAACACCTGGAGAATAAAGACACAAATGTAAGGCTCCTTTTCATTGACTACAGCTCTGCCTTTAATACCATCGTTCCAAATAAACTGATTCCTAAGCTCCGGAACCTGGGCCTTAGCACTCAGATCTGCACCTGGATCTTCAACTTCCTCACAGACAGGACCCAGGCTGTAAAAATAGGGGACAAGCTCTCCTCTACAATCACTCTGAGCACCGGTGCTCCACAAGGCTGTGTACTCAACCCCCTGCTGTACTCACTGTACACCCATGATTGTGCAGCCAAGTTTCCATCACTCAATATACAAGTTTGCTGATGACACAACAATTGTAGGCCGTATCTCGGGTAATGATGAGTTTGAGTACAGAGAGGAAATTAAGAACCTGGTGGCATGGTGCGAAGACAATAACCTATCTCTCAACATCAGCAAGGTGAAGGAGTTGGTTGTTGACTTCAGAAGGAGTAGCAGACTGCACAACCCAATTTACATCAGTGGTGCGCAAGTGGAACAGGTCAAAAGCTTTAAGTTCCTCAGGGTCAATATCACAAATGACCTGACTTGGTCCAACCAAGCAGAGTCCTCTGCCAAGAAGGCCCACTAGTGCCTTTTCTTCCTGAGAAAACTAAAGAAATTTGGCCTGTTCCCTAAAACCCTCACTAATTTTTATAGATGCACCATAGAAAGCATTCTTCTAGGGCGCATGACAACCTGGTATGGAAGTTGTCCTGTCCAAGACTGAAAGAAGCTGCAGAAGATCATGAACACGGCGCAGCACATCACACAAACCAATCTTCCATCTGTGGACTCACTTTACACCGCTGTCGGAGCAGTGCTGCCAGGATAATCAAGGACATGACCCACCTAGGCAACACACTTTTCGTCCCTCTTCCCTCTGGGAGAAGGCTCAGGAGCTTGATTTGGGAACAGCTTCTTTCCAACTGTGATGAGACTGCTGAACCGATCCCGACCTGGATCTGGGCCGTACCCTCCAAATATCCGGACCTGCCTCTCTGTTTTTTTGCACTACCTTACTTTCCATTTTTCTATTTATGATTTATAATTTAAGTTTTTAATATTTACTAATTTTAACTATTTTTAATATTTAGTATTTGTAATCCAGTCAGTGGGAAGCGCAGAATCAAATATCGCTGTGGTGATTGTTCGTTCTAGTACCAATTGTTTGGCGACAATAAAGTATAAAGTATAGGCTAAATGACAAGATTTCAGGTTATGCTGCAGATGCTGGAAATCTTGGGCAACACAGAAAATACTGGAGGAACTTAGGTCAGACAGCATCTATGGAAGGGAATAAACAGTTGATGTTTTGAGTCAAGATCCTCCATCAGGACTGGAAAGGAAGGGGGCAGAAGCCAGAATGAGGAAGTTGGAGGTGGGGCAAGGGGGAGAAGTACAAGATGTCAGGTGAAAGAGGGATGATATATGTGAAGTTGGGAGGGTATAGGCTGAAGAAGGAACTTGAGAGGGCAGTGAACCATAGAATAAAGGAAGGAGGTAAGAAACTAGAGGGAGGTCCTGAAGTTGGGGGAGAAGGCCACCAGCATGGGGCCATTGGACAGGTAATTGTATAGCAGGATATAGGCCCACTATAGACAGATGGGATTAGTGTAGACAGGCATTGCAATCAGCATTGCGAAAATGGGCTGAAGGGCCTATTTCTGTGCTGTATAATATCACTCCGGTATCCTTTTTTAGAGCAACTGACTCATAAATGCCTAAGTTTGAGCACAGTTACTGAGCTTCATGTTCTGTGACTGAAGCTATTCAGGTTTCCGTCACCTTTGCAGGGAGAGCTGGTGCTTTTTAGACAACATTTCTGAGAACACGTGGGCACTGGTAAGTATCCGGAACACTTTGCCAGAGAGAGTGGTGCAGCCAGAGTTACTGACAGTATTTATATAGATGAGCACTTGAATCAGCCAGGTATAGAAGCCAATGGGTTAAGTGGGGAGAGAACAGATTAGTACAGATAGTTACCCAATCTGTAACCAAGGAGTTATCTCTTTTTTTTTTAAAAACCTTGTCACCTCTACTGAGGCTGAGGCTGCTGATAGCAGCTCACCAGTCTCCTCTGCTCTGGGCCAATCTTTCAAGTCCAGACGTAGCCCATCTACACATCTTCTAGGCAAAGATCCTCTCTCTCCCAGGGATGAGGTCTTTGTAGCCTGAGTTGGTGTTTTTGTAGCTCTGGGATTTTACCGGATGTGCTCAATCCTCCTCCTTTCATAGCCAGGCTTGGAGTTATAGCAAGGAGTACTGGACAATAATTATGAGTAAATAGAAATACTGCTAATTTCCCAATGATTAAATTATCCTACCCGCCAAGAGGACTACAGACTTGCCGCAGTTTGGAGGCTTGTGTACCTCAATGATCCAGAGAGCTATTTTGGCTTTATGCTTCGGCTCTTTGTAGGGTCTCCCATGCCAAACAGGTCAAAGGATAGAGGCCAGACTAAGAGTGGTCCACCAGTCCTCCAGGTTCAGGGGTTCAGCTCAGGGACAACAACCCTGACTGGTAAAACAAAACTGTTATGGAAACAGCAATGAAGAATCATTCTACATCCGAGTGTGATGGTATTCCTGGGGTCTCCAACTGGGACGTGCACGACCCCCAGTAGTGAAAACTGGAAGGAAGCTACTGATATGATGAAGGAAACCCTGAACACCACTAGTGATGGAAGACTTTCAATGCCTGAACACCAGTGGTGTAACGGGCAGGAAGTAAACTTCCTATGGCTATATGAACTAAAAGCTTACAACCCATCGCAAACAACTCCAGATATCTTAAGTCATTAGTATAGAAACAGACCTTTCAACTCAACTAGTGGTGTAGTTATAAAATTCTCACCCTGCCCAAGGGAACAGAGATCATTAAGCTCACGGTAAGACAGGAAGTATACTACTTACTCAATAAAACTTTTATTTTCACTTTGAACTGTCTTGCACATGTTCAGGATTTATTTTCCTTGCAGTCCATTTAGAAAAAACTTACACAAATCTAATTGTACATCAAAAACAAATTTTAATATGTTTGTCCTACTGTTCCACAATCACGTGTGTGCTACAACAGCAACAGAAGTGAATGGAGGCAGAATACTGATCCGTAAAAAACCAAGCAGGTGGGCAGCTGCAGGATAAACAGATGTTGGACAAGGGGCCGTTCCAAATTCACTACCAGAGATCACCTAAAAGTCGGCTAGAAGAAATTTCAATAGTATTTTTTTAAATTCAGTGCATGGTGCATTTTTCCAGTGGACAAACAGACTAAAATGACAATCAGATGAGGGGTGCGCATCTGTGAAATGTGATCAGAACAGAAGTCAGAAGTGTATTTTGCGACACTGACTACTGTTGTACATTCACACCCAGACTGTTCCCTCTCCTTTCCATTCCAACTATGCAGATAAGAATGCATTCTAACAGAACCGTGACGCCACTCAGCTGATGCCCCTGGGTGCAGCTGAGGACAAGCCTTTCCAGTAAATCCTGACGGAAACCTAGCTATCGATACTTGGTGCCAGGGAAGTGAACAGTGTAGGTTGATGCGAGGACTGTTCTTGGGTCTAATTTAGAAAACATCATTACTTTGGGGGTGGGAGGGTAAATGAGAAATTAAATGGATGACATTGACCCCCACCCTTCTCACCAGCTCTATGAAAAGAAAGCTTCAGAGCATCAAGGTAGAATTTACAGGAAAGGTCAGGGCCGATGCATCAGTGAAGAAAAATACTACTTTAATACCAAGAATATGTGTGCACAGTGACTAGAAATAGGCTACAGCTGGTTACCAAAGTTACCAGTTACTACCACAGGTGAGTAGACATTATAACATTGGATGGATGTGAATGGAAGACAGAGAGAAACAACAACAGAAATGATCCCCATTGCATGGAATGCCAGGAAATGGAGATGGTGGTGGTGGGGGCAAGCACAAGGAACCCAGAGCAGAGGGAACAGACAGCTGATGTAACCGAGCACACCCTGATATGAAACCTGAACCGCCCATGGGAGGCAGTCAGTGGCCCACAGCGGATTGTGCAGAAGTGTGGGGAGGGGTAGGGACATGGACACTGAAACTACAAACAAACACTGGGGTCATCAGCATTTCGATTGTGCAGAAGGTAGTCCCAACTGGCTGGCTCGAACTGAAAGCCCACCAACTATTACACTATCAATTATCTGTCAAGACTCCCCACTAGCACCCAATTCCCAGAGCAGGAACAATTACTGAAGCAATGATGGAAGCCAGCGATACCATCTGTTCACAAGGCCATGCTGACAAAGTGGTGGGGGTGGGGTGGGGAGTGGTGGAGATTGCACAGGACAGTCTTGACAATGGGATCTTACCTGCAGGAAAATAGAGGAATGACCAGAGGAAAGTCACAGAACAGGAAGATGAAGAAAAGCTCTCTACCTAACAGGGCTGACTGATTAATTAATTTAACAAAGCAATGAGTCTCTCACCATGAAGTGCTCCAAGAATGTGATCCCTACACTTGTCTCTTCACTACACTTTCTCTTCAAAATTATCACAGGCTAACATTTAAATCCAAGAGAAATTTCAACTTACACACCAGGTAACATCCACCCACCCAAACCAAGATGTGCAGTAACCATGACAGGTTAGAGCTACTGCTGGTGACAGACTTCTCTCAGTGTTTGCTGGTGCATTGAAATACAGGCTGCTGGTGATGCTGGTATCTACGGGATGGGGAATCAGTGATATCTAACAGGAGAACAGTGGGGCAGTTAGGCAGACAGGAGGTGAAAGTGAATAAAGGGGGCAGGAAGTGACATGAGTTTAGTTCTCCCCTTCGGCCTGCTCCACTTCCTCTCCCTGGTTGTCTGAGGTCCACAACTGTAGGAAGGAAACAAAGTTCCAGTAAGAATCATTCACACAGCAAGTAGAAATCTTCCATTTAGAGAGTTTCCAGCACTATAAAACAATTCAAAGTTGGCAGCAAGTTTCAGCAACGTAGGAGAAGGAATCAACATACACCCTGGTTCAATAAAACCATCAGCAACCTTATTATTTTATTTAGAGATACAGAATGGTAACAGGCCCTTCTGGTCCAACTAGTCCACTAACCTGTACTTCTATGTAATGTGGGCGGAAACAGGAGCATCTGGAGGAAACCCATGCAGTTACGGGGAAGATGTACAAGTTCCTTACAGACAGCGGTGGGAATTGAATCCCGATCCCTGGCTCTACTCACCCTACCATTACGCTGCTGGTGTACAGGGCAGCAATGAAGGTCCTCCGTCTCTGGTGGTGTTCAGGGTTTCCTTCATCTCGGTTTTCACTACTGTCAGTCATGCAAATCTTGGGTGAAGACTCAGGAATACTGTCACACTCAGATGTAGAAGGATTCTGCATTGCTGTTTCTGTAAGTTTTGTTTGCCCAGTCAGGGTTGATCGCCCTGTGCTGATCCCCCCGAACATGGAGGACCAGTGGACCACTCTTAGTCTGGCCTCTACCCTTTGACCTGTTTGGCGTGGGTGACCCTACCAAAAGCCAAAGCATAAAGCCCTAACTCTGGCCATCATAGCTCTCTGGATCATTGAGGCATGCGAGTCTCCAAACCATGACAAGGTGTGTCCTCTTGGAGGTGGCATTGTAAAGCTCTATGCTAACCAGCACACTACTAGGCCACCCGAATATCACACCTTTCGGTCTTACTGTCAAACGGCTTCAAGAGTAGTATTACAACACCAGCTGTAGGATCATTTGATTTCCACTGCTGTTTGTGCATTCTGAATTAGTGATACAAAGCCCCAATGCTCTACCATATCCGGGGAATATTTAGTGTAATTGACTTTTACTTTTATATTCTCAACTGTGCCATGGTAGTGTAGTGGTTAGGGCAATGCTATTACAGCTAGGGGTGGAGCTCTGAGTTCATTTCTGATGTCAACTGTAACTGTAACGATGTAACTGTAACATTCTGCCAGTGGAATGTGTGGGTTTCCTCCGGGTGCTCCGGTTTCCTCCCACAGTCCAAAGACGTACCGGTTGGTAGGTTAATTGGTCATTGTAAATTGTCCTGTGATTAGGTGAGGGTTAAATCAGGGGATTGCTAGGTGGTGTGGCTTGAAGGGGCAGAAGAGCCTGTTATGAACTGTACCTCAATAAATAAATAAATAAATGCCCAACCATGGTCAGCATGGACAAGATGGGCCAAATGGACCCTTTGCTGTGCCATACGTTTTGCTGATACTAAACAAAAAAAATCCAAAAGCAAGCTGTTGCAGATACTAGAAATTCAAAAATAAAAACCAAAATGCTGGAAAGACAGAGATTGGATGTATAGGCATCATCCTGAAGTTTTTCCCTCTCCAGTCATTGTTCAGTACTTTCAGCATTTTCCCATTTTTATTACATAAAAAGTCACTAGTTTCTCTCTAGCAATGAACGTCACTGCACGTGTTTGTGCGTAGTGAGAACTAGCAGGTGTACCGTGGAGAGCACTCTAACTGGTTGCATCACCGTGTGGTACGGAGGGGCCACTGCACAGGATGGGAACAAGCTGCAGAAAGTTGTAAACTCAGCCAGCTGCATCACAGGCACTAACCTCCCCAGAACTGAGTTCTCCTTCAAAAGGCAAACCCCATTACCTAAGCGGTGCCCTCTTCTCATTGCTACCATCAAGGAGATGGTACAGGGGCCTGAAGACACACAGTCAACGTTTTAAGAACAGCTTCTTCCCCTCCACCATTAGATTTCTGAATGGCCCACTAGCCCATGAACACTACCTCATTATTTTGTGCTCTTTTTGCACTACTTTTTAAAAATTTCTTTTTGCAAATTAATAGTATTTAATTTTTATGTACTGCACCATACTACTGCTACAAAACAACAATTTTCACAACAATATGTCAGTGAAAATAAACCCGATTCTGATGCACAAAGTGCCTGAAAAGGCAAGCTGGGGAATCGATTTAATTGTTAGGAATTTGCTCTGTGCGTGATACTTACAGTTAAATTGTCCCGTAGTAACTGCATAATCAAGGTGCTGTCTTTGTATGAATCATCAGTCAAAGAGTCTAGTTCTGTAATAGCATCTTCAAACGCCTGCAACATAAAATGGTGACGATATGTTCATTCATCAAACAACAGACTAATCAATATCTGAGCAGTCAGCAACTTGTTATTGTGAAGCTTTCTACAGAGCCTGCAGCAGGGCTTGGACAGATGGGATGAATGGGCAACATGGCAGAAGGAATACAGTGTAGGGAAAGGTATGATTATGCACTTCGGTAGAAGGAATAAAGGTGTAGACTATTTTCTAAACGGAATGAATTCATAAATCAAGAGATGCAAAGGGACTGGGTTGTATTCATGCAGGATTCCACAAAGGTTCACTTGCAAGTTGGGTCTGTGGTAATGTGATGTCAGCATTCATTTTGAAAGGACTAGAATATAAAAGCAAGAATGTAACGCTGAGGATTTATAAGGCATTGGTCAGAGTGCATTTGGAGTATTGTGAGCTGTTTTGGATCCTTCATCTTAGAAAGGATGTGGTGTCATTGGAGGGGGTCCAGAAAACATTTGCAAGGATGATCCCAGGAAAGGAAGGATTAACATGTGTCTTATTGTCTTGAACTGAATTGAAATTTCAGCCCAAAACTGTAGGGGCAAACCAGTCAAAGCTAATCAGCTTGGAACACAGATAAACTTTTACTGCACAGTTTCAATTTAAACTACGCAAAGTGTCTACTTTAACCACACGGAAGATTTGTTGGTCTTCATGACTAGGCTTAGAGAGCAGTGTGAGAAGTAAATTTATTATCAAGCTACATATCTGTCACCATGATCTCCCCCGAGATTAATTTTCTTGCAAGTATTCAAAGGAACAAAAAGATATAACAGAACTTGTATAATTACAGTATATAACTATACATAACAAAGACTGACAAATAACCAATGGGCAAAATAGGTCAAATTGTGCAAATAATAAATAATAAAAAAGTAAATACTGAGAACATGTGCTGTAGAGTCCTTGAAAGTGAGTCTACAGGTTGTGGAGTCAGTTCCTACTGAGTTGCACGATCACAATACAAAGCACGTGCTTCGCTGACGAGATCTGTAATGGTAGTCCTGTTTACTATTCAGGTCTTAGAAACACAGAAAACATACAGCACAATACAGGCCCTTCAGCCCACAAAGCTGTGCCGAACATGTCCCTATCTTAGAACCGCCTAGGCTTTACCCATAGTCCTTTATCTTTCTGAGCTCCATGTAGCCATTCATGTACCTGTAGCCCTCTATTTTTCTAAGCTCCATGTATTCATCCAGGAGTCTCTTAAAAGACCCTATCATTTCCGCCTCCACGACCACCGTTGGCAGCCCATTCCACGCACTCACCACTCTGCGTAAAAAAACTTACCCCTGACATCTCCTCTGTACCTGCTTCCAAGCACCAACTGTGCCCTCTCGTGCTAGCCATTTCAGCCCTGGGGAAAAGCCTCTGACTATCCACACGATCAATGCCTCTTATTATCTTGTACATCCCTATCAAGTCACCTCTCAACCTCCGTCACTCCAAGGAGAAAAGGTCCAGTTCACTAACCTATTCTCATAAGGCATGCTCCCCAATCCAGGCAACATCCTTGTAAATCTCCTCTGCACCCTTTCTATGGTTTCTATGTCCTTCCTATAGAGAGGCGACCAGAATTAAGCACAGTACTCCAAGTGGGGTCTGACCAGGGTCCTATACAGCTGCAACATTACTTCTCGGCTCTTAAAGTCAATCCCACGATTGATGAAGGCCAATGCACTGTATGCCTTCTTAACCAGAGTCAATATAGACTCAGATCCCAAGATCCCTCTGATCCTCCACACTGCCAAGAGTCTTGTCATTGATGCTACATTCTGCCATCATATTTGACTTACCAAATGAACCACTGTACACTTATCTGGGTTGAACTCCATCTGCCACTTCTCAGACCAGTTTTGCATCTTCTCTCAATGTCCCATTGTAACCTCTGACAACCCGCCACACTATCCACAACACCCCCACCTTTAAGTCATCAGCAAATTTACTAGCCCATCCCTTCATTTCCTCATCAGGGTCATTTATAAAAATCACAAAGAGTGGAGGTCCCAGAACAGATCTGTGAGGCACACTACTGGTCACCGGCCTCCATGCAGAACATGACCTGTCTACAACCACTCTTTGCCTTCTGTGGGCAAACCAGACACAAATGTGTGCTTTGCACAATAGTTATTCTCAATGGACACTATGCAAAAGCAATTTTTTTTTTTTTTTTAATTAAAGCTTTTTCCACATGGGAACATGGTGGCAGTCTCCTCTCCCCACCTCCCACCAATTTAAACTATTGTTAGAGTGGGATGTGAAGGTTAATTTTCTTGTAGTTTAAATTTCCTATGCTTTCTTGTAATTTTATATAATCTCCTGTAGACATGTAATTGTTCAGTGAATTGTTTGGATCTGATCTGGCTATTTCATAGGTTAATTGTTATCACTGGAATGTTGTTATCTCCAGTTTGAGTGTGAGATGACCACAACTGCTTCACCCTTTCTCTTCCTTTGGTCTCTCTTTTTTGCCTGTCATTCTTATAATATTTAATAAAACAGCTGTAAGCAACAAGTTTTATGCCTCATTCTCGACTTCCGAGAAACCTACGGATCGCAAAAGTTTCAGGATCCGACACTGCTGTGGGTACTTCAATGCAGTTTCTTTCATTTCTATCCAGCCTGCATTTAGCAATGCATAAACACAAGAGGTTCTGCAGATGCTTGAGATCCAGGGTAACTAACAATACTGAAGGAACTCAGCAGGTCAGGCAGCATTGATGGAGAGGAATGAAGAGTTGATAAACAAAGCTTCCCTGCACATCTGCTCTCACTCCCTTTCACCTGCTACTCACCTCCTATCCCAGCTTCCCCTTCAATAGAAGTCCTTCATAACTTCTGACAGCTGCAATGTGACCCCACTACCAATCACACCCCTTCACCTCCTTTCTGCACTACAGAGACCGTTCACTTTGTGCCCATCCATCAAGTTCCATCCCACACAACACCTGTCTATTCATTTGTCTCCCAGTTAACAAACAGCCCAATCATTCTGGTTGAAGTCATGATTCACTCAAATTTCTTCAAATCCAGTGCACTGTATTTTCTGTTCATATTGCAGCCTCCTCCACAAGCGACAAATGTAGAACACTACAGCACAGTGCAGGCCAATCACCCCACAATATTGTGCTGACCTTGTAACCTACTCGAAGATCAGTCTAACTCTTCCCGCCCACATAACCTCAGAATCTCAGGATTGTACGTGGTGACATGTATGTACTCTGATAATAAATTTTACTTTGAACTTTGAATATTAGGCAAGAATTTGCAGCTTTATAAAACTCTGGTTAGGCTACATCTGGAGTCCCGCATTCAGTTCAGGAAAGACGTGGAGGCTTTGGAAAGGATGCAGAAGAGGCTCACCAGGATGCTGCCTGGGTTAGAGGGACTGTACTACAAGGAGAGGTTGGATTTCAGTGGAGGGTCAGATGCTGAGGGGAGACCCGATACAAGTTCAAGAAGTTTGAGAGGCCTGGATAGAGTAATTAGTCAGTATGTTTCCCAGAGCCAAAATAAAATTAAAGGGCGTGCATTTAAAGTGAGAGGAAGGAGAGTTCAAAGGAACTCTTCCTTCACAGTGGCTTCTACGGATTCAACCAGTGTTATTGTCCTTTTTGCGACTGCAAGACCCTGCTGGACATTAAATTACTGCAGTCTACTCTATCAGTGAGTTGCTCGCCAGTAGAAACCTGAAGAAGCTGGACTTAATATGCATCGTCCTAATGTCTGTGTCAGAGGAATTAGTGCATGAAGGCTGTGTGCAGTCTAACAGCAGGTGATCATCTGAGTTGCTTTTCTTGCGATCACAAGATGCTGTTGGACATTGTTGATGTGGAACGCTGCAAGTCTGACTCATGTTTTATTGGCGGGTGGCAGGGAAGCTGCGTGGCCTCGGTTGTATCAAGCATCGGGCCTCAAGCCGCAGTGTTGCCTGTACACAGTGACCGAGGAAAGGCGGGGTCGCTGTGGCCTGGCATCCAGGCTGGAGTCAGTGCTGCCTCCTAGTGTCCACTTGGCAGAAGACAAACTGTACCGTGGTCAGCTTCAGATTTCTGCAACGTTCACGGACTTGGGGCCTTGGACTATATTTTTTATATGTGACTGTATTTTATTGATATCTTATACGTGCTTGCCATCCTGCAAGTGCTTGGTGCTGTGTGTCACCATTGCTACTGTATTTGGTCCCTTGGCCCTGGAGTAATGCTGTTTCGTTTGGCTATATTCATGGACATTCATGTACGGTTGAATGACAATTAAACTTGAACTTGAAGGAGATATGTGGGGCAGTTTTGTTTCATAAACAATGGTGGGGACCTGGAATGTGCTACCAGGGGTGACAGTGGAGGAAGTTAAAAGGCTGACGGATAAGCACATGAACAGACAGACAATGGAGGAAAATGAACAGAAGTGATGAAGTATCATTAACCCAATGACTTTGGCCCGAGATAGTCACAGACTACACCCCATCAGCAGGCCCTTACGTCCATGTAGCCTATGCAGAATTGTTATTCTGACTAGTCCCACCGACCTGCATCTGGACCATAGTCCACCCCAGAACCAAAGGACGTACTCCTCTGACGTATTGCTGTATGTAACCATGGTGCCCCCCCCACAGTTGGCTTAGTACACCTAGCTTCAGTTAAGATGAATCTGTGGAATTCATTGACATAGACGTCAGAGGAGGCCAAGTCATTGGGTATACTTAAAGCAGATTGATAGGCTCTTGATTCGTCAGGGCGTCAAACGTTACAGGGAGAAGGCAGGGGAATGGGGTTGAGAGGGATAATAAATCATCCAATATTCAACAGTGGAGCAGACTTGATGGGCTGAAAAACCTAATCCTGCTCCTATGTCTTATGTATGAAAGGCTGGACAATTGAACCAGGGAGCAAATGACGAGTGCCTCTAGCTAGAATGATGCAGCACACCCTCCAAACACCTTGTGATGTCACTCACCGATTTTGCCAGCTTGCATGCCTTTTCAGGAGAGTTCAGGATCTCGTAGTAGAACACGGAGAAGTTGAGGGCCAGACCAAGGCGGATGGGATGAGTTGGTTGCATGTCAGCCTCGCTGATTTGAAATGCCTCATCGTAGGCCTTTTGTGCGCACTCCACGGTAGCTTCAAAACAGAAATGCCAGTTTGGGTGATGGTAGATACTTGTGCAAACAAATCAGGTGATATGACAATGGTCCATTAACTAGCGACATGTAGAACCATGACTGCAGTAACACCTCTTCAGTATATAAACAAGCTTTTTAGTCCCATAGGATCTACATTATACATCAGCTTCCAGCCTCCCCTACATCTCACCTGATCAGCCTTTCCTTTCAGTCCTTGCTTCATGCTTCTGCACTTGCATTATTCACTCCATTGGCTCTAACACACAACTTTTCTTGCTATGTTAAAGCTGCTTCATAAATACAAATGCAGTTTGAAAACCCTAACAATCGGTAGAACCTCTCAATTCTTCAGAAGTTAATACCTCAAAAAGGTGGTATCCCTCATTAAGGAACCCCATCACCAGGCCATGTGCTCTTTTCGTTGCTACCAACAACAGGGAGGGACAGAAACTTGAAGACATACTCAGGAACAGTTTCTTGCCCTCTGCCATCAAATTTCAGAATAGACAATGAATCCTTGAACACTACCTCACTACTCTTTCCTTTGTCACTACTCATTTTAATTTTTATACTATATTTCTTACTGTAATTTACAGAATTTTTATTATGTACTGCTGCTGCAGAACATTTCACAACATCTGCCAGTGATAGTAAACCTAATTCTGATTAAAAATCCAACAGGAATGGCAAATGCAGGAAGGGTCTTGGCCTGAAACGTAGACTCTCTATTCCCCTCCACAGATGCTGCCTGACCTGCTGAGTTCCTCCAGCATTTTGTGTCTCCACCAGGAGACCCCACTGGACAGGTCATTTGGCCCACAATGTGCTAATATTGATGCCAATTTATAGTAAATGCCCTCTTCCTGTGTATCACCCAATCTCTCCATTCCCTTTACATTCATGTGTTTGGCTAAAATCCTCAAACTCCAAACTGCCTGCTTTCACTATCATCCCAGTAATCCACTCCAGGCATCTACCACTCTGCATGTAAAGAATTTGCCCCTCACAGTACCTCTAAAGCAGGGCTCCCAACCTTTCTTATGCCATGTACCAATACCATTAAATAAGGGGTCTGTGGATCCCAGGTTGGGAACCCCTGATCTAAACCTTCCTCTCTCTAACCTTAGAAGCAGGTCCTGTGGTGCTTGACAGATTTTATCAATCTTATTAATTTATTTAGAGACACAGCACAGTAACAGCATCTTCCAGCCTAGCAAGCCCATGCTGCCAATTACACTCATGTGACCAATTAACCTACTAACCCAGTAGGTGTTCAGAACATAAGAGGAAACTGGAGCACCTTGAGGAAATGCACAGAGAGAACGTACACATTCCTCACAGACAGCAGCAGGAACTGAACACTGGTCGCTGGCAGCATAACAGCTCTACACTAACCGCTAAGCCACTGTTCCACCCTACCCTAGGGAAAAGCTTCTGACTCTCTACCCTATTTATGCCTCTCAATTTTAAAAAGACCTCTATTAGGTCTCCTCTCAGCTTCCAAAACTAGTGCCATCAATTCAAAGAGTGCCACAGCACAGAAAAAGACCCTTTCGCCTAGTCCCATCGACCTGCACCTGGACAAGAGCCCCCCCTACCACTCCCATTCAAAGTTCTCTTAAATGCTGCAATCGAACCTACATCCACCACTTCCGCTGGCAGCTCAATCTACACCCACACCAGCCCAAGTGAATTAGTTTCCTCTCAGGTACCACTTAAATATTTCACCTTTCAACTTAATCCACGACTTCTCGCCGTAGTCTCACCCAATCTCAGTAGAAAAAGCCTGCTTGCATTTACCCTATCTATACCCCTCATACTCTAGGAAGAACAACCCATGTTCGTTCAACCATTCCTTATAGCTTGTTGGAAACTACTTTTTTAAAATAATACCTCTTATAAGATTTGTACTTTTTAAACAAACTTGTGTATTTTTCACAGTGTGTGGTGGTTCATCCCCACTCATTGGCAGAAAGTGGTATAGCAGCTAAGCTAACAGTTTATCACCTTCCTCATTTTTCATTGGCCAAGTATTAGCACATTACCCACGTGATGTAATTGTTTTAATTATGTAGCCTATTAACGAGCTCATTTCTATCCAAGGAAGTTTCCCTATCTTATCTATAAAATATGATGCACCATCTTTGCTTCTTTATTCTTTTGTCTTTGCCACCCATTCACCTCTTAGCATCGTTTCTCAGCTCTATCTAGTTTGCTTAGTATTTGTATGTTTGTATGTTGTTAAAATAAAAGTTTGAATTAAGACTGCCTTTATTCCTGACTCCCAGAAGAACCCCAAGGATCAGAAAATAAACAGAGATCCAACAAGCTAGTACCCTTTAATCGAGGCAGCATCCTGGTGAACAACATTGGTTCTATTTGAAACTCAGCTGCCTACACTTGAGTACTGAAACAAATAACTACAGAAAACATGGAAAGCCCGACTTCACGGAGTGGGGGGGACAGGCTTTGCCTGGTGCAGGTTATAAAATGGAACCTGATAAACCTCTCAAAATAAAATCTCTCCCAATTATGAAACGATATGGGAGCAGAATTAGGCCACTTGACCCATCGAGTTTGCTCCTTTTTATCATGGTTGATCCATTTTCCCTCCCAGCTCCAATTTTCTGCTTTCTCCCCATATCCCTTCATGCCCTGATCAATCAATAATCTATCAACCTCTGCCTTAAATATATCTAATGACTTGGCCTCCACAGCCACCTATGACAAGAAATTCCACAGATTTGCTACTCTCTGGCTAAAGTAGTTCTTCCTCACCTCCGTTCTAAAAGGATACCCCTCTATTCTGAGGATGTGTCCTCTGGTCTCCCACCATAGGGAACATCCCCTCTACTCTATCAAGGCCCTTCGACATTCCAAGGGTTTCAAAGAGGTCATCCCTTACTCTTCTGAATTCCAGTGAGCAGAGGACCAGAGCCATCAAATGCTCTTCATATGACATGCCTTTCAATCCCAGAATAATTTTCGTGAACCTCCTTTGAACCCTCTGCAAAGTCAGCACATCCTTTCTTAGATAAGAGGACCAAATGGTGGAGGATGTTTCTGGTAGTGGAAGAGTCTAGGGCCAGAGGATACAGCCTCAGAACAGAAGGAAGCCCCTTTAGAACAGAGATGAGGATGAATTTCTTTAGCCAGAAGGTGAAGAATCTGTGGAATTCACAGCTGTCTGTAGCAATGAAGGCCAAGTTATTGGGTATTTAAAATGGAGGTTGATAGGCTCTTGATTAGTTAGGGTGTCAAAGGTTATGGGAGAAGGCAAGAGGATGTGGCTGAGAGAGAAAACAGATCAGTCACGATTGAATGACAGAACAGACTCGACAGACCGAATGGCCTAATTTTGCTCCTATGTGTTATGCTCCATGTTTATCGTTTGTTTGTCAAGCTGCTCATCTGGTCCCAGACATGAGGAATCTTGCAATTATATGTTTCTGCAATTTCCAATTCTGTGCAGCTGAAGGACCTTATGAGAGATGAATGGATCCAAAACAGCAGTTTATCCTACTGGACAGGAGGTTCCCATGCAGAAAATAAATCCCAATTAAATTCTAAATTCTCCAAACGTACTCGTTTTCTTTGCCTCATTTGCAACTTCGGAGAGGTATCTGTAGTAATCTCCTTTCATCTTCAGATAGAAGACCTTGCTCTCAGAAGAAGTTGCATTGGCGATAAGGTACTCGTCCAGCAGTCTCTGAATTAAGAAAGGTAGAGGGAAAAACCATTGTAAACTGTTGAATAAGTAATAGCTTTTGCACAATCTGACTGCTATTATACCATGGCAAAGAGAATCACTCGTTAATTATATTTGCATTTATCTATTGAGATACAGCGCGAAACAAGCCTCTCTGGACCAATGGGCTGTGCCGCCAACAACCCACCAATTTAACCCTAGTCTAAGTGTGGGACAATTGACAATGACCAATTAACCTACTAGCCAACATGTCTTTGGACAGTGAGAGGAAACTAGGGCACCTGAAGGAAACCCACACATTCCATGAAGAGGATGTACAAACCCTAAATTTAGAGGATACTGGGATTGAACTCTGAATTCCAGTGCCCGAGCTGTAATAGTGTTATGCTAACCTCTAGGTTACCATGACCTGTATATATTTATTCCTGGAGATACCGATGTTGCTGCAATAATTTCACTTGTTACTCTACCAGAATGATAGGGAAAAAGTGTTCAATTACAAGGACAGATTGCAATGTTGGCCAGCCTACGAGTCTGGAACAAGGACTGGAGACACTGAAGTGCCCTTTTCCTCAGGCGAGAGGCCTGTTTCTGCATGAGAGTGGGGTGGGAAAGGGGTTTGTTTTGTGTTTGCTGCTGCTTGTGTTAGGCTGTATATTGTTGGTGCCAGAATGTGTGGCAACACTTGTGGGCTGCCCCCAGCACATCCTTGAATGTGTTGGCTGTTAATGCAATCGGTGCATTCACTGTATGTTCTGAAGTATGTGTGGTAAATTAAACTGAATCTTTCATTACTTTGGGAATGACTGAATCAAGATAGTTAAATGATCAAGGTATGTTCATAGGAGAGAGAAACAACTAATTAAGGTTGAGGGTTAAAACGAGGAGGGTACTCGAATGACTAAAATAAATTTAGAACATTTTTGTTAGGTGAGAGTTTTAAAGGTTAAATAATTAAGACAAATAGGCACTTAATTTACTGTAATAGCAAAGGCTCTGAAAGTTGGATGGACGATATCTGCCTTGTGGTATTCTCTGAATGCCATGGTCATTGAAAACCTACATGGATTGGCTCAGTAATAAACCATTTGGTCTCAAATTAGTGATACCATCTACCAAACTGCTTGTAATGCGTCGTTTGTACCAATGACCAACATAGACTGAGGATGTGCTGGGCATAGCCTACGAGTGTTGTCATGCTTCCTGGCATGGACAGAACTTACTAATGCACTTATTCATACCCTTACTAACCTGCACGTCTTTGGAAAGTGGGAGGAAACCCACATGGTCACAGGGAGAATGTACAAACTCCTTACAGACAGCAGCAGGAATCGACCCTGACTGCTGGCATTATAAAGCATTATGCTAACTGCTACTCTACCATGCCATCCCTGATCTAACACCTCATCTTTCTCAAGGGGGAATATTAATTTGGAACTCTTAGTTAGGCCAGTTTTACAATCAGCAGCTAGGGGTTTGTTGGAAAATAAACAGATGCCAGAAATCCAAAATAAATGTCATATAGTTTTTATTTAAGGTATTTCAATGTTCTGCTGCTGTAAAACAACTGATTTGTAAAACAATATGTCAGTGATATTATATCTGATGCTGAGATCTGGAATGAAAATGTCATCCTCAGATAAATTCACTTTCTAGTGCACCCATGTATTTGAGGCACAGGCCATCAGACTTAGAATTAAAATGCCATGCAGTTCAGTTCATTGTAGACGACTATACCATATCAGAAGCCAATTACCAAGTTTTATCTCGCTGCTGCAAAATGAATGACATTAGATACAACAGTGGAACATTCCTGTGATACCAAAGGCAGGTCCTATATACCAATCCTTTTGCCTTTTCTGATGTAAACATTAATTCTGTTTCACACACCACAGATGTTGCCTGACCTGCAGAGTATTTCCAGCATTTTGTTTCTTTCAGCTTAAGTTGTGTGAAGACTTAGCAGTTCAGTCAGGCACCAGCTCCAAGTGAGAACAGAATTCACGCTGGCAATGTTAGAATGCCACTGGAGAACTGAACAAGCAGTGCAGCTCAGAAACTTGACAGTATAAAGCCATACTAGTGGTTAGCGCAAGCTCTACAGCGTCGGCTGGAAGATCGGTAAGGAGTTTATATGTTCTCCCCATGGCCTCATCGGTTCCCCTGGGTGTTCCGGTTTCCTCCCACATTCCAACTACGCACTGTTAAGGTTACTGAGTTGTGGGAGTGCTATGTTGGCACCAGAAGTGTGGCAACACTTGCAGGCTGCCCAGCACAATCCTCGCTGATTTGACTGGATGCAAAACAATGCATTTCACTGCTTTTAAAATCTTTTTTAAAAATTTCATACAACCCTGAAGAGGAAACTGTTGAAGTGTTTGACAATTCTTATTACTATCCTCTTCCACAAACTGCCAACTCCACAGGAATTATTTCATAATGATCCATTTTACTTGTATCCTATCCTGAGCTCAGCAATCTAGTCAATCCTTTCACAGCTGTGATTTGGAATTAAAATATAATACAGTTCAAAAATCATCTGGAGCAGGCTATTATTACAGTACACAAGCAGTCAAATTATCCAGGGTGACGAAAATAAATCTCAAGCCACTCCTGAAGGAAATGTAACAGGTTATATTCCTGATTAGATAAGCCCTTTACTGATGTTTTAACTTCAGCATGAAAGGTGGGTCAAATCTATAACTGTCCTTCAGTGCAGTAGATCAACTGACCCATCCCACAATCTCTGTGACCCACTACCGTCCGGGAGGTGGTACAGGAGCATCAGGACTAGAACCCATCCCACAATCTCTCTAACCCACTATCATCAGGGAGGAGATACAGGAGCATCAGGACTAGAACCCATCCCACAACCTGACCCACTACTGTCAGGGAGGTGGGTACAGGAGCATCAGGACTAGGACTGTCAGACTGGGTAACAGCTTCTTCCCTCAGGCTTTGAGACTAATGAATACCTTGCCATGACCGAGGACTCGTCACTAGGACAGCAAGCTGTTTACTGGTGCTGTGTACTACATTGCATTTGGAATTACATTTTATTAACTTAATTATGGCAATATTTTAGTTTGTGCACTGTGTGTGATATATATATATATATATCTACCTATCTCGTGGGTGCACCTTGATGCGTAGGAACATTGTTTTGTTTGGATGTATAAATGTACAGTCAAGTGACAATAAACTTGAACTTGTACTGAGTTATTCTGCACCTTCAGACAAAACTTTGCCTCAGTGTTTCACTATCCCTAACTGTACCAGGAGTACAGATGCCCAAGAGCACACTCAAAGCTCCCAAAACTAATATGCCAGCTAAGGCACAGTTGGTATCACATTTGCCTCAGGATCATTTAAGAGTCAATTCTATATGACCATAAGACATGTGGGCAGAATTAGGCTACGCCTTTTGGTCCATCGAGTCCCCTTCCCTATTTGATCATGGCTGATTTATTACGCCCTGTCCCTATCTTCCTGCCTTCTCCCCTTTGACATCCTTACTAATCCAGAACCTAGCCACCTTCACTTTAAATATACCCAATGACTTGGCCTCCACAGCCACAGATTCACCACCTTCTCTCAAAAGAAATTACTCCTCATCTCTGTTCAAAGGGGATGTGTCTCTACTCTTGAGGCTGTGCCCTCTGGTCCCAAACTCCCAAACTCCCCCACTATGGGAAACACCCTCTCCACACTCACTACAGGAACAGGAGCAGCTAAATCTTGGACAAAGAATATAGTGCTTTACGATGGGTTGCTCTTGCACTGGAGAAAAAAAGTCGGGTTTAATATCACTGGCACACATCAGGAAATTTGTTGCTTTGCAGCAGTACAGTGCAACACAATAGGATAAATTACAAAATAAATAGAAGAAAAATTAAATTAAATAAGCAGTGGAAAAGGAGAGGGGGAAAAAGAGAAAGCTGTCATCTTTCAGAGAAAGAGCTAAGCCAAGACCTCCACCAATTTCTCAGACACAAATTAATTCAAAGGGCAGGAGGGTTCACCGTGGTATCTTGGGAGATTCGCTTAACCCTCAATCTTTGTCACTAAAACTAATCTGGTCATCATGCTGATGTGCGTTATAATGTGCTGTATATAAACTAGGTTTTCTACAACTGAGTATCAAATGTCAGTGGCTATAAAGCGCTCTGCAAATTTTTTTTTCATTTAGAGATATAGCACGATAACAGGTCTTTTTGGCCCAATGAGTCCACACTCCCCAATTATATCCATGTGACCAGTTAACCCACCAACCGGTACCTTTTTGGAATGAGAGGGGAAACTGGAGCACCTGGAAGAAACCCACGTGGAGAGAACATATAAACTCCTTACTGACAGCGGCAGAATTGAACCTGGGTCGCTGGCGCTGTAATAGTGTTATGCTAACTGCTGCCCTATGACATTCTAAGCTTCTTAAAAACATAATGGTTTCTTTCCATCTTTTGTGTGCCCACTTACATAAGGTGCATTCCAAATCACATAACTTGGTGTTAAAGCAAAAATCTTCCTCTGAAATTTAAACAATCTCACTCAAGACAATTAAGAGGCAGGTCATCTTTTTTTTGAACTACGTGCCTAAACTGTGGAACTCGATACCTAAAACTATAAAGGATGACACTTTTAAATGCCACCTCAAAACCAAATTAACCTTGTTTTTAACTAACTTGTTTGCACTTTATCCCATTGTAAAGAACTTAGAACGACATTGTCTGTGTAAAATGTGCTTTATGAATAATTTATTATAATAATTCCCTGGTTACCTGCCATTAGAGGACAAGATTTGTCCAGCCTTGAATGGGATATTTACACAGAGGAAGAGTAGAAACACAAAAATTCAGCTGCCTCTACAAGCCATCAATCTCGTGACAAGCACAAAGCTTTACCAGAACATCATTGCAGATATCCTGAAGCTCCTTCTCAATCTTCTCTCGGTAAGATTGTACCATCTGTATCTTATTTTCATTATCATTCTTCTGCTCGATGCTAGAGATGACTCGCCAGGACGAACGACGGGTCCCAACCACGTTCTTGTAAGCGACAGAGAGCAGGTTCCGCTCCTCGTTCGAGAGCTCGTCACCCTTCTCAGCGACGGCCTTCATCGCGGCCGCCATGTCATCGTAGCGCTCCGCCTGCTCAGCAAACTTTGCCTTCTCAACCAGTTCAGCCTTTGACATGTTTATGGCTGTAAAAACAGAAGTTATTATTACATAGAAATGCCAACTGACAAAAACACAGTTTACCTACCATCCAGATCATTCTATAACACTTCGAACACACCTACAAGCAGTGCTGTCAAAAGAGAGCAGCATTAATCAAGGAGCCCCACCATCCAGGCCACACTTACTTCGCACTACTACCATCGGGCAGGAGTTACAGCACCCTGACGACACAAACTCAACATTTTAGAACCAGCTTCCTTTCCTCTGCCATCAGATTTCTGAATGGACAATGAACACTACCTCACTTATTGCACATTTATATATGTCTTACTGTAACTTTTAGTAATTTTTAATGTATTGCACTGTTCTGCTGACACAAAACAATTTTCACGACACTTGTCCGTGATAATAAAACTGATTCTGAATACCTGGGAGCATAGTTCTAAGGTGGGAGAGGGAAAATTAAAGGGGCAAGTTACATTTTAAAAAATTAAATATAGAGTGCTGAGTCCCTGGAACAGGCTGCTGAAGGTGGTAATGGAAACAGGAAGCAGGTACGATAAGAGGCAGTGAAGGAGAACATAGAACAGTACAGCGCAATACAGGCCCTTCAGCCCACTATATTGTGCCAACCCTTTAATAGACTCCAAGATCAATCTAATTCTTCCCTCCTACATAGCCTTCCATTTTTCTATCATCCAAGTGCTTACCTAAGAGCCTCTTAAATGTCTCTAAGATATCTTCCTCTCCCACCAGCCCTGAAAGACTGACCGGGCTGGAAGTATTTATTTTCTAAAATCTCAAATTAGGCTAGAAAACAGGAAAATGATGATAGAAATAAAGAAAGCCTTTATACAAGTGGCAGAGTCAATTTTAACGCTATATTTTTGCCGTCATTGTATTAAGGGATATAATGTCAGGTTAACTAGGAATTAGGCTCTAGATTAAGCATTATCCAACTGGAGGTGTGGTTGGGAGGGAGAGAGAAAACTGGTTTGTTGTGCTGTGTTGTTCTGCTGAGCCTTGTGGACATGCTATGTTGGTGATGGAATGTATGGTGACACTTGTGGGCTGCCCTAGCACATTCTTAGATTGTACTGATGGTTAATGCAAACTACACATTTCACTGTATGTTTCCATGTACACATGATAAATAAGTCTGAATCATGATGTGCTGAGTGGCCAACCAAACCCCAGAGAGTGAATGGCCTCTTCCTTTTCCTTGCAAAGGGTAGGGTGACACAAAAAGTGTCTTCAAAAATCAAAGGAAGGTTCAATTAGGAATAAGGATGATGCTAACATTCAAGGAAGTAGTCTCAAATGAGATGGTCACCATTAATCTAGAGGAGGAATTTGAAGAAGTATTAACAAGCAGCAGGTAAAACAAGGGTTCCTACCAGCAGGGTGAATGAGATACATTTGGTCACTCATAGTTTAAAGTACAATATAGAACACTGAGATTCATCTTCTTGCAGGCAACACAAAAAACACGTCAACCTATTCAAAGAAAAATCCCACACAAGACCATCAAATACCCAATGTCGTTAAAAAAAATCATGTAAATAAAAAGTAAACAAATAACATGAGCCCCAGTTCCCAAAAATGAGTCCTCCATGCTGTGCCGATTGCTACAGTTAGTTCAAGCTGAAGCACCCTGATCAAATCACACAAATAGTAAAAAAAAAATCCAAAAATGTAAGGAATATGAACTGCAGAATCCCAAACCGTGTCCACAACTGTGGAGTGCGTTCCGCACTGAGACAAGCCCATCCAGAAGTCCTATGGTTGTGTAATTGTGCAATTTCATAACACTTTTACCTACAAATTGCTGTTAAATCTCTGATGTCAATGTTGACACTCATTACTACAAATGAATTAAAATAGCCTCTGTACATTAGGTATTTGGACAAAGATAAGGGAACTTATCTACCCGTCTTTCCCCTCACCTGTTCTCACCTATCACCCGCCAGATTGTACTCCTCCCTCTCCTCCCACATTCCTATTCTGGCTTTTTCTCCCCTCCTCTCTAGTCCCGATGAAGGATCTTGGCTCAAAATGTCAACTGCTTATTCTCCTCCATAGATGCTGTCTGACCTACTGAATTCTTCCAGCATTTTGTGTGTGTTGCTCTGGATTCTCAGCAGTGGAAAGGGTGAACAGTTTCACCCCGGGTGTCAACATCCCTGAAGATCTATCTAGGGCCCAATATATTGATGTAATTACAAATAAGGCATGCCAGTGGCTATATTTCATTATAAATTTGAGGAGATCTGGTATGTCACCAAAGACTCTAGCAAACTTCTACAGATGTACCATGGAGAACTGGTTGACTGGTTGCATCACTGTCTGGCATGGAGGAGCCAATGCACAGGGTCACACAAAGCTGCAGAGAGTTGTAAAGTCAGCTTCATCTGCCTCTCCATCAAGGAAGTTCTCAAAAGGTGATGTCTCAATAAGTTGGCATCCATCACTAAGGACCTCCATCATCGAGGACATGCCCTTTTCTCATTACTACCAAAGAGGAGATACAAGAGCCTGAAGACGCACAATGTTTTAGGAACAGCTTCTTCCCCTCTGCCATCAGATTTCTGAACGGACAATGAACCCATGCACATTACCTCATTATTTTTGCTGTACATATTAAAATATTTATATCTAAAACAAAAATAATTTAA
The DNA here is from genome assembly GCF_963921235.1 of Mobula hypostoma. NCBI lineage: Eukaryota > Metazoa > Chordata > Chondrichthyes > Myliobatiformes > Myliobatidae > Mobula > Mobula hypostoma. The sequence goes on along the minus strand of NC_086098.1, from coordinate 166,093,592 downwards.
GATACAATTTTATATAATATATACTTATAAGTTAATGTATTTTACTGCCACTGAACAAAAAAAATTCACGTTAGTGATGTTACGAGAATACACATAAAATTAAGATGTTTGCTGGCCTGGGCTAGCATCAGTGGCATCAGCAGTTGGTCTGCCACCTGCCCTCAGGGGAAGGAGAGATAAGGAACAATGGAGCAGCGTCTGGAGATGTGTAATGAAGGGATGTGGGAGGAAGAGCTGTCTGGAGCGGCTCCCCCCTTTGAACCCTGAACTGTTTGAAGTGATGGACAGGCGATACCCCAGCAGGGGGATAAAAAGGGACAGGTTCGCTAAGACAGACACACACGCCACCCGAGGTAACGAGACCCTGGAAGCGGTGCGCCTCTCACGAGTGGGTGAGAAGTGTCAGACAACGACAAGGGTGGAAAGGTACGATCAGCGGGAACCCGGTGTGTGTCCGCCCTTGCCTGGGTGCCGGGTTCACTGCAGAGGATCGACCGCATCTGGAGGAGGGGTCACAGTCGGTGACCTCAGGTGACATCACCAAGGACCTGCCCAAAAGCTGTTTGTGAGCCATCTCGCTGGTCTGTGAGCCATCTTGCTGGTCTGTGAGTGAAGCAGTGTTCTGAATGATCAGTTGTTCCTATTCTGTCTCTCTTCCCCCACCTTGTCCATCGCCATGGCAACGATTACTGCGAACTGAACTACAAACTGGACTGAACTTTGAGTCATTTTGAAATTGGTCATTTAACCCCTAGACAACGATAGAGCTTGATTGATGCTGTTATCTTAATTCTGTGCACATGTGTGGTTATCATTGTTGAATTGTTGCATTTATTATCCTTTCGATTACTGTGTTGCTTGTTTCTTTAATAAAACTTTCTTAGTTCTAGTACTCCAGACTCCAACTGAGTGATCCATTTCTGCTGGTTTGGCAACCCAGTTACGGGGTACGTAACATAAGTGGGGTTCTCGTCCGCGATTTTGAACGCTAAATTTGGGACGGAGTAAATTGATTGGGTTAAAATTCCCGAAAGAAAGAAAAGACAAACAGCAGAAATGGAGGTTGAGGAATTTATAAAGGCGCCGACCTTGGAGGCATTAGAGGATGCCAGGAAATCGGAATTGATAGCTGTGGCCAAACGGGTGAATCTTGCTAGGGTGAAGTCGACAATGAGGAGAGAGGAGATACACAGAGCTATTGTAGAGCACTATGTATCTAAAGGTGTGTTTCCCCAAGGTGAGCTGGGGGAGGTGTCTATTGAAAAACCTGCTGGAGACGCAGTACAGGTACAGCTTGAAAAACTGAGACTCGAGCACGAGTTCCGGGTACGGCAGTTAGAAAGGCAGGAGAAAGAGAGAGAGTTAGAAAGGCAGGAGAAAGAGAAAGAGGTAGAAAGGCAAGAGAGAGAAAGACAGTTGGAGAGAGAAGAGAGAGAGAGGGACAGACAGTTGGAGAGAGAAGAGAGAGAGAGGGACAGACAGTTGGAGAGAGAGGAGAAACAGAGGGAAAGGGAATTTGAGCTGGAGAAGTTAAAGATAAGGGCCGAGCAGGGGCTCGTGCCGAACCAAGGTGGAGGGTTCCGGGCGACCCAGGAGGTTAGGCTGGTTCCCCCATTTGACGATACCGATGTGGATCGGTACTTTCTCCATTTCGAAAAAGTGGCCATAAGTCAGGAATGGCCGAGGGATAAGTGGGTTGTCTTACTTCAGAGTGTACTGAAAGGGAAGGCCCAACAAGCTTACTCCGCTTTATCCGCGGAAGATGCCCAGAAGTATGAGGTGGTGAAGGAGGCCATCCTCAGGATTTATGAGTTGGTCCCGGAGGCATACCGGCAGAGGTTCCGGAATGCGAGGAAGCGGTGGGACCGCACGTATTTGGAGTTTGCTCGCGAGATGCAAACATATTGTGAGCGTTGGTGCGCCTCGAAAGGGGTAGAGGGGGATTATGACAGACTGCTGCAGCTGATTCTGATTGAGCAGTTTAAAGGTTGTGTCCCTGAGGGTATGAGACCCTACCTCGATGAGAAAGAGGCAGCCACGTTAGCCGCAACTGCTAAGTTAGCGGATGAGTATGCGTTGACGCATAAAATGAAGGTTGCCCCGAGTAAAGGCTACCAGAAGGGTAGTCAGGACGGCGGGGAGAGTCCGCCGGAAAAGTCAGAAAGTAAGCCGGGGACTAGTGAAAAGGATAAGGTAGACCGGGAGCAGTCTGGTAGGAAGTCTCCTGGGGTCGTCTGTTATAATTGTGGGAAAGTCGGACACTTTGCGTCCAGGTGCTTTGCCCCAAGGAAGGAGACGGGGAAAGGAAAAGCGGAAATTTTGAATGGCTGTATTGAGCTGTTAAGCGAACCGCTAGGGAAGGACAGGTCTGAAAAAGTCCAGGAAGGGCGCGAGAGGTTTATCTCGGCCGGACTGGTGTCAGTGAAGGAGAGGTTAAAACCAGTTCCAGTACGGATCTGGAGAGACACGGGAGCGTGTCAGTCACTAATACTGAAGAGTGTATTAGAGTTTAGCTCAGAGACCCAGACTGGGGAGGTAGAGGTCAAAGGTGTTGGGGAAGGGACAGAGTCAGTCCCTTTGCACCAGATACATTTACAGAGCAACCTGGTCTCTGGACTAGTCACGATCGGGGTGAGGTCCGAATTACCGATGAAAGACGTGGAAGTCTTGCTCGGTAATGACATCGCCGGAGGAATCGTGTTCCCAGTCGTGAGATTGACGGGTCAGCCTGCCAGCATGGAGGCCCCGCCCGCGATGGTGAATTTGGCTGAAACATTTCTGCCAACCTTGTATGAGACAGGGTGTAGTGAGATAAGAGGTAGTGAGGGAGCTGGGACGGACGTAGCAGTAGCCAGGAAAGAATTTGTGCAGACGCAGGAGCGAGACGAGGGGCTGATGGTTTTGGCCGAGACCGCTCTCTCTGACACAGCCTTGACAAGCTATTGTGCGGATAAGGAGGTGCTAAGGAAGAAAGGGAAATCAAGTACAGCATCCGCAGATGAGGAGTGGGGGGTGGTGCAAAAGAGTTATGGGGATGAGGTTTTTAACATGGCCCACGAGGTACCCCCCGGTGGACATTTTGCGGTGCTGGAGGAAACAGTTGGTGGAATCATGAAAGAGAGTTACCGGCTGCCCAGGGGGAAAAATGTTATTGATCATGACCGACGCGAACTGAGACGGTCACCGGCTTTTGATATGCTAACAAACCTAGTCGGTGTTAGCGTGGAAATCAATGAAGCTAGGGGCCCCCTGCTAAGAGGAAAAAACCATTTTGAAAAGATTAGGATGGGATCGGTCAGATGGGAGAAGGCTATTGTTTTGGCCAGGTCTACTGATAAGGTCTCTCCCTTAATCCCCGAAGGAGTAATTAAACGACTCGCACCCATGTGTTTGATTGTCCCGAGGAAATGCAAAGAACTGGGACGTTGGGTGATTGTGGTTACAATAGGGCGGCCAAGTAAACAACACCCATATTTTTTGAGTAATTCAGTGACTAAAGGGCTGATGAACACAGAGGTGTGTATTGGCAATTTAACACGGCTGTCTGAAGCCAGCTTGATAGTGAACCTTGGAAAAAATGAATTCGGCCACACGAATGTCACTTACCTGGGAATTGTGGTGACACAGGGGCAGCTGGCAGTGATGCAAGCTACAGTGCAGGCTATCGCTGACCTCCCAACCCCGACAGACAAGAGGGCCCTCAGAAGGCTTTTGGAGATGGTGGGGTACTGCAGGAAGTTTTGCAATAACTCTGCGGTCAATACCCGTCCCCCTCCTACTAAGCCCTTGCGAGGGAAAATTGAGTCGGAATGGGACGACCCTTGTTGTTGTGGTCCGGGACAAAACCAAATGAGAGGTTACATTGGTCGCAATTCATCAGTGTTTTTGGCCACTATGAAGTTTGCTGAGTTGGAGCCTGGTCTAAGGGATTATTAATAACACGTGTAAAAGGAACAGAAAATGTGATGACTGTCTGTCAAGGTGTTGACAATTTCAAATTCTCTGTATTAGCTAAATAACTGTTAAAGATGTATATTGTGTATGTATCAGATAATGTAGTCATGTTTGTAATTTTTACCTCCCGGTAAAAATCCTTAAAGGGGGGAAGTGTTACGAGAATACACATAAAATTAAGATGTTTGCTGGCCTGGGCTAGCATCAGTGGCATCAGCAGTTGGTCTGCCACCTGCCCTCAGGGGAAGGAGAGATAAGGAACAATGGAGCAGCGTCTGGAGATGTGTAATGAAGGGATGTGGGAGGAAGAGCTGTCTGGAGCGGCTCCCCCCTTTGAACCCTGAACTGTTTGAAGTGATGGACAGGCGATACCCCAGCAGGGGGATAAAAAGGGACAGGTTCGCTAAGACAGACACACACGCCACCCGAGGTAACGAGACCCTGGAAGCGGTGCGCCTCTCACGAGTGGGTGAGAAGTGTCAGACAACGACAAGGGTGGAAAGGTACGATCAGCGGGAACCCGGTGTGTGTCCGCCCTTGCCTGGGTGCCGGGTTCACTGCAGAGGATCGACCGCATCTGGAGGAGGGGTCACAGTCGGTGACCTCAGGTGACATCACCAAGGACCTGCCCAAAAGCTGTTTGTGAGCCATCTCGCTGGTCTGTGAGCCATCTTGCTGGTCTGTGAGTGAAGCAGTGTTCTGAATGATCAGTTGTTCCTATTCTGTCTCTCTTCCCCCACCTTGTCCATCGCCATGGCAACGATTACTGCGAACTGAACTACAAACTGGACTGAACTTTGAGTCATTTTGAAATTGGTCATTTAACCCCTAGACAACGATAGAGCTTGATTGATGCTGTTATCTTAATTCTGTGCACATGTGTGGTTATCATTGTTGAATTGTTGCATTTATTATCCTTTCGATTACTGTGTTGCTTGTTTCTTTAATAAAACTTTCTTAGTTCTAGTACTCCAGACTCCAACTGAGTGATCCATTTCTGCTGGTTTGGCAACCCAGTTACGGGGTACGTAACAGTGATAATAAACCTGGTTCTGACCGCTCTGCAGCATCTGGTGTGTTTATAAGGAAATGCGTCTTGACCATCGAATTCAAACCCAATCCCTGCACCATGACTGATAAGAGTAATGCCACAGTGATTTTGAAGAGGGATTTGTTATAGTTGACAATGGAAAATGGAGCCAAAGCCACAGTTCATTCTGTGCAGGGGCAGGTCAGACTCCAGGGAAAGGGTTGTTGCCATTGGTAGATCCACCGTGGCAGATGGGGCCAACAAGTCAGAATTTGGGAAGAAGGTACTAATTCTGAAATCTCATAGCTAAGTAGGAAGTTTGTCAAAGAGCCCTGGGCTGAGTTATGAGCAACTCTGATTTCCATTACTATTCCTTCAACTGAAATATTATCCCACTCAATTCTACCTGCCAACACAAAATAAAGGAACCTATTGTCTTGGGGGTGTGGAATCCAGAGAGAAAAGCAAACACACGCCTGTTAACAGTGGGCAGGTCTGGACAAATTAAAAAGATGCACCAAACACAAAAGACAAAAAAAGACTGCAATGCATTCAATGCAGTTGCAACAAGAGACTTACGACCACAATAAAAGAGAGACAGGTTGCTTGCAAAGTATACATAAAAACAGAGAGGAACAGTTCCCTTGGGATCCAAGGTAACACAAACCTTAGCACACTTTGGAAACCTCACATCCTTACATGGTGCTGAGCAGACATCAAAATTCTCCTGTTTACCAAAGCAACTATGACACCCCAAACACAAATCACATGTCAAAACCGGCATTGTTTTCCATTTATTAAAGGTAGAGTTGTGTAAGTGAAAATAGTCAACATTCTCAAAGCAAACTGAACAAACTAGAGCACAACACACACAAAATACAGGAGGAACTCAGCAGGTCAGGCAGCATCTGTGGAAATGAATAAACAATCACCATTTCAGGGTGAGACCCTCCCTCAGATCTGGAAAGGAAAGGGGAAGATGCCAGAATAAAAAGATGGGGAGGGGGAAGGAGGAAAGGAATATAGCTAGAAGGGGATAGGTGAAGCCAGGTGGGTAGGAAATGTAAAGGGCTGGAGACGAAGGAATCTGATAGGAGGGGGGAGTGGACCATAGGAGAAAGGGAAGGAGGAGGGGCACCAGAGGGAGGTATTAGACCATAAGACAAAGGAACAGAATTAGGCCATTCAGCCCATTGAGTCTGCTCCGTCATTGCTGATCCTGGATCCCACTCAACCTCACACACCTGCCTTCTTGCCACATACTATAGACAGACGAGAAGAGGTAAGAGACCAGAATGGGAATTAGAAGAGGAGAGGGTGAGGGAATTTTTTTTAAAACTGGAAGGAGAATTCAATATTCATGGCATCAGGTTGGAGGCTACCCAAACGGAATGTAAGGTGTTGCTCCTGACTGAGGCACAAGAGGCAGCCATGGACCAACATATCGAAATAGGAACAGGAATCAGAATGTTTGGCCTCCAGGAAGTTCTGATTTGGCAGGTGGAGTGGAGGCACTTGATGAAGCAGCCCCCCAATTTATGATGAGTCTCACCAATGTAGAGGAGGCCGCATCAGGAGCACCAGATATAGTTGGAAGTCTCAAGGATTTAAGATGCATTTAGATAGACACACGAACAGGCAGAGAATGGAGAGATATTGTACATGTGAAAGCAGATGCAATTAGCTGGTCAGCACCAGTATGATAGGCCAGAAGGCCTGTTCCTGTGCTGTACTGTTCTATGAAGCACACTGAGACTTTCATGTACCATTTTTCAGATTCAGATTTATTAACCATGCATTATGTTGAAAAATACAGTGAAATGAGTTAACAACTCAAGGATGTGCTGGGGCCAGTTCAAATGAATGCCCAATCTCCCATTGATCTTACATCCAAGTTGGTCAATAATTCAGGATTGTTTCCCGACTAGTGCTTCAGGGTTGCTGACTGCATGGCAGCAGCAATTAGCACATTGAGCCAGATGAGAATGAAAGAAATAGCACAATGAGAGCAACGACAAATTAGGGTAACAATGAACCTCACAGGACAAACCTTCAGAAATGGTCACCACACATCAAAAATAAATCAGTGGGGAAAATTAAAGAGTAAATCCATTGGGAGCCCAAGCTAATACTCAAACCTCAGTGAACTTCTTGGGCAGATATACATGGAGGCAAAACAGCAAGGACTTGATCTACTATAAAATAAACCATAGAATATAACAGCACACTACAGACCATTCGGCCCACAATCTCCCAACTTCCCCTAATGTATCTGTCTCTACCACCCCTGATAGCATGCTCCAGACACCCGCCACTCTAAGTAAAAAAAAACCCTCTCTGATACCCTCCTATACTTCCCTTCAATCATCTTAAAATTATGCCCCCTGCTATTAACCATTTCCACCCTGGGGAAAGAAGTTAGCTACTCTCTCTCTATGCCTCTCATCTTGTAAACCTCCCACCCTCCTTCATTCTAAAGAGAAAAGCCTCAACTCACTCAACCTATCCTCATAAGACATGTTCTTTCCTCCAGGCAGCATCCTGGTATGAAGTTTAGAGAATGAGTTAAAAACTAGACAACGGGCTGACCCGTTGGGGCACCCTTTGAGAGAAGTCTGATGTGACCAGAATGAACATTAGTTTTCCTGAATGCTATTGGTATCGCTTTGCTTTGGGAACTGAAGTAGAAAACCTCAGTTTATTAAAGAAGATCGATGCATAGCAAAGCAAATATGGCTGCTCCTCATTTAACGAAGGACACTTTTGATGGCATCATTTCTGGTTTATCTGCCACCCTTGTGCCTCTCATTGTCATTCTGGAGACATGCAGCCCTTTCATTCCCCGTCTCTTCATCTCTTCTGCTGTTTGTCTCTGATCCTACAGATGTGCACACCTCTCCTCCTCTGTCTCTTCTTCCCTCATTTTTTTTTTGTCCTGACTCTTTAATCCTGGAGTCGTGCGGCCCTGGCCTCATCCAATTCTTGTTCTCTCCCTCTCCTTGCCACTTCCTGACGACATCTGGCATCATCTCTTGACCGTAATGTCCCCCCTCCCTTTCCACGTGGCATAATTAGGCTGACCATTTTTTTTTACCCTAATGCTGAACAGAAGGTACAAAGGATGCTGATTATTCTTGATGATGTGGTTGGCGCTCCCCTAAATGGACGTGATATAGTCACCGCTGTCCTTTGACTGCAGTAAAGGGTTTTATGGGTGTCTCGAAGTACGTCATTACAGTAAGATTTAATTATTTCTTATTGATGGGTGGCGGTTAGATCTCTCCCAATCCTGCACATGCTGATGGTGATTAGCCCGATGTGACCCCTTGAAATAGAGCTGCTCTGCCCTTTTGCTCCAGTAGGTGTCGCTGTTGAGGCTGGCTGTGAGCATGCGTCAGGCTGTCGCGTCCCGATTTCCATGATGGCGGATCGGCTCTTAGGTTAAAAGGGAGCCTGTTGATTTTTGCAAAGGAGCAATTTTATACGAATATATAACCCTGAACTTTGCCTGCATTCTGTAAGTTAACGCATTTTAATTCGATTGAGCCAAAAAAAGTGCCGCTGTAATGCACCGTTTGTGCTAATTGGAGGCCACAAACAGACAGAGCATGAGAGTTTTAGTAGTATATAGATTAATAAACTGCAAAGTGTCAGAATAAAAGCAACAGAAATCACTGGGATCAATAGACATCCAACAGCATGATGGAGAAGAATCTAGAAGAGAGTGAAGTTGAATGAGCCAGAAGCATCCATACCAAATGATCATTTCTTAAAATTAGCCATCACAGATAACATAGGTACCAATGCTACCCACTACAGGAAGACAGAAAACTAAACAACATGGGCTACATCCAAAAGATCAACAATGGTCCAGACAATATGCACCAGATGAAACTACAACACAATAAAGACAAGGTAGAAATAAAGGTAGATGAAAGACAATAGAGATGACAGCAAGAAAACATGCTTTAGCAGATGCCAGGCTTTTGGAGGAGACAGACAGGGTGATACAGGGTTTAGAGTACTTTATTTTAGGGGAGGAGGATGGTGGGGTGGATAGAGAGGAAGAACAGAGAACTGCCACAACACACACTGATAGGTGGGCCAGGAGCTAGAAGTATCTGCAACACATAGCACACAGATCAAGACAAAAAATGCCTTTATTACGTTGTCATCAACAGTTCAACAAGATCAAAACAGGTGATCACTCCCAGTTGCTGTGCTGCTCATCCACAGGCCTGAGCATCACTCAATCATGCTGATAAGCTAACGCCCCTATTACCCAGTGACATTTCAACCAATCAAAATGACATCCAACGTACATCTATCGTGCTACCATTAATTTCAACAAAATGTACACAAGTTGGTAGCTAGCACTATTTAGCTTTTTGGCCCTTATTCTCTCAAAGAACTTGCTCTTATTTCCCTTCTCTACAATTTTGCAATTCTTTATTTACAGCTGCACATAGAACCATAGAACACTACAGCACAGAAAACAGGCCATTCGGCCCTTCTAGTCTGTGCCAAAACCTTATTCCACTAGTCCCATTGACCTGCACCCAGTCCATAACCCTCCAGACCTCTCCCATCCATGAACCTATCCAATTTATTCTTAAAACTTAAGAGTGAGCCTGCATTTACCACATCAGATGGCAGCTCGTTCCACACTCCCACCACTCTGAGTGAAGAAGTTCCCCCTAACGTTCCCCCAAACCTTTCCCCTTTCACCCTAAAGCCATGTCCTCTCATATTTACCTCTCCTAATCCAAGTGGAAAGAGCCTACTCGCATTTACTCTGTCTATACCCCTCATAATTTTGTAAACCTCTATCAAATCCCCCCTCATTCTTCTATACTCCAAGGAATAAAGTCCTAACCTGTTCAATCTTTCCCTGTAACTGAACTCCTGAAGACCCAGCAACATCCTAGTAAATCTTTTCTGCACTCCTTCAATCTTACTGATATCCTTCAGTGCCAGAAATCAGTAGATTCAGCAAAGCCTTCAGGTTATGTTAACTGGACAAGAGCATAAGGAAATGTACCAGTTCCTATTTGAAGCTGCATATTATATCTTATATTGACCACTAACTCCTAGTATTCATTATCTGGTTCCTTAAGGTTGTTATAGCTGGGGGTGGTAATGGGGATAGGCTCCCACTACCCGATAACGTGCATCTCAAATAGCCTCTGACAACCAAGTCCAGCTCCTGTTCTTCACTTGTGGCTTAACTACTAAACCTGGCAGAATCATTTCTACTGACAGAAGGGGCAAAGGTGGGCTACTGGTGCCTTAAAACTACTCACTTCAGGCAGATGGGGCTCATCAGCTGTGGTTGGCAACACATCTAGGAAAGCTCTGATCTCAAGCCTCCGCTGCCTTGCGGCTATACCCACTCATGGGGAAGGCTTCAGGGGTAAACCCCAAGGGAAAAATCTGGAGCTGGAGTTCCCAAGCCAGTCCTGGGTGGCAACTCCTGCAATGCCAAACTGCAATCGTCTCTGCTGTTCCTTTGGATTCATCAGATGCTACACGGGCTTGCTCTCCATATTGTACCGCCCAGACTTGCAAATCTAGACTGCTAGGATGCAATATTCATCGTCGACCCCAACCAACGGAGCAAAAATCTCAACCAAAACCCCAGAGCGATTATGAGGAAATGTTTCATCAAAGATGCCAAAGTTCTCCAAATGAGACATCAAACTAGAGACATTTTGAAGAACGGTGGGACAGTCCCCACTGTCCAGAACGATATTTATTCCTGAATTAATATTCTGCAAGTTTCTACATTCAATATTATACAGCGGTTTCCTAAATTGAATGTGCCCTACATGACAACAGTAACTACACATTGAAAGGAAAAGCATTTCAAAAAATTTCTTCTTCTGAAGTTTTAACAAAGTTGCCTATTTTACCACAAGTTTGGGCCACAATAGGAAAGAGAAATTGGTAGTTTTAAATTCAGCTTTCAAGAGTTAAATTGACTGAAAAAGTGGGCCAATTCTAGGAGAGTTTAATTAGGGTGGGACACTTTTATTCTACTGGCACTGTGCCATCAAGGGACAGGAAGCAGACTCACGCCTATTCAAATGTGCTGGGTGCCTGAGGTACTGAGTGAATGGACGGCATGGATCAGTCATGTGTACAATTTAAATTAATTATAATGCCGTGAAGAAGCCAGGTCCGAACACAGACCAGACTATTGGCAAAATTGATTCTAGAGACCAGTCAGTAACTGCGTTGACCCATTCAATTAGCACCTTACTCAGTCTTCTGCTGCAATGTAGACTCCCACCCCACCCCACTTCACAATTCCTTATTCATACACTTAAAGATAAATTAAAATAATTTCACGAGTCACTCAGTAACGTCCAGAGACTAAGTAAGAGCAAAGTTGCGAGAGTCCACAACATCATGGACGGTGTAAGTGTGCTTGAATGTACCAGGAAAGCCTACCTAAAATTCATACCGTAATGTGAAATTTAAACTCACTGCTTCAGGAACAAATTTACTTTAAAGTTTTACTTTAAAATTCTAAAACAAGAAGTCCGGAGTACTTTTCAGATCTGTTATCAGTAAAGATGGCATTTCAGTGCTGGATTCAAAGCTGAGAAAGCAATGGGTGAATGGGAGAAAAAGGGTGGAGGTGGGGTTTAGGGAAACATTTTAGAGCACGAGGATTTGACAGCAGAGAAATCATTAAAAATCGGGGGCACACAGACCTGAAGAAGCACAGAGTTCAGAGGGTTGTGGGGCTGGAGTAGCTGAGGGACAAGGCAAAGGACAAGGCCATAGAGAGATCTAGAAACAAAGATGAGAACTTTAAAAGTAAGGTGTGGCCAGACTATGAGCTAGAGTGAGCCAACGATCACAGGACTGAGAGGTGCATGGGACATAGAGCGAGCAGAGACACAAGCAGAGTGCAGTGTAACCTAGGTTTCAAATCTGATTTCAATGCAACATTGCAGCAACTTACAATGTTGCTCACTGGTGTCAACTGAAAAATAGTCACCCTGTTGCAAGACTCAAGACAGTTACTACCACTGGCCAGTTAAACTGCCATCTTAATCTAACTACAGAAACACCATCCTGTGACAAATACTCCATGTAAACAATTAGTTCTACGCCGTTGAAACAAAGGAAAGTGATATTTGACGCAAGTTGAAAAATGCTATAGAATTGCAAAGCCTGCAGAAACGTTTACAACTGTACCAGTTTCCATACCCACTAGACATGCTACACAACCGCACAAGATTCCTTACCCTCTCACCTACACATTAACTTGCAATATCTAATCAGATATTCTTCGGTCTTCACTTGATCACCAACCTGTTCAGTGGGAGAATGAAACTGCAGAGGCTACACCCACAGCATAAAGCCCAAAGTACTTTGATTATGATGTAAGTTGTTTCATTGAACTGGTTTAACCAGTACTCCCAGCAAGAACAAACATGTTGTTACAGCTCACTACAAAATCAGCAGCTTTTAAGGGAGGGAGAGTAAACACCCAATACGCTACAAACTGGGTCAGACAGCACCTGGCTGTTAAACTTTCTCTAGGCACACCTAATTGTGGCAACGCCTCATATTCCGTCTGGGTACTCTCCAATCGGATGGCATGAATATCGATTCCTCCTCCCTTTCTCTCTTCTTTAATCCCCACCCTGGCCTTTTAACTCTTCTACCTGCCTATCACCTCCCATGGTCTACTCTCCTCTCCTGTCAAATTTCTTCTTCTCCAAGCCTTTGGCTTTTCCACCTATCACCTCTCAGCTTCTTTCTTCATCCCCTCTCCCACCCACCTGTATTCACCCATCACCTCTCAGCTTCTTTCTTCATCCCCTCTCCCACCCACCTGTATTCAGCCATCACCTCTCAGCTTCTTTCTTCATCCCCTCTCCCACCCACCTGTATTCACCCATCACCTCTCAGCTTCTTTCTTCATCCCCTCTCCCATTCACCTGTATTCAGCCATCACCTCTTAGCTTCTTTCTTCATCCCCTCTCCCACCCACCTGTATTCACCCATCACCTCTCAGCTTCTTTCTTCATCCCCTCTCCCACTCACCTGTATTCAGCCATCACCTCTCAGCTTCTTTCTTCATCCCTCCCTCCCACCCACCTGTATTCAGCCATCACCTCTCAGCTTCTTTCTTCATCCCCTCTCCCACTCACCTGTATTCAGCCATCACCTCTCAGCTTGGACTACCCTCCCCCCCACCTTCTTATTCCGGCATCTTCCCCCTTCCTGAGGAAGGGTCTCAGCCTGAAATGTCAGCTGTTTATTCCTCTCCATAGATGCTGCTTGATCTGCTGAGTTCTCCACGTAGGTGTAGGTGTGTCATCCTAGAGATGTCTGTTCCTTATTGACTGTGTGCTCAAGATGTTCCAAATATCACATCAGGTGCACGAGGAGACTGCAATCTAACTTTATTGTGCACATTTCTGACATGAACCATTCCGTTTCAATCTGTCAGAACACTTAGGTGTCCAGCAGGGTGAATTCATGAGCAAGCCATCCTTTGCAAGAGAACAATGCATTTGCTATTTAGTACTCCGGCAGATGGGCCTCATCAGCCGTGCTTGGCAGCTCACCTAGGGGAAGGAAAACTCTGATCTCGAATCACTGCTGCCTTGTGGCGGTACCCACTCATGGGGAGGGTTTCAGAAGTAAACCTAGAGGGTAAAATCTGGAGCAGTCCTACATGGTGTTCTATGCTGACTGGCAACTCCTGTGACGCCACTGGTGCCAAACTGTATTGGTCTCTGCTGTTCCTCTGGATTCATCAGCTACAGGGGAGGGTGTGCCTGCTGCACGGGTAACTGCTTGCTCTCCATATCAGACGGTTTGTGTACCAACTATGTAGATGGCTAACATGCAACATCCACCCTCAACTCTGACCACAGAAGCTAATTAACTTGCTATATTGTATTGTACTATATTGTACATTTTTTTTTCTAATACAGAAGTACTAAAAAAAAAGTTCAAATATGATATACTTTGCAATGCTGCACTCTTTCTGGAGTACCCACCCCTACTCTAAACTTTGCCCTGAAGTTTATACTTCATCAGTGGCATGAGTAATCGATATTTCACCTAACTTGGAGCAGACTCGATGGGCCAAATGGCCTAATTCTGATCCTATCCCTTTTGGTTTTATTAGTTTTTGATGGGTCAGGCCATTAAGGAATACAGGAAGGCGGCAGGAGATTGGAGCTGAGAGGGAAATGGATCAGCACACTGAAATGGCGGAGCCGACTCGAAGGGCCGAATGGCCCAACTCTGCTCCTATACCTTCTGGTCTAACTCCAGAGTACTGCAACACCTCATTCTTTGTGCAGTACCACAATTGCTTCCTTACATTCGGGACATTTAAGGGACTCGTGGATAGGCCATAAAAGGAAAATGGAGCAGAATACGAGAAGAAGGGTTTTGGCCCAAAACGTCCAATATTTACTCTTTCCACAGATACTACCTGGCCTGCTGAGTTCCTTTAGCATTTTGTGTGTGTTGCTTGGGAATATAGGAAGGAAGGGTTATATTGATTCTTACTTCAGTGGTAGGTAAGTTGACGGAGAAGATCCTGAGAGGCAGGAGAGGCATAATATGATTAGGAATAGTCAGCATGGCTTTGTCAAAGGCAGGTTGTGCCTTATGACCCTGATTGAATTTGTTGAGGATGTAACGCAACACACTGATGAAGGTAGAGCAGTAGATGTAGTGTATATGGATTTCAGCAAGGCATTTGATAAGGTACTGCATGCAAAGCTTATGAGAAAGTAAGGAAGAATGGGATCCAAGGGGACATTGCTTTGTGGATCCAGAACTGGCTTGCCCACAGAAGGCAAAGAGTGGTTGTAGACGGGTCATATTCTGCATGGAGGTTGGTGACCAGTGGTGTGCCTCAGGGATCTGTTCTGGGATCCCTACTCTTCGTGATTTTCATAAATGACCTGGATGAGGAAGTGGAGGGAGAAATGGGTTAGTAAATTTGCTGATGACACAAAGGTTGGGGCTGTTGTGGATATTGTGGAGGGCTGTCAGACGTTATAGTGGAACGTTGATAGGATGCAAAACCGGGCTGAGAAGTGGCAGATGGAGTTCAACCCAGATAAGTGTGAGGTGGTTCATTTTGGTAGGTCAAATATGATGAAAGAATATAGTATTAATGGCAAGACTCTTGACAGTGTGGAGGATCAGAGGGATCTTGAAGTCCGAGTCTATAGGACATTCAAAGTTGCTACACAGGTTGACTCTGTGGTTAAGAAGGCATATGGTACACTGGCCTTCATCATTCGTGAGACTGAGTTTAAGAGCCGAGAGGTAATGTTGCAGCGAGATAGGACCCTGGTCAGACCCCACTTGGAGTACTGTGCTCAGTTCTGGTTGCCTCACTACAGGAAGGATGTGGAAACCATAGAAAGAGTGCGGAGGAGATTTACAAGGACCTTGCCTGGATTGGGGAGCATGCCTTATGAGAATAGGTTGAGTGAAATTGGCCTTTTCTCCTTGGAGTGACCGAGGATGAGAGATGATCTGATAGAGGTATACAAGATGATGAGAGGCATTGATCGTGTTGATAGTCAGAGGCATTTTCCCAGGGCTGAAATGGCTAGCACAAGAAGGCACAGTTTTAAGGTGCTTGGAAGTAGGTACTGAGGAGATGTCAGAGGTAAGTTTTTTTTTTAACGCAGAGAGTGGTGAGTGTGTGGATTGGGCTGCTGGTGACAGTGGTGGAGGTGGATACGATAGGGTCTTTTAAGAGACTCCTGGATAGGTACGTGGAGCTTAGAGAAATAGAGGGCTATGGGTAACCCTAGGTAATTTCTAAGGTAAGGACATGTTCGACAGAGCTTTGTGGGCTGAAGGGCCTATATTGTGCTGTTCATTTTCTATTTCTATTGATCTTGGCGCAGGTTTAAGGGTCAGCACAGCATCTCCCAAAATCATTCCAGCACCTGTGCAATGTAATTTAAATGCTGTAAACACAGGAGATTCTGCAGATGCTGGAAATCCAGAGCAACACACACAAAATGCAGGAGAAACTCAGCAGGCCAGGTAGCATCTATGGAAATGAATAAAGAGTCGACATTTAGGGCAGAGACCCTTCAGCTGGACTGGAAAGGAAAGGGACAGAAGCTAGAATAAGGTGGTGGGAGGAGGGGAAGGAGAACAGGCTAGGTGAAAGGTGAAGCTAGGTAGGTTGTGGAGGGGTGGGTGAAGTGAGAAGCTGGGAGGTGATTGGTGGAAAAAGGAGTGAAGGAGGAATCTGACCGGAGAGAAGAGTGGACCATGAAGGAAAGGGAAGGAGAGGCACCAGGGGGAGGTGAGGAAAAGGTGTAAGAGGGGAACTGAAAAACAGAAGGGGAGGTGGAACTTTAATGTTCTGCATTTCTCCATTACTTGTCCAGCACACCGTGAATCAAGTAATTCCTCTACAGTCCTAAGCACTGCTTCTCCAATGGCTCTAGCCTTTCCTCATCGCTGCAATACCTTGCACTCTGCCAATCAGCCCACTTTCCTTATACTGATGACCCCAATCACTGTGCACTGTTTCAATTTGACTCTGCCCCCTCTTGCACACCTCAAACCTATTAAAAACGAAAACAGAAATCTGAATCTGTTGTGCCTGATTTTCATCATTCATTTCAGCACTATTTTCATGTACCAACCCCATATCCATTGATTCCCTTGGTATCTACAAGAAATTGATCACAGTTTACCACTGGTTGGCAGCTGCAAAGAAAGCAAACCTCGCTTCCAATTTCTGACCCGAGTGGCTGATTTCTTGAAACAAAACTTCTCCAGGCAGGGAAACATCAACTTAGCATCTGCCCTGTAGAGCCTGTAAGAATTTTGACTTGTTTCAAAGAGAACATCTCTAATTTATGCCATAGAGCCTTACCATTAACCAAAGGGTCTGTGAAAACCAGGTTGGGAACCTCTGTCCTAAAGGTACACTCTCATCACGAGGCACATCAAGACCCTGCTGCCCCCCTCACTGGACCCCCTGCAGTTCGCGTACCATCCCAACCGTTCATCAGACGATGCCATTGCCATCACCCTCCACCTGGCCAAAAAAGACACGTACATTCGAATGCTGTTCATAAACTTCAGTTCAGCATTCAACACAATCATTCCTCAGGAACTGACTGGAAAGCTGAGCCTACTGGGCCTGAACACCTCCCTCTGCAACTGGATCCTAGACTTCCTGACTGGGAGACTTCAGTCAGTCTGGATTGGAAGCAGCATCTCCAACACCATCACACTGAGCACAGGGGCCCCCCAGGGCTGTGCGCTCAGTCCACTGCTGTTCACTCTGCTGACCCACGACTGAGCTGCAACACACAGCTCAAACCACATCATCGAGTTCGCCGATGACACGACCGTGGTGGGTCTCATCAGCAAGAACGATGAGTCAGCATACAGAGAGGAGGTGCAGCGGCTAACGGACTGGTGCAGAGCCAACAACCTGTCTCTGAATGTGAACAAAACAAAAGAGATGGTTGCTGACTTCAGGAGGACACAGAGCGACCACTCTCCGCTGAACATTGACGACTTCTCCCTAGAGATCGTTAAGAGCACCAAATTTCTTGGTGTTCACCTGGCGGTGAATCTCACCTGGTCCCTCAACACCAGCTCCATAGCAAAGAAAGCCCAGCAGTGTCTCTACTTTCTGCGAAGGCTGAGAAAAATCCATCTCCCACCCCCCATCCTCACCACATGCTACAGAGGTTGTATTGAGTGTATCCTGAGCAGCTGCATCACTGCCTGGTTCAGAAATTGCACCATCTCAGATCGCAAAACCCTGCAGCGGATAGTGAGGTCAGCTGAGAAGATCATCAGGGTCTCTCTTCCCGCCATTACAGACATTTAAACCATACGCTGCATCCGTAAAGCAAACAGCATTATGAAGGACCCCACGCACCCCTCATACAAACTCTTTTCCCTCCTGCCATCTGGCAAAAGGCACCGAAGCATTCGGGCTCTCACGACCAGACTATGTAACAGTTTCTTCCCCCAAGCCATCAGACTCCTCAATACCCACAGTCTGGACTGACACCAACCTACTGCCCTTTACTGTGCCTATTGTCTTGTTTATTATTTATTGTAATGCCTGCACTGTTTTGTGCACTTTATGCAGTCCTGGGTAGGTCTGTAGTCTAGTGTAGTTTTTATGTGTTGTTTTACGTAGTTCAGTGTAGCTTTTGTATTGTTTCTGTAGCACCATGGTCCTGAAAAATGTTGTCTTGTTTCTACTGTGTACTGTACCAGCAGTTATGGTCGAAATGACAATAAAAAGTGACTTGACTTGCTTAATCCTGCTCGACTCACCAAATCATTAATCAATACGGTGATCATTTATCACAAATATATCCTTGCTGAACAATTTCAACTTCTTAGTGATTAATGCACACCAACAATGTCCAATTGGTTAAACAACACTCCACTTTTTTTTTATTATTCGGGCAGTAGGAAGTCATGTGCCATGTCTTCTCCCACTCACTGAGCCCATCTACATCATGATAAAACCTGCCTGCATCTTCCTTCCTTCCATCTAGCATGGTACCATTAGCAAACTTGGATATATTGTACTTGATCCAGTCTTCACTGGCTGGGAACCCAACTCTGATCCCAGCTGCAATCAGTCACACTCACTTAATCCAAAAATTACCAGCTTTCTAGTTTGTCCATAATTTCATCCACCAGCACCTCCGGGGTCCCTATCCTGGTGCCTGCTCCATCATGACTCGTACACTCCCCCGACTCCAGTATCCACTTCTTCGTTTAAAATAACTTCTCCCGCTCCTCCTTCCCAGATTCCTGCCCCACCCACCCCTTCCTTGCTACTTGCCCCTATTCCACCCTCCTTCCCCAGACCACGCCCTACCTTCCCTCTTTCCTCACCCCTTTCCTACTCCTCCATAGACCTCAGACCCTCGTTCCCCAGATCCCTACACCATTACCCTCTCCTTCCCAAATTACCCACCTACCTTCCTTCGCCTTTCTAGACTCCAGCCCCGCCCTTCCACTCCACCCCAGTACCTCGCCCCTTCCTCAGAGTGGCCCCCTTGGCTCCATTTCTCTTTCTCCCAGACCCCCAATCCCTCCCACACCTCCCCAGAACCCCGCCCATTCTACCTTCCTTTAAATTCCACAACACACAGACTGAGATAGGAACACCCAGCCCAACGAGTCTGCTCCGGTCCTTCCCTCTCTGTCCTCCCCAGACCCCATATTCGCCTCCGCTCCCCCGCTAGAGCGCAGCCACCTCCCACCCCTCTCTGCCCACGTCGACCCTGCAGCCACCTCCCTCACACTCACCTTGTCGCTGTTCCCTCAATTCAGTCTCCGAATACACGCTTCCGCTCCCCGCTCCTTTCCGCTTCCGTTTCTCCCTCCACCCATCACCACCACCCTCCCGGGGTCGCCAAGGGAACGGCTCGGCACGGGTTCGCCAGGCGAAACTTACAAGGACCTGAACGTCACCGTTACCGCGGCAACCACCGAGCCGCCGCTGTTGTGGATCCGCAGTGCGCTTGCGTGTAGTGGGAAGGGCGGTGGCCGGGCGGAGGAACGGCGAAATACGACGCATGCGTGGCGCCGGCAGAGACGGCACTGCTCCGGATGTACGCATGCGCAGTGCCTGCCTCTTCGTCTGTTGGCTGTGAATGGTCTGGGCGGGTCCTTAGTGAGCAGATTGGAGTCTAATCGCCTCTGCTACTGAGCCTCGTCACCCGGGGGAGTGGGTGGATCATTGCCTCCGGTCCTGAGCCCCGTCACCCGGGGGAGTGGGTGGATCATTGCCTCCGGTCCTGAGCCCCGTCACCCGGGGGAGTGGGTGGATCATTGCCTCCGGTCCTGAGCCCCGTCACCCGGGGGAGTGGGTGGATCATTGCCTCCGGTCCTGAGCCCCGTCACCCGGGGGAGTGGGTGGATCATTGCCTCGGCTCCTGAGCCTCGTCACCCGGGGGAGTGGGTGGATCATTGCCTCCGGTCCTGAGCCCCGTCACCCGGGGGAGTGGGTGGATCATTGCCTCGGCTCCTGAGCCCCGTCACCCGGGGGAGTGGGTGGATCATTGCCTCGGCTCCTGAGCCTCGTCACCCGGGGGAGTGGGTGGATCATTGCCTCCGGTCCTGAGCCCCGTCACCCGGGGGAGTGGGTGGATCATTGCCTCGGCTCCTGAGCCCCGTCACCCGGGGGAGTGGGTGGATCATTGCCTCGGCTCCTGAGCCCCGTCACCCGGGGGAGTGGGTGGATCATTGCCTCGGCTCCTGAGCCTCGTCACCCGGGGGAGTGGGTGGATCATTGCCTCTGGTCCTGAGCCCCGTCACCCGGGGGAGTGGGTGGATCATTGCCTCCGCTCCTGAGCCTCGTCACCCGGGGGAGTGGGTGGATCATTGCCTCGGCTCCTGAGCCCCGTCACCCGGGGGAGTGGGTGGATCATTGCCTCCGCTCCTGAGCCCCGTCACCCGGGGGAGTGGGTGGATCATTGCCTCGGCTCCTGAGCCCCGTCACCCGGGGGAGTGGGTGGATCATTGCCTCCGGTCCTGAGCCCCGTCACCCGGGGGAGTGGGTGGATCATTGCCTCGGCTCCTGAGCCCCGTCACCCGGGGGAGTGGGTGGATCATTGCCTCCGGTCCTGAGCCCCGTCACCCGGGGGAGTGGGTGGATCATTGCCTCGGCTCCTGAGCCCCGTCACCCGGGGGAGTGGGTGGATCATTGCCTCCGGTCCTGAGCCCCGTCACCCGGGGGAGTGGGTGGACCATTGCCTCCGGTCCTGAGCCCCGTCACCCGGGGGAGTGGGTGCATCATTGCCTCTGGTCCTGAGCCCCGTCACCCGGGGGAGTGGGTGCATCATTGCCTCGGCTCCCGAGCCCCGTCACCCGGGGGAGTGGGTGGATCATTGCCTCGGCTCCCGAGCCCCGTCACACGGGGGAGTGGGTGGATCATTGCCTCGGCTCCCGAGCCCCGTCACCCGGGGGAGTGGGTGGATCATTGCCTCGGGTCCCGAGCCCCGTCACCCGGGGGAGTGGGTGCATCGTTGCCTCGGGTCCTGAGCCCCGTCACCCGGGGGAGTGGGTGGATCATTGCCTCTGGTCCTGAGCCCCGTCACCCGGGGGAGTGGGTGGATCATTGCCTCGGCTCCCGAGCCCCGTCACACGAGGGAGTGGGTGGATCATTGCCTCGGCTCCCGAGCCCCGTCACCCGGGGGAGTGGGTGGATCATTGCCTCGGGTCCCGAGCCCCGTCACCCGGGGGAGTGGGTGCATCGTTGCCTCGGGTCCTGAGCCCCGTCACCCGGGGGAGTGGGTGGATCATTGCCTCTGGTCCTGAGCCCCGTCACCCGGGGGAGTGGGTGGACCATTGCCTCTGGTCCTGAGCCCCGTCACCCGGGGGAGTCCCATCTCCTTTGGACGAGCCCTGTGACCCAGTGAAGTTGGGGTGCCCTATTGTCAATGGCCCTGAGCCCCGTGACTCAAAGGGAGATAGGAAGGAAGCTGAGAAGCAGGACCTCAAGGGCAGTAATCTGGGGATTGCTGCCTGTGCCACGCGATATAAATATGTGGCCTAAAGAATTGGAGCAAGGGGCAGGGATTCTGATTTCTGGATAATGGGTCCTCTTCTGGGGCAAGTGTACAAAAGGGACGGGTTGCACTTGAATCCGAGGTGGAGCAATATTCTTGCAGGCAGGTTTACTAGAGCTGTTGGGAGTGGTTTAAACTAATAATGGCAGGGGGATGGGAACCAGGATGATAGAGCTGAGGATGAGCCAGCAGGTTTACAAGTAGATGGTGTAAAACGAATGTAAGTAAGGACAAGCCAATGATTGGGTACAATTGCAGACAAAGACAAAGAATTAAATTGTACCACAGAGTCAAAATTCAAAAGGGTGAAGACTGTATGACTCAAGCTGCTGTATTTAAACACGCGTAGCATTCGGAATAAGGTGGACAAACTCGTGGCGCAATAACAGATTGGTCAGTATGACATTGTGAACATCACTGAGTCACGGCTGAAAGGAGCCCATAGTTGGGAGCTTAATATAGAATAGAACATAGAATAGTACAGCACAGTACAAGCCCTTTGGCCCACAATGTTGTGCTGACCCTCAAACCCTGCCTCCCATATAAGCCTCCAATTTAAATTCCTCCATATACCTGTCTAGTAGTCTCTTAAACTTCACCAGTGTATCTGCCTCCACCACTGACTCAGGCAGTGCATTCCACGCACCAACCACTCTGAGTAAAAAACCTTCCTCTAATATCCCCCTTGAACTTCCCATCCCTTACCTTAAAGCCATGTCCTCTTGTATTGAGCAGTGGTGCCCTGGGGAAGAGGCGCTGGCTATCCACTCTATCTATTCCTCTTATTATCTTGTACACCTCTATGATGTCTCCTCTCATTCTCCTTCTCTCCAAACAGTAAAGCCCTAGCTCGCTTAATCTCTGATCATAATCCATACTCTCTAAACCAGGCAGCATCCTGGTAAATCTCCTCTGTACCCTTTCTAATGCTTCCACATCCTTCCTATAGTGAGGCGACCAGAACTGGACACAGTACTCCAAGTGTGGCCTAACCAGAGTTTTATACAGCTGCATCATTACATCACGACTCTTAAACTCTATCCCTCGACTTATGAAAGCTAACACCCCATAAGCTTTCTTAATTACCCTATCCACCTGTGAGGCAACTTTCAGGGATCTGTGGACATGTACCCCCAGATCCCTCTGCTCCTTCACACTACCAAATATCCTGCCATTTACTTTGTATTCTGCCTTGGAGTTTGTCCTTCCAAAGTGTACCACCTCACACTTCTCCGGGTTGAACTCCATCTGCCACTTCTCAGCCCACTTCTGCATCCTATTAATGTTTCTCTGCAATCTTTGACAATCCTCTACACTATCTACAACACCACCAACCTTTGCGTCATCTGCAAACTTGCCAACCCACCCTTCTACCCCAACATCCAGGTCATTAATAAAAGTCACGAAAAGTAGAGGTCCCAGAACAGATCCTTGTGGGACACCACTAGTCACAACCCTCCAATCTGAATGTACTCCCTCCACCATGACCCTCTGCCTTCTGCAGGCAAGCCAATTCTGAATCCACCTGGCCAAACTTCCCTGGATCCCATGCCTTCTGACTTTCTGAATAAGCTTACTGTGTGGAACCTTGTCAAATGCCTTACTAAAATCCATATAGATCACATCCACTGCACTACCCTCATCCATATGCCTGGTCACCTCCTCAAAGAACTCTATCAAGCTTATTAGACACGATCTGCCCTTCACAAAGCCATGCTGACTGTCCCTGATCAGACCATGATTCTCTAAATGCCTATAGATCCTATCTCTAAGAATCTTTTCCAACAGCTTTCCCACCACAGACGTAAGGCTCACTGGTCTGTAACTACCCGGACTATCCCTACTAACTTTGTTGAACAAGGGGACAACATTCGCCTCCCTCCAATCCTCCGGTACCATTGCAGTGGACAACGAGGACAGAAAGATCCTAGCCAGAGGCTCAGCAATCTCTTCCCTCGCCTCGTGGAGCAGCCTGGGGAATTTTCCGTCAGGCCCCGGGGGCTTATCCGCCCTAATGTATTTTAACAACTCCAACACCTCCTCTCCCTTAATATCAACATGCTTCAGAACATCAACCTCACTCATATTGTCCTCACCATCATCAAGTTCTCTCTCACTGGTGAATACCAAAGAGAAGTATTCATTGAGGACCTCGCTCACTTCCACAGCCTCCAGGCACATCTTCCTTCCTTTATCTCTAATCGGTCCTACCTTCACTCCTGTCAGCCCTTTTTTCTTCACATAATTGAAGAATGCCTTGGGGTTTTCCTTTACCTGCCAAGGTCTTCTCATGCCTCCTTCTTGCTCTTCTCAGCCCCTTCCTAAGCTCCTTTCTTGCTTCCCTATATTCCCCAATAGACCCATCTGATCCTTGCTTCCTAAACCTCATGTATGCTGCCTTCCTCCACCTGACTAGATTCTCCACCTCACTTGTCACCCATGGTTCCTTCACCCTACGATTCTTTATCTTCCTCACTGGGACAAATTTATCCCTAACATTCTGCAAGAGATCTCTAAACATCGACCACATGTCCATAGTACATTTTCCTGCAAAAACATCATCCCAATTCACACCCGCAAGTTCTAGCCTTATAGCCTCATAATTTGCCCTTCCCCCATTAAAAATTTTCCTGTCCTCTCTGATTCTGTCCTTTTCCACAATAATGCTAAAGGCCAGGGAGCGGTGGTCACTGTCCCCCAGATGCTCACCCACTGAGAGATCTGTGACCTGACCCGGTTCATTACCTATTACTAGATCGAGTATGGCATTCCCCCTAGTCGGCCTGTCCACATACTGTGACAGGAATCCATCCTGGACACACTTCACAAACTCTGCCCCATCTAAACCCTTGGAACTAATCAGGTGCCAATCAATATTAGGGAAGTTAAAGTCACCCATGATAACAACCCTGTTATTTTTGCACCTTTTCAAAATTTGCCTCCCAATCTGCTCCTCTGTATCTCTGCTGCTACCAGGGGGCCTATAGAATACCCCCAATAGAGTAACTGCTCCCTTCCTGTTCCTGACTTCCACCCATATTGACTCAAAAGAGGATCCTGCTACATTACTCACCTTTTCTGTAGCTGTAATAGTATCCCTAACCAGTAATGCCACCCCTCCTCCCCTTTTCCTGCCCTCTCTATCCCTTTTAAAGCACTGAAATCCAGGAATATTGAGAATCCATTCCTGCCCTGGTGCCAGCCAAGTCTCTGTAATGGCCACTACATCATAATTCCATGTATGTATCCAAGCTCTCAGTTCATCACCTTTGTTCCTGATGCTTCTTGCATTGAGGTACACACATTTCAGCCCTTCTACCTTACTGTCTTTACACTGTTTATTCTGCTTCTCTTTCCTCAAAGCCTCTCTATATGTTAGACAACAGGAATTCTGCAGGTGCTGGAAACTCAAGCAACACACATCAAAGTTGCTGGTGAACGCAGCAGGCCAGGCAGCATCTCTAGGAAGAGGTGCAGTCGACGTTTCAGGCCGAGACTCTTCGTCAGGACTAACTGAAGGAAGAGTGAGTAAGAGATTTGAAAGTTGGAGGGGGAGGGGGAGATCCAAAATGTTAGGAGAAGACAGGAGGGGAGGGATGGAGCCAAGAGCTGGACAGGTGATTGGCAAAAGGAATACAAGAGGATCGTGGGACAGGAGGTCCGGGAAGAAAGACGGCGGGGGGGGGGGGAACCCAGAGGATGGGCAAGGGGTATTTTCAGAGGGACAGAGGGAGAAAAAGGAGAGTGAGAGAAAGTATGTGTGTATAAAAATAAGTAACAGATGGGGTACGAGGGGGAGGTGGGGCATTAGCGGAAGTTAGAGAAGTCGATGTTCATGCCATCAGGTTGGAGGCTACTCAGACGGAATATAAGGTGTTGTTCCTCCAACCTGAGTGTGGCTTCATCTTTACAGTACAGGAGGCCATGGATAGACATGTCAGAATGGGAATGGGATGTGGAATTAAAATGTGTGGCCACTGGGAGATCCTGCTTTCTCTGGCGGACAGAGCGTAGGTGTTCAGCAAAGTGGTCTCCCGGTCTGCGTCGGGTCTCGTGAATATATAAAAGGCCACATCGGGAGCACCAGCCGACTCACAGGTGAAGTGTCGCCTCACCTGGAAGGCCTGTTCGGGGCGCTGA
Source organism: Mobula hypostoma (assembly GCF_963921235.1). Classification (NCBI taxonomy): domain Eukaryota; kingdom Metazoa; phylum Chordata; class Chondrichthyes; order Myliobatiformes; family Myliobatidae; genus Mobula; species Mobula hypostoma. The sequence continues at coordinate 166,067,882 of NC_086098.1, read as the reverse complement.
ATGGTGGTAAGGGAGGAAGTGTAAGGGTATGTGTAGCACTTGTTCCGCTTACACGGATAAGTGCCAGGAGGGAGATCAGTGGGGAGGGATGGGGGGACGAATGGACAAGGGAGTCGTGTAGGGAGCGATCCCTGCGGAAAGCGGGGGGGGGGAGGGAGAGATGTGCTTAGTGGTGGCATCCCGTTGGAGGTGGCGGGGAAGTTACGGAGAATAATATGTTGGACCCGGAGGCTGGTGGGGTGGTAGGTGAAGACCAGGGGAACCCTATTCCTAGTGGGGTGGCGGGAGGATGGAGTGAGAGCAGATGTACATGAAAGGGGGAAGATGCGTTTAAGAGCAGAGTGATCGTGACCCCACTAAGGAGCACCAGGCCATTGTCTCCCACACCATCACCGACTTTATCCGCTCAGGGGATCTCCCATCCACTGCTACCAACCTTATAGTTCCCACACCCCACACTTCCCGTTTCTACCTCCTACCCAAGATCCACAAACCTGCCTGTCCTGGCCGACCTATTGTCTCAGCTTGCTCCTGCCCCACTGAACTTGTTTCTGCATACCTTGACACGGTTTTATCTCCCCTTGTTCAATCCCTTCCCACCGATGTTCGTGACACTTCTCACGCTCTTAAACTTTTCGATGATTTTAAGTTCCCTGGCCCCCACCGCTTTATTTTCACCATGGATGTCCAGTCCCTATATACTTCCATCCCCCATCAGGAAGGTCTCAAAGCTCTATGCTTCTTTTTGGATTCCAGACCTAATCAGTTCCCCTCTACCACCACTCTGCTCCGTCTAGCGGAATTAGTCCTTACTCGTAATAATTTCTCCTTTGGCTCCTCCCACTTCCTCCAAACTAGAGGTGTAGCTATGGGCACCCGTATAGGTCCCAGCTATGCCTGCCTTTTTGTTGGCTTTGTGGAACAATCTATGTTCCGTGCCTATTCTGGTATCTGTCCCCCACTTTTCCTTTGCTACATCGACGACTGCATTGGCGCTGCTTCCTGCACGCATGCAGAACTCGTTGACTTTATTAACTTTGCCTCCAACTTTCACCCTGCCCTCAAGTTTACCTGGTCCATTTCCGACACCTCCCTCCCCTTTCTAGATCTTTCTGTCTCTGCCTCTGGAGACAGCTTATCCACTGATGTCTACTATAAGCCTACTGACTCTCACAGCTATCTGGACTATTCCTCTTCTCACCCTGTCTCTTGCAAAAACGCCATCCCCTTCTCGCAATTCCTCCGTCTCCGCCGCATCTGCTCTCAGGATGAGGCTTTTCATTCTAGGACGAGGGAGATGTCCTCCTTTTTTAAAGAAAGGGGCTTCCCTTCCTCCACTATCAACTCTGCTCTTAAACGCATCTCCCCCATTTCACGTACATCTGCTCTCACTCCATCCTCCCGCCACCCCACTAGGAATAGGGTTCCTCTGGTCCTCACCTACTACCCCACCAGCCTCCGGGTCCAACATATTATTCTCTGTAACTTCCGCGACCTCCAACGGGATCCCACCACTAAGCACATCTTTCCCTCCCCACCCCCTCTGCTTTCCGCAGGGATCGCTCCCTACGCGACTCCCTTGTCCATTCGTCCCCCCCATCCCTCCCCACTGATCTCCCTCCTGGCACTTATCCGTGTAAGCGGAACAAGTGCTACACATGCCCTTACACTTCCTCCCTCACTACCATTCAGGGCCCCAGACAGTCCTTCCAGGTGAGGCGACACTTCACCTGTGAGTCGGCTGGGGTGATATACTGCGTCCGGTGCTCCCGATGTGGCCTTTTATATATTGGCGAGACCCGACGCAGACTGGGAGACCACTTTGCTGAACACCTACGCTCTGTCCGCCAGAGAAAGCAGGATCTCCCAGTGGCCACACATTTTAATTCCACATCCCATTCCCATTCTGACATGTCTATCCATGGCCTCCTGTACTGTAAAGATGAAGCCACACTCAGGTTGGAGGAACAACACCTTATATTCCGTCTGGGTAGCCTCCAACCTGATGGCATGAACACTGACTTCTCTAACTTCCACTAATGCCCCACCTCCCCCTCATACCCCATCTGTTACTTATTTTTATGCACACATTCTTTCTCTCACTCTCCTTTTTCTCCCTCTGTCCCTCTGAATATACCCCTTGCCCATCCTCTGGGTCCCCCCCCCCACCTCCTTGTCTTTCTTCCTGGACCTCCTGTCCCATGATCCTCTCATATCCCTTTTGCCAATCACCTGTCCAGCTCTTGGCTCCATCCCTCCCCCTCCTGTCTTCTCCTATCATTTTGGATCTGCCCCTCCCCCTCCAACTTCCAAATCTCTTACTCACTCTTCCTTCAGTTAGTCCTGACGAAGAGTCTCGGCCTGAAACGTCGACTGCACCTCTTCCTAGAGATGCTGCCTGGCCTATATGTTAGATCTGGCTTTACTCCATGCACTTCTTTCACTGCTCTATCACTCTGGGTCCCATCCCCCTTGCAAATTAGTTTAAACCCTCCCAAAACATGCTAGCAAACCTACCTGCAAGGATATTGCTCCCCCTCGAGTTCAGGTGCAACCCATCCAATCTGTACAGGTCTCACCTTCCCCAGAAGAGATCCCAATGATCCAAAAATCTAAAACCCTGCCCCTGCACCAACTCCTCAGCCACGCATTCAACTGCCATCTCCTCCAATTCTTACCATCTCTGTCACGCAGCACTGGCAGCAATCCTGAGAATGCCACCCTTGAGGTCCTGTTCTTCAGCCTTCTGCCTAGTTCCCAAAACTCACACTTCAGGACCTCTTCCTGCCTATGTCGTTGGTACCAACATGTATCACAACTTCTGGTTGCTTTCCCTCTTGTACCAGGATGTTATGCACCCTGTCAGAGACATCCCGGACCCCGGCACCCGGGAGGCAACAAACCATGTGGGTGTCCTTCTCATGTCCACAAAATCTCCTGTCTGCTCCCCTGACTATAGAGTCTCCAATGACGACAGCTCTCCTCTTCTCCGTCCCACCCTTCTGCACCACAGGGTCAGACTCAGTGCCGGAGGCCCTGCCACCATGGCTCACACCTGCTCGGTCGTCCCTGCCAACAGCAGTATCCAGGATGGTGAACTTATTAATTATTAATATCGAAGTATGCACTTTGTATCAAAAGGACAGGCAGGAAGGCATAGGTGGTGGTGTGGCTCTATTGGTAAGAGATGGAATTACCTCTTTAGAAAGAGGAGACATAGGGTCAGAGAATGTCGAATCTTTGTGGGTGGAGTTAAGAAACTGCAAGGGTAAAAAAATGGGAAATCATAGTTAGGTCTCCGTATAGTAGCCAAGATGTGGAGTTAAGATTGCAAAGGGAGCTGGAAAAGGCATGTAAAAAGGGTAATGACTCAATTGTAATGGGGAACTTCAATATGCAAGGAGATTGGGAAAATCAGGTTGGTGTCGGATTGCAAGGGAGGGAACTTGTTGAATGCCTACAAGATGGCTTTTTAGAGCAGCTTGTGCTTCAGCGGACTCAGGGAAAGGCTATCTTAGATTGGGTGTTGTGTAATAACCCAGATCTTACTAGGGAGCTTAATGTAAAGGAACCGTTAGGAGGCAGTGATCATAATATGAAAGGATTCATACTACATTTTGAGAGGGAGAAGCAAAACTCACATATATCAGTATTGCCATGGAATAAAGGGAATTACAGAGGCGTGAGGGAGAAGCTTGCCCAGGTGGATTGGAGGAGGATACTGGTGGGGATGACGACTGATCAGAAATGGCTGAAGCTTCTGGGAATAGTTCACAAGGTTGATATGTCCACACGGAGGAGGAAGTTCTTAAAAGGCAGGAGTAGGCAACCATGGCTGACAAAGGAAGTTAAGGGCTGCATAAAAACCAAGGAAACGGCTTTTACAAGGTAGCAAAAGTGAGTGGGAAGTAGGATGATTGGGAAGCTTTTAAAATCCAACAAAAGGCAACTAAAAAAAAGCCATAAGAGGGGAAAAGATGAAATATGAGTGCTGACTAGCCAATAATATAAGGCAAGATACAAACAGTTTTTTTCTGTAATGCAAAGAGTTAAAGGGAGGTGAGAGTGGATATTGGACCGCTGGAAAATGATGCTGGTGAGGTAGTACCGGGAGACAAAGAAATGGCAGATAAACTTGTTGGGTACTTTGCATGAGTCTTCAGTGTGGAAGACTCTAGCAGTGTGCCAGAGGTCCATGAGTGTCAGGGAGCAGGAGTGAGTGCCATTGCTATTACAAAGGAAAAATACTACTACATCGACTCAGGCCTAGGGGGCCGGCGTCGGGTACAATGACGGACTCTCCAATTCTCCCTCTCCCTCATCAGTGTGTTCAGTTCATCGACATTGGCCGTGCCGCTGTCTTCTAGGAGCACGTTGACCATAGTCTTGGGAGGGAGCCCAGGGTTCATCCTCCCGTGCTTGGGCTCCCATATGATGACTATGCTGGCAGGTAGCTCGGGGTGGCGTAGACAGTGCCCCGCTAGTTGCAGTCTTCTTGACTCGATTTTAATGGTGAGCGTTGGTAGGTCGTTGTAGAGCTCGACGTTCGTCATGTGCTGTTGCCAACTCACGTCAAGAGCCATCCGGAGCATTCGTGTATAGCAACCGTCTAGAGACTTTCGCGTAGTCTTGGTGAGTGTCCATGTCTCGCATCCGTACGTGAGAATGGAATCTATGACTGCTATGAAAATCCTCTTTTTAAGCCCTCTGGTCAGGTTCGTCTTCCAGATTTCCTTCATGTCGTTCATAGCCCTCCACGCCAGCGCCTTTCATATCTTTATGTCCTTCTCCGAACTCATCGTTCTTGACCCAAAGTACTTGTAGTCAAAGACTTCCTTAATGGTATCATTTTTTACGGTCTTGAGAGTACCTTCGTCACAGTTAAACACCATGTACTCTGTCTTTTTAGCGTTTTTACCTAAACGCTAAACAAAGGAAAAAGTCCTTGGCAAACTGAAAGGTCTTAAGGTGGATAAGTCATCTCGGCCAGATGGACTACATCCCAGAGTCTTGAGAGAAATTGCTGAAGAGATAACGGATGCATTGATCATGATCTTTCAAGAATCACTTGATGCTGGCATGGTTCCAGAGGACTGCAAGATCGCCAATGTCACTCCACTCTTTAAGAAGAGAGGAAGGCAAAGGAAAGGAAATTATAGGCCAGTTAGCCTAACCTCAGTGGTTTGGAAAGTGTTGGAGTCTGTTATTAAGGTTGAGGTTTTGAGGTACTTAGAGACTAATGATAAAATAAGTCAAAGTCAGCATGGTTTCTGTAAAAGGAAGTCTTGCCTGACAAACCTGTTAGAGTTCTTCAAGGAGGGAAGTAACAAGCAGGGTGGACAAAGGAGAGGCAAAGGATGTCATTTACTTGGATTTTCAGAAGGTATTTGATAAGGTGCCATACATGAGGCTGCTTAACAAGATAAAATCCTGTAGTGTTACAGGAAAGATATTGGCATGGATAGTGGAATAACTGACAGGCAGGAGGCAGCGAGTGGGAATAAAGGGGGCCTGTTCTGGTTAGCTGCCACTGACTAGTGGTGTTCCTCAGTGGTCAGTATTGGGACCGCTGCTTTTCACATTGCTTGTCAATGATTTAGATAATGCAACTGATGGCTTTGTGGCACTGTTTGCAGATGATACGAAGATAGGTAGTGCTGAGGAAGCAATGCGATTGCAGTAGGATTTGGACAAATTGGAAGAATGGGCAAAAAAGTGGCAGATAGAATACAGTGTTGGGATGGTAATGCATTTTGGTAAAAGGAACAATAGTGCAGATTATTATCTAAATGGGGAGAAGGTTCAAACATCAGATGCGCAGAGGGACTCAGGAGTCCTTGTGCAAGACTCCCAGAAGATTAATTTAGAGGTTGAATCTGTGGTAAAGAAGGGAAATGCAATGTTGGCGTTTATTTCAAGGGGAATAGAATACAAAAGCAAGGAGATAATGCTGAGCCTTTGTAAGACACTAGTCAGGCCGCACTTAGAATATTGTCAACAGTCTTGGACCCCATACCTCAGAAAGGATGTGTTGTCATTGCAGAAAGTCCAGACGAGATTCACGAGGATGATTCCAGGAATGAAGGGATTAACACATGAGGAGTGTTTGGCAGCTTTGGGCCTGTACTCACTGGAATTTAGAAGAATGCAGGGAGGGGGCATCTACAAACGTAATTGAAACCTACCAAATATTGAAAGGACTAGATAAGGTGGATGTAGAGAGGATGTTTCCTGTGGTGGGGGTATCCAGAACTAGAGGGCACAACCTCAAAACTGAGGGGCGACTGTTTATAACAGAGGTAAGGAGGAATTTTTTTTAGCCAGAGAGTGGTAAATCTGTGGAATGCTCTGCCACAGGAGGCCAGGTCCGTGGGGATATTTAAGGCAGAGTTTGATTGTTTCCTGATCAGCCAGGTCATCAAAGGAAATGGCGAGAAGGCAGGTGTATGTGGTTGAGTGGGATCTGGGATCAGCCATGATGAAATGGCGGAGCAGACTCGATGGGCTGAATGGCCTGATTCCACTCCTGTGTCTTATGGTCTTATTGCCTCTGGTCTTGAGCACCATGATGCAGGAGAGTCAGAGTGTCCCATCGTCTCTGGTCCTGAGCTCAATAACCTGGGGGTAGGGAGTGTCCCATCGTCTCTGATCCTGAAGCCAGTAACCCAGGGGAGTTGGGGTGTCCCATCATCTCAGATCCTGAAGCCAGTAACCCAGCGGCGGCGGTTCCACCGCCTCTGGTACTGAGTTCAGTTACCTGTGAAGGCAGAGGGAAGTGTCCCATTGCCTCTGGTACCGAGCCCCATGACGTGAGGCCTCGGCCTGGAAAGTACACTCAAAACCCCTTGCCTTTCTTTGAGTCCTAATGGGGAGAGGGGAGTGGGATACAGGAGAGGGGCGGGATATAAGTAGGGGCGGAGGCATATACGAGGAGCCAGGTGGGGATACAGGAAGAGCAGAGGGAATATGAGGGATATGGGAGAAAGGAGAAGACGAGAGTGGTTATGTGGGAATAGGAGAGAGGAAAGGGAAATGTGGGGAAGGAAGGGGGATATTTTATTTTAGAGACACAGTGCTAAACAGGTCCTTCTGGCTTAACGCGGCTGAGCTGTGACACAATGCCCAAGGACCACTGACAGGATGAGTTCCTGCAGCTTGAGTGGGTTCTGCTTAACCCTGACCCTTTATACGTTTGCAGATCAGTTGAATAAGTTGAATGTTGTTTTATTCTTACTCTGTTCTCTCTTTCACAGTACGCTGTTGACTATTGGTGAAAACTTATTTAAGATCAAAATTAGAAACAGGTTTAACATGACTGGCATATGTCATGTAATTTGTTGTTTTGTGGCAGCAGTACATTGCAATACATAATAAAAAAACAGCACATTACAATAAGAATTATGTATAGATACAGTACTGTGCAAAAGTCTTAGGCATTCTAGATTTTTTAATACTGTTTCAGATGGTATGGCCTCCACAGAGCCCTGATCTCAATGTCATTGAGACTCTCTGGGATTACCTGGAAGCAAGTGAGACAGCCAAAGTCTGCAAAAGAACTGTATCAAGTTCTTCAAGATGCTTGGAACAACCTACCAGCCGATTTTGTTATAAAACTACTCGACAGTGTATCTAAGAGAATTGATGCTGTTTTAAAGGCAAACGGTGCTCATACCAAATATTGATTTGATTTAGATTTTTTTCTCTGTGTACTGCTCTTAGTAAAATTTTTGATATTCAGAATCTATTCAAATCATTATTTATGAAAGCATCTTCACTTTACAGAATTTTTTTCACTTGGCTAAGACTTTTGCACAATAAAGAGAGCAAAATAAGAAAAAAAAAATGAGGTAGTGTTGATGGGTTCATTGTCCATTCAAAAATCCGATGGCAGGGGGGAAAAAGCTGTTCTTAAAACATTGAGAGTATGTCTTCAGGCTCCTGTAGCACTACCTTGATAGAAGCAATGAGAAGATGGAATGTCCTGGGTGGCGAGGGTCCTTAATGATGGACGCCGCCTTTCTGAGGCATCACCTTTTCAAGGTGTCCTCGATGTTCTGGCCATAATGGCCATGGGGAGCTTCTCAATTAGGTGTGCTCTAATAATTTTATGGTAGCTTTACTGCAAGCTCGTTAATCACTATGCTACCATGTCCCTGAGTAATCTGACCAGTTCACGGGAAATTAGACACTAGAAACTAGACACTTGAATACTACAGCACAGTACAGGCCCTTCGGCCCTCGATGTTGTGCTGACCCATATATTCCTCACAAAGAAAAGTACTAAACCCACACTACCCCGTAACCCTCTATTTTTCTTTCATCCATGTGCCTGTCCAAGAGGCTCTTAAATATCCCTAATGTTTTAGGCTCCACCACCATCCCTGGCAAGTCATTCTAGGCACCCACAACCCTCTGTGTAAAAAACTTACCCCTGATGTCTCTCCTAAACTTCCCTCCCTTAACTTTATACATATGCCCTCTGGTGTTTGCTATTTGTGCCCTGGGAAACAGGTACTGGCTATCCACCCTGTCTATGCCCCTCGTAATCTTGTAGACCTCTTATCCTTCCCCTCTCATCCTTCTATGCTCCAAAGAGAAAAGCCCCAGCTCTGCTATCCTTGCCTCATAAGACTTGTTTTCCAATCCAGGCAACATCCTGGTAAATCTCCTCTGCACCCTCTCCACAGCTTCCACATCCTTCCTATAATGAGGTGACCAGAACTGAACACAATACTCTAAGTGTGGTCTCACCAGAGATTTGTAGAGTTGCAACATGACCTCTCTACTCTTGAACTCAATCCCCCTAGTAATGAAACCTAGCATCCCATAGGCCTTCTTAACTATTCTGTCAACCTGTGCAACAACCTTGAGGGATGTATGGATTTGAACCCCAAGGTCTCTCTGTTCATCCACACTCTTAAGTAACCAATCATTAACCCTTTATTCAGCCTTCTGGTTTGTCCTTCCAAATTGCATCACCTCACACTTATCTGGATTGAACTCCATCTGCCACTTTTCTGCCCAACTCTGCATCCTGTCTATATCCTTTTGTAACTTTCGACAACCTACAGCTCCATCCACAATTCCTCCAATCTTTGTGTCATCCGCAAACTTACTCACCCATCCTTCCACCTCTTCATCCAGGTCATTTATAAAAGTCACAAAGAGCAGGGGTCCCAGGACAGATCCTTGTGGCACTCCACTAGTCACCGACCTCCAGGCAGAATACTTTCCTTCCACTACTACCCTCTGCTTTCTTCCTGTAAGCCAATTTTTTATCCAAACAGCCAAGGTTCCACTGATCCCATGCCTCATGACTTTCTGGATGAGTCTCTTGTGGGGGACACAGGCCTGTTCTATTTTGACCTCACCCTGATCAAGCTCCTTTTCACTTGTGAATACTGAAGCAAAGTATTCATTTAGGACCTCCCCAACCTCCTCCGCCTCCAGGCACGTTGCCTTCTTTATCTTTTAGCGGCCCCACCTTCATCTTTGTCATCCTTCAGTTCTTCACATACACATAGAACGCCTTGGTGTTTCCTTAATCCTACGTGCCAAGGCCTTCTCATGCCCCCTTCGAGCTCTTAAGCTTAAGCTCCTTCCCGGCTACCCTATATTTCTTATGAGCCCCTCCTGCTTCCTGCTTCTTATATCTAACATATGCTTCCTTCTTCCTCTTGACAAGTTGCCTCATGTGTTTTGTCAGCCATGATTCCCTTTTCCTATCATGTTATCCTTGTCTCAGTGGGACAAACCTATCCTAAACCCAGCACAAGTGGTCCCTAAACTTCCTCCACATTACTTCTGTGCTTTCACCCTTGAACATCTGTTTCCAATTTACTCTTGCTCGTTTTTGCCTCATCCCCTCATAGTTAGCCCTTCCCCAGTTAAGCACTTTCCCATTTTGTCTGTTTTTATCCATTTCCATAGCTATGCTGAAGCTAAGGGAGTTGTGGTCACTCTCACCAAAATGCTCCCCCACCAAGAGGTCTGCCACCCGACCAGGTTCATTACCCAGAACTAGATCCAGTATGACCTCTCCTCTCATTGACCGGTCCACATGCTGTGTCAGGAATCCTTCTTGAACACACCTGACAAATTCAGCCCCATCTATCCCCCTTGCAGTCAGGAGGTGCCAGTCAATATGAGGGAAGTTGAAATCACCCATAACTACAACCCTGTGTTTCTGGCACCATTCTAAAACCTGCCTGCTTATCTGCTCCTCGATATCCCGAGGGCTATTTGGGGGCCTATAGACTACTCCCAGCACAGTGATTGATCCCTTCCTATTTCTGACTTCCACCCACACTGACTCAGTGGACACTCCCTCTGCAGCTTCCTCCCTTTCTATAGCTGTGATACTATCCCTGACCAGTAATGCTACTCCCCCCACCTTTTCTACCTCCCATCCTATTCCTTTTAAAACACCTAAACCTCGGTACCTGCATCAGCCGATCCTGCCCTTCCTCCAGCCAAGTTTCAGTAACGGCCACAACATCATAGTTCCACGTACTGATCCGTGCTCCAAGTTCATCCCCTTTATTCCTAATACTCCTAGCGTTGAAATAGACACATTTCAACCCCTGTAACTGGCTACATTTATGTTTTATCCCCAGCCTGTCCTTCCTCACCAACTCAGAACACATAGCATCATGCCCTTGTCCTTCTACCCTAATCTCTGCACTCACATTCTGAATTCTACCCCCCTGCCAATCTAGTTGAAATCCTCCCCAACAGCTCTAGCAAACCTGCCTGCCAGGATACTGGTCCCTTTCCAGTTCAGGTGCAGCCCGTCCTTTTGGTACAGGTCAGACCTTTCTCAGAAGAGATCTCAATGATCCAGAAATCTGAACCCCTGCCCCCTGCACCAAGTCTTCAGCCACGCATTCATCTGCCGTAGCTTCCTAATCCTACCCTCTCTGTCTCGTGGCACAGGCAGCAATCCGGAGATTACCATCCTTGAGGTCCTGCTTTTTATCTTCTTTCCTAACTCCCTATATTCCTTCTTCAGTACCTCATCCCTACTCCTATCTATGTCATTGGTCCCCACATGGAGCACGACATCTGGCTGCTCACCCTCTCTCCTGAGAATACCGAGAACTCGATCCGAGATATCGCGGACCCTGGCACCAGGGAGGCAACAGACCATCCGGGATTCTCGATCTCTCCCGTAGAACCTCTTATCTGTCCCCCTAACTATCGAATCCCCTATCACTACTCTTTTCCCTCTTTCCTTTCTGAGCTGAGGGTCCAGTCTCGGTGCCAGAGACACGACCGCTGCAACTTATCCCTGGTAGGTCGTCCCCACCAACAGTATCCAAAACGGTATACATATTGTTGATGGGAAAGGCCACAGGGGTGCTGTGCTCTTTCTGTCTACTCCCCTTCCCTCTCCTGACAGTCACCCAACTACCTGCCTCCTGACTTTTAGGGGTGACTATCTCCCTGAAACGCCGATCTATTACTGCCTGTGCCTCCCAAATGATCCGAAGTTCATCCAGCTCCAGTTCCCTAACTCATTTGACAGGTTAGGTTACTAGTCAGTGGATAAAAAAAGGACTAGGGTATTTTACAGGGGTGGGGTGAGGGGATTATGAACAATTTTATTCCAAAAAGGATCTAGTGCTTTCCTGGTGTGTATGACGAATAAATTCTTCTCGGGCTTCCAGCCGGGTGCACATATCTATTTTAACTGATTTTTTCCCTCCAAAAATATATTTTATTCAGAAATATTACAAAATAAAGTCATTTACGTATAAAAGAACATTCATTGACCGTGAGCCCATATTCAATAAATAAAGTTATTTACAATAAAATTATGCGTTGATTCTCAGTCCATATTCAAATGAAAGATGTTTACAATAAATGGTTTGTTGACTCTCAAACCTTAGTCAAGAATTAAGACTTATTTACAACAAAAAAATTATTAACAATAAAAAATTACCTGATGTTAATTTTAATTTTAACTGATTTTTTAATTTCAAAATATATCTTATTCAAAAATAAAATTATATGCAATAAACCATTCAATGACTCTCAATCCTTTACATATGTTTCCTTAATGGTCTCTACATATCCATACTTCTGGCCACCCACGTGACACTCGGTTGGTTCACTGTACCACACCATTGTTGAGGGGTATACTCTCCGCCACCCGACCCCTCCCACTCCCGCCGGAGAAGAACCCTAAACCGTGGTCCTTCCCCACCGGGCCCTTGCGGTGGCTGCACCGAGTTTCAGCGCGTCCCTCAGCACGTACTCCTGCAGCCGTGAATGTGCCAGTCGGCAGCATTCTCCCACGGACATCTCCATGTGCTGGTAGATCATCAAGTTTCGGGCTGACCAAAGAGCGTCTTTCACCGAGTTGATGATCTGCCAGCAGCACCGGATGTTGGCCTCCGTGTATGTCCCCGGGAACAGCCCGTAGATCAGAGAGTCCTCTGTTACGCAGCTGCTGGGGATGAAACGTGACACTAGCCCGTCCATCCTCCTCCACACCCTCTCTGTGAACTGACTGTGTGCAAAGAGGTGGGTCACAGACTCACTGCAGTCCTCCTGTGGGCAGCGGGGTGTGGAGGCGACGTTCCAGGCATACAGGAGGGATCTGACTGGGAGGGCCCCTCTCACCCCCAGCCAGGTGAGGTCCTGGTGCCTGTTGGTGAGGTCTGGTGATGAGGCAATTTGCCAGATGAACTGGGCGGTCTGCTCAGGGAACCACCCCACTGTGTCCATCACGTCCTTCTCCTGCAGTGCCTGCAGGACATTACGTGCTGACCACTGCCTGATGGCCCTGTGGTCAAAGGCGTTCTCCTGGAAGAACGTTTCTACGAAGGACAGGTATGGCGCAATGACCAGCTGACTGGGGCGTTGTGCAGGAGTGGGGCCAGACCCATTCTTCGTAGCCAGGGCAACGATAATGAAGTTGAATCTAATCTAAATGTCATATTGGCAGTGGGGCAGAATATGGAGTGCTAGAAGGTTCAGATATCCCCTTTAAGTGTGGGTAAGTCCTCTTGTTGAGTGCTGTCGGTGCTTTGTTTTTTTTTGTACTTATTGCTGCTCAGCTGATCTTAAGTCAGGTTTCTTCTTCTCCGGAGTCACATGATTGTTATAAAGGGTTATGACCAGTAATATATTAAAATTGTGCATTTGGAACATTAAGGGGAGTCATTCACCAATCGAGAGAAAGAAAATCCACTAAACCTGAAAAAAGCAAGGGTGGTTTTAGCCTTATTGCAGGAGACACATTTAAATGATAAAAGCAAACATGAGGAAATCTGCAGATGCTAGAAATTCAAGCCACACACATCAAAGTTGCTGGTGAACGCAGCAGGCCAGGCAGCATCTCTAGGAAGAGGTACGGTTGACGTTTCGGTCCTGACGAAGAGTCTCGGCCCGAAACATGGACTGTACCTCTTCCTAGAGATGCTGCCTGGCCTGCTGTGTAAAACTGCGAAAGAGTGGATTTGATCAAAGATGCTGCCTGGCCTGCTGAGTTCCTTCAGCATTTGTGTGTGTGTTTCAGCCAGATCCATCATAGACACAAGCCTCCCCAGCACTGAGGACATCTTTAAAAGGGGATGCCTCAAAAAGGTGGCATCCATCATGAAGGGCCCCCATCACCCAGGACATTGTTTCTTTTCATTATTACCATCAAAGGGATGGTACAGGAACCTGAAGACACACATTCAACATGTTTAGGAACAGCTTCTTCCCCTCTGCCACCAGGTCTCTGAATGGACAATGAACCGATGAACACTGCCTCACTGCCTTTGCTCTCTTTTTGCACTACTTATTTAAACATTATATATATTGCTTGTTGAATTCGTTCTTGTAATTGTTTCCTCCAAGAAACAAATTCCATTTCTGCATTTGTGCTGCTGCTATTAGTGGAAAATCCACCCTTCTGTGGATGGAAAATGGACACCAATGGTTGACGATCTGTAATGAGGGTAAACTCTCTCCCATACTGGTTGAAATGCTTTGCACTCCTTACCAGACTCAAGGCCTCTCTGTCAATCTGTGAGTGATTGGCTATGGGGCAAACATTTCGATCACTCATAACATGCGATATAATTGCACATATATCATAAGGCGAGGTGTCACAGGCAAGCTTCACCAGATGATGTCAATCTATTAAGTTAGACAACCTCTCCTCCTCCACTTTCACCCTGAACACCGGCGTGCCTCAAGGCTGTGTGCTGAGCCCTCTTCTGTACTCCCTTTTTACCTATGACTGTGTTCCTGTACATGATTTTAACTCCATAATCAAGTTTGCAGACTACACCACTGTGGTTGGCCTGATCAGAGGAGATGATGAGACGGCCTACAGGGGCGAGGTCCAGCACCTGGCTGCATGGTGTGCCGACAACAATCTGGCCCTTAACACCCAGAAGACCAAGGAGATCATTGTGGACTTCAGGCATGCCAGGAGTCACACTCACGTCCCCATCTACATCAACAGAACTGTAGTGGAGCGTGTATCAAGCTTCAGATTCCTTGGTGTCCACATTTCCGAGGATCTCACCTGGTCCCTGAACTCCTCCATCCTGATCAAAAAGGCGCAAGAGTGCCTTTATTTCCTGCAGAGCATCAAGAAAGCTCACCTCTGTCCCAGGATACTGACGGACTTTTACCGCTGTACCATTGAGAGCATACTCACCAACTGCACCTCAGTGTGGTATGGCAATTGTCCCGTATCGGACCGCAAAGCACTCCAGTGTGTGGTGAAAACTGCCCAGCGGATTATGGCACCCAATTACCCACCATTGAGAACATCTATCATAAACGCTGCCTGGGCAGGGCGAAAAGCATTATCAGGGATGCATCTCACATGGACTTTTTACTTTCCTCCCATCCAGTAGGTGCTACAGGAGCCTGTGCTCCCGCACCAGCACGCACAAGAAGAGCTTCTTCCCTGAGGCTGTGACACTACTGAACCTCTCACCACAGCGCTAAGTAATATTGCATCCATATTGTACTGTCTCAGTACTTCTTTTTTTATTCGCAGTTATTTTGTAAATAACACTATTCTTTGCATTTCTGGTCAGATGCTAAATGCATTTCATTGGCTTTGTATCTGTACTTGGCACAATGACAATAAAGTTGAGTCTAATCTAATCCAATCTAATGATGTGGATCATAATGTGTGAGTACAGTGTCTGATGTCACCATATCCTTTATTTCTTGGAATCCCATCTCACACTGCTTTGTCAATTGCCATTTCTTCTTGATCTGTAGTAATGAGTACAAGAGGTGGGAGCATGGTAGCTAGGTTTGGCAGGAACCTGTTATATTAATTGACAAATCCTAAAGAGGACTACAGCTGTGACATGTCCTTTGGCCTCGGAGCATCCACTACTGCTTGAATTTTCTCAGCACACTTGTGTAAACCAGAAGAAGATGGCACCAGTGAACAATGTGAACAAAAACAACATCCTCCAGATGGTCCACAAAACTATTTACACTTCTTTTACATCTTCTTTGTCTTTCAAATGTGGTTCTGGTACTGTGGGAGCCTGTGATCTACAGTTTGATGTTTTCAGGCCGATTGAGCGATCTGGCACTTGTCTGTCCTCAAGAGGGTTCCGTGAAGCGTGCAGCCCCGAGGCCAAGAAACTTGGAGACGGGGCACAAGCCCAATATCGACTCCATTTCTCACTGATTAAAGCATCGAAGAAGATTGAAAACATTGAGGTGAATGAGTGTTCAGCACTGTCTACCAGCCTCTCACTCGCTGCTGCCAGAGGAAGGTGTCTGTGTGTAATGGTGACTCTCTCTCTCTGTTGCTCACTGCTTCCAAAGGAATGTTCCTGTGTTCAAATGGTCTCTCTCTCCCTCAGTGTTGTTGGAGGATGGTACCAGAGCAAGGTTGAATCAATGCAGTTTATGGTTTAGACTCTGAAGTTCATGTTATGATGTGTTTCTGATTTCTAGTCACTCCTTTTTTCTGTTGCTGTTTTGGGCAACTTTGAATCAGTGCAACCTACAGATAACAAACATTGAACTGAACTGAATAATGCCTGGACTCTTGATTTGATGTTTTATATTCTGTGTTTTTTTATGTTGCCATTTGCACATGGGGGTGGGGGGTTGTTGATGTTTTTCTTTGAATGGGTACAGGTTTCATGTTCTCTTTGTTTCGTGGCTGTCTGTGGGGAAGACAGAATTCAGGGTTGTATACTGCATACATATATTGATAATAAATGTACTTTGGCTTTGAATCTTTAATTCTTGTCTCTCAATAGTGTTGCCACATCAAGTGATGCCTGGTTTAAAGAATTCACACTTGGTGCATCATGCTCTGAGCCCATAATCTTCTAATCTTTTTAACACTGTCTTGAGATTTGGGAGATGTTCCTTGTCATACTTACAGGTAACAATGATGTCATCCAGATAACACTGAGTGCCTGGGTAGTCCATATCTTCCTGCTAGAGTGCAGGTGCAGATGCTACTTCAAAAAAAAATTGTTACAGCAATAAAGCCTTTGTAAGTGTATATGGTGAGAAATACTTTAGACTCTTCTTCCATCTTCATCTGCAAGTAGGCCTCAGCTAAGTCCACTTTGCTGAAGTGTTTCCCTCCAGAAAGATTTGCAAAGTAATCCTCCATCCTGGGTATTAATCTACTCTCAGTACTGGGTTGTTGATGACTTTAAAATCACCACAGATCCTGACAGACACATTCTTCTTGGCTACTGAGACCATTAGCATTAGCCATGGGCTTCACTCAATCTGGGAAAAAAATTCCTTCAGTGTCCATGCAGTCTAGCTCACTAGTTACTTCATCAAGGATGGTATAAGGAACCAGACAGACTTCGTAAAACTTGGACTTGGCATTTTCATTTAGCGCTATTTTACCCTTGAGATGTTTGAGTTTTCCAGTGCCATCACTGAACACTGTTGTGGCATCATCCAGTATCTCTCAATTCGCTTTCAGTTGGCTTCATTGCAGAGGATGTGGCATGCAAATTGTGGATGGACCACCAATGAAGTTGTAGTTGTCTCAACCAATCATGCCCCCACTATGCTGGCGCTCCTGTTTTTACCACATACAAGCCCAATGTGGTTTGTTGGTTGTTGTATTTCATAGTTACAGATGTCATTCCTCTAGGAGTTATCTTTTCTCCAGTATAAGTTCTTAGTTGGATATCTGCAGGCTTCAGTTCAGTATCTTTGAAAAGCCATTCAAATTAATTTTGTGGATGACTGTAAACAGCCAAATCAGTGCCTAATTTGGCTACATGAAGCAGTCTAGGTTCGAAGCCTACACTGGTGACTGTCCTGGATTTTTCCTACGCTACATCGCGCTGATTCCTCAACCCATGCTGAACTCGTTGACTTCATCCACCTTGCCCTCAAATTTACCTGGTCCATTTCTGACACCTCGCTTCCCTTTCTCGATCTCACTCTCTATCTTTGGAGACAGCTTATCCTCTGATGTCTGTTATAAACCCATGGACGCTCACAGCTATCTGGACTATACCATGTCCCACCCTGTAACTTGTAAAACCGCCATCCCTTTCTCTCAGTTCCTTCACCTCCACCGCATCTGCTGTCAGGATGAGGCTTTTCATTCTAGAATGAAGGTGAGATCCTCCTTTTTCAAAGAAAGGTGCTTCCCTTCCTCCGCCATCAATGCTGTTCTCAACTGCATCTCTTCCAGTTCACGCTTGTCTGGTCTTACCCCAACTTCCCATCACCCGACCAGGGATAAGGTTCCTTTTGTCCTCACCTACCACCCCACCAGCCTCTACGTCCAGCACATAATTCTCTGAAACTTCCGCTGTATCCAACAGGACCCCACCACCAGGCACATCTTTGCTCCCCACCCCCGCTTCCTTTCCTTGTCCATTCATCCCTCCCCACTGATCTCCCTCCTGGCACTTATCCTTGCAAGTGGAACAAGTGCTACAAAGTAAAAGTGGCAGGCCGACAAATCCAGGGCAAGCATCAAAAAGGGCCACTTTTCAACATAATTGTATAAGGGCTAAGAGAGTTGTAAAAGAGTGCCTGAAGGCTTTGTGTGTCAATGCAAGGAGCATTCGTAACAAGACGGATGAATTGAAAGTGCAGATTGTTATTAATGATTATGATATAGTTGGGATCACAGAGACATGGCTCCAGGGTGACCAAGGATGGGAGCTCAACATTTAGGGATATTCAATATTCAGGAGGGATAGACATGAAAGAAAAGGGGGTGGGGTGGCGTTGCTGGTTAAAGATGAGATTAATGCAATAGAAAGGAAGGACATAAGCTGGGAAGATATGGAATCGATATGGGTAGAGCTGCATAACACTAAGGGGCAGAAAACGCTGGTGGGAGTTGTGTACAGGCCACCTAACAGTAGTAGTGAGGTCGGAGATGGTATTAAACAGGAAATTAGAAATGTGTGCAATAAAGGAACAGCAGTTATAATGGGTGACTTCAATCTACATGTAGATTGGGTGAACCAAATTGGTGCTGAGGAAGAGGATTTCTTGGAATGTATGCGGGATGGTTTTTTGAACCAACATGTCGAGGAACCAACTAGAGAGCAGGCTATTCTAGACTGGGTTTTGAGCAATGAGGAAGGGTTAATTAGCAATCTTGTCGTGAGAGGCCCCTTGGGTAAGAGTGACCATAATATGGTGGAATTCTTCATTAAGGTGGAGAGTGACATAGTTAATTCAGAAACAAAGGTTCTGAACTTAAAGAGGGGTAACTATGAAGGTATGAGACGTGAATTAGCTAAGATAGACTGGCAAATGACACTTAAAGGATTGACGGTGGATATGCAATGGCAAGCATTTAAGGATTGCATGGATGAACTACAACAATTGTTCAACCCAGTTTGGCAAAAGAATAAATCAAGGAAGGTAGTGCACCCGTGGCTGACAAGAGAAATTAGGGATAGTATCAATTCCAAAGAAGAAGCATACAAATTAGCCAGAAAAAGTGGCTCATCTGAGGACTGGGAGAAATTCAGAGTTCAGCAGAGGAGGACAAAGGGCTTAATTAGGAAGGGGAAAAAAGATTATGAGAGAAAACTGGCAGGGAACATAAAAACTGACTGTAAAAGCTTTTATAGATATGTAAAAAGGAAAAGCCTGGTAAAGACAAATGTAGGTCCCCTACAGACAGAAACAGGTGAATTGATTATGGGGAGCAAGGACATGGCAGATCAATTGAATAATTACTTTGGTTCTGTCTTCACTAAGGAGGACATAAATAATCTTCCAGAAATAGTAGGGGACAGAGGGTCCAGTGAGATGGAGGAACTGAGTGAAATACATGTTAGTAGGGAAGTGGTGTTAGGTAAATTGAAGGGATTAAAGGCAGATAAATCCCTAGGGCGAGATGGTCTGCATCCCAGAGTGCTTAAGGAAGTAGCCCAAGAAATAGTGGATGCATTAGTGATAATTTTTCAAAACTTGTTAGATTCTGGAATAGTTTCTGAGGATTGGAGGGTGGCTAATGTAACCCCACTTTTTAAAAAAGGAGGGAGAGAGAAACCAGGGAATTATAGACCAGTTAGCCTAACGTCGGTGGTGGGGAAACTGCTGGAGTCAGTTATCAAAGATGTGATAACAGCACATTTGGAAAGCGGTGAAATCATCGGACAAAGTCAGCATGGATTTGTGAAAGGAAAATCATGTCTGACGAATCTCATAGAATTTTTTGAGTATGTAACTAGTAGAGTGGATAGGAGAGAACCAGTGGATGTGGTATATTTGGATTTTCAAAAGGCTTTTGACAAGGTCCCACACAGGAGATTAGTGTGCAAACTTCAAGCACACGGTATTGGGGGTAAGGTATTGATGTGGATAGAGAATTGGTTAGCAGACAGGAAGCAAAGAGTGGGAATAAATGGGACCTTTTCAGAATGGCAGGCAGTGACTAGTGGGGTACCGCAAGGCTCAGTGCTGGGACCCCAGTTATTTACAATATATATTAATGACTTGGATGAGGGAATTAAATGCAGCATCTCCAAGTTTGCGGATGACACAAAGCTGGGCGGCAGTGTTAGCTGTGAGGAGGATGCTAAGAGGATGCAGGGTGACTTGGATAGGTTGGGTGAGTGGGCAAATTCATGGCAGATGCAATTTAATGTGGATAAGTGTGAAGTTATCCACTTTGGTGGAAAAAATAGGAAAACAGCTTATTATCTGAATGGTGGCCGATTAGGAAAAGGGGAGGTGCAACGAGACCTGGGTGTTATTATACACCAGTCATTGAAAGTGGGCATGCAGGTACAGCAGGCGGTGAAAAAGGCGAATGGTATGCTGGCATTTATAGCAAGAGGATTCGAGTACAGGAGCAGGGAGGTACTACTGCAGTTGTACAAGGCCTTGGTGAGACCACACCTGGAGTATTGTGTGCAGTTTTGGTCCCCTAATCTGAGGAAAGACATCCTTGCCATAGAGGGAGTACAAAGAAGGTTCACCAGATTGATTCCTGGGATGGCAGGACTTTCATATGAAGAAAGAGTGGTGAATCTGTGGAATTCTCTGCCACAGGAAACAGTTGAGGCCAGTTCATTGGCTATATTTAAGAGGGAGTTAGATATGGCCCTTGTGGCTACGGGGATCAGGGGGTATGGAGGGAAGGCTGGTGCAGGGTTCTGAGTTGGATGATCAGCCGTGATCATAATAAATGGCGGTGCAGGCTCGAAGGGCCGAATGGCCTACTCCTGCACCTATTTTCTATGTTTCTATCTCTTCCCTCACTACCATTCAGGTCCCTAAACAGTCCTTCCAGGTGAGGCGACACCACACCTGTGAGTCTGTTGGGGTCACATACTGTGTCTGGTGCTCCCGGTGTGGCCTCCTGTATATCGGTGAGACCCGACGTAGATTGGGAGATTGCTTCTCCAAGCACCTACACTCCATCCGCCAGAAGAAGTGGGATCTCATTCGTAAGGCCAATGATGTTGTGGGGATGGAAATGGACTCTCTCACGGTGGTGTCCGAAAAGAGGATGCTGTCTAAGTTGCATGCCACCTTGGACAATGTCTCCCATCCACTACATAATGTACTGGGTGGGCACAGGAGTACATTTCAGCCAGAGACTCATTCCACCGAGATGCAACACAGAGCGTCATAGGAAGTCATTCCTGCCTGTGGCCATCAAACTTTACAACTCCTCCCTTGGAGGGTCAGACACCCTGAGCCAATAGGCTGGTCCTGGACTTATTTCATAATTTACTGGCATAATTTACATATTACTATTTAACTATTTATAGTTTTATTACTACTTATTATTTAAGGTGCAACTGTAACGAAAACCAATTTCCCCCGGGATCAATAAAGTATGACTATGACTATGATTATCTCCCAATGCCACCCATTTTAATTCTACTTCCCATCTGCATTCTGATATGTCCATCCATGGCCTCCTCCACTGTCATGATGAGGCCACACTTAAGTTGGAGAAACAACACCTTATATTCTGTTTGGGTAGCCTCCAACCTGATGGCATGAACATCAATTTCTCAAACTTACGGTAATACCCCCAACCCCTCCCTTCCTTCACCATCTCCCATCCACTTCTCCCTCTCTCACCTCATCTCCTTGCCCACCCATCACCTCCCTCTGTGCTCCTCCCCCTTTGCTTTCTTCCATGGCCTTCTGTCTCTTTAACCAATTTACTTCCCAGCTCTATATTTTACCTATCACCTTGTGTTTCTCTCTCCCTTCCCCCACTTTTAAACCTATTCCTCAGCTTTTTTTCTGCAGTCGTGCCAAAGGGTTTCGGCCTGAAATGTTGACTGTACTTTTGTACATAGATGCTGCCTGGCCTGCTGAGTTCCTCCAGCATTTTGTGTGTGTTGCTTGGGTTTTCAACATCTGCAGATTTTCTCTTGTTTGTGATTTAATTAATTTTCCCTTCATTTCTGGTGTAAGCTATATTGCGTGTTTATTGTTCATTTTCACATTGTAAATATCAAGGCTACTCAGTCCTCTGCCACTCTTATCATGATCAGATTTTGCATCAACAGCATGCAGATTAGTGCTCTTTTTGAAACTGTAACTTCTCAACTTTTTCTCTTCCTTGTGCAGTTCATTTATTTTTGTTTGCTTGACATGCTGTTTGTGTGTGTCCTAGTTGGTTGCATTTTCTGCAAGTTTCACCTTTAAATCTGCATATGTGAGCCCCCTGCCACAACGGTAACAAAATTTGCTTGGCCAGGCTGGTTTCTGTTTTGATATCACACTTTCGTTCCTGACTTCAACTCAATTGCATCTCTGTCTGTTGTTTACATTGATACAGCAATTTCAACTGCTTTTTAAAATGTGATTTGTGCTTCAGTTAGAAGTTGGTTTTGAATGCTTTCTTGTGAGATTCCACAAACTAAATGATCTCTCAGTGCATCATTAAGCCTATTACTGAACTGATAATGCTCATACAACTTCTTGAATTCACTGATTCTGCTTATGGAACCTAAATATTCTGCAAACAGGAAGGTTTCAGCTATACATGTTTCTGTATTATTTTCATATCAGCAGCAAAGCTCATTTCAGCTGGTTTGGTTGGAGTAGTTAAACTTCTAAGCAAACTGTATGCTCTTCCATCAGGTACACTCAGCAATACTGACACTCTTTTCTCCTCGGCTATTCTGTTTGCTTTAAAATACAGCTTAATTCCCCCAGCAAACAATATCTAGTTATCTCATGCAATCAAATCCATCTATCCTTCCCATGTAGCTAGCCATTTCTGCTTTTTAAAAATACTTATGATTATCTCATATTTAGTGTTTATGAACCCATTAATTTGTCTATCTTCTGCCTTTATTTTAACTTGACCATTTTGCTGATTTTTAAAAAAAATTTGAATGTCATTTTCTCTTTGTGAAGAAGACAAAAAAACGTGCTGTGCTTCTACAGGTAGGTGGTTGCCTTGGGTTCATTTTAAATCTCGCTCATTTCCACTGTTACGTTTTGTAACTCCAGAAATTAATTGAACGAAAAACATGGAAGAGCTGGAGACACTTGTGTCTAGTTTCATTTTTACTTCTAGTCGGGCACACTCTTATGATGTGGTTGTGTGATAATGTATGCCATTCATGTATTTTTGCACTGTTGGCGCATGGCCAAGTGGTTAAGGCTTCGGTCTAGCAATCTGAAGGTTGCTAGTTCGAGCCTCGGCTGAGGCAGCGTGTTGTGTCCTTGAGCAAGGCACTTAACCACATTTTGCTCCGCGAGAACACTGGTACCAAGCTGTATGGGTCCTAGTGCCATTCCCTTGGATAACATCGGTGGCTTGGGGAGGGGAGACTTGCAGCATGGGCAACTGCCGGTCTTCCATACAACCTTGCCCAGGCCTGCGCCCTGGAAACCTTCCAAGGCACAAATCCATGGTCTCATGAGACTAACGGATGCCTACATTACTACATTACTTTTACATTGATGTAATCTGTAATCAATTATTTACACAAACAAACAAGGAATGCTTAATCAAACAATATATTTGCAACATTACTGAAATATTAAATACATAACAGCCGCCATGTATTCTGGCAGCACCATGGCATGGCCACAATGCTCAAGTGAACAACACCACACAACAAAACAACACAGCAAGACAAGCCCTGTTCCTCTCTTCCAACATATACAAGCAGTCCTCCAACCCCAGGACAGGCCGTCTCCGGCTTCCAGTGGACTTGTGGTTCAGAGACACTAGGCTTTAACTTCCCCAGTAAATGAACTCCAGGGCTCCAGCCATTGGGCCTCAACTTCCAGACATCAAATCGACCATCGGGCTTCAATCTTCGGTATCGACCCCAGACCTGCCGATGACAACAATGAAGACCCTGAACTCTAGGTCTCAAACTCTGGACTCTTCGATGACTGGGACCTTGAACACCAGACCCTGTGATGATAGGGACCCGAAACACTGGGATTTGAACTCCAGACTGTCCAGTGACTGGGCCCCTGAACATTAAGCCTTGAACTCCAGACTGTCTGATAGCTGGGACCTTGAACTCTGGGTCTTGAATCCTCTACTCTCCGACAACCGAGATCCCGAACACTAGACCTTGAGCTCTGGACTCTCTGATAATTGGGACCCTGTACAATATGCCTCAAACTCCAGATTTTCCGATGACCAGGACCCTGTACACAGGCCTCGAACTCTGGACTCCCTGATAACCAGGACCCTGTACACTAGGCCTCAAACTCCAGATTTTCTGATGACCAGGACGCTGAACACAGGCCTCGAACTCTGGACTCCCTAATAACCAGGACCCTGTACACTAGGCCTCAAATTCCAGATCTTCCGATGACCAGGACCCTGAACACTGGCCTCGAACTCTGGACTCCCTGATAACCGGGACCCTGTACACTAGGACTCAAACTCTGGATTTTCTGATGACCAGGACCCTGAACACAGGCCTCGAACTCTGGAGTCCCTGATAACCGGGACCCTGTACACTAGGCCTCAAACTCCAGATCTTCCGATGACCAGGACCCTGAACACAGGCCTCGAACTCTGGACTCTCTGTCAACTGAGATCCTGAACGCTAAGCCTCAAACTCCAGACACTCTGCTGACCGGGACACCAAACATTAGCCCTTGAACTCCAGACTCTGATAACCAGAACCCTGAACAGTAGGTCTTGAACTCCAGACTCTCCAATGATGGGGACACCAAACACTAGGCCTTGAACACCAGACTCTCTAATGACCATGACTTGAATATCTTCTGTAAGTATGATCCCCAACACTGAGGTGGTTCATGTGCAAGAGACAAGCTTTGATGAATAGTGATATCAAAGGGTTAAAAGCTGATCTGAATGTGACGCATTGTCTTTTGTATGAGAGGAAGTGCCTGAGACCCTGTTTCCTGCTGTCTCATTTGATTCTATTTGTAATCCTGCAGATATAATCTTAATGCAGTATGAAAGTGGGAGGTAGCTAGATTCAATGTTGGGTGTAGTTTCACACAGATGTTCGAATTCTGTGTCAGCCTTACTGGTGAAGTGTGATTGTTTGTAACATTTCAGTGGACGTCCAGCCCTTGCAAATGTTCCAGTCTCATGCCTGCACAAGTCAGAAATGAAGGGAATGTGGGCATGTCATTCACAGGTGTTAGAACCATGTTGTTTATTTCTCATAGAGTTTAAAACCAGGCCCAATATGGGTGGGGTAAAAGGCTCCCTTGGCAGCAGTTGTCAGAAGAATTGCAGTCTTCAGCACATTCCATGGCTTTAGGATGACTTGAAGGGATTTATACCAACCAGATTATTTGAACATGTAGTCACTAGAGTGGGCACGCTATGTTGACGCCAGAAACATGGCGATACCTGTGGACTGTCTCCTTGGACTATGTTGGTTGTTAACGCAAGCATCACATTTCACCGCATGTTTCAATCTACACGTGACAGCTAACGTTGATAGAGTCATAGAGCACTACAGCATAGATAAAAGCACTTCTCGTCTGTGCTAAACTGTTCTTCTGTCTAGTCCCATCGACTTGCAGCCAAACCATGCCCCTCCCATCCGGGTACTGTACCTATCCAAATTTCTCTTATATGTTGAAATCAAATCCACGTCCACCACTTCCGCTGGCACTCTCACCACCCGCTGAGCAAAGATGTTCCCCTTAAACAGATCTGCTCTACCCCTCATAATTTTGTATACAGTACTGTGCAAAAATCTTGGGCACATATATATAGATAGGGGGCCTAAGACTTTTGCACAGTACTGTAGTAATTTTAAATATTGCACTGAACTGCTGCCACAAAAAAAAATCATGGCACATGTGAGTGATGATAAACCTGATTCTGATATGGGTCCCTATGGTGGACTGAGAGTGGGAAGGGGGAAGGGGGCAGGGAGAGGGGAATCATGGTTGGGAAAAGGGGGAGAGGGGAGGGAGCTGGAAGCACCAGAGAGACATTCTGTAATGATCAATAAACCAACTGTTTGGAATCAAATTACATTACTTGGTGTCTCAGGGCTGGGTGTGTCTATAACTACGCCAACCCCACCTTGGTACTTCTTCCCTGTCACCTGTCCCCAACCCTCCTGCGGCACTGCACCCTTGCCATTCCCAGCATCCTTTGCTCCTGCCAGATTTACAAACTGGTTCTCCACTCCACGGTGACAAACACAGTAGTAAATTTGATAATACATTTCCTTTGAACTTTGCAATCAATTGCAGTTCAGAAGAAGTAATTGTTTTGTGAGCTGTCTGGAGGCTGTCACTGCTGGTTGCTGACACCATCTTGTCTGTTTATTTTATTGGTACTCTGTTGTTACTTCTTGGGAAATGAATAGTGCTGAGGAGGTTGGTAGCGTTATGGAACATGGAAACGGAGTCCTCCATTCAGCTTCTCCACGCAGACCAGTTTCTCTACCTGGCCTAGTCTCATCTGCCTGCATTCACTGAATATCCCTCTAATGCTTTCCACACCGCCTCTTTCCAACAAGTGGAAATCCTGTCCCTTCTGACCTTAAACCAATCCCCTCCAACTCAAGTAATCAACTTGGTTGATCTGGACGAGTTTGGCTGAAGGACTATTTCTGCACTATCCAACTCAATGTAACAAATGAAGTCGGTAAGATACTGTGACCCGAGATGGCTCTGGTGACAGGCAGCTAACGAAACTACCGACTATCTTGCTAAATATACTTTTTCTGTACTATGATCACCGCAGTCCTCAGCCTGTAATTTCCCTTTGGGAGTTGTGCTTTTGAAACATCTGAACGACCTGCGTTTTTGCAACAACCTGGAGGATTTAGCGAACTGGACTCTCGGGATGCGGGTATGGCTGCGGCAGCCATTGCTGGAGTGGATTTCAGGCGAGACTGAAGTGACATGGGCCGTGCCTGAGAGTGAAAAACAAACTGATGTTTACTCGATTTAAGAACTAAGCCAGATTAAAAACTTTAAGGCATCAAGCCCGAGGGTGAAGGACCAATCAGTGTTCTGCTCACTACTCTGTAAGGCTTCAGCTGCCTCAACACTGAACTGTTTCGACAACCGTGACCTGCAGCCATCGGGCTTCGTGTTACCTCGCGCTGAACTTACCCCACAACCGTGACCTGCAGCCCGTGATCAGGCTCCGCGTCTCCTCGTACTGAATTGTTTCGACAACCATGACCTGCAGCCATCGGGCTTCGTGTCACCCTGCGCTGAACTGGCTGTGTGCCTGTGATCTCTGTGGTTCATGTCTGTTTATTCTTTGCACAACTTGTTCGTTCTTTGTACATTGGAGGTCTGATGGTCCTTGAGTGGAATTTTTCGTGGATTCTATTGTGTTTCTTTGTTCTTCTACTTGCAAGAAGATGAATCTCAAGGTTGTTTATGGTTTACATACTTTGATAAGAAATGCACTTTGAACTTTGACATAGGAGCAGATTGAGTAGAACAGCCTTTGCTCCCGCCAGATTTACAAACCTGCTCTCCATTCCACATTGACAAATATAGTACTGAGCAAAAGCCTTCGGCATCCTAGCTACATATCACTGAATGTGCTCAGACTCTTGCACGGTACTGAACACCCCCAAAACAGATCAAAGGTGCTGTAGTGTTTCATGAAAAATAAATCCAAAGACACAAATGATTGGGTGAATTGTACTGCTTTAATTTTTAGTTAGATGAAGGCAAATGTAAACATTAATGTTCCCTTTTGGACCTTAAGGGGAACACTGAATCCCATCAGTTACTTGGTACCAGCCTGAGAATGGAGGAAACAGCACACACCTCATGTAAGTACTGAAAAGAATAGTTTACAAGTTAATAAGTGCTGCTCAACTTTAAACAAGCTGATTGGTACTTTTCCCTTCATAAATAAACCTGAGGTTTTATCCACAATAAATCAGAAAGACAAAGAATTCTTCAATAGAATCATCACAGAAGCACCTTTTATTCGAAGGAAAGAGTTGAACAAAGTAAGTTCAGAAACACTGGATCAGTTCTAGATGCCCCCCCCCCTCCAAAGCACATCAGATCTAGATGGGACCCCCTTCTAAAGCAGCCTTAAGACTTGCTATCAGTGTTGGATTGTGGAGATGAGTATATCATGGTACTCTGCGGCCACGTGGTTTAGGATTTGGCTAGGCGGTGTCTGGCAGCATAAACAATGACACAAGAGATTCTGCAGATTCCAGAGGTTCAGAGTAACGCACACAATGAGGAAATTAATAAGTCTATTGAGGAGAATAAACCTGATCTTGGCTTGAAACGTTGACTGTTTATTTATTAGGTGCTAAAACACCAGACTTCTTGATGGAGAGCCAGGGATTATCCAATTTTATAACCATTTTGCTTCGTTTCATATTTCGGACAACCAATAACAACTAGCTTTGACAAAGAGTAAAACAAGAGATTCTGCAGATGCTGGAAATCCAGAGCAACACACACACACACACACAGAAACAAAATGCTGGAGGAACTCAGCAGATCAGGCAGCATCTATGGAGAGGAATAAACAGTTTACGTTTCAGGCCGAGATCCTTCATCCCTGAGTTGAAATGTTAACTCTGACTACTTTCTTTGAAGTCTGCAAAGATTCTTCATGTTATCTAAAACTTTGAAAAACTTCTACAGATGTGCGGTGGAGAGTATACTGACTGATTACATCATGGCCTGGTATGGAAACACCAATGCTCTTGAATGAAAGACCACAAAATGTAGTGGATACAGCCCAGTCCATCACGGGCAAAGCCCTCCCCATCACTGCGCACATCTTCAAGGAGCGTTGTTCTAGGAAAGCTGCATTCATCGTCTAGGACTCCCACTACTCAGCCATACTCTCTTTTCACTGCTGCCACCAGGAAGAAGGTACAGAAACTTCAAGAGCCACACCATCAAATTCAGGAACAGTTGTTACCCCTCAACCATCGGTTCCTGAACCAGAGGGGTTAACTTCACTCACACCATCACTGAACTGTTCCTATAATCTATGGACTCATTTTCAGGGACTTTTCATCTCATGTTCTCAATATTTATTGATTATTATTTATTTTTTTCTTTTTGTATTTGCAGTTTGTTGTCTTTTGCACACTGGTCGGTTGTCTGTCCTGTTGGGTGTGGTCTTTCATTGATTCTATTGTGCTTCTTGTATTTACAGTGAATGTCTGCAAGACAACAAATCTCAGGGTTGTACATGGTGACATACATGTAGTTTGATAATAAATTTACTTTGAACTTTGAGTATCTTTGTTTTAGATTTCCAGCAATGGCACTTCATTAATTGACAGGACAATGGGTCTGAGACAGCTATAGATACAAAGTCATGGGACAACACTGTACTTATCGTGAATTGGAGAAGGCTGACTTTTGCATCCAGATTTCTGTTGTTATGAGGGAACACTCTGGAGGATTTGAGGGTGAAAACAGCCATCATTTCAGGCCTATTTGATGGCTCTGGGCCTTTATTCACTGGAGTTCAGAAGAATGAGCAGGGTGGGTTCCTCATTGAAACCTATCGAATATTGGAAGGGCTAGATAGAATGAACATGGGGAGGATGATTACTATAGCGGGGGAGTCTAGGACCAGTGGGTACAGCCTCAGAATAGAATGATGTCGCTTTAGAACAGAGATGAGGAATTTCAACTTTTTAATATACAGTATTTCTGTTTTTGCATGTTTAAAAAAATCTATTCAATATACGTAATTGATTTACTTGTTTATTACTTGTTAATTGTTTATTATTATTATTTTTTCTCTGCTAGATTATGTATTGCATTGAACTACTGCTGCTAAGTTAACAAATTTCACATCACGTGCCGGTGATTATAGACCTGATTCTGATTTCTTTAAGCAAGGGGGAGCGAATCTGTGGAATTCATTGCCACAGACAGCTGAAGGGCTGAAATTGAGTATATTTAAAGCAGAGGCTGATCGGTTCTTGATGTGTCAGGACGTCACAGGTTACGGGTAGAAGGCAGGAGAATGGGGTTGAGAGGAAATTGAATCAGCCATGATGGAATGGCAGAGCGAACTCGATGGGTTGACTAGCCTGTTCTGCTCTTGTGTCTTAGGGTCACACACTGGAGTCTTTATTCAGACACATTAAATGTTGGTAAACCATTGAGACTGAGATTTGGAATGGCATTTTAAATCACTTGGGGAGTTCCAGCTTCTCTTGTAATGGGGCACCTTGGTGCAGGAAGTAAATTTGTCCTTTTTAATACCACAATTGTAAATCTGTCCTTTTTAATACCACATTTGTAAATCTGTCCTTTTTAATACCACAATTACTCTGTAATGTCCCTTCCCTCACTCACTGTGTGGCTACAGATGAAATCCTGAAAGGACATTGAATATTCCACCGTGGAAAGGCATGATGGCTTCACTAGAAGTTGCCTTGGGCAATGGACATTAAAGCCAAGGCAAAGGGAGAAAAGACTACAAGTGGTCGGCGTCATTTTCTGATAGTGTTGCTTGATAATTTGGCCAGCAGCCGTAGAGGGCTTGTTGGCAATGCTGATAAATCTATGTGGATTGGAAGTTAGAACTGCCCATTTTTTTTACACAGGGAGTGGTGGGTGTGTGGGACACAACACTAGCGGTGGTGGTCAAGGCAAATACATTAGGGATATTTAATAAATTCTTAGATAGGCACATAAATGATTGAAAAGTGGAGGATTTGTGGGAGGGAAGGGTTTATTTATTTGTTTGAAATACAGTGGAGAATAGGCCCTGCTGGGCCTTCGAGCCACCCTTGACAACCCTGATTTAATCCTAACCTAATCACAGGCCAATTTACAATGACCAATTAACCGACCTAGTAGTTCTTTGGACTGCGGGAGGACATGGGCGCACCCGGAGAAAACCAACGTGTTCCAGGAGGGTGTACACAGAATGCTGGCCTGAACTGTGAACTCCGTTGCTCCGAGCTGCAATAGTGTTGCTCTAACTGCTACGTGGGTGTGGCACCCTGGATTAGATTGATTTTAGAGTAGGGTAGAAGCTCAGCACAACCTTGTGGACTGAAGGGCCTGGACTGTGCTGTAATATTCAATGACCTATGTTCCTACACGTAGTATAAGACAAGGAAGGGATATAATGGAGGCTGCATCATGTTTCTCTTGGTTTTCCAAACATCATCTGTAATCGCATGAATTGACTGGGGAGGGGGAAGCGAGACAGGAGATTGCAGGCTATTCAACCCTTCTATGTTGTTCTATAACTTGATGTGACCGGGACTAATCTGTGACTCTGTGTGTGTGCATGTGAGTAAATGTGATTGGCTATTGTTTTGTTGTATGTTGGCTGCGTGTTGTTCTGCTGAACATGTTGGATACGTTATGTTGGCTCTGGAATGTGTGGCAACTCTTGCTGGCTGTCCTCAGCCCATCCTAAGTTGTTAATCCAAATGACACATTTCGCTGTATGTTTCGATGTACATGTAATAAATAAATCTAATATAATCAAAACTGCCTTTTTCTACATCCTTTAATACATCCAGTTAACTTACCTAAAATTTAAAATCTAACAATTTCACATGGCATTTACTGCTGTTTGTAGGAGAGTTGCAAATTTCCCCCCACACTTTGCATAGAAGAGTTTCTTCATTGTTAAAAGGCCTGGCTTTACTTTTGCCCCCTAGTCCAGGGGAAATAATTCCTCACTATTGATTTAATACCTTCAAGAGGACCACAGCCTTGTCACAGGGTTTGGAGGCTTGCTTCTCAATGACCTGGAGAGCTATGTTGACTGGAGTCAGGGCGTTATGCTTTGGTTCTTGGTAGGGTCACCCATGCCAAACAGGTCAAAGGGTAGAGGCCAGACTAAGAGTAGTCCACCGGTCCTCCGGGTTCAGAGGTTCAACTCAGGGCTAACAACCCTGACTGGTTAAAAAAAAAATTGTTATGGAAACAGCAAAGAAGAATCCTTCTACATCTGTGTGTGACAGTATGGACAGACAGAAATAAAGGGCCTTCAGTGCTTCCCTAAATGCCAGTGGCACAATGGGTAGTAATAAGAATATAATGCCTTGTCTCCAAATGCCTTGAAAACTTTTTTCATTGAATCACTGAAATTCACAGTTAATGGGTTTGCTGAACTTGGAGAGGGTGAGTGGAAGAGGACGGTTGATACTTGCATCTAGAAGCAATAGAAATGGGTAAAACCTTGTCTGTGCCAGGCGCATGAGAGTAAATATTAATCCATCAATTTTTGCTCTTCACTCTTCCTTATGTCAAGTATAAACTGAAACTCTGAGCTATTAATTTAAAATAAAAAAAAATACTATTATCTACTAAAAGCTATATCCACAACGGAAAGGGGCACAAGTAAAGATGAGGCGTTTTCGCTCAGCTGGACAGCAGGGTTCCCTTATCTTGGCACATTGACTTGTGTATCATCATATACTGTAAGATGCAGATCTGTTGCATGCAGTTATCTTCATTGGAAGGTTGAAGGTTGCTCAGTTTTGACCAGGCTTTCGTTTGACTGGTCTTAGTCTGTCACACCAGCCCGCTGTGGGCTGGCACAGAAAGAAATGATGCAGAGGAACAGCATTTGCCCCCTGGACAATCCTTCAGAACTGGCCCGCCGTGCTGGGGTCACACTGCAAGAGGCGGACGATAGATGGATCTTTCTTCGCACCGTTAATGAACTCTTCTAGAGAGAGTCTTCCTGGTAAAACCAATAGAGGACAAGTAAGAATCTTCAGGAACAGAGAAAGAATAAAGGATCAACTTTATTCATCAGTCTACACCCAGTGGCTACTTTATTAGGGACACCTGTACACCTACCCGTTAATGCAAATATCTAATCAGCCAATCATATGGCAGCAACTCTATACATAAAAGCATGCAGACAGGGTCAAGAGGTTCAGTTGTTGTTCAGACCAAACATCAGAATGGGAAGAAATGTTTTCTAAATGACTTTGACTGTGGAATAATTGTTGGTGCCAGATGGGGTGATCTGAGTGACTTTGACTGTGGAATGATTGTTGGTGCCAGATGGGGTGATCTGAGTGACTTTAACTGGAATAATTGTTGGTGCCAGATAGGGTGATCTGAGTGACTTTGACCATGGAATGATTGTTGGTGCCAGATGAGGTGATCTGAGTGACTTTGACTGTGGAATGATTGTTGGTGCCAGATGGGGTGCTCTGACTGACTTTGACCGTGGAATAATTGTTGGTGCCAGACAGGTAGATGGGTGCCTGATTCTGCTCCTATATCTTATGAGGAGGTTTGAGTATCTCAGAAACTGCTGATCTCCTGGGATTTTCACTCACAACTGTCTCCAGAGTTTATAGAGAGTGTGAAAAACAAAAAAACATCTAGTTCCATGGGTGAAAATGCCTTGTTAATGAGAGAGGTCAGAGGAGAATGGTTCAAGCTGACAGGAAGGTGACAGTAACTCAAATAACCATGTGTTACAACAGTGATGAGCAGAAGAGCATCTCTGCATGTACAACACATCAAACTTTGACAGCAGCAGTAGACTGTACCAGGTTCCACTCCTGTACCTAATAAAGTGGCCACTGAACGTACATATTAGGAACTTGCCGTGGTGCGTTGGTGCGACATGCAATGAAAATCAGCAACACTCAACAATGATAAAGAATAAAAAATAAAGTTAGAAATTAAAGTACAGACATGGAACAAAATATGCATAAACACATAAATACCAGTGTGTATTTACAGAGTAAACAGCATGATATAAAGTGGTTTAAAGTGTTTACAGTGCAGTGACAGGGGTAATAGATAGAGGGTGTGGGAGTGTAGAAAGATCACATAAGTACATCAGAGCATAAGAAATTGTGACCTGAATATGATTTTCATGAGGGTGTCAAGGGGGGTCAGCTATGATCTTTCTGAATGGTGGAGGGGTCTACACTTATTTCTTGTGTTTCTGCTTACCTTGTGAACCTGCTTATCTTTTTAATCAGGTCATGACCGACCCTACATCTCAACTTCACTTTCCTGCCCAATCCCACTTCCCTCGATTCTGATAGATTTCTACAATCTATTGATCTCACTGTGAAGAAACCCATAATCTGAGTTTTCGCGGTTCTCAGGAGAGAGGCCCGATGTCTGCGAGTCTGGGCCAGGGACTGGGAGGCTGGAGGCCTGCAGGTGGCCTGTGCAGGGATTGAGGTCTGTCTGTGTGGGTGCGGGGAAGCAAAGGGTTGTTGACTCTGTTCTTCTGCTGAATATGGTGGCAGGCAATGTTGGTACCAGAATGTCACTTGTGGGCTCCTTGGGAGTGTTGGTTGTTAACACAAATGACACATTTCACTGTATGTTCTGATGTGTATGCAATAAATAAATCTGAATCTAGAGTCTTGGAAAAGCCTGCCACTGGCATTTTTAAATTTCATCCCGTCACCTTAAACCTACGCTCCCTTTAGTCCTACACCCCCATGTCCTGGATAAAAGACTGTCTATCCTCTTTACTGCATACCTGCGGTCTAGCTTTTTGTATTCATGCAAATCTTTCAGAAAATACATTTGGTTCCGTGAGTTTAGTCCACCAATCAATCATTTCCTGGTTTATCTGACTTTAGATGTTTGGAGGGAAAGATAGGGAGTTGTCATAGGTAGAGGTGTGGACTGTGCTGCCAGAGGTGGTGGTAGAGGCAGATACATTAGGGACCATTTAAGAGACTCTTGGATAGAAGGATGATAGAAAAATGGAGCACTATGTGGGAAGGAAGAGTTAGCTTGATCTTAGAGTAGGTAAAAAGGTTGGCACAACATTGTGGGCTGCACTGTGCTGTAGTGAACTATGTTCTATCAGAAACTGGAGTAATATTTGTATACAGAAACAACTGAGGGACTGCATGGACAGTCCAGGTTAAGGAGAGTAATTGGAAGACTCCCTCCAAGAGCTAGCACATGGGTGACGGGCCGAGTGCCTTCTTTCTGCACAAGTCTCCGCACAAGCCACCACAAGATGGCTGCACTTACCGTCTGCATTGGTATCCATCTGTCGGAAGATCTTCTCTGTTCTTTTCTCTGGCGTAGCTTCATCATCTGACAACTTCATCACCGAAGACACCATCTTGTAGATTGCCTGTCGGTATGCAGGGTCTCTGGGTTACAGATATGGATCTGACTGGTGAGGCACAGCCTCTCACTCAAACTACCCACAGCGGTTTGGTTAGAAACAGGTTCCACTCCTGACATTGGAGTCTCCAGCCAGAGTTTTAGATCAGTCCCTCCTGATCCCTGATCATACTATCCTCTGATACTGTATCTCATTACCTGTCTTCTGCAGTATTTATTTACTTATTTTGTAACTTACAGTAATTGTTATTCCCTGCACCGTACTGCCACCATGTAACAAGGTATGGTAGTGTAATGTTTAACATAACACTATTACAGCACCATTGGTTCCAAGATTGTCAAGCTGAGGAGTGTTAGTGGGGACAAGCTCCCACTACCTAAAAGTGCTCCTCGTGGCATGTGCCACAAATAGCCTCTGACAACCAAGTCCAACTCCTGGCCTTCTCGTGAGGCTTAGCCCCTAAGCCCGGTGGAACTGTTTCTACTGACAGGAGAAGGGGCGGAGGCGGGTCCTGGAGCCTTAAAACCAGTGCTTTGTGTAGATCAAGGGTCGGCAGCCTTTTTGCCTCTGTGGGCCGGATCATGTAGTAATGAGCAGACGGTGGGCCAGATAAATGCCATAAAAAACTTGAAATATGGTAATTATCCATTTAAATACATCTAGTTATGTTTTGCCT
The DNA here is from genome assembly GCF_963921235.1 of Mobula hypostoma. Classification (NCBI taxonomy): domain Eukaryota; kingdom Metazoa; phylum Chordata; class Chondrichthyes; order Myliobatiformes; family Myliobatidae; genus Mobula; species Mobula hypostoma. Next base: position 166,032,246 of record NC_086098.1, on the reverse strand, counting down.
CAAATTAATGAATAACACATGCTAGAAAATCATTTGTGCTTAACCAAGGATGCCAATTAGTAATCAAAGGACTCAGTTTAGTTGTAATTTATTTAAATCAAGGCATCTTTTGAATCTATTAAAAGGACACAAAGAATCTTTAAACGTAAAATGTATGAACATGATGCACTGAATGGTGGTAAATTAAGTATAATAAAAAAGTAAATTTTAATGCTCTGGTTAGGCCACACTTGGAGTACTGTGTTCAGTTCTGGTCGCCTCACTATAGGAAGGATGTGGAAGCATTGGAAAGGGTACAGAGGAGATCTACCAGGATGCTGCCTGGTTTAGAGAGTATGCATTATGATCAGAGATTAAGGGAGCTAGGGCTTTACTCTTTGGAGAGAAGGAGGATGAGAGGAGACATGACAGAGGTGTACAAAATATTAGGAGGAATAGATAGAGTGGATAGCCAGCGCCTCTTCCCCAGGGCACCACTGCTCAGTACAAGAGGACATGGCTTTAAGATAAGGGGTGGGAAGTTCAAGGGGGATATTAGAGGAAGGTTTTTCACTCAGAGAGTGGTTGGTGCGTGGAATGCACTGCCTGAGTCAGTGGTGGAGGCAGATACCCTAGTGAAGTTTAGGAGACGACTAGACAGGTATATGGAGGAACTTTAGGTGGGGGTTATATGGGAGGCAGGGTTTGAGGGTCGGCACAACATTGTGGTCTGAAGGGCCTGTACTGTGCTGTACTATTCTATGTTCTAATGCAAACAGTGGATAAATCAATGTGAAACTTGATGCTGTTTGTTGCTTGAAAGCTTCTCAATATTGGGTGTCAGACTTGTTGATGCCAAGAGCAAGGCATTATCCAGATGGGCATCAGCCAGTCTTGTTCTCAAATGGTTCTTGGTGTGCTTCAGTTTTGAAAATAATTGCTCACACAGATAAGTGCTGCCAAACAATGATGCCATCTTTTTTGCATGGTCCACTAAGTTAGGATACTTCCCACTTGGATGAATATATTTTCCATAGAAGTCAAGCACTAACACATCTTCAGAATGAAATTTCGATCTCAATATGTCGTCACACTGCATCTCAATCAATTCCATTTGAAAAATTTTTGATGCAGTGTCCACTTCCACATCAAACGGAGTAGCAAACAACTTGAACTCATTTGCACGTAAGCGAAAAATCAGCAAAACGAGATGAAAACTCTTTTCTCAATTCTTGGACCATATTCACAAAAATGCCTGGATCTTGTGCTTTACTTTTTTGAAAAGTGGGAAAATGTGCAGTTTCCTTTTTGAAGCTGGTATTCCCATAACTGCAGCTTCTTTCAAAGGTCACAATATGACCATACATCTCATGTATCAGCTGATTTTTTTCCTTGAAGTTGTAAATTCAAGTTACTTAAATGAGATGTAATGTCCACAAGAAATGCCAAGGTTGCAAGCCAATCAGGATCACGAAAATGTGAAGCATCCTCATTTTTGCTTTCAAGGAATATTGCCACCTCTTCATGCAATGCAAATACTCTTTCCAGCATTGACCCTCGGCTAAACCAGCGTACATTCCAGATATAAGCCAGGTCCCCATATTCTGCCTCCGTATCCAACAAAAACTGCTGAAACTGGCGATGATTCAATCCATGAGATAGGATCAGATTCACTGCCTTCACAACGATGTCCATAACATCCTTTAATTTCAAAGACTTGGACCATAATGCCTCTTGATGGATAATGCAATGAATTTTAACCAGTTTCTGTGATTTCAAGGTTTTCCACTTGTCCTTGCAGCAATGCGATGATGCCTTTTTTCTGTCCCACCATTGCTGGTGCCCCATCAGTTGTGATGCCAATTAGCTTTGACATATTAAGGTCCATTTCTGACATCTGGATGTTCAGCGTGGATTTCTTGTTAAAACATAATGACGCTGTTTCTGTTTACAAATTTGAACAATCCCATTTGAAAATCCGCGCGTGCACGGAGAGTATCTAATACGTATTAACAAGGTAGTCTGCCTTCCCGTCATTCGTATATACCAGTGTTTGGTTTGGAACAAAACGGAACCTGGGGCCGGTGTAACAAGATGCCATGCATGTCCATCAGTGTGGTCTTGTGAAAGACTCAGAATAAGGAAAAATTGCTCCTGGGCCGGATAAGCATAGTATCCCAATATTTGCTCGTGGGATGGTCAAAATACCTTCACAGGCCAGATCTGGCCCGCGGGTCGTAGGTTGCCAACCCTGGGGTAGATGGAGCTTGTCAGTCTGGGTAGGCAGTCCATCGAAGAGAGAGAAAATGCTGATTTCAAACCTCAGCTGCCTTGCGGCCATACCCACTCATGGGAAAGGCTTCGGGAGTAAACCCTGAGGACAAATCCGGAGCTGGAGTCCCTAAGGCAGTCCGACGTTGCCTTCAACCTCGTTCTGGCAACTCCTGCGATGACACTTGTGCCAAGCTGTATCAGCCCCTGCCCTTCCCTTGGACAACATCGGTGCCATGGAGAGGGGAGACTTGCTGCATGGGCAACTGCCAGTCTTCCATACAACCTTGCCCAGGCCTGCGCCCTGGAGAGGACACTCTAGCGTCGCCTCACCGCGACGGCGCAGAGACTTTCCAGGCGCAGATCCACAGCCTCGTGAGACTAACGGATGCCACCAGTACAGCACCAATGATCCGGGTTCATTTCCCACTGCTGTCTGTAAGGAGTTAGTACATTCTCCCCATGTCCACGTGGGTTTCATCTGGGTGCTCTCGTTTCCTCCCACATTCCAAAACCGTACAGGTCAGTGGGTTAATTGTTCACACGGGTGGAATTGGGCAGCGAGGGCTCGTTAGGCCAGAAAGACCTGGTACTGTGCTCTATCTTCAAATAAATAACTAATTTCACAACATATGTCGGTGCTAATAAACGCAACTCTGATTGGAGAGCCCAAACTTAAATACTCTTGATTGAAATCAGTGAAGGCCCAGGGACTTATAGAACAGTTCCACAGAGCCATACCTTCTCCTCAAGGAGCTCCCGCTGTCCCAAACGAGGGACAGATCAGGGCTAGGGTGATGTATGTGCAGCCACCCTCCACCGGGAACTTCTTGAAAGTATAATTTTATTGAAATAAACTTCAATGTACCTGGAATTAAAGATAATAGGGGGATGTCAGAGGTAGTTCTTTAAACAGAGTGGTGAAACATGCCGCCAGGGCTGGTGGTTGAGGAAGGTACATTAGGGGCATTTAAGAAACTCTTAAGTAGACACAGATGGAAAAATGGAGGGACCTACAAGAGGACACAACCTTGTCGTGGTTTGGAGGTCTGTGTGCCTCAATGACTCGGAGAACCATGTTGGCTCTTGGTAGAGTCACCCATGCCAAACAGGTCAAAGGGTAGGAGCCAAATGAAGAGTCATTCACCGGTCCTCCCAGTTTGGGAGTTCAGCTCAGGGCGTAATCAAAGAGCCCTACGCACCCACACATTCTCTCTCCTCCCCTCTCCCATTAGGCAGAAGATATAGAAGTCTGAAAACATGTAACATCAAGCTCAGGGACTGCTTCTACCCCGCTGTTATAAGACAATCAAATGGTCCTCTAGTATAGAGGTTCTCAACCTGAGGTACATGGACCTCTCAGTTAATGGTAGGGGTCCATGGCATAAAAAAGTTAGGCAACCCCTCCTCTAGTATGATAAAATGGACATGACCTCACAATCTATCTCAGTATGGCCTTGCACCTCATTGTTCACCTCCACTCCACTTTCTCTGTAACTGCAACACTTTATTCTGCATTCTGTTATTGTTGTCCCTTGCTCTGCCTCAACGTGATGAAATGATCAGTATGGACAGAATGCAAGACAAAGTCTTTTCACTGTGCCTCAGTACATGTGCCAATAATAAGCCAATTTACCACCCAGTCCATTGTTCCTAAGGACTGGGTCATCCATTGGTCCCAATCCCTCTTCTCTTTCCCCTCAGAGCCCAATTTCATTTGATGTTGGATTTTCCTCCCCTGCCCCTCCCCCTCCCCCTCCCAGCACAGCATCTACAATAGCAGAGGCAACGACCAGATACTCATCACCCCTCTGGCTCACAGTGGTCTAACTGCCACCTGGAACCAGCCCTTCAGAGGTACAGCCAACGCAAGCAGTGGCCTGCCTCCTCCTCAGACTGGACTGGGAGAAAATTGGGAATTCACGCAAACTATTCCGAAAGGACGCAGCACAGCAAAAAAAGGCTCCAGACGACAAGTTTGGGGGAATTCAAAGCATACCTGAACGATTTCCAGCATTTCTGCCTTGCTGATGTAGCCATTCCCATCGACATCGTACATGTTAAAGGCCCACTTCAGCTTCTGCTCCAGACCTCCTCGGGAGGTGACGCTCAGCGCAATGATGAACTCGCGGAAGTCTATCGTGCCGTCCCCATTGGCATCGAAGGTACGGAAGACGTGCTCTGCAAACCGCGAGGCATCACCATAAGGGAAGAAGTTGCCGTAAAGTTTCTTGAACTCGTCTATGGTCAGGTAGCCACTGGGGCAATCCTTCACAAACCCCTTGTACCATTCCTGGATCTCGTTCTCTGTGAACTCTGTGTTCTCCCGCAAGTCCTGCAGCACCTCAGGACGCAGTTTGCTGTTGTGTTTCCCCATCTTTGTCTTGTCTCCTGACAGATACGAAGAGAGAAAGAATAATAGTGAGAAGGAAAGAATAGGGGTGGCATTTGAGCAAAGCACAGTGACCAGGGTTCAATTCCCACCGCTGTCCAAAAGGTGTTTACACTGGGGTACACGACAAGATCGCTAATTAACCCTTCCTCATTGCTCAAAACCCAGTCCAGAATAGCCTGCTCTCTAGTTGGTTCCTCGACATGTTGGTTCAAAAAACCATCCCGCATACATTCGGAGTACCCCGGTGGCTGTGCCCCTTAACAACAGGTACTCCTGTTTGAGTACTGTTGGGGGGGACAGCTTACCCGGGGGAAGCAACAGTGGCCGTGCCTCCGGCACAGAGTCTGGCCCTGTAGCTCAGAAGGGTAGGGCAAGGAAGAGGAGGGCAGTTGTGATAGGGGACTCGATAGTAAGGGGGTCAGATAGGCGATTCTGTGGACGCAGTCCAGAGACCCGGATGGTAGTTTGCCTCCCTGGTGCCAGGGTCCGGGATATTTCTGATCGTGTCCAAGATATCCTGAAGTGGGAGGGTGAGGAGCCAGAGGTCGTGGTACATATAGGTACCAATGACATAGGTAGGAAAAGGGATGAGGTCCTGAAAGGAGAATATAGGGAGCTAGGAAGGGAGTTGAGAAAAAGGACCGCAAAGGTAGTAATCTCGGGATTACTGCCTGTGCCACGCAACAGTGAGAGTAGGAATGCGATGAGGTGGAGGATAAATGCGTGGCTGAGGGATTGGAGCAGGGGGCAGGGATTCAAGTTTTCGGATCATTGGGACCTCTTTTGGCACAGGCGTGACCTGTACAAAAAGGACGGGTTACACTTGAATCCTAGGGGGACCAATATCCTGGCAGGGAGATTAGCGGGGGCTACTGAGGTGACTTTAAACTAGAATGGTTGGGGGGTGGGAATCAAATTAAAGAGGCTAGGCGTGAGGAGGTTAGTTCACAACAGGGGGATGGGACCTCTGGCTCCTCACCCTCCCACTTCAGGATATCTTGGACACGATCAGAAATATCCCGGACCCTGGCACCAGGGAGATAGAGGGGTGTAAAGTGAGGGTAGAAGCAAAAAGTACAAAGGAGAAAAATAAGAGTGGCAGGCCGACAAATCCAGGGCAAGCATTAAAAAGGGCCACTTTTCAACATAATTGTATAAGGGCTAAGAGAGTTGTAAAAGAGTGCCTGAAGGCTTTATGTGTCAATGCAAGGAGCATTCGTAATAAGGTGAATGAATTGAAAGTGCAGATTGTTATTAATGATTATGATATAGTTGGGATCACAGAGACATGGCTCCAGGGTGACCAGGGATGGGAACTCAACGTTCAGGGATATTCAATATTCAGGAGGGATAGACATGAAGGAAGGGGAGGTGGGGTGGCGTTGCTGGTTAAAGAAGAGATTAACGCAATAGAAAGGAAGGACATAAGCCGGGAAGATGTGGAATCGATATGGGTAGAGCTGCGTAACACTAAGGGGCAGAAGACGCTGGTGGGAGTTGTGTACAGGCCACCTAACAGTAGTAGTGAGGTCGGAGATGGTATTAAACAGGAAATTAGAAATGTGTGCAATAAAGGAACAGCAGTTACAATGGGTGACTTCAATCTACATGTAGATTGGGTGAACCAAATTGGTAAAGGTGCTGAGGAAGAGGATTTCTTGGAATGTATGCGGGATGGTTTTTTGAACCAACATGTCGAGGAACCAACTAGAGAGCAGGCTATTCTGGACTGGGCTTTGAGCAATGAGGAAGGGTCAATTAGCAATCTTGTCGTGAGAGGCCCCTTGGGTAAGAGTGACCATAATATAGTGGAATTCTTCATTAATATGGAGAGTGACATAGTTAATTCAGAAACAAAGGTTCTGAACTTAAAGAGGGGTAACTTTGAAGGTATGAGACGTGAATTAGCTAAGATAGACTGGCAAATGACACTTCAAGGATTGACGGTGGATATGCAATGGCAAGCATTTAAAGGTTGCATGGATGAACTACAACAATTGTTCATCCCAGTTTGGCAAAAGAATAAATCAAGGAAGGTAGTGCACCCGTGGCTGACAAGAAAAATTAGGGATAGTATCAATTCCAAAGAAGTAGCATACAAATTAGCCAGAGAAAGTGGCTCACCTGAGGACTGGGAGAAATTCAGAGTTCAGCAGAGGAGGACAAAGGGCTTAATTAGGAAGGGGAAAAAAGATTATGAGAGAAAACTGGCGGGGAACATAAAAACGGACTGTAAAAGCTTTTATAGATATGTAAAAAGGAAAAGACTGGTAAAGACAAATGTAGGTCCCCTGCAGACAGAAACAGGTGAATTGATTATGGGGAGCAAGGACATGGCAGACCAATTGAATAATTACTTTGGTTCTGTCTTCACTAAGGAGGACATAAATAATCTTCCAGAAATAGTAAGGGACAGAGGGTCCAGTGAGATGGAGGAACTGAGTGAAATACATGTTAGTAGGGAAGTGGTGTTAGGTAAATTGAAGGGATTGAAGGCAGATAAATCCCCAGGGCCAGATGGTCTGCATCCTAGAGTGCTTAAGGAAGTAGCCCAAGAAATAGTGGATGCATTAGTGATAATTTTTCAAAACTCATTAGATTCTGGACTAGTTCCTGAGGATTGGAGGGTGGCTAATGTAACCCCACTTTTTAAAAAAGGAGGGAGAGAGAAACTGGGGAATTATAGACCGGTTAGCCTAACGTCGGTGGTGGGGAAACTGCTGGAGTCAGTTATCAAGGATGTGATAACAGCACATTTGGAAAGCGGTGAAATCATCGGACAAAGTCAGCATGGATTTGTGAAAGGAAAATCATGTCTGACGGATCTCATAGAATTTTTTGAGGATGTAACTAGTAGAGTGGATGGGGAGAACCAGTGGATGTGGTATATTTGGATTTTCAAAAGGCTTTTGACAAGGTCCCACACAGGAGATTAGTGTGCAAACTTAAAGCACACGGTATTGGGGGTAAGGTATTGGTGTGGGTGGAGAATTGGTTAGCAGACAGGAAGCAAAGAGTGGGAATAAACGGGACCTTTTCAGAATGGCAGGCGGTGACTAGTGGGGTACCGCAAGGCTCAGTGCTGGGACCCCAGTTGTTTACAATATATATTAATGACTTGGATGAGGGAATTAAATGCAGCATCTCCAAGTTTGCGGATGACACGAAGCTGGGTGGCAGTGTTAGCAGTGAGGAGGATGCTAAGAGGATGCAGGGTGACTTGGATAGGTTGGGTGAGTGGGCAAACTCATGGCAGATGCAATTTAATGTGGATAAATGTGAAGTTATCCACTTTGGTGGCAAAAATAGGAAAACAGATTATTATCTGAATGGTGGCCGATTAGGAAAAGGGGAGGTGCAACGAGACCTGGGTGTCATTATACACCAGTCATTGAAAGTGGGCATGCAGGTACAGCAGGCGGTGAAAAAGGCGAATGGTATGCTGGCATTTATAGCGAGAGGATTCGAGTACAGGAGCAGGGAGGTACTACTGCAGTTGTACAAGGCCTTGGTGAGACCACACCTGGAGTATTGTGTGCAGTTTTGGTCCCCTAATCTGAGGAAAGACAACTTTGCCATAGAGGGAGTACAAGGAAGGTTCACCAGATTGATTCTTGGGATGGCAGGACTTTCATATGAAGAAAGACTGGATGAATTGGGCTTGTACTCGTTGGAATTTAGAAGATTGAGGGGGGATCTGATTGAAACGTATAAGATCCTAAAGGGATTGGACAGGCTAGATGCAGGAAGATTGTTCCCGATGTTGGGGAAGTCCAGAACGAGGGGTCACAGTTTGAGGATAGAGGGGAAGCCTTTTAGGACCGAGATTAGGAAAAACTTCTTCACACAGAGAGTGGTGAATCTGTGGAATTCTCTGCCACAGGAAACTGTTGAGGCCAGTTCATTGGCTATGTTTAAGAGGGAGTTAGATATGGCCCTTGTGGCTACAGGGGTCAGGGGGTATGGAGGGAAGGCTGGGGCGGGGTTCTGAGTTAGATGATCAGCCATCATCATAATAAATGGCGGTGCAGGCTCGAAGGGCCGAATGGCCTACTCCTGCACCTATTTTCTATCTTTCTATTCTCCCCGTAGCTGCGCAAGTTTCCTCTGGGTGAACACAAAACAGTACAGCACAGTACAGGCCCTTCGGCCCACAATGTTGTACCAACCTTTCAACCCACTCCAAGATCAATCCAATCCTTCCTTCCTACATCACCCTCCTTTTCTCTATTGTCCATGTGCTTATCTAAATGTTTCTTAAATGTTCCTAATGTATCTGCCTCTACTACCACCCCTGGGAAGGCGTTTCACACATTCACCACTCTCTGTGTGAAAACCTACCTCTGACATTTCCCCCCTATACTTTCCTCCAATCACCTCAAAATTGGGCCCCATGGAACCAGCCATTTTCACCTGGGGAAGTCTCTGGCTGTCTACTCTATCTATCTGTGACCATGTGGGTTTTCTCTGGTGCTCCGGATTCCACCCACCCTCCAGAGATGTACGTGGCAACACTTGCAGGCTGCCCCCTCCCCCCAGTACAATCTTTGGACTGTGTTTGTTCATACAAAAGATACATTTCAATGTACATATGATAAACACAGCTGATCTTTAAGATAATCCTTAAATCTTGCGAGTTTGTACATCCTCCCTGTGAGCACATGGGTTTCACACGCATGCTCCGGCTTGAATATAGGGGGCAGTTGACGGAAATGGGCGGGGGAAAGAAAAACCTGGAAGTGTGGTGATTAGGGAGTGGTGCCAACTTGACAACCTCTCTCTGTTACTAACAAGACAGTTACAGGCAATGGATCTGTATAGACATCAACTTCACCAGCTGGTAACCCTTACATAATCAATTATTTTATTTGATATCTCAGAACCCCCCCCTCAGTACATGTGCCAAATTGTGTAATCTACTTGCCGTACCAGAATCTGACCTCACAAAGTGCATTCCCTCACACTCCACCTGCCACCGCTGCCCCAGTTTCCGCAGCCTGCATTAAGTCCTTTGTAATCCATGATTCCATTGGTTTCATCTCACCTCCATACTTACCAAACGCATCACATATATTCTCATGCAGGCCAGTTCAGTTACTTTTAAATAGTTCCAAAACATGCCTAATTTGTTTCGGTTCTCTATGACTCTAAATTCCCAAAGCATTCGATCCAAACAGAGAAGTAATTGACTCGGTGTGTAACTCTGTCCAGACAAGTACTAAACTGGCAGATGTAGATAGTTGCAGCAATCTGCTCCCTCCTTTACCAGAGCTTACTCACCATTGAATTATTAGAGAAAAGAACTGGGACACACCCATACCCAGAGGAGAATAACTGGGGGGGGGGGGTTCTGAGATATCAAATAAAATAATTGATTATGTAAGGGTTACCAGCTGGTGAAGTTGATGTCTATACAGATCCATTGCCTGTAACTGTCTTGTTAGTAACAGAGAGAGGTTGTCAAGTTGGCACCACTCCCTAATCACCACACTTTCAGTTTTTTCTTTCCCCCGCCCATTTCCGTCAACTGCCCCCTATATTCAAGCCGGAGCATGCATGTGAAACCCATGTGCTCACAGGGAGGATGTACAAACTCCCAGCAGACAGCGGCAGAATTGAAACTGGACCAGAGATCATGCAAACCCCGATCGGTAATTGTACAAACCCTGACTGGAGAACGTACAAACACCAATCGGAAATTTTACAAACCCCGATCGGAGAATGTACAAACCCCGATCGGGGAAGGTACAAACTCCTTGGCAGGACTGAACACTGAATGGTGATTGCCGACTAACTGATACGCTACCTCGTAGGGTTGTGTTCCTAGAAAACTGTCCACAACACAATTTCCTGTAACATGAAAATTGACAAATTTTATTGGGTTTTTTTGCATTTTTGTGTTTATTTGGTTATTTATTTTTCTCTCACTTAAATTCCTTGAGCAAGTTTTTGTTTTGGAACATAGACATCACAGCACAGTTACAGGTCCTTCGGTCCATTTTGTGCCAACTTTTTAACCTACTGTCAGATCAGTCTAACTAGCCTCCATTTTGCAATCATCCATAGGCCTGTCTAAGTGTTTCTTAAATGTCCCTGATGTATCTGCCTCTCTCACCGCCCTGCAGGGCGTTTCACCGATGCAACACTCTGTGCAGAAAAAGATACCTCTGACATACCCCCAATGTTTTCCTCCAATCACCTTTAAATTATAACATCTCATATTAGCCATTTGCACTCTGGGAAAAAGTCTCTGCTGTTCATCGATCTGTGACTTATCATCTTGTACACCTCCATCAAGTCAGCAAATCGTCCTGCACCTCTATGTTCTTGGTAGTGCATTTTGTAATGGTGAAGTTCTGTTACCCCTAAACATGGGGTTCACTATATTTAGAACTCACTCAAGCCCAAGGGCACATTTGAAGTATCCAGAGACAGACCATACGGTCGCTCAGTCCCACAGGACAGCTCTCCTGTGGTTCCCCGCTGACACATAATCATTTACAACGCTGAAGTATTATCTGATTAATGTGACTGGGGAGCAGAGTGGCCTAACGCTCAGCATTGTGACCTCACATCATCAGCAACCGTGCTTAGTCCTGTCCACTGGCGCTCTCTGTGTGGAGTTTGCAGGGCTGCTCTTTGTAGGAATGAATGTGTGTGGGTACATTGGACTTCAGAATTCATAATAGGGGCTTGTTGGTATGGTACATGGGGCCCAGATTCATTAATTTATCACAAGTACATCAAGATGTCCAGTGAAACGCAACATTACACCAACAACCAACACAACCTTGGGGAACTGGGGGCAGCAGGTGTCGTCACACATTCCCGTACCAACAGAGCTTGTCCACAGTGCTTGGCAGAACAACACAGAACACAACAGCAGCAAAACAAGCCCCTTTCCTCCCTCCCACCCACCCATGCACAAACGCAGGCAGGCCTCCAGACCCAGCACAGGCCCCCAGACCCAGGACAGGCCTCCAGACCCAGTTCAGGTCCTCTCCAGTGGACTCACAGAGTCCGTTAAATTGGGGCTTCACAGACATCCCACCTCTCCCGGAAGTTCCGGGAGTCTCCCGCATATTAATAGTGGCTCCCTGATGCCTGCAAGTTATATACAATATCACGGAAATCTATTTTTTTGAGCCGAGCGAGAGAAAGCAAGAGAGAGCGCGAGAGTGACCACGAGAGACAGCGAGAGTGCGTGAGCGAGAGAGCGAGAAAGCAAGTGAGAGCGCTTGAGAGCGCGCGAGTGAGAGTGCGCGAGCGAGAGCGCGCCATGGCAGAGTGTTCCAAAAAAAATATAAAATATAAAATAAAATAAACAAACTGCTAGCAGGAGGACTTTCTTAGCAGTTAACATAACAAAGAAGCCATTTTAATTAGTCTACTCAGTAACATAAAAGAAGAAACCCCTTACATATGAAATACACAACAGTTGGAGGGGCGACAGGACTCCCTTGGTTCCTGTTGGGGAAGGAGTTTCAGAGTTTAGACCCATTGAACAAGAAGGAATGACAATATATTTCCAAGCCAGGCTGGTGTGTGAGGTGGAGAGAAATCTGTGGGTGGAGGCATTCCCCTGCATCTGCTTCCCTTGAACACAGGTTCAGGAGATGCTGTCAGGGCTGCTTAGCTGTCTAATTTTATAGATTGTGCACACTACAGTCCCCGTACACCAGTGGTGGAGGGAGGTGGTCCATCAGACAAACAGCCTGCTGTGTCCTGGATGGTGTCGAGTTTTGTGAGTGTGGTTGGCCCTGGTCTCACCCAGGCCAGTGAAGAGTGTTCAGTGAAGAGTGAACACAGCACAATACTGGCCTTGCTGTATAGATGCTGGGAAGGTTTCTGCAATGTCAGGGATGAATTGCTCATACAGCACCCCCTCCCCCTCCTGCTCCGTACTGGGTGACTGCAGATCAGGAGCTTGGCAGTGAGGTGCAGCCAGAACGTGAGGATCATGTTCAGGTACTCAAACGGGCGGGGGTGTGGGGGGCAACCTCTCACTCTCTCCATACACGTGCTACGCTGGTCTCCTCCCGGCGGCCGCGCAGTCCGTAAACCAACTTAAGAATCAGTGGCACAGTACTGCCATGTCACCCCAGGACCCCAAGGGAAAGGGGGACGACTCCCAATAACTCCACATACAATAACATTGGAAATATCTACTCTGATATTTGCATGGACTTTTACCCTTAGTTGGTGGGTTGTAAGGCACAGTCACTGCCCAATCCCGCATCATCCTTGTTACATCCAGGACCATGTAGGGTTTTGTCCCTAAGTACCGAGGATTCCTTGCCTTCACAGATGCCGCTCGACCTGCTGATCACTTGTTGCTCTGTCTGCTGTCATTTGTGCCTCCATTACAACCTGACGAGGTGTCTCAGCCCAAAACATTGACTGTTCATTCCTCTCTGTAGACGCTGCCCAACCTGCCAAGTTCCTCCAGCATTTTGTGTGAGTGCTTTGCTCAAGGTTTCTAGCATCTGCAGAATCTCACGTGTTCTCCATTACAACCAGCTGGTTTGCTTGATCACTTTTATTTACCTTTGGGATCTGTGCAAGACCTGCCTCTCTGGCCCCACCCTACTGCAGAGATACTGAAATCAGCAACAGTGAACAAAGATCAGCAAACATCTGGATGGACCAGCTACACCAGAACCTCGGCCACCTCTTCAGAGTGACAAAGACCAAACTTGTGTGATTAGCCCGAGGCCCAAGCTGCAGGTTTTCCTTCCTCAGGGATCTGATGGCTTCTCAATTACAGCCCCGGGGTGGAGGAGTCCATATTCACTGGGATTAGACCAGGTCCACACTAGTTCACTTGAGGCTGAAAGACGTGATTGAAATGTTTCTACCAGTATGACACATCCCTGAGTTATGAAGCCAGACATCCCACCCTGCAAAAACTCATTTCAGGGAGGTAGCACCATCAATTTGCGGGAGACTGCCAGGAGAGGTGGGATGTCTGCAATAGAGTAGCTCCTTAGCAGCTGGCCAGCTAGTTTAAATAACGTTAGCTATGCTAATGAACGAATGACACCTTTTACAGTCCTAACCCACCATGGGCAATAGAAAAGTCACTGTTGTAAACAGTGCAGTGAGCAACACTGTCAATATTTTGACCCCTATTGGGCAGGGGTACACTTTAGTGTAGTCTGGGGTGACGTACATTTTATGTTATTGATAAGAGAGTGAACGAACCAATTTGGATAGATGTTATTCTTTCTGGTGTGTCTGTAAGTTATTGTGATGCGCGGGTTTTTGGGCAGAAGGCGCGATGGAGAGCGAGGGAATGGACAAGGTGCTGTGAGCTGGCTAATGGGGTCGGACCCCGAGCAGGAGTCCGAGGTCCAGGGTCTTCGGCGAGGAGAGGAGGTGGAGACCGACTCGTGTGGAGCGTCTGGTCGACCACCGTGGTTGGTCCCAGGTGGCGGGTCGAGGTGGTCAGAAGGGATTGAATGGTGAAGAGAGAATGGTTAATCATTACTAGAGCTCCAACTGTTTGTGTACGAAGAGATTGAACTTCGATAAGTGTGGCGCCTTTTATTTCCTTTCATATTTTATCTCTATTAATGATCTAGTTCCAGTAAACTGTAATTCATTTAATCGTATCTGGTGTATTGTCTGTTATTTGGCGGGGTGGGGTACATCACACAGCATCCACACAAACTTATTTACCCAGATTGGCGGGGCCGAGGGCTATTTCCCAAGACGACAGCGAGTCGAGTGACCCTGAGGCCTTCCGGGGGGCTACACATATATCAGTAATATTTGGGTAATATTGTACATACATTGTTAGATGAAGCATTTTTTGTTTGTTTAAATACTTCATTACGAGTTATATGTACACGCGAATGGCATACGTCATCACAATACCACATCGAGCATGCACCTTTTGAGATGCCAACACACGCAGGAGAAAGGTGTCCAGAACTACACGCACAAAATTCTGGATGAACTCAGCATCTGTGGAAACAAACAGTCAATGTTTCGGGACAAGACCCCTCTTCCGGTGGCCAGAGCTGTCAGAACCATTTCCTGCAGTCTCAGAGTCAATTCCTACCACAGCCTCAGGCCCCAGGACCTGAGATTGTTTCACAGACACAAATCTCACCTTTAATGACATATGTTGCTTAAAGTAAAAACAAAGTTAGACTTGCATTATGGACTGCCACTCCATTGGTTTTATGTTTTGAACATGACATTAATCTTCTCAAGGGAGATGAGGGACAGCTAATAACCAACTGGGAGATGTTCAGAGCCAGAAAATGAAACAACAAAACACTTAGAAAAAAGCACAAAGAAATATGAAAGATCTAATACATTGCTTCCATTACACAACATCACAGTCCTGAGTGCCAAAGCTGAATGTTCAAGACAGCTCCCTAAACACTCCCCCCTCTCAAATCACTCTCCCCAAACACTCAACCCACTCTTTCTCATCCCAATCACTCCCCCAGTCTCTCCCTCCCCAATCACTCCCCCAATATTTCTACCCCAATCACCCCTTCCCAGTTTCTCTCTCCCCAATCATTTTCCCTTCGCAATCTCTCTCTCCTCAATCACTCCTGTCCTTCCTGAATCACTCTCTTTTCTCTCTAATCAATACTCTCCCCAATCACTGCCCCTAGCCTCTCTCCCCAATCTCTTCCCTCCCCGGCTTTTCTCTCCTCAATCACCCCAGACTCTCCTTCCCCAATCACTCCCTGTTCTCTCTCACCAATTACTCTTCCCTAATCACTAGTCACTAAGTTCCTTCCTATCTTCCCACCCCACCTCCTCCAATTACGCCCTCCCTCTTTGTCTCAGTCCCACACCTGAGGGCCTTTTATCTTTTCTTCAATGCTTCTGAGGTCTCCGTTGAAAGCATGCCCACATTTTCAGGCCGCACGTTGTAGAACAGAACGGTGGCAATGTTAAACAGCATCGCCTCTTTCACTCCACTTCCTGACTCCCCTGTCACGGCTGAGGGTTTTTAGAGAGAGCAGAAAAGTTAAATATAGAAGCATTACCTCAGGTCTAGATGTTTCGTGTCCTACTTTTCTGCACCGAGACCGAGTTTCATTGACTGTTTAGCCGTTGATTTTAGACGTTAAGATGGATCATGGTGGTGATTCCCAGTAAGATCCGTCCCTCCTTCCTGTACAGACATCACACAAGCAACATGGTCACTGGTGCTGCCCGAGGAGTGTTAGCCAGCACATTGGGCTTGCCTCCACATCATCGATAAGCTCCTTACATCCAGAGCAGCCTGGGGTTAACACAATTAACTCAATAACACTGTGCCAAGACTCTTTTACCACATCCGTTCCTATTTGTGGGTCTCAAATTGTTATCTGAACAGGAAGTAAGGCACAGCTGCAGGGAGGGATCTAACTAAGTCGACAAACCCACAAGGTGAACAGATAGAGGCTTATTTAGAGACTGTCACGCCACACCTTCACCCTGAAGTGAAGTGCACCCAGTGGCAGCACTCTCTAATCTCTCAGGCAGAGACCCCTGAGCTCGAGTCCTGCTCCAGAGTTTTGGGCTCAAATCCAGGCCAGAGCTTGGGGTCACATGTTCACCCGCGGACCCCGTGTTTCCTGTGGAGTGGGCGGAAAAGATCTCACAGAACTTGCTGGGAAAGAGCACTGAAGTTTCTCCAGTTCCTCAGCTATTATCTAGTCATTATCTCCTTGCTGCTTGTGGGAACTTTTAGTTTACAAAATGGCTACATCCTTTCCTTCACATTGATGGCTATGAAATGTTTTAGTGAAGACATGCAGGAGTCCTAATTAACGCAGACACAGAATGCTGGAGAATGCTATCTATTCCCCTCCATAGATACTGCCTGACTTGCACTTTGTGTGTCTCACCAGTTTTAATCCCTGCCTGTTCTGTCCTCTGGACAGAGGGATCCCACAACACTGATTTGCAAACTAGTACATTGGCCTTTATTAATCAAAGTATTGAGTATAAGAGCTGGAATGTTATGATGAGGTTGTACAAGGCATTCGTGAGGCCAAATCTGGAGTATTGTGTTCAGTTTTGGTCACCAAATTACAGGAAGGATATAAATAAGGTTGAAAGAGTGCAGAGAAGGTTTACAAGGATGTTGCCGGGACTTGAGAAACTCAGTTACAGAGAAAGGTTGAATAGGTTAGGACTTTATTCCCTGGAGCGTAGAAGAATGAGGGGAGATTTGATAGAGGTATATAAAATTATGATGGGTATAGATAGAGTGAATGGAAGCAGGCTTTTTCCACTGAGGCAAGGGGAGAAAAAAAACCAGAGGACATGGGTTAAGGGTGAGGCAGGGAAAAGTTTAAAGGGAACATTAGGGGGGGCTTCTTCACACAGAGAGTGGTGGAAGTATGGAATGAGCTGCCAGACGAGGTGGTAAATGCGGGTTCTTTTTTAACATTTAAGAATAAATTGGACAGATACATGGATGGGAGGTGTATGGAAGGATATGGTCTGTGTGCAGGTCAATGGGACTAGGCAGAAAATGGTTCGGCACAGCCAAGAAGGGCCAAAAGGCCTGTTTCTGTGCTGTAGTTTCTATGGTTATAGTTTCTAGTTTTTTTGGAAGGCTGGAGTTCAATCTTTCTGAAGCAATATAATAAAAGCAGACTGGTTGACCATTGCTAATTCTGTTTGCCTTCTTAAAACCTGTCCCTGAACAGGGTAACCCAAAGCAACACACACACAAAAGTCTTAATGAAGGGTCTCAGCCTGAAACTTCAACTGCTTACTGTTTTCCACAGATGCTGCCTGACCTGCTGAGATCCTCCAGCATTTTGTATCTGTTGCTCGGATTTCCAGCGTCGCAGATTTTCTCTTGTTTGTGATGCACGCAAAATACCAGAGGAACTCAGCAGCTCAGACAGCATCTACGGAGAATACTAAACAGTCAGCGTTTCAGGATGAGACCCGTCATCAGCACTGAAGGGTCTTGGCCCAAAATGTCAACTGTTTATTCCCCTTCATAGATGCTGCCTGACCTGCTGAATTTCTCCAGCATTTTGTGTGCGTTACTTTGGATTGTCAGCATCTGTACAATCTCTTGGGTTTGTGAGATGTCCAAATTAAATGTAATTCAAAATTTGATTGGATTGGATCCGAACCCAAAGCTAATAAACTAAGTTGTTAAAAGTTCCTCCCCCATTATAGCAGGGACACAATGCAATAGGTTCTTTAGCCAGAGGGTGGTGAATCTGTGGAATTCATTAGCACAGACGGCTGTGGAGGCCAAGTCATCGGGTATACTTAAAGTAGAGATTGATAGGTTCTTGATTAGTCAGGGCATCAAAGATCAAAGATTATGGGAAGAATGGAATTGAGAGGGAAAATAAATCAGCTGATGTGGAATGGTGGAGCAGACTCAATGGGCCGAGTGGCCTAATTCTGCTCCTGTGTCTTATGGCCTTTCAATCACTTCGCTCTGAGAGCCAGTGAGAGTGAGGGTAATGTGGACTCAGGCACTTCCATCTCCACCATCAGTACTGTCCACAGGAGGTGTTGCCCCAGGAAGGCAGCATCCAGCATCAAGATCCCCACCACCCAGACCACGTCACCTCCTCACAGCTCCCACTGGGCACGAGGTTCAGAAACCTGAAGCCCCACAACACCAGCTTCGGGAACAGCTACTTCACTTCAGCCATTCGGTTCTTGATCCAACAACCACAGTCCGAATCGCTCGCTCAGCACGGCAACACCGGGAGCACAGTGCATCCAATGGACCTTGCCTCTTTGTCCTTTCTGGTCCAATTTGTGTTTGGTCTGTTACTTTGTGAACGTGTGTAAGATGTTGGTGTGCTTGTGATGCTGCTCTAAGCACAGGCTGACAGGATGGTACAGAAACTGCATGCTACACTGCCTTTATTTAGTCAAGACTCTGAGTTCAAGAGTCAGGAAGTTATGTTGTAGCTTTATAAAACTCTGCTTAGGCCACATCTGGAGTGTTGCATACAGCTCTGCTCACCGTATTATCAGAAGGATGTTGAGGCTTTAGAGATAGTGCAGAAGAGGTTTACCAGGGTGCTGCCTGGATTAGAGGGCACGCGCTATAATGAGAGGTCGGACAAACTTGGGTTGTTTTCTCTAGAGTGGCGAAGGCTGAGGGGAAATCTGATACAAGTTTATAAGACTATGAGAGGCATAGATAGAGCAGACAGACAGCAGCCTTTTGCCCAGGGTTGCAATATCTAATACCAGACGGTATGCTTTGCAGGTAAGAGGGGATGTGTGGGGCAAGGTTTTTTTGGGATAATAAAAAAATTTATTAATAAAATTTACTTTGAACTTTTTAAACAAAGAAAGTGGAGGCTGTCTGGAATGCGTTGCTAGGGCTGGGTGAGAGACTGGGCGGATATGGACATTGTACAGGCTGAAGAGATTCAATTACCAGTTTAGTTACTTCAACACAACATCTTCAGCAGACGGTTCTGTCGCTGTGCAGTACTCTTCTACATTCTAAGTAAAAGCTAGGGATCTTCTCTTTGGAGCAAAGGGGGATTGCAGGTGGCTGGACAGAGGTGTACAAGATGATATGAGGTTTACAGTAGATCAGGTGCATAGTCAAAGGATGGAAATGGCTAATACAAGGGGAATCATTTTAAAGTGATTGGAAGAAAGTACAGAGGAGATGTCAGAAGTGGGTGTGTGGAACTTGCTGCCAGGAGTGGTGGTAGAAGCAAGTATATTAAGAACATTTAAGAGACTCTTAGATAGACACATGGATGATAGAAAAGTAGGAGGTATGTTGGAGGGAAGGGTTAGATTGATCTTAGAGAGGGTTAAAGCAACCGTACAGCATTGTGGGCCGAAGGGCCTGTACTGTGCTGTCGTGTTCTCTGTTCTCCGTTAACTTTCCGTTGCACCTGAACATACACGTACTTGTACACTTGAGAGAAAACGGTGACCCACCCTTGCCACAGTGACCAGTCCACAGTCTTGTACTTCTGAGAATGGCTATGTAACAAGCGAATATACAGAAATAAAACCAGATTCTTCGTATTACTACATAACCAGCTGAGGTTTGGGGCAGGTGGAAACTTGTTTAAAGTTCAGCTAATTTTAGTGGTTTCGAGCTGCATGCATCCGCAGTCTCTGGTCGCCTATTTTAGATGACACCTGGCCAATTGCACACAGTGCATTGTTACCCTCTCTTCTCTCTTCCTGCTGCCTGTTCACAGTCACTACAACAACCGAGCCGACTTCTGACCTCTCAACCCTGACTTTTTCTTCCTGCCATTGACTAAGTCACACTTGCTCTCTTTCTCTTTCACACACACACTCAAACAAACAAACAAAATGACAAGCAGGCTTTTTCCTCTGAGGCTGGGTGAGAATTGAACTAGAGCTTGTTAGTTAATGGTGAAAGGTGAAATATTTAAGAGGAACTTCTTCACAGGGTGGTGAGAGTGTGGAATGAGCTGCCAGTGGAAGTAGTGGAAGCGGGTTCAATTGCACAATTTAAGACAAGTTTGGATAGGTACATGGATGGGAGGGATATGGAGGGCTATGGTCCAGGTGTGGGTCGATGGGACTAGGGAGAAGTTTGGATAGGTACATGGATGGGAGGGATATGGAGGACTATGGTCCGGGTGTGGGTCGATGGGATTAGGGAGAAGTTTGGAGAGATACATGGATGGGGGGGGGGGGGGTATGGAGGATTATGGGCCGGGTGTGGGTCGATGGACTAGGGAGAATAATAGTTCGACGGTCTAGATGGGGTGAAGGGCCTGTTTCTGTACTGTAGTGTTCTCTGACTATGACACACACAGAGGAACTGAGGAAGGCATTGTTGTGGTTGCACTGAGACACTGATCGTTGTATCCGACGCTGACACGCATCATTAGAATTCACTTTGGAAATTGTTCATTTCCTCCACAGACACTGCCTGACCTGCTGAGTTCCTTCAGCACTTTGTGCGTGTTGCTCTGGGTTTCCAATATCTGCAGAATCTCTTGCGTTTCAGATTTCAGAGATCTGGTTCCAAGGGAGGGAAGGATATGGATTTTGCCCTCCAGAGATTAACGCTGAAAGATGAGCTTTATTTGTCACACGTACATTGAAACATACAGTGAAATGTGTTGTTTGTGTCCAATCAAATCAGCAGGGGTCTGCTGGGGGTCGCCACGCTTCTGGCATCACATGGCACAGCCACAGCTAGCCCGCATGCCTTTGGAATGTGGGAGTCAAGTGGAGCAGCTGGTTCACAGGGAAAACGTACAGACAGCCCCGATGGGTGATTGCTACTGCTGTCAAGCCACTGCGCTAACTGCTATGTTGCCATGCCAGCCAGCCCTCGTGTGCGTGAGGCGGGGATGGATGGCAGGCCAGGGAGGTGGCTAGGTTTGGGGGAACAGATGAGGGCAGCTTGCTGGAGATAAGGAGGGGTGAGAGTGAGAGTGAGAATCGATACAGCAGAGGGTCTGGATTCCCAAATCCACCCTGCTCATGGACTGTCTGATCCCATTCCCATCAGGGAGGAGGCTATGTAGCATCTACACCAGGACCACCAGACTCAAAAACAGTCACTTTCCCCAAGCAGTGAGGCTGATCAACACCTCCACCCACTAACTCACCCCTTCACACCCCCAAACACCACTAGTTTCTCCTTTCCTGTCAGTCACCTTATGTACAGACGCTCCTCAGCTCAGTGTCACTTTATGAACATACAATCAATGTATATAAGCTAATTGTATGTATTTACATTTCATGTGCTGTTCATCCTATTGTGTTTTTTGTGCTGTATCAAATCAGAAGTATCAATGATTTGGTTCTTCATTGCACTGGTGTACTGGAAATGACATGGAACAATCTTGAATGGAATTGAAACCAGCAACCCCAACAACAGCTGCCTAAAGTACAGGGGAGGGAAAAACTCAGACAGCGAGTGATGAGTCTTACACGGAAATGAGGGGCATTGCATGCATTGTTACATGGAGAGTGAGGGCAGTATGTGATGCAAAATGATACAGAAACAGCAGTTATTGTGCCTTAATTTGTTAATATAATCAATTTCTAATTTGCAAGGAGGAGTGATGTGACATATACAGCTACTGCTTTGGAGTTTGGCAGCTTCAAGTCAAGTCGTCACTTTTTATTGTCATTTCAACCATAACTGCTGGTACAGAACATAGTAAAAATGAGACAACGTTTTCCAGGACCATGGTGCTACATGAAACAATACAAAAACTACACTGAACTACGTAAGAAAAAAACACAAAAACTACAGTGGACTACAGACCTATCCAGGACTGCATAAAGTGCACAAAACAGTGCAGGCATTATGATAAATAATAAACAAGACAACAGGCACAGTAGAGGGCAGTACGTTGGTGTCAAGCCAGGCTCTGGGTATTGAGGAGTCTGATGGCTTGGGGGAAGAAACTGTTACATAGTCTGGTCGTGACAGCCCGAATGCTTCGGTGCCTTTTGCCAGATGGCAGGAGGGAGAAGAGTTTGTATGAGGGGTGCGTGGGGTCCTTCATAATGCTGTTTTCTTTGCGGATGCAGCGTGTGGTGTAAATGTCTGTGTGGCGGGAAGAGAGACCCTGATGATCTTCTCGGCAGACCTCACATCTGGGGATATCAGATCAGAGGTTGAACAGAGTAGATTAAAGGAGGAAGGGTTAAGGCTGCAGGGAGGTTGCCGTGTTTGGCAGGACCAGTGGGTAAAAAGGGTTTTTTTGTACCACATCCACTCTCTGGTCAGGGAGGTTGCCGTGTTTGGCAGGACCAGTGGGTAAAAAGGGTTTTTTTGTACCACATCCACTCTCTGGTCAGGGAGGTTGCCGTGTTTGGCAGGACCAGTGGGTAAAAGGGGCTGTTTTCGTATTATATCCACTCTCTGGTCAGGGAGGTTGCCGTGTTTGGGAGGACCAGTGGGTAAAAAGGGTTTTTTTGTTCCATATCCACTCTCTGGTCAGGGAGGTTGCCGTGTTTGGGAGGACCAGTGGGTAAAAGGGGCTGTTTTCGTATTATATCCACTCTCTGGTCAGGGAGGTTGCCGTGTTTGGGAGGACCAGTGGGTAAAAGGGGCTGTTTTCGTATTATATCCACTCTCAGTCATTGTCGGACTGCTGAGATAAAGGCTTTCAGGCTAACTGGCCCATAACAACTAAGATGCTTTCGGGGACTTGAGGACGTGAGTTATAAGGAAAGTTGAATAGGCTGGGACCTTATTTCCTGGAGTATCGAAGATTGAGAGGAGATTTGATAGAGGTAGACAGTTATGGAGGATAGAGATAGGGTAAATGCAAGCAGGCTTTTTCCACTGAGGTTGGGTGGGACGAGAGCTGGAGGTCGTGGGTTAAGGGTGAAAGGTAAAATGTTAAAGGGTAACATGTGGGGAACTTCCTCACTCAGAGGGTGGTGAGTGTGTGGAATGAGCTGCCAGTGGAAGTGGTGCATGCGGATTTGAGTGCAACACTCAAGAGAAGTTTGATTGGATAGATCCATTGGTATTTTATTGAAAGTAGAGAGTCACAGATGCATTACAGGTACACAGACATACAGATAGTAGAAGAGTAGTAACAAAGAACAAAAAGTAAGTTACCTCAATCAGTCTAACAAGAGGGGGATCATCACTTCCTTGGCTCATTACAGAGCCTCATGCCGACGGTAAGAATGACCTCATATAGTGCTCTTTGGAGCAGCGTAGTTGTCTTAGTCCAATACTAAAGGTGTTCCTCTGTTCAGCCAAGGTGGCATGCAGAGAGTGAGAACCATTGTCCAGAATTGCCAGGATTTTCTGTCAGGTCCTTTGTTCTACCACAGCCTCCAGTGTGTCCAGTTTGACTCCTATAACAGAGCCAGCCTTTCTAATCAGTTTATTGAGGCTGTTGGCAATCACCCGTGTTGATGCCATTGCCCAGCACACCACACCATTCTGTAGAAGATTGTACTGGTGACAACAGACTGGTAGAACATGTGAGGAGAGGCCTACATACACCAAAGGACCTCAGTCTCCTCAGAAAGTAGAGGTGACTCTGGGAGGGGTATGGAAGGCTATGGTCCAGGGGCAGGTCGATGGGACTAGATAGATTAATAGTTCAGCACTGACTAGATGGGATGAAGGGCCTATTTCTGTGCTGTATTGCTCTCTGATTCTAAGCCATGCTGGGTTATAACTGTAGTTTTTGATGGACTGATATCATGGTCTCTTCGGGATTTTTGCAATTGCTTGCTTGGTGGGTGGTGGGAGGGGCTTATGCTTCCTGCTGGAACAAGTGGGGGGAGGGAAGGATGGAGGGTCGATGCTTTGCTGCTACTTGTGTGTGTGAGGGGCTTTGGGGTTCTAACATCTTCTGACATTCATTCTTTGGGGGTTTTCCTTCTGTTGCGAGAATGTCTGCGAAGAGTAAGAATTTCAGGTTGTATACCCGTGTACATTCTCTGACATTAAATGGAACCATTGAACTCAGCAATTCGGGCAGCATCTTTAGAGGGGAATAAACAGTTGCTGTGAGACCCTTCATCAGGATTGTCTGATCATCTGATGTAAGGTCTAGGCCCCAAAACGTCGGCTGTTCATTCCTGACCTGCTGAGTTCTTCCCGCATTTTGTGGGTGTTTCTCCAGATTTTGAGCATTTCCAGAATCTCTCCTGTTTAAGGTTTTCACTGTACCTTGAAATGTGACAATAATAAACCCATTTATTTATTTCTTTAAACAACAGGAATTCTGCAGATGCTGGAAATTCAAGCAACACACATCAAAGTTGCTGGTGAACGCAGCAGGCCAGGCAGCATCTATAGGAAGAGGCGCAGTCGACGTTTCAGGCCGAGACCCTTCGTCAGGACTAATTATTTCTTTTATAGATTCAGTGCAATAACAGGCCCTTCTGGCCCAATGAACCCATGCCGCACGATTACACCCGAGACCAATTAATCCACTAACCTGTACGTCTTTGGAATGTGGGAGGAAAGTGGAGCAGCATGCAGTTACAGGGAGAACATACAAACGCCTGACAGACAGTGGCGGGAATTGAACCTGGATCGCTGGCACTGCTACACTAGCACGCTGCATTGTCATCAAAGGTGTTTCACGGCTGAAGGCTCCTTTTGTCTGATCAGGAAGAACAGGGACGTTATCTGTGGGACATCTCAGTTCTGTACGAAAAGTCAAATTTCCAACTGCTGTGCTAACAACAGGCTATTGATAACTTAATCTGAATAACACTGTGCCCAGAGGGAGCTGGTCTAACTAATACGTGTTATAAAACAATCCAAATTAAAATAGAGTCATCTTGTATTCACATTACACCTGTCTAGGAATATTTTGTAGCCAATAAAACATACTGGATCTGTAGTGAAAGACAGCTTGTACCCTGATGTCAGATGGCTTCTGAAGAGCTCCCAGTATGATAAAAGGGACTTCACAATACTGTATACCTGGTCATGACCTTATTGTCTGCCTGCACTGCACTTTCTCTGTCACTGTAACACTTGATTCTGCATTCTGTTATTGTTTAGCCCTTGTGCTAACCTCAATGCACTGTTGTGATGAAATGATCTGTGTGAACTATCTACAGGACAAATTGTTCAAGGTACACGACTACAATAAACCAGTTTACTACTTTACTGATCTAACCTGTGTACAGTACGTTTCCTCAGAAGTAACATCAAAACAGTTTGTTATTTGCACTTTCTGGTCATGCTCTCCATCAGGCAGGAGGTACAGGAGCTTTAAGTCCCACACCAGCAGGTTCAGAAACAGTCGTTACTCTCCAATCATCCGGCTCCTGAACTAGCGTGGATAACTTCACTCACCTCAACTCGGAACTGATTCCACAACCTACAGACTCAGTTGTCAATGATCCTACAGCTTGTGTTCTCAGTGTTATTTATTTTTTATTTGCACTATTTGTTTTCTTTTGCACTTTGGTTGGTTCTCAGTTTTTGTTTCTATAGTTTTTAACTATATGGGGCTTGTCAGCCGTGGTTGGCAGCTCATCTGGGAGAAGGAAAACTCTGATCTCAAACCTCCGCTGCCATACCCACTCATAGGGAAGTCTTCAGAAGTAAATCTGCAGCTGGCGTCCCTAAGTCAGTCCTACACTGAGTTCAATGCTGACCGGAAATTCCTGCAATGCAGCTGATGCCGAACTGTATCCGTCTGCCATTCCTTTGGGTTCATCAGCTGTGTGGATGGGGAGACTGCTGTATGGGCAACAGCTTGCTCTCCATATCGTACTGCCCTGGCTTGCATAGACAGCTAGGATCCAACATCCACGGTCGACCCCGACAATTGCCAGTTTAGTTGTTATTGTGCTGCAGGAAAGGGAAGAGGCAGTTTCAGCACAGTCAGCTCCGACAAACAGCAGAGGTGATTAGCAAGGGGATCGGAACAATTCCTGTTCCTGTTCCTCAAGGGAAGTGATAGCTGTGGCCAGAACTCTTGTGACTGCAATGGGGAAACTGGAGATGACGTTGGTGTCTCTGCTTTCCCTGGGCACCCTGCTCCCTTCCGCCCGTCCGCAGCTCTCTCAGGGTACATAGCAGGGGTAATCAGCAGAGCAGGCCCACGGGAGTATGACATGCCTCTTCTCAGCACTGCCATCAGGGAGGACGTATAACAGTCTGAAAGCACACACTAAGTTGTTCAGGAACAGCTTCTTTCCTCTGCCATCTGGTTTCTGAATGAACCTACAGTACCGTGCAAATGTTTTTGGCACATATTATAGCTAGGGTGCCTGAGACACTTGCACAGTACTGTAATAATTTTATGTATTGCACTGTAATGCCGTTGCTGTTGCAAAAAAAAATTATGGCATACGTGAGTGATGATAAACCTGATTCTGAGATGGGGCTCTATTGTGGACTGAGAGTGGGAAGGGGGCAGGGAGAGGGGAATCACGGCTGGGAAAGGAGAAAGGGAGAGGAGAGGGAGCATGAAACACCACAGACCATCTAATGATGAACAAACCACTTGTTTGGAATTAAATTACCTTGCCAGGTGTCTCAGGGCTGGCTGTTTCTGTACCTGTCCCCCACCACTGGCCCCTGGCACTCCTACACAGCCACCTGCCCCTCACCTTCTTGAGGCGCTCCACTCTCGCCATTCCCAACATCCTTTGCTCCGGCCAGATTTACAAACGCGCTCTAGTTCCATGTTGACAATACAATACTAGCTAGATATATGTGCCTAAGACTTTTGCATAGCACTGTAAGTACACTCTTTCTGTTTTTTGCTCTCTTCTTGCACTATATACTTAATTATGTGTGTATATATATAAAATCTCATAGTAAATTATAGTATTTAAAATTATACATTGCCGCAAAACAACAAATTTCACGACAGAGGCCGGTGATATTAAACCAGATTCAGCTTTTGATCCTGTCACATGAGAGCAAGTCCATGCTCTGCTATACCACAGCACAGTAAGATAGTTCAACTCAGAGAGGCACACTGTAACAACACACACCTGGATAAGCTATAACCCACAGATACACATCCTGATAACCTCAAGAGATTCCGCAGATGCTGGAAACTTTGAGCAACACACACAAAATGCTGGAGGAACTCAGCAGGTCAGGCAGCATCTATGGCAGGGTTCCCACCCTGGGGTACACAGGCCCCTTGCTTGATGGTATTGGTGCCTGGCAGAAGAAAGGTTGGGAACCCCTGATCTATGGAGAGGAAGAAGCAGTTGACGTTTCGGCCCAAAATATCGATTGTTTATTCACGTCCATAGATGCTGCCTGACCGCCTGTGTTCCTCCAGCAGTTTGCATGTTGCTCTGATGACCTGAGCACAAATGAGCTTTCGGTGCAAATCCGAGGGACACCCGAGTGTTTCGGGTGTGACCTTTCAGAGTTAAACTGGGGCCTCATCTCCTCTCTGAGCTGGATCCAATGGTCTGCTCACTGCTTTGGAGGAGGCTTATGAGGCGCTCCAGAGTTGTTTTGAGGTGACAGACTGGCAGGCACTCTATGAGCCACATGGAGAGGATATTGATGGGCTCACAGAGTGCATCACTGATTACATCAACTTCTGTGTGGACTGCAATGTTCCGACAAGAACCGTCCTTTGTTATTCAAATAACAAGCCATGGGTGACAAAGGACAATAAGGACATCCTGAACGCTAAAAAGAGGGCATTTAGAGATGGAAATAGGGAGGAGCTGAGGGCAATACAGAGTGACCTGAAAGCCAGGATCAGGGAGGCTAAAGACAGGTACAGGAGGAAGCTTGAGTGGAAACTCCAGCAGAACAACATGAGAGAGGTCTGGAGAGGGATGAGGACCATCACTGGGTTCTGGTAAACTAGCAACAGAGGAGCTGAAGGCAGTGTGGACAGGGCCAATGAACTTAACCTGTTCTTTAACAGATTTGACAGTGTGGCCCCCGCCCACCTCCCACATGAGTCATCTGTTGTCGGCCCCCAACCAACACATATTCCACTCTCCCCTCCTACCCCTCCTCACAGTCCCCCACCCTGCTCTCATGACTATACCCCTTCCCCACACGAAACCACCACGGTGGGCTTCACAGCTGAACAGGTGAGAAGACAGCTGAAACGTCTCAACCCAAGCAAGGCTGCAGGGCTGGATGGTGTCAGTACCAGGGTGCTCAAAGCCTGTGCCCCTCAGCTATGTGGAGTACTTCACCATGTATTCAACCTGAGCCTGAGGCTCCGGAGGGTTCCTGTGCTGTGGAAGACGTCCTGCCTCGTCCCTGTGCCGAAGACACCGCGCCCCAGCGGCCTCAATGACTACAGACCGGTGGCATTGACCTCCCACATCATGAAGACCCTGGAGAGACTTGTTCTGGAGCTGCTCTGGCCTATGGTCAGGCCACACTTAGATCCCCTCCAGTCTGCCTACCAGCCCCGACTAGAAGTTGAGGATGCCATCGTCTACCTGCTGAACCGTGTCTACACCCACCTGGACAAGCCAGCGAGCACTGTTCGGGTCATGTTTTTTGATTTCTCCAGTGTGTTCAACACCATCCGCCCTGCTCTGCTGGGGGAGAAGCTGACAGCGATGCAGGTGGATGCTTTCCTGGTGTCATGGATTCTTGATTACCTGACTGGCAGACCACAGTACGTGTGCTTGCAACACTGTGTGTCCGACAGAGTTATCAGCAGCACTGGGGCTTCACAGGGGACTGTCTTGTCTCCCTTTCTCTTCACCATTTACACCTCGGACTTCAACTACTGCACAGAGTCTTGTCATCTTCAGAAGTTTTCTGATGACTCTGCCATAGTTGGATGCATCAGCAAGGGAGATGAGGCTGAGTACAGGGCTACGGTAGGAAACTTTGTCACATGGTGTGAGCAGAATTATCTGCAGCTTAATGAGAAAAAGACTAAGGAGCTGGTGGTAGACCTGAGGAGAGCTAAGGTACCAGCGACGCCTGTTTCCATCCAGGGGGTCAATGTGGACATGGTGGAGGATTACAAATACCTGGGGATACGAATTGACAATAAACTGGACTGGTCAAAGAGCACTGAGGCTGTCTACAAGAAGGGCCAGAGCTGTCTCTATTTCCTGAGAAGACTGAGGTCCTTTAACATCTGCCGGACGATGCTGAGTCTGTGGTGGCCAGTGCTATCATGTTTGCTGTTGTGTGCTGGGGCAGCAGGCTGAGGGTGGCAGACAGCAACAGAATCAACAAACTCATTCATAAGGCCAGTGACGTTGTGGGGATGGAACTGGACTCTCTGACGGTGGTGTCTGAAAAGAGGATGCTGTCTAAGTTGCATGCCATCTTGGACAATGTCTCCCATCCACTACATAATGTACTGGGTGGGCACAGGAGTACATTCAGCCAGAGACTCATTCCACCGAGATGCAACACAGAGAGTCATAGGAAGTCATTCCTGCCTGTGGCCATCAAACTTTACAACTCCTCCCTTGGAGGGTCAGACACCCTGAGTCAATAGGCTGGTCCTGGACTTATTTCCTGGCATAATTTACATATTACTATTTAACTATTTATGGTTCTATTACTATTTATTATTTATGGAGCAACTGTAATGAAAACCAATTTCCCCTGGGATCAATAAAGTATGACCACTACCACTACTACTACTACTACTACTACTACTCCCCGGCTCTGCGCTGAACTGAAGCTGTGGCCTGTTTCGGCTGCAGTGGGAAGGAGGTAGAAGAAGGGAATTATGGTTGGGAAAAGGGGAAGGGAGCCTGAAGCACCAGAATTGCCTGGCTTCATGTCTGTAGTCTCACAATGTTTACATGGCTCTATACTGAACTGAAGCTGTGACTTGCTCCAGCTACAGTGATAGCTGGCTTCATGTCTTTCATAAAACTTTAGTTCTGAAGCTATTTGCTTACTTGTATTGTTTGCACGATTTGTTTCTTTTCATTGACATATTGGCTGTTTGATGGTCTATTTTTAATAGGTTCTATTGGGTTTCTTTGTTCTGTGGCTGCCTGGAAGGAGACGAATCTCAAGTCTGTATAATCTATGCATACTTCGATAATAAACGTACTTTGAACCTGTAGCCCACAGACACACACTCTGATAGCAAGGGACAGCCCCAAGTATTCAATACTTGTATCTAGTCTTTGTCTATTTGTACAATGAGTCACAGGTTTGTTTTTTACACCAGGAATGCTGTGGAGGCAGCTCATCCTGGAGTCAGGATGTTCTGGAACTGTTCCTGTGCTGTTCGATGTTCTAGTCCCCGGCCACACACTTGAGAACAAATGAGCCTCCGGTGTTGATCCAAGGGAGACCTGCAGTGTTCCAGGTGTAACCTTTCGGAGTTAAATCCAGGCCTCATCTCTTCTCTGAGGTGGATCCAATGGATCTGAAAGTTGCAGAATTATCCCTGATACACTGGACGATATTTATCCTGACACAAATTGTCTGATCCATTACCATTGTGGGAACCAGTCAAGAACAAAGCTCGCTACAATCCCAAATGATCACACCAAGGATAAACTTCACTGGTTATAAAGGGTTCGGGGACACGGAGGTCATGAGAGGTGCTCTGTAACTGGAAGTCTATATGCATTTCAGAAAAAGGGAACCAATAAAACAGAGAAGTGTAGACCAACCACCTTAATGTCCCTCTGTAACATTCCCTCTAATTTACTTTACAGCTGCATGGGCCAACCATTGATCTGAGCAGGACAGTTTACAAGGCTTGAAAATTGTGTGTCTTTTTTGTAAAATGCATGCTATGAATATTTAGAATGAAAATTGAAAAATCACATACTTTTGATTTTCTTTATTAATTGAAGGGTATAATGAAAATCTTTCATGTTTCGAAAACTTTTAAACTTAAGTGTTCAGTGGGCAGCTGTTTATTAACAATGAACTTCCATTCTGTATTTATTGCTACAATTTGTAAATGTTGTAACTTAAAACACTGAAAATGCAAATACGTTGAAGCACTAAAATGTTTCAAAGTTTGTGATGTATTTATTATTTAGAAAATTTATGGATTACATTGATGAACATGTTATTACAGGGTATTTCATTATTATATTGACACAGATTTCAAATGCTGGCAACATTTCAGTACTGCGTGACTGCACAGCCATGCAGGTTAGAGGGAACCCAGTGGTCCACAGTATCAGTATCACTGAGGATGTGGTAGAAGAGAAAATAATGTGACCACATGGAGTCAAGCTGGATTTATGGAAGAGAAATAAGGTAGTACACAACATTACAGAACAGTACAGGCCCTTTGGCCTTTGGAGTTGTGCCAACCTTTTAACCAACTCTAAAATCAATCTAACCCTTCCCTCCCACATAACCCTCCATGTGTCTATCAAAGAGTCTCTTAAATCTTTCCAATCTATTGCCGATTGCATCGCCTCTGATCTGGGCCGACAATTACGTGTCGGGCGGCACCTAATTAATTAGCATGTTTATTTCGGCTTTTTTCTTAAAGATGTGCTGTGTGTCTCCCGGCTACCGCTGCATTCTCCGCGAATCAGTATCTGTCCGCGGCCTGGGGGTTGGGGTGGTGGGACACTGAGGTGTCATCTTGTCATCTGTTTCCATTAGAGCAGGCAGCTCATCTTCTCCTATGACTGCCTGCCTCGATGTCGAAGGTCGAGGTTCGTCGTCTGCTATGGCTGATGTGGAAGGCTTGCTTGACTGCTGAGCCTCGTGCATTTTTCTATCATACAGTTCTTTGTAAAGACTCAAACCATCCTGCAAATATCCCCTAAACCTACGTATCCCTTCAAAACTAAAGTCATACTTTATCATTGCAGCGAAAATATCATGCAGTTGCTTCACGTTCATTTCGCTAATGAATTCGGTTTCGATTGTTATCCTTTCCTCTTCCAATTGCATCAGCTCTTCATCTATCAGTTCTTGGTCATGGGAAGCCAAAACCTCTTCAACATCATCTTTGTCAGCTTCCACAAGCCAAACTCACATTGTCCTTACTTTGTTCACCATGATCAAAACGCTTCATTATGTCTAGTTTTACGCTAAGTGTAACACCCTTACGAGCTCTTTCAGGCCTTTCCGACACCTTTAGAACTCACCTTGCTAACAGCTGCTCAATGCAATGTGTTAAGGCAATGCCGTTCCAAATCCGGGGGACAGCGGCTGCTCGGGGCGCGCACTGCCTTTTATCGCGCGCTGATTTTTTTCATAACAGTGGAAACACCTTCTGAAAGCAAAAACAGGGTGCTAATGTAGGTCTTTTATAACAGTGAGGTTTCGTAATGCGAACATTCAAAAAGCGGGGGCCACCTGTATTCATTGAGGATCTCGCTCACTTCCACAGCCTCCAGGCACATCTTCCCACCTTTATCTCTAATCAGTCCTACCTTCACTCCTGTCATCCTTTTGTTCTTCACATAATTGAAGAATGCCTTGGGGTTTTCCTTTATCCTACTCGCCAAGGCCTTCTCATGTTCCCTTCTTGCTCTTCTCAGCCCCTTCTTAAGCTCCTTTCTTGCTACCCTATATTCCCCAATAGACCCATCTGATCCTTGCTTCCTAAACCTCATGTATGCTGCCTTCTCCCACCTGACTAGATTTTCCACCTCACTTGTCACCCATTTGTGTTAATATTATGTGAAAGTTTTTTCCCCCGATTATCAATAGGTTTCAATAGGTACATTTAATGTCAGAGAAATGTATACTATATACATCCTGAAATGCTTTTTCTTCACAAACATCCACGAAAACAGAGAAGTAGCCCAAAGAATGAATGACAGTTAAATGTTAGAACCCCAAAACCGCCCCAACTCCCCCGCCCACGCACAAGTAGCAGCAAAGCATCATTAAAGACACAGATTTGCAGTACCCCAAAGACTACTCGTTCACCCAGTAATTCAACATACCACAGCCTCTCTCTCTCTCCCTAATAAGGGAAAAACACTCAAAACTTTCTACAGGTGTAACATAGAGAGCATTGTAACCGGCTGCATCACGGTCTGGTATGGGTGGGGGGAAGTGGCTGATGTACAGGATCAAAATCTGCTGCAGAGGGTTGTAACCTCAGGGGTGTATGCTTAGCCCACTGCTCTACTCTCTCTATACACATGACTGTGTGGCTAGGCATAGCTCAACTACCATCTATAAATCTGCTGATGATACAACCATTGTTGGTAGAATCTCAGATGGTGACGAGGGCGCATGCAGGAGTGAGATATGCCAACTAGTGGAGTGGTGCCACAGCAACAACCTGGCACTCAAAGTCAGTAAGACGAAAGAGCTGATTGTGGACTTCAGGAAGGGTAAGGTGAAGGAACATATACCAATCTTCAGAGAGGGATCAGAAGTGGAGAGAGTGAGCAGCTTCAAGTTCCTAGGTGTCAAGATATCTCCGGTCCCAACATATCGATGTAGTTATAAAGAAGACAAGACAGCGGCTATGCTTTATTAGGAGTTTGAGAGATTTGGCATGTCAACAAATACACTCAAAAACTTCTATAATTGTACCGTGGAGAGCATTCTGACAGGTTGCATCACTGTCTGGTATGGAGGGGCTACTGCACAGGACCGAAAGAAGCTGCGGAAGATT
Source organism: Mobula hypostoma (assembly GCF_963921235.1). Taxonomy (NCBI): domain Eukaryota; kingdom Metazoa; phylum Chordata; class Chondrichthyes; order Myliobatiformes; family Myliobatidae; genus Mobula; species Mobula hypostoma. Next base: position 165,998,637 of record NC_086098.1, on the reverse strand, counting down.
GTAAATCTAGTCAGCTACATCTTGTGCACTAGCCTACAAAGTACCCAGGACATCTTTAGGGAGCGGTGTCTCAGCAAGGCAGCATCCATTATTAAGGACCTCCAGCCCCGAGGGCATGCCCTTTTCTCACTGTTACCATCAGGTAGGAGATACAGAAGCCTGAAGGCACACACTCAGTGATTCAGGAACAGCTTCTTCCCCTCTGCCATCCGATTCCTAAATAGACACTGAAGCTTTGGACACTACCTCACTTTTTTAATATACAGTATTTCTGTTTTTGCACATTCTTAAAAATCTGTTCAATATATGTAATTGATTTACTTGTTTATTTATTATTATGTCTTATTTTATTTATTTTTTTCTCTGTCTGCTAGATTATGTATTGCATTGAACTGTTGCTGCTAAGTTAACAAATTTCACATCACATGCCGGTGATAATAAATCTGATTCTGGTTTAGCCCACCCCATCATGGGCACTCGCCTCTTCAGTATCCAGGATATCTTCAAGGAGCAGTGCCTCAAAAAAAGGTTGCGTCCATTATTAAGGACCCCGAAACACAGGTCATGCCCTGTTCTCATTGCTACCTTCAGCGAGGAGGTACAGGAGCCTGAAGACACACACACGGTGATTCAGGAACAGCTTCCTCCCCTCTGCCATCCGATTTCTGAATGGACATTGAACCCATGAACACTACCTCACTACTTTTTCATTTCGATTTTTGCACAACTTATTTTTTTTAACTATAATATATATTTACTGTAATTCACAGTTTTTCTCTATTACTATGTATCGAATTGTACTGCTGCCACAAAGTTAACAAATTTCATTACATAAGTTGGTGATATTAAACCTGATTGATTCTAACTGTGTACTTCCTACCTCACACACAAGAGTAGTACAGTAAAAAGACGATAACGCAGCTGGCCAAACAGTGTACAAACAGTCGACGGACGTGAATAACAAATATTACGAACAATAGAGAATCTGCAGATGCTGGAAATCCAAAACACACACACAAAATGCTGGAGGAACTCAGCAGGCCAGGCTGCATCTATGGAAAAAAGTACGGTTGATGTTTCGAACCGAACCCCTTCTGCAGGACTGGAGAAAAAATGCTGAGAAGTAGATTAAAAACTGGGGGGAGGAGACAGAGTAACTTGGAGGTGAGGGATGAAGTAAAGAGCTGGGAAGTTGTTTGATGAAAGAGACAGAAGGCCATGCAAGAAAGAAAAAAGGGGGAGGAGCATCAGCAGGAGGCGATGGGCAGGCAAGGAGATAGAGTGAGAGGGGGAAAAGGGGATGGGAAATAATGAGGGGGGAGTAGGGGAGTCATTACAGAAGTTCGGGAAATCAATGTTCATACCATCAGGTTGGAGGCTACCCAGACGGTATACAAGGCGTTGTTCCTCCAGCCTAAGTGTGGCCTCATCACAACAGTAGAGGAGGCCATGGATGGACATATGGGAATGGGAATGGGAAGTGGCCATGAGGAGATCCCGGTTCTTCTAGTGGACGGAGTGTAGGTACTTGGTGAAACGGTCTCCCAATCTACGTCAGGTCTCACCGATATACAGGAGGCCACACCGGGAGCAATGAACACAGTAGATGACCCCAACAGACTCACAGGTGGAGTGCCACCTCACCTGGAAGGACTGCTTAGGGCTCTGAATGGTAGTGGGGGCAGGTGTAACACTTGTTTCACTTGCAAGAATGTACCAGGAGGGAGATCAATGGGGAGGAATGAACGGACAAGGGAGTTGCGTAGGGAGTGATCCCTGTGGAAAGCAGAAAATGGGAGGGAGGGAAAAATGTGCTTGGTAGTGGGATCCCGTTGGAGAAATGCAGAAGTTCCGGAGAATTATGTGCTGGACCAATACAAAATGACGCTGCAGATATTGTAATGAGAGATGCAGAGATGGCAGAGGAACTGAATGCCTATTTTGAATCAGTCTTCACAGTGGAAAACATCTGTTGTATACCAGACATTTAAGAATGTCAGGGAAGTGAAGTTTGTGCAGTGTACATTACAACTGAGAAGGTGCTCAGGAAACTTAATGGTCTGAGGGTGGATAAATCTCCTGGACCTGATGGAATGTACCCTTGGGTTCTGAAGGAAGTAGCTGGAGAGATTGCAGAGGCATTAACAATGATCTTTCAAGAATTGATAGATTCTGGCATTGTACCAGATGACTGGAAAATTGCAAATGTTACTCCGCTATTTAAGAAAGGCGGGAGGCAGCAGAAAAGAAACTATAGACCTGTTAGCCTGACATCAGTGGTTGGGAAGTTGTTGGAATCGATTGTTAGGGATGAGATTACAGAATACCTGGAGGCACATGACAAGATTGGCCAAAGCCAGCATGGTTTTCTGAAAGGAAAATCCTGCCTGACAAACCTACTGCAATTCTTTGAGGAAACAGCTTGGCAGAGATGGTGCTCGGTGCTCGGTGTTGGAGGGCTGGTCGGAGGCTCAAAGTTTTCAGACGGACTCAAGAGTCGGCTGTGGTCGGGTGTTTCCAGGGTGCTGCATCGGCAAGTTTGCGGCGCTGGAGGTTCATGGCAGGGAGAGTTTTCTTCCTTCTACCGTCTGCGTGAGATGATGGGACTTTCAAGACTTTGAGACTTTTTTTTTACCGTGCCCATGGTCTGTTCTTTATCAAATTACGGTATTGCTTTGCACTGTTGTAACTATATGTTATAATTATGTGGTTTTTGTTAGCTTTTTAGTCTTGGTTTGTCTTGTGTTTCTATGATATCACACTGGAGGAACATTGTATCATTTCTTAATGCATGCATTACTAAATGACAATAAACGAGGACTGCGTGTCCTCATAATCTAATCTAATCTAAAATTACAAGCAGGGTAGACAAAGGAGATGCTGTAGATGTGTTGTACTTGGATTTTCAGAAGGCCTTTGACAAGGTGCCGCACATGAGGCTGCTTAGCAAGATAACAGCCCACGGAATAACAGGGAAGTTACTAACATGGTTGGAGCATTGGCTGGTCGGCAGAAAACAGAGAGTGGGAATAAAGGGATCCTATTCTGGCTGGCTGCTGGTTACCAGTGGAATTCCACAGGGTTCAGCGTTGGAACCGCTGTTTTTTACGATGTATGTCAATGATTTGGAACACGGTATTAATGGATTTGTGGCTAAATTTGCCGATGATACAAAGATAGGTGGAGGAGTGGGTAGTGTTGAGGAAACAGAGAGCCTGCAGAGAGACTTAGATATTTTAGGGGAATGGGCAAAGAAATGGCAAATGAAATACAATGTTGGAAAGTGAATGGTCATGCACTTTAGTGGAAGAAACAAACGGGCAGACTATTATTTAGATGGGGAGAGAATTCAAAAGGCAGAGATGCAAAGGGACTTGGGAGTCCTTGTGCAGGATACCCTAAAGGTTAACCTCCAGGTTGAGTCAGTTGTGAAGAAGGCAAATGCAATGTTGGCATTCATTTTTGTTGGTATAGAATGTAACAGCAGGGATGTGATGTTGAGGCTCTAAAAGGCACTCGTGAGACCACACTTGGAGTATTGTGTGCAGTTTTGGCTCCTTATTTTAGAAAGGATATACTGACATTGGAGAGGGTTCACAGAAGATTCACGATAATGATTTCAGGAATGAAAGGGTTACAGTATGAAGAACGTCTGGCAGCTCTTGGGCTGTATTCCCTGGAGTTCAGGAGAATGAGGGAGATCTCATAGAAACATTCTGAATGTTAAAAGGCCAGAACAGATTAGATACGGTAAAGTTATTTCCCATGGTAGGGGATTCTAGGACAAGAGGGCACGACTTCAGGATTGAAGGATGTCCATTTAGAACAGAGATGTGGAGAAATTACTTTAGTCAGAGGGTGGTAAATTTGTGGAATTTGTTGCCATGAGCAGCTGTGGAGGCCAAGTCATTGGGTGTATTTAAGGCAGAGATAAATAGGTTTTTGATTAGCCAGGACATCAAAGGATTATGGGGTGAAGGTAGGGGAGTGGGGATGATTGGAAGAATTGGATCAGCCCATTTTTGAATGGCGGAACAGACTCGATGGGCTGAATGGCCTACTTCTGCTCCTAAATCTTATGGTCTTATGGATGTGGAGGCTGGTGGGGTGGTAGGTGAGGACAAGAGGAACGCTATCCCTGGTAGGGTGGCAGAAGGACGGGGTGAGAGTAGATGTGTGTGAAATGGAAGAGATGCAGTTGAGGGCAGCGTTGACTCAAACATTATGGATGCAAGGTACTCAAAATACACACACTACGGAAATACAAAACTGACAGACAGAGCACCTGACAACAGGTCTCATCGCAGTACAGTAGTGCAGATTATCAGTCGGTACTGCAGCACGAGCCAGAGGCTGCACGAGCACATACTACATTTGCAGAGAGGGAGACTTCCATTGAAATAGACAAACCTGGCTAGAGGCTAATTTGGAAGCCCTGCATCTTGAAAAGAGGCTGCAGCTGCAGTCTGCAATTGCCCAGGCAGAGGTATTGGGGGCAGCAGAGCAAAAGAGTGAGGAACTTTACAGTAGACAAAGCCAATCAGCAACAGTACATGAGTGTGTGAGGGACACAGACAAACATGTTAGCCAATAGTCTGGGTCTGCCTCTAACACAACACAGGATCAGTGGTCAGAACCCTCCATTCAATTTACCTCGCACACTTTGCATAAGCCTTCGGAAAGAGACAGCAATCAGCATGCCGTAGCCAATGGTCACCCGCCAGTAAGTTGCTTTCAGCAACTCTCAGAAATACTTAATCCTTCACATATGTCACACAACTCTTACTACCTGTCCAGCTCCTAACAAAGAATTCCCCACAGGTTAAAGCAGAGGAGACAATGCCAATCCACATTGACAGCCAAGGTTTAACATGCCTCAATACACAGTTTACCAGAAGCTATCCAGAGTCTTCAGTCATGATGAATATGAGGAAGTATCGGGTACATTATGAGCTCATGAGCTGTGACCTATCTCAGTCTGATGACTGCCCAGAAAGTTATAGAGCACAGAAGTTATCTTTTACTCATACAATGAAAGAGCTGGACCTTACTGCTGCTGAGGCATCGGACTTATTGTAAAAGTGGCTTGGTAAGGAATCCTCAGACTACGTTAGGCACTTTCGAGCAGTTCATATAAGCAACCCAGCTGCAGCTTTGAGGATGTCCAGGGACAGGCATGACAAATGTTACAGTGTGCCGCAGCTAACTGAAAACACATGTTTCAAGAAGCTGAACAGCTTTCCAAAGATTTCAAATAAAGATAAGTTCAGAGAACTTGAGGAACTGCTATCAGCTGCAAAGGCTGGTTATCTACCTGGCTTAGCTTAATACCTGCAGCATTAGTCCTATATTGAAAAGCAGCCACATTCTTTGCAAGAGAAATGGATTTCTCAAGGTTCAAAGTATAAAGAGAATTATAGAGTCACATATCCCTCCTTTTCTTTCTTGACTGATTTTGTCCGCTGTTAAGCTAAAATAAAAAATCACCCCATCTTGGCTCTTCTCAGCCACAGCTCACCTTGGAATAAGAAGCCTCCTCTAAAGCACACAAACATTAGGAATTCAATGTCAGTCCGTAAAACCAGTGTCTCTCAACATGCAACTCAGAACAAATCCATACTTAAAGATGACCTATGGATTGTCCTATACATAATAAACTTCACCCGTTGTGAAAGTGCCATGGCTTTAGGTTAAAAACCATTGAGGAATTAAAGTCTTACTTGAAAGCACAAGGGAGTTGCTTCTGATACTGCTCTTCATCATCACATCTTGCACGTAACTGCAAGGCCCCATTAAAGTGTGGTAAATGAAACAATGATGGTCATGTTACAGCCCTACGTCCTGGACCTCCTCCATGGGCATCCAAGGTATCAGGTCACACTTCGGAGAGCGGCAGGGCGGAAGAGGAAGAAACTTTGCCGTCTGTGAACTCTTTATACACAGAGGTTTGTAACAACAGTCGAGGTATTAAATCCTTTTCCAGTTAAAGTGTATCCGAAAGGGCAATGAGAGAATGCTTTCAAGATGTACCCTATGCTTGATGACCAGAGCAACAGATCCTTAGCCCGGTCAGAGTTCTTTGATGTGCTTGGCATCTATGGTGATTCATCATCATACATCTTGAAGACCTAGCTGGTGTAATGGGGAGATCAGGTTATCAGATTGAAGCACAGAATGGTGACATTACTCTTACACTTCCAACACCAATGGATTTTAATGACATTCCAAACAATCGTGAAGAACTACCAACTCCTGAGGCTGCTCTATCACACCCACTTCACGAACAGATCCCACCTCTGTACGATAAAGCCCAAATCCTGCTTCTGCTAGGAAGAGATATTCTCACAGCACGCAAGGCCAGGAACCATAACTATGGTCCTGGGAATGGACCCTTCACACGGAAGCAGGATCTAGGATGGATCCTCCTCATTGACGATTTTGTTTAGGGTACATCCACAGGCCTACAGTCAACAGCTTTAAAACTAACATTCTGGAAGTTCGGCACCATCTACTATTCAGCCCTTGCACAAACTACATTAACCTTAAAAAAAAGATAAACTCCAGTTCACAGCCTCAACACGGCCTCTTGCGAAGCATCAATATCAACAGACCATCCCAGACCAACCTGTCTCCTGGGGTAGAGGCAGCAGTCACTGGACTTGGCCAGTGAAAACAATCAGCTCAACACAGTTTCTGTAGCCAACACCCAATTACTAGACAAATCTACAAGTCAAATGCAGGGTATGGTTGAAAATTTCTGAAGACTACTGGAACTGTTCCCAGATATGAAGAGACAACTGGGCAGCCATTAAGAAACAAAAGGTGTGTAGATGAACAAGTGCCACCATCACGAAGAGGTGGTGCATCAATGAGATGCACATTCACAGACGGGTTCGCAAAGTAAAGCTCAAGGTGACAAAGCAAGGGTCAAGCAAGTTCTTCAGGCCTGTGTCTGAGATTGTTCTGGAAAAGTAGAACTGAACTTTGTAACCTGTTCAATGAACTTATTGTGACATCTTCATAGATGCCAGGTAGGGAGTGTTTAGGCTTTTATTTTGAAATATAGCCCTGGTGACTTTTAATTCTGATCGTGCTGCTGACTTTAATTTCCCAATCCAGTTGGATCACAAGAGCAGCACTCTTGAGTGGTGCAGTTTTTTTGAGTCAGACTGGAAGGACATTTACACAATCCCATATTTCCTTCCTTTGCACCAACGTAAGCCATTGTCTGTTACTGTTGGTTCAATTCATAAAGGAGAACGCTATCTGAGCAATATTTTGTGTTAATATTATGTGAAAGTTTATTTTGATTATTGGTATAATGATCGATTAGCCTTGTCAATTTAATGAATGCTAACATGATATTAATCATCATACAGTCTTTAAAACTGTGCTTACTCACATTGTGTATAATTTGGATATTTTATGTGCAAGTCTAGCCTGAGATATTCCTAATTTGTTATGAATTTATGAGTGAATCGCCAGAAGCGTGCTGCATTAATCACTGTCCGTGTTGTTCTGGCTCAGGTTCAGTTTTACTCTAACTCAATCGTTCGTATTTGTGCTGCGTAAACAGACCGTAGTTTTGACACTACATCCTGACTCCCATGTTCAGATGAGTGGGGTTGGGCTTACTGCTGAATTCTGTACTCTCTACATCACAAACAAGGAGAACAGCACAACCTTTCCTCCGAAGATGTGCTCTTTACTCCAGGCAACACCCTGGTACATCTCCCCTGCATCCTTTCTAAAGTTTCCACATCCTTCTGATAATGAGATGACTAGAACCAAAAATAATGCACACAAGGTTTGACAAATCTGCTGGTGTAGATGGGGTTATACCAGGGGATGTGGTATAGTTGGATATTACAAAGGCTTTCAATAAGGTACTACACAGGAGAGTTTTAAACAAAATTGACAGGGCTTGGTAGTAGGGGTCATACAATGACATGGTCCAAGGGTCAGCGAAGAGGCAAAGAAAAGAATGTAAGAATTAATAAATATCTTAATGACAGAAGGCTGTGAGGAGTTGGGTGCCTCAGGGATCAGTACTGGGACCACACCTATTCTGTGAGTCTGTGAGGAGTTGTGTGTCTCAGGGAGCAGTACTGGGACCACACCTGTTCCATGAGTCTGTGAGGAGTTGGGTGTCTTATGGATCAGTACTGGGACCACACCTGTTCTGTGAGTCTGTGAGGAGTTGTGTGTCTCAGGGATCAGAAAAGGGACCACACCTGTTCTGTGAGTCTGTGAGGAGTTGTGTGTCTCAGGGATCAGTACAGGGACCACACCTGTTCCGTGAGTCTGTGAGGAGTTGTGTGTCTCAGGGATCAGTACAGGGACCACACCTATTCTGTGAGTCTGTGAGGAGTTGTGTGTCTCAGGGATCAGTACTGGGACCACACCTGTTCCGTGAGTCTGTGAGGAGTTGTGTGTCTCAGGGATCAGTACTGAGACCACACCTGTTTCATTGTGGTTCAGATGAGGGGATCATTTGTGATATATACAGATTTGTTAACGATAAAAAGCTCGGTAGCAGTGTGGATTGAGAGGGGGTATAGATGAAATGTGACTCTATGCCAGTGGCTCTTCTTGGAAGTTCAAAGTTCAAATTTTTTTTATATCAAAGTACACATCAGTCACCATATACTCCCCGGAGATTCATTTCCTTGCGGGCATGCACTGTAAGTACTGAGAAAGACAATAGAATCAGTGAAAAACTGCACAGAAGACAGACAAACAGGCAGTATACAGGAGGCAACCAACTGTGCAAATACAAAAAGAAAAAAAAAACAAAAAAAAGCAATAAATATCAGTGGATTTGAATGAATACACCATATTTGTCACAGATTTTATTAAAAGAGTTGGAGATCGTTTGTCCCGACGGAATCATTCAGTGTCTTCTCCAACCAGAAGCCCTGGATGAACTATGAGATTCGCAATCTGCAGAGACCCTGGTCAGAGGCATTCAAGTCTGGGGACCAAGAAAGTTACAAAAGGTTCAGGTACGATCTCACCGGTCAAGTGGCAACTCCAGATGAAACTCGAATCAATGAAGACTGCCTGATAGTTATGGCAGGGATTGAATACCATCACCTCTTTTAAAGTTAAATCAAGCAACATTGACGTCAACAGGGCTTCTCTTCCAGATGACTTTAATGCCTTGTACTCTTGCTTTGACTGTCAAAACAATGAGGAGCCATCGTGAGCTCCCCCAGTCCCCGATGACCCTGTGATTTCAGTCTCTGAGGCTGATGTGCAAGCAGCCTTTAGGAGGGTGAACCCAGGAAAAGCATTCAGTCCAGATGGGGAACCGGGCCACGTACTCAAAACATGTGCTGACCAACTGGCTGGGGTATTCACTGAGATCTTTAACCTCTCGCTTCGGCAGGCTTACGAACTCACTTGCTTATACCAGCGCCGAAGAAGAGCATGGTAACCTGTCTCAACTATCATCCGTTAGCACTTACATCCACAGTGATGAAGTGTTTTGAGAGGCTGGTGCTGAAGCATATCAGCTCCTGTCTGAATGTCGACTTGGATCCACTCCAATTTGCCTACTAAAGCAACAGGCCTACAGTAGATGCCATCTCGTCAGCAAGACCAAGAAGCTGATTATTGACTTCAGGGGGAGGAAACCAGAGATCCAGGAGCCAATCCTCATCAGAGGATCAGAAGTAGAGATGGCCAGCAACTTAAAAATTCCTTGGTGCTATTATTTCGGAGGACCTGTCCTGGGTCTAGCATACAAGTACAATTATGAAGAAAGCACAGTAGCACCTCTACTTCCTTAAGAATTTACGAAGGTTCAGCATGACATTTAAGACTTTGACAAACTTCTATAGATGTGTAGTACATTGACTGGCTGCATTATGGCCTGGATGGAAACACCAAAGCCCTTGAATGTAAACCCTGCAAAAAGGAGTGGACACGGCCCAGTCCATCAAAGGTAAAGCCCTCCCCACCATTGAGCACATCTACACGAAACATTGTCGCACTGAGGCATAATTTACTTTGTGGAATCTTACAAGAAAGCATTCAAAAATGCCTCCTAACTGAAGCACAACTTGAATTTAAAATAGCAGTTGTAACAGCTGTATTGATGGAAACAGCAGACAGAGACACAATTGAGTTGTAGCCCAGAATGAAAGTGAATGTGAATAAAATTGCAATGTCTGAACAGAGGCCTCCCTGGCAGAACAAATGGTGTTCCTGTTGTGGCAGGCACTCATGTACACCAGACCAATGCAGGTTTAAGGGTAAAACTTGCAGAAAATGCAACAAAGTAGGACACATACATAGAGCGTGTCAGGCAGACAAAAATAATTGGCCTGCACAGGGAGAGAAAAAGATAAAAAGTCAAGTTGCAGTTTCAGAAAGAACGCTAATCAGTATGCTGTTGCTGAAAAATCTGATAATGATGAGAGGGATATAGGACTGCGTTGCCTTGAGATTTATAATGTGAAAACTAACAATAGACCAGCAATATGACCAGACATGAATGGCAAATTAATTGAAATGGAATTGGATACTGGCTTGGCTGTTTCAGTCATTTAACATAAAGAGTTTGCACAGCATTTCAAAAATACTGAACTGAAACCTGCAGATGTCTAACTAAGAACTCAAATGAAGAAAAGATAATTCCTGTGGGAATTACATTCATACCAGAGAAATACAACCACAATGGGTTGGTCTTTGATAAAAAACAGGAACATCAGCATTGTGGGGTTGCATTGGCTGAGACAACTACAACTTGATTGGAGATCCATCCACCATTTGCATACCACATCCCCTGCTATAGTCAACTGAAAGCGAATTAAGAAAGGTACTAGATGATGCCACAACTGTCTCCATGCTGTACACCATGAACCGTTGCCCAACAGAAGACAAACAGGTGTTGGTATCAACCTCTGAGCCTCTGGTTGAAAAGCATATTGGACTAAGGAAGGACCAAGCTGCCCAGGGGAATTGAGAAAGTGATGAAAGTAGTGGTCTGACTACAACAGTTTCTGCAAACAACATTTCTGAGATGCGAAAACAGAGATTCATCAGGTGATGCTGTGGGTGAGGAAACCAAAAGGAGAGATCACATCGTAAAGGGAGAAATAGAAGGATTAATAAGAGAATACTCTAGTGAACTTAATGCACCTTCCCAAGATCAAGATGCACAACTAGAAAGATGAAAAAGGAAGACAAGAAATTGAAAAGGAGAGAAGACAGAAGGAATGAATGTAAGCGAGACTGTGATAGGGATTGTGGGAGAAACACGGATAAGGAAAGGGACTACGACTAAGAAAGGGATCAAGAGTGAAAGAAGCTGGGATTGGGAGAGAAGCAAGGATCAAAATAGATCCAGAGAGAAAAGCCAAGACAAGTTGAAAAAAGTTATCAGAACCACTTCCTGCAGTCAACTCCCACAACCACCATGGAAGAGGCCCCAGAACCTGAGATTGTCTCACAGCCACAAGTCTCACCTGCCAAGCAGAGTGATCCCACTTTCAGCAAAGACACTATCCCACAAGAGTAAGAAATCCTCCACAGTGATTAAATCTTCAGGCCCAAATGAGATCTTTTAAAATTTCCTATGCTGTGGATGTGTATAGAGTAGTTGGATTATATAGTATACTGTGTATATAGTTGAGGTGCATTCTCTATTGAGTTGGAGTTTGTAGCCAGGCAAGGAGTAGTTTTGTGTATTTAATAAATCAGCAATATTTGAGTAATATTGTAAATACATTGTTTGATTTAATTTGATTAAATAATTCATTACAGGTTATATGTAAAAGTGCGTAAATGTCAGTAAGCCACCACGCCAGCATGTGACATGTGTGCACCTCACTAAAAGTAAACACAAAGTTAGACTCGCCATCTTTTACTTTTAATTAGCTTAATGTTTTGGAGTTACAAAATGCAACAATAACTGTTCCTGAACCTGGTAGTGCGGGTCCTGGGGCTCTTCTACCTCCCTCCAGACTGCAGCAGCGAGAAGATAGCAGGAGATTTTGGGGGTTCGGTAAGTCACCAAAGACTCCAGCAAATTGCTACTGATGTACGCTGGTTACATTACAACCTGGTATGTAGGCTCCAACGCACAGGATCACTCAGGCAGTTTCATCTGTCCCCGCCACTGAGGACATCTTCAATAGGCAGGGCCTCAAGAAAGCAGCATCTACCACCAAGGACTCTCACCATCTGGAACATGCCCTCCTCTTAATACTACCATCGGGGAGGAGGGACAGGAGTTTGAAGGCCCACATTCAATGATTCAGCTACAGTCTCTTCCCTTCCACCATCAGATTTCTGAATGGTCTATGAACCCATGGTCTCGCACTATTTATTAGGTTGTACTGAGTGGCAGGGTGGAGGTATGTCAGTACGAAAGGCATTCCTTCCCTCCGCTAGCCTGTAGGTCACCCTTAGACAAGGTGTAGCACCTGTTTAGCCCCCGATCAGGGTCATGTGAAGCCATGGGTGCAGGTACTGGATGGTCATATGAGCCTGGTGCGTATCACAAACCCGGTTATGTGATCACTGACGCCAGGCAGACAGTCTCTGAACAGTATTGATAATGGCTGAGGTCACCCTTCCTGTAAAGACTGCCCAGAAGAAGGCAATGGTAGACTACTTCTGTGGAAAAATTTGTCAAGAACAATTATAGACAGGGAAAGACCATGATCACCCATGTCATATGACATGGCACATAACAAGAGAACAATTACTTTGTAATTTTTTTAACTTTGCACTGTACTGCTACTGCAAAACAACAAATTTGATGTTATATTCTTCAGCTATAATTAGTCTAATTCTGAACAGGTGAGGATGTGGCAGATATGTAAAAAGGAAAAATGAACTGTCATTGACTTTGGTGGAAAAACAGAAAAGGGAAGTATAGTAACACACCGTAATGTTGGAGGAACAGTCCACATTTTGGGCCGAGACCCTTCATCAGGGGGCCTGATAAAGTCTCAGCCCGAAACGATGGCTGTTCATTCCCTTTTATAGATGCTGCCTGAACTGCTGAGGTCCTCCAGCATTTTGTGTGTGTTCAAAGTAAGTTTATTGTCAAAGTACGTATATGTATATTGCACCATATACAACCCTGAGACTCATTTTCTTGCAGGCATACTAAGTAAATCAAACTGATGATAAGAGAATCACTGAGAGATCGTACCAACAGGGCAAACAATCAGAGTGCAAAATACAACAGACTGAAAATCCAAAAAGAAAGAAATTTATTGATAATAACAAGTAAATAAGCTATAAAGAACATGAGATGAAAAGTCCTTGAAAGTGAGCTCATAGTTTGTGGGAACAGTTCAGTGATGGGCTGAGTGAAGCATCTACAGAATCTCTTGAGTCTATATTTTCTAAATGGTGAATGTCTGAAAGGTGTTGGTGTTTAGAGCGATCTGGATGCTAGTGTATATGAGTCACCAAGTGTTAACACACAGGTAGAGCAATTAGGCAGAGAAACTAGTTATTGCAAGAGGATTTGAGGAGCTTTACATGGGGTTTCGCTGACATACAGCGTGCACAGGTCTGGTCTCTCCAGCTAAGGACGGGTAGATTGACAGTACAGGTTGTAAAGCCAGAATGATCCCTGTTAAAGGACATGTCAAATTGGGAAGGAATCTTCGGATTATCCCTGCATTCCCTCCCTAGAGTATAAAGGATGGTAGATTGTAAACCGGAGCACCCGGAGAAAACAGACACATGCCACGGGGAAGACGTACAAACCCCTTACAGATGGCCTGAGAATTGAAGTCCGAACTCTGATGCCCCAAGCTGTAATAGTGTTGTACTAATCGTGTTGCCCAGTGTTGTTTTTTGTTGAGTCTCGTGCCAACAGACTACAGCAACTTTCAAATACGCATGTGTAAATGTATCCGGTAAATAAATTGACCCTGATGGAACGTTGGAGGTTCTTACAGAAGATTAGATGCAGAGCAGGTATTTTTGTCACTGGGCTCATGGTCTCAAAATATGCCATTCAGGACAGAGAGAAGAAATACTGCCTTCAGTGGTGAATCTTTGGAGCTCTCTGTCCAAGGGGATCTGCAGTGTCAGTCACTGACTTAGTTTAAGAAAGATCTCTGAGGATTGTCACCTTGTCGTGGTGGAGAGCCTTGTGAGTCCCTGAGACCCCTAGAGTTTAGTTCCTAGTAGGGTCTCCCACAGCAGTATGGTCACGGGGGAGGATCCAGATCAACCAAGACCTCAGTGGTGAATCTGGCAGAACTTGATGGCACATCCCAACGGCAGTGAAGGTGGAGGAAGACCACAAAAGGGAAGAGTTCTCAGTCAGTTTGCATTCCATGTCACTGGACCCTGATCCCTGATCCCAATCTGTCAAGGTGGCTGATCGTGCATCAGCCTCCCCACGTTAAACAAAGTCACACACAGGCGTTCTCCGTTAAGGGAATTCACCCCAACTCTCTGGATGGCAACCCATTAGGAGTACATTATGCTTGCTTCGAGTGATCGCACCACTATATTAAGACAAAGATCGACAGATGCTTAAACAGAAAGGAAATCAATGAACACAAGTTGACTATTTCATACTGATGCAATCACGAAGAAGGCATGCAATCAGCCATATTTCATTAAGAGTTTGAGGAGATTTGGTACGTCACCAAAGACCCCAGCAAATTTCTACAGCTGTACCGTGGAGACCATTCTGACTGGTTGCATCACCGTCTGGTCTGGTGTGGGGGGAGGGGGCCACTGCACAGCACCGAAGAAAAGGGATGTGTAAACTCATGGGCACCAGCCTCTCTACCACTGAGGACAACTTCACAAGGCCATGCTTCAAGAAGGCGGCAATCATCATTAAGGACCCTCATCATCCAGGACACCACCTCTTCTCATTGTTACCACCAGGGAGGAGGTACAGGGGCCTGGAGACCTACACTCAACATTTCAGGAACAGCTTCTTCTCTTCCACCATCAGATTTCTGATTGGTCCATGAACCCATGAACACTACCTCACTATCTTTGTTCTCTTTTTGCTCTGTTTATACATACTGTTTACACTCATTGGCCACTTTATTAGGTACATATATACACCTGCTTGTTAATGCAAATATCTAATCAGCCAATCATTTGGCAGCAACTCCATGCTTAAAAACATGCAGACATGGTCAAGAGGTTCAGTTATTGTTCAGATCAAATATCAGAATGGAGAGGAAACATGATCTAAGTGAATTTGACCGTGGAATGATTGTTGGTGTCAGATGGGGTGGTTTGAGTATCTCAGAAACTGCTGATCTCCTGGGATTTTCACACACAGCAGTCTCCAGCGTTTACAGAGAATGTGGAAAAACAAAAAAAATCCAGTAAGCAGCAGTTCTATGGGTGAAAACACCTTGTTAATGAGAGAGGTCAAAGGCGAATGGCCAGACTAGTTCAGGCTGACAGGAAGGCGATGGTTTCTCAAATAACCACAGTGGTGAGCAGAAGAGCATCTCTGAATGTTCAACACATTGGACCTTGAAGTGGATGGGCTACAGCAGCAGAAGACCATGAACACACACTCAGTGGCCACTTTATTTGGTGCAGGAGGTACCGAGTGTATTTCATTAGGAGTTTGATGAGATTTGGTATGTCACCACAGGCTAACGGACCTGTACAGATGTACTGTGGAGAGCATTCCTACAGGCTGCATCACCACCTGCTATCTGCACAGGATCGGTCAAAGCAGCAGAGGGCTGTAAACTCAGTTACATTCCATCATAGGCACTAGCCTCCCAACATCGGGGACATTTTCAAAAGGCGATGCTTCAAGAAGACATCATCCATAATGAAGGACCCTCACCACCCAGTACAAGCCATTGCTACCATCAGAGAGGAGGTACAGGAGCCTGAAAACCCACATTCAACGCTGTAGGAACAGCTTCTTCTCCTCCATCATCAGATTTCTGAACAGACAATGAACCCAAGAACATGACCTCACTATTTTTGCTTTACTTATTTTGTTTATATATTCTTGGGTAGGAAGGTGGAGATAAGTCTCTACCAAAGGAGGTGTAAGGCACCCATTGCCTCTGCTAGCCTGTAGGTCGCCCTTGGACAAGGAGCAGCACCTGCTCAGCCCCTGATCAGGGTCACGTGAAGCCATGGGAGAGGTGGTGGATGGTCGTATGAGCAGCTGCTGCAGATCACAAGTCCTGGTTATGTGACCACTGACGCCAGGCAGACAATCTCTGAAGAGTATTGGTATTGGCTGGGGTCACCTGTCTTGTAAGGACACTGTCCAGAAGAAGGCAATGGCAAACCACTTCTGTAGAAAAATTTGCTGAGAACAATCATGGTTAAAACCATGATCGCCCAAGTCATACGACACAGCACGTAATGATGATGTCATATGCCACGGCACATAATGATGATGTCATACCACATGGCACATAATGATGAATGTAATACGACACAGCACATAATGATGAAAATGATTACATACTCTTAATGTAATTTTTTTGTAATATTTTATGTATTGCTCCTTACAGCAGATGTGAAACAATACATTTCATAACATATGTCAGTGATATTAAACCTTGTGCTCTCTTCTCGAGCAGATGAGTATGTCTGGTTCAGGGGCTGGGGAGTTTCTCTTCTGCTTATGCACACGAGGAAGACAGGTGTGCTTGGTCTGGTGAACACGGTTCAGTGTATCATGCAAACCAGCCTCCCCCCCAGTGGACTGTCTCTGTAAAGCACCAAACATAATCAAAGACCCACTCACCCTGGACATTCTTCCCCCCCAAATCAGACAGAAGGTATAAAACCACAAGCGATTCTGCCAGTTGCACGAAATCCAGAGCAACACAGAGAAAACACTGGAGGAACTCAGCAGGTCAGGCTGCATCTCCATCTCCACAGAAGATAAAAAAACCTAAGGAACCTACTACGAGGTTCAAACGCTCCTACTCACTGTTATAGGACCATCGAACAGTCTCCCAGTACAAGAACCTCATAGTCTACCTCGTTATGACCTTGCACCTCATCATCTGCCTGCACTGCACTCTCTCTGTCACACTTTATTGCTTTCAATGTGACGATCTGATCTGTACAGACAGTGTTTGTCACTGTACCACAATAAATGTGACAATAATAAACCAATTTTCATCATTATTTCCTAACTAGCGGTTATCATTTTTGTTTTATAAACTGCATGGAGCTGATGATTGGGTTGATATTTCCTGTTCTCACACACAATACAATCCTTACCCCTGAAATGGTTCATTAATCTGGCTGATTCTGCCCAGGCTAATGTCACATCAGTCTGGAACATGTCTAGGGGAACAGCCTCTGAGTTAGCTCGAGCTGAAGCTTTCTAAGGCATTGGTCAGACTGCATTTGAAATACTGTCAGCTATTTTGGGGCTGGTGTCTAAGGAAGCACATGCTGGCCCTGGAGAAGGTCCAGAGGAGGTTCACAAGGACGATTCCAGGAATGAAAAGCTTAACGTATGAGGAGCATTTGATGTCCCTGGACCTGTATGCGAAAGGCGAGGAGGGATTTCCTCGAAACCAAACCGGATGCTGAAAGAATGCATGTGGAGAGGATGTTTTCAACAGTGGGGGAGTCTAGGATCCAAAGGCACAGCCTCCTAATAAAGGGACGTCCCTTTCGAACAGAGATGAGAACGAATTTTTTTAGCCGGGGGTGGTGAATCTGTGGAATTTGTTGCAGCAATCCTGAGGAAGGATCTTGGCTCTAAACATCAACTGTTTATACCCCTCAATAGATGCTGCCTGACCTGCTGAGTTGCTCCAGCATTTTGTGTGTGTTGCTCTGGATTTCCAGCATCTGCAGAATTCTCTTGTATTTATCACTTTCCATATGAGTCTGGTATTGATCCCAATTACTACCGATCACTACACTTATGAAGTCTATAAAGAAGTCACAAACACTAACACTCACTGTAAACACTAACGTCAGCTAACAATAACAGGATAGTGGCAGGTTTATAAACTGCTCACATCTTTGCACACTCAGACTGATTCCTGTACTTTTTAAAAATCTGACAAATCTTCTGCACTGATGATGTTAAACAACAGGAATTCTGCAGATGCTGGAAATTCAAGCAACATACATCAAAGTTGCTGGTGAACGCAGCAGGCCAGGCAGCATCTCTAGGAAGAGGTGCAGTCGACATTTCAGGCCGAGACCCTTCGTCAGGACTACAGATGCTGCTTGGCCTGCTGCGTTCACCAGCAACTTTGATGTATGTTGCACTGATGATGTTGTCACCTTGACTTTTAAAATTTATTGATTCACCCACCCGGTCTTACTAGTTGACTGTAAATGTCCTTCATTTTCAAACACTTTCACAGATTTTATTTTACAAACACACCAATTTTGCACATTTGGTTTAGGCTCAGATACTTCACCACCACCACCACTCCTCCCACCCACCCACTTCCTCTTCCAGTGGCTGGTTTTGATTTTGTTACACTGATTCTATCACAATCACTATCACTCACACACTGAGTGGTACACTGGGCAGGTCAGGCAGCATCCGTGAGGGAAGAGAGAGGCAGAAGGCATGTTTCAGGCCAGGACCTTTACTTCAGGCTGGATTCACTGGCGGTCCTCTCCCCACAAAGGCTGCTCCTTCTACTGAGTGTTTTCAGCATTGACACCACACGGTTTTTTTTGCACACTCACTCATGCTCACAATCTTGCACAATGATTTTCTCACACTACACTTATCGGCTTCCCTCACACTCTCCCTGCAATGATTTTCACACATACGTACCCACACAAACACACACTCACACACACACGCAAGTCCTTCTGAACTCACCCTGCAGCCGATTCGCAACCACGCCGCCGGCCAGCTTCACAACGGTGGTCTCCTTGCACACTCTCTTGCACACTCGAACACCTATCCGGGTCCCGTTTGCTTTTGTCCCGGAGTGCGGCGACGAAGGAGCGCTGGGCTCCGGAGCCCGCCACCGGCGCCACAGCCGAACCACCGCGTCCCGGAGCCGGGCGGAACTGGAGCGACGGCCGGTCTCCCGCAGCCGGCCCGACCCGAGAGCGGAGGGAGCGGCGGCGGAGGAAGAGGAAGTGAGAGGCGGCTGCAGTACTGCGCTGGGACGGTGGGGGCACGGCGCCTCACACTCACTGCGGTACTGTCACAACCGGACACACTCACCGTGACGCCAGACACTCTCACAGACACTGCGACACGGTACCGGGCACACTCACTAACACTGACTCACACACACAGACAATGGGTAAGCTCACTAATGCTGTGACACATACACAGACAATGAGAAAACTCACACTGACAGAGACACACACAGACAATGGGCAAGCTCACTAACGCTGTGACACATACACAGACAATGAGAAAACTCACTTACACTGACAGAGACACACACAGACAATGGGCAAGCTCACTAACGCTGTGACACATACACAGACAATGAGAAAACTCACACTGACAGAGACACACACAGACAATGGGCAAACTCACTAACGCTGTGACACATACACAGACAATGAGAAAACTCACTAACACTGACTCACACACACAGACAATGGGCAAGCTCACTAACGCTGTGACACATACACAGACAATGAGAAAACTCACTTACACTGACAGAGACACACACAGACAATGGGCAAGCTCACTAACGCTGTGACACATACACAGACAATGAGAAAACTCACTTACACTGACAGAGACACACACAGACAATGGGCAAGCTCACTAACGCTGTGACACATACACACAATGAGAAAACTCACTTACACTGACAGAGACACACACAGACAATGGGCAAACTCACTAACGCTGTGACACATACACAGACAATGAGAAAACTCACACTGACAGAGACACACACAGACAATGGGCAAACTCACTAACGCTGTGACACATACACAGACAATGAGAAAACTCACTTACACTGACAGAGACACACACAGACAATGGGCAAACTCACTAACGCTGTGACACATACACAGACAATGAGAAAACTCACTAGCACTGACTCACACACAGAGACAATGGGCAAACTCACTAACGCTGTGACACATACACAGACAATGAGAAAACTCACTAACGCTGTGACACATACACAGACAATGAGAAAACTCACTTACACTGACAGAGACACACACAGACAATGGGCAAACTCACTAACGCTGTGACACATACACAGACAATGAGAAAACTCACACTGACAGAGACACACACAGACAATGGGCAAACTCACTAACGCTGTGACACATACACAGACAATGAGAAAACTCACTTACACTGACAGACACACACAGACAATGGGCAAACTCACTAACGCTGTGACACATACACAGACAATGAGAAAACTCACTTACACTGACAGAGACACACACAGACAATGGGGAAACTCACTAACGCTCTCTCTCACAGACACACGCACACGCACACTGACAATGGGCAATATCACTAACACTGTGACACACAGTATGGGCGGTAAATTGATGGAGAAGATCCTGAGAGGCAGGATTTATGAACATTTGGAGAGGCATAATATGATTAGGAATAGTCAGCATGGCTTTGTGAAAGGCAGGTCGTGCCTTACGAGTCTGATTGAGTTTTTTTAGGATGTGACTAAACACATTGATGAAGGAAAAGCAGTAGATGTAGTGTATATGGATTTCGGCAAAGCATTTGATAAGTACCCCATGCAAGGCTTATTGAGAAAGTAAGGAGGCATGGGATCAAAGGGGACATTGCTTTGTGGATCCAGAACTAGCCTGCCCACAGAAGGCAAAGAGTGGTTGTAGACGGGTCATATTCTGCATGGAGGTTGGTGACCAGTGGTGTGCCTCAGAGATCTGTTCTGGGACCCTTATCCTTTGTGATTTTTATAAATGACCTGGATGAGGAAGTGGAGGGATGGGTTAGTAAATTTGCTGATGACAAAAAGGTTGGAGATATTGTGGATAGTGTGGAGGGCTGTCAGAGGTTACAGCGGGACATTGATAGGATACAAAATTGGGCTGAGAAGTTGCAGATGGAGTTCAACCCAGAAAAGTGTGAGGCAGTTCATTTTGGTTGGTCAAATATGATGGCAGAATATAGTATTAATGGTAAGACTCTTGGCAGTGTGGAGGATCAGAGGGATCTTGGGGTCCAAGTCCATAGGACACTCAAAGTTGCTGCGCAGGTTGACTCTGTGGTTAAGAAGGCATACGGTGCATTGGTCTTCATCAATTGTGGGATTGAGTTTAAGAGCCGAGAGGTAATGTTGCAGCTATATAGGACCCTGGTCAGACCCCACTTGGAGAACTGTGCTCAGTTCTGGTCACCTCACTACAGGAAGGATCTGGAAACTATAGAAAGGGTGCAGAGGAGATTTACAAGGATGTTGCCTAGATTGGGGAGCATGCCTTATGAGAATAGGTTGAGTGAACTCGGCCTTTTTCCTTGGAGTGACGGAGGATGAGAGGTGACCTGATAGAGGTGTATAAGATGATGAGAGGCATTGATCGTGTGGATAGTCAGAGGCTTTTTCCCAGGGCTGAAGTGGCTAGCATGAGAGGGCACAGTTTTAAGGTGCATGGAGGAAGGTACAGAGCAGATGTCAGGGGTAAGTTTTTTTACGCAGAGAGTGGTGAGTGCATGGAATGGGCTGCTGGCGACGGTGGTGGAGGCGGATACAATAGGGTCTTTTAAGAGACTCCTGGACAGGTAATGGAACTCAGAAAAATAGAGGGCTATGGGTAACCCTAGGTAATTTCTCAGGTAAGGACATGTTCGGCACAGCTTTGTAGGTGTAGGTCTTCTATGTTTCTGTACACACACACAGACAATGGACAAACTCATTAACACTATCACACACACACACAGACACACAGACAATGGACAAACTCACCAACACTGACATACATACACACACACACACACACACACACACACACACACACACACAATGGGCAAACTCATTAACACTATCACACACACACACACACACACAGACAATGGGCAAACTCATTAACACTATCACACACACACACACACACAGACAATGGGCAAACTCATTAACACTATCTCACACACAGACAATGGGCAAACTCATTAACACTATCACACACACACACACAGACAATGGACAAACTCATTATCACTATCACACACACACACACACACACACACACACACAATGGGCAAACTCAACCAACACTGACATACACACACACACACACACACACACACACAATGGGCAAACTCACCAACACTGACATACATACACACACACACACACACAGGGCAAACTCACTAACACTGACTCACATACACAGACAATGGGCAAACTCACCAACACTGACGCACGTACGTACACACACACACACACACACACACACACGCGCACACACGTGGATAATGGGCAACTCACTAACACTGTGACGTACACACACACAGTCACAGTGTGAAACATCAGAACACAAACATCGACACACTCTCAGCCACTGAAACACACTGTGTCAGGGCACACTCTCACTGACACTCTGATACACTCACACAGTGTGAAAGACTGACACACACTACCTTTGCCCAAACAGTGTGGCACTCTCTTTCTCACACTGACACACACCGTTCATGTAATGAATACTCTTTCCCCTCAGGGCCACACCCTGCACCAATGTTCCTTCAGTGTATACGCACCTATTGATCTCTGACTCACATACTCTGTCACAGAACCTACACCTGTTGTGGGGAGAGTTCCACCTCCTGCAGGAGGACATTTCTCCTGATCTCTGTCCTGAGTAGTTAATCCCTTAGTGAGAGTCAGGTTGACTCTGTGGTTAAGAAGGCATATGGTGTATTGGCCTTCATTAGTCGTGGAATTGAACTTAGGAGCCGAGAGGTAATGTTGCAGCTATATAGGACCCTGGTCAGACCCCACTTGGAGTATTGTGCTCAGTTCTGGTCGCCTCACTATAGGAAGGATGTGGAAACTATAGAAAGGATGCAGAGGAGATTTACAAGGATGTTGCCTTGTTTGGGGAGAATACCTTATGAAAACAGGTTGAATGAACTCCGTCTTTTTCCTTGGAGCGATGGAGGATGAGAGGTGACCTGATAGAGGTGTATAAGATGATGAGAGGCTTTGATTATGTGGACAGTCAGAGGCTTCTTCCCAGGGCTGAAATGGTTGCCACAAGAGGACACAAGTTTAAGGTGCTGGGGAGTAGGTACAGAGGAGATGTCAGGGTTAAGTTTTTCACGCAGAGAGTGGTCAGTGCGTGGAATGGGCTGCCGGTAATGGTGGTGGAAGCAGATAGGATAGGGTCTTTTAAGAGACTTTTAGATAGGTACATGGAGCTTTGAAAAATAGAGGGCCATGGGTAACCCTAGTAATTTCTAAGGTAGGGACATGTTTGGCACAACTTTGAGGGCCGAAGGGCCTGTATTGTGCTGTAGGGTTTCTGTGTTTCTATTTTCTATGGGAGTGTCAGAACCCAGTTTATTGTCACTGACATATGCCACAAAATTTGTTGTTTTGTGGCAGCATGCAGTGCAATATATAAAATATATGATAAATTACATTAAGAAATGTATATACTATATATATAAACATGAGATTCTGCAGGTGCTGGAAATCCAGAACAACACACTAAATGCTGGAACATCTTATAATCACTCATCAGGTCAGGCAGCATCTGTGGAAATGAATAAACGGTTAACGTTTCAGGCTGAGACCCTTCATCAGGACTGGTGGTTTGGTTAGCATGAAACATCTTTACCTCCTCCCATCTCTCTGCTTTCCACAGGGAGCACTCCCTCTGTGACCCTTGTCCATTCATCACTCCCCACTAATCTCCCTCCAGGCACTTATCCCTCCTCCCTTACCTCCACTCAGGGTCCCAAATAGTCCTTCCAGTTGAGGCAACACTTCACCTGCGAATCTGTTGGGGTCGTCTATTGTGTCCAGTGCTTCTGATGTGGTCTCATCTACACTGGTAAGACCTATCATAAATTGAGGGATTGCTTCTTTGAGCACCTCCACTCCATTCACCAAAATTGGAACTTCCCAGTGGCCAAACATCTTAATTCCAATTCCCATTCCCAATCTGACATGTCAGTGGCCTCCCAAGATGAGGCCATCTTCTGGGTAGAGGAGTAACATCTTATAATCAACCTGATGGCATGAATATCAATCTCTCCTTCCAGTGGAAAAAGAAATCCTCCCCTTCCCTTCTTCTTCTATTACACATTCTGGCTGCTTACCTCTTCTCACCTGCTTCTCACCTTCCCCTGGGTCCCCTTCTCCTTCCCTTTCTCCTATGGTCCACTTTCCTCTCCTAGGGAGCTAGGTAGAAAGGTGAGAAACAGGACCTTCAAGGTTGTAATCTCTGGATTGCTGCCTGTGCCACGTGCCAGTGAGGGTAAGAATAGGATAATTTGGCAGGTGAATCGTGGCTGAGGAACTGGTGCAGGGGGCAGGGTTTTAGATTTCTGGATCATTGGGATCTCTTCTGGGGAAGGTATGACCTGTACAAAAGGGGCAGGTTACACCTGAACCAAAGGGGGTCCAATATCCTTGTGGCTTGGTTGGCTAGAGTTGTTTGGGAGGGTTTAAACTAATTTGACAGGGTGAGAACCAGACTGATACTGCTGAAGATGAGGTTGCTGGTTTACAAACAAAAGCCATGTGTAATGAGGAGGGGCTGTTGGTAGGAAAAAATTACAGTCCACGTAAAAAGTGGACCAATTGAAAAATGTGAATACAGGACTGAAGGTGTTGAATTTGAATGCACAAGGGTAAAAAGATCCTGATGGGAGTTGCATGCAGCCCTCCAAACAGTAGTAAGGATGTGGTCTACAAATTACAAAGGGAGAGAGAAAATGCATGCCAAAAGGGAAAAGTTACACTAGTCATGAGGGATTTCAATCTGCAGTACATTGGGAAAAGCAGGTTGGTGCTGGATTCCAAGAGGGGGAATTTCTAGGATGTCTATAAGATGGTGTTTTAGAGCAGCTTATGTTTGAGCCCATTCAGGGATCAGCTATCCTGGATTGGTGTTGTGCAATGAACCAGAATTGATCAGAGAGCTTAAGGTAAAAGAACCCTTAGGGGAAAGCAATCATAATATGATTGAATTCCCCCTGGAATTTGAGAAGGAGAGGCTAAAGTCAGATGTGTTAGTATTACAGTGGAGTAGAGGGAATTACAGAGGCATGAGAGAGGAGCTGGCCAGAATTGATTGGAAAAGAACACTGGCAGGTGTTGGCCAGAAGAAACTGCAGTCTGATCGAGGACAGGGGAAGCAGACAAGCCAGTTGTCTTTGTTTCCCCCCATTTTGTGGTCTCTGAACAGTTTTGTGCTCTTGGATAATCTAATCAGAGCAACAGAATGTGGACACAGGAAGCTTCAGGTAGTGATCTGCTAAACCTGAGACCGTTCTCAAAAAAATAGCCATTTGTTATGTGAAGGTCATGGACTCTGAACTGACTCTTGCTCTGGGACAATATAGTCAGAGCAATATACCTGAGACCATTGTCAGAGGAGTAGCTACTTGTTATGTAAAATGCCAGACCCGCAATCAGTAATCTCATTAGACTCTGTCTGGGTTGACTGGTTTGGATCAATCAGAGTGTAAAGACACAAATACACAAGGCTGGGGTGGGCAGAGGCATGGAACAATGTTGGCTGTAGCCCTGTACAATGACCAGTAAGAAGGTGACTCAGGTAGGTCAGGTGACCCTGAGCCAATGGGGTGGAGATCCAATGGTTCAATTGATGAGGAACAGTTTAAGTCTCAGGAGCTCCAAGAACGCAGGGGCGATAACTCTCCAGCAGCCAGAGACCAACCATCATGGGTAGGGAGGACCCCACGGACATGTGGAGATTGGGACCACGGGGTACGCCTGGCCAGAGTAGATTCCTTTCCTGGATAATATCTTTTTCTCTTCATTGACTGTTCATGGAGTGTCAGGGGTTCTAGTAGGGAGCACACAGGTAGATAAGAGTGTGAACCCACCTGCTTTATTAGTTGGAATAATAAAAGTTACTTGTCGGAATATACAGATTGTCTGTGTCTCACTGATCATTATTACAAGGGGTGATTCTTATAACACAGGGATGATGGCAGTGCAGCAATGGCTGGAATCTCTAGAAGCTATTTGGAAAGCACAGGATAAATACATCCTGAAGAGGAATAAGTATTCTAAAAGAAAGATGACACAACCATGGCTAACAAGAGAAGTCAAAGCTGACATAAAAGCCAAGAGAGGGTATATAATAGACCAAAGATTGGTGGGAAGTTAGGGGATTGGGAAGCTTTTAAAAACCAACAGAAGGCAACTCAAAAAGTCATTAAGAAGGTAAAGAAGGAATGCAAAAGTAAGCTGGCCGATAATATTAAAGAGGACACCAAAAGTTTCTTTAGATACATAAAGTGTGAAAGAGAGGTGAGAGTGGATATTGGACTGCTGGAAAATGATGCTGGAGAAGTAGTAATGAGGAAATGGTGGACAAACTGATTAAGTATTTTGCATCATCTTCACCGTGGAAGACACTAGCGGTACGGTGTCTGGGTGTCATTAAGTTACCATTACTAGAGAGAAGGTTCTTGGGAAACTGAGAGGTCTGAAGGTAGATAAGTCACCTGGACCAGATGGATACACCACTGGTTTCTGAAAGATATGGCAGAAGAGATTGTGGAGGCATTAGTAATGATCTTTCAAGAATCAATAGATTCTGGAATGGTCCTGGAAGACTGGAAAATTGCAAATGTCACTCCGCTCTTCAAGAAGGGTTGACTATTTTCTAAATGGAGAGAAAATACAAAAGTCTGAGGTGCAAAGGGACTTGGGAGTCCTTGTGCTGAATTCCCTAAAGGTTAGTTTGAAGTTGAGTCTGTGGTGAGGAAGGCAAGTACAATGTTAGCATTCATTTCAAGAAGACTAGATTATAAAAGCAGGGATGTAATGTTAAGACTTTATAAAACACTGGTGAGGCCTCACTTGGAGTATTGCGAGTAGTTTTGGGCCCCTATTTTGAAAGGATGTGCTGAAACTGGAGAGGGGTCAAGGGAGTTTTACGACAATGATTCCCGAATTGAATGGCTTGTCATATGAAGAGCATCTGCTGGCTCTGGGCCTGTATTCACTAGAATTCAGAAGAACGAGGGGTGACCTCATTGAAACCTATCGAATGGTAAAAGGCTTTGATATAGTAGATGTAGAGAGGATGTTTCCTATGCTGGAAGAGTTTAAGACCAGAGGACATAGCCTCAGACTAGAGGGACATCCTTTAAGAACAGTGATGAGAAGGAATTTCTTTCGCCAGAAGGTGGTGAATCTGATGGATTCTTTCCCACAGGCAGCTGTGGAGGCCAAGCCTTTATGTATATTTAAGGCGGAGGTTTATACAATCTTGATTGGTCAGGACATAAAGGGATACGGGGAGAAGGCAGGAGATTGGGGCTGAGAGGAAAATTGGATCAGCCATGATGAAATGGTGGACCACTCGATGGGCCAAATTCTGCTCCTATATCTTTTGGTTTTATGGTCTTATCAGATTCCTTCTTAGAACATAGAACATAGAACACTAATCAATGTTGGTCCTATAACCTCTGTTCCACAACACTCATCAACGTCACTCCTACACTCTCTGTACTGCAATACTCTTCAAAGTCGGTTCTACACCCTCTGTTCCACAACACTTGTCAACATTGATTCTACACCCTCTGTTCCATAACAGTTGCCAATGTTGGTCCTACACCATCTGTTCCACAACACTTGACAACGTCAGTCACACACCTTCTGTTCCACAATGCTCGTGAACATCGCTCCTACACCCTCTGTTCCACTACACTTATCAACATCAGTTCTATCCACTGGTTTCCACAACACCTGTCAGCATTGGACCTACACCCACTATTCCACAACACTCGTCAAAGTTGGTCCTACACGCTCTGTTCTACAAAAGTCATTAATGGTGGCCTAACTCTCTCTGTTCCACAACACTCGTGAACATCGGTCCTACACCCTCTGTTCCACTACACTTATCAATGTGGGTACCACACCCTCTGTTCCGCAACACTCATCAACATTGGTCCAACACCCTTTGTTTCACAAAACTCGTCAGCATCAGTCCTGCACCTTCTGCTCCACAACACTTTTCAAAGTCCATCATACACCCTCTATCCCACAACACTTCTCAATGTTGGTCCTACACCCTCTGTTCCACAACACTCATTGGACATTAAGGACAAAGGACATTAAGGACATCCTGAACACTAAAAAGAGGGCGTTTAGAGATGGAAATAGGGAGGAACTGAGGGCAATACAGAGGGACCTGAAAACCAGGATCAGGGAGGCTAAAACAACAGGAATTCTGCAGATGCTGGAAATTCAAGCAACATACATCAAAGTTGCTGGTGAACGCAGCAGGCCAAGCAGCATCTCTAGGAACAGGTGCACCTGTTCCTAGAGATGCTGCTTGGCCTGCTGCGTTCACCAGCAACTTTGATGTATGTTGTCAGGGAGGCTAAAGACAGGTACAGGAGGAAGCTTGAGTGGAAACTCCAGCAGAACAACATGAGAGGGGTCTGGAGGGGGATAAGGACCATCACTGGGTTCCGGCAAACTAGCAACAGGGGAGCTGAAGGCAGTGTGGACAGGGCCAACGCACTTAACCTGTTCTTTAACAGATTTGACAGTGTGGCCCCCACTCACCCCCCACATGAGTCATCTGTTGTCGGCCCCCAACCAACACATATTCCACTCTCCCCTCCTACCCCTCCTCACAGTCCCCTACCCTGCTCTCATGACTATACCCCTTCCCCACACGAAACCACCACGGTGGGCTTCACAGCTCTACAGGTAAGAAGACAGCTGAAACGTCTCAACCCAAGCAAGGCTGCAGGGCCGGATGGTGTCAGTACCAGGGTGCTCAAAGCCTGTGCCCCTCAGCTATGTGGAGTACTTCGACATGTATTCAACCTGAGCCTGAGGCTCCGGAGGGTTCCTGTGCTGTGGAAGACGTCCTGCCTCGTCCCTGTGCCGAAGACACCGCGCCCCAACGGCCTCAATGACTACAGACCGGTGGCATTGACCTCCCACATCATGAAGACCCTGGAGAGACTTGTTCTGGAGCTGCTCCGGCCTATGGTCAGGCCACACTTAGATCCCCTCCAGTTCGCCTACCAGCCCCGACTAGGAGTTGAGGATGCCATCGTCTACCTGCTGAACCGTGTCTACGCCCACCTGGACAAGCCAGCGAGCACTGTGAGGGTCATGTTTTCTGACTTCTCCAGTGCTTTCAACACCATCAGCCCTGCTCTGCGGAGGAGAAGCTGACAGCGATGCAGGTGGATGCTTCCCTGGTATCATGGATTCTTGATTACCTGACTGGCAGACCACAGTACGTGTGCTTGCAACACTGTGTGTCCGACAGAGTGATCACCAGCACTGGGGCTCCACAGGGGACTGTCTTGTCTCCCTTTCTCTTCACCATTTACACCTCGGACTTCAACTACTGCACAGAGTCTTGTCATCTTCAGAAGTTTTCTGATGACTCTGCCATAGTTGGATGCATCAGCAAGGGAGATGAGGCTCAGTACAGGGCTACGGTAGGAAACTTTGTCACATGGTGTAAGCAGAACTATCTGCAGCTTAATGTGAAAAAGGCTAAGGAGCTGGTGGTAGACCTGAGGAGAGCTAAGGTACCGGTGACCCCTGTTTCCATCCAGGAGGTCAGTGTGGACATGGTGGAGGATTACAAATACCTGGGGATACAAATTGACAATAAACTGGACTGGTCAAAGATCACTGAGGCTGTCTGCAAGAAGGGTCAGAGCCGTCTCTATTTCCTGAGGAGACTGAGGTCCTTTAACATCTGCTGGACGATGCTGAGGATGTTCTACGAGTCTGTGGTGGCCAGTGCTATCACGTTTGCTGTTGTGTGCTGGGGCAGCAGGCTGAGGGTAGCAGATCCCAAAAGAATCAACAAACTCATTCGTAAGGGCAGTGATATTGTGGGGATGGAACTGGACTCTCTCACGGTGGTGTCTGGAAAGAGGATTCTGTCCATGTTGCATGCCATCTTGGACAATGTCTCCCATCCACTACATAATGTACTGGGTGGGCACAGGAGTACATTCAGCCAGAGACTCATTCCACCGAGATGCAACACAGAGCATCATAGGAAGTCATTCCTGCCTGTGGCCATCAAACTTCACAACTCCTCCCTTGGAGGGTCAGACACCCTGAGCCAATAGGCTGGTCCTGGACTTATTTCCTGGCATAATTTACATATCACTATTTAACTATTTATGGTTTTATTACTATTTATTGTTTATGGAGCAACTGTAACGAAAATCCAGTTTCCCCTGGGATCAATCAAGTATGACTATGACTATGACTATCTATGTTGGCTCTACACGCTCTGTTCCACAGCACTCATCTATGTTGGTCCGACACCCTCTGTTCCAGGACTCTTTGGAACATCGGTCCTACACCCTCCATTCCACAACACTTGCCAACGTGGGTCACACACCACCTGATCCACAAAACTCATCAACCTCAGTCCTACACCCATTGTTGCATAATACTCGTCAACGTCTGTCGTACACACTGTTCCACAACACTCTTCAATGTCATTCCTACACCCTCTGCTCCCCAACACTCTTCAAAGTTGGTTCTCCACCCTCTGTTCTACAAAGCTCGTCAACGTCAATCATACATTCTGTTTCACAACTCTCAGCAACATCAATCCTACGCCCTCTCTTCCACAACACTCGCAAACATCGTTCCTACACCCTCTGTTCCAGAACACTCGTAAACATCCGTCCTACACCCTCTTCTGCAAAGCTCGTCAATGTCGATCCTATACACTCTGTTCCACAAAACTCATCAGCGTGGGTCAATCATCCTCTGTTCCATAACACTCATCACCGACGGTCCTACACCCTGTGTTCCACAACAGTCACAACACCTTTCGATATTCGTCCTACACCCTCTGTTCCACAACACTTGTCAGCATCGGTGTACACCCTCTGTACCAGATCTCTCAGGAACATTGCTCCTACACACTCTGTTCCACAAAACTTGTCAACATAGAACACAACACTCTGCAACATTTGTCTCTGTTCCACAACAACTGGCAACATTGGTCCTGCACCCTCTGTTCCACAACAGTTTTCAATGCCGGTCCTACACATCCTGTTCCACAACACTCATCAGCATTGGTCCTACTCCCTCTGTTCCACAACTCTCAGCAATGTCAATCTTACACCCTCTGTTCCACAACACTCACGAACATCATTCCTACACCCTCTGTTCCACAATTCTTGCCAACATTGATCGTACACTCTGTTTCACAACTCTCAGCAACATCAATCCTACACCCTCTCTTCCACAACACTCGTAAACATCGTTCTTACACCCCCTGTTCTCGTCAACATCAGTCCTACACCTTATGCTTCACAATACTCATGAACATTGGTTGTACACCCACTGTTCAACAGCACTCATCAAAGTCGGTCCTACACCCTCTGTTCCACAAAATCTTCAACAAGGGGTCCTGCTGTCCAAATATATCTCCTCACGCTTATCTAAGTTGAAATCCAATTCCCATTCCTCAGCCCATCTCCCAAACTTATCAAGATATCTTTGTAATTCACAGTGATCTGCTTCAATATCAACTGGACCCCCAAACTCAGTGTAATCAGCGAACTTTTCAATCGTGTCATCCAGTGCAATCACCTAGATAATGAACAAAGATTCCCAACCCTGACTCCTGTGGCATCTTTTTGTCACAAGCCTTCAGTCAGAGAATTGAACTTCAGCCTTCACCCTCTGCTTCCTATCATCAAACCAATTCTTAATACTGACTGACCAATATCAGCAAGTCTGCAGGTCAATGCCAGAGCAGCCCAGAGGCAGCAGCAGCCTGTGCTGGGGTTGGAGGTGTGTGAGTGTGTGAGAGAGAGAGACTGTGTGTGTGAGTGTGTGTGTATGAGAGAGAGAGAGAGACTGTGTGTGTGTGTGAACACGTGTGTGAGTGTGCGAGAGACTGTGTGTGAGTGTGAACGTGTGTGAGTGTGAATGTGTGTGAGTGTGTGTGCGTGCGTGTGAACATGTGTGTGTGAGTGTGAGTATGTGTGTGAGTGTGGATGGGTGTGAGTGTGTATGTCTAATTGTGAGTGTATTTATGAGTGTGAGAGTGAGTGTGTGTGGTGAGTATGAGTGTGAGTGAGAAATGGGCTTTCATTGCTGTTGATATGCTGAAAAATGTGGACATTCTACGTTAGTATTGAAGTGTGTGGTGATACTTGCAGGCTGCCCCCAGCACATCCTTAAAAACACAAACAATAAATTTCACTGCGTGTTTCATGCCACTGCGTGGTAAATAAATCTGAATCGGATTTGAATTTGGAGGGAGGGTGGTCAGAATCACGCTTGCTGGCGATGAGTCTTCCTGCTGACAATGTTCTGGTCCACCTGTCAGTCCTACACAGGCAGGCTCCTCTCAGTCTCCACCCAGCGGACAGGAGTCACCTGCCACTCATTTCCAACTCATCACCTGCAGCCTATTTAAACCCAGCTCTCATCTACAGTCCTTGTTCACCCATCGAACCAGCCAGCCTCAACCAGTTGCTCCTGTGATGCTGTTGCCTTGCTGTGTTCAGTATCTTTTCTCTCTTGTGTGGTCCCACATGGCTTGTTGCTTTTCAGTTCATCATTAAAGTTATTGCTTCTGCAAAATTGTTTCCGCTGCTCGGCTTTCAGATAAAGCCACATCTACATTTCGTGACAGACTCAGCCTTACTGCACGGAGCTGTGACCTGTTGAAGGATTGTAAGCACCAGGTTGGAAGTGCAGAATGATACACTCTCATTTCATAATTTTTACACACTGTTGTCCTACACTTGTACCTCCCTGCAAGGGTTCTTTCATACCAGGGCTGCCAAGTAGACAGTGTGTACTTGGTGGGATGGAGGACCTCATTTGGAACATTGTGAGCAATTTTGGACCCCATACCTAAGAAAGAATGTGCTGGCTTAGCATACGAAGGGCAATTGATGGCTGTGAGCCTGTATTCCATGGAGTTTAGAGCAATGAACGGTGGGTGGGCGGGGGGGGGGGGGGTCGCATTAAAACCAGATACTTAAGTTTCTTGATAGAGTGGACATGGAAAGAATATTTCCATTAATAGGAGAGTCTGAACTTTTACAGAACCCCACACAAAATGCTGGAGGAACTTAGCAAGCCAGGCAGCATCTATTGAAAAGAGTACAGTCAACGTTTCAGGCCGAGACCCTTCATGAAATGTTGACTGCTCTATTTTCCATAGCTGCTGCCCGGTCTGCTGAGTTTTTCCAGCATTTTGTGTGTGTTGCTTGGACTTCCAGCATCTGCAGATTTTCTCTTGTTTGTACAGAATCACACAGACTTTGGCCAGAGGGCAGTGTGCTGCAGTATCAGAAGCAGCCAGAAGAGGGCAGCAAGGGAACACCCACTGGTCCCAACCTTCCTGTTTCCATTCAGAGTGTGAACCAATTGGAGGTCACTTGCTTTATAAAGGGGCAGGCTTGCTCCCTTCTCCCCTCCATCTTACTCTTACCCCTTCCTTAAATACCCTCGAGTGATTTCATCAGGTTAAAATGGGTTTTTAACACAGAGAGTGGTTGGTATCTGGAGCTCAGAATTAGAATCAGGTCTATTGTCACTGACTTATTACTGAAATTTGTTTTGTGGCAGCAGTTGAGTGCAAAGACGTAAAGCTACTATATAAAAAAATAAGCAAACTATGCAAAATAAAAGGAATAAAGAATAAATTTGCTACCAGAGGAAGTAGAACATAGAACACAGAACAGTACAACACACAAATAGGCCCTTCAGCCCACAATATTGTGCTGAGCCAGTTAATGAAATGAAACCTAATTAAACTAATTTAATTCCAGGTTGAGTCGGTGGTGAAGAGGGTGAATGCAATGTTGGCATTCATTTCTAGAGGAGTGGAGTATAGCAGCAGGGATGTGATGTTGATAAGGTGCTGGTAAGACCTCACTTGGAGTACTGTGGGCAGTTTTGGTCTCCTTATTTAAGAAAGGATGTGCTGTCGTTGGAGAGGGTTCAGAGAAGATTCACTAGAATGATTCCGGGAATGAGAGGGTTAACATATGAGGAACATTTGTCCGCTCTTGGACTGTACTCCTTGGAGTTTAGAAGAATGAGGCAGGACCTCATAGAAACATTTCGAATGTTGAAAGGCATGGACAGAGTGGATGTGGCAAAGTTGATTCCCATGATGGGGGAGTCTAGTATGAGAGGGCATGACTTAAGGATTGAAAGGCACCCATTTAGAACAGAAATGTGAAGTAATTTTTTTAGCCAGAGGGTGGTGAACCTGTGGAATTTGTTGCCACGGGCGGCAGTGGAGGTCAAGTCATTGGGTGTATTTAAGGCAAAGATTGATAGGTATCTGAGTAGCCAGGGCATCAAAGGTTATGGTGAGAAGGCGGGGGAGTGGGACTAAATGGGAGAATGGATCAGCTCATGATAAAATGGCGGAGCAGACTCGATGGGCCGAATGGCCGACTTCTGCTCCTTTGTCTTATGGTCTAATTTCATCTGCCTGCACATGGTCCATATCCCCCCATTCTCTGCACATTCATGTTATCACAGAACCTCTTCAACACCTCTGTTGTATCTGCCTCTACCACCATGCCTGCATCCACATTCCAGGCACCTGCTACTCTCTGTGTAAAAAACCTGCCCCTCGCATCTCCCTTGAACTAGCCTCTCACCTAAATACATACCCTGTGGTATTAGACATTTCAACCCTGGGAAAAAGCCTCTAATCCAGGCAACATCCTGGTGAACCTTCTCCCAAGGCCTCACATCCTTTAATGGTTAGCGATTAGTGCAATCGCTTTACAACGGCAGTGATAACAGATCAGAGGTTCAATGCCCGCTGCTATCGGTACGGATTTTGTACATTCTCCCAGTGACCATGTGGGTTTCCTCTGGGTGCTCTGGTTTCCTCCCACAGTCCAAAGCTGTACAGATTAGTGCTAGTGAGTTGTGGAATGAGCTGCCAGAGGAAGTGGTTGAGGCAGATGCAACAAATTTCACGGCACATGCCAGTGATAATAAACCTGATTCTGATTCTGAATAACAAGTTTTAGATGGGCAAGTACTGCATACGGATTGGAAAGATTTCGAGGTTTACTGGCCAAATGCAGGCAGGGAATTAGCCTGATGACTAATCGTGTTGCCATGGACAGGTTGGGCCGAAGGCCTATTTCTGCGCTGTATAACTATGTGGCCCCATGAGCACCGAAGACTTGGTTACCATCAGCCGATTCCAAAGGCAGGCCAGGTCCTTCACATGCCCCACTGCTGAAACACACCACTAGACTGTACCTTGCTAACTTCGGCAAAGCATCTTTGAGCTGAAACAGTAACTTTCTCTCTCCAGAGAAGCTGCCTGACTTGCTGAGTGTTTCCAGTGTTTTGGTTTTTGTCCCTGAAACACACACCTTAATCCGTGTTCTGTCATGACAGAAAGAAGGAGGCTCGGGGGGGGGGGGTGACATCATCATCATCATTATGTGCCGTCATATATGACGTCATCATTATGTGCCGTGTCGTACGGCGTGGGTGATCACGGTCTTTCCATGACCATGACTGTTCTTGGCATATTTTTCTACAGAAGTGGTTTGCCATTGCATTCTCCTGGGCAGTCTTTACAAGATGGGTGACCCCAGCCAGTACCAATACTCTTCAGAGATTGTCTCCCTGGTGTGAGTGGTCGCATAACTATGATGTGTGATCTGCACCAGCTGCTCGTACGACCATCCACCACCTGCTCCCATGGCTTCACGTGACCCTGATCGGGGGGCTAAGCAGCTGCTACACCTTGCTCAAGGGTGACCCGCAGGCTAGCGGAGGGAAGGAGAGCCTTACATCTCCTTTGGTAGAGACATACCTGCACCCCACCTCACGAGTCGTTTTATAGAGGTTTATAAAATCACAAGGGACATCATTAAGGTAGATGGTCACAGTTTTTTCCCCAGGGTAGGAACACTCAAGTTACTGTGTCACTGATAGTTGATGAATTTTAGTGAACATGTTGCCTGTCACATTAGGAGAGGGCACTGCCCGTTTAAAAACAGTCTAACACTCTTGGTTAGCAAGTTGAAAACTGATGAAATAAGTAGTCGTGCTTTGGGAAATGGATATTGAATGTGTGATAACAGCCATTAATTCTGTGCTTCCAATGAATATATTACTTAATATTCGTTAGTAAATTAATTATTATTAAATTAAATATTAAATATTTATTCTATTCATTTCTGTCTGGGATGATCTTTCAAAGAGGGAGAAACATAAATATTATTTACTGTAAACATGAGATTCTGCAGATGCTGGAAACCCACAGCAACACACACAAAATGCTGGAGGAACTCAGCAGGCCAGGCAACATCTATGGAAAAGAGTACAGTCAATATTTCAGGCTGAGACCCCTCATCAGGACATCAGGCCTTTGACAAGATCCCGCATGGAGGTTGGTCAAGAAGGTTCAGTCGCACGCCATTCAAGATGAGATAGTAAATTGGATTAGACACTGGTTTCATCTACAGATAGGAATAAAAAGTCAACATTTTGCATCAGGACTTCCCCCTTCCTTTCCAATCCTTATGAAGGGTCTTGGCTTGAAACTTTGACTCTTTATTCCTTTCCAATTATTTACTGAGAGTTTTTCCTCTGATCTTCGAAGGGTTTTACCCTGGTTTTTATACCCGGAAATCTACTCTCCTCTCCTATCAGATTCCTTCTTCATCAGCCCCTTACCTCTTGCACCTATCCTCTCTGACAACACACAGAGTACAAACTATTATTAAATTTTACAAGGCAGTGAAAAAAAGACTAGGCTAAGCAAGACATTAGTCCAAAAGAAAAGACGATGAAAGACAAGTTGATGATAGTGCAGAGATGGTCAGTAGTGTTACATTGTAGAGTGGTGTATTATCTAATAGGAAAGACTGTGAATGAGTGACGTTTGGGGTGGTTTGTTGTCTGATCATGAATCACAAGAAGTTAACCAGCAAGTCCAACAAGTCATTAAGAAGGCAAACAACATGATTTGTTCTGACAAGCCCAATGGCCTTCTCCAAACCTATTTTTTATGCCAGCGACTGGGAACTTCTACATTTACAGCTCTGTGTTTTACAGAAATGATTCATTTTTCATTTCATGTTCTTGCTATTTCTTTTTGTATTTGCACAGCTTGTTGTCTTTTGCACATTGGTTGTTTGTCCATCCTGTTGGGTGTGGTCTTTCATTGATTCTATTATGTGGAATTAACTCAGAAAAATGTGTAGCTCGGGTGTCAGTACTGTGACAGGGTCCTGAATTACGCCAATGAACTGTGCTTTTGGAAAGAGAGAGAGAGAGTTATTTAACACCAACATCTTGTTTTTAAGAGAGAGAGAGAGAGACAAAGACAGCTTTGGATGATGTTATGCGTTTCTGCAGCATGTTTACATTTGTACAAGGACACTGGTTTCAGCTTCTGTATTCTTACAGAGAGAGAGGGCAGGAGCTGTTTGATGGACAGCTAGTATTCAGCACGGTGAGATAAATAGAAGGTCAGATGACAGACCTGGAGACACATGGTTTTGGACACTGAATGAGCTTTGTTGTGCCCACAGAAAAAGTGGGTTTTGGAAGATCGATCAGCGGACCGATCAGTGGCTCTCACAGTGTGAAAAGGGAGTGACCGATGGGGAGTTGTTTGTGTCACAACCCTCGCCTGGGTTGATTGTTCCACCACAGAAGAACGGTCCCATTTGTTATGGTCACAGTTGGTGACTTCTAAAGGATTTCAGAGGACAACGGGAAGACCAACGGCGTCAGCTCACCTGAAGACTCAAATATCTCCCTCTCTCTCTCTCCATCACTACTCAACTCAATACCATGAACTGAACTGAACTTTACTCATCATCGTAAGACTATCTATTTACCCCTAGACTCGAAGAAGCTTGGTTTTCATACGTTTACACACACACACACACACACACACACATATATATATATATATATATTCATTGCTAACCTGTTTTATGTATATGCACTTATATTACTGTATTGCGTAGTTACTAATAAATTCCATTAGTTAATAGCAATACCAGACTCCAAAGTGTTTTCCATCTCTGCTGGTTCTTTAACCTGTCACGGGGTACGTGGAAATCTATTTGCAAACATTTCATCACCATACCAAGAGACATCATCACTGCACTTTTCACTTGTGGTGTGTCCTCCGAATTCTTGGCCGTTATCAACTAGTTGATTGATCCTCATTACAGAAACTCAATTGTAGCATAGGGAGTGGGGTCTTGTCGCTGAGTGGTTGGGTGGTGAACTCTGTATGTTGTCTGGAATTTTGCCTGCATTGGCTTGTAAATGGGATCGAGGTTTACATGTCTGTTTATAGAACTGTTTGTGGGGAACCATGCTTTTAGAAATTCTCCAGCATGCTGTGTATTCACTTGCACCATGACTTTCACTAATGCCCAATCAAATTTGTGCCCTTCTTGACCTTCACGGGAAGAGACTCAGGGGAGTTGGTCATGCTGCTTGACAGGCAGTTGATTTTTTTCTATAAGACCAGAAGACAAAGGAGCAGAAGTAGGCCATTCGGCCCATCGAGTCTGCTCCGCCATTTTATCATGAGCTGATCCATTTTATCCTATTTAGTCCCACTGCCCCGCCTTCTCACCATAACCTTTGATGCCCTGGCTACTCAGATACCTATCAATCTCTGCCTTAAATACACTCAGTGACTTGGCCTCCACTGCTGCCCGTGGCAACAAGTTCCATAGATTCACCACCCTCTGACTAAAAAAATTTTTTCGCATTTCTGTTCTGAAAGGGCGCCCTTCAATCCTTAAGTCATGCCCTCTCGTACTAGACTCCCCCATCATGGGAAACAACTTTGCCACATCCACTCTGTCCATGCCTTTTAACATTCGAAATGTTTCTATGAGATCTCCCCTCATTCTTCTAAACTCCAAGGAATACAGTCCAAGAGCGGACAAACGTTCCTCATATGTTAACCCTCTCATTCCCGGAATCATTCTAGTGAATCTTCTCTGTACCCTCGCCAATGTCAGCACATCCTTTCTCAAATAAGGAGACCAAAACTGCCCACAGTACTCCAAGTGAGGTCTCACCAGCGCCTTATAGAGCCTCAACATCACATCCCTGCTCCTATACTCTATTCCCCTAGAAATGAATGCCAACATTGCATTCGCCTTCTTCACTACCGACTCAACCTGGAGGTTAACTTTTAGGGAATCCTGTATGAGGACTCCCAAGTCCCGTTGCATCTCAGAACTTTGAATTCTTTCCCCATTTAAATAATAGTCTGCCCGTTTATTTTTTCTGCCAAAGTGCATAACCATACACTTTCCAACATTGTACTTCATTTGCCACTTCTCTGCCCATTCTTCCAATCTATCCAAGTCTCTCTGCAGACTCTCCGTTTCCTCAGCACTACCGGCCCCTCCACCTATCTTCGTATCGTCAGTAAACTTAGCCACAAAGCCATCTATTCCATAATCCAAATCGTTGATGTACAATGTAAAAAGAAGCGGCCCCAACACCGATCCCCTGTGGAACACCGCTGGTAACCGGCAGCCAACCAGAATAGGATCCCTTTATTCCCACTCTCTGTTTCCCGCCAATCAGCCAACGCTCTATCCACGTATGTAACTTTCCTGTAATTCCATGGGCTCTTATCTTGTTAAGTAGCCTCATGTGTGGCAACTTGTCAAAGGCCTTCTGAAAATCCAAATATACAACATCCACTGCATCTCCCTTGTCTAGCCTACTGGTAATTTCCTCAAAAAATTATAATAGGTTTGTCGGGCAGGATTTTCCTTTAAGGAATCCATGCTAAGTTCTGCCTATCTTGTCATATGCCTCCAGGTACTCTGTAACCTCCTCCTTGACAATCGACTCCAACAACTTCCCAACCACCGACGTCAAGCTAACAGGTCTATAATTTCCTTTTTGCTTCCTTGCCCCCTTCTTAAATAGCGGAGTTACATTTGCAATCTTCCAGTCCTCCGGAACCATGCCAGAATCTATCGACTTTTGAAAGATCATCGCTAATGCCTCCGCAATCTCCACAGCTACTTCCTTCAGAACACGAGGGTGCATTCCATCTGATCCAGGAGATTTATCGACCTTTAGCCTATTCAGCTTCCTGAGTACTTTCTCTGTCGTAATTGTGACTGTGCACACTTCTCTTCCCTGCCACCCTTGAGTGTCCGGTATCCTGCTGTCTTCCTCAGTGAAGACTGATGCAAAATACTTGTTCAGTTCCTCTGCCATCTCCTCATCTCCCATTACAATTTCTCCAGTATCATTTTCTATCTGCCCTATATCTACTCTCACCTGTCTTTTACTCTTTATATACTTGAAAAAGCTTTTAGTATCCTCTTTGATATTATTTGCTAGTTTCCTTTCATAGTTAATCTTTTCTCTCTTAATGACCTTCTTGGTTTCCTTTTGTAAGGTTTTAAAAACTTCCCAATCCTCTGTCTTCCCACTAATTTTTGCTTCCTTGTATGCCCTCTCCTTAGCTTTAACTTTGGCTTTGACTTCTCTTGTCAACCACGGTTGCATCCTTTTCCTACTCGAAAATTTCTTCTTTTTTGGAATATACCTGTCTTGCACATTCCTCATTTCTCGCATAAACTCCAGCCACTGCTGCTCTGCCATCTTTCCTGCCAGTGTCTCTTTCCAGTCAACTTTGGCCAGTTCCTCTCTCATGCCACTGTAGTTTCCTTTACTCCACTGAAATACCGACACATCAGATTTCGGCTTCTCTTTCTCAAATTTCACAGTGAACTCAATCATGTTATGATCACTGCCTCCTAAGGGTTCCTTCACCTCAATCTCTCCAATCACCTCCATTTTCATGGATCCTTGTAGAAACTTTTCTTCCAGTTTGGCTTACGTAATACTTGCTGCGGTCCAATGGGTAGCAAATGATTGCCAATGGCACTGAATGAAAGACTAAAGGTTTTGTACACCTGTGGAGCCTCACTGGGGGAGGAAGTTGCCTGCAGAAATGAAACATTAGAAAAATCAAGCCAGTCCAAGCCCCTCTGATCTGCGACAGTGGCAATTTACCATCTACCATCAGGGAGACATAAGGGAATGGGAAGAGAGGAATCAGGGAGGGATCTGTCATCATTGCTACAATCAGGGAGAAGGTACAGGAGCCTGAAGATACACACTCAACATTTCAGGAACAGTTTCTTCCCCTCTGCCATCAGATTTCTGAATGATCCATGAACCCATGAACACTACCTCACTATCTTTGCTTTCCTGTTGCACTACTTTTTAAATATTTTAATATACATTTCTTATTGTGAGTTCAGGGGTTCCTAACCTGTGATCCACAAGCTGCTTGCTTAATGGTTTTGGTCAATGGCTTAAAAAAGGTTGGAAACCCAATTTAAAGTAATTTTTATGGACTGCACTGCACTGCTGCTACAAAACAACAAATTTCACAACAGATGTCAGTGATATTAAACCTGATTTTGATTCTGATACTGGATTAAAATTACACTACATTTACAGTTCCTGTCCAATCCATTGGTTGTATACCGGTTCTCTCCCATCACATTCCTGTGCATTTCTGGTCATCCCTGCTCTGTGTATTTATGTAGTTTCCCCGCACTGTCATCTGCCATGTTAGCCCCAACCCTTACTCTTGTCCATTCACCTCTCCCCAGTATATGGACATTTCAGTCAGGACCAGAATTTGTTGTCCAAATCTAATTGTCCCTGGGGTGTTATTGGTGAGCTGCTTTCTTGAACTGCAGCTTTCAGAGTCACAGAGCTGCAGAGCACAGAAACAGGCTCTTCACCCCATCCTGCTCAGAGCGACCTT
This sequence comes from Mobula hypostoma, assembly GCF_963921235.1. Taxonomy (NCBI): domain Eukaryota; kingdom Metazoa; phylum Chordata; class Chondrichthyes; order Myliobatiformes; family Myliobatidae; genus Mobula; species Mobula hypostoma. The sequence goes on along the minus strand of NC_086098.1, from coordinate 165,956,709 downwards.
CTGACGCATCTCCATTAATCCCACCTGCCTCATTAATACGGTAGTAAATTCAGCATGATGTTCTCCGAAGGGGTTGACATCTGGGATGTTGACGTGGATTCCCGAAGCGGAGAGTGCCTGGGCATGACTTCATTTAATGTGGGAAGCCTGATTCATGGATAACAACCACACAGTCACTGATAGATCAGGGTCAGGATCCTGTGGCATGGAATGGAAGTTGACCGCACCCTTTGCCTTCACAACGATTGTGACGTGTCATCACCTTCTACCAGCTCCACCGCTGAGATTTTGGTTGGATTGTTCCTTAGTTGTAACTCCTCCTTTGACCTTACCACTACGTCTGACCCTACTAGGAGCTAAGCTCCAGACGACATCACACTCTCGGGATTTCAGGAACTCACAACTTTCTCCACCACGATGAGGTGATGATCATCAGAGGATTAGGACTATATCCCCATATTGCTTTCCTCTTTCAGTGTCTGTTAGAGAGAAAGTTCCAGAAACAATGATGCATGTGATCAAGATAGAGTGAGAAATCCAAATTCACCCTACTACCCGGGAAAAAGGACTTCCCCGAAATACCTGCTAGAAAGCTGTACTGACTGGAAAAGCCACATTGATGGTTCAGCAGTGGAAAGGTGTGCAGATTAAACTTCCTAACAGGGGTATCAACACCTAGGAGCAATTATTCTGAGATCAAAACATTGAAGCAAGAGTAACAAAGGTATCCCAGCAGTGAAAGCAAATGGAGCATGGACAGTATCTCACTTCACCGCACTCAGACCATGGAGCGTACCTTGTTTACTCCATTCAGACTATGGACAGTGTGTCACTTCACTGCACTCAGACCATGGACAGTATCTCACTAATCCGTATTCAGACAATGGACAGTATCTCACTATTCTCCATTCAGACTGTGGTCAATTTCTCACTGTTCCCATTCATACCATGGAGAGTATCTCACTTCAGTCCACTCAGAACATCAGCAGTACTGTCAACTCAGACCATAGGCAGTATCTCACTCTTCGCCATTCAGTCCAAAGATAGTATCTCACTATTCTCCATTCAGATCATGGTCTGTATCTCACTATTTCCCATTCAGACCATGGAGAGTAACTCACTATTCCCCATTCAGACAGTAGACTGTACATCACTTCCCTCCATTCAGAGCATGGACAGCATCTTACTCACTCCATTCAGACCATCGCTAGTAATTCCCTATCCTCTACTCAGACCATGAACAATGTCTCACTATTCTTCATTCAATCCATGGACAGTATCTCGTTTTATTCCATTCATACTATGCAGTGTATCTCACTTCACTCCTTTCAGAGCATGAACTGAATCTCACTCTTCTCCATTCAGACGAAGTACAGTATCTCACTCTTCTCCTTTCAGACCATGGACAGTATCTCACTTCACTCCATTCAGACCATGGACAGTATCTCGCTATTCTCCATTCAGACCAAGTACAGTATCTCACTCCTCTCCTTTCAGACCATGGACAGTATCTCACTTCACTCCATTCAGACCAAGTACAGTATCTCACTCCTCTCCTTTCAGACCAAGCACAGTATTTCACACTTCTCCATTCAGACGAAGTACAGTATCTCACTCTTCTCCATTCAGACCATGGACAGTATCTCGCTATTCTCCATTCAGACCAAGTACAGTATCTCACTCCTCTCCTTTCAGACCATGGACAGTATCTCACTTCACTCCATTCAGACCAAGTACAGTATCTCACTCCTCTCCTTTCAGACCAAGCACAGTATTTCACTCTTCTCCATTCAGACCAAGTACAGTATCTCACTCTTCTCCATTCAGACCATGGACAGTATCTCACTTCACCGCACTCAGACCATGGACAGTATATCACTATTCTCCATTCAGACTATGGACAGTATCTCACTTCACCGCACTCAGACCATGGAGAGTACCTTGTTTATTCCATTCAGACTATGGACAGTATCTCACTATTCTCAATTCAGACCATGGACATTGTCTCAATTCACTCCATACAGACAATGGTCAATATCACACTATTCTCTGCACAGACCATGGACAGTATATCACTATTCTCCATTCAGACCATGAACAGTATCTCAGTGTTCTCAATTCAGACCATGGAGAGAATCTCACTTAACTCCATTCAGACAATGGACAGTATCTGACTTCTCTCCATTCAGACCAAGAAGAGTATCTCACTAATCTCTGTTCAGGCCATGGACAGTATCTCACTATTCTCTTTCTTTATTAATCTTTTTATTGATTTAAAAGGAACATAAATACAAACAAGAGGAGAATTATCTCAAATATACATATATCAATAACAATACAAACTGAGATTGAGATAGACATCAAAATCATACATAGCGTTAAGCTAGTATATAGTATATAATAAAAAAGAAAACAGCAATTCTTCTCTTATCAGTTCATAAAGAGGAAAGAAAAAACTTTGGATTTTAAATTAAGAAAAACAATCACTACGCTAGACAAAAAAAAAATTAAAAATAGGGACTAGGCAGTCCATTCTGAGCATACAACCAAAAAAAAAAGACTTTCTGATCAAATCTAAAACTTCGAGAAAAAAGATTGAAAGAGTAATAAATCAAATTAAATGAAAATATTGAATAAAAGGTCGCCAGATTTGCTCAAATTTAAAGGATGTATCAAATGTCCGACTTCTTATTTTCTCTAAACTTAAACGGGACATAATGGAGGAGAGCCAATAAAAGACCGCAGGTGGATTAGAATCCTTCCACTTCAATAAAATGGCTCTCCTAGCCAATAAAGTTGAAAAGGCTATCATACATTGAGCAGAAACAGAAATGTTTCCTGCTTCCGATGGGATAATCCCAAAAGCAAATTAGGTTGTAGATCCAGATCCAAGACTTTTGATAGCATTTTAAAAACATCTCTCCAAAAGTTATCTAGCTTTATACAAGACCAATACATATGAGTTGAAGTGGCCACCTCACTATTACATCTGTCACAAATAGGATTGATGTTGGAAAAAATACACGCTAGTTTATCCTTTGACATATGGGCCCGATGCACTACCTTGAACTGTATCAAGGAATGACAGGCACAAGTAGATGAGTTATTAACCAAATGAAAAATTTTACTCCATTGATTATCTGAAAATGACTCTTGAAATGTCGATTCCCAAGCACGTTTAATTTTATCATTAGATATCATTTGTGAGTTCAATAACCGTTTATAGATTATAGCTATCAACCCTTTTTGAAATGGTTTAAACTGAAAGAGAGCAGAAAGGTAATTTGGCAACAAACCACGTAAAAAATTCCTAATTTGTAAAATCTAAAGAAGTGTACATTAGATAAATCATATTTATCCACTAACTGAGAAAAAGACATTAAACAGTCCCCTGAAAACAAATCTGAAAAAGTTATTACTTCCTTGGTTTTCAAATTAAAAAGGCCTTATCCAAAATTGATGGTTTAAAAATAATTGAGATGGATATTACTAGAAAGAATAAAATTGTTTAACTCAAAAAATCTACGAAACTGAAACCAAATTCTTAACATATGTTTAATAATGGGATTAAAATCTTGTCTACTAGTCTGGAAAACAAAAAGGGAAGAGAAGCTCCCAGTAAAGAGGCCAAAGAAAATCCTTTCACCAAGTTTTCCTCTAAATCCAACCATGAAGGACATTCATGTATATCTGAATAATGAATCCAAAAAGTAATATATCGAATATTAATTGCCGAATAGTATATTCCAAAAATTGGCAAAGCCATACCACCATCCTTTTTTAATTTCTGCAACAAGGGTTTACTCAATCTAGGATTTTTATTGTTCCAAATATCAAATAAGATTATAGAATCTATTCTGTCAAAGATTTTTTAGGAACAGAGGAAGAAACTGCCTGAAATCACTATTCTTCATTCAGACCATGAACAGTAACTTACCTCACTCCATTCAGACCATAGACATGATCTCACTGTTCTCCATTCAGTCCATGAAGTGCATCTCACATCATTCCATTCAGACCATGGATGGTATCTCACTATTCTTTATTCAGACCATGGACAGTATTGCACTTCTCTCCATTCAGAACATCGGCAATATTTCACTATTCCCCATTCAGACCAATGGTAATATCTTATTTCCCTCCATTCAGACCATGGACACTATTTCACTTCACTCCATTCAGACCATGGACAGTATCTGACTTCTCTCCATTCAGACCAAGAAGAGTATCTCACTAACCTCCAATCAGGCCATGGACAGTATCTCACTATTCTCCATTCAGACCATGGACTGTATCTCGCTTCTCTCCATTGACACCATAGGCATTATCTCACAATTCTCCATTCAGACAAAGAACTGTATCTCACTCCACTCCATTCAGACCATGGGCAGTATATTATTTCACTCTATTCAGACCATAGTCAGTATCTCAGAATTCTCCATTCAGACCATGGACGGTATCTTACAATTCCCCATTCAGACAATGGACAGTGTCTCATTTCACCCCATTCAGCCCATAGACACTATAACACTTCAATTTATGATCTCACAATTCTCCATTGAGAACATGGAGAGTATCTGTCTCACTATTCTCCATTCAGAATACGGACATTGTCTCAATTCACTCCATTCAGACCATGCACAGCATCTCACTATTCTCCATTCAGAGCATGGACAGTATCTTACTATTCCCCATTCAGTCCATGGAGAGTATCTCACTATGCTCCATTCAGACCATCGGCAGTATCTCGCTATTCTCCATTCAGACCATGGACAGTATCTCGGTATTCCACATTCAGACCATGGACAGCATCTCACTATTCTCCATACAGACCATGGACAGCATCTCACTATTCTCCATACAGACCATGGACAGCATCTCACTATTCTCCAGCCCATGGACAGCTTCTCACTATTCTCCATACAGACCATGGACAGTATCTCACTATTCTCCAGACCATGGACAGCTGCTCGTTATTCTCCATACAGACCATGGACAGTATCTCACTTCACTTCATTGAGACCATGAACAGTATCTCACTTCACTCCTTTCAGACAATGGACAGCATCTTACTTCAATCCATCCACACCATGGTCAGTATATCAGTATTCTCCATTCAGACCATAGACAGTGTCTCACTGCACTCCATTCAGACCATGCATAATATCTCACTTCACTCCATTCAGATTATGGAAATAATCTCAATATTCACCATTCAGACCATGAACAGTATCTCAGTATTCTCCATTCAGACAATAGACAGCATCTCACTTCAATTCATTCAGACCATGGACTGTATCCCACTATTCTCCATTATGTCCATGGAGAGTATCTCACTTCACTGCATTCAGACAATGGACAGTATCTCACTGCACTCCGGTCAGACAATGGACAGTATCTTACCATTGCCCATTCACACCATGGACAATTTCTCATTTCACTCCATTCAGTCCATGGACAGTATCTCACTTCACTCAGTTCTAACCATGGACAGTATCTCACTATTCTCAGTTAAGACCATGGTCAGTATCCACTCCACTCCATTCAGATCATGAAGAGTATCTCACTTCGCTCCACTCAGACAATGCACAGTATCTTACTACTCTTCATTCAAATCATGGACAGTATCTCACTTCACTCCATTCAGACCATGGACAGTATCTCACTAATCCGTATTCAGACAATGGACAGTATCTCACTATTCTCCATTCAGACTGTGGTCAATTTCTCACTGTTCCCATTCATACCATGGAGAGTATCTCACTTCAGTCCACTCAGAACATCAGCAGTACTGTCAACTCAGACCATAGGCAGTATCTCACTCTTCGTCATTCAGTCCAAGGATAGTATCTCACTATTCTCCATTCAGATCATGGTCTGTATCTCACTATTTCCCATTCAGACCATGGAGAGTATCTCACTATTCCCCATTCAGACAGCAGACCGTATGTCACTTCCCTCCATTCAGAGCATGGACAGCATCTTACTCACTCCATTCAGACCATCGCTAGTAATTCCCTATCCTCTACTCAGACCATGAACAGTGTCTCACTATTCTCCATTCAATCCATGGACAGTATCTCATTTTATTCCATTCATACTATGGAGTGTATCTCACTTCACTCCTTTCAGAGCATGGACTGAATCTCACTATTCTCCTTTCAGACCATAGGCAGTATCTCGCTCTTCTCCATTCAGACGAAGTACAGTATCTCACTCTTCACCTTTCAGACCATGGACAGTATCTCACTTCACTCCATTCAGACCAAGTACAGTATCTCACTCCTCTCCTTTCAGACCATGGACAGTATCTCACTTCATTCCATTCAGACCAAGTACAGTATCTCACTCCTCTCCTTTCAGACCAAGCACAGTATTTCACTCTTCTCCATTCAGACGAAGTACAGTATCTCACTCTTCTCCATTCAGACCATGGACAGTATCTCGCTATTCTCCATTCAGAACAAGTACAGTATCTCACTCCTCTCCTTTCAGACCATGGACAGTATCTCACTTCACTCCATTCAGACCAAGTACAGTATCTCACTCTTCTCCTTTCAGACCATGGACAGTATCTCACTTCACTCCATTCAGACCAAGTACAGTATCTCACTCCTCTCCTTTCAGACCAAGCACAGTATTTCACTCTTCTCCATTCAGACCATGGACAGTATCTCGCTATTCTCCATTCAGACCAAGTACAGTATCTCACTCCTCTCCTTTCAGACCATGGACAGTATCTCATTTCACTCCATTCAGACCAAGTACAGTATCTCACTCCTCTCCTTTCAGACCAAGCACAGTATTTCACTCTTCTCCATTCAGACCATGGACAGTATCTCGCTATTCTCCATTCAGACCAAGTACAGTATCTCACTCCTCTCCTTTCAGACCATGGACAGTATCTCACTTCACTCCATTCAGACCAAGTACAGTATCTCACTCTTCTCCATTCAGACCATGGACAGTATCTCACTATTCTCCTTTCAGACCATGGACAATAGCTCAGTAATCTACTTTTGCCCTGTTTCTACATTTGCTTATTGATAGTTTGTGACTGATAGTAATTTTTATGGATTTACACTGTGAGTGAGGGCTCTGTCGTTTGTCGACCAACGATGCCTTTTCCATTGTACCTGTCTATGTGACACACAAGTCAGGGCAGCACAATATGGAGAGCAAGCTATTAGCTATGTATCATGCTCCCGCTCTCTACTCAGATCATGAGCCCAAAGGAACAGTAGAGACTGATGCATTTTGGCACCAGCAGCGTCGCAGGAGCTGCCAGTCAGTATTGAACTCAATGGAGGCCTGCCCTCGGTACGCCAGCTCCGGATTTTTCCTCCGGTTTTACTCCTGAAGTCTTCCCCGTGAGTGGGTACAGCTGTAAGGCTGCAGAGGTTTAAGATCAGAGTTTTTCCTTCTCCTAGATGAGCTGCCAACCACCACAGGTGAGCCCTAAGTGCCCTTTAGATTTTACTGCTACCGCAAAAGAACAAATCTCCTGACATAAAGATAAAAGATTTGCAGGGGTCTTGTCCTGTATCCAGTGCTCCCACTGCTGAGGGCTGGGATTGGTACTGGAGCAACTGGGTGGGTTATGCGTAAGAGATAAGAAACAGAGAGGGAACAGGTTACTGGAAATTGGAGAATTTAGTGTTCCTATCATAAGGTTAGATGGGCCAAATGGTCTGTTTCTATGCTCTGTGATTCCCTGACTCTGTAATTTCAAAGTAAATGACAAATCCAGTGACAGTAGAGACCTATCAGAAACAACTTTGCTTGAAGGGAGAATGCCACATCCAACACCTGACAGAACATAAGACAAAGGAACAGAATTAGGCGACTGTGCCCATCAAGTTTACCCTGCCATTCCATCATGGTTGGTTCATTTTCTCTCTCAACCACATTCTCCTGCCTTCTCGGTGTAACCTTTGGCACTCTGATAAATCAAGAACCAACCAGCCTGTGCTTTAAATATTCCCAACGTCTTGGCCTCCAGAGCCATCTGTGGCAAAGAATTTCACAGATTCACCACCCTCTGACTAAAGAAATTCCTTCTCATCTGTGTTCTAAAGGGACGTCACTCTATTCTGAAGCTGTGCTCTCTGGTCCTCTGGAAACTAGAAGGTTCACTTTGTCCACCTAGCTCTTCAGAACTTTCTCTTTCAGCTTCTCACCCAGAACCCTCCACCTGACAAGATATATTTCGGAGATATAATTCAGAGGTATTGCTGGGACAGTCAGACGGTTTAACCAGAGCTTCATTGTTGTGCAAAGTAATTGAGCTGGAATCCCAGATGAGAACGTGACCCAGCTTCTAACATTGCTCTGACGTGAGGCTTTTCATTCCTGGAGAATTTACGTAAGCAGACTTTTATTCTGTACTTCAGAAATATTAACCTGGAGAATTCATTTGCTTCCATAGAGGCATTAAAAAAGCTTTTTACAGGGCCCAGGGGACAGTCACATCTCTAAGCAAATTTATCTGTGTCGTGAACTCCATCTCATTGCGTTCTGAATTCCAAGCTCCACAGAGTGACACACTTCAGAAATAGTGTTGGATCGGCAGCAGGAAGCAGAGCAGGGCAGGAAATTCACAAGTTCATCATGGAGTGAAGAATCACAGGAGAGGGAGGAATTTATTAGTCAGAAGCTTGAACAGAGAATACAGAAAAAAAACACACAGCACTGTAAAACTCCAGCACTCCAAAACCCTCCAGACCTCACAAAGGGTCTCAGCCTGAAATGTCCACTGGTTATTCCCCTGCGTAGATGCTGAGTTCCTCCAGCATTTTGTCTGTGTTACCCTGTATTTCCAGTGTCTCCCTGTGTGTCTACTGAAAGATTAGATTGAGGCTGATAGAGGGCAGTGTAGATAATCACAGACCCTGCTGTCTACTCTCCATCTCTCCTCTCTCTCTCTCTCTCTCACTCACTCACTCCCTTTTCTCTCCTTCTCTGTCTATCTCCTTTTTTCTCTCCTTCTGCTCTCTCTCTTTCTTTCTTTCCTCTCTCTCTTTCCTTCTCTCCGCCCTCTCTCCCTTTCTGTCTCTCTTTCTCTCCTATCTCTTCCCCTCTCTTTGTCCTCTCTGTCTCTGTCTGCTGTCTGTTTCTCTCTCTCTATAACACACACACACTCTGTCTCTCTATTCAACCTCTTTGCAAATCAACAGGCGCCTCCAATGAGACTCCAGAGAGCATGGATTAACAAGAGTCCAAACATGGCTCTTGCTGGAGTACTTTACATACAAAGTACATCACCACAAGAAACAGCAGAGTTGCGGACACAGCCACTTGAACACAGAAACCAGCCTCCCCTCCGTGGACCCTGTCTACACTTCCCACCGCCTCAGTAAAGCAGCCAGCATAATCCCGGACATTCTCTCTTCTCCCCTCTCCCATTGGGCAGTCGATGCAAAGGCCTGAAAGCAGGTCAAGGACGGCCTCTCAAAGCTTCTTAGCACAAGAAGATAGACTCTTGACCTCACAGGCTACCTCGTTGCGGTCTTGTGCCTCATTGTCTGTCTGCACTGCACTTTCTCTGTAACAGTAACACTAGATTCGATATTTTTTCTAAGATTCAGGATTGTTTGTTGTCATTATTCAGTACACAAGTGTAAAGGAGAACAAGATAATTGTTACTCGAGTCCAGATCCCCCTGTACAACCTTGATGTACTTGTGCCTGGAATGGTCAGACTGCTGGCACACAATGCTTTTCACCGTGGCTCAGTACATGAGACGTGGATAAACTAGTCCCAGTGAGCGATCAGGAGTGAGCAGCTATTGATATCTCCGAATCCCAACCTGAGTCAGAATCACTGACATATGTGTGAAATGTGTTGTTTTGCAGCAGCAGTACACACAAAAAAAGTTTCAATGAAAGTTCAAAGTGCAAAGTGCATTAATCATCAAAGCATTTACTCCATACACAACCAAGAGGAAGTATGCAGATGCTGGAAATCTAAGTAACACACACAAAATGCTGGAGAACTCAGCAGGCTTGCTGAAGGGTCTCGGCCCGAAACTCTTTTCCAAAGATGCTGCCGGGCAGCCACAAAACAAAGAAACCTAATAAAACCCATTAAAATAAGAAGACCACCAAACACCCGATGTGCAGAAAAGCAAAACAAATCGTGCAATCAATAAAAGTAAGCAAATGACATTTAAATCTGAAGTTCATGAAAGTGAGTCAACAGCCAGTCATCACTGCAGTCGATTCAGAAACCTGTTAGTTGCAGGCCACAGCCTCCATTCAATGCAGAGATAATAACCTTCGCTGAATTGACCTGTCCCTCGCCCCTTGGCCCCGCCACCTTGACCCTTTCAACCCGGCCTGGTGCTTAAATCGTCCAAACCTTGAGTCATTCCTCACTCTTGCGCCGTCTTGACTCGGCTCCTACCCACTCTTTCCAATTAAATTAAATAAGTAATGAAATAATTACTTTTCAATTTAAAAATTAAATGAAGCAAGTAGGGCAAGAAAGAGCAAAAATAGTGAGGTAGAGTTCATGGGGTCAATGTATTGTGGGAAAGATACTAACTGGATAGAGGAATGACTGACAGAAAGAAGACAGCCAGTGGGAATAAAAGGGGCCTTTTCTGGTTGGCTGCCCCTGACTGGTGGTGTTCCTCAGGGGTCAGTATTGGGACCGCTACCTTTCACGTTGTTTGTCAGTGATTTAGATGATGCAATTGATGGCTTTGTGGCAAAGTTTGTGGATGATATGAAGATAGGTGGAGTTGTATGTAGTGCTGAGGAAGCAATGCGATTGCAGCAGGACTTAGACAAATTGGAAGAATGGGAAAAAAGTGGCAGATGGAATACAGTGTTGAGAAATGTATGATAATGCATTTTGGTAAAGGGAACAATAGTGTGAACTATTATCTAAATGGGGGGAAGGTTCAAACATCATAGGTACAGAGGGACTTAGGAGTCCTTGTGCAAGACTCCCATAATTTACAGATTGAGTCTATGGTAAAGAAGGCAAATGCAATGCTTGTGTTTAAAACTGGTGACCCACTTTAGAAGTCTCCAGAACCTGCTGTTCTTTAGCAATGGGAAACTCTGAGTCAGACCCAGCCACCGTGTAGTAAGACACTTGTCACATCTCGCAAGTGTTTCTGAGGACTTGCACCTGATGTGTGATGAACAATTTGTGGCGACTTCATCCTTCTCTGCAGTTCTCCCACCGCAGGTGCTCGTGACTGCCTGGGCAACTTCACAAGGTGCTGGAGAGTCTGCTAGGCTGGAGTCACGTCTGGCCACCATGATAAAGTTTGCAAATTCTCTTCCTAAAGAAAATTCGAGGATAGAATTAGATTCACAGTCCAGTTTATTATCTCTGACATATGACGTGAAATCTTGTTTTGCAGCAGCAGTACAGTGAAAGACATAAAATCTATAAGTTACCTGCTATAAATAAATGGTGCAGAAAAAAGGAAGAGTGAGGTAGTGTTCATGACTTCATCTTAAGGTGGATTGGAGGAAAGTATAAGGGGGGATGTCAGAGGTAGGATTTATCACAGAGAGTGGTGGGTGTGTGGAACGTGCTGCCTTTAATACCATAATTCCCACAATCCTGATTGAGAAGTTGCAGAACCTGGACCTCTGTACCTCCCTATGTAATTGGATCCCTGACTTCCTAACTGGACACCACAATCTGTATGGATTGGTGATAACATCTCCTCCTCGCTGACAAGTAACACTGGGGCACCTTAGGAGTGTGTGCTTAGCCCACTGCTCTACTCTCTATATACACATGACTGTGTGGCTAGGCAGAGCTCAAATACCATCTATAAATTTGATGACGAGAGGGCGTACAGGAATGAGATATGCCAACTAGTGGAGTGGTAGCAACAACCTGGCACTCAACATCAGTAAGACGAAAGAGTTGATTGTGGACTTCAAGAAGGGTAAGATGAAGGAACACATACCAATCCTCATAGAGGGATCAGAAGTGGAGAGAGTGAGCAGTTTCAAGTTCCTGAGTGTCAAGATCTCTGAAGATCTAACCTGGCCTCAACATATCGATAAAGAAGGCAAGACAGTGGCTATACTTCATCAGGAGTTTGAAGAGATTTGATATGTCAACCAATACACTCAAAAACTTCTGTAGATGTACCATGGAGAGCATTCTGACAGGCTGCATCTCTGTCTGGTATGGGGGGGCTACTGCACAGGACCAAAAGAAGCTGCAGAAGGTTGTAAATCTAGTCAGCTCCATCTTGGGTACTAGCCTACAAAGTACCCAGGATATCTTCAAGGAGCGGTGTCTCAGAAAAGCAGCGTCCATTATTAAGGACCTCCATCACCCAGGGCATGCCCTTTTCTCACTGGCAGGAGGTACAGAAGCCTGATGGCACACACTCAGCGATTCAGGAACAGCTTCTTCCCCTCTGCCATCCGATTCCTAAATGGACATTGAACCCTTGGACTCTATCTCACTTTTAAAAATATTTAGTATTTCTGTTTTTACATGTTTTTAAAAATCTATTCAGTATATGTACTGTATACTGTAATTGATTTGCTTATTTATTTATTATTATTATTATTTCATTTATTATCTTTTCTGTTGCATTGAAGTGCTGCCGCTAAGTTAACAAATTTCACGTCATGTGCTGGTGATAATAAACCTGATTCTGATTCAAGGGTGATTGTAGATACAAATACAGTACGGACACTTAAAGAGACTCTCAGATTGGCACATTGATGAAAAGAAAAATGGAGGGTTATGGAGGAGAGAAGGTTTAGATTGATCTTTTAGGTTAAAAGGTCAACATTCTATGTTCAGAAATCTGACGGCAGAGGGAAAGAAGCTGTTCCTGAATCAGTGAATATGTGTCTTCGCACTCCTGTACCTCCTCCCTGATGGTAGTAATGAGAAGAGGGCATGCTGAGAGCCTTACTGATGGATGTTGTGTTCATGAGGTGCCAGCTCTTGAAGATGCCCTCGATGGTGGGGAGGGTGGAGCCCATGATGGATTTGGCTGGGTCTACAGCCTCTGTTCATTCCTGGGCATTGGAGCCTCCACACCAGGCTGTGATTTAACCTGTCAGAGTGCTCTCTACCATATATGTATAGCAATTTCTAAGAGTCTTGGTGACATACAAAATCTCCTCAAACACAACAGATTGTGCTGAGGCTGGAAATCCAGAGCAACACACAGAACAAATATATTTGACATTTCAGGATGAGGCCCGAAGTGTCGACTGTTCATTCCTCTCCAAAGTTGCTGTCTGGCTTGTTGAGTTCCTCCACCATTTTGTTTGTGTCCTCAGCTCCTCTAAAATAGACCTTTACCTGTACTGTGTATTCTCCAAGTAAAATTCTAAACCACAAACATCAGCGGGATTTTTAACCCATTTAATTTTTCAATTTATAGCTCATGCTTTCTGCATTAAAAAATCTGAGTACGTAATCACTTTGAGTCTTCTTAGTAACTTGAGAAATTATCGGCCTGCTCTGGCGTGCTGGGCCTGTCCCTCTGCTGTGACATGAGTAATGCACAATGCAGACAGAGGCATAATCCACGTCTGACAGCCACATTAACCCTTTAGTTCTCACTTTCTCAGAGATACACCCCATGTTGAGCACCTTCCCACCCCTTCCCACCTCCCCCAACACTGAACACCTGCTCGTTTTCATTTTAAACCGTTAGGATGAAGGTTGGTTGAGGAACAGTTATTACCCTACAACCATCAGGCTCCTCATAGAATCATAGAAAAGTACAGCATAGAAACAGGCCCTTCAGACCATCTAGTCCATGCTGACCTGCACTGGGACCATAGCCCTCAGTATCCCCACTTCACTCACTTCAGTTCGGGGCAGATTCCACAACCTATGGGCTCATTTTCAGGGACTCTGCAACTTATGTTCTCAGTTTTATTTATTACTAGTTGTTTTTTGTGTATGCACCATTTATCTTCTTTTGCAGGTTGATAGATTGTGTTTGTATTTTTTCACTGATTCCATTGTATTTCTTTGTATTTACTATGAATGCCTGCAAGAAAATGAATTTCAGGGTTGTGCAGTATATGGGGACATACATGTACTTTGTAAGGCTTCGGGAGTAAACTCAGAGGAAGAAATCCGGAGCCGGGGTCCCTAAGGCAGTTTGATGTTGTTTACAACTTCACTCTGGCAACCTCTGTGATGACACCGGTGCCAAGCTGTATTGGCACTTACCCTTCCCTTGGACTACATCAGTGATGTGAAGAGGGGGAACCCACTGCATGGACAACAGCTGGTTCTTCAAATCTTCCTGCCCAGGCTTGTGCCCTGGAGAGGACACAGTCCACCAGAGGCGCAAACCCACGATCCCCTGGGATCAACGGCTGCCTACTACTACTGCATGTGCTTTGATAATAACTTTACTTTGAACTTTGAACGGTCTTCAAGTGGAAATGTTAACCCAAATGGTTCAAATGTTTAAATTTAATATCAGAGAATGTAACCTGAAATTCTTACTCTTCACAGAGACATCCACAAACCAAGAACCCCAAAAAAATGAATGATAGTAAGATCAGAACCACAAAGCCCCCCTTACCCCTCCCATGCACAAGCTGCAGCAGAAGCATTGACCCAGCCAACACCACCCCCCCACTATGCAAGCACCAGCAAACACCCCCAAAGAGACATTGATCCAGAGCCAATCAAAAACCACAGCACCTCGGTATTTCAGACAAGCTTCACTCACCATCCAAAGAGAGAGAGAGAGATTCTTTCCTTTTTCTGTACATGGTGCCCCACCTCCTGAGAGTTCCATGGAATTACAAAGGGATGCAGCATGCAATCTGGCCCTTCTGCTGCCTCTTTACATCGATCCCAATTTTTCACTTTTCCACGTTCCTTTCAAATCTCCCCCTCACCTGGACACTGGGGAGAATGGACGTGCTTTGGCCAAACCTTCAGTGCAGAACTCCCTCCGCGTCAGAGGGATTTCTATCATGGAATCACAGAGAACTACTGAACAGAATTGGGCCCTGCAATCCATCTGGTCTGTGCTAGCCTGGTCTTCTGCCTACTCCCTTCGACTTGCACCTGGATCACGGCTCTCCATACCCCTCCCATCCATGTATTTCTCCAGACATCTTAAATGTTGAAATCGAACCCACATCCACCACTTCCACTGGTAGCTCGTTTCACACTCTCACCACCCTGAGTGAAGAAGCTCCCCCTCTTCAATATTTCACCTTTTACCCTTAACCTGTGACCTCTAGATCATCACCCAACTTCAGTGGAAACAGCCTGCTTGCATTTACCCTGTCTAAACCCCTTACAATGTACACCTTTATCATTCTCCTGTGCTCCAGGGAATGAAGTCGTAACCTATTTAATCTTCCCCTGTATCTCAGGTCCTCAAGTCCTGACACCATTCTTGTAAATTTTCTCTGTACTCTTTCAACCTTATTTACATTTTTCCTGTAGTTGGTGATCAAAACTGCACACATTTCTCCAAATTAGGCCTCACCAATGTCTTGTACGACTTCAACATAACATCCCATCTCCTGTACTCAATACACTGATGTCTGAAGGCCAACGTACCAAAAGCTCTCTTGACGACCCTTTCTACCTGTGAAGCCACAATGACCTGTATTTTCACTCCGGCTGCTCTACTACACTCCTCCATGCCCTGCTGTTCACTGTGTAACCCCGAGAGATTCTGTAGACGCTGGAAGTCCAGAGCAACACCCACAAAATGCTGGAGCAACTCAGCAGGTCAGGCAGCATCGATGGTAATAAGTTAACAGCCGATATTTCGCGCTGAGGCCCTTCACCTGGACTGGAAAGGAAGGTGGAAGATGCCAGAATTGGGAGGGGGCATGGAAGGAGGAGACTATCTGGAAGGTGATCAGTGAAGCCAGGTGGATAGGTAAAGGGCTGGAGATGAAGAAATTTGATAGGAGAGGAGAGTGGATCTTAGGAGAAAGGGAAGGAGGAGGCTTCCCACAAGGAGGTGATAGGCTCCTACCCTGGTTGGGCCTCGCAAAGTGTACCATCCCACACTTATCTACATTAAATTTCATCTGCCATTTTTTCAAACCATTTTTCTAGAGGTAGCTGTTATGTACAGTGGGCCTCCTCTCCACCCCCTCCCCCCCCGCCCCGTTCCAGGGGATGTCTGTTGAGGTGAAGCTAGGATTTTTAGATCCATGGATCTGTTGTATTGTAACTCCTCTCCACACCCTCCCCCCTGCTCCAGGGGATGTCTGTTGAGGTGAAGCTAGGATTTTTAGATCCATGGATCTGTTGTATTGTAACTCCTCTCCACACCCTCCCCCCTGCTCCAGGGGACGTCTGTTTAGGTGAAGCTAGGATCTTTAGATCCATGGATCCGTTGTATTGTCAAAATTTTGATGACATACACGCCCACAGAACTATTTTTTTCTGAGCTCTTGACACTCATTATTAAAATAGGAATTAATACAAAAAGCCAAGAATAATTTTTAGACTTCACACCGTTCCCCTGAATCAACTTCCAAACATGTAATTAAATTCTGTGGTTATTTTGGAATAGACTTGGAACTTGAAGCAGTTGAATATGTAAATGCAGAGCTGAGTAACAGCTGGTGTTCTGATGAAGTTCCTGCCTGTGATTTACAAATTCTACAGAGAGGACAAATAATCTCATTGAGATGTATAGAATTCTTCCTGGCTTCGCAGTCAGGGTGGAGAGATGATGTTTCCTGTGCCTTGGACGTCCAGAGCAGGAGACACTGGCTCACAATAGTGGGTTGGCCATGCAGGACAGTGTGTCTTCACAGATTCAGCATCAGGTTTAACATATTGTGAAATTTGTTGTTTTGTGCCAGCAGTACATTGCAATGTAAAATTAAAAACTATAAATTACAATATGTAATATATATAACATTGAATTAAATAAGTCGTGCAAAAAGAGAGCAAAGAAAAAGAATACTGAGGTAGTGTTCATGGGTTCATTGTCCATTCAGAGATCTGAAGGTGGAGGGGAAAGAGTCTGTTCCTGAAACATTGGGTGTGTGTCTTCAGGCTCCTGTACCTCCTCTCTGATAGTAATAATAAGAAGAGGGCTTGTCCCATGAGAATTTTTCTCAGGGTGGAAATGGCTAATATGAGGGGGAATAACTGTAGGAAAGTATTTGGGGGCAAGAATGTCAGAAGCAGATTTTTTGCACAGAGTGGCGGGTGCATGGGACATCCTGATGGGGTTGGCGGTCGAGGGAAAGTAAATAAATGGTAGCGTAGTAGTTAGTGTAACACTACTCCAGTGCCAACGACCTGGCTTCACTTCAACTGCTTCTGTAAGGAGTTGGCGCATTATCCTGTGACCACATGGGTTTCCTCTGGGTGCTCCAGTTTGGGGATCGCTGTCCCTAAGGAGTTTGCACATTTTCCTGTGACCGTGTGGGTTTCCTCCCACATTGAGAAGATGTACAGGTTGGCAAGTTGATTGGTTACAGGGTGTAATTTGGTGAAGTAGGCTCGTAGGGATGGAAAGACCTGTTAACATGTTGTATCTCTATATAAATAACAAATAAATAAATCAATTCGCCATGACTCGATGGGCTGAATGGCCTGATTCTGTTCATTATGGACTTCCGTCAGCGCTCATCTATTCCACACCCGACTATTTGAAATCTCTGCCTTTGATCCCTCTCTGGAGGGAACAACTGGATGATCCTACCCGCTCCCCAGTACAGTTCTGCACCTTAATTAAATCTTCCTCTGCCTTCCCTGTTTCAAAGTAAAACAAGATGCCCTATCTTTCCTCTACAATCACCCAGAGCCAGTGACATCCTGATAACCCCCTGCACCCTCCCCAGTGCACTCACATCCTTCAGTAGTCAGGATAATGAAAACCTCCCGGCCTCTCCTTCACATCTGCTGACTCAAATAGTTGTAAATGACTTAACAGCATTTTTTTTTAAAACAGAGACATTAAAAAGTTATTAAAATTGAAATAAATCATTCTAAAAAAGTTAGAAAGTATTAATTTTTTAAGAAAGAGAAAAGTTAATTAAAATATCTGTAACTCTAATAAATAATTAAAGATGTCAAGCTAATTCAGGGCAGTGTAATAATGGTAACTTACATTTCCTGACTCTAGATCCAAGACTAGAGCAGGGGATCCCAACCTTCTTAATGCCATGGAACCATTAACCGAAGGGTCCGGGGACACCAGGTTGGCAACCCCTGCTCCAGAATTACATAGAACTTACACCATGGAACAGCACAGAACAGGAACAGGCTATTCAGCCCCCAATGTCTGTGCTATCCATGATGGAATTAAACTAATTCTATATGATCTACATCCCTCCATTCCCATCTGTTCTTGTATCTGTCTATTCTTCAAGGTTCCCATTATTTCTATTTCCACCACCGTTCCGGGCAAATACCATTCCTTATGTAAAAAACATGCCTCCTAAAATCCCTTTATGCTTCTCCCAGTTCACAGTAAACTTACTTCCCTTGGAAACTAACTCTTCCTACCCTATCTGTACATCTTGTAACTTTATATTTTTCTATTAGGTCACCTTTCAACCAGAGATAACAGTCCACATTTGTCTAACATCTCCTTGTAGTTAATACTCTGCAATCCAGTCAGGATCCCAAGCTCTTCTTCACCATCTTCAAAGTCTTCACATTCTTCTTGAAATCCTCTAATTCCACCTGCCTTGCCTGTAATACGTCTTGCTTTGAACTACATACCCTTCAAACCATCCATTGAGAATCATCCTGGTTAGCAATCTGGCTCTATTGGACTCAGTTGACCTAACCTCCACGTTCCCCTCAATTGCTCTACCTGCTGACCCTTTGTCCCTGGGACTCCATTCCCAATCCCATTACTCCCCCGACCTGAATCCATCAGCCCATCATCTCCCTTTCATCTCATTCCACTTGTCATCTACCTGTCTCACCCCTTCCTCTTGCTTTTATAACCTGATGTTCTCATTCTCAACCCAAAACATTAACCATCCCTTTCCTTCCACGGACACTGTCTGACCTGCTGAGTTCCCGATTCAATTACCCGCAGTCTCCTGTGTCCCCGTTCCTTCTGAAACTGTCTCTCACCTCACCATCTCCTCACTAACAGGTCTTTGCTAAACTGGAGGGTAAAGAGAAATAAAAGACTCCCTTTCCACCCCACCCCGACCTGTTAGCCCACCTCAGGTATCCCCCTTCAACAAGTACTGGATCTTTATCCCCGGAAGTCGTTCGTCAATGGAAGGGATGTACGGGGAGGATGGCAAGACATTGAGATTCTGGGGTGCCGACAGGGATGATGTTAACAACTAAAGGTTGGGATTTCTATAGCACCTTTCTGCAACTTCAGGCGATGCAAGGAACAACCAAGGAGACTTTTCTGAAGACTAGGCTTGGTTGTACACAGCAAGATCTGATAAAAAAATATAGGGGATATGTCAGAGGTAGGCTTTTTTTTAACGCAGAGTGGTAGGTGCATGGAATCTGCTAACAGGCAGATACATTGGGGACAGTTAAGGGATGCTTGGATAGGCACGTGGATGATAGAAAAATGGAAGGTCATGTAGGAGGGAAGAGTTAGATTAATCTTAGAGTAGATTAAAATGTTGGCACAACATTGTGTGCCGAAGGGCTAGTATCGTGTTGTAATGTTCTATGTTCTGTAAAGCAAAGTAAATGATTTGCTTGAGTGATTCTGATCAAGGAGCAGGTCCTCGATGAAAAACAGATGAGATCACCATTGTCCCATTTTCTATCTGTGGCATCTCACTGTATATACATTGATAGCTGCCAACTCTATATTGCACAGTAACCACACTTCAAAAGTACACCGGCAGATGCTGGAAATGCAGAGTAACACACACACACAAAATGCTGGAGGAACTCAGCAGGTCAGGCAGCGCCTATAGAGGGAAGAGATGGCCAATCCTTATGAAGGGTCTCAGCCTGAAACATCAACTGTTCATTTCCCTCCTTGTTGGATTAGACTATATATTGTTATTTGTTTCACAGTTTAACATTTTATGCCTGATTGTATTTTATATAATTACCTACAGTATACACAGTACATATAATTCCTCTCGTGCTTTCTCTTTCTGGAAGCTTCTTTGGTATTGCATTATTTGAATAGGGACTATCTGATTGGTTAACAATTATCTATAAATTTGAATGGAATGTCTCTCATTTAAGGTATAAGAAGGCAGAGCACATTGGCTTCCGTCTTTTCCTTCTCCTACTGGACTCTTGCTACTCTCCATTTCCCATTCCTTTGCATTTAGTAAAACAATTCAGTGAAGCAACAAGTTTTACGCCTCTTTCTTGAAAGAACCTGAGATCAAAACACCGGAAAACCAACACCATAGATGCTGCTTGACCTGCTGAGTTCCTCCAGCATTTTTATTTATTTGCTTCCAGTTGCACTGCCCAGCAACCTGTGAAAACCCATATTTAACCCTTACCTAACAAGGGGCCATTTACAATAATCAATTAGCCTGTCCGGTAGGTCTTTGGATGGAGTGAGGAAACCAGAGGGCCTGGAGTAAACCCACGCATTCCATGAGGAAGATGTACAAACTCCTTACAGAGGATGCCAGGATTCAACTCTAAATTACGGACTGCCCTGAACTGTAACATCGTCATGCTAACCACTACTCTACAGTGGGTGGTGGGGTGGAGATACATCTCTACCAAAGGAGGTATAAGGTGCTCCTTCCCTCAGCTAGCCTGCGGGTCACCCTTGGGCAAGGAGCAGCACCTGCTTAGCCCCTGATCAGGGTCACGCGAAGCCATGGAGCAGGTGGTGGACGGTCGTACAAGCAGCTGGTGCAGATCACACGTCCTGGTTGTGCGACCACTGATGCCAAGCAGACAGATCTCTGAAGAGTATAGATAATGGCTGGGATCACCTGTCTTGTAAATACACTGGCTAGAAGAAGGCAATGGCTAACCACTTCTATAGAAAAATTTGCCAAAACAATAATGGTCATAGAAAGACCGTGATCAACCAAGTCAAACGACACAGCACATAATGATGATGATGATGATGACCATAACTGCTCGGATTTTAAATCTTATCTCGCGGATTGGGGTGTCCTGAGGGTATGTAGGATGTTAGAGAAAGGCAGTTCTTTCTTTCATTCATATTTGGAGGACCCTTTCTGTAGCCTTATTGTGCTCAGTTCTGGTTGCCTCACTACAGGAAGGACGTGGAAACCATAGAAAGGGTGCAGAGGAGATTTACAGGGACGTTGCCTGGATTGGGGAGCATGCCTTATGAAAATAGGTTGAGTGAACTTGACCTTTTATCCTTGGAGTGACAGAGGTTGAGAGGTGACCTGATAGAGGTGTATAAGATGATGAGAGGCATTGATCGTGTGGCTAGTGAGAGGCTTTTTCCCAGGGCTGAAATGGCTGCCACAAGAGGGCACAGGTTTAAGGTGCTGGGGAGTACAGAGGAGATGTCAGGGGTAAGTTTTTTATGCAGAGAGTGGTGAGTGCGTGGAATGGGCTGCCGGCGACGGTGGAGGAGGCGGATACGATAGGGTCTTTTAAGAGACTTCTGGATAGGTACATGGAGCTTAGAAAAATAGAGGGCTATGGGTAACTCTAGGTAATTTCTAAGGCAAGGACGTGTTCAGCACAGCTTTGTGGGCCAAAGGGCCTGAATTGTGTGTAGGTTTTCTATGTTTCTATGTTTCTTAGCCTGGACAGGTCAGAAATACATGACCTCCTGTTGTGACGGCATTTCTGTCGACTCTGCTTGACCTGTCACACAAATGCTGGCCCACAATTTTGAACTTCCAGGTGTGGCGTGATGATCTTTCTGAGGATCAGAGCACTTCTCAGGCCTTTCCCTGTGAACCCACCTGCTATGCTCCTCCTGTATTCATGGCTTGGCTGGTTCTACCTTCTCACGCATTCTCACTGTTTACGTTTGGCTTCTAGGCATAAGAGCTTTGTGAATTAACAATGGAGATTGAAGTGCTAATTCATTTATTGACTGTGAGAGAATTGTGTTTCCTTAATTCTGACTTTCACACTGTACACCAAAGAGACTGCTATACTTGCCCACAGTTCCCATTTCAAGATGGGTGTGATATTCTGAAATCACTCAAACAGGGTATGGGTTTGACTAGTCCCCTCTCACCACTTCTCTTCTCCTCTCCTGCCCATCTCCTCCCTCTAGTGCCCCTCCTCCTTGCCCTTTTCCCATGGTCCACTCCCCTCTCCTATCAGATTCTTTCTTCTTCAGCTCTTTACCTTTTCCACCTATCACCTCCCAGCTTCCTACTTACACCTACTTCCCCCCTCACCTGACATCACCTATCACCTGTCAGCTTTTACTCAAATCCAATACCTTCTTATTCTGGCTTCTGCCCCCTTCCTTTCCAGTCCCGAAGAAGGGTCTCAGCCCAAAAAGTCGACTGTTTATTCATTTCCATAGATGCTGCCTGACCTGCTGAGTTCCTCCAACATTTTGTGTGTGTTGCTCTGGATTTCCAGCATCTGCAGAATCTCTTGTGTTATTACCGTGGCTGTGGCTGTCAGCAGTTCCAGGACACCAGTCTTTTTAATTCTCATCCACACCGCTACACTGACCTGTCTATCCTCGGTCTCCTCCATTGCTAGAAGCACCAAGTTCTCCAATTAAAAGCAACCTCTATTTCCTCTCTCTCCTCCTGATCCACTGAACCCATCGCAGCCCACTTCACCTTATTTCTAATCCCTCCACCACCCACTACATCTACCCATCACCCACCCACCCACACACACGCCCACTGGTCCTGTCCCCCTGCCCTCCCCATCTCCGTTATATGGTTCCATGCTCCATCCTCCAGTCCCCTGGCATGGTGAGATGGACTCTTGACCTCACAATCTACTATACCTCATCATGCCCTTGCCCTGCACTATCTCTGTAACAATTCATTTTGTTCGTTTCCCTTGTTCTACCTCCATGCACTGTTGTAATGAATTGATCCGTGTACTAGATGGCATGCAAAACAGTTTTCACTGTACCTTGGTGTACAAGATAATGAGAGACATTGATTGTGTGGATAGTCAGGGGCTTTTCCCCAGGGCTGACATGGCTATCAGGAGAGGGCATAGTTTTAAGGTGCTTGGAAGTAGGTACAGAGGAGATGTCAGGGGTAAGTTTTTTACGCAGAGTGGTGAGTACGTGGAATGGGCTGCCGGCGACACTGGTGGAGGCGGAAATGATAGGGTCTTTCCAGAGACTCCTGGATGGATACATGGAGCTTAGAAAAATAGAGGGCTATGGGTCAGCCTAGGTAGCTCTAAGGTAAGGACATGTTCGGCACAGCTTTGTGGGCCGAAGGGCCTGTATTCTGCTGTTGGTTTTCTATGTTTCTATACGACAATAACAAACCAATTATTTATTTGAATGAAGTATTAAACTTAGTCTGGGTCTTAAATAGATGTTGAAGATTGTAGGCCTCAAGAATATAGAGGAGTATAGCACAGTGCAGGTCCTTTGGCCCAATGTGTGTGTCTAACCTAATTTTAACACACTGAGCTGAGAGCTGGCAGATGAAGCTTAACTTGGAGAAGTGTGAAGTGATTCACTTTGGAAGGTCGAGCTTGAAGACAGAGTACAGGGTTAATGGCAGTATTCTTGGCAGTTGCTGCGTAAGTTGATAGTGTGGTTAAGAAGACATATGGTGTTTTGGCCTTCATTGAGTTCAAGAACTGTGAGCTAATGTTGCAGCTCTATAAAACCCTGGTTAGACAACACTTGAACTATTGAGCTCAATCTGTTTGCCTCCTGTGAGAATAATTTACCAATGTACCTGCCAGATTCCACCATCCTCAGCCCTTTGTTACCTCCACCCATCACCACCCAACTGCTGCTGGTATTTCTATCCTTCCCTCCTCAATCAACCAACCTGTCCTTCACCTACCTATCAATCTCTCTCCTTCCCTCTTCAATCGACCAACCTGTCCTTCATCTATCACGCCTCAATCTCCCTCCTTCCCTCCTCAATCGACCAACCTGTCCTTCATCTATCATGCCTCATTCTCCCTCCTTCCCTCCTCAATTGACCTATCACCCCTCCTTACCTGGATCTATGTATCACCTGTCTGCTCTTGCTCCACCTTCTTCCTTTATACCAGCTAACTCCCCTTCACCTTTCAGTGTTGTGTAAGGTGATGAACACTCAGTGACACTTTGTAAGACCATAAGATATAGGAGCAGAAGTAGGCCATTCAGCCCATCGAGTCTGCTCCGCCATTCAATCATGGGCTGATCCAATTCTTCCAGTCATCCCCACTCCTCTACCTTCTCCCCATTTCCTTTGATTCCCTGGCTAATCAAGAACCTATCTATCTCTGCCTTAAATGCACCCGATGACTTGGCCTCCACAGCCGTTCATGGCAAGAAATTCCACAGATTTATCACCCTCTGACTATAGTAATTTCTCCGCATCTCCATCTAAATGGACGTCCTTCAATCCTCAAGTCGTACCCTCTTGTCCTAGACTCCCCTACCATGGGAAATAACTTTGCCATATCTAATCGCCTTTTAATATTTGGAATGTTTCTATGAGATCCCCCCTCATTCTCCTGAACTGCAGGGAATGTAGCCCAAGAGCTGCCAGACGTTCCTCATACAGTAACCCTTTCATTCATTTATGAGGTACACCTGCTCGTTACTGCAAATATCTAACCAGCCAAACATGTGGCAGCCATTCATTTGCATAAAGTCATGAAGGTATGGTCAAGGGGTTCAGTTCAAACATCAGAATGGGTAAAAAATGTGATCTAAGTGACTTCAACTGTGGAATGATCATTGATTGTTGATGGTTTGAGTATCTCAGAAGTTGCTGATCACCTGGGATTTTCAGTCTCTAGAGTTTACACAGAAGGGTGTGAAAAACAGAAAAACATCCAGTGACTGGCTTTCTGTGGGAGAAAATGCCTTATTAATGAGAGAGGGGTCAGAGGATAATGGCCAGAAGACCATGAACATACATGTAAAGTCAAACCATTGCATGACGTATTGTGAAGCGTCGACTGTTTATTCCTCTCCATAGATGCTGCCTGACCTCCTGAGTTCCTCCAACATTTTGTGCGTGTTGTTCTGAATGATCAGGTATCTTGGTGTAATGAGCTCTTCAGACCTGTGTGGGGCGCTGGAGAACACTGGGCGCTGAATTTTTTATGAGAACCTGAATGGGTTAATTGTTGTTTAACGAGTACTTTTAATTGTTTAGAGATCCTAGTGTTTTTCTTGAGTAATACGGACTCCTGGTGTTTTCTGTTTAAGCTTGTTGAGCTTATTTTGATGGACTTGGGGATTCTGTGTTAATTGTATTACTTAAGAGGATGACGGATTGGCGTTAATCGCAGGGTCCTAGTTTTGAGAATGTTACTTCTTGTGATGTTGCTCCGTCGAGCCACCATTGTCCTTTTCAAATTATAATGAATAAAGTCTGGTCACCAGCTCTATATTGAAGACTGTCTTTCCTCTGCACTTGGGTTCCGACATTGCTAGCTCACGTTGTGACACAGGATCAAATTGTCTTTATTAATCATTCCTATAAAACACACCACAATGTGTTATGAAACAAGAGCCTCTTTATAAGCGCAAGTTCTTATTGAGTTTTATAAAGTGTAACTAAAGTGAAACATAAAGGTGAGAGCATGACTCTTCTATGACGAAAGTCTAACCAGAACATTTATTGACTCGAGGAGCTGCGCATTGTCATGACCTGCTCTCCTTGCTGTGATGTTACCTCTCACGTGCTGATGAAGCCCAAGGCTTAATTTTTAATCATGCGCCCCTCGCTGTTCTGAATAATTTTCTGCGGTGACTCATTCCAGGAAGAGGCAGACTCTGTACACAGCAGGGACGGAGTCATTATAGCTTGGCTTCCTGTGAGGAGCCCGGCATTTGAGCAGAACATCAATTTTTGCCCTGCTTGCCGAGCATTAATGAGAAGCGTGGAGCGGTAGAAATTGAGCAAAAGAGCAGTCACTGTGTCCCCTTATGCAAACAAATAAAATTATTCAAATAAAACGGGGAGAAAGATCCATAGTCACAGAGCACGACACCACAGATAGATGCAACTTCAGGCGTCTGTCCTTTTCCTTTCCAATCCTGATGAAGGTCTCAGCCCAAAACGTTGACTGTTTATTCCTTTCGATAGATGCTGCCTGACCTGCTGAATTCCTTCAGAATTTTTTGTGTGTTGCTCTGGATTTCCAGCATCTATAGTATCTCTTACACTGAAGAAGAGTGACAAAACCTGTATTCCTAAAGCACTTGAGAATGGTGTTGAAATCACTGTGTGCCCCTTGTTGTAATGTACAAAATATATTAACAACCAGCAGAGATAGTGACTGAATTATCTGTTTTTATTATTATCATTATCATCATCATCATCATGATGTACCATATCGCATGACATGGGTAATCATGGTCTTTATGACCATGATCGTTCTTGGCAAATTGTTCTACAGAAGTGGTTTGCCATTGCTTTCTTCTGGGCAGTGTCTTTACAAGATGGGTGACCCCAATCATTATCAATACTCTTCAGAAATTGTGTGCCTGGCATCAGTGGTCGCATCACCAGGACTTGTGATCTGCACCAGCTGCTCATATGACCATCCATCACCTGCTCCCATGGCTTCATGTGACCCTGATCGGGGCTAACAGATGCTAACACCTTGCCCAATGGTGACTTGCTGACTAGTGGAGGGAAGGAGTGCCCTACACCTCCTTTGGTAGAGACATATCTCCACACCACCACCCAGTTCTTTTAATATCACTCTTTGAAAATTAAGGCAAAGAAAATTCCATCTCAAATTATATATACTGCAGATTCTGGAAACATGAAACT
Organism: Mobula hypostoma; assembly: GCF_963921235.1. Lineage (NCBI taxonomy): Eukaryota > Metazoa > Chordata > Chondrichthyes > Myliobatiformes > Myliobatidae > Mobula > Mobula hypostoma. The sequence continues at coordinate 165,929,881 of NC_086098.1, read as the reverse complement.
AAAACAGAAGGTGCAGAGAACACTTGACAGGTCAGGCAGCATCTGTGAGGTAGAGTTCATGTTTCTGGTCAAACTGGGAAAAGTTAGAAACCCAACATGCTTACACTGTGGAGAAATTAAAGGAAGTGTCTGTGATAGGGTGAGACCAAGAGAGACTGAATGACTTCGACAGAGCTAGTGCCAGTTGAGAGAGACAAGGAAGCTAACGAAATTCCCCACTGGCTTTCCACAATTTTTATTGACACACCATAGGCAGTATAGTGTATTTAATATTTCAATAATGGAGATCTCCATCGGTTAGGGTCAACCATAGATATTGCTACTAGCTGTCCAGGTACACAAGCCAGTGCAGTACAATATAGAAAGCAAACTGTTGCCTATGTAGTAAACTCCCCCTCTCCAACCATCTGACGAATCCAAAGGAACAGAAAAGACTGATACAGATTGGCATCAATAATGTCGCTGGTGTTGCCAGTCAATGTTGAACTCAACATAGGACTGCCTTAAGGACTCCAGCCCTGGATTTTTTCCTCGGGGTTTACTCCCAAAGCCCTCCCCATGAGTGGGTATAGCCACAAGGCAGTGGAAGTTTGAAATCAGAGTCTTGTAAACTCTCAGCAGTATATCCTAACCTTTATACTGTATTCTAACAGGCCGCTGGATACTCAGTGGATCCAGAAGGCAGTGATTTCCACAGGACAGCACTCACCATCCCAGTGCAAAAGTTGAACTCTCCTGGCATTGAGGAGCAAGAAGGAAAGGTGATGGAGCTCGAGGGTAACATTCTGTCTTCAACAGAACCCAAATTCAGCAAACTTGGAAAAGTTCGTCCTTCACACACAAGATGAATGAGCTGTCAATAAAACAAAAACATGACCTCCCTCATCTCTTGACCAGCTGTTTTTATATTTAACCCGTTTACAGTCGGAGGATATCAAGGGAAAGGAGCCCAGTTCATGGGAAGTTTTTGTGGATTGTGATGTTGTTCCTGAAGAGTTTTGCAGTGGGGATGTTGCTAGATTGTGACGTTGTGTCATGGTCCCTTCTGGCAATTCCCCCACCTTGCTATTTGCCTCAAGAATTGGGCCTCAATCACCTCAATTAGATTCCAATCATTCCCAGGTTCCACTAACTGCACGCACCTGCTTCCCATCAGAAACGGCAGGATAAAATCCCTGTGACCACAGTAAGAAGCTGCTAGTTTGTTGGTTGACTCTTGTGAGAGTAAACCTTGTTTCCTATTCCTGAGAACTGTTAGTTCTAAGCTTTGCATTGTCTCCTGGATATTGGCTCCCTGTTTGTGGTTGTGCTATGCCTAACGACTCTGCCTCAGCTTCTGTATCCTGCACTTGGGTTTGTCCCTAGCCACGTCCTTGCAACACGTGGTTTCTGAAGAGTTTCAAGGTGGGGATGTTGATAGATTGTGATGTTGTTCCTGAAGAGTTCTGCAGTGGGGGTATTTATAGCCCCTCTGGTGGATGATGATGTGTGCAGAGCCTGCTGTGAGAAGCTCAGTCAATTTAATCAGATCAGAATGAGATACAGAATCAGATTCATGTTTAATATTACTGACCTACAGTATTGTGCAAAAGTCTTGGAGATATATCTAGGGTGTCACAGTACCATATTTCCTCTCTCCTTGCCCCCTTGTTGTTTTGTGACAGCAGTACAATGCAATACATAGAATATGCTATAAATTATAATAAATATATCATTAGACAATATAAAATGGATGTAACAATTAAATAAATAGCACAAAATGAGAGCAAAAATAGTGAGGGGTGTTCATAGGCCATTCAGAAATCTGATGCTGGTAGAGGGGAAGGAGCTGTTCCTCAAATGGTGAGTGTGTGACCTCAGGCTCCTGTACCACCTCCTTGATGGTAGTAATGAGAAGAGGACGTGTCCTGGATGATGAGGGTCCTTAATGATGGATGCCAGCTTCAAAAGGTAATGCATCAAAAAGGTAGCATCCATCATTAAAGATGCTGGCTTCTTGAAGCATCACCTATTGAAGATGAACTTGGTGATGAGAAGGCTAGTGTCCATGATGGAGATGGATGAGTTTACAAGCCTCTGTTGTTTTTTCCAGTTCTGTGCAGTGACCGCCCCCCCCCCCCACTCCATACCGGATGGTGATAACTCAGAGGAGGTATGTGGTGGGGATGTTAGGACTACCCCCCCCCCCGATGCAGATGATCATGTGTGTAGTTATGCATACGAACTGAAGCTTGGACTTCAAAGCCTGCTTTGAGAAGCTGTACCTTAATCAAATGCTATAATATGAGTGGAAAATATCCTGGAAGTGTTGTAAACTTGATTTATTTATGGAGTAAATAGATAGATAGATTGTTAAATAAATGGACATGCATAAGAAATAGGACCAGGAGTAGGCCATCTGGCCCATTGAGCCTGCCCCGCCATTGAATAAGATCATGGCTGATCTGTCTGTAAACTCAGCTCCATCTACCTGTCTTTTCCCCATAACCCTTAATTCCCTTACTGTGTAAAAACCTATCTAACTGTATCTTAAATATACTTAGTGAAGAAGCCTCCACTGCTTCCCTGGGCAGAGAATTCCACAGATTCACCACTCTCTGGGTAAAACAGTTTCTCCTCATCTCCATCCTAAATCTTCTCCCCTGAATCTTGAAGCAATGTCCCCTAGTTCTAGTCTCATCTACCAATGGAAACAACTTTCCTACTTCTATCTTGTCTATCCCTTTCAAAATTTCTTATGTTTCTATAAGATCCCCTCTCATTCTGAACTCCAGAGAGTACAGTCCCAGGCGACTCAATTGCTCCTCATAGGTTAACCTCTTCATTCCTGGAATCAACCTGGTGAACCACCTCTGCACTGCCTCCAAAGCCAGTATATCCTTCCTCAATTATGGAGACCAGAACTGCACGCAGTACTCCAGGTGCGGCCTCACCAGTACCTTATATAACTGCAGCATAACCTCCCTGCTCTTGAATTCAATCCCTCTAGCAATGAAGGCCAACATTCCGTTTGCCTTCTCAATAACCTGTTGTACCTGCAAGCCAACTTTTTGCGATTCATGCACAAGCACTCCCTAGTCCCTCTGCATAACAGCATGCTGCAATCTTTCACCATTTAAATAATAATCTGCTCTTTTACTATTCCTTCCAAAGAGGATGATCTCACATTTACTAACGTTGTATTCCCAGCCCTTGGCCCACTCACTTAACCAATCTATATCCCTCTGCAGACTCTCCACATCCTCTCAACAAACAAATAATAACTAAAAAGTGAAAATGCCCCAGAAGTGTTGTAAGTTCAGGATGATCTGGAGGGGAATTTGACAGGGTGCATGGTTCCTTCCACAGAGGCTACACTGAGGGATGATGAGCTGTCAGCTACCTCTCTCCACACATTCTCACTCCACAGAGAATTCCCATTCTCATTTTTACACAGGCAAAGTCAGGCCCTGAAAATGTAACATCTCATTCTAATAAAGATGAAACAAGATTGGCTTTATGTATATGGAAACAGTGAACTGGGTTGTTTGTGTTGATGACCAACACAATCCAATGTGTGCTGGGGGCAGCCTGCAAGCGTCGCCATGCTTTCAGTGCCAACACGGCATGCCCAGACGTACCAACTCTAACCTGTACATCTTTTTTAATCGGGAGGAAACCTACACAGTCAAGATGAGGACATATGAGTTCCTTACAGTCTGCGGTGGGAATTGAACCAGTATTGCAGACGTTCTGTGAATCGTGTGGCTACAATGATTCCCCTCCATGCTACACGTCACTTATAATAACATCAGCACCAGGGCTGAGTCATAGAGTCCTACAGACCATTCCACACAACTCATTTTGGATAATTCCCATCTAAAATAATCCCAGTTGTTCACTTTGGGCCCATATCCCTCTAAACCAGGGGTTCCACCCTTAATGCCATGGAGTCTTACCATTAACTGAGGGATCTGTGGATCCCAGGTTGGGAACCTCTGCTCTAAACCTTTCCTAAACATGTACCTGTCCAATGGTCTTCTAACGTAGCAGCTCCGTAGTGTAGAGGTTATCACAGCACCAGCAACCCAGGTTCAATTGCACTGCTCTCTGTGAGGAGTGTGTACCTTCTCCCCGTGAACTGTCTGGGTTTCCTCAGGGTGCTACGGTTCCCTCCCACAATCCAAAGATGTACAGGTTAGTAGGTTAATTGGGCAGCACAGGCTAGTTGAGCCAGAAGGGCCTCTGTAACCATGTTGTATCTCTAAATAAATATCATAATTGTACCCACCTCTACCATTTCTTCTGGTAGCCTGCTCCATATATAAGACCATAAGGCCGTAAGATATAGGAACAGAATGAGGCAATCTGGCCCATCAAGTCTGCTCTGCCCTCTGCCTTCCCACTCAATGACTTGGTTTCCACTGCCACCTGTGCCAATGAATTCCACAGCTTTACCACCCTCAGGCTAAAGAAATTCTTCATCTACATTCTGAATGCTCAACACTCTCTTTTGAGGCTGTGCCCTTGGGTCCTAGACTTCCCCACTATAGGAACCATCCTCTCCACATCCACTCTACCTAGGCCTTTCAACTTTCAATAGATTTCAATGAGACTTCCCCTCCCCCATTCTTCTAAATTCCAGTCAGTACAGGCCCAGGGCTATTTATTCCACCTTGTGCATAAAGAAGTTACCCCACAAGTCCCTCACCTTAATCTGATATCCTTCAGCTCACTGTACTGAGCTGGTGGTGATCACAGTCCAACCATTTTGTTTGCCTGTCTGGGTATTGACCCTGAGAACTCTGATATCCCGCACGTGTGCTCACCCCGATCTGTACGTGTGACACAGATCTCACCGCAGTCCTTATTACAGTATTCCCCCAAAACTTACAGCAGATTTCCATCCCTGGAGGGGTTACAGAACGAAACGGAGCTTTGTCAGTTTTATTCAAATTCCTGGTTGAGTTTTTAAAAGATTTTAAAGATTAGCTCTATTTTGCCTCACATCCATTCAAACATACAGTGAAGTGCGTTGCTTGCGCCATCTTGATTAGTGATCGCTGGATCTATAAAGCAATGATACTAAACACTACGCAACCGTGCCTCCACCGAGCTGCCGTGACAGGCCTTTGGATCAAAGATATCAAACTCTGGCTAGTAGTCCTGTGACCTAACCACTGTGCTGCCCACCGCTAATGTCCACCATACTGAGACTCACAGAACTGGAGGGATGAGGGGCTGTTCACACCCAAACATCAGGCATAGAATGTTTTGTTTCATTGTTTACGTGTGTATGGGGTGGCCAGGGAGGGGGTAGAACCCCTGGTGAAGGGGCAGCTCGTTCACCTTTGATCCCCACCTGACACTTAACTCTCACCTGTGGCTCCAAGTAGCAGTTTGCAAGTGACAGCAGCCACACCCCAGTACACCGCTTCGACAGGTGAGCTAAAGCACGCGAGGGAAACCGGGGGGCCTCATATTCAGAATCAGAATCAGAATCCTTTATTATCGCCAAGTATGTGGACACATACAGGGAATTTGATGCTGGTTTCCCTGAGCTCTCGCTGTACAGAATCAAAAAGCAAACAAAACAATAGTGCAAATAACCGTGAACTATATACAGTGAGGTACACCTGTGTATGTACAGGTGGACTTGGTTTATAATAGACTAAAATTCAAGTGTTCATAAGACTGATGGCATATGGAAAGGAACTGTTCTTGTACCTGTTTGTCCTGGCATACAGTGATCTAAAGCGCCTACCAGAAGGAAGGAGTTGGAACAGGTGATGTCCAGGGTGTGATGGGTCTACAATGATGCTGCTTGCTCGCTTCCTGACTCTAGATGTATATAAGTCCTGGATCGAGGGCAGCTTCACACCAATAATCCTTTCCGCAGCCCTGACGGTCCTTTGGAGTCTATTCTTATCTTGTTTGGTAGCTGATCCAAACCAGACAGTGATGGACGAACAGAGAACAGACTGGATTATTCCTGAATAGAATTGAATCAGCAGCTCCTGAGGCAGGTTGTACTTCCTGAGTTGACATAGGAAATACAACCTCTGCTGAGCCTTTTTGATAAGAGTGTCCATGTTGGGTGTCCACTTCAGGTCCTGGGAGATTGTGACACCCAGAAACCTGAAGGTCTCCACAGCAGAGACAATACTGTTGAGTATAGTGAGTGGGGGACTCCTCCTGAAGTCCACTGTCATCTCCACAGTCTTGAGCGTATTTAGCTCCAGATTGTTCTGACCACACCAGAGGGCCAGCCGTTCCACCACCCGTCTGTATGCAAACTCATCACCGTCTCGGATAAGGCCAATGACAGTTGTGTCGTCTGCAAACTTCAGGAGTTTAACAGATGGATTCTGTGAGGTGCAGTCATTAGTGTAAAGGGAGAAGAGCAGTTGGGAGAGCACACATCCCTGGGGAGCACTGGTACTGATTGTCCGGGTGTTAGAAATGATTCTTCCCAGCCTCACTTGCTGCACCCCAGTGAGGTAGGGCCATACGTGTCTTAGCATGTGAAGTCAGCTCTGGCAGACTGGGCCGATGAGATCTACAGTGAGATCCAACAGACAGGACGGCCATTCTGCAACACCTCATGGACAACAAAGGGCATGACAAGGCACAGAAGATGTCATGGTCATCCACTGCAACCAGGGAAGACCCCAGTTCGTGACAACTACTCGTACCACTGTACGCGGGCATCTGAGGCCAAGAGAGTGAAACTGCCCCAGTGCAAAAGCTTTTCCATTTTAAAAACTCTCCCGCACAGGTCTTCTGTCATTATCGAACCTCAGTAATATATTTAGGACAAGATTGAGCAATGAGGAAGGGTTAATTAGCAATCTTGTCGTGAGAGGCCCCTTGGGTAAGAGTGACCATAATATGGTGGAATTCTTTATTAAGGTGGAGAGTGACATAGTTAATTCAGAAACAAAGGTTCTGAACTTAAAGAGGGGTAACTTTGAAGGTATGAGACGTGAATTAGCTAAGATAGACTGGCAAATGACACTTAAAGGATTGATGGTGGATATGCAATGGCTAGCATTTAAAGATCGCATGGATGAACTACAACAATTGATCATCCCAGTTTGGCAAAAGAATAAATCAAGGAAGGTAGTTCACCTGTGGCTGACAAGAGAAATTAGGGATAGTATCAATTCCAAAGAAGAAGCATACAAATTAGCCAGAAAAAGTGGCTCACCTGAGGACCGGGAGAAATTCAGAGTTCAGCAGAGGAGGACAAAGAGCTTAATTAGGAAGGGGAAAAAAGATTATGAGAGAAAACTGGCAGGGAACATAAAAACTGACTGTAAAAGCTTTTATAGATACGTAAAAAGGAAAAGACTGGTAAAGACAAATGTAGGTCTCCTACAGACAGAAACAGGTGAATTGATTATGGGGAGCAAGGACATGGCAGACCAATTGAATAATTACTTTGGTTCTGTCTTCACTAAGGAGGACATAAATAATCTTCCAGAAATAGTAGGGGACAGAGGGTCAAGTGAGATGGAGGAACTGAGCGAAATACATGTTAGTAGGGAAGTGGTGTTAGGTAAATTGAAGGGATTAAAGACAGATAAATCCCCAGGGCCAGATGATCTGCATCCCAGAGTGCTTAAGGAAGTAGCCCAAGAAATAGTGGATGCATTAGTGATAATTTGTCAAAACTCGTTAGATTCTGGACTAGTTCCTGAGGATTGGAGGGTGGCTAATGTAACCCCACTTTTTAAAAAAGGAGGGAGAGAGAAACCGGGGAATTATAGACCGGTTAGCCTAACGTCGATGGTGGGGAAACTGCTGGAGTCAGTTATCAAAGATGTGATAACAGCACATTTGGAAAGCGGTGAAATCACCGGACAAAGTCAGCATGGATTTGTGAAAGGAAAATCAGTCTGACGAATCTCATAGAATTTTTTGAGGATGTAACTAGTAGAGTGGATAGGGGAGAACCAGTGGATGTGGTATATTTGGATTTTCAAAAAGCTTTTGACAAGGTCCCACACAGGAGATTAGTGTGCAAACTTAAAGCACACGGTATTGGGGGTAAGGTATTGATGTGGATAGAGAATTGGTTAGCAGACAGGAAGCAAAGAGTGGGAATAAATGGAACCTTTTCAGAATGGCAGGCAGTGACTAGTGGGGTACCGCAAGGCTCAGTGCTGGGATCCCGGTTGTTTACAATATATATTAATGACTTGGATGAGGGAATTAAATGCAGCATCTCCAAGTTTGCGGATGACACGAAGCTGGACGGCAGTGTTAGCTGTGAGGAGGATGCTAAGAGGATGCAGGGTGACTTGGATAGGTTGGGTGAGTGGGCAAATTCATGGCAGATGCAATTTAATGTGGATAAATGTGAAGTTCTCCACTTTGGTGGCAAAGATAGGAAAACAGATTATTATCTGAATGGTGGCCGATTAGGAAAAGGGGAGGTGCAACGAGACCTGGGTGTCATTATACACCAGTCATTGAAAGTGGGCATGCAGGTACAGCAGGTGGTGAAAAAGGCGAATGGTATGCTGGCATTTATAGCGAGAGGATTCGAGTACAGGAGCAGGGAGGTACTACTGCAGTTGTACAGGGCCTTGGTGAGACCACACCTGGAGTATTGTGTGCAGTTTTGGTCTCCTAATCTGAGGAAAGACATCCTTGCCATAGAGGGAGTACAAAGAAGGTTCACCAGATTGATTCCTAGGATGGCAGGACTTTCATATGAAGAAAGACTGGATGAACTAGGCTTGTACTTGTTGGAATTTAGAAGATTGAGGGGGGACCTGATTGAAACGTATAAAGTCCTAAAGGGATTGGACAGGCTAGCTGCAGGGGGATTGTTCCCGATGTTGGGGAAGTCCAGAACGAGGGGTCACAGTTTGAGGATAAAGGGGAAGCCTTTTAGGACTGAGATTAGGAAAAACTTCTTCACACAGAGAGTGGTGAATCTGTGGAATTCTCTGCCACAGGAAACAGTTGAGGCCAGTTCATTGGCTATATTTAAGAGGGAGTTAGATATGGCCCTTGTGGCTACGGGGATCAGGGGGTATGGAGGGAAGGCTGGTGCAGGGTTCTGAGTTGGATGATCAGCCATGATCATAATAAATGGTGGTGCAGGCTCGAAGGGCCAAATGGCCTACTCCTGCACCAATTTCCTATGTTTCTATGTTTCTATTGGATAGATTTTTTGTATAGAAGGGGGAATCAAGGGTCATGGGGAAAAGGCAGGTAGGTGGAGATTGGTCCATGGCCAGATCAGCCATGAAGTTACCGAACGGCAGAGCAGGCTCGACAGGCCAGATGGCCTACTCCTCCTCCTGTTCTTATGTTCTTATGTATGGAGATTTGACATGACATCAAAAACCCTGACAAACTTCTATAGATGTGTTGTGGAAAGTGTGCTGACTGGCTGCATTACAGCCTGGTATGGGAACACCAATGCCTTTGAGCAGAAAATCCTAGTAGATTCGGCCCAGTACAACACGTGTAAATTCCTCCAAACCGTTGAGCACATCTGCATGAAACACTGTCGTAGGAAAGCAGCATCCATCATCAGAGACCCCCACCACCCAGGCCATGATCTTTTCTCACTGTTGCCATCAGGTAAAAGGTACAGGTACATCAGGACTTGCACCATCAGATTCAGGAATGGTTACTACCCCTATTGACCAGGCTCTTTTTAAAAAAAAGGGGATAACTACACTCATCTATTGAGATGTTGCCACAACCGATATTCTCACTTTAAGGACTCTTTATCTTGTTATTTCATACTCTTGTTATTTATTGGTATTTATTTATAGTTGCATTTCAATAGTTTGTTGTCTTCTGTGCTCTTGCTCTTTAATTGATCCTGTTTACAGTGGCTATTTTATGGATTTTCTGAGTGTGCCCGCAGGATAGCCTCTTTTCATTGTTAATGTCAGGAAGGAGATACAGAAGCCTGAAGGTACAAGGGAATATTTTCTTTCCCTCTGCCATCTGATTTCTAAATGGACATTGAACCCATGACCACTACTTCAGTACTTCTTGTATTTCTGTTTTTGCATTACTTATTTTAATTTAACTATTTAATATTAACTATTTATACTTACTGTAATTAATGGTTTTTCTATATACCATGTATTGCACTGTCCTATTGCTGCAAAGTTAACAAATTTCACGGTGACGTTAAACCTGGCTCTGATTCTGAGGAGAAAGAATCTCTGGGTTGTACGTGGTGACATGTATGTACTCTGATCATAAATTTTACTTGGAACTTTGCTTTGAGACATGTTAAGGGAAAAGGCATTACAAGGGACAAAGTCGGTCCTCTGGAATATCAGAATGGTAATCCATGTGTGGAATCAAAAGAGAGGGGGGAGATCTTTAATAATTTTTTTGCATCTATATTTACTCAAGAGATGGACACAGGGTCTATAGAACTGAGACAAAGCAGTAACAACTTCATGGACTCCATACAGATTACAGAGGAGGAAGTGTTTGCTATCTTGAGGCAATTTAGAGTGGATAAATCACCAGGGCCTGACAAGATGTTCCCTTGGATCCTATGGGATGCAAGTGCAGAAATTGCCAGGGACTGAGCAGAGATATTTAAATCACCCTTGGCAACAGGTGAGGTACCAGAGGATTGGAGGATAGACAATGTTGTTCCGCTATTTAAGAAAGGCTCTAAAAATAAACCAGGAAATTATAAGCTGGTGAATATGATATCAGTTGTGGGAAAGTTATTAGAAGGTATTCTAAGGGACCAGATATATGAGTATTTGGACACAGATAGACTCTGTGTCCATCTCCTGAGCAAATACAGATGCAAAAGTAATTATTAAAGATCTCCCCTCTCTCCTTTGATTAAGGATATTCAGCATGGTTTCATGCATGGTAGGTCATGTCTAACCAATCTTTTAGAGTTTTTTGAGGAAGTTACCAGGAAAGTGGATGAAGGCAAGACCGTGAATGTTGTCTACATGGACTTTAGCAAAGGGTTTGAAAGGTCTCACATGGGAGGTTGATCAGAAATGTTTAGTCGCTCGGCGGTAAAGGTGAGGTTATAAATTGGATTAGACACTTGCTTTGTGGGAGAAGCTGGAGAATGGTAGTAGGTGGTTGCCTCTTTGACTGGAGGCTTATGACTGATGGCATGCTGCAGAGATCAGTGCTGGGTCCTTTGCTATTTGTCACCTATATCAGTGAACTGGATGATAACTGTATCATCAAATTTGCAGATGACACCAAGACTGAGGTTGCAGTGAACAGCGAGGAAGGCTGTCATGGCCTGCAGGGGGATTTGGATGAGCTGGAAAAATGGGTTGAAACGGGTCAGATGGAATTTAATGCAGACAGGTGTGAGGTGTTGCACTTTGGTAGGACCAACCAGGGTAGGTCTTGCACAGTGAACGGGAGGGCAAAGTGCTGGAGCAAAGGGATCTGAGACTACAGGTCCATTGAAAGTCACAGGTAGATAGGGTCGTAAAGAAAGCTCTGGTACGTTGGCCTTCGTAAGTCAATGAAGGCCAGGAGATGGGGCATTATGTTGAAGTTGTATAAGACACTGATGAGGCATAATTTGGAGTATTATGTGAAGTTCTGGTAACCTATCTACAGGAAACGTATAAATAAGTTTGAAAGAGTGTAGAGAAAATTTACAACGATGTTGCCAGGTCTAGAGGACCTGAGTTATGAGTAAAGATTGAATAGGTTAGAACTTTACTTTTTGGAATGTAGAAGGTTGAGAGGAGATTTGATAGAGGTATACAAAATTATGAGGGGTATAGATAGGGTAAATGCAAGCAGGCTTTTTCCACTGAGGTTCGGGGTTGGGGGGGAGGAATGACAACCAGAGGTCATGGGTTAAGGGTGAAAGGTGAAAAGTTTAAGGGGAACATGAAGGATAACTTCTTCACTCAGAGGGCCGTGAGAGTGTGGAATAAGCAGCCAGCACAAGTGGTGCATATGAGCTTGAACTTAATGTTTAAGAGAAGTTTGGATAAGTACATCGGTGGTTGGAGTATGGAGGGCTATGGTCCCCGTGCAGATCAATTGGAGTATCCAGTTTAAATGATTCAGCATTGACTAGATGGGCCAAATGGTCTGTTTCTGTGCTGTTGCTTTCTTGACACCATTGTGCCAGACTGATGACTTCTCCTCTGTAGGCTGCCTTGTTATTATTTGAGACTAGGCCAGTCATTGTAGTGTTGTTGGCAAATTTAATCAGCAGATTGGAACTGTGGGTGGCAACACAGTCATGGGTATACAGTGAGTAAGGAGGGGGCTTAGGACACAGCCCTGAGGGGCACCTGTGTTGAGGGTCAGAGGGGCAGAGGTGAGGGAGCCCACTTGAAGTTGAACTGGAGAATGTCATTCAGCCCCTTGAGCCGAGAAGTAGCTTTGGACTAATCATCCCATTTACCCTGCCTTTACTTACTCCCTTATACCTAACAGAAGTCCACCGCTCACACTGTTGAAATCATCCAGTAAGCCTCAAATTCCAAATATCCACAGGAGACAAAATTCTATACTTTTATTAATAATCCAATGTTCAAAATTTCAAATTAAGTTTATTACCTAAGTTTGTATACTATAGACAATAGGTGCAGGAGTAGGCCATTCGGCCCTTCAAGCCAGCACTGCCATTCACTGTGATCATGGCTGATCATCCACAATCAGTATCCAGTTCCTGCCTTATCCCCATAACTTTTGATTCTGTTATCTTTAAGAGCTCTATCCATCTCTTTCTTGAAAGCATCCAGAGACTTGGCCTCCACAACCTTCTGGGGCAGAGCATTCCATATCTCCACCACTTCCTGGGTGAAAAAGTTTTTCTTCAACTCCGTTCTAAATGGCCTACCCCTTATTCTTAAACTGTGGCCTCTGGTTCTGGACTCACCCAACATGCTTCCTGCCTCCAGCGTGTCCAATCCCTTAATAATCTTATATGTTTCAATAAGATCCCCTCTCAGCCTTCTAAATTCCAGAGTATACAAGCCCAGTTGCTCCAATCTTTCGACATATGACAGTCCCACCATCCCGAGAATTAACCTTGTGCACTCCCTCAACAGCAAGAACGTCCTTCCTCAAATTTGGAGACCAAAACTGCACACAGTACTCCAGGTGTGGTCTCACCAGGGCCCTGTACAGCTGCAGAAGGACCTCTTTGCTCCTATACTCAACTCCCCTTGTTATGAAGGCCAGCATGTCATTAGCTTTCTTCACTGCCTGCTGTACTTGCATGCTTGCTTTCAGTGACTGACGCACAAGAACACCTAGATCTCGTTGTACTTTCCCTTTTCCTGACTTGACTCCATTTAGATAATCTGCCTTCCTGTTCTTACCACCAAAGTGGATAACGTCACATTTATCCACATTAAACTGCATCTGCCATGCATCTGCCCACTCACCCAGCCTGTCCAAGTCACCCTGCATTCTCATAACATCCTCCTCACATTTCACACTGCCACCCAGCTTTGTGTCATCGGCAAATTTGCTAATGTTACTTTTAATTCCCTCATCTAAATCATTAATATATATCGTAAACAGCTGCGGTCCCAGCACTGAACCCTGCGGTACCCCACTGGTCACTGCCTGCCATTCCGAAAGGGACCCATTAATCGCTACTCTTTGTTTTCTGTCAGCAAGCCAATTTTCAATCCATGTCAGTACTCTGCCCCCAATACCATGTGCCCTAATTTTGCCCACTAATCTCCTATGTGGGACTTTACCAAAGGCTTTCTGAAAGTCCAGGTACACTACATCCACTGGCTCTCCCTTGTCCATTTTCATAGTTACATCCTCAAAAAATTCCAGAAGATTAGTCAAGCACGATTTCCCCTTCATAAATCCATGCTGACTTGGACCGATCCTGTTACTGCTATCCAGATGTGTCGTAATTTCATCTTTTATAATTGACTCCAGCATCTTTTCCACCACCGATGTCAGGCTAACCGGTCTATAATTCCCTGTTTTCTCTCTTCCTTCCTTCTTGAAGAGAGGGACAACATTAGCCACCCTCCAATCCACAGGAACTGATCCTGAATCTATAGAACATTGGAAAATGATTACCAATGCGTCCACGATTTCTAAAGCCACCTCCTTAAGTACCCTGGAATGCAGACCATCAGGTCCCGGGGACTTACCAGCCTTCAGACCCAACAGTCTATCCAACACCATTTCCTGCCTAATATAAATTTCCTTCAGTTCATCCATTACCCTAGGTCCTTTGGCCACTATTATAGCTCTAGGAGATTGTTTGTGTCTTCCCTAGTGAAGGCAGATCCGAAGTACCTGTTCAACTCGTCTGCCATTTCCTTGTTCCCTGTAATAAATTCACCCGCTTCTGTCTTCAAGGGCCCGATTTTGGTCTTAACTATTTTTTTCCTTTTCACATACCTAAAGAAGCTTTTACTATCCTCCTTTATATTCTTGGCTAGTTTACCTTCGTACCTCATTTTTTCTCCACGTATTGCCTTTTTAGTTACCTTCTGTTGCTCTTTAAAAATTTCCTAATCCTCCGGCTTCCCACTTGTCTTTGCTATGTTATACTTCTCTTTTATTTTTATACTGTCCATTACTTCCCTTGTCAGCCACGGCCTCCCCTTACTCCCCTTAGGATCTTTCTTCCTCTTTGGAATGAACTGATCCTGCACCTTCCACATTATTCCCAGAAACACTTGCCATTGCTGTTCCACTGTCATCCCTGCTAGGGTAATGTTCCATTGAACTTTGGCCAGCTCCTCCCTCATAGCACCATAGTTCCCTTTGTTCAACTGTAATACTGACACTTCCGAGTTTCCCTTCTCCCTCTCAAATTGTAGATTAAAACTTATCATATTATGGTCACTACCTCTTAATGGCTCCTTTACCTCGAGGTCCCTGATCGAATCCGGTTCATTGCACAACACTAAATCTAGAATTGCGTTCTCTCTAGTAGGCTCCAGTACAAGCTGTTCTAAGAATCCATCTCGGAGGGACTCCACAAACTCCCTTTCTTGGGGTCCAGTACCAACCTGATTCCTCCAGTCTACCTGCATGTTGAAGTCCCCCATAACAACTGTAGCATTACCTTTGCAACATGCCAATTTTAACTCTTGCTTCAACTTACACCCTACATCCATACTACTGTTTGGGGGCCTGTAGTTAACTCCCATTAGGGTCTTTCTACCCTTAGAATTTCTCAGTTCTATCCATACTGACTCCACGTCTCCTGATTCTATGTCCCCCCTTGCAAGGGACTGAATATCATTCCTCACCAACAGAGCCACCTCACCCCCTCTACCCATCAGTCTGTCCTTTCAATAGGGCATATACTCCTGAATATTCATTACCCAGGCTCTGTCCACTTGAAGCCATGTCTCTGTTATTCCCACAACATCATACTTACCAATTTCCAACTGAGCCTCAAGCTCATCTACTTTATTTCTTATACTCCGTGCATTCATATGTAATACTGTATGTCACCCTGAGATTCATTTTCTTGCAGCCATTCACAGGGAAATAAAGACATGCAAAAGAATTTATGAAAAACTCTGCAGAGACAATGACTGGCAAAGAACCAATGTGCAAAAGAAGACAAGTCCCAATGGTAGTAGTGAGAAGACACCATGGCCTGGATGGTGGGATCCTTGATGTTGACCGCTACTCTCTTGTGACAGTGCTCCATGTTGATGTGATCAATGATGGGGAGGGTTTTCCCTGTGAGGGACAGTTGTACAAAAAATGTGCCGTCTAAATGGATTGGCTCCAATTTAGATGGTTTCTGGATCTGAATTCACTCCTACACGGTGGTGTAAATGTTTCTGCTAAGTACTTAAGAGGAAATAACTGATGGAGTTTGCGAATATGGACAAATCAGTAAGCGCCACAGAAAGTGAGACTGTATTTCACACCGGCAGTTCTTTGCAGTGTTCTCAATGCGATTGGCGCATCCCAAATGGAAATGCGATTCCCAATGGGATCACTGATTCTACAATGGATGTTTCCTGTAAGTGAAGAGAATTCCATCACATTCCAGACTTCACAAACCAGAGAAAACCTGCAGATGCTAGAAATCCAAGCAACACACACAAAATGCTGGAGAAACTCAGCCTTCATCAGGCTCTCAGCCCAAAACATTGACTGTTCTCTTTTCCATGGATGCTGCCTGGCCTGCTGGGTTCCTCCAGCATTTTGTGTGTGTTGCACATTCCAGATTTGTAGTCTGCAGACGGTGAAAAGCCCTTGTGTCATCAAGAAACGTGTGGCACATGACAAGGAAACCAAGATTTGACTAACTCATGTCATTGCCATTGTATATTGATGTGGAGACCCTCGGGATATTGATTCAATGGTAATGCTGTTGGAAGTCAAGGATGGTTGATGAGATTCCTATGGTAAGTATTGGAGAATTTTACTCCTGTTTGAAATTCACCATCTATAAATCCTCACAGTGGAATAGACCTATACTGACGTCAAACAGTACACTGTGGTGACTCCCTGAATGATTGGTAAGGGTCTCTCACATTTACCTTCGTTCTGACACAAGTCATGGGGCCTCCAACCAGGACAGAACAACCCTTGGAAAATTAAGGGCTAAACCAGTTCCTCTTGCAGTGGGCAAGAGAGGGATCCATGGTTGTCCCTCTAAGTATGTCATTATGAATATTTTCTCATTTAGGGGGCAGATCGAATTGATCTCTACTACCTGAACAGCATTATGTTCTTTCTTTGCTCCTTTCTGTTTTAGCTCAGTGCTGACTGACAAATTAGCCGGCAAAATTCTGCCCTAGGGAGCGAACTGTCATTGTGAGTAACTTCACAACCAAGTTTGGTTTTAGAGTAGTTTTACTTCCAACAGCAGCCAACTCACAGCCCTGAGGGGGGGAGGTTCAGGATGGGGTGACAATTATTCATTAGCTTGACTTCTGACTAATCTGTAGGAATGTCACACATTGATAGATACAAGGATGCCAGTCTTTAACTCTCTTTCTGATATTGGGGTTTATGTACCACTTTGTCATCTTCTGAAGCCCAACACCCCTATGGGGACATTGGCTGCCAACAGCAGCTTGCTGAAGTCCTTTGTCCTGGGCTGAAGTTTGATCAGCCTTGGGGCTTCCTCGTTCACTGCACAACTTTATATGGTATTTAGGCAAAGATTCTTCCCTCCCCAGGGATGAAGTCTTTGGAGCTTCTGTTGGTGTTTCTGTAGCTCTGGGCTTTTACAGTCCTCCTACTTTCACAGTCAGGATCGAGACTGTCCATGGCAAGGTTTTATTTACCACATGGAAGATAAAATGGAGCTGCTTAGTACTGAGGGAGAGGTGCAATGTTATGGAGTGCTCAGGCGGGAAAGCAGCATTCATTATCAAGGAATTCCACTATCCAGGTTGTGCTGTCTTCTCCCTGCTGCCATCAGGAGCCTCAGGTCCCACACCACCAGGCTCAGGAACAGTTATTACCCCTCAATCATCAGGTCCCACACCACCAGGTCCAGGAACGGTTATTACCCCTCAGTCATCAGGTCCCACACCACCAGGTCCAGGAACAGTTATTACCCCTCAGTCATCAGGTCCCACACCACCAGGCTAGGAACAGTTATTAGCCCTCAGTCATCAGGTCCCACACCACCAGGTCCAGGAACAGTTATTAGCCCTCAGTCATCAGGCTCTCGAACCAAAGGGGCTAACTTCACTCAACTTTACTCATCTTAACACTGACCTGTCCAGAACCTATGGACTCGCTTTCAACGACTGTTCATCTCATGTTCTATTTATTACTTGTCTATCAATCCATCTATTTATTATTATCATTATTATTTCTCTTTATTCTCTCTTTTTGTATTTGCACAGTCTGTTGGCTTTTGGGTGTTTGTACTTCTTATTGGGGTGGTTTTTCATTGATTGTATTATGTTTGTATCTATTGTGATAAAATTAATCTCAGGGTCGTATATGGTGATATATATGTACTTGGATAATAAACTTACTTTGAACTTTGATGAATTGACTTTAGGAAACTTTTTGAATGAGAGCCTCCCTTGTCCCAGAGACTCATTTAGACGATAGGATGGTAAACTGGAAAGTTGGTTTATTATTGTCACATGTACCGAGGTACAGTGACAAACTTTGTCTTGCACTCCATCTGTGTTCATTTCCTCCCATCAGTACACTGAGGTAGTACAAAGTAAATCAATAATAGAATGCAGAAGAAAGTGTTACAGTTACAGAGAAAGCGCAGTGCAGGGAACCATTAAGGTGCAAGGCCACAACGAGGTTGATTGTGAGGTCAAGAGTCCATCTTAATGGGCTAGGGTATCAGTCGATAGTCTGATGGAAGCTGTCCTTGAGGCTGAGGGACGTGCTTTCTGGCTTTTGTATTTTCTGCCCAATGGGAGAGGGGAGAAGAGAGAATGTCCGGGTGGGTGAGTCTTTGATTGAGCTAGCTGCGTTCCTGAGGCAATGAGAAGCATAGACAGAGTGCCCGGTTTCCATGATGGGCTGAGCTGTGTTGACAATGCTCTGCAGTTTATAGCAGTCACGGACAGAGCAGTGGACGTATCAAGCGATGATGCATCTGATTTGAATACTTTCTATGGTCCAACAATAACAACTGGTGTGACTTCTTTAGCTTTCTGAGGAATTAGGGCACCGGAGAATTTTCTTGGTGTGGCATCTACATGGTTGGAACAGGACAGACCATTGATGATTTTCACTCCTGGGAACTAGAGAAAATTTACAGGGATGTTGCTGGGACTGGAGGACCTGAGTTATAAGGAAAGATTGAATAGGTTAGGTCTGTGTTCTTTAGAACATAGAAGATTGAGAGGAGATTTGATAGAGGTGTACAAAATTATGACAGGTATGGAGAGGGTAAATGAAAGGAGGCTTTTTCCACTGAGGTTGAGTGGGATCACAACCAGAGGTCATGGCTTAGGGGTGAAAGGCAAAAGGTTTAAAGGAAACATGAGGGGAAGCTTCTTCATTCAGAGCACCGTTAGAGTGTGGAATGAGCTGCTGGCACAAGTGGTGCATGCAAGTTTGATTTCAATGTTCAAGAGAAATTTGGATAGCTACGTGGATGGTAGGGGTATGGAGGGTTACGGTCTGGGAGCAGGTCGATGAGAGCTTAAATGGTTTGGCACAGACTAGATGGGCCGAAGGGCCTGTTTCTGTGCTGTGCTTTTCTATCTTGAAGCTCTCAATCTCCTGACCCCAGTACTGTTATTGTAAACAGGAGTGCATGCACATGATGTCAATCTGCCATTTGATAATCTGTTCATTAAAAAGGCAGAATTACATCTCTGCCATATATCCCACAAACTCAGGATGTGTCAGAGTCATGCCACTTGAATCTGTCTACCTTGTAGCTTAATTCTTGTCACTGGAATGTTGATTTTTCTCTTTAGTCAGGGTTAGTTCTTGAAAAGGATGACAATGACTTCTTTGCGCTCGGATCTTTTCCTTTGTTCTTGTAATACTTGATAAAACAGCTGTAAGGAACAAATTTTAAAGATTTTAAAGATTGACTTTCTATCCAAGCATCGAAACGTACAGTGAAATGCGTAATTTACAAGGATTGCGCTGGGCAGCCCACCAGTGTCGCCAGGCTTCCAACACCAGCATACCATACTTATAACTTCCTAACCCTGTCCGCACGTCTTTGGAAAGTGAGAGGAATCCCAGGCGGTCACGAGAAGGAAGTACAACCTCTTCACGTACAGTGTCTGGAACTAAACACTGATCAGTGATCAGTGGTGTTGTAAAGTGCTAACTGTGAGAGTGAGATGAGGCTGAGGCTGTCTACAAGAAGGGTCAGAGCCATCTCTACTTCCTGGGGAGACTGAGGTCCTTTAACATCTGCCGGACGATGCTGAGGATGTTCTACGAGTCTGTGGTGGCCAGTGCGATCATGTTTGATGTTGTGTGCTGGGGCAGCAGGCTAAGGGTAGCAGACACCAACAGAATCAACAAACTCATTCGTAAGGCCAGTGATATTGTGGGGATGGAACTGGACTCTCTGACGGTGGTGTCTGAAAAGAGGATGCTGTCCAAGTTGCATGCCTTCTTGAACAATGTCTCCCATCCACTACATAATGTACTGGGTGGGCACAGGAGTACATTCAGCCAGAGACTCATTCCACCGAGATGCAACACAGAGCGTTATAGGAAGTCATTCCTGCCTGTGGCCATCAAACTTTACAACTCCTCCCTTGGAGGGTCAGACACTCTGAGCCAATAGGCTGGTCCTGGACATTTCCTGGCATAATTTACACATTACTATTTAATTATTTATGGTTTTATTACTACTTAATTATTTATGGTGCAACTGTAACGAAAACCACTTTCCCTCTGGATCAATAAAGTATGACTATGACTATGACTAGGAGCTCAGAGTTCATTACCATGCAGGTGCAGGGGCAAGGAAAAATTATGGGATGGTTTCAGTACAGGAGCAGGAAGACTGGATTCCATGGCTTCTTTAACCCTTTATTGATCTTTAATGTAAACACTTGCACAGTGGGGTGGAGATATGTTTTTACTAAAGGAGCTATAAGGCACTCCTTCCCTCTGCTAGCCTGCAGGTCACCCTTGGGCAAGGAGTTATATGGAAAGATTGAACAGGTTAGGACTGTGTTCTTTAGAACGTAGAAGATTGAGAGGAGATTTGATAGAGGTATACAAAATTATAAGAGGTAAGGTGTAGCACCTGCTTAGCCCCCTGATCAGGGTCACATAAAACCATGGGAGCAGCTGGTAGACAGTCGTACGAGCAGCTGGTGCATATCACAAGTCCTAGTTTTGCGACCACTGACACCAGGCAGATAATCTCTGAATAGTATTGATGATGGCTGGGCTCACCCATCTTGTAAAGACACTGCCTAGAAGAAGGCAATGGCAAATCACTTCAGTAGAACAATTTGCCGAAAACAATCATGGTCGTGAAAAGACCATGACCGCCCACATCATACGATATGGCGCAAAATGATGATGTCATACGACACGGTACATGATAATGATGAATGTAATCACTGTTCATTTATTTCTTTCAGTTTGCCATTTGATGCCCTCACTGTTCCACTCAGTCGTAAAATTCCTACTTCACTGTCCTGTCAAACACTCTCAGAGCAGGGGTGGTCTGTGTAGTGTACAGATGTGAGGTCCCTCTGTATTAGTAATCAAAGTAAATTTATTATCCAAGTATATATATGTCATATATACCACCCTGAGATTCATTGTCTTGTAAGCATTCATCTTAAATATAAGGAAATGCAATAGTTTTAGAAAAACACTACAAATATATAAAGACTAACAAACAGCCAGAGTGCAAAGGAAGACAAATTGTGAAAATAAAGAATAAGTAAATAAACTGAGAACATGAGTTGTAGAGTCCCTGAAAGTGAGTCTGTAGGTTGAGGAATCAGTTCAGTGCTGAGGTGACTGAAGTTACCATGCTGTTTCAGGAGCTGGATGGTTGTAGAGTAACGACTGTTCCTGAACCTGGTGGTGTGGGACACTCCTCCTCTGCCTCAGGGAGTCCCAGTCTGGGGTTCACAGATCCCTCGGCTAATGATAGGGATCCATGGCATAAAAAGGGTTGGGAACCCCCACTCTACCTCTTGCCTGATGGTAGTAACAAGAAGAAACCAAGGCCTGGATAGTGGGGGTCCAATTAATGACAACTGTGTTAGCTGCTGGAGAGAGAAGCCTGGATTTAAGTCCATATGCTAGAGGACTCAGCCACCTGTGCTATCAGATATACCACTTCACTCACCGATCGCCACAGAGCAGGCCACCCATCCAGACATAATGTACCAGGCCGCTGACTAAACTGAAGTAGCAAGACTTGGCATACAAGAATGAAAAAAGACAGCTGTCACCTCAATCATTTGGTCCTGTGTAACGTGTGTCAGGTAGGAGGAGCTGCTTATAGGTTTTTGTTTGGGAAGTGTGACACGAGGTTTCTGCAGCTCCCAAAACTTCCAAAGCACTTTACAGCAAGGGAGGTTTAATCCTTAGTGTGGGTACTGCAATGACACCAGAGAGAGGGAAATTAGCCTCCCCTCCACGGACCCTGTCTACACTTCCCACCGCCTTAGTAAAGCAGCCAACATAATCTAAGACCCCAGCACCCCGGGCATTCTCTCTTCTCTCCTCTCCCCTCGGGCAAAAGATACAAAAGCCCGAAGGCACTCACGACTAGGCTGCAGGACAATTTCAACCCCACTGTATTCAGACTCTTGTACGATAAGATGAACTCTTGACCTCATAATCTACTTTATTGTGGCTTGGCACCTTATTGTTGGCCTGCACTGCACTTTATTCAGCACTCTGTTATTGTTTTTACACCTCAATACACTGACATGATAATATGATCTGCTTGAACTGTATACAACACAATTTTTCATTGTACATATATCAATAATAAAATAATCTACCAATTTACCAATTTATTTTGTGCACAGCCAGTTTCCAAAGAAGCAACATCAAACAAACAGATTTAGTGATGTCTGGTGAGGTTAAACATTGGCCAGATAAGTGATAAAGTACTGTCAGGAAATGTAGGGGAGGCTTGACCCAAATGCAGACCAGCAGAGACAACTTAGCAGTGAGGGATCAGGTTAATAATAAACTTCAAAAAACAAGCAACAAGGGTCGACAAAACAAGAGAGAACATACTTAACATGACAAGGTAACTGAAGGCTAGGAGCATCTGGCTGAGGCTGGCTGGTTCAAATAAGTGAACAAGGACTGTGGATGCAAGCTGGGTTTAAATATGCTGCAGGCGATGAGTTGAAAACAAGTGGCTCATAACTCCTGTGCAGGCCTGACAATGCAAGATTATAATGAGATAGGTTGTGAGGTTAAAAGTCCTCCTTATTGTGCAAGATGTCTCTTTGAGAGTCTGATAACTGGGATAAAAACGAAAAGCAAAAAAAAAATTTTGTAAATAAAAATAACTAGGTAAATAAGTAATGTTGAGAACATTTTTTAAAGGTTCACTTGCAGGTTGAATCAGTGGTGAGGAAGTCAAATGCAATGTCAGCATCCATTTCAAGAGGACTAGAATACAAAAGCAAGGATGTAATGCTGAGACTTTTGGTCAGACCACACTTGGAGTATTGTGAGCAGTTTTTGGCCTCTGTATACGAAATGATGAGCTGAATTTGCAGAGGGTCTAGAGGAGGTTCATGAGAATGACCCTGAGAATTAAAGGGTTATCATATGAGGAACGTTTGATGGTTCTGCGCCTGAACTTATTGGTTTAGAAGAATGAGGGGTGTCTCATTAAAACCTATTGAATATTGAAAGGCCTAGATGGAGTGGATGAGGAGAGGATGTTTCCTCTAGTGGGCGAGTCTAGGACCAGAGGACCCACCCTCGGAGTAGAGGGACGTCCACTTAGAGCAGATCAGGAGGAATTTCTTTAGCCAGAGGGTGGTGAATCTATGGAATTTCATTACCACAGATAGCTGTGGAGGCCAAGTCATTGGGTATATTTAAAGCGGAGGTTGATGGGTTCTTGATTAGTCAGGGTGTCAAAGATTACAGAGAATGGGGTTGAAAGGGATAATAAATCAGCCATAATGGAATGTCAGAGCAGACTTGATGGGTTGAATGGCCTAATTCTGCTCCTTATGGGCTTAATATGAGTTGTAGGTCTTGAAATTGAGTCCAGAGGCTGTGGAAGCAGTTTAGAGTTGAGTTGAGGAAGGCTCATAAATTCAGCACATCCCCGTCAACTCCTACCTGTAAGACCATAAGACATAGGAGCAGAATTAGGACATTTGGCCCATCGAGTCTGCTCTGCCATTTAATCATGGCTGATCCTTTTTTTCTCCTCCTCAGCCCCATTTCCTGGCCTTCTCCCCATAACCTTTGATGCCATGTCCAATCAAGAACCTATCAATCTCCTCCTTAAATACACCCAAGGACCTGGCCTCCACAGCTGCACATCTCTGTTTTGAAAGGATGCCCCTATATCCTGAGGCTGTGCCCTCTTGTCCTAGACCCTCCCACCATGGGAAACATCCTTTCCACATCTACTCTGTCAAGTGCTTTCAACATTCAAAAGGTTTCAATGAGATCCCCTCTCATCCTTCTAAATTCCATTGAGTACAGACCCAGAGCCATCAAGCATTCCTCATTTGATAACCCTTTCGTTCCTAGAATCATCCTTGTGAACCTCCTCTGGACCCTCTCCAATGTCAGCACATCTTCTCTAAGATGAAGAGCCCAAAACTGTTCACAATACTCAAGGTGAGGCCTCACCAGTGCTTTATAAAGCCTCAGCATCACATCCCTGCTCTTGTATTCTAGACCTCTTGAAATGAATGCTAACATTGCATTCGCCTTCCTCACCACTGACTCAGTCTGCATGTTAACTTTTAGAGTGTTCTGCACAAGAGACTCCCAAGTCCCTCTGCATCTCAGATTTTTGGATTTTCTCCCCATTTAGAAAATATTCTGCACATTTATTTCTACAACCAAACTGCATAACCATGCATTTTCCAATGTTATATTTCATTTGCCACTTTCTTGCCCATTCTCCTAATCTGTCTAAGTCCTTCTGCATCCTACCTGTTTCCTCAACATAACCTGCTCCTCCACCAGTCTTTGTATCATCTGCAAACTTGACAACAAAGCCATCTATTTCATCATCTAAATCATTTATATACAGCATAAAAAGAAGCGGTCCCAACACCGACCCCTGCGGAACACCACTGATTACTAGCAGCCAACCAGACAAGGATCCTTTTACTCCCACTCACTGTCTTCTTCCAATCAGTCAATGCTCTAACCATGTTCATAACTTTCCTGTAATACCATGGGCTCTTAACTTGGTAAGCAGCCTCATGCATGGCACCTTGTCAAAGGCCTTCTGAAAGTTCAAATATATAACATCCACTGCATCCCCCTTTATCTATCCTACTTGTAATCTTCTCAAAGAATTCCAACAAGTTTGTCAGGCAGGATTTTCCCTTAAGGACACCATGCAGACTTTGTCCTATCTTATCCTGTGTCACCAAGTACTCCATAACCTCATTCTTACCAATTGACTCCAACGTCTTTCCAACCACTGGGGTCAGGCTAACTGGTCTGTAATTTCCTTTCTGCTGCCTGCCTCCTTTCTTAAAGAGTGGAGTGACATTTACAGTATTCCAGTCCTCAGCACCATGTCAGAGTCCAAAGATCATTTCTAATGCCACCACAATTTCTAACACTTTCTCTTTCAGAACCCTAGGGTGTAGTTCATCTGGTCTGGGAGACTTATGTACTTCTAGGTCTTTCAGCTTTTTGAGCACCTTCTCCCTTGTATTAGTAACTGCACTCACTTCTCTTCCTTCACACACTTCAACATCTGGCACACTGCTAGTGTCTTCCACAGTGAAGACTGATGCAAAATACTCATTTTGTTCACCTGCTATCTCCTTGTCCCCATTATTATTTCTCTTGCCTCATTTTCTAGCAGTCCTATATCGACTCTCATCTCTTTTTTAATTTTTACATACTTGAAAAAGCTTTTCCTATCCACTTTTATATTGTTTGCTAGCTTGCTTTCATATTTTATCTTTTAGTTGCTCTCTGTAGGTTTTTAAAAACCCCATCTTCCCACTAATTTTTGTTTTGTTTTATGCACTCTCTTTTCTTTGACTTCCCTTGTCTGCCCTGGTTGTACTATTTTGCCATTTGAGTATTTCTTCACTTTTGGAATACAATGTCCTGCACCTTCCTCATTTTTCCCAGAAATGCACACCATTGTTGCTCTGCTGACATCCCTGCCAGCAGCTCCTTCCAATTTACTTTGGCCAACTCCTCTCTCATACCACTGTAATTTCCCTTACTCCACTGAAATACTGCTACATCAGACTTTACTTTCTCCGTATGAAATTCCAAGTTGAACTCAATCATATTGTGATCACTGGTTCCTAAGGGTTCTTAATCGCCTCCGGTCCACTACATAACACCCAGTCCAGTATAGCTGATCCTCTAATAGGCTCAACGACAAACTGCTCTAAAAAGCCATCTTGCAGGCATTCAACAAACTCACTCTCTTGAGATCTATTACCAACTTAATTTTCCCAATCGACCTGCATGTTAAAATCTGCCATGACTATCCATGCCTCTCATAGTTTTAAGAACCTCTATCAGGTCTCCTCTTGGCTTCCAATGCTCTAGTGAGGAGAACCCAATTCTGTCCACCCTTTCCTTCTAGCTCAACATTCCGGAAAGTGGGTTGTTGTTGTGGGGTACCAGCCCAGGTGATGCGGCTTCTGCTGTTTGGGGTCAATTATGGGTGTTGTGTCCCAGGTGTCTATGTGATGTGCAAGGCAGGGCAGTACGATATGGAGAGGAAGCTATTGCCCATGAAGCAGGCCCCCTCACTCCATGCAGCTGATGAATCAAAAGGAATGTCAGAGACTGATACACTTTGGCACCAGCAGAGTTGCAGGAGTTGCCAGACATGATTCAACTCAGTGTAGGACTGTCTAAGCAACTCCATCTCCAGGTTTTCTCTGGAGGTTTACTCCTGAGGCCTTCCCCATGAGTGGGTACAGCTGCAAGGCAGCGGAGGCTTGAGGTCACAGTTTTGAGCGGAGGTTTGAGATCAAAGTTTTCCTTCTCATAGATGAGCTGCCAACCACGGCTGATGAGCCCCATCTTCCCAAAGTGACTGGTTTTAAGATGCCAGTAACCTGCCTTTGACCCTTCTCCTGTCAGTAGAAATGGTTCTGCCGGTCTTAGTAATTAAACCACATGTGAAGGCCAGGAGCTGGGCTTGGTTGTCAGGGGCTATTTGAGACACACGCTATTGGGAGCATTTAATAGGTAGTGGGAGCTTGTCCCCATTACCAGCCCCAGCTATAACACCTTAAGGACCCCCAGGCCAAGTACTAATGAACAGAGAAGGTTTCCTTCTCATGCTTTTGAAAATTATCCTCCTGATGTTTGCTGCGATTTCCACTTAACCCTGTTTCAGTGCCACATTTTCAACGCCTTGTGTAATTTATCTACAGATTAGTCTGTTTCCTTGCTGGGTCACCAAAAGCCCATTCTGCCTGTTCAGACTCTGAGCTTTGGCTGGACAGATCCAGAACCTCTTCATCCAGAAAATACCTTCAAATAAAAGGCAAAGCAAACAGGGGTAAAGAAATACCTGCATGCTGGCATGTGAAACCTCATTAGTTGAAGAGAGATGTGAAGTAGGTTGGTGGAGATGCCGCGATGCCTGCGTCGCGGGAGGGGCTGCTGCCAGATTCTGGGTCAATGATCTCTCGGGAGTCACTGAAGGACATCTTCATTTCTCAATGTCAACCACACAGAAAGGCACACTGGCCCAATCACTAGGCACAGACACACTGAGTCACAGGGAGAAACTCAACCATATTTATGTTTCTTCTCATTTTTGCTCACACATGCACACACTCACACACACACACACTCACACAGGCACAGACACACATACACACTTATACTCACACACACTCACACAGACACACTCACACACATACACACACACTCACACATGCATATAAACACACACACACACTTACACTCACACACACTTATACACTCACACACACACATACACACACTCACACAGGCACAGACACACATACACACTTACACTCATAAACACACACACACATACACACACACTCACACATGCATACAAACACACACATTTACACACACACATATACACACACATACACATACACACACACTCACACAGACACACTCACACACATACACACACACTCACACATGCATATAAACACACACACACTTACACTCACACACACTTATACACTCACACACACACATACACACTCACAGGCACAGACACACATACACACTTACACTCACACACACATATACACACACACACACACTCACACAGGCACAGACACAAATGCACACTTTCACACAGACACACTCACACTCACACAGACACACTCACACACTCACACACATACACATACACACACACTCACACATGCATACAAGCACACACATACACACAGGCACACTCACACTCACACATATACACTCACTGTCACACACATATACTCCCACACACAGGCACACACACACACACACACACACACACACACTCGCTTGCTCGCACTCTATCACATGCACAGCCACAATGGGTCACTCTCACACACACACTCACTCACACATGCACAGGTACACATACACACATGCATACTCACACAGACACTCACACACACATATAAACTCACTCACACACACCTGCTCACTCACACTCTATCACATGCACAGACACACACACACACTCAGGCACACTCACTCACATACACACATGCTCTCACATGCACACACGGATACAGATGTGCACACACAAACACACGCATGCTCTCACACACAGATAGACACACACACACAATTGCATACTCACACAGACACACATGCACACACACATACACACATACCCACATACCCACAGACACACACATGCATACATACATAGCCACACAGACACATACAATCATACACAAGGATTTATACATATTCACACACACACAGTCTCTCTCAAACACACACAGGCACAGACACATACACACATATTCACATATGCACACTCTCTCTCACACACACACACACACACACACACACACTCACAGACACATATGCACACTCACATACACAGGTATAGGCATAGATAAACACACACACATACACAGATACACACACACACTCTCACACACACATACCTGCACACTCTCTCACACACACACATGTATAGGCATAGATAAACATACACAGACCCACATGTACACACATTCACTTACACACACTCTGTCACACACGCACGCTCACACATACAAACACAGGTGTAGGCACACACACACAGTCACAAAAACACACAAATACACACTCACACTCACATACATACACTCACGCATACTCACAGACACAGACAGACATGCATACATACACTTGTAAACACAGACACATACACATATGTACACTTGCACAAACATGAACACAGGCACATTCACACATACAGACTCAGACAGATACACACACTCATTGTCATGCACACAGATACACATACTCACACACCCACACGCACACTCGCTCACTCACACTCTATCACATGCACAGCCACAAGCACGCGTGCACACACGCACACACGCACACACACAGGCACATATATACTCAGACATACTCACACATACACACACACTCTCACACATATATACACATGCTCACATGCAAACACACAGACACACACTCTCTCTCACATACACAGACACACACACATACTCACATACACACACCCACACACCCACACACATATTTGCTCACTCAAACTCGATCACATGCACAGACACACAAAGTTGCTCACACACACACCGACACACACTCTCACACACAAACAGACACACGTACTTACACACACACAGATACAGACACGCACATGCAGACACACACACATACTCTCACACATTCTCTCTCACACAAAGACAGACACGCACACACTGTCTCACACGCACATACACACGTACTCACACACACATGCATACATACACAGACACACACACTCATACATGCATGCACACATATACACACACACAGACACATACACACATAGTTACATACGCACACTCTCTCACACACATATGCACAGACACACACACACTCTCACACACAGACACACATAGAACTTCTCTAACTTCCGCTAGGCCCCACCTCCCCCTCGTACCCCATCTGTTACTCTTTTTTATGCACACATTCTTTCTCTCACTCTCCTTTTTCTCCCTCTGTCCCTCTGAATATACCTCTTGCCCATCCTCTGGGTCACCCCCCCCCCCGTCTTTCTTCCCGGACCTCCTGTCCCATGATCCTCTCGTATCTCCTTTTGCCTATCACCTGTCCAGCTCTCAGCTCCATCCCTCCCCCTCCTGTCTTCTCCTATCATTTTGGATCTCCCCCTCCCCCTCCAGCTTTCAAATCCCTTACTCACTCTTCCTTCAGTTAGTCCTGACGAAGGGTCTCGGCCTGAAACGTCGACTGTGCCTCTTCCTATAGATGCTGCCTGGCCTGCTGCGTTCACCAGCAACTTTGATGTGTGTGACTCTCACAGCTATCTGGACTATTCCTCTTCTCACCCTGTCTCTTGCAAAAACGCCATCCCCTTCTCGCAATTCCTCCGTCTCTGCCGCATCTGCTCTCAGGATGAGGCTTTTCATTCTAGGACGAGGGAGATGTCCTCCTTTTTTAAAGAAAGGGGCTTCCCTTCCTCCACTATCAACTCTGCTCTTAAACGCATCTCCCCCATTTCACTCTCATCTGCTCTCACTCCATCCTCCCGCCACCCCACTAGGAATAGGGTTCCCCTGGTCCCCACCTACCACCCCACCAGCCTCCGGGTCCAACATATTATTCTCCGTAACTTCCGCCACCTCCAACGAGATCCCACCACTAAGCACATCTTTCCCTCACCCCCTCTCTCTGCTTTCTGCAGGGATCGCTCCCTACGCAACTCCCTTGTCCATTCGTCCCCCCCATCCCTCCCCACTGATCTCCCTCCTGGCACTTATCCGTGTAAGCGGAACAAGTGCTACACATGCCCTTACACTTCCTCCCTTACCACCATTCAGGGCCCCAAACAGTCCTTCCAGGTGAGGCAATACTTCACCTGTGAGTCGACTGGGGTGATATACTGCGTCCGGTGCTCCCGATGTGGCCTTTTGTATATTGGCGAGACCCGACGCAGACTGGGAGACCGCTTTGCTGAACATCTACGCTCTGTCCGCCAGAGAAAGCAGGATCTCCCAGTGGCAACACATTTTAATTCCACTTCCCATTCCCATTCTGACATGTCTATCCACGGACTCCTCTACTATAAAGATGAAGCCACACTCAGGTTGGAGGAACAACACCTTATATTCCGTCTGGGTAGACTCCAACCTGATGGCATGAACATCGACTTCTCTAACTTCCGCTAAGGCCCCACCTCCCCCTTGTACCCCATCTGTTACTTATTTTTATACAGGCATTCTTTCTTTCACTCTCCTTTTTCTCCCTCTGTCCCTCTGAATATACCCCTTGCCCATCCTCTGGGTCCCCCCCCGCCCACCTTGTCTTTCTTCCCAGACCTCCTGTCCCATGATCCTCTTGTATCCCTTTTGCCTATCACCTGTCCAGCTCTTGGCTCCATCCCTCCCCCTCCTGTCTTCTCCTATCATTTTGGATCTCCCCCTCCCCCTCCAACTTTCAAATCCCTTACTCACTCTTCCTTCAGTTAGTCCTGACGAAGGGTCTCGGCCTGAAATGTCGACTGCACCTCTTCCTATAGATGCTGCTTGGCATGCTGCTTGGCCTGCTGCTTTCACCAGCAACTTTGATGTGTGTTGCCTGACTAGTGCAAGTGGTTGGAGGTAAAGACTCTTAAGGTAAAGAGTCTTTTGAAGACTGCGACCTACAGGTCCAAACAAAACTTTTGGTCTGTAGAGCGTCGTCCTTCCTACATGACTGTTTGGAGCTGACCCATAGAGTACTACAGCAGGAGGCTGAAAGCCCTGGAAGAGTACCACCAAAGAACCTTGTGAAGGATTTTGAGGATCAGCTGGAAGGACAGACGTACCAACACCAGTGTTTTGGAGGAGGCCAACATGAACAGCATCTCCACTATGATGGAGCAACACCAACTCCGATGGATAGGTCATGTCATCCACAAGCCTAACTCACAGCTCCCCAAACAGATCCTTTAGGTCAGTGAGTCCCCGGTGGGCAAAGGAAACGCTTCAACGATAACATCAAAATCAGCCTGAAGGAATTCAACGTTACGTGTGAAAACTGGGAAGACATTGTACTCAATAGATAAACCAGGAGGAAATCTGTTCAAGAGGGATCTGCGCTACATGAGAACGGCCTCTGAAGAAATGGGAGCTGAGAAAGGAGAGACTGAACAAGTAAAAGACCCAACCACTGACCACAGCCGCCACTTACTCTTGCCCACACTGCACAGGAATATATCAGCCTCTACAGACACACGAGGACCCACCAATAGACAACCCCTTAGGGGAAGAGCGGACTTGGTTCGACAGATCACACATTTATAGGTACATGCAGGTTCGATCAATGATGGCGAAGCCACAGAAGTTTGAATTAAGTACGTTACTGAGCAACAGCTTGAATATATGAAGTGCTCAAACAGTAGTAGAGTTTAGCTCCATTGAACAAATCCTGAGTATTGTTATTTATATTTTTTATTTAGAGATACATCACAGTAACTGAGTGATGACTGATTCGTCACCTCAGGAGAACTCCTGCTGGCCTGGAAGTCATGAGGCTGATCTGGTGATAAAATCTCCTGACTTGTCTCCTTGGGAGAGCTGAACTTAGGAAGGGAAAGCCTAAAATGGAGCACTATGTGCAGTTTTGGTCACCTACCATACCTACAGGAAAGATATCAATAAAATGGAAAGGGTACAGAGAAAACTTACAAGGATTTTGCTGGGACCTGAAGACCCGATTTATAAGGAAAGGTTGAATAGTGTAGAAGACTGAGAGGAGATTTGATAGATATACAAAATTATAAGCAGTGTAGATAAGGTAAATGCAAGCAGGCTTTTTCCACTGACGTTGAGTGAGACTACAACTAGAGTTAAGGATGGGTTAAGATGAAAGATGAAATGTTTAAGGAGGATATGAGGGGAAGCTTCTTAGCTCAAAGGTAGTGAGAGTGTGGAACAAACTGCCAGCACAAGTAGTAGATGAGGTTTTGGTTTAACATTTAAGAAAAATTTGGATGGGTACAAGGATGGGAGGGATATGGAGGGCTATGGTCCCGAGGCATGTCAATGAGATGTGGCAGATTAATTGTTTTGCATGAACTAGATGGGCTGAAGGGCCTGATTCTCTGCTGTAGTGTTCTATGACTGTAAGGATGACTTTCAGCTCCACAAGCCCATTCAGCCATTTAACAGACCAACCTTTTTCAAACTCCATCAACAGCAAAAATAAGAAAATTCCACTAATTTCAGACTTTGTAAAGTCCAACATTCACAACCTTTTGGGCACAGAGTCTCCATTTTCCTGAAAAAATAGTTTAACATGAAAGAAGAGATCAGGCTCAATTTTGGTGCTGTCCATTGTCAAATAATACCTATTGTTTAGATGAGGTGTTGAGGGATGAGCACAGAATTGGATTTAAGTGCTTATCCATTCTCCACATGATTAATGTCTCTGAAGGAGACTAGGACAAAATTGGATCGCTGAAAATAGTAGCATGAGGAATATCAGTCTGTATTAGAGATTCCATCATTGCCTCCTTGCTCATTGTCCACACATTAGTATAAATTTTTTATCAAATTAATTTCAGAAACAGGTAATAGTGAGCCAAAATTATAAAGATGATAAATGATTGCAATAAAATGAAATGAACAATCTGTTTTTTTTTCTTATTAAAATGTCACAGAGATCTGCAATGGCATTTGTTTTATCCTTTGCAACTCTTATCAAAGATAATTTAATTTTACCAAAGAAAAGCAATCGCAGGCTGATGGCTCTTGAACGTTGCTGCAGAGAGAATATGGTGGCCAATACTCAGCTTTATTGCACTGCGATTTGTTTTATTTTTAAAACATGCAGCGGAAAGACCTGCAAGTTCCTCTGATGCTTCAATTTTCTGTGGCAGGGATTCAACTCTCAACAAAATGCATTCACTAACATATTGCACATCCAAGATCTATTTCTGACCCTGGGTTTACTTATCAAGTTCAAGTTAACGTTCATGTCATTCAATTGTATACTGTGCATGTATACAATTAAATGAAACAACGTTTCTCCGGTCAAGGTTAACAACACAATACGTATCACTCACACAGCCCACATAAAGCAAGCTGTTTCCCATCCTAACAGTCCTGCCCTAGTGTCTGATGATAAGGGATCAGAGAGATTGTTGGATGGATAGGAAGGATTGGAGGGAAACCCTCTCGCAAATATTCCTTAACCTTTCTCTGTATCATGAAGGAAAACTGTGCATCCCCCACTCTCTTTATTACTTCTTGCATGTTACAGTGAGATTGTATCAGAGAGTATTGCTTTCTGTGATTTATCATTGGCTATTGCAGCATAGACCTGTCACATTGTGGATATTTCAACAAATATTACTGTGCGGGAATATGCAGAAGAGTTACTGTGAGGGATGTATCAGAGGATGTTAGTGTGGGATACAATGGAGAATGTTAAAATGAGAGGTGGGTAGGATGGCACTGTGGCATAGCAGCTTGTGTAACGCTCTACAGGAGCGGTTACCAGGGTTCAATTCCCACTGTCGTCTGTAAGGAGTTTGTGAACACAGGCGTTTCCTCTGGTGCTCCAGTTTCCTCCCACATTCCAAAGACGTACGGGTTCGTAAGCTGTGGACATGCAATGTTGGCGCCAGAAGCGTGGTGACACCTGGGGGCTGACCGACCCCTCCCACCACCCCCCCCCAGCATGTCCTCAGATTGCGACAGTCATTTATGCAAACGATGCATTTCACTGTATAGTATATTTGGATGTATGTGTGACAAATAAAGCTCACCTTACATCATCTTATCTAATCTTATATCAGAGAATATCACAATGTAGGATACAACAGGATTTTATAGGGGGGATATGGAAGTCGTTGCTAAAATTCTTTTCCTCCAGTTTTATTTCAATGGCTTACTTTATTGGATGGTCCCAACAGCCATTGGCGCAGTTTTGTACTGTCAGACTCAATCCCATAACCATTGTGAATGCAATGTTCTGCTACCGCCCATTTCTCTGAGTAACCCAAACGGATACACCTCCTTGATGCGGGTTTCCACCATGCGTCTTGTCTGGCGGATATACGCTGCTCTGCATTCATACACCAGCCAGTCTGAGTCCCAGGTCATCTTTGACCCACATAAGCTGTGATTAGAGTTTCCTTCTGGGTCTGTGGATAGCTTTAATCCAGAAGTTTAACAAAGACGAAGATCTTGCTCTAAGTAAGAACTGGAATTCAATTGTAAACAATGTGGGACAGCGGAAACCTGATTGGATGAGGACTAACCAATCAGGAGGGACAGATGATGGGGGTATAAATACCACCGGACTAGACATGCCCAGGCATCATCCCTGATGAAGGTGGCAGAGTTTGTCATTGAAGCGTCAGTTAAAATCGATACCTGTACCCGGCTAGAAGCCCGAGAAGACTTTATATATCAAGAAGTGTTGGATTGTGGGATACTTCAGAAAGTGTTGCAGTGACAGTTGTGGGGTGTCGCCTTGGGGGTGCAGGTAATTACAGTGGGGGGATAGAGGATATGTCAGTATTACAGTGAGGCATTCAGAGTATATCAGTGTGTTACGACAGCGGATGTGAACTCTCTGTGAGAGTGTTAAAGCTATAGGAATCATTTGGTATATTTTATACGGGTGATATTTCCATGATTGAGGTGTTGGTGATAGCAGACGGTGTTCTTCGCTGCAGTCTGTGGCTCATCACTTCACTAAAGAAGTAATTGCTGAATATAGTTAGCACAACAAATGCCACAACAGACTGTTGGAGCTCTGGGGTCCGAGCTTAAACTCTCAAAGTCAAGAACTTTCCAAAATGACTTTCTAGTATGAGGTACCTGCACATGATGATTGTTAAATTCTGTATGGGCGGGGGGAGGCGGGTGGATCTAACTGATGAGTAAATTGGGTGAATGAAGTAGGGAATATTTCTGCCCCCACCTTGCCCTATCCCTTTACCCACTCCCCACCCTCTCTATCTGCCCATCACCTACACACTCCAACCCCTAGTTCCTCTCCACATCTCCTGCTCATTATTCTATGCTCCACTCTTTTCCTGACAGATTCCATCACCTTTAGCCAATTTTCACCTTCCAGATTGAGACATCATTCCCACTCTTGCCCTTCCCTCTTCCACCCATCACCTCTGAGCCTCTTGTCTGCATCCACCTATAACCTGCCAGCTCTACCCCTTCCCCTCACCTCTTTATACTGGCTATCTCCCACTCTCTTTAAACACAAGACATACTGCAGATGCAGGAAATCCAGAGCAACACACATAAGATGCTGGAGGAGCTCAGCAGGTCAGGCAGCACTTATGGAGAGGAATAAAAACTCGATGTTTTGTGCTGCTACAAACAAGAGAAAATCTGCAGATGCTGGAAATCCAAGCAACACACACAAAATGCTGAAGGAACTCAGCAGGCCAGGCAGCATGCTTCACCAGGACTGGAAAGGAAGGGGGCGGAAACTAGAACAAGAAGGTGGGGGGGGGGGAGAGAGGGGAAGGAGTACAAACTGGTAGGTGAAGGAGAGACCAGGTGAGGAAGAAGGTGTGTGGGAAGAGGGATGAAGTATGAAACCCAGTTACTGGTGCTGCGAAGTGTTACACCCTCCGTTATGCTGGCTACCTGTTGTAGAGTTGAGAGCTGTCCATTCAGAGCAGTACCGCTGGGAGAGCTGCTAAAGCCGGAAGTCTTGCCTCCAACAGTGTCGGAGTTAATGAACATAAGGAACAGGAGAGGAGTCAGCCATCTGTCCCGTTCTGCTCCACCATTCAATAAGATCATCACTGATCTGGCCCGGAACCCAGCTTCACCTACCTGCTGTCAGGCCTGCACAGGCAAACTCTTCCCAGTATCCAGCCAGAGAACCGGATCCTTGCCGCTCATTTCCAACTCATCACCTGCAGCCTATTTAAACCCAGCTCACATTCACAGTCCATGGTCACCCATTGAACAGCCAGCCTCAACCGGCTGTTCCCAGCCTTCAGTTACCTTGTTGCCTTGTCACATTGAGCTCTTGTTTTGCGGCCCCTTGTGGCTTGTACTTTGCAGCTTATTAGCAAAATACCGTTTACAGCTAAATAATCTCCACTGCTCTGCTTTTGGATCAAGCCTCCTCTACATCTCCTGACACCTGCATTTTCCCTAGAACCCTCATTTCCCCATTATGCAAAAATCTCGATAACTGTGTCTTAAATAATTTTAATGCAGGAGTTCCCACTGCCTCCCTGCACAGCAAATTCCACTGATTCACAACTCTCTGGGAAAAGCAGTTTCTCCTCATCTCTGTCCTAAATCCATTCCTCTGAATCTTGAGGCTATGTCCCCCAGTTCTAGTCTTATCTACCAATGGAAACAACATTCTTGCCTCTATCTCATCTACCTCTTTAATAATTTGCTATGTTTCTATAAGATCTCCTCTCATTCTGCGGTAATTCCAGCAAGTACAGTCCCAGCTGATGTAATCTCTCTTCCTAGGTTAACAGATGAAGCACTCTCCGGACAGGGCTAGTGCAACCTATTCTCATTCACACTGACACACTATCACTTGGCGTATATGTACACCATCCTTGAGTAAGGTAACAGATTCCTGCAGCTCACTGTGTGCCATGTGTCATCAGTCACGGTCTCTTGTCATTGATCTGCTTGTGACGATCTTCTCATTGTAGCTGTGAGAGGTGGTGACAGAAGAGTAGCTTCAGCAGCCGGACCAGACCTTTGACCAAAGTGGCCGGCGGCAACGTGTGTTGGGCTGAGGATGCAGGCTGGCCAGAAACGCAAACTGCTGGAGGATTCAAAAATGTTTAATGTCATTTCCAGTACACAAGCGTAAAGGAGAACAGAATAACAGTTATTCCAGATTCAGTGCAGCACAAAGAACAAAATAAGTTGAAGAGCTCAATAATAAAACACAATAAGTATAAATACATAAGATAGCTTATATACATAGATTGATTGCCTGTCCATAGAGTGACCCTAGGCTTAGAAGCATCTGTACTTAAGGTGACTCTGACAGGAAATGATAAAGTAGTGGTGGTTGGGGGTGTGGCAACCTCACTGCTTGGGGAAAGGTTCTGCTTTTGAGTCTGGTTGTCCTGGAGTGGATACTACATAACCTCTGCTCTGATGGGAGTGGGACAGACAGTCCATGAGCAGGGTGGGGGGGGGGGGGATCCTTCATGATGTTACTGGCCCTTTCTGGCTTCTTTCTGTATATATGTCCTTGATGGTGGGTAGGCTGGTGAGGGTGATTTATTGGGCAGTTTTGACTACCCATTGTAGCGACTTCCTGTCCACCACAGTGCGGTTTCTGTACCACACAGTGATGCAGTTTGTCAGGGTGCTCTCTACTGCACAGCTGTAGAATGATGTGAGTATAGAGGAGCTCAGCAGGTTGAGCTGTGGAGACCCTGAAACGTTGGTCATTCTTCTGTCCCCACAAATGCTGCTTGACCTGCTGAGATCCTCAAGCAGATTGGTTGTTGCTGCAGATTCCAGCATCTGCTTTCTCTTGTGTCTCTGTGAGAATGACCATCACATTCCTTCCACAGAGTCCTGATGCAGAGCTTCAACCCTGACAATGACAATTCTGCTCCCTGCCAAAGATGCTGCTCGGCCGCTGGGTTCTCCCAGCAGATTGTTTTATTTATGGAGATTCAGCATGGTAACAGGCCCTTTGAGCCCAACGAGCCTACACCACCCATTTACAGCTATTTGACCAATTAACCGACTAACCCGTATGTCTTTGGAACGTGGGAGGAAACGGGAGAATCCAGAGGAAGCCTACACGGTCATGGGGAGAACAGACAGACACTGGCAGAAATTGAACCCGGCTTGCTGGCACTGTAATAGTGTTACACTAACTGCTACACTTTGGAGCCAGGTTGTTGCTCCGGATTCCAGTACCCAAGATCTCCTGTGTTCACATTTCTTCTGAGTTTGTTTCTCAGTTCACCATCTTATCATTGACTAGGTCTTTGTTAAACTGGGAAGTAAGGAGAAAGAAAAGACTCCCTTCTCAACCCCATCTGTCTGGCCACTCCCCCTGCATCAGCCCATCCCCTCATCTTATTCCACCTATCACCTACCTGCCCCTGTTTCACCCCTTCTTCCCACTTCCATACCCTAGCTACCTCCCCCCTACATTCTCATTCTCAACCCAAAATATTGACCATCCCTTTCCCTCCACAACACTGCTGAGTTCCTCCAGCAGACCGTTTGTAGCTCCAGGTTCTAGATCGACAGTCTCCTGTGTCTACATTCCTTCTGAGATTGTCACTCACGTCACCATCTCCTCATTGACCAAGTCTTTGTTAAACTGGGGAATAAGGGGAAAGAAATGACTCCCTTCCAACTCCCCCTCCCAATCTGTTAACCCACTTCAACTTCATTAAGGTTCAAGTTTATTGTCATCTGACTGTACATACATGAGAGCCAATGTGAGAGAGCACAGTCTTAAGGTGCCTGGAAGTAGGTACAGAGGAGATGTCAGCGGTAAGTTTTTTACGCAGAGAGTGGCGAGTGTGCAGAATGGGCTGCCGACGACAGTGGTGGAGGCGGATACGATAGGATCTTTTAAGGACTCATGGAGCTTAGAAAAATAGAGGGTTATGGGTAACCCTAGATAATTTCTAAAGTAAGTCAGTGTTTGGCACAGCACTGAGGGCCAAAGGGCCTGGGTATTATGATGTAGGTTTTCTATGTTTCTATATATACAACCAAATGAAGCAACGTTCCTCCAGACCACAGTGTGCCCATAAAACATATATCACAGACAGCACATAGAACAAAATATCACCACAAATAAGTTCATAAAATATAATTCAAAAAGCATGTGAAGTGCAGAGGTTTCTTCTCTCGGGTATTAACTCTAAATTCCTCAACTTTCTAAGTTCAAAAGAGATGTGGGCAACCAGATATTTTCACAGAGAGTGGTGAGTGGCAGGTGTGATGGAAGAGCAAACACAATGGAGATGTTTAACATAGAACATTACAGCACAGCGCAACCTTTTAACCTCCTCTAAATCAATCTAACCCTTCCTTCCTACATAGGTCTTCATTTTTCTTTCATCCATTTGCTAATATGAGAGTTTCTTAAATGTCACTAATGTATCTTGGAGTCCAAATTTAAGAGGTACATGATCTGAGCCCAGCACTTAAGTGCAATTACAAAGAAAGCACTTAAAAAAAATTCATCGGGGTGGTTTTGTAGACTGAGAGGGGAGTGAGGGGTCATGTGGGGCAATCGGAGGACAGGCTGGAGTCTAAGTCTCCGCTGCATGTGCAAAGGCAGCATCATGGACATGTCTGGATGTTGGGTTGACAGACCAGTGAGACAAGGGCAGGATAACGAGTCGTTGGTAGGTTCCAGGATTGGGGTTCTATGTGAACAGGGTGCATGTGTGCACAGTGACCCCTAGGTACACAAATTGACAAGCCCAGGGCTCGGCCACTGGAGTTCATGGCTTCATCCAGAAACCTCGCTCGTCATCGGCAAACCCTGGGTTGATACTGAAGATCACAGCCTGCAGGTTGATCAGAAGTCCAGAAGTTGAGGCCCGATGGCTGAAGCCTCGAGTCTGTGAATCTCTGCTCGGGAGTTGAAGACCTGATGCCTGAGAGTCCAAGTCCATTAGTGGCTGGAGGCTGAAGACGGGCTGTCCTAGGATTAGAGGACTGTATCTGTGTGTGTTTGGGTGGGTGGGAGGGAGGAAGGGGCTTGTTTTGCTGTTGTTCTATTGCTTGTTGTGTTCTGTGTTGTTCTGCTGGAGTACTATGAAAGTGCTGGAACATGTGGTGAAACTTGCAGGCTGCCCCCAGCACACCCTTAGGATGTGTTGGTTGTTAACGCAAACAACACATTTCACTGACTGTTTCGATGTACGTGTGATTAATAAATCTGAATTGACTTCTGTCTGTGGCACTATAACTACTCCTACTTTAACCTTTTGAATATTAATGTCTTAGTGCAGAAGATTCACACAGTAGCTGTGACATTGCATTGAAAAACAGATGCAGTATCTATTTTCACTTTTATATCCTTCTCTGTAAGTGATGGCCTTCCACTGCAATTTGGCACTGCATGAGTTAGTTTCTTCCCTACAATTAATTTTTGTGGACTCTCTTGTTTTTGCAGTAAAGGGCAGAGCAGGTGAAAAGCTGGGTCTTTAGTCTCGAACTGATTATTAGAGAGATCCTAATCCCTTCAGCCTGACTCATGCACATTCTGTCCCTCAGTAACAAGAACCAGGTACAATCAGCTTATGGAAATCAATGGGTTCAGACAGAGCAAATTAGACTGTAATGGGAACAGGCAGGAGTTTGGTGCATTGGACTTTACTGAACATACATACAAGTAATACCTACAGACTCAGGTTCTTAGTAATATTTATTTATTGAATTTCCACAGTTTGTCTTCTATTACACACTGATTGTCAGTCTTTGTGTTAGTTTTTCATTGGTTCTGTTGTATGTCTTGTTCTACTGTGAATATCCGCAAGAACATGAATCTCAGAGTAGTATATGGTGACATACACTCACTGGCCACTTTATTGGTACCTCCTCTACCTAATAAAATGGCCACTGAGTGTACGTTTGTGGTCTTCTGCTGCTGTAGCTCATCCACTTCAAGGTTTGACATGTTGTTCACTCAGAGATGCTCTTCTGCACACCACTGTTGTGACATGGTTATTTGAGTTGCTGTCACCTGCTGTCACCTTGAATCAGTCGGGTCACTCTCCTTTGATCTCTCTCATTAACAAGGCATTTTTGCCCACACAACTGCCACTTTTTGGATTTTTTTTTTGATTTTCGCACCATTCTCTGTAAACTCTAGAGACCATTGTGTGTGAAAATCCCAGGAGATCAGCAGTTTCTGAGATACTCAAACCATCCCAACTGGTACCAACAATCATTCACAGTCAAAGTCACGTAGATCTCATTTCTTCCCCATTCTGATGCTTGGTCTGAACAACAGCTGAACCTCTTGACCATGTCTGCATGCTTTTGTGTATTGAGTTGCTGCCACATGGTTGGCTGATTAGACATTGTTCTTAATGAGCAGGTGTGCAGGAGAACCTAATAAAGTGCCCACTGAGTGCATAGAAATTTTGATAATAAATTTACTTTCAACATAAACTTTGAAGTAAAGCATGCTGAGATGTTCAACTGCAGTGCGCTCATCTTTTCAGGTGGATGGAAAGGGTGTCATGATAACACACACAAAATGTTCTCAGCCCAAAATGTTGACTGTTTATTCCCCTTCATAGTTGCTGCCCGACCTGTTGAGTTCCTCCAGCATTTTGTGTGTAATACTTTGACTTCCTGCAGAATCTCTTGTGTTTATTATTAGGTGTCACAGTATGATTTTGAAGTAATTGTCCAGACGTTGTGCCTTACTGTATATTTATCCCTCAACCAGTTCAATATCACAATGATATTAATGGAATCATTCTATGTACAACAGGGCATACCATCCGGGAACAGTTACCTCACACACAACTTCTTCCCTTACACTGAATGGACATTAAACCCATGAACACTACTGTTTTTTTTATTATTCCTCTCTTCTTACATAACTGATTTAATTTTATACACATTTCCCTATTGTAATTTATAGTATTTTTCTATTTTTATGTGTGGAAGCCATGTATCTATTTTCTGTCTGTATTGTATGTTGTGGCAGATTCATTATGGTCGGTTATGAGGGTTGAGGAGAGGTAGAAGCAAGCATTCCCGCTTTGTAAGCAAATGGGTATAGTTACGTATTCTTGCTTTGTCTTTATTCATTGTTTAGCTTAGGCTAGTGGAGGCAGGTTGAGCCACGGAGAACGATATTTTTTGTTGACCACCAATTATGACATTATTGGAGTGCTGACTAGACTGCTAACTTTGTATAGAACGTTAATTCTGAAGTCACTAATTAGAACGCTAAGATAGCTATATCACTACTTCAGTTTCATTAGTTTTTTTAGCAATACAGGATCGTCTGTCTTTGTTTGTTTCATAATAAAAGATCGAACGTGCCTTTTTTGATTTGGAAATTTGTTATTTGCATTACAGTGGTGATTACCCTGGCTCAGTCTCTCAGCAGTTTTGATTTGCTTTCAAGTAGCCACTAGTGTGTGTATTGCAATGTACTGCAGCCACAAAATACAACACATGCCAGTGATATTAAACCTGATTCTGATCCTGTTTCAGGGCTGCTTCTCATACCATGACCTTCTATACATTTCAAATATACTTCACTGTCTGGAGACCGTGCTTGGGCAGCTTGAACTAATGGATCTGACTCTGACAATAAGGTTTTATGGAGACTGAAGTCGGGTTGTCATTACAACTGTACAGATCGTTGGTGAGAGCATGTTTGGAGCATTGTGTACAGTTTTGGGCACCCAGTGTTAGGAAGGATGTCTCTAAGCTGGAAAGCTTGCTGAAAAAAAAGCAGGAGGTACAGGAGGGCTTAGAGAGAGGGTTTAGCTTTTTATGTCACATGTACATCAAAACATTCAGTGAAATTCATTGTTTGTGTCAACAACCAACACAGTCTGAGGATGTGCTGAGGGCATCCCACAAGAGTCACCACACTTCCAGCTCTAACATAGTGTACCCATAACTCACCAACCCTACCCCGTATGTCTTCAGCAGTGGGAGGAAAGCAGAGCACCCGGAGGATACCCACGTGATCATGTAAACTCCTCAGAGACAGCAGTGAGAATTGAACCCAAGCTCTGTAATAATATTACACTAACCACTACACTACTGTGTAACAATATCACACTATTGTGTATTAGTATCATACTGCTGTATAATAGCTTTACTCTACTGTATAAGATTATTACTCTTCTGTGTAATAGCATGACACTACTGTGTAACTGTATTACTCTACCGTGTAACAGTACTGTGTAATAGTATTACTCTGCTGTGTAAGAGTATTACACTACTACATAACAGTATCACTCTATTGTGTAACAGTATTTAGCTACTGCATAATCGTATTACTCTACTGTGTAACAATATCACACTACTGTGTAATAGCATCATTCTACTGTATAACAGTATTACTCTACTGTGTAATAGCATCACAGTACTGTGTAACAGTATTACACTAACTGCTACACTACTGTGCTGTCCTTTCACCACTACCTCCTGCAATATCATGAAGGATGCTTATGGATGAAGGAGTGTCAGGTGTGGGATGAGGCTGGGATTTACAGGGACTAAGCTCACGCTGAAACAGTCAGCAGGAGACATCCCATCCAATCTGTTCCTAAAA
Source organism: Mobula hypostoma (assembly GCF_963921235.1). Classification (NCBI taxonomy): domain Eukaryota; kingdom Metazoa; phylum Chordata; class Chondrichthyes; order Myliobatiformes; family Myliobatidae; genus Mobula; species Mobula hypostoma. The sequence goes on along the minus strand of NC_086098.1, from coordinate 165,885,868 downwards.
TTCCAGCACCAGGCGTCAGGAAGAACACCCTCAAACTTCCAGTCAGTCCATGGGCAGAGGTGCTCGATGCACAGCACGTCTACTGCCTGGAGTTTTTGTCATGTTATCATAGGAATTACCATTTATCTGATGAACAGTTCATACACGTTGAACAGTTCTATGGCCACTCATAGATCCACCAAGATGGGAGCAGGTATATAGCTAACCAGCTGCAGAGGCTTGTAAACCCATTATGGGCAGTGGCCATCAAGGACATCTTCAAATGATGATGCTTTAAAAAGACAGCATCTATCATTATGGACTCCCTCCACCCAAGACATATCCTCTTCTCATTGCTGCGAACAAGAAGGAGGTACGGGAGCCTGAAGACACACAGTTAACATTTTAGAAATAGCTTCTTCCCCACTGCCGTCAGACTTCTGAACATACAATTAACCCATGAACACTACTCACTATTTTCTCAATATTTTTGCTCTCTTCTTGCAATACTTCTTTAATTTTAATTATATTTATATATAGTATATATTTCTTATAATATAATATACATTGAGTCAGAGAATGGTGACTCTTTGTGGATGGAGTTAAGAAACTGCAAGGATGAAAAAAACTATTACGGGAATCATACATAGGCCTTCAAATAGTAGCCAAGATGTGAGGTTGAGATTGCAAAGGGAGCTGGAAGAGGCACGTGGTAAGGGTAGTTACACAAGTCTAATGGGGGATTTCAATATGCCAGGGGACTGGGAAAATCAGGCTGGTATCAGATCCCAAGAGAGGGAATTTGTTGAATGCCTATGAGATGGCTTGTTAGAGCAGCTTGTGCTTGAGCCTACTTGGGGAAAGGCTATCTTGGATTGGGTATTGTGTAATAACCCAGATCTTATTAGGGAGCTTAATTTAAAGGAACCCTTAGGAGCCAGTGATCATAGTATGATTGAATTCATAATGCAATTTGAGAGGGAGAAGCATAAGTTACATGTATCAGTATTGCAATGGAACAAAGGGAATTACAGAGGCATGAGAGAGGAACTTGCCCAGGTGGATTGGATAATACTGGTGGAGATGACGGCAGAGCAGAGATGGCTGAAGTTTCTGGGAATAGTTCATAAGGTGCAGGATAGATATTTCCCACAGAAAAAGTTGTTCTCAAATGGCAGGAGTAGGCAACCATGGTTGACAAAGGAAATTAAGGACTGCATAAAAGCCAAGGAAAGGGCATATAAGTTAGCGAAACTGAGTGGGAAGTTGATAGTTCAGAAGCTTTTAAAATCCAACAAAAAGCAATTTAAAAAGCCATAAGAAGGGAAAAGATGAAATATGAGGACAAACTGGCCAATAATATAAAGCAGATACCAAAAGATTTTCCAGTTATATAAAGAGTAAACAGGAGGTGAGAGTTGATAGTGGAGCACTGAAAGATGATGTTGGTGAGGTAGTAATGGGGGACAAAGAAGTGGCAGATGAACTTAATGGGTACTTTTCATCTGTCTTCACTGTGGAAGACACTAGCAGTGCGCTAGAGGTCAGCATTTGTCAGGGAGCAGGAGTGAGTGCAATTGCTATTACAAAGGAAAAAGTGCTAGGCAAACTCAAAGGTCTTAAGGTGGATAAGTCACCTGGACTAGATGGACTACATCCCAGAGTCCTGAGGGAGGTTGCTGAAGAGATAATAGATGCATTGGTCACGATCTTTCAAGAATTACTTGATTCTGGCATGGCCCTGGAGGACTGGAAGGTTACAAACGTCACTCCACTCTTTAAGAAGGGAGGAAGGTAGAAGAAAGGAAATTATAGGCCAGTTAGCCTAACATCTGTGTTTGGGAAGGTGTTGGAGTCTATTATTAAGAATGAGATTTTGGGGTACCTGGAGACTAATGATAAAATAAGTCAAAATCAGCATGGTTTCTTGAAAGGCAAATCTTGCTTGACAAATCTGTTAGAGTTCTTTAAGGAAGTAACAAGCAGGGTGGACAAAGGAGAGGCAGTGGATATCACTTACTTGGATTTTCAGAAGGTATTTGATAATGTGCCACATATGAGGCTGCTTAACAAAATAAAATCCTGTAGTGTTACAGGAAAGATACTGGCATGGATAGAGGAATGGCTGATAGGTAGGAGGCAGTGAGTGGGAATAAAGGGAGCCTTTTCTGGTTGGCTGCCAGTGACTGGTAGTGTTCCTCAGGGGTCAGTATTGGGACCGCTGCTTTTCACGTTATTTGTCAATGATTTGAATAATGGAATTGATGGCTTTGTGGTAAAGTTTGTGAATGATGCGAAGATAGGTGGAGGGGTAGGTAGTGCTGAGGAAGCAATGCGATTACAACAGGACTTGGACAAATTAGAAGAATGGGCAAAAAAGAATGGGCAGATGGAATACAGTGTTGGGAAACGTATGATAGAGTATTTTGGTAAAAGGAGAAATAGTGCAGATTATTGTATCTAAATGGGGAGAAGGTTCAAACATCAGAGGTGCAGAGGGACTTAGGAGTCCTTGTGCAAGACTCCCAGAAGGTTAATTTACGGGTTGAGTCTGCAGTAAAGAAGGCAAAGGCAATGTTGGCATTTATTTCAAGGGAAATAGAATATAAAAGCAAGGAGATAGTGTTGAGGCTTTATAAGACACTACTGTAGTCAGTTAATTGGGACACCTATTTATTTTGGACAATTCTTAAAGAACAAAAACTAATCAAGAAAATAGCCAGGACTGCCTTTGTTTATTTGGGACTCTATGCTACTTGAATGGGACAGACGACTGTTGCTGAACAGTTTCTAACTAGTAACACACATCAAAGTTGCTGGTGAACACAGCAGGCCAGGCAGCATCTCTAGGAAGAGGTACAGTCGACGTTTCAGGCTGAGACCCATCGTCAGGATTAACTGAAGGAAGAGTTAGTAAGAGATTTGAAAGTGGGAGGGGGAGGGGGAGATCCAAAATGATAGGAGAAGACAGGAGGAGGGATGGAGTTAAGAGCTGGACAGGTGATTGGCAAAGGGGATATGAGAGGATCATGGGACAGGAGGCCCGGGGAGAAAGACAAGGGGGGGGGGAACCCAAAGGATGGTCAAGGGGTATAGTCAGAGGGACAGAGGGAGAAAAAGGAGAGTGAGAGAAAGAACGTGTGTATAAAAATAAATAACGGATGGGGTACGAGGGGGAGGTGGGGCATTGGCAGAAGTTAGAGAAGTCAATGTTCATGCCATCAGGTTGGAGGCTACCCAGACAGAATATAAGGTGTTGTTCCTCCAACCTGAGTGCGGCTTCATCTTTACGGTAGAAGAGGCCGTGGATAGACATGTCAGAATGGGAATGGGATGTGGAATTAAAATGTGTGGCCACTGGGAGATCCTGCTAACTAGTGTCAGTTGCGTGCACTTGTGTGGCCCTTAGACACTACACTGACCTTAGAGCGAGCAGTTAATAAATACTGTCATTGGCATGTGTTTGCGTCCAATAATCAGTGATTTTTGTCACTGATAGTTGGCAAGAAATATGCAATAAGACAATTCGGAATTATTTTGTTCCCTGTGTTTTCTAAGATTCAGGCTTGGAGATGCCAGAAACAGCCGGGAGTGAAAATGAAACAACTTTACTACTTCAACAAGTTAGGAAGAATATCAACGTATCGACAATCACCTTGAATGTTACAATGAAAATGAAGATTTGAAGTATACAATCATCCAGCATGAAGGCAGTTCATTATCATCACTAGGTGCCTGCGCTGATTTTGTTCATTTACGGTCAGTCAAAAGAACACGACTGCGTACACTGGATAAATTCGTCTGTTGATAACTATTAAGAAATAATACACAGTTTTATAGTACTGTAGTAGTATTGGTAGTGTTCTAATGGGTCTGTATTTAATTTAAATACATAATCTGTTATGCAGTTAAACAGTAGTTTGTCTTTTTACACCTTTTTAACTATTCCATGAAACTTCAGCTAATTGGATTCCACTTAATTGTAATTTATAGTATGTTTTCTGTCTTGCTCTGCACTGCTGCTGAAAAAAACAAATTTCATGACCTGTGTCAGTGATAATAAACCTGATTCTGATTCTGAAATGAGGCTGGAGAGCTGAAGAGTTTCTTCTGCAGGGTAGTCCATCGATTGTGTAGACTTTCAGGGAAAGCAGTTAATGTAGAATCAATTAACTCCATTTGGTCAAACTGAACTCAATCAATATCAGGTCAAGAATCTTTAGCAATATGCTTAGACCTTGATAATTAGATGCACGTTGGATCATCGCAGTCAAATCCAGGTGAATTATTTAAAAATACTGAATGGATGCATACATAAAGTGGAAAGTCTTGTAGGCATATTGGGGAAGTTAGATCTTGTGGATGGGTCAATGGAGCTAGCATAGATTATGGGCTGAATGGTCTCCTTCTGGGTCTATCATTCTGTGATAAAACTTTCAGTTTTATTAAGATCCCATAAAAGTATGTTGTCCACTCCTTATCCAGAGGAGACTCTAGTGCAGAACCTGGGGAGATTGGGATAGTTCAAGGACTCTGTTCTGTTAGGTGGATAAAGGCAATCCAAGGGTAATGGTTGATAAAAATATGTGGGAGGGTTATATGTGGGTTGTGAGGGAAGGAAGAGTTAGGTTTTTTAAATTTATTTATATGTCAATTACTTTATTTACTTGTTTGATTGTTTGTTTATTAGTTGGGAGATACAGCACAGAACCGGCCCTTCTGGCCCAATGAGCCGCGACATCCAGCCACCCTGACCTAATCACAAGACCATTTACAATGACCAATTGCCCTACCTGGTACATCTTTGGACTGTGACAGAAAACTGGAGGACCCAAGGAAAACTTTTACATTCCAGGGGAGGGCGTACAGAGGACACTGGGATTGAAGTCCATACCTTGGCACCCTGCGCAGTAATAGCCTCGCACTAACCACTATGTGACCGTGGCGCTAGTGTGACGCTATTATTTATATCTTCCTTGTAAAATTCTTGCCTATGGGAAAGACATCAGTATGCTTGAAAGAGTGCAGAGAAAAGTTATGAAGATGTTGCTGGGACTTGAGGACTTGAGTTATAGGGAAAGGCCGAATAGGTTAGGAATTTACTCACTGGAGCAAAGGAGAATGAGGGGAGATTTGACAGAGGTGTACAAAATTATGAGGGGTAAATGCAAGCAGGCTTTTTCCACTGAGGTTGAGTGAGACAAGAACTAGAGGTCATAGGTTAAGGGTGAAAGGTGAAATGCTTTAAGGGGAATCTGTGGGAACTTCGCTGAGGGTGGTGAGAGTGTGGAATGAGCTGCCAACAGGAGTGGTGGAAGTGGGTTCGATGCAACATTTAAGAAAAGTTAGGATAGGTACTTAGAAGGGAGGGGTATGGAAGGCTATGGTTCAGATGCAGATGGATGGGACTAGGCAGAATAACAGTTTGGCACTGACTAGGTGGCCCAAGATGCTTGTCCGTGAACAGTATTGCTCTATGACATGACACTCTGACCTACCCTAAGCTGGATCTAACCTTTCCCTCCTGCAAAACCCTCCATTGTTCTTTCATGAATGTGCCTCTTTTAAATGTCCCTAACATATCTGCCCCCACCTCCATCCCTACCTTTGTGTGGGCTCGATGGGCCAAAGAGCTATTTCTGTGCTGTGGTGCTCTATAACTGCATGAGAGCAGAGGGTTGTGGCAAGCAGTTTGCGAACTCCACCTCCTCAGCCTCCCTCCTTCAACTCTTGTCCCTTTGTGTTCAGAGAGATTTTATTTTTTTTGCCGGAAGGTTTGGCTCCCAGGCACTGCTTGAGTGCCTACGCAAAGAGGAGCTCTTCAATTTGCTGGTGAGCCTCATCTCCCAGTCCCGAATGGGCAGCAATGCTGACAGTCAAACCTTCAGCACAGCTATTAATAGCAGCCTAACTACACCGGGAACTTGCTGTGATTTAAGGAGCTTGCCAAGGTGTTCTATTCTAACCCAGAGGCTCAGATACGTGTTCAATGTTGTTCGCTTTATAGAGAGCAAAAAAAACCTACAAAATCTTAAATTCACAGTCCATGCAAATAGGATAGCCAAGGTAATTTTTAAATGTCACAGCCTAAAAGATTTTGATGTTAGAGCATAGGGTGCTTAAATCACCATAACTGCTCAGCACTACAGTTTGCTCTACAACACATATGAATAATCTTGTGAGTTTATAAAGCTGACCAGCTGGAGTTATTGGAACGTTCCATCATTTTATCCTGTAAATGGAGCTGAGCTTGAACCAACCTTTAATGAAAAGACATGAATAATCTGTGCTGGATTAGGGTATAGAATTGGTATTTTTCTTGTTTAACTTTCTGATGCTCACCCGAAATTTTATATAATCACCTACATAAGAACAAGAAATATGAGCAGGAGTCGGCCATCTGGCCTGTCGAGCCTGCCCCGCCATTCAATATGGCTGATCTAGCCATGGACTCATCTCCACCTGCCTGCCTTTTCCCCATAACCCTCACATACACATGCACACTCACACTCATCTCACACTCACACACACACACACACAATGCTGGAGGAACTCTGCAGGTCAGGAATAAACAGTTGATGTTTTGGATGTCCTGACGCAAGGTCTCAGCCCAAAATGTTGATCATTTATTCTCATCCCTAGATGCTGCTTGTTCTGCTGAATTCCTCCGTATCTTGTGTCTGTTACTGCTCCCAGCACTACCCATTGGCAGATCCCGCTGTTTATTCCCATAGGAGGAAAATCTCACACACTGAAAAACAGGAATGAGTGGAAGGTACTGGAAATGAGCTAAGGAGGTTAAGTCATGGCACAAGGACATTCAGCCCATCAGTAAAGAGCTGCCAACTCTAATCCTGGGTCACAACTCTGTTTTTGGTCACCCTACTATCATAAGGATGTCAAGGTTTTGGAGAGAGTTCATCAGGATGCTGCCTGGATTAGAGGGCATGTACTATAACGGGAGGTTGGAGAAACTTGGGTTGCTTTCCCTGGAGTGGTGGATCTTGAAGGAAAATCTGACAGAGGTTTATAAGATTATGAGAGGCATACATAAGATAGAGTGGACAGATAGCATCTTTTATCCGGGGTTGAAATGTCTAATACCAGAAGGAATGTATTTAAGGAGAGAAGGGATCATTTCAAAGTAATTTCAAAGCAGGGCATGTATTTTATACTGAGATAAAGATAAAGATTAGTTTTATTTGTCACATGTACATCAAAATATTGAAGCCTCCAGTAATATGTGTCATTTCTATCAAATCAAATTAGTGAGGATTGTCCTGGGCAAGTGTCACCATGCGTCCAGTGCCAACATAGTGAGGATTGTCCTGGGCAAGTGTCACCATGCGTCCAGTGCCAACATAGTGAGGATTGTCCTGGGCAAGTGTCACCATGCGTCCAGTGCCAACATAGTGAGGATTGTCCTGGGCAAGTGTCACCATGCGTCCAGTGCCAACATAGTGAGGACTGTCCTGGGCAAGTGTCACCATGCGTCCAGTGCCAACATAGCATGCCCACAACTCACTGACTTTCTGTAATGCTGACTCAGGTCCGTAGGTCTGGCAAATGATACAGAAGGCACTCTCTGTGAATAGGTATATCAATCATTTATTTACCAACAGTAAAAATTCGACCAAACATTCATGTTCCCCAAGTTACAGACACTACAAAGCCAAACACTCAACATGCATCCATTCACCAAACATACTTAGTGAGAAGAGTACAGAGAGCAGACCTTCCCAATCAACTTCTTAAACAAAGGAAGAGGGGAGCAAGCCCCTTCCACATGCTATTCTGTATACCCAGGATATCTGAAATTGGACACCAGGCTGCCGTCCAATGGGACAAGCAGCTGCAGCTTCTAAACTAACCAATCATGATGGAAGCGGCGTTTGACAATCAGAATCAGGCACGGCTCCCACAGGACAACCCTAACCCATACATCCTTAGGATGTGGGAGGAGACCGGGGCACCCCAGAGGAAACCTGCATGGTGACGGGGAGAACGTACAGACTCTTTACAGACAGCAGCAGGAATTGAACCACAATCTTACAGATGGTGTGCTGTAAAGCATTGTGCTATCATGCTGCCTGGGGTGGTGGTGGAGGCAGATTCGATAACATCCTTGGATAGGTGAAAGAATGAACAGGGAATGAAAGGCTACGGACATTGTGTAGGCAGAAGGGATTGGTTTAGTTAGGCATTTGATTACTGATGTAGTTAGTTTGGAACAAAACTGCAGGCCGAAGGCCCTTCTCCTGTGCTGTACTGTTGTACGTTCTAATTGCAGATCCAAGTTCTGTTTAAATGTGGAGTGGGTCCCTATCTCTCTCAGCCCTTTCCATGGTGAGTTCCAGACCCCAATACTCATTGCAGCAGAAGGATCTCCCCATCTCCCCTCCAAACCTTCTCCCAGTTCCTTTCATTCCAGTCTCAGGCTCTCTACTGTACTTTCCATTGGGAAACATAGTTATTAAGTCATAGAGCATAACAACACAGAAGCAGGCACTTCAGCCCATCTATTATTCTGTGTAGTCCCATCAACCTGTACATGGACCCTGGCCCTCCACACCCTTCCCATCCATGTACTTATACAAACTTCTCTTAAATGTTGAAATTGAACTTCTGTCAGCAGCTCGTTCCACACTCTCACCACCCTCTGAGTGATGATCTTCCCCTCATGTTCCCCTTAGACATTTCATCTTTAACCTATGACCCTATGACCTCTAGTTCTAGTCAGTGGTTTGAGTTCAGAAGTCACAAGATAATGTTGCAGCTGTGAGAAAGTCTGGTCAGACCATACGTGCTGAGGAGATTTACCAGGATGCTGCCTGGATTAGACAGCATGTCTTATAAGGAAAGGTTAAGTGAGCCATGGGTTTTCTCTTTGGATTAGAATGCAGGAGGATGAGAAACAACTCAACAGAGGTATAAATCGAGTGGACAGCCGGAGATGTTTTCCCAGGGTGGCAATGGCTAATGGCAAAGGACATCCTTTCAACACGAGTGGAGGATAGAGATAATCCTGGCTAGAACACATCTCTGGAGGCAGAGCATTGGTCAATGTTTAGGAGCCTCCAGCAACTCCTCCTCCTTCAGAATGTTGACATGCCACAGGTTTTCCTGGACTCATATCCATGGATTGTGATCTATTTCCCAGCTGGGATGGCGTGTGCCAATTTAAATCCAGCCCCAGCTGCCTTTGCCCTTCCCATTGGAAGAAACTGTGGCTTTGGTATTGAAGGTATTCATCCAACTCCATGCCCTGCCTCATTCCAGATGGCTAAACCAGGGGCTTAGTAGGATTCTAAACTAGGATTGGAGGAATGATGACAAATTGATTTGGTTCGGCACAACACTGTGAGCTGAAGGACCTGTTCCTGTGCTGTACTAGTCTATGTTCCTTGAAAGCACAGGGGTTGTCAGAGGTAAGTTTTCACACAGAGAGTGGTGGGTGTGTGGAACACTGTCAGGGGTGGTGGTCGAGGCAGATGCATTAGGGGCATTTAACAGACTCTTAGATCTACACATGGATGATGGAAAAATTGAGGGCTACATGGGAGGGAAGGGTTAGGTTCATCTTAGAGTAAATTAAAAAGTCAGCACAGCATTGCAGGCCAAAGGACCTGCCCTGTTAGAATTAGAGTAATACAGCATAAAAACAGGCCCTTCGGCCCAGCTGGACCATGCCATTCTCAACATCTTCTCAGCACTAGTCTTAGATGTTGGTGATCAGCCCTGAATCCTCCCAACCCTTTCAATAAATTTGCCGATGACACTACATTGATTGGCCTCATCTCAAACAATAATGAGGTGGCCTACAGGGAAGAAGTCATCACCCTGACACAGTGGTGTCAAGAAAACAACCTCTCCCTCAATGTCACAAAAACAAAGGTGCTGGTTTGTGGATTACAGGAGGAATGGAGCCGGGCTAACCCCTATTGACAGCAATGGTTCTGGGGTTGAGAAGGTAAACAGCTTTAAATTTCTTGGCATAAACATCACCTAGGACCTCACATGGTCTGTACACACCATCTGTGTGGTGAAAAAAGCACAACAGCGCATCTTTCACCTCAGACAGTTGAGGAAGTTTGATATGGGCCAAATCCTAAGAACTTTCTACAGGAGCACAATTGAGAGGATCCTGACTGGCTGCTTCACTGCCTGGTATGGGAACTGTACCTCCCTCAATCACAGGGCTCTGCAGAGAGTGGTGTAGACAGCCCAGCGCATCTGTAGTTGTGATCTTCCCATGATTCAGGAGATTTACAAAGACAGGTGTGTAAAAAGGGCCTGAAGGATCATTGGGGACCCGAGTCACCCCAACCACAAACTGTTCCAGCTGCTACCATCCGGGAAATGGTACCGCAGCATAAAAGCCAGGACCAACAGGCTCCGGGACCGTTTCTTCCACCAGGCCATCAGACTGCTTAATTCATGCTGATTTGAGTGTATTACTATGTTACATTGACTGTTTTATAAATTATTATAAATTACTATGATTGCACATTGCACATTTAGAGGGAGACGCAATGTGAAGATTTTCACTGCTCATGTATGTGAAGGATGTAAGAAATAGTCAATTCAATTCAATATACAGATCCAAATGCATCTTCAAATGTTCTATGTAGTTTTTAATATCACAGGCATAAGTTGTGAAATTTGTTGTTTTGTGGTAGCAGTACTTTGCAAACTATAATAATAAAACAACTATAAATTACAATATGAAAAAATTTAAAAAATCAATAAAAAGCTGCAAATTATAAGCTATACGCAGTAAGGTTGTGTAAAAAATAAATTGGATTTGGCTCCCTTTTTCTCTATGTGAATGTGTCAAAGCATTAAACATTCTGGGTAATTCACTGATATGGGCTCCACTCTCCCTAGATTGTTACATTTGTTTTACTGACGGGATCTGGACGATACTCGGAGCATGAACAGCGGTTATCAGGTTAAGTCCTGCAGAGCCACCAGCATCCCGAGTGGCTACTTGCACAAGCAAACAGACAGAGATAAAACGGAACTTCTCTTCTGATGGAGGGAACTGTCAATTCAACTGCAGAACCCGGCTACAATAATGCAACAAGAAGCAACCTACATCATACAAACCAGTTCTTAATACACACACAAACACACACACACAAATAGACACATAGACGCACGTACAGAGACACAGACAAATAGGCACACACGCACTCTCACACACACACACACACACACACAGACAAATACACACACACAGACAAATACACACACAGACGCAGACAAATACACACACATACACACACACACACACACACACACACAAATAGACACACACGCACTCACACACACACACACACACACACAGACAAATACAAACACACACACAAATAGACACATAGACACATGCACAGAGACACAGACAAATACACACACACACATACAGACAAATAGACACACAGACACAGACAAATACACACACACACACAGACAAATACACACACACACACACAAATAGACACACACACACTCACACACACACACAAACAAACAAATAGACACATAGACACACGCACAGAGACACAGACAAATACAGACACACACACAAATAGGCACACACGCACTCACACACACATACAGACAAATACACACACACACATACAGACAAATAGACACACAGACAAATACACACACACACACACACACACAGACAAATAGACATACAGACACACGCACAGAGACACACAAATACACACCCACACACACACACAGACAAATACACACACACACAGACAAATAGACACACAGACACACGCACAGAGACACAGACAAATACAGACACAGACACACACACAGACAAATACATACAAACACACACACACACACACACACACACAGACAAATAGTCACACACACTCACACACACACAGACAAATAGACACACAGACACAGAAAAAATACACACACACACACAGACAAATAGACACACCGACACATGCACAGAGACCAGACACACAGAGACACAGACAAATAGACACACATGCATGCACACACACACATACATGTGCACACAGACACATACACACATACACACAGATACACACACATACACACACACATACGCACACACAGATACAGACACACAATCACACACTCTCTCTCATACACACTGACATAGGCACAGACATACAAATGCATACACACAGACACACACACACATCCACTCATACAGAGATACAGACACACAATCACACACACACATAGACACACACTTCCACACACACACACACACACACACACACACGCTCTCACATATCCACACAGAAGGACACATACATACACACAGATACAGACATACAATCTCACACATACTCTCTCTCTCTCACATACACTGAGACAGACACAGGCCCACACATCCATACACACACACATTCATATGCACAACCACACAGACAGACAGACAGACAGGCAGACAGACAGACAGACACACACACACACACACACACACACACACACACACATGACACACATCACACACACTCACTCTCTCACACACATAGATATACTCATCCATAGACACACATGAACACACACACTCACACCGACACAGACACACACATCCACATAGACAGATACAGACACACAATCACACACACACTTTCTCACACACACACTGACACAGACACAGAAGTCATACGCACATCCATACACACGCACACACACAGTCACATATAGACTGAAAGATAGACAGACACACACATCCACATATGCACACAGACTGCCATACAGGTGGTCACATACACACACAGATAATGCATTGAAAACTGAAGAACTGCAGAATGGTAAAGATAAAGATTTGTTTTATTTGTCACATGTAGGAGTTATCAGAAAAGTTTGACTTTATTCCTTGGAGTGTAGGAGAATGAGGGGAGATTTGATAGACGTATACACAGTAATGCGTGGTATAGATAGGGTAAATGCAAGCAGGTTTTTTCCGCTGAGGTTGGATGAGACTACAACTAGAAATCTTGGGTTAAGGATGAAAGGTGAAATGTTTAAGGGGAATAAACATGAAGAGAGACTTCTTCACTCAGAGGCTGGTGAGAGTGTGGATGAGCTGCCAGCAGAATATAGGATTGTTTTCACCATTTAAGAGGAATTTAAATAGGTACATGGATGGGATGGTATGGAAGCTTACGGTCTGGCTGCAGGTGGTTGGGACTAGGCAGAGTAATGGGCCGGATGAGCTAAGGGGCTGTTTCTGCACTGTGGAGTTTTATGAGTCTATATTGTAACATACAGAGAAATGCATCATTTGCATTAATGACCTACACCGTCTGAGGATGTGCTGGGGGCAGCCTGCAAGTGTCCTCTTGCTTCCTGCTCCAACATAGCACGTCCAGAACTTACCAAGACAAACCTGTAAGTGGTTTTGGAATATGGGGTGACCCAGAGCATCCAGAGAAAACTCATACGGTCATGGTGAGAACATACAGTCTCCTTACAGACAGCAGTGGATGGCTGAAAATAATAAAGATAGGTACAGTTGTGACATTTACTTTTTAATCTTTACTTAGAGATACAGTGAGATAACAGGCCCTTTCGACCTAACGAGCCCGGGCTGCCCAGTTACACCCATGTTACCAATTAACCTAAAAGCCTGTACACTCTGGAAAGTGGGAGGAAACCGCAGCACCCGGAGGGAACCCACAGGGGCATGGAGGGAACCTTCACGGGCATGGAAGGAACCCACACGGGCAGGAAGGGAACCTTCACGGGCATAGAGGGAACCTTCACGGGCATGGAAGGAACCCACACGGGCAGGGAGGGAACCTTCACGGGCATGGAGGGAACCTACAGGGCAGGGAGGGAACCGTCACGGGCATGGAAGGAACCCACAGGGGCATGGAGGGAACCCGCATGGGTATGGAGGGAACCCACATGGGCATGGAGGAAACCCGCATGGGCATGGAGGGAACACATAGATTCCTTACAGACAGCATTGGAATTAAACCACAATCTTACAGTTGGAAACCGGAAATTAAAAGGGTCTGGTCAGCAGATGAGGCATCACCTCTGGAAAGGGATACAAGGTTAACAAGTGAGGTCACTGGACTTCCGTCAGAATGTTGCCTCTTTCCGTAGGAGCTGCCTAACCGAGATTGTTCAATGCCATTTCCAGTACACAAGTGTAATGGAGAACAAAATCATTGTCACTCCAGATCCAATGCAGCACAAAAAAACACACGAAGATAAAGAACACACTAATCAAAAAACACAATAAATGTGAATACATAAGATAGCTTATAAAGATTGAGTTTATGTCCATAAAGTGACTCTAGGCAGAGGAATGTCTGTACATAGGGTGACTCTGACAGGAAATGATAAAGTAGTGGTGGTCAGAGGTGTGGAAGGGTGGAGGTTCTGATCAGCATTACTGCTTGGGGAAAGTAACTGTTTTTGAGTTTGGCGATCTTGTTGAGACTTCCTGTGATTCCACACTGACTTTCCCTACGTGACTCCACCACCTGAGGGGTGATCTTTATTCCATCAGTGGGCACATTTACAAGGACTGTCGGTGTGAGATACAAGCTCATTTTGTGTGGAGCTTCGTGACTTTTCCATATTCACCAACCTCCATTGATTATTCCATTTTAAATACTTGGCAGGAACATTTACACACAGTGCAGGAGCTCTCAGTGAATTCAGATCAGATCCAGAACCCATTTAAATTGGAGCCAATTCATTCAGACAACACATTTTCTGTACAAATAACTATCACAAGGAAAACCCTCCCCATCATTGAGTAGATTTACAAGAATAGCTGCCACAAGAAAGATGCATCAGTCATCAAGGACCCCACCATCCAGGCCATGCTCTTTTTTCACGGCTACTATTGGGAAAGGGGTATAGGAACCCACACCACCAGGTCCAGGCACAGGAATTACTCTACGGGCATCAGGCTCCTGAACCAACATGGATAACTTCATTCATTTCAATGATAAACTGATTCATACGCTACAGACTCACTTTCACGTTCTCTACAAGTCATGTTTCAGTACTGTTTATAATAAATAAAACAATCAATCAAATTAATAAATAATTCATGTATTTGAACAAATTTTCTTCCTTTGCACATTGGTTGCCAGTCTTTATTTCTGTATAGATTTTCATAAATTCTATTGTATTTCTTTATTCTTCTGTAAATGCCTGCAAGAAAACGAATCTCAAGGTAGTAACTGGTGATGTACATGAACTCTGATACTAAATTGGCTTTGAGTTTGAATTCAGCGGGTGAGAGAGCACATGTGGAGAGAAAGAGACGTACGACAGTTTGGGTCGAGCTTGTTCATCTGGGCTCAGACTGCAGCCAAAGCTTTTAGTCCCACTCGTGCTCTTTTCTTCAGCCCCTTCCTCAAGCTCAAGGCGCATTACACTCAAGGTACTTGTGAGGTGAGTGACTGGTGTAGGAGAAGAAATGCAGCAGGCAATCTGAGCACATCAGGGTCCCATGAGCACCAGAGTGATGACAGACAAATAGCCAGTCTGGTTGGTATTCAACAAGAGCCAAATGTTGGTCAGGACATCACTGAGAAATGACAAGGTGTTACAGAACTTTTTCACAGTATAAATGTTAAAAAACATGATAGAGCATGAAGGGTTTTAATGAATTAACTGAGATAAAGTCATTCTGACAGTGTGACTCTCCCTCAGTTAGATAACAGTTAGCTCATCACCTTGCAGATCAGTGGAATTCAGTAGCTTAGAAGCAGTATATTCATCAATTCAAATCTGGTCTGCTCATTGATGCCAATGTCCAGTACTACACATTATCCAATACTACAATCCATCGAATACAATGTCCAACGCTACACTCCATCCATAACAATGTCCAAAACTACACTTCATCGAATACGATGTCCAACACGACACTCCATCGATAACAATGTCCAACACTACAATCCATCGAATACAATGTCCAATTGTACACTCCATCCATAACAATGTCCAACACTACACTCCATTGATAACAATGTCCAACACTACAATCCATCGATAACAATGTCCAATACGACACTCCATCGATAACAATGTCCAATACGACACTACATCGATAACAATGTCCAATAACAATGTCCAACACGACACTCCATCAATAACAATGTCCAACACTACACTCCATCGATAACAATGTCCAATTGTACACTCCATCGATAACAATGTCCAACACTACACTCCATTGATAACAATGTCCAACACGACACTCCATCGATAACAATGTCCAACACTACACTCCATCGATAACAATGTCCAACACTATAACCCATCGATAACAATGTTCAACACAACAGTCCATCGATAACAATGTCCAACACTACACTCCATTGATAACAATGTCCAACACTACACTCCATCGATAACAATGTCCAACACTACACTCCATTGAAAACAATGTCCGATTGTACACTCCATCGATAACAATGCCCAACACTACACTCCATCGATAACAATGTCCAACACTACACTCCATCGATAACAATGCCCAATACGACACTCCATCGAAAGCAATGACCAACACGACACTCCATCGATAACAATGTCCAACGCTACACTCCATCGATAACAATGTCCAACACTACACTCCATTGAAAACAATGTCCGATTGTACACTCCATCGATAACAATGTCCAACACTACACTCCATCGATAACAATGTCCAATTGTACACTCCATCGATAACAATGTCCAACACTACACTCCATCGATAACAATGTCCAACACTACACTCCATCGAAAACAATGTCCAACACTACACTCCATCGATAACAATGTCCAACACTACACTCCATCGATAACAATGTCCAGCACTGCAGTCCATCGATAACAATGTCCAACACTACACTCCATTGAAAACAATGTCCGATTGTACACTCCATCAATAACAATGTCCAACGCTACACTCCATCGATAACAATGTCCAACACTACACTCCATCGATAACAATGTCCAACACTACACTCCATCGATAACAATGTCCAACACGACACTCCATCGATAACAATGTCCAACACTACACTCCATCGATAACAATGTCCAACACTACACTCCATCGATAACAATGTCCAACACTACACTCCATCGATAACAATGTCCAACACTACAATCCATCGATAACAATGTCCAACACTACACTCCATCGATAACAATGTCCAACACTACACTCCATCGATAACAATGTCCAATTGTACACTCCATCGATAACAATGTCCAACACTACACTCCATCGATAACAATGTCCAACACTACACTCCATCGATAACAATGTCCAACACTACACTCCATCGATAACAATGTCCAATTGTACACTCCATTGAAAACAATGTCCAATTGTACACTCCATCGATAACAATGTCCAACGCTACACTCCATCGATAACAATGTCCAACACTACACTCCATTGAAAACAATGTCCAATTGTACACTCCATCGATAACAATGTCCAACATGACACTCCATCGATAACAATGTCCAATTGTACACTCCATCGATAACAATGTCCAACACTACACTCCATTGAAAACAATATCCAGCACTACAATCCATCGATAAAAATGTCCAACACGACACTCCATCGATAACAATGTCCAACACTACACTCCATCGATAACAATGTCCAACACTACACTCCATCGATAACAATGTCCAACACTACACTCCATCGATAACAATGTCCAACACTACACTCCATCGATAACAATGTCCAACAGGACACTCCATCGATAACAATGTCCAACACTACACTCCATCGATAACAATGTCCAACACTACACTCCATCGATAACAATGCCCAATACGACACTCCATCGATAACAATGTCCAACACTACACTCCATCGATAACAATGTCCAACACTACACTCCATCGATAACAATGTCCAACACTTCACTCCATTGAAAACAATGTCCGATTGTACACTCCATCAATAACAATGTCCAACAGGACACTGCATCGATAACAATGTCCAACACTACACTCCATCGATAACAATGTCCAACACTACACTCCATCGATAACAATGTCCAACACTACACTCCATTGAAAACAATGTCCAATTGTACACTCCATCAATAACAATGTCCAACGCTACACTCCATCGATAACAATGTCCAATTGTACACCCCATCGATAACAATGTCCAACACGACACCCCATCCATAACAATGTCCAACGCTACACTCCATCGATAACAATGTCCAACACTTCACTCCATTGAAAACAATGTCCGATTGTACACTCCATCAATAACAATGTCCAACAGGACACTGCATCGATAACAATGTCCAACACTACAATCCATCGATAACAATGTCCAACATGACACTCCATCGATAACAATGTCCAACAATATACTCCATCGATAACAATGTCCAGCACTGCACTGCATCGATAACAATGTCCAACACTACACTCCATTGAAAACAATGTCCGATTGTACAATCCATCAATAACAATGTCGAACGCTACACTCCATCGATAACAATGTCCAATTGTACACTCCATCGATAACAATGTCCAACACTACACTCCATCCATAACAATGTCCAACGCTACACTCCATCGATAACAATGTCCAACACTACACTCCATCGATAACAATGTCCAACACTACACTCCATTGAAAACAATGTCCAATTGTACACTCCATCGATAACAATGTCCAACACTACACTCCATCGATAACAATGTCCAACACTACACTCCATTGAAAACAATGTCCAATTGTACACTCCATCGATAACAATGTCCAACACTACACTCCATCGATAACAATGTCCAATTGTACACTCCATCGATAACAATGTCCAACACTACACTCCATCGATAACAATGTCCAACACTACACTCCATCGATAACAATGTCCAATTGTACACTCCATCGATAACAATGTCCAACACTACACTCCATCGATAACAATGTCCAACACTACACTCCATCGATAACAATGTCCAACACTACACTCCATCGATAACAATGTCCAACACTACACTCCATCGATAACAATGTCCAACACTACACTCCATCGATAACAATGTCCAACACTACACTCCATCGATAACAATGTCCAACACTACACTCCATCGATAACAATGTCCAACACTACACTCCATTGAAAACAATGTCCAATTGTACACTCCATCAATAACAATGTCCAACGCTACACTCCATCGATAACAATGTCCAATTGTACACTCCATCAATAACAATGTCCAACACTACACTCCATCGATAACAATGTCCAACGCTACACTCCATCGATAACAATGTCCAATTGTACACCCCATCGATAACAATGTCCAACACGACACCCCATCCATAACAATGTCCTACGCTACACTCCATCGATAACAATGTCCAACACTACACTCCATCGATAACAATGTCTAACACTACAATCCATCGAATATAATGTCCAACACAACACTCCATCGATAACAATGTCCAACACTACACTCCATCGATAACAATGTCCAACACTACACTCCATCGATAACAATGTCCAACACTACACTCCATCGATAACAATGTCCAACACTACAATCCATCGATAACAATGTCCAATTGTACACTCCATCGATAACAATGTCCAACACTACACTCCATCGATAACAATGTCCAACACTACACTCCATCGATAACAATGTCCAACACTACACTCCATCGATAACAATGTCCAACACTACACTCCATCGATAACAATGTCCAACACTACAATCCATCGATAACAATGTCCAACACAACACTCCATCGATAACAATGTCCAACACTACAATCCATCGATAACAATGTCCAATTGTACACTCCATCGATAACAATGTCCAACACTACACTCCATCGATAACAATGTCCAATTGTACACTCCATTGAAAACAATGTCCAATTGTACACTCCATCGATAACAATGTCCAACACTACACTCCATCGATAACAATGTCCAACACTACACTCCATCGATAACAATGTCCAACACGACACTCCATCGATAACAATGTCCAACGCTACACTCCATCGATAACAATGTCCAACACTACACTCCATCGATAACAATGTCCAACACTACACTCCATTGAAAACAATGTCCAACACTACAATCCATCGATAACAATGTCCAACACTACACTCCATTGATAACAATGTCCAACACTACACTCCATCGATAACAATGTCCAATTGTACACTCCATCGATAACAATGTCCAACACTACACTCCATCAATAACAATGTCCAACACTACACTCCATCGATAACAATGTCCAACACTACACTCCATCGATAACAATGTCCAACACTACACTCCATCGATAACAATGTCCAACACTACACTCCATTGAAAACAATGTCCAATTGTACACTCCATCAATAACAATGTCCAACAGGACACTGCATCGATAACAATGTCCAACACTACACTCCATCGATAACAATGTCCAATTGTACACTCCATCGATAACAATGTCCAACACTACACTCCATCGATAACAATGTCCAATTGTACACTCCATCGATAACAATGTCCAACACTACACACCATCGATAACAATGTCCAATTGTACACTCCATCGATAACAATGTCCAACACTACACTCCATTGATAACAATGTCCAACAATACACTCCATCGATAACAATGTCCAACGCTACACTCCATCGATAACAATGTCCAATTGTACACCCCATCGATAACAATGTCCAACACGACACTCCATCCATAACAATGTCCAACGCTACACTCCATCGATAACAATGTCCAACACTACACTCCATTGAAAACAATGTCCGATTGTACACTCCATCAATAACAATGTCCAACAGGACACTCCATCGATAACAATGTCCAACACTACAATCCATCGATAACAATGTCCAACATGACACTCCATCGATAACAATGTCCAACACTACACTCCATCGATAACAATGTCCAGCACTGCACTCCATCGATAACAATGTCCAACACTACACTCCATTGAAAACAATGTCCGATTGTACAATCCATCAATAACAATGTCGAACGCTACACTCCATCGATAACAATGTCCAATTGTACACTCCATCGATAACAATGTCCAATTGTACACCCCATCGATAACAATGTCCAACACGACACCCCATCCATAACAATGTCCAACGCTACACTCCATCGATAACAATGTCCAACACTACACTCCATTGATAACAATGTCCAACACTACAATCCATCGAAAACAATGTCCAATTGTACACTCCATCGATAACAATGTCCAACACTACACTCCATCGATAACAATGTCCAACACTACACTCCATCGAAAACAATGTCCAACACTACACTCCATCGATAACAATGTCCAACACTACACTCCATCGATAACAATGTCCAACACTACACTCCATCGATAACAATGTCCAACACTACACTCCATTGAAAACAATGTCCAATTGTACACTCCATCAATAACAATGTCCAACGCTACACTCCATCGATAACAATGTCCAATTGTACACTCCATCGATAACAATGTCCAACACGACACCCCATCCATAACAATGTCCTACGCTACACTCCATCGATAACAATGTCCAACACTACACTCCATCGATAACAATGTCCAACACTACACTCCATCGATAACAATGTCCAACACTACACTCCATCGAAAACAATGTCCAATTGTACACTCCATCCATAACAATGTCCAACACTACACTCCATCGATAACAATGTCCAACACTACAATCCATCGATAACAATGTCCAACACTACACTCCATCGATAACAATGTCCAACACTACAATCCATCGATAACAATGTCCAACACTACACTCCATCGATAACAATGTCCAACACTACACTCCATGGATAACAATGTCCAATGCTACACTCCATCGATAACAATGTCCAACACTACACTCCATCGATAACAATGTCCAACGCTACACTCCATCGATAACAATGTCCAACACTACACTCCATCGATAACAATGTCCAACACGACACTCCATCGATAACAATGTCCAACACTACGATCCCTCGATACCAATGTCCAATGCTACACTCCATCGATGACAATGTTCAACACTACACTCCATCGATAACAATCTCCAATTGTACACTCCATTGAAAACAATGTCCAATTGTACACTCCATCCATAACAATGTCCAACACTACACTCCATCGATAACAATGTCCAACACTACAATCCATCGATAACAATGTCCAACACGACACTCCATCGATAACAATGTCCAACACTACACTCCATCGATAACAATGTCCAACACTACACTCCATCGATAACAATGTCCAACACTACACTCCATCGATAACAATGTCCAACACGACACTCCATTGAAAACAATGTCCAACACGACATCCCTTCGATAACAATGTCCAACACTACAATCCATCGATAACAATGTCCAACACTACACTCCATCGATAACAATGTCCAACACTACACTCCATCGATAACAATGTCCAATTGTACACTCCATCGATAACAATGTCCAACACTACACTCCATTGAAAACAATATCCAGCACTACAATCCATCGATAACAATGTCCAACACTACACTCCATTCGTAACAATGTCCAACACTACAATCCAGTGAAAACAATGACCAATTGTACACTCCATCGATAACAATGTCCAACACTACACTCCATCGATAACAATGTCCAACACTACACTCCATCGATAACAATGTCCAACACTACACTCCATCGATAACAATGTCCAACACTACACTCCATCGATAACAATGTCCAGCACTACACTCCATCGATAACAATGTCCAACACTGCACTCCATTGAAAACAATGTCCGATTGTACACTCCATCGATAACAATGTCCAATTGTACACCCCATCGATAACAATGTCCAACACTACACTCCATCCAGAACAATGTCCAACACTACAATCCATCGATAACAATGTCCAACACTACACTCCATCGATAACAATGTCCAACAGGACACTCCATCGATAACAATGTCCAACACTACAATCCATCGATAACAATGTCCAACATGACACTCCATCGATAACAATGTCCAACACTACACTCCATCGATAACAATGTCCAGCACTGCACTCCATCGATAACAATGTCCAACACTACACTCCATTGAAAACAATGTCCGATTGTACACTCCATCAATAACAATGTCCAACGCTACACTCCATCGATAACAATGTCCAATTGTACACCCCATCGATAACAATGTCCAACACGACACCCCATGCATAACAATGTCCAACGCTACACTCCATCGATAACAATGTCCAATACTACACTCCATCGATAACAATGTCCAACACTACACTCCATCGAAAACAATGTCCAATTGTACACTCCATCCATAACAATGTCCAACACTACACTCCATCGATAACAATGTCCAACACTACAATCCATCGATAACAATGTCCAACACTACACTCCATCGATAACAATGTCCAACACTACAATCCATGGATAACAATGTCCAATGCTACACTCCAACGATAACAATGTCCAACACTACACTCCATTGATAACAATGTCCAATTGTACACTCCATTGAAAACAATGTCCAATTGTACACCCCATCGATAACAATGTCCAACGCTACACTCCATCGATAACAATGTCCAACACTACACTCCATCGATAACAATGTCCAACACTACACTCCATCGATAACAATGTCCAACACTGCACTCCATTGAAAACAATGTCCAACACTACAATCCATCGATAACAATGTCCAACACTACACTCCATTGATAACATTGTCCAACACTACAATCCATCGATAACAATGTCCAACACTACACTCCATTGATAACAATGTCCAACACTACAATCCATCGATAACAATGTCCAACACTACACTCCATCGATAACAATGTCCAACACTATAACCCATCGATAACAATGTTCAACACAACACTCCATCGATAACAATGTCCAACAGGACACTTCGTCGATAACAATGTCCAACACTACACTCCATCGATAACAATGTCCAACACTACACTCCATCGATAACAATGTCCAACACTACACTCCATTGAAAACAATGTCCGATTGTACACTCCATCAATAACAATGTCCAACAGGACACTCCATCGATAACAATGTCCAACACTACAATCCATCGATAACAATGTCCAACATGACACTCCATCGATAACAATGTCCAACACTACACTCCATCGATAACAATGTCCAGCACTGCACTCCATTGAAAACAATGTCCGATTGTACAATCCATCAATAACAATGTCGAACGCTACACTCCATCGATAACAATGTCCAATTGTACACCCCATCGATAACAATGTCCAACACGACACCCCATCCATAACAATGTCCAACGCTACACTCCATCGATAACAATGTCCAACACTACACTCCATTGATAACAATGTCCAACACTACACTCCATTGAAAACAATGTCCAATTGTACACTCCATCGATAACAATGTCCAACACTACACTCCATCGATAACAATGTCCAACACTACACTCCATCGATAACAATGTCCAACACTACACTCCATTGAAAACAATGTCCAATTGTACACTCCATCGATAACAATGTCCAACACTACACTCCATCGATAACAATGTCCAACACTACACTCCATTGAAAACAATGTCCAACACGACACTCCATCGATAACAATGTCCAACACTACACTCCATCGATAACAATGTCCAACACTGCACTCCATCGATAACAATGTCCAACACTGCACTCCATTGAAAACAATGTCCGATTGTACACTCCATCAATAACAATGTCCAACGCTACACTCCATCGATAACAATGTCCAACACTACACTCCATCGATAACAATGTCCAACACTACACTCCATTGATAACAATGTCCAACACTACACTCCATCGATAACAATGTCCAACACTACAATCCATCGATAACAATGTCCAACACTACACTCCATCGATAACAATGTCCAACACTACAATCCATCGATAACAATGTCCAATTGTACACTCCATCGATAACAATGTCCAACACTACAATCCATCGATAACAATGTCCAATGCTACACTCCATCGATAACAATGTCCAACAATACACTCCATCGATAACAATGTCCAACGCTACACTCCATCGATAACAATGTCCAACACTACACTCCATCGATAACAATGTCCAACACGACACTCCATCGATAACAATGTCCAACACTACAATCCATCGATAACAATGTCCAATGGTACACTCCATCGATAACAATGTCCAACACTACACTAAATCGATAACAATGTCCAATTGTACCATCCATTGAAAACAATGTCCAATTGTACACTCCATCGATAACAATGTCCAACGCTACACTCCATCGATAACAATGTCCAACACTACACTCCATCGATAACAATGTCCAACACGACACTCCATCGATAACAATGTCCAACGCTACACTCCATCGATAACAATGTCCAACACTACACTCCATCGATAACAATGTCTAACACTACAATCCATCGAATATAATGTCCAACACAACACTCCATCGATAACAATGTCCAACACTACACTCCATTGAAAATAATGTCCAACACTACATTCCATCGATAACAATGTCCAACACTACACTCCATCGATAACAATGTCCAACACGACACTCCATCGATAACAATGTCCAACATGACACTCCATCGATAACAATGTCCAATTGTACACTCCATCGATAACAATGTCCAACACTACACTCCATTGAAAACAATATCCAGCACTACAATCCATCGATAAAAATGTCCAACACTGCACTCCATCGATAACAATGTCCAACACTACAATCCATCGAAAACAATGTCCAATTGTACACTCCATCGATAACAATGTCCAACACTACACTCCATCGATAACAATGTCCAACACTACACTCCATCGATAACAATGTCCAACACTACACTCCATCGATAACAATGTCCAACACTACACTCCATCGATAACAATGTCCAACACTACACTCCATCGATAACAATGTCCAACACTACACTCCATTGAAAACAATGTCCGATTGTACACTCCATCGATAACAATGTCCAATGCTACACTCGATCGATAACAATGTCCAACACGACACCCCATCCAAAACAATGTCCAACGCTACACTCCATCGATAACAATGTCCAATACTACACTCCATCGATAACAATGTCCAACAGGACACTGCATCGATAACAATGTCCAACACTACAATCCATCGATAACAATGTCCAACATGACACTCCATCGATAACAATGTCCAACAATATACTCCATCGATAACAATGTCCAGCACTGCACTCCATCGATAACAATGTCCAACACTACACTCCATTGAAAACAATGTCCGATTCTACAATCCATCAATAACAATGTCGAACGCTACACTCCATCGATAACAATGTCCAATTGTACACCCCATCGATAACAATGTCCAACACGACACCCCATCCATAACAATGTCCAACGCTACACTCCATCGATAACAATGTCCAATACTACACTCCATCGATAACAATGTCCAACACTACACTCCATTGAAAACAATGTCCAATTGTACACTCCATCGATAACAATGTCCAACACTACACTCCATCGATAACAATGTCTAACACTACAATCCATCGAATATAATGTCCAACACAACACTCCATCGATAACAATGTCCAACACTACAATCCATCGATAACAATGTCCAACACTACACTCCATCGATAACAATGTCCAACACTACACTCCATTGATAACAATGTCCAATTGTACACTCCATTGAAAACAATGTCCAACACTACACTCCATCGATAACAATGTCCAACACTACACTCCATCGATAACAATGTCCAACACTACACTCCATCGATAACAATGTCCAACACTACACTCCATCGATAACAATGTCCAGCACTGCACTCCATCGATAACAATGTCCAACACTGCACTCCATTGAAAACAATGTCCGATTGTACACTCCATCGATAACAATGTCCAATTGTACACTCCATCGATAACAATGTCCAACACGACACTCCATCGATAACAATGTCCAACACTACACTCCATCGATAACAATGTCCAACACTACACTCCATCGATAACAATGTCCAACACTACACTCCATCGATAACAATGTCCAACACTACAATCCATCGATAACAATGTCCAACATGACACTCCATCGATAACAATGTCCAACACTACACTCCATCGATAACAATGTCCAGCACTGCACTCCATCGATAACAATGTCCAACACTACACTCCATTGAAAACAATGTCCGATTGTACACTCCATCAATAACAATGTCCAACGCTACACTCCATCGATAACAATGTCCAATTGTACACCCCATCGATAACAATGTCCAACACGACACCCCATCCATAACAATGTCCAACGCTACACTCCATCGATAACAATGTCCAACACTACACTCCATCGATAACAATGTCCAACACTACACTCCATTGAAAACAATGTCCAATTGTACACTCCATCGATAACAATGTCCAACACTACACTCCATCGATAACAATGTCCAACACTACACTCCATCCAAAACAATGTCCAACACTACACTCCATCGATAACAATGTCCAACACTACAATCCATGGATAACAATGTCCAATGCTACACTCCAACGATAACAATGTCCAACACTACACTCCATTGATAACAATGTCCAATTGTACACTCCATTGAAAACAATGTCCAATTGTACACCCCATCGATAACAATGTCCAACGCTACACTCCATCGATAACAATGTCCAACAGGACACTTCATCGATAACAATGTCTAACACTACACTCCATCGATAACAATGTCCAACACTACACTCCATTGAAAACAATATCCAGCACTACAATCCATCGATAACAATGTCCAACACTACACTCCATTGAAAACAATGTCCAACACTACAATCCATCGATAACAATGTCCAACACTACACTCCATTGATAACAATGTCCAACACTACAATCCATCGGTAACAATGTCCAACACTACACTCCATCGATAACAATGTCCAACACTATAACCCATCGATAACAATGTTCAACACAACACTCCATCGATAACAATGTCCAACAGGACACTTCGTCGATAACAATGTCGAACACTACACTCCATCGATAACAATGTCCAACACTACACTCCATCGATAACAATGTCCAACACTTCACTCCATTGAAAACAATGTCCGATTGTACACTCCATCAATAACAATGTCCAACAGGACACTGCATCGATAACAATGTCCAACACTACAATCCATCGATAACAATGTCCAACATGACACTCCATCGATAACAATGTCCAACAATATACTCCATCGATAACAATGTCCAGCACTGCACTCCATTGAAAACAATGTCCGATTGTACAATCCATCAATAACAATGTCGAACGCTACACTCCATCGATAACAATGTCCAATTGTACACCCCATCGATAACAATGTCCAACACGACACCCCATCCATAACAATGTCCAACGCTACACTCCATCGATAACAATGTCCAACACTACACTCCATTGATAACAATGTCCAACACTACACTCCATTGAAAACAATGTCCAATTGTACACTCCATCGATAACAATGTCCAACACTACACTCCATCGATAACAATGTCCAACACTACACTCCATTGATAACAATGTCCAACACTACACTCCATTGAAAACAATGACCAATTGTACACTCCATCGATAACAATGTCCAACACTACACTCCATCGATAACAATGTCCAACACTACACTCCATTGAAAATAATGTCCAACACTACACTCCATCGATAACAATGTCCAACACTACACTCCATCGATAACAATGTCCAGCACTGCACTCCATCGATAACAATGTCCAACACTGCACTCCATTGAAAACAATGTCCGATTGTACACTCCATCAATAACAATGTCCAACGCTACACTCCATCGATAACAATGTCCAATACCACACTCCATCGATAACAATGTCCAACACTACACTCCATTGAAAACAATGTCCAACACTACACTCCATCCATAACAATGTCCAACACTACAATCCATCGATAACAATGTCCAATACTACACTCCAGCGAAAACAATGTCCAACACTACAATCCATCGATAACAATGTCCAATTCTACACTACATCGATAACAATGTCCAACACTACAATCCATGGATAACAATGTCCAATGCTACACTCCATCGATAACAATGTCCAACAATACAGTCCATCGATAACAATGTCCAACGCTACACTCCATCGATAACAATGTCCAACGCTACACTCCATCGATAACAATGTCGAACACGACACTCCATCGATAACAATGTCCAACACTACAATCCATCGATAACAATGTCCAATGGTACACTCCATCGATAACAATGTCCAACACTAAACTAAATCGATAACAATGTCCAATTGTACCATCCATTGAAAACAATGTCCAATTGTACACCCCATCGATAACAATGTCCAACGCTACACTCCATCGATAACAATGTCCAATACTACACTCTATCGATAACAATGTCCAACACGACACTCCATCGATAACAATGTCCAACGCTACACTCCATCGATAACAATTTCCAACACGACACTCCATCGATAACAATGTCCAACACTACACTCCATCGATAACAATGTCCAACACGACACTCCATCGATAACAATGTCCAACACGACACTCCATTGAAAACAATGTCCAACACGACATCCCATCGATAACAATGTCCAACACTACACTCCATCGATAACAATGTCCAACACGACACTCCATCGATAACAATGTCCAACACTACACTCCATCGATAACAATGTCCAATTGTACACTCCATCGATAACAATGTCCAACACTACACTCCATTGAAAACAATATCCAGCACTACAATCCATCGATAACAATGTCCAACACTACACTCCATTCGTAACAATGTCCAACACTACAATCCAGTGAAAACAATGACCAATTGTACACTCCATCGATAACAATGTCCAACACTACACTCCATCGATAACAATGTCCAACACTACACTCCATTGAAAATAATGTCCAATACTACATTCCATCGATAACAATGTCCAACACTACACTCCATCGATAACAATGTCCAGCACTGCACTCCATCGATAACAATGTCCAACACTACACTCCATTGAAAACAATGTCCGATTGTACACTCCATCGATAACAATGTCCAATTGTACACCCCATCGATAACAATGTCCAACACGACACCCCATCCATAACAATGTCCAACGCTACACTACATCGATAACAATGTCCAATACTACACTCCATCGATAACAATGTCCAACAGGACACTGCATCGATAACAATGTCCAACACTACAATCCATCGATAACAATGTCCAAAATGACACTCCATCGATAACAATGTCCAACAATATACTCCATCGATAACAATGTCCAGCACTGCACTGCATCGATAACAATGTCCAACACTACACTCCATTGAAAACAATGTCCGATTGTACAATCCATCAATAACAATGTCGAACGCTACACTCCATCGATAACAATGTCCAATTGTACACCCCATCGATAACAATGTCCAACACGACACCCCATGCATAACAATGTCCAACGCTACACTCCATCGATAACAATGTCCAATACTACACTCCATTGATAACAATGTCCAACACTACACTCCATTGAAAACAATGACCAATTGTACACTCCATCGATAACAATGTCCAACACTACACTCCATCGATAACAATGTCCAACACTACACTCCATTCAAAATAAAGTCCAACACTACACTCCATCGATAATAATGTCCAACACTACAATCCATGGATAACAATGTCCAATGCTACACTCCAACGATAACAATGTCCAACACTACACTCCATTGATAACAATGTCCAATTGTACACTCCATTGAAAACAATGTCCAATTGTACACCCCATCGATAACAATGTCCAACGCTACACTCCATCGATAACAATGTCCAACAGGACACTTCATCGATAACAATGTCTAACACTACACTCCATCGATAACAATGTCCAATTGTACACTCCATCGATAACAATGTCCAACACTACACTCCATTGAAAACAATATCCAGCACTACAATCCATCGATAACAATGTCCAACACTACACTCCATTGATAACAATGTCCAACACTACAATCCATCGGTAACAATGTCCAACACTACACTCCATCGATAACAATGTCCAACAGGACACTTCGTCGATAACAATGTCCAACACTATAACCCATCGATAACAATGTTCAACACAACACTCCATCGATAACAATGTCCAACAGGACACTTCGTCGATAACAATGTCCAACACTACACTCCATCGATAACAATGTCCAACACTACACTCCATCGATAACAATGTCCAACACTTCACTCCATTGAAAACAATGTCCGATTGTACACTCCATCAATAACAATGTCCAACAGGACACTGCATCGATAACAATGTCCAACACTACACTCCATCGATAACAATGTCCAACATGACACTCCATCGATAACAATGTCCAACACTACACTCCATCGATAACAATGTCCAGCACTGCACTCCATCGATAACAATATCCAACACTACACTCCATTGAAAACAATGTCCGATTGTACAATCCATCAATAACAATGTCCAACGCTACACTCCATCGATAACAATGTCCAATTGTACACCCCATCGATAACAATGTCCAACACGACACCCCATCCATAACAATGTCCAACGCTACACTCCATTGAAAACAATGTCCGATTGTACACTCCATCAATAACAATGTCCAACGCTACACTCCATCGATAACAATGTCCAATACCACACTCCATCGATAACAATGTCCAACACTACACTCCATTGAAAACAATGTCCAACACTACACTCCATCCATAACAATGTCCAACACTACAATCCATCGATAACAATGTCCAATACTACACTCCAGCGAAAACAATGTCCAACACTACACTCCATGCATAACAATGTCCAACACTACAATCCATCGATAACAATGTCCAATTCTACACTCCATCGATAACAATGTCCAACACTACAATCCATGGATAACAATGTCCAATGCTACACTCCATCGATAACAATGTCCAACAATACAGTCCATCGATAACAATGTCCAACGCTACACTCCATCGATAACAATGTCCAACGCTACACTCCATCGATAACAATGTCGAACACGACACTCCATCGATAACAATGTCCAACACTACAATCCATCGATAACAATGTCCAATTGTACACTCCATCGATAACAATGTCCAACACTACACTCCATCGATAACAATGTCCAATGGTACACTCCATCGATAACAATGTCCAACACTACACTAAATCGATAACAATGTCCAATTGTACCATCCATTGAAAACAATGTCCAATTGTACACCCCATCGATAACAATGTCCAACGCTACACTCCATCGATAACAATGTCCAATACTACACTCCATTGAAAACAATGTCCAATTGTACACCCCATCGATAACAATGTCCAACGAAACACTCCATCGATAACAATGTCCAACACTACACTTCATCGATAACAATGTCTAACACTACACTCCATCGATAACAATGTCCAATTGTACACTCCATCGATAACAATGTCCAACACTACACTCCATTGAAAACAATATCCAGCACTACAATCCATCGATAACAATGTCCAACACTACACTCCATTGATAACAATGTCCAACACTACAATCCATCGGTAACAATGTCCAACACTACACTCCATCGATAACAATGTCCAACACTATAACCCATCGATAACAATGTTCAACACAACACTCCATCGATAACAATGTCCAACAGGACACTTCGTCGATAACAATGTCCAACACTATAACCCATCGATAACAATGTTCAACACAACACTCCATCGATAACAATGTCCAACAGGACACTTCGTCGATAACAATGTCCAACACTACACTCCATCGATAACAATGTCCAACACTACACTCCATCGATAACAATGTCCAACACTTCACTCCATTGAAAACAATGTCCGATTGTACACTCCATCAATAACAATGTCCAACAGGACACTGCATCGATAACAATGTCCAACACTACAATCCATCGATAACAATGTCCAACATGACACTCCATCGATAACAATGTCCAACAATATACTCCATCGATAACAATGTCCAGCACTGCACTCCATCGATAACAATGTCCAACACTACACTCCATTGAAAACAATGTCCGATTGTACAATCCATCAATAACAATGTCGAACGCTACACTCCATCGATAACAATGTCCAATTGTACACCCCATCGATAACAATGTCCAACACGACACCCCATCCATAACAATGTCCAACGCTACACTCCATCGATAACAATGTCCAATACTACACTCCATTGATAACAATGTCCAACACTACACTCCATTGAAAACAATGTCCAACACTACACTCCATCGATAACAATGTCCAACACTACAATCCATCGATAACAATGTCCAACACTACACTCCATCGATAACAATGTCCAACACTACACTCCATCGATAACAATGTCCAACACTACACTCCATTCAAAATAAAGTCCAACACTACACTCCATCGATAATAATGTCCAACACTACAATCCATGGATAACAATGTCCAATGCTACACTCCATCGATAACAATGTCCAACACTACACTCCATCGATAACAATGTCCAACACTACACTCCATTCAAAATAAAGTCCAACACTACACTCCATCGATAATAATGTCCAACACTACAATCCATGGATAACAATGTCCAATGCTACACTCCAACGATAACAATGTCCAACACTACACTCCATTGATAACAATGTCCAATTGTACACTCCATTGAAAACAATGTCCAATTGTACACCCCATCGATAACAATGTCCAACGCTACACTCCATCGATAACAATGTCCAACAGTACACTTCATCGATAACAATGTCTAACACTACACTCCATCGATAACAATGTCCAATTGTACACTCCATCGATAACAATGTCCAACACTACACTCCATTGAAAACAATATCCAGCACTACAATCCATCGATAACAATGTCCAACACTACACTCCATTGAAAACAATATCCAGCACTACAATCCATCGATAACAATGTCCAACACTACACTCCATTGATAACAATGTCCAACACTACAATCCATCGGTAACAATGTCCAACACTACACTCCATCGATAACAATGTCCAACACTATAACCCATCGATAACAATGTTCAACACAACACTCCATCGATAACAATGTCCAACAGGACACTTCGTCGATAACAATGTCCAACACTACACTCCATCGATAACAATGTCCAACACTACACTCCATCGATAACAATGTCCAACACTTCACTCCATTGAAAACAATGTCCGATTGTACACTCCATCAATAACAATGTCCAACAGGACACTGCATCGATAACAATGTCCAACACTACAATCCATCGATAACAATGTCCAACATGACACTCCATCGATAACAATGTCCAACAATATACTCCATCGATAACAATGTCCAGCACTGCACTCCATCGATAACAATGTCCAACACTACACTCCATTGAAAACAATGTCCGATTGTACAATCCATCAATAACAATGTCGAACGCTACACTCCATCGATAACAATGTCCAATTGTACACCCCATCGATAACAATGTCCAACACGACACCCCATCCATAACAATGTCCAACGCTACACTCCATCGATAACAATGTCCAATACTACACTCCATTGATAACAATGTCCAACACTACACTCCATCGATAACAATGTCCAATACTACACTCCATTGATAACAATGTCTAACACTACACTCCATTGAAAACAATGACCAATTGTACACTCCATCGATAACAATGTCCAACACTACACTCCATCGATAACAATGTCCAACACTACACTCCATTCAAAATAATGTCCAACACTACACTCCATCGATAAAAATTTCCAACACTACACTCCATCGATAACAATGTCCAGCACTGCACTCCATCGATAACAATGTCCAACACTGCACTCCATTGAAAACAATGTCCGATTGTACACTCCATCAATAACAATGTCCAACGCTACACTCCATCGATAACAATGTCCAATACCACACTCCATCGATAACAATGTCCAACACTACACTCCATTGAAAACAATGTCCAACACTACACTCCATCCATAACAATGTCCAACACTACACTCCATCGATAACAATGTCCAATACTACACTCCAGCGAAAACAATGTCCAACACTACACTCCATCGATAACAATGTCCAATACTACACTCCAGCGAAAACAATGTCCAACACTACAATCCATCGATAACAATGTCCAATTCTACACTCCATCGATAACAATGTCCAACACTACAATCCATGGATAACAATGTCCAATGCTACACTCCATCGATAACAATGTCCAACAATACAGTCCATCGATAACAATGTCCAACGCTACACTCCATCGATAACAATGTCCAACGCTACACTCCATCGATAACAATGTCGAACACGACACTCCATCGATAACAATGTCCAACACTACAATCCATCGATAACAATGTCCAATGGTACACTCCATCGATAACAATGTCCAACACTACACTAAATCGATAACAATGTCCAATTGTACCATCCATTGAAAACAATGTCCAATTGTACACCCCATCGATAACAATGTCCAACGCTACACTCCATCGATAACAATGTCCAATACTACACTCCATTGAAAACAATGTCCAATTGTACACCCCATCGATAACAATGTCCAACAGGACACTTCATCGATAACAATGTCTAACACTACACTCCATCGATAACAATGTCCAATTGTACACTCCATCGATAACAATGTCCAACACTACACTCCATTGAAAACAATATCCAGCACTACAATCCATCGATAACAGTGTCCAACACGACACCCCATCCATAACAATGTCCAACGCTACACTCCATCGATAACAATGTCCAATACCACACTCCATCGATAACAATGTCCAACACTACACTCCATTGATAACAATGTCCAACACTACAATCCATCGGTAACAATGTCCAACACTACACTCCATCGATAACAATGTCCAACACTATAACCCATCGATAACAATGTTCAACACAACACTCCATCGATAACAATGTCCAACAGGACACTTCGTCGATAACAATGTCCAACACTATAACCCATCGATAACAATGTTCAACACAACACTCCATCGATAACAATGTCCAACAGGACACTTCGTCGATAACAATGTCCAACACTACACTCCATCGATAACAATGTCCAACACTACACTCCATCGATAACAATGTCCAACACTTCACTCCATTGAAAACAATGTCCGATTGTACACTCCATCAATAACAATGTCCAACAGGACACTGCATCGATAACAATGTCCAACACTACAATCCATCGATAACAATGTCCAACATGACACTCCATCGATAACAATGTCCAACAATATACTCCATCGATAACAATGTCCAGCACTGCACTGCATCGATAACAATGTCCAACACTACACTCCATTGAAAACAATGTCCGATTGTACAATCCATCAATAACAATGTCGAACGCTACACTCCATCGATAACAATGTCCAATTGTACACCCCATCGATAACAATGTCCAACACGACACCCCATCCATAACAATGTCCAACGCTACACTCCATCGATAACAATGTCCAACACTACACTCCATTGAAAACAATGACCAATTGTACACTCCATCGATAACAATGTCCAACACTACACTCCATCGATAACAATGTCCAACACTACACTCCATCGATAACAATGTCCAACACTACACTCCATCGATAACAATGTCCAACACTGCACTCCATTGAAAACAATGTCCGATTGTACACTCCATCAATAACAATTTCCAACGCTACACTCCATCGATAACAATGTCCAATTGTACACCCCATCGATAACAATGTCCAACACGACACCCCATCCATAACAATGTCCAACGCTACACTCCATCGATAACAATGTCCAACACTTCACTCCATTGAAAACAATGTCCGATTGTACACTCCATCAATAACAATGTCCAACAGGACACTCCATCGATAACAATGTCCAACACTACAATCCATCGATAACAATGTCCAACATGACACTCCATCGATAACAATGTCCAACACTACACTCCATCGATAACAATGTCCAACACGACACTCCATCGATAACAATGTCCAACACTACACTCCATCGATAACAATGTCCAACACTACACTCCATTCAAAATAATGTCCAACACTACACTCCATTGAAAACAATGTCCGATTGTACACTCCATCAATAACAATTTCCAACACTACACTCCATCGATAACAATGTCCAATTGTACACCCCATCGATAACAATGTCCAACACGACACCCCATCCATAACAATGTCCAACGCTACACTCCATCGATAACAATGTCCAATACCACACTCCATCGATAACAATGTCCAACACTACACTCCATTGAAAACAATGTCCAACACTACACTCCATCCATAACAATGTCCAACACTACAATCCATCGATAACAATGTCCAATACTACACTCCAGCGATAACAATGTCCAACACTACAGTCCATTCATATCAATGTCCAACACTACAATCCATCGATAACAATGTCCAACACTACAATCCATGGATAACAATGTCCAATGCTACACTCCATCGATAACAATGTCCAACAATACAGTCCATCGATAACAATGTCCAACGCTACTCTCCATCGATAACAATGTCCAACGCTACACTCCATCGATAACAATGTCGAACACGACACTCCATCGATAACAATGTCCAACACTACAATCCATCGATAACAATGTCCAATGGTACACTCCATCGATAACAATGTCCAACACTACACTAAATCGATAACAATGTCCAATTGTACCATCCATTGAAAACAATGTCCAATTGTACACCCCATCGATAACAATGTCCAACGCTACACTCCATCGATAACAATGTCCAATACTACACTCTATCGATAACAATGTCCAACACGACACTCCATCGATAACAATGTCCAACGCTACACTCCATCGATAACAATTTCCAACACGACACTCCATCGATAACAATGTCCAACACTACACTCCATCGATAAGAATGTCCAACACGACACTCCATCGATAACAATGTCCAAC
Source organism: Mobula hypostoma (assembly GCF_963921235.1). Classification (NCBI taxonomy): domain Eukaryota; kingdom Metazoa; phylum Chordata; class Chondrichthyes; order Myliobatiformes; family Myliobatidae; genus Mobula; species Mobula hypostoma. Next base: position 165,847,638 of record NC_086098.1, on the reverse strand, counting down.
ACGACACTCCATTGAAAACAATGTCCAACACGACATCCCATCGATAACAATGTCCAACACTACACTCCATCGATAACAATGTCCAATTGTACACTCCATCGATAACAATGTCCAACACTACACTCCATTGAAAACAATATCCAGCACTACAATCCATCGATAACAATGTCCAACACTACAATCCAGTGAAAACAATGACCAATTGTACACTCCATCGATAACAATGTCCAACACTACACTCCATCGATAACAATGTCCAACACTACACTCCATTGAAAATAATGTCCAATACTACATTCCATCGATAACAATGTCCAACACTACACTCCATCGATAACAATGTCCAGCACTGCACTCCATCGATAACAATGTCCAACACTACACTCCATTGAAAACAATGTCCGATTGTACACTCCATCGATAACAATGTCCAATTGTACACCCCATCGATAACAATGTCCAACACGACACCCCATCCATAACAATGTCCAACGCTACACTACATCGATAACAATGTCCAATACTACACTCCATCGATAACAATGTCCAACACTACACTCCATCCATAACAATGTCCAACACTACACTCCAGCGATAACAATGTCCAACACTACACTCCATCGATAACAATGTCCAAAACTATAACCCATCGATAACAATGTTCAACACAACACTCCATCGATAACAATGTCCAACAGGACACTTCGTCGATAACAATGTCCAACACTACACTCCATCGATAACAATGTCCAACACTACACTCCATTGAAAACAATGTCCGATTGTACACTCCATCAATAACAATGTCCAACAGGACACTCCATCGATAACAATGTCCAATTGTACACCCCATCGATAACAATGTCCAACACGACACCCCATCCATAACAATGTCCAACGCTACACTCCATCGATAACAATGTCCAATACTAGACTCCATCGATAACAATGTCCAACACTACACTCCATCCATAACAATGTCCAACACTACACTCCATCGATAACAATGTCCAACACTATAACCCATCGATAACAATATTCAACACAACACTCCATCGATAACAATGTACAACAGGACACTTCGTCGATAACAATGTCCAACACTACACTCCATCGATAACAATGTCCAACACTACACTCCATTGAAAACAATGTCCGATTGTACACTCCATCAATAACAATGTCCAACAGGACACTCCATCGATAACAATGTCCAACATGACACTCCATCGATAACAATGTCCAACACTGCACTCCATCGATAACAATGTCCAGCACTGCACTCCATCGATAACAATGTCTAACACTACACTCCATTGAAAACAATGTCCGATTGTACACTCCATCAATAACAATGTCCAACGCTACACTCCATCGATAACAATGTCCAATTGTACACCCCATCGATAACAATGTCCAACACTACACTCCATCGATAACAATGTCCAACACTACACTCCATCGATAACAATGTCCAACACTACACTCCATCGATAACAATGTCCAATTGTACACTCCATCCAAAACAATGTCCAACACTACACTCCATCGATAACAATGTCCAACACTGCACTCCATTGAAAACAATGTCCGATTGTACACTCCATCGATAACAATGTCCAATTGTACACCCCATCGATAACAATGTCCAACACGACACCCCATCCATAACAATGTCCAACGCTATACTCCATCGATAACAATGTCCAATACTACACTCCATCGATAACAATGTCCAACACTACACTCCATTGAAAATAATGTCCAATACTACATTCCATCGATAACAATGTCCAACACTACACTCCATCGATAACAATGTCCAGCACTGTACTCCATCGATAACAATGTCCAACACTACACTCCATTGAAAACAATGTCCGATTGTACACTCCATCGATAACAATGTCCAATTGTACACCCCATCGATAACAATGTCCAACACTACACTCCATCCAGAACAATGTCCAACACTACAATCCATCGATAACAATGTCCAACACTACAATCCATGGATAACAATGTCCAACACTACACTCCATCGATAACAATGTCCAACACTACACTCCATTGATAACAATGTCCAATTGTACACCCCATCGATAACAATGTCCAACGCTACACTCCATCGATAACAATGTCCAACAGGACACTTCATCGATAACAATGTCCAACACTACACTCCATCGATAACAATGTCCAATTGTACACTCCATCGATAACAATGTCCAACACTACACTCCATTGAAAACAATATCCAGCACTACAATCCATCGATAACAATGTCCAACACTACACTCCATCGATAACAATGTCCAATTGTACACTCCATCGATAACAATGTCCAGCACTACACTCCATCGATAACAATGTCCAATTGTACACTCGATCAATAACAATGTCCAACACTACACTCCATCGATAACAATGTCCAACACTATAACCCATCGATAACAATGTTCAACACAACACTCCATCGATAACAATGTCCAACAGGACACTTCGTCGATAACAATGTCCAACACTACACTCCATCGATAACAATGTCCAACACTACACTCCATTGAAAACAATGTCCGATTGTACACTCCATCAATAACAATGTCCAACAGGACACTCCATCGATAACAATGTCCAACACTACAATCCATCGATAACAATGTCCAACATGACACTCCATCGATAACAATGTCCAACACTACACACCATCGATAACAATGTCCAGCACTGCAGTCCATCGATAACAATGTCCAACACTACACTCCATCGATAACAATGTCCAACACTACACTCCATTGAAAACAATGTCCGATTGTACACTCCATCAATAACAATGTCCAACAGGACACTCCATCGATAACAATGTCCAACACTACAATCCATCGATAACAATGTCCAACATGACACTCCATCGATAACAATGTCCAGCACTGCACTCCATCGATAACAATGTCTAACACTACACTCCATTGAAAACAATGTCCGATTGTACACTCCATCAATAACAATGTCCAACGCTACACTCCATTGATAACAATGTCCAATTGTACACCCCATCGATAACAATGTCCAACATGACACTCCATCGATAACAATGTCCAGCACTGCACTCCATCGATAACAATGTCTAACACTACACTCCATTGAAAACAATGTCCGATTGTACACTCCATCCATAACAATGTCCAACGCTACACTCCATCGATAACAATGTCCAATACTACACTCCATCGATAACAATGTCCAACACTACACTCCAGTGAAAACAATGAACAATTGTACACTCCATCGATAACAATGTCCAACACTACACTCCATCGATAACAATGTCCAACACTACACTCCATTGAAAATAATGTCCAACACTACATTCCATCGATAACAATGTCCAACACTACACTCCATCGATAACAATGTCCAACACTACACTCCATCGATAACAATGTCCAACACTGCACTCCATAGAAAACAATGTCCGATTGTACACTCCATCGATAACAATGTCCAATTGTACACCCCATCGATAACAATGTCCAACACGACACCCCATCCATAACAATGTCCAACGCTACACTACATCGATAACAATGTCCAATACTACACTCCATTGATAACAATGTCCAACACTACACTCCATCCATAACAATGTCCAACACTACACTCCAGCGATAACAATGTCCAACACTACAATCCATGGATAACAATGTCCAACACTACACTCCATCGATAACAATGTCCAACACTGCACTCCATCGATAACAATGTCCAACACTGCACTCCATCGATAACAATGTCCAACACTGCACTCCATCGATAACAATGTCCAACACTGCACTCCATAGAAAACAATGTCCGATTGTACACTCCATCGATAACAATGTCCAATTGTACACCCCATCGATAACAATGTCCAACACGACACCCCATCCATAACAATGTCCAACGCTACACTGCATCGATAACAATGTCCAATACTACACTCCATCGATAACAATGTCCAACACTACACTCCATTGAAAACAATGTCCAACACTACACTCCATCCATAACAATGTCCAACACTACAATCCATCGATAACAATGTCCAACACTACACTCCATCGATAACAATGTCCAACACTACACTCCATCCATAACAATGTCCAACACTACAATCCATCGATAACAATGTCCAATACTACACTCCATTGATAACAATGTCCAACATGACACTCCATCGATAACAATGTCCAACACTACACTCCATCGATAACAATGTCCAATTGTACACTCCATCAATAACAATGTCCAACAGGACACTGCATCGATAACAATGTCCAACACTACAATCCATCGATAACAATGTCCAACACTACAATCCATCGATAACAATGTCCAACACTATACTCCATCGATAACAATGTCCAACACTACACTCCATTGAAAACAATGTCCGATTGTACAATCCATCAATAACAATGTCGAACGCTACACTCCATCGATAACAATATCCAATTGTACACCCCATCGATAACAATGTCCAACACGACACCCCATCCATAACAATGTCCAACGCTACACTCCATCGATAACAATGTCCAACACTACACTCCATTGATAACAATGTCTAACACGACACTCCATTGAAAACAATGACCAATTGTACACTCCATCGATAACAATGTCCAACACTACACTCCATCGATAACAATGTCCAACACTTCACTCCATTGAAAATAATGTCCAACACTACACTCCATCAATAACAATGTCCAACGCTACACTCCATCGATAACAATGTCCAATTGTACACCCCATCGATAACAATGTCCAACACGACACCCCATCCATAACAATGTCCAACGCTACACTCCATCGATAACAATGTCCAACACTACACTCCATTGAAAACAATGTCCACCACTACACTCCATCCATAACAATGTCCAACACTACAATCCATCGATAACAATGTCCAACACTACACTCCAGCGATAACAATGTCCAACACTACACTCCATGCATAACAATGTCCAACACTACAATCCATCGATAACAATGTCCAATTGTACACTCCATCGATAACAATGTCCAACACTACAATCCATGGATAACAATGTCCAATGCTACACTCCATCAATAACAATGTCCAACACTACACTCCATCGATAACAATGTCCAATTGTACACTCCATTGAAAACAATGTCCAATTGTACACCCCATCGATAACAATGGCCAACGCTACACTCCATCGATAACAATGTCCAACACTACACTCCATCGATAACAATGTCCAATTGTACCATCCATTGAAAACAATGTCCAATTGTACACCCCATCGATAACAATGTCCAACGCTACACTCCATCGATAACAATGTCCAACACTACACTCCATCGATAACAATGTCCAACACGACACTCCATCGATAACAATGTCCAACGCTACACTCTATCGATAACAATGTCCAATTGTACACCCCATCGATAACAATGTCCAACGCTACACTCCATCGATAACAATGTCCAACACTACACTCCATCGATAACAATGTCCAACAATACAGTCCATCGATAACAATGTCCAACGCTACACTCCATCGATAACAATGTCCAACGCTACACTCCATCGATAACAATGTCCAACACGACACTCCATCGATAACAATGTCCAACGCTACACTCCATCGATAACAATTTCCAACACGACACTCCATCGATAACAATGTCCAACACTACACTCCATCGATAACAATGTCCAATTGTACCATCCATTGAAAACAATGTCCAATTGTACACCCCATCGATAACAATGTCCAACGCTACACTCCATCGATAACAATGTCCAACACTACACTCCATCGATAACAATGTCCAACACGACACTCCATCGATAACAATGTCCAACAATACACTCCATCGATAACAATGTCCAACGCTACACTCCATCGATAACAATTTCCAACACGACACTCCATCGATAACAATGTCCAACACTACACTCCATCGATAACAATGTCCAACACGACACTCCATCGATAACAATGTCCAACACGACACTCCATTGAAAACAATATCCAACACTACACTCCATCGATAACAATGTCCAACACGACATCCCATCGATAACAATGTCCAACACTACACTCCATCGATAACAATGTCCAACACGACACTCCATCGATAACAATGTCCAACACTACACTCCATCGATAACAATGTCCAACACTACACTCCAGCGATAACAATGTCCAACACTACACTCCATCGATAACAATGTCCAACACTACAATCCATCGATAACAATGTCCAATGCTGCACTCCATCGATAACAATGTCCAACACTACACTCCATCGATAACAATGTCCAATTGTACACTCCATTGAAAACAATGTCCAATTGTACACCGCATCGATAACAATGTCCAACGCTACACTGCATCGATAACGATGTCCAATATGACTCCCCATTGATAACAATGTCCAACATGACACCCCATCGATAACAATGTCCAACACTACACTCCATCGATAACAATGTCCAATTGTGCACTCCATCGATAACAATATCCAACACAGTACTGCATCGATAACAATGTCCAATTGTACACTCCATCCATAACATTTCAGTGCATCAGGCAATTTATTTCCAACTATGACACAGTTTCAGAAATATAGCCAGCTTTCTATTAATAAACTAGATTTATAGAAATGACTGAATTCTGAATCTCTGCAGGTAATTATAGAATCTCTAATTGGACTCGTTGGGTTTAATGGATGTGGGAGGGCTTTCTGCTGTCAATGCCTAAAAGTAGCTTGGAAGAATGTGTCTCTTCACTGTGTGTTATACATGCTCAGAATGAGAATCACTGACATATGTTGTGAAATTTCTTGTACTGTGGCAGTAATACAGTTCAAGACACAAAATATTACTATGAATTACAATAAAATATAAAATATATAAATGGTGCGAAAGAGGAATAGGAGGAATTAGACAAAGAGTGGTGAATTTGTGGAATTCATTGCCACAGACAGACATAGAGGCCAAGTCAGTGGGTATATTTAAAAAAAGTTGATAGGTTCTTGATTAGTAAGTGCGTCAAAAGTTACAGGGAAAAGGCTGGAGAATGGGGTTGAGTGGGAAAACAAATCAGCCTTGATGAAATGGTGGCGTGAACTCGGTGGGCTAAATAACCTAAATCTGCTCCTCTGTCTTACGGTCTTATGGTTTGTGGACCCATGGTATTGGAGGGGCTACAGTGAGGGGTGTCACAAATGGAGGTTCAATACCATGTGAAGTGAGGAAGATGCATGATAGGAAGAGGAAGGAAAGAATGAATACATTAATAAACTAAAATTCATAGTGTGATGCATAATGGAGACAGGGCATTTGACTGACCTGTGGCACCCTTCCATATAAATCACAACATCCTGAACTTGATCTCTAGCCCTCTCTACTCAGGTGATTCAATGCTTTTCTGACACTTCACACAGTCAAAGACTTTGTTTTCACCACCCTCTCCAGCACTGTGTTCTAGGTTCTCACTGGTGGGCTGGTGGTGCAGTGAGATCAGCGCCGGGCTCGAGAACGGTTCCCGAGTTCGATCCAGTGACAGACTGCTCCCAAGTGCACTCTCCATCCGTGCCGGGTTGATGTCATTTTGTACTGTTTCAATACTTTTATATTTGTGTGCTGTAGCACTTACTTTTTATTCGCAGGTATTTTATAACTAACACTATTCTTTGCATTTCTGGTCAGATGCTAACTGCATTTCATTGGTTTTGTATCTGTACTCGGCTCAATGACAATAAAGCTGAATCTAATCTAACCTCATCCAAAGTTGAGCTTGCAGATCGACCTCGTAAAAAAACACTGCCACCTCCAGTTTAAATTCCCACGTGGAATATTGTGGAGGATCAAATACCCAAACCCAAACACTCTCTGGATAAAACATGTCCCCCTTAGACCCCATCCCATCTGAAGCTTCCCCTAAATCTGCTTAGAATTATTTGTGTTTATACCTCTCTCATAAGACCAACATTGACGGAAGGGACCAACAGCTGCTTCAAAATTTATATTGGAATCAAACGGCAGTGGTAAAAATTGATGATAATATAAGCAGTTGGACTAAAATTCAAAGAGGAGTTAGACAGGGATGCGTTGCCTCACCGGAATTATTTAATATCTATAGTGAAATGATTCTCAGAGAAATAGAAGACCTAGATAGGATAAAAATTGGAGGTGTAAACAACAAAAAATACAAGATATGCAGATGATACCACCCTAATAGCAAGTGCTGCAGAAGACCTACAAATCCTCCTAGACAAAGTAGTACAAACAAGTGCAGATTTTGGTCTAACCATCAACTGTAAAAAAAGCAACTGTATGGTAATATCAAAACAGCAGGATACTTCCAACTGCCAATTGTACATCAGTAACCAAGAGATTGAACAAAAGACCAGCTTTAATTACCTAGGTAGCTATATATCACAAGATGCTAGAAGTAAATTAGAACTAAAAAGAAGAATTGCCATTGCCAAAACCAACTTCCAAAAAATGAGACCCATTTTTACCAACAGACACACCAAGGCTTAGGCTACTAAAATGTTACATCTGGTCAATCTTGCTGTATGCTTCTGAAACACGGGCTATAACACCAGAACTCCAAAGAAACTTAGCAAAAGAAATATAGTTTCTTAGAAGAATGCTGAAAATATCATATAGAGATAGGGTAACTAATGAGATAGTACTCCAACATGCCCATACAAAAAGATCTTTAATGAGAACATTAAATGAGAGGAAACTTAAATTCCTGGGCCATGTCATCAGAAAGGGCCATGTCATAGAATGCCTTACATTACAAGGCCGGATGCCTGGGAAACGCGGAAGAGGAAGCCAAAGAAGAAAATATATGGACACTGTGAAAGAACTAACAGATCTAAGTGTGCGAGATATCATTGATGCTTCGATGTGGAGAGCCATGATCGCCCAAGTGTGTAACACACAAGGCACATGAAGAAGAAGAAGAAGAAGAAGAAGAAGAATATAAGACCAAAAGACAAAGGAGCAGAATTAGGCCATTTGGCCCACGAGCCTGTTCCACCATTCCATCATGGCTGATTTATTATTCTTCTCAAACCCATTCTCATGTCTTTTTCCCGTAACCTATAACACCCTTACTAGTCAAGAACCCAACAACCTCCACCTTAAATATATCCAACTGACTTTGCCGCCACAGCCATCTGTGGCAATTAATTCCACAGACTCACCACGCTCTGGCTAAAAAAGATCCTCCTCATCTCTGTTCTAAGTGAATACTTCTCTATATTGAGGCTGTGCCTTTTGTTCTTAGACTCCCCCATTATAGAAAACATCTTGTCCACATCCACCCTACCTAGGCCTTCCAATACTCAACAGGTTTCAATGAGATCTCCCTTCCTCATTCTTCTAAACTCCAGTGAATACAGGCCGAGAGCCGTCAAACATTCTTCATGTGTTAACCCTTTCGTTCCAGGAATCATTCTTGTGAACTTTGTTTGAACCCTCTCCAATACCAGTGCATGCTTTCATAGACATGGAATCCAAAACTGTTCACAATGCTCCAAGAGCAGTCTGACCAATGCCTGATGAGGGGATAAGCTTCCTACTGTCTACCCTATGCATACCACTCATAATTTTATATACAAGTACTTCTCGGAACCTCCTTTGCCCCTGGAAGAACGCACCCAGCTTCTCCAGGCTAACACAGACAATATGCTGGTGGAACTCAGAAGGCCGGGCAACATCTATGGAGAGGAATAAAGAGTCAACATTTTGGGCTAAGACACTTCATCAGGATTTGAAGTATAGAAGCTGACTGATCTGCTGAGTTCTGCCAGCATTTTGTGTATGGATTTCCAGCATCTGCTGAATTTCTTGAGTTGATGATTCACCCAGCCTCTCCAGTCTCTTTGCATAACTAGAACCCTCCATTCTACTGCAGCATCCTGATGAATACCTTCTGCACCCTCTGCTGTGCAATCACATCCTTCCTAGAGTGTGGAGACCAGAACAGCATTCAGTACACCAACATTGTGTGTGATTGCAACATGACATTCCTCAAGTCTCTCCCTTCTCTTGTTAGAACTATTATTTCTTCAGCCAGAGCATTGTTCAGGAGCAAAAGAAAATCTATCCAAGGTTCAGTTCCTTCTACAATACAAGCTGTGTTCCATCGATCACAATACAAAGGAGGTCAATCAGCCAACTGTGGATGTGAAATGGCTGTCCAATTAGATCGTGCCTGGTCAATCTCTGTAATGCTGTAAACATTTCATTCTTTTATTGTTGTTCAAACTTCAGTGATAAAATTTAAGCTGTTTCCCCTCCTGTTCTGACAGTGTGCTCCAGATTACAGGGGAGATTTACTAGGGTTGGACTGCTTGGATTAGAGAGCACATTTTATGAGGATAGGTAACTCGCACCACCAGGTTCTAGAATGCTTACTACCTCTCAACCATCAGACTCCTGAATAAAGGGAATAACTACACTCACTTGCCCCATCATTGAGATGTTTCCCACAACCAGTGATCTCACTCTTCATCTCATTATCTCATGTTCTCGTTATTTATTTATATTTGCATTTGCAGCTTGTTGTCTTCTGCACTGTTTGATCTTTCATTGATCTTATTATGGTTACTATTCTACAGATTTGCTGAGTATGCCCACAGGAAAGCAAATCTCAGGGTTGTATATGGTGACATGTACGTATGTACTTTGATGATAAAATTTACTTTGAACTTTGAATTTTGAGCAAGCTAGGGCTTTTCTCTTTGGAGCAAAGGAGGATGAGAGGAGACTTGATAGAGATGAATGAAGTGATAGTGGCATAAATAGAGTGAGAGCCAGAAACTGATGCCCTTATTACTCAAGAACCTATCAACCTTTGCTTTAAATATACTCAATGACTTGTCCTATGCAGCCATTGGTGCCAATGAATTCCACAGATTTACCACCCTCTGGCTAAAGAAATTCCTTCTCATCGTTTTCCCTTTATCCTGAGGCTGTTCCCCTTTGGTTCCCGACTCCCCCACCCCCGCTACCCCCCACTATCAGAAACATCCTCTTCACTCGATTGAGTAAAGGCTTAGAGCCATTAAATGTTCCTCATACGTCAACCCTTTCATTCCTGGGATCATTCTCGTGAACCTCCTCTGGATCCTCTCCAATGTTAGCTCATTTTTTCATAGATAAAGGGACCGAAGCTGCTCACAATACTCCGACTGTGTCTGACCAATGCCTTATAAAGCCTCAGATTCCTGGATATGCTTTTCACAAATTATTAAAAGGCTATACTGCAATGCATCAAGTGTTCATGAGGGGAAAGGTGGTTTGGCCTTTTATTGTAAGAAGATTTGAGTACAGGAATGAAGATCTATAACTGCATCTTGACACATCCCCATCGGCCCTAATCAATTTTTATCGATGCACCATAGAAAGAATCCTATCGGGAAGTATCACGGCTCGGCATGGCAACTGCTCTCTCCATAACTGTAAGGAGCAGCTGCGAGTTGTGGACACAGCTCAGCACATCGCAGAAATCAGCTTCCCCTCCAGGGAATGAGTCTACGCTTATTTCTGCCTCAGTAAAGCAGCCAGCATAATCAAAGACCTCACCTACCCCAGATATACTCTCCTCTCCACACTCCCCTTGGGCAGAAGATACAAAAGCCTGAAAGCACATACTGCCAGGCTCCAGGACAGCTCCTATCCCACTGTTATTACAATGTCTTGTATGATAAGATAGGCCTTAGCCTCACAATCTACCTTGTTATGATCTTGTACTTTATCATTTACCTGCTCTGCACTCTCTCTATAGCTTTTACATTTTATTCTGTGTAGTTATTGTTTTACCTTATTCTAGCTCAAGGCACTGTGTAATGATCTGATCTGTATGAACACTACGCAAGACAAGCTTATCACTGTATCTTGGTGCATGTGACAATAATAAACCCATTCCAATACCAATCCAAATAGCTCACGGCAAGACCGTATCTGGAGAATATAGAGATTTGGTCTCTTTATCTAAAATAATAGTGTATTTGTTAAGGGAGGGAGGTACATCAAAGATTCATCTGGGAAGGATGGTGTGTTTCCAGAGATGGCATGTTTGCCACAGGAGGAGAAATTGAGTAGGGACCTCCAACAGTTCCACGAGTGCAACAATTCAAGACGATGCTACAAAATTCTCAGAGCTTCACAGGTGGGTTTCCCCTGTCTGAGGAAGCTTGAACTGAAGGTTATGGAATCAGAAGTACAATTTCTTTACTCAGAGGCTGGTGAATCCTTGAAACTCTCTACTGAGAGTGCACACTCATTGAGTCATTCAAAACAGAACAACACATTAAAGGATTTGAGAAATATGAAGATGGGGCTGAGTTCGGGCATGATGTTGATGATGGTTGGAACAAAATCAAAGTTCAAACTAAATTTATTATCAAAGTACACATATGTTACCATATGAGACCCTAAAGTTCATTTTCTTGCAGGCATTTACTGGAAAATAAGGATATGCAATGGCATTTATGAAAAACTATACATAGTCAAAGACTGACAACCAATGATGCCAAAGATGACAAGTTATGCAATTTAAAAGTAAATAATATGGAGAACATGAGTTGTTGAGTCCTTGAAAGTGAGTCAGTAGGTTGTAGAATCAATCCAGTGCTGGGGTGAATGAAGTTACCCATGCTGGTTCAGGAACCTGGTGTTTGTAGGGTAATAACTGTTCCTGAACATGGTGGTGTGGGGCCCTAAGACTCCTGTACCTTCTTCTTAACGGTGGTGGCAAGGAGAAAGCATGGCCTGGATGATGAGCGTCTTGGATGATGGACGCTGCTTTCTTGTGGCAGCACTCCTTGTAGATGTGCTCAGTGGTGGGGAGAGTTGTGTCAGTGATCGACTGGGTTGTATCCACCACTTCGAACTCACGTTCAAGTCTCTACCACTCACATTCTCAGTTTTATATATGCATGTACATATTTACTATTACTTGTTTCTTTTTGTATTTACACAATTTAACAGTCTCTGTAGTTTTTCATTGATTCTATTGCCCTTCTTTGTTCTACTGTGAATGCCTGCAAGACAGTGAATCTCAGGGTAGAGTTTGGTGACGTACTTTGATGATAACATCTACTTTGAGCTTTGCATAGAAGGTGGTAGCTGGCTCGAAGGATCAGCCTGCCTGCTCCTGCTGTGAGGGATGTTGCATTTAAGGCATCTTTGATGTTTAAAATTGAATAATCTCTTTGCTCAGCTGTAGAGAGAAACACATCTCCCCCCCTCCTGATAGATTGAATTACAGGCAGATGCTCTTGGTGATATTTCTGTTAGGGGTGTCAAGACAATCATGTGTGTATCTTGGCAGATGTGACTCATGCTTCCTATCTTGGTGATAAGTTGCTGGCAGGAAGCTAGAAGGGACACAGAGAAGGAACCAGCTACTCAGCCAGTAACATTGATCAATTATATTGCAAGCAAAGTATTTAGATTTACTGATGACCAGGGAAAGTTATTCAACCTTAGTAGATACAGACAGTTTTTAGCTTGTAACTTGTCTGCATTTAAACACCAACACGTGATATAAATCAGTCTTCAGGCAATCCCTTGTGTTCAAGGATCAACTGCCTCCCATAATTAAACCTTCTCAAAGAAAGATACGGCTATGGAACAAGCCCATTGTCCCATCACATCTGTGCTGACCACTAATCACCCATTCATACTGATCTCACATTTTAACTCTATTCTTAATTCTCACTACATTCGCATGTGCTTCACCCTCCTCACCACTGCCCTTGGAATACTCCACTCCCTGACAGACGAGGAGCAATTAACAGTGGCCAATGATCCTATGGTCTTTAGATAAGACCATAGACATGGGAGCAGAATTAGGCTATTCAGCCCATCAAGTCTGCTCCACCATTCCATCAGGGACAAATTGGAAGAATGGCCAAAAAAAAGTGGCAGATGGAATACAGTGTTGGGAAATGTACGATAATGCATTTTGGTAAAAGGAACAACAGTGTGGACTATTATCTAAATGGGGAGAAGGTTCAAACATCAGAGGTGCAGACGGACTTAGGAGTCTTCGTGCAAGTCTCCCAGGAGGTTCATCTACAGGTAGAGTCTGTGGTAAACAAGGCAAATGCAATGTTGGCATTTATTCAAGAGGAATAAAATATAAAAGCAAGGAGATAATGCTGACCCTTTATAAGGCACTAGTCAGGCTGCACGGAGTATTGTCAACAGTTTTGGGCCTCATATCTCAGAAAGGACATGTCGTCATTGGAGAGAGTTCAGAGGAGGTTCACGAGGATGATTCTGGGAATGAAGGGGCTAACATATGAAGAGCGTTTGGCAGTTTGGGCCTGTACTCAGTGGAATTTAGAAGAATGCGGGGGATCTCAGTGAAACCTACCGAATGTTGAAAAGGCTAGATAGGGTGGATGTGGAGAGGATGTTTCCTGTGGTGGGTGTATCCAGAATTACAGGACACAGCCTCAAAATTGACAGGCAACCTTTTAGAACAGAGGTAAGGAGTATTTTTTTTAATCCAGAGAGTAGTGAATCTGTGGAATTCTCTGCCACAGACCGTGGTGGAGGCCAAGTCCATGGGTATATTTAAGGCGGAAGTTGACAGTTTCCTGCTCAGTCAAGGCATCAAAGGATATGACGAGAAGGCAGGTGTATGGGGTTGAGTGGGATCTGGGATTAGCCATGATGGAATGGTAGAGCAGACTCGATGGGTTGAATGGCCTAATTCTGCTCCTATGTTTTATGGCTGATTTATGTTCCCTCTCAACCCCATTCTCCTACCTTCTCCCTGTAACCTGTGACACCCTGACTAATCTGCACCTCTGCTTTAAATATGCCTAATGATTTGGCCTCCACAGCTGTCCGTGGCAATGAATTCCACAGATTCACTACAATCTGGCTAAAGAACTTCCTCCTCATCTTTGTTTTAAAGGGGTGTCCTTCTATCTTAAGGCTGTGCCTTCTGGTTTTAGACTCTCCCACTCATGGGGGTGCAACCTTGACAAGGGAGCCTGAGTTGTGGGGAAAGATTTGCCACACTGAAGCTTTATTTCCTGGAGTGTAGGAGAATACTGGGTGACTTCATAAAAGTTTATAAAGTCATGAGGGGCATGGATCAAGTGGACAGTTACAGTCTTTGCCCCAGGGTTGGAGAGTCCAAGACCAGGTACAAGATAAGAGGGAAGAGATTTAAAAGAGGCAACTCCTTTGCACAGAGGATGTACAGCAGAGAACAGGCTCTTTGGTCCCTAGTGATGTGCCAACATTTTAACTTCTATCCACTGAGCTTTGGTGAGACTAGAACTAGAGGTCATAGGTTAAGGGTGAATCACTTAAGGAGAACCTGAGGAGGAACTTCTCTCAGAGGGTGGTGCGAGTGTGGAATGAACTGCCAGCGGAACTGGTGCGTGCAGGTTCAATTGCAAAAGAGAAGTTTGGAGAAGTACATGGATGAGAGAGTTATGGAGGGCTATGGTCCAGGTGAGTGTCAATGGGACTAGGCAGAGCTGTTCAGCATGGACTAGATGGGTTGAAAGGCCTGTTTCTGTACTGTAATGCTCTACGATCTACTCTAAGATCACTCTAATCCTCCCCTCCTGCATAGCCTTCTATTTTCCTTTCATCCATGTGACTATCTAAGAGTCTTTTAATTGTCCCTAATGTATCTGTCTTTACCACCACCACTGGCACAGCATTCCACGCACCCACCACTTTGTGTTAAAAACTTACCTCCGACTTCCTGCCTATATTTTCCTCCAATCACCTTGAAGTTATGCCCCCGCGTATTAGCCATTCCGCCTGGGAAAACACTTCTGGCCATCCACTCAATCTACACCTAATGGGCACTTTATTAGGTACACCTGTACACCTGCCTGTTAATGCAAACATCTAATCATCCAGTCGTGTGGCAGCAACTCAATGCATAAAAGCATGCAGACATGGTCAATAGGTTCAGCTGTTATTCAGACGAAACATCAGAATGGGGAAGACATATGATCTAAGTAACTTGCCAGACTGGGTGGCTTGAGTATCTCAGAAACTGCTGACCTCCTGGGATCTTCAGGCACAACAGTCTCTAGACTTTACAGAGAATGGTGCGAAAATAAAAAAAACCATTCAGTGAGAGGCAGTTCTGTGGTTGAAACTGCCTTGTTAATGAGAGCGGTCAGAGGAGAATGGCCAGACTGGTTCAAGCTGATAGGAAGGCGACAATAACCCAAATAACCACACATTACAACAGTGGTGTGCAGAGGAGCATCTCTGAATGTACAACACTTTGAATCTTGAAGTGGATGGGCTATAGTAACAGAAGACAATGAATATACATTTAGTGGCCACTTTATTAGGTATGGGAGGTATTGAATAAAGTGGCCATGGAGTATATATCTCATATCACTCTGCACGCTTCAATTATATAGGTGCTTAAGAAGAACATAGTAACCGGTCTCAATGACTATTATCCAGTAGCACTTACATCCACAGTGATGAAGTGTTTTGAAAGGCTGGTAATGAAACATGTCAACTCCTGCGTGAGAAGTGACTTGGATCCACTCCAATTCGCCTACTGGAGCAACAAGTCCAGAGCAAATGCCATCATCTCCTTGGCTCTTTACTCAACCCTGAAACATCTGTACAGCAAAAATGCACACTTCAGGCTGCTCTTTATTGACTACAGCTTATCATCCACTCAAAACTAATAACTAAGCTTCAAAACCTTGGTTTCAATACCTCTTTGTGCAATTGGATTCTCAGTGTCCTCACTTGCAGACCCCAGGCAGTTTGCATTGGTAACAACATCTCCTCCACAATCTCCATTAGCCCAGGTGGAACATGGGACTGTGTGCTTAGCCCCCTGCTCTACTCGCTTTACACTTATGACTATGAGGCTACGCACAGCTCAAATGCTATATTCAAGTTTACTGATGACACCAAATCAAAGGTGGTGACGAATCAGTATATCAGAATCAGGCTTATTATCACTGGCATGTGCCATGAAATTTGTTAATTTAGCAGCAGCAGTTCAATGCAATACATAAAATAGAAGAAAAATAATAATTAATAAGTAAATTCACTACAGTATATGTATATTGAATAGATAAAAATCATGCAAAAAACAAATAATATACATTAAAAAAGTAAGGTAACGTTCAAGGGTTCAATGTCAATTTAGGAATTGGATGGCAGAGGGGAAGAAGCTGTTCCTGAATCGCTGAGTGTGTGCCTTCAGGCGTCTGTACCTCCTACCTGATGGTAACAGTGAGGAAAGTGCATGCCCTGGGTGCCAGAGGTCCTTAATAATGGATGCTGCCTTTCTGAGACACCGCTCCCTGAAGATGTCCTGGGTACTTTGTAGGCTAGTTCCCAAGATGGAGCTGACTAAATTTACAACCCTCTGTAGCTTCTTTCAGTCCTGTGCAGTAGCCCCCCCACCCCCCCATACCAGACAGTGATGTAGTCTGTCAGAATGCTCTCCACGATACATCTATAGAAGTTTTTGAGTGTATTTATTGACAAACCAAATCTCTTCAAACTCCTAATGAAGTATAGTCACTGTCTTCCCTTCTTTATAACTGGATTGATATGTTGGGAACAGGTTGGTCCTCAGAAATCTTGACACCCAGGATCACCACTTCTGATCCCTCTATGAGGATTGGCATGTGTCCTTCTTCTTACCCTTCCTGAAGTCCACAATCAGCTCTTTCGTCTTACTGAGGTTGAGTGCCAGGTTGCTGCTATGACACCATTCCCCTAGTTGGCATATCTCACTCCCGTACACCCTCTCATCATCATCTGAGATTCTAACAACAATAGTTGTATCATCAGCAAATTTGTAGATGGTATTTGAGCTATGCCTAGCCCCATAGTCGTTGGTATATAGAGAGTAGAGCAGTGGGCTAAGCACAAACCCCTGAGGTGCACTGGTGTTGATCATCAGTGAGGAAGAGATGTTATCTCCAATCCATGCAGATTGTGGTCTTCCGATTAGGAAGTCGAGGACAAGATTACAGAGGAAGGTACAAAAGCTCAGGTTCTGTAACTTCTTAATCAGGATTGTGGGAATGATGGTATTAAATGCTGAGCTATAGTTGATGAACAGTATTCTGATATAGGTGTTTGTGTTGTCCAGGTAGCCTAAAGCCGTGTGGAGAGCCATTGAGATTGCGTCTGCTATAGGCAAACTGCAATGGGTCCAGGTCCTTGCTGAAGCAGGAATTCAGTCTAGTCATGATCAACCTCTCAAAGCATTTCATCACTGTTGATGTAAGTGCTACCAGGCAATAGTCATTAAGGGTGCTCACATTATTCTTCTTAGGTACTGGTATAATTGTTGCCTTTTTGAAGCAAGTGGAAACTTCCACGCATAGCACTGAGAGGTTGAAAATGTCCTTGAATACTCCCACCAGTTGGTTGGCACAGGTTTTCAGAGCCTTACCAGGTTCTCCATTTGGATCTTCTGCCTTGCGAGGGTTCACTCTCTTTAAAGACAGCCTAACATCGGCCTCTAAGACAGAGAACACAGGGCATCAGGTGCAGCAGGGATCTTCACAGCTGTAGTTATATTCTCCCTTTCAAAGCGTGCATAGAAGGCATTGAGTTCATCTGGTAGTGAAGCATCGCTGCCATTTATGCTATTGGGTTTCGCTTTGTAGGAGGTAATAGGAACAAAATTGAAAATCTGGCCGAATGGTGCCACAACAAAAAGAAACTCTCGCTTAATGTCAGCTCGATCAAGCAGTTGACTCTCGACTTCAGGAGGAGGAAACTGGAGGCCCATGAGCTACACCTCACCGTGGCATCAAAGGTGGAGAGGTTCAGCAACCTTAAACTCCTCAGTATTATCATTTCAGCGGACCTGTCCTGGGTCCAGCATGTATCTGCAATGAGGAAGAAAGCTCAGCAGTGTCTCTACTTCCTCAGGAGTTTGTGAAGATTTGGTATGACATCTAAAACTTTGACGATCTTCTATAGATGTGTAGTGGAGAGTACATTGGCAGGCTGCATCACAGCCTGGTATGGAAACACCAATGCTTTTGAACGGAAAATACTACAAAAAGTAGTGAATATGGCCTGGTCCTCCCCACCATTGAGCACATCTACATGAAATGCTGTTGCTGGAAAGCAGCATCCATCATCAGGGACCCCCACCATCCAGGTCATGCTCTCTTCTCACTGCTGCCATTAGGAAGAAGGTACAGGAGCCTCAGGACTCACACCAACAGGTTCAGGAACAGTTACTAACTCTCAACCATCAGGCTGTTGAACCAGAAGAATAACTTCACTTTTCTTCACTTGCACCATCACTGAACTGTTTCCACAACCTATGGATTCACATTCAAGGACTCTTCATCTCATGTTTTCGATAATCATTGCTTATTCATTTATTTATTATTATTATTTCTTTTCTCTCGTATTTGCAGAGTTTGTTGTTGTCTTTTGCACATTGGTTGTTTGTCTGTCCTGTTGGGTGCAGTCTTTTATTGATTCTGTTATGCTTCTTGGATTTGCTGAGTATGCCCACGAGAAAACTAATCTCACAGCTATATATATATATATATATGTACTTTGTTAATAAATTTACTTTGAACTTTGAATCTAAGATGATAGAGTGGACATTCAGAGACTTTTATTCTCCCCTGTTCCCCCATGACTCTACCCCTCACCTCCACACTAGGGGTAACTTACAATGGGCAGTTAACCTACCAACCTGCCTGTCTTTGGATTGGAGAGGGTGAGGAGAATGGATGGGGAAGCTGGAGCTTGTTAGAGTGGAGTGGAGCTGTTCAGCGCATCCACCTTTGCTCAAGGTCTCCACCCACCCCTCTCCATGTTGTATGACAGTACAGGCTCTCTCAGCTGTCGTAAAGATATCAGTTTCTCAGGAGGCTCTGATAACTTCTCTGAATGCTTCTGTTGGGAGTGGTGCCATTTTAGCTCCATGTGGGGTGCTTGTGTTGGGAGAGGTGCTGTCCTATTTGGCTCACTGTGGGGTACTTGTGTTGGGAGAGGTGCTGTCCTATTTGACTCACTGTGGGGCACTTGTGTTGGAAGAGGTGCTGTCCTATTTGGTTCACTGTGGAACGGTTCTGTTGAGTTTGGTGCTGGGTCCTTTGGGGCTTGTTGTGGGGTGCTTGTGTTGGGAGTGGTGTTGGGCTGGTGGTCAAAATGTTGCATCTATTGAAAATGGTATAGTGTGACCAGAAGCTGGGTGATCAGGAATGTGACACAGGAAAAACCAACCCAAGACTCGACACTGACCTGGGAGAGGAGACTGACCCAGGACTGGACGTTGCATTGGGAGAGGAGACTGGACATTATCCTAAGCCAGGACACTGACCCGGAAGAGGAGACTGACCCAGGACTGGACATTGCCCCAAGCCACGGCACTGACTTGAGAGAGGAGAGGTGACCCATGGCTAGACACTATGTCCTGGGATTGGACACTGTCCCCTGACTGAACGCTGTTCTGGGAGACTGACCCAGGACAGGACTTTGTCCGGAGGAGAGGACAGGGCAGAAATTTGTCCTGAAAGGACATTGATACTGGACCAGACTCCAATTCCAGTCTGCTGCCTTTGTGGTGATGCACACTCTCACACATATAACAGGACTACACGCACACATACACAAGGACCCACACAAACGCTCACACACACACACACACAAGGATCCATACACGCATGGCAGGTGTAGGGCGTCCGGTTACACCATGGACTGGGTGTCGCTGAGAAGAGGCGGTCCCTCACGGAGTGACTCCCACCTCTCCAGTCCCGCTTCCCCCGACCGCCGGCCGGCGATTGGCGGCTCGAACGTCAGCTGCCGGCGGATCCCACCCCCAGCCGCCCCCTCCTTCCCTGCCCGCCCGTCCTCGTCCCGTCAATGCGAGAGTGAGCACCGGGAGGTGTACGCCGAGCCGGGGATGTGACGGTCTAGGAGGACAGGTAGAGTCGGGAGAGGGAGAGAAGCAGCGACCCCGCCCTCGCTCAGCTCAGCTCGGCGCGACCCCTGGCCACCGGCTCTCGGCAGGCAGACGTTTCTCGGCGCTCCCTGACCCCCCAACAGCTGCCAAGACGCCGCGAGCTGTGCTACGGGTGAAAAATGCGCCCCCGAGAGTGGCGAAGACGCCGGCCGCCACCGACCTGGCGCCGGGAGCCTTCAACATCCAGAGGTCGCAGAGCCGCATCAGCCTGTCCGCCTCGTTCGAGGCGCTCGCCATCTACTTCCCCTGCATGAACTCGTTCGACGAGGACGACGCCGGTAGGTGCAGGGGTCGCGGCCAGGGTGGGAGAGAGAGAGGAGGGGTCGATTAAAGGCGGGGGGGGGGGTTCAGAGAGAGGGGAGAGTGAAGTGAGGGGGGGGTCACAGACAGGGAGGACAGTGAAGTGAGGGGGGTTCAGAGAGAGGGGAGAGTGAAGTGAGGGGGGTTCAGAGAGAGGGGAGAGTGAAGTGAGGGGGGTGTTCAGAGAGAGGGGAGAGTGAAGTGAGGGGGTGTCACAGAGGGGAGAGTGAAGTGAGGGGGTGTCACAGAGGGGAGAGTGAAGTGAGGGGGTTCAGAGAGAGGGAAGTGAGGGGGTCACAGGGGAGAGTGAAGTGAGGGGCGGTCACGGCAGAGTGAAGTGAGGGTCACGGGGGAGAGTGAAGTGAGGGGGTGTCACGGGAGAGTGAAGTGAGGGGGTCACAGGGGAGAGTGAAGTGGGGGTAGCTGAGAGGGGAGAGTGAAGTGAGGGGGTCACGAAAGGGGGGATTGAAGTGGGGAGGGTCACAGAGGGGAGAGTGAAGTAGAGGGGTCACAGGGGAGATTGAAGTGGGGGGGGTCGCAGGGAAGGGGATCACAGAGAGGAAGAAGAAAGAGGGGTTTCATAGAAAGGGGAAAGAGAGGAGCGCGACAGGGAAGAGGGGAGGGTGTTGGAGAAAGAAGTGGCGGGAGATGTCGGGGAGAGGCGAGGAGAGAGGGATGCAGGGTCAGTCTGAAGGGGGGAGAGTAGGACATGGGCTGGAGAGAAGGCGAGAGTGTCGAGGGGAGAGAGTGGAGGATCGGATGGGGGAGGGAAGGGAATCTATCGATACGGAGCAGGAGGGAGAATTCGTTCACGAAATTATAGAGAGAGACGAACGAGGGGGAGACTGTGAAGGAGTCAGAGTGCCAGGAACGGTGTCAGAGCGAGTGCGTGAAACGAGAGGGGTGAGGACGGGAGGGTGGGGGGCACTCAGATGTGCTTCTCGGAAGCGGCTCTCACACCTCGCTTGATCCGGGAGTCCTCACTCCCTCCGCCGGGGCGGTGTTCAGACAGCGAGTGACAGAGATGTGTGTCTAGCTTTGATAAAGTTATTCCGGGCTGGGCAGAGTGAGGACGGTCGGTAAGGGGTTGCGTGGGAGGGGGAGAGAGAGACTGCCGACCCTGAGACGCGGAACTGCACCCTCGTCTGATCAGGTGAATTGGTATCTGCGTCCCGTTATGGTGGATGGGCCCATCCCGCCCCCTCTCCAGCACCCCGTTTCTCCCTTTCGCCCCATCATCCTCTCCCCCTCTCCCCCCTCCCCCCCTCTCCCCCCTCCCCCTCTCCCCCTCTCCCCCTCTCCCCCTCTCCCCCTCTCCCCCCTCTCCCCCTCCCCCCTCTCCCCCCTCCCCCCCCTCTCCCCCTCCCCATACTTCCCACTTCTCTCCTTCAAAGTACTTGGTACCCCCGAAGCTGAGGAACTGACTGACAGGGTCCCAGGAAATGTTTTGGAGCGAGGAGAGTGAACTACATACCCCCACCCCACCCCACCCTGATGCCTCTCTACCTTTACACCACCCACCAGCTGATTCCCCTCCATCCAGACCATCTGCCCCTCCCAATGTGTCACCGTGGCAGGGTGGCTCCCATAACCCGTTGGTGAAGTTACCGGGTGTGCAGCCCCTGCTCTGGACGCACAGATTCTAACCCCACGGAGCTGATTCTGATTGGAGTAGTGTTCTATGTGGTGAAGGAACTCAGCCGACAGAGTAGTGTCTTCCTGACCTGCTGATGGTTGCTGGACCCGCTAAGTTTCTCCAGCAGATTGTGTATTCCTGCAGAATCTGCAGTCTCTCCTGTCTCTAATTTTCTCTAGAGTGTAGAAAACAGGAAGGTGGTGTTAACAAAGCACCCTGAATATGTTACTGGGCTTGATGGGGTGGATGCCAGTGTTGGAAATCTAAAAGCAGGAGGTGACAGTCTGAGCGTAAGAGGTCTACCATTCAGAACTTAAAATGGGGGATTTCAGCCAGAGGAGTGGCAAATCTGCACCAAGGGTTTGGAACCAACTGTGTGCATCATTGGATACCTAAGGTATCCGGGAAATGGGATTTGTGCAGGAATGAGGTGCTGAGGTTGCTGCATTGAATGGTGGTGCAGGTATGAGGGACTGAATGTAGCCTGTAATTGTAGGATATGGACCAGGTATGAGGGACACTGAATGTGGTCTGTAATTGTAGGACGTGGACCAGGTATGAGGGACTGGATGTAGTCTGTAATTGTAGGATATGGACCAGGTATGAGGGACACTGAATGTGGTCTGTAATTGTAGGACATGGACCAGGTATGAGGGACTGGATGTAGTCTGTAATTGTAGGACATGGACCAGGTATGGGGGACTGAATGTAGACTGTAATTGTAGGACATGACCATGCAATTAGGTATGAGGGACTGAATGTAGTCTGTAATTGTAGGATATGGACCAGGTATGAGGGACACTGAATGTGGTCTGTAATTGTAGGACATGGACCAGGTATGAGGGACTGGATGTAGTCTGTAATTGTAGGATATGGACCAGGTATGAGGGACACTGAATGTGGTCTGTAATTGTAGGACATGGACCAGGTATGAGGGACTGGATGTAGTCTGTAATTGTAGGACATGGACCAGGTATGGGGGACTGAATGTAGACTGTAATTGTAGGACATGACCATGCAATGAGGTATGGGGGACTGGATGTAGTCTGTAATTGTAGGACATGACCATGCAATGAGGTATGAGGGACTGGATGTAGTCTGTAATTGTAGGACATGGACCAGGTATGGGGGACTGGATGTAGACTGTAATTGTAGGACATGGACCAGGTATGGGGGACTGATTGTAGACTGTAATTGTAGGACATGACCATGCAATGAGGTATGGGGGACTGAATGTAGTCTGTAATTGTAGGACATGGACCAGGTATGGGGGACTGGATGTTGACTGTAATTGTAGGACATGGACCAGGTATGGGGGACTGAATGTAGACTGTAATTGTAGGACATGACCATGCAATGAGGTATGGGGGACTGAATGTAGTCTGTAATTGTAGGACAATGCAGGATCAGGTCCTTCAGCCCACAGCATCTGAACTGAACACAGTCAAGTTGAACTAAATCTTTTCTGCATGCTCTTCTGATCACTGACTGAAATGTGTTGTTTTCCAGCAGCAGTACAATGCAATGCATAAGATGTACGATGAATTGTAATAAAATATCAGAATCAGGTTTAATATCACCAGCATATGTTGTGAAATGTGGCAGCAGTACATTTCAATACATAATGAAAACTGAACTGCAGTAAGAAGTCTATATATATTAAAAAGGTTAAATTAAGTAAGTAGTGCAAAAAGCACACACAAAAGTAGTGAGGTGGGAACATGTCCATTCAGAGGAGAACATGTTCTGAGTAATGGGGTTTGCCTTTCGAAGATGTCCTTGATGCTGAGGTGGCTATTAACCATGAAGGAGCTGCCTGAGTCTGCAGCTCACGTTTCTGTCTAAAACCCATTATCACAGCTGCTTCCGTCACTGCCTTAGCAGTCGTTTTTAGGCACACAGGCACTGTGTTTAAAAATAAAATGCCCCCCCACCCTACATCTCCTTTAAACTTTCCCCTGCTCATCAGAAATGTATATGCTTGTATAATTGATATTTCTACCTTGGGAAAAGAGGTTCTGACTGCCCACCCTATCTATGCCTCTCACTATGATTTTTTTTATATAGCTCTGTCAGGTCCCAAGAAAACAACTCAGCTTTGTCCAACTTCTCCTTACAGCTCATCCCTTCCAGGCAGCATCCTGCTAACCCTCTTCTGTACTGTTTCCACATCCTTCCTGTAATGGGGGTGACCAGTTGGTATGCCTGTAACATCCTATCTGGTTCATCACAGACCTTTGAATGTGGGAGCTACCATCCTTGCTCCTGTATTGGATGTGACTCTACACTGACCAATGACTCTTCACTGCCTCCCTAGTTCAAGGAAGCTGGGTGTGGGCAATGTATTCTGCTAATGAGAGTGATGTTCATACCCCATCGATATGTAAATAAAAATAGCAAGCTGGTGGGGTCAGGCAGAGTTCTAGTTTTGCAACACCCACTACAGCTTCTGTGGGCATGGAGAAAAGGTTAAGTAGAGAGGGCAAAGAAAGTCTCCTTACAGAGACAGGAAATTTTATAATGGAGAATAATGAAAGAACAATTAAACCAGTACATAGATCCCTTCAAGTTGTTAGGGTGGTTAAGAAGGCATATGGTGTGATGGCCTTCACTAGTCTGGGGACTGAGTTCAAGAGCCATGAGGTAATGTTGCAGCTCTATAAAGCCCTGGTTAGACCACACTAGGGTATTTTCAGTTCGGTCGTCTCATTATAGGAAGGACCAGGATGCTGTCTGGATTGGAGAGCACGTCTTGTGAGGATAGGTTGAGTGAGCTAGGGTTTTTCTCTTTGGAGATGAGAATGAGATGTGACTTGATAGATATGTACTAGATGATAAGAGGCAAAGATTGAGTGGACAGGCACAAGAGGTTTTTTTCCTCAAGATGGAAATGGCTAATACAAAGAGGAATAATTTTAAGGTGATTGAAGGAAAGTATGGAGTGGGTGTCAGAGGTAGGGTTTTTTTTTACACAGAGAGGTGGATATGTGAAACACCCTGCCAGGGGAGGTGGTAGAGGCAGATACATTAGGGACATTTAAGAACTCCTAGATAGCCACATGGATGAATGAAAAATGGAGGGGAATGTGGGAGGGAAGGGTTAGAGTAGGGTAAAAGGTTGGCATGACATTGTGGGCCGAAGGGCCTGTACTGCCTGATCTCTCTTTGGCCTCTTTGATCCTGTGGTGTTTTTCAGTTTTCATTGCACTGGAATGTGTTAATCAGAAATCTCTTCCATCTGCTCTTGATTCTAACTGACTCACTGAGACATTTTGCTATATTTGTCAAGAGTCTCAGAAACATAGGTCTGATGGTAATTGGCCACCAGTTGTCCAGGTTCTTTAATAACTCTCTGTCATCAGTCTATGAGATTAATACCATTTGGCTGTTCAATGTACCTGGTTTTACTTTCTCAAGACACAATAAAACCTGCCAAAAATTCTAGCAAGCCAGGGAAATGAACTGAGGGAATTGAGTGTTAGTAAGGAGATAAATTGGTGAGTCTGATAAATCCCAAGGACATGATGATCTACATCTCAGATGGCTTTGGAGTTAATGGATGTTGTGAATATCTACATATACTGGAATTGTCCCTCTGGATTGGAGGGCAGAAAGTGTGATCCCACGATCTTAGACTGGAAGGAGAGACCAAACAGTGAACTCCTGACCTGTTAGCTTCATTTCAGTGGGAGGTAAAATCTATAATGAAGGATAAAAATACCTTGGGAAAAATTGATAGGATTAAGCAGAAGTAAGTATGGATTAATGAAGATTTATTCATGTTTGACTAATCTATTGGAATTATTTTGAGGATGTGGTAGACAAAGATGTGGTGAATTTGGATTTTTCCAAAGGCTGTCTATAAAGTCATACACAGGAATTAGTTGGCAGCGTTAACACACATGAAGTTGGGGAGGAAATGCTAGTGTGCTTTGAGAACTGGGTATTAAACAGAAATCAAAGTTTGGGAATAGATCCTTCTCAGATTGTGACTAATGGAGTACCACAGAAACCGGTGCTTGAGTCCCAAAAATTCCACAATCTACGGCAGTGATTTAGTTGGAGGGGGCAAATATTGCATTTCTCAATCTGCTGATGGATTGAGTGGGGAGGTGGATATATGGAAGTTTCAGGGGATACACACAAGCTGAGTATGTGGGGGTCACAATGTGGCAGATGAAATATAATGTGGAAAAATGTGAATACTAAAAAAAAAAGCTGAGTATTTTTAAAATGATGAGATTCAAGTTGAATTTATCATCACATGCTCGGGTCTGGTGAGATTGTAACATTTATGTTTAAAGGAACTGAGGTGTCTTTGACCAGAAGTTACTGAAAGCCAAATTCATGTGATTAGGAAGGAAAATGATGTGTTAGTATTTATCACAAGAGAATTTGAGTGCATGAGTACAGTGCTGTCTTTAGGTAATTATGCAGGACATTGAGATCACACCTATAGTGTTGGGAACAGTTTTGGTGTCCTTGCCTTGAAGGATGTACTTGATGTAGGAAAGGTTCACAAGGCTGGATCCAGAAATGGTTAGTTTGCCACTTGAAGTTTCTATGCCGTCTATAGAGTTGCAGAGGTTCCACGGACCCCTTGCTTAATGGTCCATGGCATAAAAAAGGTTGGGAACCCCTATTCCAGAGTGTAGAAAATGTCATGGAGAGGACAAAGTCCTCAAGGCTCAAGAGACTAGGTGCCTGGAAGGCGTATCTCCTGAGGTTCCAGTCACAGGAAGTTTCTGACTGTCGTGGGGAGGTTTTCCCTAATGTAGAATGTTGAATGCAAAGCACTCTGGGGACTCGGTCACTGAATTCAGTCAAAACAGAGGTCAACACACCTCAGATGCTACTACCATCCAACAGGAGGTACACAAGCCTTAGGTTCCACAACACCAGGTTCAGGAATAGTTGTTACCTTACAATCATCAGCATCACAAAGACCCCCACCATCCAGGCTATGCTCTCTTCTTGCTGCTGTCATCAGGAGGGAAGTACAGGAGCCTCATGACCCACACCACCAGGTTCAGGAACAGTTATTACCCTTCAGTTCTCAGGCTCTTGCATCAGTGGGAAAAACTTCACTCAATTTCATTCACCCCATCACTGAACTGTGCCCACAACCTAAGGACTCACTCTAAAGAACTCTTCACCTCGTTTTCTCGATATTTATTGCTTATTTATTTATTATTATTGTTTCTTTCTTTCTTTTGCTTAGTTTATTGTTTTTTTGCACACTGGTCATTTGCTTGTCCTGTTGGGTGTGATATTATGTTCACTCTGATTTCCTGTGAATGCCCACAGGAAAATGAATGTTAGCATTGTATGTGGTGACGTATATACTTTTGATTTTGAACAGATTCCTGTTATGAAGGGAAATGAGGGATGAGGGGACAGTGCAGAGGGTAATTTTGAGGAAGTAGATCAGCTGTGATCTTGATGAATGATGGAACAGTCTCGAAGGGCCAAGTGGACTAATTTTGTATCTATTCCTATGTTAAAATATTTCCCATTTATAATATTTGGGGCACAATTCAGAATCTGATTTAATATCACCAGTATGTGTCATGAAATGTGTTGCTTTGCATTACATTGTGGCAGTACATTGCACTTTATATTTTATCATGCATTGCAATAAGTATATATAAAAATAAATTAAGTAAGTAATGCAAAAAGAGGGGAAAATACTGAGGAAATGTTCATGTCCAGTCAGAAATTTGATATTGGACAGGAAGAAGCTGCTCGGGGAAATCTTTAGTGTCTGTCTTCAGGCTCCTGTGCCACCTCCTTGATGGTAGCAATGAGGAGAGGGCATAAATCCAGGGTGCCGATGGTCCTAATGACAGGGACTGCACTTTTGATGCATCGCCCTTGGAAGGTGTCCTCAATGTGGGGGGGGGGCAGTGCCCATTCTGGAGCTGGCAGAGTTTACAATCCTCTGCAGCTTTTTCCCATCCTGTGCATTGGCCCCTCCGTATCAGACAGTGATGCAAGTCACAAGTCCATAACCCTTTCTAGTCCTACACCATTCTGAGATCTCTAAACCCCTCTGGTTTATTAATAAATGGAAGACAGTACTGTGATACAATTACTTTCTGTTCCAAAATGTATCTTCATAAACTGAGCATCATTTGTCTTCTCTCCTGTCCCATGGTTACTGGTGTCTGTTTCTGATTTCCCCGTTAGCATTCCCTGTCCCAGTACCTCTCTGTTGCTGTCTTGCTCTGATACCTATTAGTGTGGGATATATCAGAAATGAATGAGGGAACTGTGTGGTTTGCACAATAATAATTATGTTGTATGGCTTTAAATATTATGTTTGTGGTGTTAGTTCTTCTGAGTTATACTGTTAGGGATGTAGTGCAATGTTGAGTATATGTGACAGTGTTATGGAGAGAGATCGGGGACGTCCCAGTGTTAAGTGTGGTTTGAAATCTATCCGTGTTACAGGAAGAGTTACAGTACTTCGACAATCATCGGCATTTTGGAAAAGCAGCATAAATCATCAGAGATTCCCCCCCCAACTGTCCAGGATACCCTTTGATTGCTGCCATCAGGAAGGAGGTACAGGAGCCTCAGGACTCTCACCATTGGGTTCAGGATCAGTTATTACCCCTCAACCATCAGGCTCTCGAGCCAGAGCGAATAACTTCACTCAACTTCACTTGTCCCATCACTGAACTGTTCCCACAACCTATCACATTACAGTATTTCCTTACCGCATAGCCCTCTATTTCTCTAAGCTCCATGTCCCTATCTAAGAGTCTTTTAAAAGACCCTGTTGTATCCGCCTCCACCACTGTCGCTGCAGTGCATTCCACGCACCCACCACTCACTGTGTGAAAGTCTTATCCTGACATCCCTTCTGTACCTACTTCCAAGCACTTTTAAACTATGCTCCCTTGCGTTAGCCATTTCAGCCCTGGGGGGAAAAACTTCTTGCTATCCACATGATCAAAGCCTCTCATCATCTTATACACCTCTATCCTGCCACCTCTCATCCTCAGTTGCTCCAGGAGAAAAGGCCAAGCTGACTCAACCTTTTCTCATAAGGCATGCTCTCCAATCCAGGCAATATCCTTTGCACTCTCTCTATAGTGCACATCCTTCCAGTGGTGAGGTGACCCAAACTGGATACAGTTACTCCAAGTGAGGTTTGACTAAGGTGTTGTATAGTTGTAATGTTAATCACGGCTCTTGAACTCAATCCCACAGTTGATGAATGCCAACACACTGTACATACGCCTTCTTCACAACACTGTAAACCTGTGCAGCAGTTTTGAGTGTTCGCTGGACACTGACCCCAAGATCTCTCAGATCCTTCACATTGCCAAGAGTCTTACCATTAATATTCTGTCTTCAAATTTGACCTCCTGAAATGAACCGCTTCATGCTTATCTGGGATGAGCATCTGCCACTTCTCAGCCCAGTTTTGCATCCTATTGATGTCCCACTGTAACCTCTGACAGCGCTCCACACTATCTATAACACCCACAACTTTTGTGCCATTAGCAAACTTACTAACTCATCCCTCCACTTCCTCATCCAGGTCATTTATAAAAATCTCAAAGAGGAGGGGTCCCAGAACAGATCCCTGCGGAACACCACTGGTCACCAACCTCCATACAAAATACGAACCATCTACATCCACGCTTTGCCTTCTGAGGACAAGCCAGTTCTGGATCCACAAAGCAAGATCTCCTTGGATCCCATGCCTCTTTACTTTCTGAAGGAAGCTTGCATAGGGAACCTTATCAATAGCTTACTGAAATCCATATACACTACATCCACTGCTCTACCTTCATCAATATGTTGTTACATCCGCAAAGAATTCAATCAGGTTTGTAAGGCACAATCTGCCCTTGACAAAGCCATGCTGACTATCCCCAATCAGATTATGTCTCTCCAAACGCTCATAAATCCTGCCTCTCAGGATCTTCTCCAACAACTTGGCCACTACTGAAGTCAGACTCACTAGTCTATAATTTCCTGGGTTATCTCTACTCTATTTCTTTAACAAGGGAACAACATTTACAACCTTCCAATCCTTTGGTACTTCTGTCCCCATTGATGATGCAAAGAGCATCACAAGAGGCTCAGTATTCTCCTCCCTTGCTTCCCACAGTGGCCTTGGGTATATCTTGTCCGTTCGCGGCTTATGTAACTTAATGCTTTTCAAAAGCTCCAGCACATCCTCTTTCTTAATGTCCATATGCTCAAGCGTTTCAGTCTGCTGTAAGTCATTCCCACAATTGCCAAGGTCTTTTTCCCTGGGGAATACTGAAGAAAAGTATTCTTTAAATAGCTCCGATACCTCCTCTGACTCCATGCACACGTTTTCATGATCGCACCTGATTGGTCCTATTCTCACACAGCTCATCTTCTTGCTCTTCACATACTTGTAGAATGCCTTGCAGTTTTCCTTAATCCTGCTCACAAGGCCTTCTCATGGCCTCTTCTGGTTCTCCTAATTTCATCCTTAAGCTCTTTCCTGGCAACCTTCTAATTTACTAGAGCTCTAACAGTACTTAGTTTTTTGAACCTTTCATAAGTTTATCTTTTCTTCATAACAAGATTTTCCACATCCTTTGTACACCATGGTTCTTTTACCCTACCGTCCTTTCCCTGCATCTTTGGAAGGTACCTATGCAAAACACCATGCAAATGTTCGCTGAACATTTGCCACATTTCTGCCGTACGTTTCCCTGAGAACATCTGCTCCCAATTTATGCTTCCAAGTTTCTGCCTAATAGCGTCATATTTCCCCTTAGCTCAATTAAATGTTTTCCCAAATTGTCTGCTCCCATCCCTCTCCAGCACTATGGTAAAGGAGATAGAGTCACTACCTCCAAAATGCTCTCCCACATGACCAGGTTCATTTCCCAATACCAAGTCAAGGACAGTCTCTCCTCCAGTTGGCTTATCTACATATTGCGTCAGCAAACCTTCCTGAACACACCTAACGAACCACCCCATCTAAACCCCTTGCGCTAAGGAGATGCCAGTCACATCAAATCTCCCATCACAACAATCCTATTATTATTGCACCGTTCCAGAATCTGCCTCCCCATCTACTTCTTGATGTCTCTGTTACTATTGGGGGGGGGGGGCGCTATTAAAAAAAAAACAGAGTTTTTCCCCTTTCCTGTTGCTGACTTCCACCCACACTGGCTCAATAGACAATCCCTCCATGACTTTCTCCTTTTCTGCAGCCATGACACTCTCCCTAATTAGCAATGTCACCCCCCACCTCCCTCCTTGTTCTTTATGAAACATCCAAAGCCTGGCACACCCAGCCCCCATTCCTGCCCCTGGGACATCCAAGTCTCTGTAATGGCCACAACTCTTCATCTCATGTCTGCCATTAATTGCTTATTTGTGTATTACGATTATTTCTTTTGTATTTGCATACTTTATTGTCATTTGCACGTGGCCAAGTGGTTAAGGCATTGGACTAGTGACCTGAAGGTCGTGAGTTTGAGCCTCAGCCGAGGGAACGTGTTGTGTCCTTGAGCAAGGCACTTAATCACACATTGCTCTGCGACGACACTGGTGCCAAGCTGTATGGGTCATAATGCCCTTCCCCTGGACAACATCGGTGTCGTGGAGAGGGGAGACTTGCAGCATGGGCAACTGCTGGTCTTCCATACAACCTTGCTCAGGCGTGCGCCCTGGAGAGTGAAGACTTTCCAGGCACAGATCCATGGTCTCGCAAGACTAACGGATGCCGTTACTATTGTCATTTGAACATTAATGGTTTGTCTGTCTTGGGAAATACCTTAACATGGGAATAAATACAGAATTAGTCTACTTGGCCCTTTGAGACTGTTCCATCATTCATCAAGATCACAGTTGATCTACTTCCTCATATTTACCCTGTGCACTGTCCACTCATCCCTCAATTCCCTACAGAATAGGAACCTGTTGAAAGTCAAAAGATATCCGTGTTACAAGGAGAGTGCATGGTATTTCACAGGGTGTTTGATGGAGTGGGGTAAATCAGTAAATGCTAGAATTTAGTAGGAAGGATTGAGGGTTATTATCGAACGTTGGAATGACTGGCACAAAACTTTGCAATGTTGCAGAGATTAGCTTCATTTGTCACAAGTACATGGAAGCATACAGTGAAATTAGTGAGGATGTGCTGGGGGCAGCCCACAAGTGTCACCATGCTTCCGGCATTAATGCATCAGGCCCACAACACACTAACCCTAACCTGTACGTCTCGGGAATGTGGGAAGAAACCGGAGCACCTGGGTGAAGCTGATGTAGTCATGGGGAGAACGTACAAGCTCCCTACACAAGGTGGTGGGATTTAAATCCCAATCCTGCAGCTGGTGCTGTAGTGCAATTGTGTACACTCCCCTGACATTGCCGCCCTTTTGGCATGGAACGTATCGGGCTGTGCTAGATATCTTCACCGTGTACGTGTGGGATGTATCAAAGCTGTTTTGTTCAGCTGTACGCATGTGTATGGTTGACTAATAGTTAAATGTACTTGAAGGCGAGTTGGAGGTCACAAGGACAGCTGGGGGAGAGAGTTGGGGGGGGCGAGAGGGCGGCTGGAGGAGAGTTGGGGCGCGAGAACGGCTGGGGAGAGTTGGGGGGCGTGAGGACGGCTGGGGAGAGTTGGGGGGCGCGAGGACGGCTGGGGAGAGTTGGGGGGGCGCGAGGACGGCTGGGGGAGAGTTGGGGGGGCGCGAGGACGGCTGGGGGAGAGTTGGGGGGCGTGAGGACGGCTGGGGGAGAGGTGGGGGGCGCGAAGATGGCTGGGGGAGAGTTGGGGCGCGAGGACAGCCGGGGGGGGAGAGTTGGCGTGAGGATGGCTGGGGGGGGGAGAGGGTTCGAGGGCGCGAGGACGGCCGGGGTAGAGGTGGGGGGGGGGCGCGAGGATGGCTGGGGAGGGGGGGTTGGGGGCGCAAGGACGGCTGGGGGGGGTGGAGAGAGTTGGAGGGCATGAGGGCGGCCGGGGGGGGAGAGTTGGGTGCGAGGACAGCCGGGGGGGAGTGCTGGGGGCGCGAGGACGGCTGGGGTTGGGGAGAGAGTTCGAGGGCGCGAGGATGGCTGGGGAGGGGGGGTTGGGGGCGCGAGGACGGCCTGGGGGAGAGTTGGGTGCAAGGACAGCCGGGGGGGGGGAGATTTGGGTGCGAGGACTGCTGGGGGCAGTGGGGGAGAGTTGGAGGAGAGCGAGGGCAGGTGGAGTGTGGAGTTTAGGGATGGGTGGGTGAGTTGGAGGATGGGCATGCAGACATGGTCAAGAGGTTCAGTTGTTATTCAAACCAAACATCAGAATGGGAAAGAAATTTGATCTCAGTGTCTTTGGCTCTGGAATGATTGTTGGTGCCAGACGGAGTGGTTTGAATATCTCAGAAACTGCTGATCTCCTGGGATTTTCATGCACAACAGTCTCTTGAGTTTATAGAGAATGGTGGAAAAAAAACAAAACAGATTCCAATGAGGGGCAGTTCTGTGGGTGAAAACACCTTGCTAATGAGAGTGGTCAGAGGACAATGGCCAGACTGGTTCAAACTGGCAGGAAGACGACAGTAACGCACATAACCACGCATTACAACAGTGGAGATCGCACTACACATCGAACTTTGAAGTGGATGGGCTGCAGTGGCTGATTAATTATGGGGAGTAGAGTACATGAGGTACCTGATAAAGTGGCCACTGATTATAAACATAATTTAAATTAATTAGACAGGCCAGATGAGGAAAACGCTGCAAGCTGTTGTGATCTCGAACATTCTGCCTGAAATGGTGTTGGAAGCGAATGTAGTAATTTTCAGAAGAAGCAGAAATATCCAAAAACAAATTACCTCAGGGTGAAAAGGGCCAAGAGCTGGTGAATGAGTCCAGTGGGATTGCCAGCACGAGATTGCTGCATTGAATAGTTACCCTCCTGTGCGATGAGTCAGTGGAAGTGTTGGAAACATATCACTGTTTTCACAAAGTGTAGAGAGTGTGCGATGCATTCATTGATGAAATGACTTTACCTGGAGTATCAGAGTGAGGGGTCAGTTATTGTTCTGACTGAAATCTGCTGCAGCATCGTGAATGCACCTTCAGAAATACCATGTCAAGGAAACGTTCATGAATGGTTTTGCTGTGTTGCTATTGACAGACAGAGTCAATCTTCCACAGGGTGCATTCATTCAGAATTTCAGTGCTATGTGTAAGATCTCTCAGACTGAATGCAAAAGCAGATAAGTTCTGATTAAATTTAATTTCTCATCCTATAAAACATAGCAACAGAATTTGCCCTTTTGGCCCATTGAGTCTGCTCCAGCATTTCATCATGACAGACGGTGGCAGATTGCCATGAATGGTCCCAAAGCTGGGTGCGTAAGGAGAAGGGTTGAGCACCCATCGACCATGAATGGTCCCAATGCCAGGTGTGGAAGGAGAAGGGTTGGACACCCATCGACCATGAATGGTCCCAATGCCAGGTGTGGAAGGAGAAGGGTTGGACACCCATCGACCATGAATGGTCCCAATGCCAGGTGTGTAAGGTGAAGGGTTGGACACCCATCGACCATGAATGGTCCCAATGCTGGGTGTTTAAGGAGAAGGGTTGGACACCCATCGACCATGAATGGTCCCAATGCCAGGTGTGTAAGGAGAAGGATTGGACACCCATCGACCATGAATGGTCCCAATGCTGGGTGTTTAAGGAGAAGGGTTGGACACCCATCGACCATGAATGGTCCCAATGCCAGGTGTGTAAGGAGAAGGGTTGGACACCCATCGACCATGAATGGTCCCAATGCCAGGTGTGTAAGGAGAAGGGTTGGACACCCATCGACCATGAATGGTCCCAATGCCAGGTGTGTAAGGAGAAGGGTTGGACACCCATCGACCATGAATGGTCCCAATGCTGGGTGTTTAAGGAGAAGGGTTGGATACCCAACTATAAAATCCCAAATCTGCAGAAATGCCAATAGAAGTTCTGAGACCTTATCCCTGAGCGAGGAAGGATCTTCACTTTGAAGTCATGTGGTGAAAGTGGAAGCCACAAGGCTGATTAACTATCGGCCCAGGACAGAGCTGTCTGCTGGGCTGCTGTCAGCAAACTGTGATCCAGTAGAAGTGATGGGTTTAAGCAGAAGATGACGGTGGCGGGAATTGAACCCTGATTTTCTGATAGAAACATAGAAAACCTACAGTACAATACAGGCCCTTTTGCCCACAATGCTTCAGAACTTACCTGGGGTTACCCATAGCCCTCTATTTTTCTAAGCTCCATGTACCTATCCAGGAGTCTCTTAAAAGACTCTATCATATTACAGCAGTGCTCAGGCAGGACAGACTAGAGGGCTTGTCTACTGAGTCCTTATGGGTGGAGCTGAGAAACAGGAAAGGTATGGCCACATTAGTGGGTTGTATTACAGACCACCCAATAGTCAACGAGACTTGGAAGAACAAATCTGCAGAGAGATAGCAGGCAACTGCAGGAAACATAAAGTTGTGGTGGTAGGGGATTTTAATTTTCCATACATTTATTGGGACTCTCATACTGTTAGGGGTCTAGTTGCTTTAGAGTTTGTAAAATATGTTCAGGAAAGTTTTCTAAATCAGTATATAGAGGGACCAACTAGAGGGGATGCAATATTGGATCTCCTGTTAGGAAACGAATTAGGGCAAGTGACAGAAGTCTGTGTAGGGGAGCACTTTGGTTCCAGTGATCATAACACCATTAGTTTCAACTTGATCATGGACAAGGATAGATCTGGTCCTAGGGTTGAGGTTCTGAACTGGAAGAAGGCCAAATTTGAAGAAATGAGAAAGGACCTAAAAAGCGTGGATTGGGACAGGTTGTTCTCTGGCAAAGATGTGATTGGTAGGTGGGAAGCCTTCAAAGGAGAAATTTTGAGAGTGCAGAGTTTGTATGTTCCTGTCAGGATTAAAGGCAAATTGAATAGGAATAAGGAACCTTGGTTCTCAAGGGATATTGCAACTCTGATAAAGAAGAAGAGGGAGTTGTATGAAATGTATAGGAAACAGGGGGTAAATCAGGTGCTTGAGGAGTGTAAGAAGTGCAAGAAAATACTTAAGAAAGAAATCAGGAGGGCAAAAAGAAGACATGAGGTTGCCTTGGCAGTCAAAGTGAAGGATAATCCAAAGAGCTTTTACAAGTATATTAAGAGCAAAAGGATTGTAAGGGATAAAATTGGTCCTCTTGAAGATCAGAGTGGTCGACTTTGTGCGGAACCAAAGGAAATGGGGGAGATCTTAAATAGGTTTTTTGCGTCTGTATTTACTAAGGAAGCTGGCATGAAATCTATGGAATTGAGGGAATCAAGTAGTGAGACCATGGAAACTGTACAGATTGAAAAGGAGGAGGTGCTTGCTGTCTTGAGGAAAATTAAAGTGGATAAATCCCCGGGACCTGACAGAGTGTTCCCTCGGACCTTGAAGGAGACTAGTGTTGAAATTGCGGGGGCCCTGGCAGAAATATTTAAAATGTCGCTGTCTACGGGTGAAGTGCCGGAGGATTGGAGAGTGGCTCATGTTGTTCCGTTGTTTAAAAAAGGATCGAAAAGTAATCCGGGAAATTATAGACCGGTGAGTTTAATGTCAGTAGTAGGTAAGTTATTGGAGGGAGTACTAAGAGACAGAATCTACAAGCATTTGGATAGACAGGGGCTTATTAGGGAGAGTCAACATGGCTTTGTGCATGGTAGGTCATGTTTGACCAATCTGTTGGAGTTTTTCGAGGAGGTTACCAGGAAAGTGGATGAAGGGAAGGCAGTGGATATTGTCTACATGGACTTCAGTAAGGCCTTTGACAAGGTCCCGCATGGGAGGTTAGTTAGGAAAATCCAGTCGCTCGGTATACATGGAGAGGTGGTAAATTGGATTAGACATTGGCTCGATGGAAGAAGCCAGAGAGTGGTGGTAGAGAATTGCTTCTGTGAGTGGAGGCCTGTGACTAGTGGTGTGCCACAGGGATCAGTGCTGGGTCCATTGTTATTTGTCATCTATATCAATGATCTGGATGATAATGTGGTAAATTAGATCAGCAAGTTTGCTGATGATACAAAGATTGGAGGTGCAGTAGACAGTGAGGAAGGTTTTCAGAGCCTGCAGAGGGACTTGGACCAGCTGGAAAAATGGGCTGAAAAATGGCAGATGGAGTTTAATACAGACAAGTGTGAGGTATTGCACGTTGGAAGGACAAACCAAGGTAGAACATACAGGGTTAATGGTAAGGCACTGAGGAGTGCAGTGGAACAGAGGGATCTGGGAATACAGATACAAAATTCCCTAAAAGTGTCGTCACAGGTAGATAGGGTCGTAAAGAGAGCTTTTGGTACATTGGCCTTTATTAATCAAAGTATTGAGTATAAGAGCTGGAATGTTATGATGAGGTTGTATAAGGCATTGGTGAGGCCGAATCTGGAGTATTGTGTTCAGTTTTGGTCACCAAATTACAGGAAGGGTATAAATAAGGTTGAAAGAGTGCAGAGAAGGTTTACAAGGATGTTGCCGGGACTTGAGAAACTCAGTTACAGAGAAAGGTTGAATAGGTTAGGACTTTATTCCCTGGAGCGTAGAAGAATGAGGGGAGATTTGATAGAGGTATATAAAATTATGATGGGTATA
Source organism: Mobula hypostoma (assembly GCF_963921235.1). Classification (NCBI taxonomy): domain Eukaryota; kingdom Metazoa; phylum Chordata; class Chondrichthyes; order Myliobatiformes; family Myliobatidae; genus Mobula; species Mobula hypostoma. The sequence goes on along the minus strand of NC_086098.1, from coordinate 165,809,061 downwards.
GATAGAGTGAATGCAAGCAGGCTTTTTCCACTGAGGCAAGGAGAGAAAAAACCAGAGGACATGGGTTCAGGGTGAGGGGGGAAAAGTTTAAAGGGAACATTAGGGGGGGCTTCTTCACACAAAGTGGTGGGAGTATAGAATGAGCTGCCAGACGAGGTGGTAAATGCTGGTTCTTTTTTAACATTTAAGAATAAATTGGACAGATACATGGATGGGAGGTGTATGGAGGGATATGGTCCGTGTGCAGGTCAGTGGGACTAGGCAGAAAATGGTTCGGCACAGCCAAGAAGGGCCAAAGGGCCTGTTTCTGTGCTGTAGTTTCTATGGTTCTATGGTTCTATATCCGCCTCCACCACCATTGCTGGCAGCCCATTCCACACATTCACCACTCTCTGCGTTTTTAAAAAAAAAACTTCCCCCTGTCATCGCCTCTGTACGTACTTCCAAGCACCTTAAAACTGTGCCGTCTTGTGTTAGCCATTTTCGCCCTGGGAAAAAGCCTCTGACTATTCACACGATCAATGCCTCTCATCATTTTGTACACCTCTATCAGATCACCTCTCATCCTCCGCTGCTCCAAGGAGAAAAGGCCGAGTTCACTCAACCTGGTTTCATAAGGCATGCTCCCCAATCCAGGCAACATCCTCGTAAATCTCCTCTGCACCCTTTCTGTAGTTTCAACATCCTTCCTGTAGTGAGGTGACCAGAACTGAGCACAGTACTCCAAGTGGGGTCTGACCAGGGTTCTGTATAGCTGTAAATTACTCCTTGGCTTGTAAAACTCAATCCCACGATTGATGAAAGTCAATACATCGTATGCCTTCTTAACCACAGAGTCAACCTGCGCAGCAGCTCTGAGTGTCCTATGGACTCGGACCCTTATATCCCTCTGATACTCCACATTGCCAAGAGTCCTACCATTAATATTATATTCTGCCATCATATTTGACCTACTAAAATGAACCACCTCACACTTATCTGGGTTGAACTCCATCAGCCACTTCTCAGCCCAGTTTTGTATCCTATCGATGTCCTGCTGTAACCTCTGACAGCCCTGCACACTATCCACAACATCTCCAATATTTGTGTCATCAGCAAATTTACTAACCCACCCCTCCAATTCCTCATCCAGGTCATTTATAAAAATCATGAAGAGAAGGGGTCCCAATATAGGTCCCTGAGGTACACCATTGGTCACCGACCTCCATGCAGAATACGACCCATCTACAACCACTCTTTGACTTCTGTGAGCAAGCCAATTCTGGATCCATAAAGCAAGGTCCCCTTGTATCCCATGCCTCCTTACTTTCTCAATAAACCTTGCATGGGGTGCCTTATTAAATGCTTTGCTGAAACCCATATACACTACATCTACTGCTGTACCATCATCAATGTGTTTAGTCACGTCCTCAGAAAATTCAGTCAGACTCGTAAGGCACGACCTGTAAGGTAAAACCATGCTGGCTATTTCTAATCATATTATAGAAACATAGAAAATAGGTGCAGGAGTAGGCCATTCGGCCCTTCGAGCCTGCACCGCCATTTATTATGATCATGGCTGATCATCCAACTCAGAACCCCGCCCCAGCCTTCCCTCCATACCCCCTGACCCCCATAGCCACAAGGGCCATATCTAACTCCCTCTTAAATATAGCCAATGAACTGGCCTCAACTGTTTCCTGTGGCAGAGAATTCCACAGATTCACCACTCTCTGTGTGAAGAAGTTTTTCCTAATCTCGGTCCTAAAAGGCTTCCCCTCTATCCTCAAACTGTGGCCCCTCGTTCTGGACTTCCCCAACATCGGGAACAATCTTCCTGCATCTAGCCTGTCCAATCCCTTTAGGATCTTATACGTTTCAATCAGATCCCCCCTCAATCTTCTAAATTCCAACGAGTACAAGCCCAGTTCATCCAGTCTTTCTTCATATGAAAGTCCTGCCATCCCAGGAATCAATCTGGTGAACCTTCTTTGTACTCCCTCTAAGGCAAGGATGTCTTTCCTCAGATTAGGGGACCAAAACTGCACACAATACTCCAGGTGTGGTCTCACCAAGGCCTTGTACAACTGCAGTAGTACCTCCCTGCTCCTGTACTCGAATCCTCTCGCTATAAATGCCAGCATACCATTCGCCTTTTTCACCGCCTGCTGTACCTGCATGCCCACTTTCAATGACTGGTGTATAATGACACCCAGGTCTCGTTGCACCTCCCCTTTTCCTAATCGGCCACCATTCAGATAATAATCTGTTTTCCTATTTTTGCCACCCAAGTGGATAACCTCACATTTATCCACATTAAATTGCATCTGCCATGAATTTGCCCACTCACCCAACCTATCCAAGTCACCCTGCATCCTCTTAGCATCCTCCTCACAGCTAACACTGCCGCCCAGCTTCGTGTTATCCGCAAACTTGGAGATGCTGCATTTAATTCCCTCATCCAAGTCATTAATATATATTGTAAACAACTGGGGTCCCAGCACTGAGCCTTGCGGTACCCCACTAGTCACTGCCTGCCATTCTGAAAAGGTCCCGTTTATTCCCACTCTTTGCTTTCTGTCTGCTAACCAATTCTCTATCCACATCAATACCTTACCCCCAATACCGTGTGCTTTAAGTTTGCACACTAATCTCCTGTGTGGGACCTTGTCAAAAGCCTTTTGAAAATCCAAATATACCACATCCACTGGTTCTCCCCTATCCACTCTACTAGTTACATCCTCAAAAAATTCTATGAGATTCGTCAGACATGATTTTCCTTTCACAAATCCATGCTGACTTTGTCCGATCATTTCACCGCTTTCCAAATGTGCTGTTATCACATCTTTGATAACTGACTCCAGCAGTTTCCCCACCACCGACGTTAGGCTAACCGGTCTATAATTCCCCGGTTTCTCTCTCCCCCCTTTTTTAAAAAGTGGGGTTACATTAGCCACCCTCCAATCCTCAGGAACTAGTCCAGAATCTAACGAGTTTTGAAAAATTATCACTAATGCATCCACTATTTCTTGGGCTACTTCCTTAAGCACTCTGGGATGCAGACCATCTGGCCCCGGGGATTTATCTGCCTTCAATCCCTTCAATTTACCTAACACCACTTCCCTACTAACATGTATTTCACTCAGTGCTCCATCTCACTGGACCCTCTGTCCCTTACTATTTCTGGAAGATTATTTATGTCCTCCTTAGTGAAGACAGAACCAAAGTAATTATTCAATTGGTCTGCCATGTCCTTGCTCCCCATAATCAATTCACCTGTTTCTGTCTGCAGGGGACCTACATTTGTCTTTCATCTTCTTATACACCTCTATCAGGTCACCACTTATCCTTCGTCACTCCAAGGAGAAAAGGTCGAGTTCACTTAACCTATTCTCATAAGGCATGCCCCCCAATCCAGGCAACATCCTTGTAAATCTCCTCTGCACCTTTTCTATAGTTTCCACATCCTTCCTGTAGTGAGGTGGCCAGAACTGAGCACGATACTCCAAGTGGGGTCTGACCAGGGTCCTATAAAGCTGTAACATTACCTCTCAGCTCTTAAACTTAATCCCATGGTTGATGAAGGCCAATACACCCTATGCCTTCTTAACCACAGAGTCAACCTGCGCAGCAGCTTTGAGTGTCCTATGGACTCGGACCCTAAGATCCCTCTGATCCTGCACACTGCCAAGAGTCTTAACATTAATACTATATTCTGCCATCATATTTGACCAACCAAAATGAACCACCTCACACTTATCTGGGTTGAACTCCATCCGCTACTTCTCAGTCCAGTTTTGCATCCTATCGACATCCCACTGTAACCTCTGACAGCCATTCACACTATGCACAACACCTCCAACCTTTGTGCCATCATCAAATTTACTAACCCATCCCTCCACTTCCACATCCAGGTCATTTATAAAAATCACGAGAGACGGGATCCCAGAACAGATCCCTGAGGCACACCACTGGTCACCAACCTCCATGCAGAATATGACCTGTCTACAACCACTCTTTGCCTTCTGTGAGCAAGCCAATTCTGGATCCACAAAGCAAGGTCCCCTTGGATCCCATGCCTCCTTACTTTTTCAGTAAGCCTAGCATGGAGTACCATATCAAATGCCTTGCTGAAATCCATATACACTACATCTACTGCTCTACCTTCATCAATATGGTTAGTCACATCCTCAAAAAATTCAATCAGGCTCGTAAGGCACGACCTGCCTTTGACAAAGCCGTGCTGACTATTCCTAATCATATTTTGCCTCTCCAAATGTTCATAAATCCTGCTTCTCTGGATCTTTACCATCAACTTACCAACCACTGAAGTAAGACTCACTGGTCTATAATTTCCTGGGCTATGTCTACCCCTCTTCTTGAATAAGGGAACAACATCTGCAACCCTCCAATCCTCCAGAACCTCTCCTGTCCCCATTGATGATGCAAAGATCATTGTCGGAGGCTCAGCAATCTCCTTCCTCGCCTCCCACAGTAGCCTGGGGTACAGCACATCCAGTCCCAGAGACTTAGCCAACTTGATGCTTTCCAAAAGCTCCAGCACATCCTCTTTCTTAATGTCTAAATGCTCAAGCTTTTCAATCCACTGTAAGTCATTCCTACAATTGCCAAGATTCTTTTCCATGGTGAATACTGAAGCAAAGTATTCATTAAGTATCTCTGCTGTCTCCTTCAGTTCCATACACACTTTTCCACTGTCACACTTGATTGGTCCTATTCTCTCACATCTTATCCTCTTGCTCTTCACATACCTGTAGAATGCCTTGGGGTTTTCCTTAATCCTGCTCGCCAAGGCCTTCTCATAGCCCCTTCTGGCTCTCCTAATTTCATTCTTAAGCTCTGTCCTGCTAGCCTTATAATCTTCCAGATCTCTACCATGACTTAGTTTTTTGAACCTTTCGTAAGCTTTGCTTTTCTTCTTGACTAGATTTACAACAGCCTTTGTACACCCCGGTTCCTATACCCTACCGTCCTTTCCCTGTCTCGTTGGAATGTACCTGTGCAGAACCCCACACAAATATCCCCTGAAGATTTGCCACATTTCTTCGGTACATTTCCCTGAGAACATCTGTACCCTGCCTGATAGCTTCATATTTCCCCTTACCCCAATTAAACACTTTCATAACTTGTCTGTACCTATCTCTCTCCAATGCTGTGGTAAAGGAGATAGAATTGTGATCAGTATCTCCAAGATATTCTCCCACTGAGAGATCTGACACCTGACCAGGTTCCTATCCCAATACCAGATCAAGTACAGCCTCTCCTCTTGTAGGCTTATCTACATATTGTGTCAGGAAATCTTCCTGAACACACCTAACAAACTCCATCCCATCTCAACCCCCTTGCTCTAGGGAAATACCAATCAATATTTAGGAAATTAAAATCTCCCACCACAACAACCCTGTTATTATTGCACCTTTCCAGAATCTGTCTCCCTATCTGCTCCTCGATGTCCCTGTACTATTGGGTTGGTCTATTTAAAAAAAAAACATCCAGTAGTGTTATTGACCCCTTCCTGTTCCTAATTTCCACCCACCGCAAAGTGTTCTTCCAACCATTACACTACCGTGTACATGGTGAAATCATCAGTACACTACCATGACATGGGTTTGCAGCAAAATGATTTTGAAATGGGATGCACAGAGTTGACCTGAGGAGCAGTGCTGGTGTTTCCACTGCGGAGCACAGTCTCAGATTAGGAGGCTGCTCATTCAGTAGTGCGATGGGGAGGTAGGGGCAGTGTGGTGGCATGGCATTGCGAGCGGGAAGGTGAAAGAAAGAGAGGAGGGTAGAATTTACCCAGAATTAGCTGCTAAATGTACAGTCACTCACTAAAGGACAGATGTTCCACCATCATCCCCTTCCTGTGATGTACATAGTATGTTGTTGTTGGTCGGGATCAACCACAGATGTTACATCCTGGCTGTCTAGATACGCAAGCCTGGGCAGTACGATATGAAGCGCAAACTGTTGCCCATGCAACAGGCTCCCCCTCTCCATGTAGCTGTTGAATCCAAAGGAACGGCAGAGACTGATATAGTTTGGCAGCATCAGCATGGCAGCTCATTGAACTCAACGTAGGACTGCCTTAGGGACTCCAGCTCTGGATTTTTCCTCAGGGTTTACTCCCGAAGCCTTCCCCACGAGTGGGTATAGCCACAAGGCAGCCGGGCTTTGAGATCAGAGTTTTATTTCTGCTTTGTGAGCTGCCAACCATTGCTGACGAACTCCATCTGCCTGACTGAGATGTAAATACGATGGGAAAGCGGGGAAAGTGCGAGTGGCTATAGTTAGAGCCTCCTGCGGAAGCAATCTGGAGCAGTGTAGTTGAGCTTCCATCCTCTGCAGTGGCTACCCTTGTAGGCACTGGCCCACTAAGGATGCTTTTGTGGTTCTTGTCAAAGTGACAGATGACAGTGTAAGAAGGGGAACATTCTCATCCCTTCTGTACAGTGCACACTTCTCAGATGTGATGGATCATATGCCTCTGTTACTGCTCAGTCCTCGGTGCCAGCTGGGGATCTGAGGGGGCTGTCTTGCTGTTGGATCCAGTCCCACCTCAGCGTCTCGAGCATGTGGTCAAAGCCTGGTACTGCCGTCCTCTTTGGAAAAAGTGCTAGACATCTCTTTCAATATTCAAGATTATTTAATGTAATTTCCAGCTCACAAGAGTGAAGGCTGTACATAGTGACTAGTGGGAAATAATAAAGTAGTGCCTGAAAGTGTTAATTAGCCTTATTACTTGGGGTAAGCAACTGTTTTTGAGTCTGGTGGTCCTGGTGTGCATGCTATGTAACATCCTCCCTGATGGGAATGGGAGAAGTCATCTCTCTGACACAGTGGTGACAAGAAAACAACCACTCCTGCAATTTTGCAGAAACAAAGGAGCTGGTTGTGGATTACAGGAGGAATGGAGATGGGCTAACCCTATTGAGATCAATGGATTTGGGGTTGAGAGGGTGAACAGCTTCAAGTTCCTTGGCATAAACATCACTGAGGATCTCACGTGGTCTGGACACACCAGCAGTAGTGAAAAAGCCACAACAGCGCCTCTTTCACCTCAGACGGTTGAAGAAGTTTGGTATGGGCCCCCAAATCTTAACAACTTTCTACAAGGGCAGAATTAAGAGCATCCTGACTGGCTGCATCACTGCCTGGTATGGGAACTGTACTTCTCTCAATCGCAGGACTCTGCAGAGAGTGGTGCGGACAGCCCAGCACAGCTGTAGATGTAAACTTCCCACTATATAGGACGTTTACAAAGACAGGTGTGAGAAAAGGGCCTGAAGGATCATTGGGGACCTGAGTCACCCCAACCACAATCTATTCCAGCTGCTACCATCTGGGAAACAGTACTGCAGCATAAAAGCCAGGATCAACAGGCTCCGGGACAGCTTCTTCCACCAGGCCATCAGACTGATTAACTCTGCTAATTTGAGTGTATTTCTATGTTACATTGACTGTTCTATTTATTATAAATTACTATGATTGCACATTTAGACAGAGACATAACAAAGAATTTTACTCATTTATGTGAAGGATGCAAGAAATAAATTCAATTCAAGTGGGATCCTTGGTGTTTCTGTTTCTTTTCTGGCATCTGTCTGCATATACAGTATGTCTTTGGCAGGTAGGGTGATGCATTGGACAATTCTGACTACCCATTGTAGAGGCTTCCTGTCCACAGTGTAATTTCTGTATCGTACAGTGGTGCAGTTTGTCAGGATGTTCTCCACTGTGCATCTGTAGAATGACGTCTAAAGTCCAGCTCTCTTCAGCCTCCTCAGAAGGTCGAGGCAACCATGAGTATTCTTCACTGTGTAGGGTATGTTCTGAGAGGTTTCGTGTGATATGTACTCCCAGGAGTTTGAAGCTGCTGTGCAGCCAATGTAAAGGGGGATGTGAGTGGCCTCCTATTAAATGTTCTTATTAAATTTCTCCTCTTACTTTAAACCTATGCCTTCTAGTTCTTGGTTTCCAATCTCTGGGGAAACAGACTGAGTGCATTCCCTCTTAGCACTGCCTCTCAGGATTTTATCAGCTCCATCGCTCCTCAGCTCTCCACCTGGAGAAAAGCCCTCCTGTTTTCAGGAGAGATACTCTGATGCTATGTTGGACTAGACTTCCTGCCCATTTAATACTTATCTCAGACTCTGAGTCAGGTTGATTATCACTGACATGTTGTGAAATTTGTTGTTTTGGTGCAGCTATACAGTTCAGTACATTAGAAATTACTACAAGCTACATTCATCATCATTATGTGCTGTGTTGTATGACATGAGGGATCATGGTCTTTTCATGTGAATTATTATTCTTGGCAAACTTTTCTACAGAAGTGGATTTCCTTTGCTGCCTTCTGGGCAGTGTCTTTACAAGACAGGTGACCCCAGCCATTATCAATACCCTTCAGCGATTGCCTGGTGACAGTGCATGCATAACCAGGGCTTGTGATATGCACCAGGTGCTCCACCTTGCTCAAGGGTGACTTGCAGGCTATTGGAAAGAAGAGGTGCCTTACAGCTCCTTTGGTAGAGACGTACCTCCACCCTGCCTCCCTGTAAGTTGCAATAAGAAGCATTTTTTAAAAAATAGTGCGGAAAGAGAGCAAAATATTGAGGTCATGCTCAATATCAGTTGATAAATCTGATGGCGGAAGGGAAGAAGCATTGAGTGTGTGTCTTCAGGCTCCTGTACCATATCCTGATGGTAACAATGAGAAGAGGGCATGGCCTGGCTGATGAGGGTCTGTAAGAATGCCGCTGTCTTCAGGGAGTATTTATGAACAGGTGGTTATTAGCACTGTTTAATATGATTGTAGAAAGGAATAGGAATCTTGAAACGGTATTGCTCAAACAAGGTTAAAGAGGGCAACAATATTTTCCTGTATAAGGCAATGTACCAGGGTGAGTGTAGAGTTATGTAATGTGGGACAGGTGTGCAATATTCAACAGAAATTTAATTGTGTGCATGTGGACCCTCCATATCTGTTGCACACTCTCCCAGTGGTTCTTCAGTACTGGTCACGACCTCAGTGTGAAGAGGAGCTCCTGGAGACAAAGAAAAGCCTTGCGAGTCTCTTGCACGTGCTACTCTTGTACCCCTGAGACACCCAGGACCACACTGTTGCCGTGGTGAGAGAACAACCAATGGGAAAGAACTGCTGCGCCCCTTGAACGGGTCAATGATAAACCGGCATAGTGGAAGCGGCTTTTGACTGGCAAGTAAGCTAACCCTTCACAATACACACTACAGACCCAGAAACATCAAACACTCCTCATATGTTAAATGTTTTATTTCTTGGATTGTTCTTGGGAATCTCCTCTGGACCCATAGGGCCAGCACATCCGTCCTTAAATATGGGACTCAAAGTTGCTACAATATTCCAAATGCACTCTGTCAAGGGAAGAGATGTGCAGTATCGGATTTTGGAAATCTCAATAAAACAAAGTACTGGAAGCACTCAGCCAGTCAGACAGTGTCTGTGGAGAGAGAAACAGTGTTAACATTTTGGGTTGGACAAATATTGTCAGTCCTGTGCAACAATCTCCAGCTCGTGATATACTCACAGTGGCCAATTTATTACTTGTGTGGTCTTCTGTTGCTGATCCAAAGTGTTGTGCATTCACAGATGTTCTTCTGCACACCATTGTTGTAATGTGTGGTTATTTGAGTTACTGTCACCTTCCTGTCAACTTGAACCAGTTTGGCCATTCTCATCTGACCTCTCTCATTAACAAACCCATTTTCACCTACAGAACTGGCATTCACTGGACGTTTTTTGTTTTTTGCACCATTCACTGTAAACTCTTAAAAACTGTTATGCATGAAAATCCCAGGAGATCAGCAGTTTCTGAGATACTCAAACCTCCCCATCAGACACCGACAATTACTCCATGCCCAAAGTCTCTTAGATCACATTTATTCCCCATTCCGATGTTTGGTCTGAACAACAACTGAACCTCTTGACCATGTCTGCATGCTTTAATATACTGAATTGCTGCCACATGATTGGCTGATTAGATATTTGCATTAACGAGCAGGTGTACCTGATAAAATGGCCTCTGAGAAACTGAAACAGTTTACAGAGAATGGCCAGCTTGTTCGGTACCAGCGTGGTCTTCTGCTGCGGGTGAAAACCTCTTGTTAATGAGAGAAGTCAGGAGAATGGCCAGACTGGTTCAAGCTGACAGGAAAGCAACAGTAACTCAAATAACCACAAGTAACAACAGTGGTGTGCAGGAGAGCATCTCTGAACGCACCAACACATCGAACCTTGAAGTGGATGGGCTACAGCAGCAGAAGACCACGAACATACACTCAGTAGCCGCTTTAGGTACAGGAGGTATCTAGTAGAGAGGCCACTGAGTGTGTGTAGCAATGCAAAATGATGGTGGCAGTGAGTTTGGTACAGGTTAACAGTGAGGACTGTACAACAGTATATCGAGCACCTGTGTAAAATTCAGTGACGTGGTTTGCTGCATAATATTTCAGCAGGGAATGATTTCACATTGCACTGTAAGGAAAATGTTTGCTGATGCGACAACAAATGAATTATTTTTATTTCTGAAATTAAGAACACAGATGCAGAGACTGAAATAATCAGTGTGTGTCTTCACCCTAGACGCAGCAATGTAAAGGCATGGGGTGGGAAGATGCTTAAATGCGACAGATTTCACCCTGACATTTAAAGTAAGGCCTCCTACCCACTCGGAGCACAAAGGCTGGAACTGGGAATGGTCAGGATGAAGTCATCGTGATTATTTCAGGCACACTCCTGGAGTCCGGGCCACAATTGGCAGCTATCCCAGTACCTTAGTGTTGAGCACCTGAGTGCCTTGCAGTTCCAGGGCACTTGCCTGTGCTGTCATCTTGGCTGAGCTTTAGTTACCCAGAGACGTGACGACAGGCAGCTCTTAGCCAAGGATCGGTAATACCTCTTGTGCCAAAAGGATGCCATTCAGCCCAACTAGCTGTTTAAAGGAGAAATCACATCAAGTCCTGTGCTCCACTCTTTCTGTAACTCTACAAGTCATCGTCATACCATGTGGAGACTGGTCCTATGGCCCAACTCTGCCTCAAGATTCGAGGAGAAGATTTAGGACGGAGATGAGGAGAAAATGTTTTTCCTAGAAAGTGGTGAATCTGTGGAATTCTCTGCCCAGGGAACCAGTTGAGGCTTCTTCACTAAATATACTTAAGGAACAGTCAGATAGGTTTTTACATAGTAAGGAAACTAAGGGTTATGGGGAAAAGGCAGGTAGATGGAGCTGAGTTTACGGACAGATCAGCCATGATCTCATTGAGTGGCGGGGCAGGCTTGATGGGCCGGATGGCCTACTCCTGCTCCTATTTTTTATGTTCTTATGTTCTAACTCATCCAAGTTGCCTTGTGCACTGGTCCCACCTGCCCGTGTTTGGAGCATCTTTGGCCAAACCGCTTCTGATGTCACAACTTGGTACCACACACCTTTATCCTGGGAACAGTGTGATGTAGCTTGTAACACCACACAGGGCACATGAAGTTCCCTGGGAGCAGTCTGATAGAACTCGTAACACCATACAGCACGGGAAGGATTTTAGACCCCATCTCTCACCAATGATTTCACACTGATGGCCCACTCACCAGAGTAATTGAGTGAAGTCCTCTCGGGGAAAACAGTCCTGATCTCTCCCCATAAACACAAGCCATGCAACCTGGGCCGCATCTCTGTGAAAGTTTTCTGCACCCACTCTAGCTGATTCATGTCCTTCCTATTGTGTGGTGATCAGAATTGCACTCAAAACTCCAAATGTGACCGAACCAACATTTTATAACGCGGGGACATGTGGGGCAACTCCTCCGTTGGCGGTCCCAGGCCCGGCTGTGAAAGGAGAAGGGTTTGGCATGGGTCTAGCAATCCCATCCCATTTAAAACCCAGAGCTACAGAAGCTCAAAAGACCCCCCCCATCCCTGGGAGAGGAATGAACTTTGCCTAGAAGACGTGTGGAGTTGGTGTGGCAGTTAGTGTAACACTATTACAGCACCAGTGGCCCAGATTCCATTCCCACCACTGTCTGTAAGGAGTTTGTACATTCTCTCCGTAACCACATGGGCTTCCTCCCACACTCCGAAGGTGCAGGGGTTAGTAGGTTGTTTGGTCATGTGGGTGGCCAGGGCTTATTGAGTTGGTGGGGCCTGTTACTGTACTGCAACTCTAAACACCATAAGACCTCGGAGCAGAATTAGGCCATTCAGCCCATTGAGTCTGCTTTGCAGGTAACATAACATCTCAAGTCTTGGTTTGTATGGGGGCTGTTGTCAGAAGTAGGTGTTTTATATGGTGGTGGGACAATTGAGCACCCTGCCAGGGATGCTGGTAGAGGCAGATACGTTAGGGACGTTTAGGAAACCCTTAGGCATGTGGATGAAGGAAAATGGAGGGTAACGTTAGAGGGAAGGGTTAGATTGATGGTAGTGTAGGTTCAAAGGTTAGCACAGTATTGTGGGCCGAAAGGCCTGTACTGTACTGCAATGTTCTATATTCTGTCTTGCTTCATTATGTTCTTGTAGTTTGGTGACCAGAACTGCACTCAACTGCAAATTAACCAACATTTTATACAGCGGTATTGCTATAAGACACAGGAGCAGAGTTAGGTCATTCCGCCCATTGAATCTGTTCTGTTGGTAACATAATGCCCTAACTCTTGTACTCCCTACAATGGAAATCTGACTGTACTTTAGTTGTCTATCTTGTCTGTGGTGTGATAGGAATCTGCTCTTTGTCTTTGTAAGCCCCCTGATTTGACAGGGTCCCATTGCGTTCCAGAGAAAGCTAGCCAAGTAGATGAGGGAGAAAGGAGTAGAAAGGGGAGCCGGGCAAGAGGGACGGTTAGGCGGAGCCGGCATGAGGAACAGTCAGGCAGTGGACCCCAGGCAGTGGGGACATCTAGGGGGAAAGGTTCTAGGCTGTAAACAAGGTGACAGTGAAAGTGTTGTGTACTTTGTCAGGAAAGAAGATGTTGCGGGTTTTATAATGCACCTCAAATGCATCTGGGCAGAAATGTTCCCATTAAAATCCTTTTATTAATAGAAACAGTACAGATGGCAGAAATGAATGGAGAGTTTCTGACTGCAATTTTTTAGTTTTGTAGAAAAGCACAACTTGCATTTTTTTTTGTAGCACTTTTTTCCCAGTGTCAGCCCATAAGAGAATATTTGAGATGCAAATATTCTTAGTGCACGTGCAGAGCAAGATTGCACACACAGCAATGAGGTAACAATCTGCTCTTGTGAATGAGAGAGAGGTACTGCTTTATTATTGTCACATGTACTGAGACACAGCGAAAAGCTGGTCTGTTGATACAGATTAAATCGTTACTCAGTGCACTGAGCTGGAATAACAATGCAGAATGAAGTGTAACAGCTACCAAAAGAGTGCAGTGCAGGGAAACGATAAAGTGTAAGATCATAACAAAATAGATTGTGAGGCAGACAGTGGAATAAAACTTTCCTGGAGCCTGGTAATATGTTCTTTCAGCTGTTAGTATCTGCTTAATGGGAATGTAGAGAAGAGAAAAGGCCTGTGGTGGGTGGTGTCTTTGACAACGCTAGCTACTTTACTGAGGCAGCGGGGAGTATAGACCGATTCCTGTGGTGTGCTGTGTCCACAACTCTGCAGCTTCTTGCAGTCACGTGCAGAACAGTGGCCTCTGATTTTCTCCACTGGACCTCAGTCTCGTAGACCCGGTACTTTGGCCAACTGGCTTCAGCTTCTCAACTTCTGATTGACCTTTGGGCTTTGGTCTTCGGTATCAACCCCAGGACTATTACCCAGCCAAGTATAGCACCTGCCAATGAGAGAGGTCACAGAGAAAAATGTTATGAAAGGACAGTGTGTAGCACAATAGCACAGCTCCTTCCTCTCAGTAGCAGAGTCCTTGGTTTGATGCTGACCTCGGGAACTGGGCTATGTGGAGTTTGCAAGCTCTCCCTGTGGTAGCATGGGTTTCCTCCGAGTGCTCTGGTTTCCTCACACCTTTCAAAGGCGCGTTGGGTAGTAGGTTAACTTCCACTATAGGATTAGTGTTAATCGGTGGTTGACAGTCAGCAAGGAATCTGTGGGCTGAAAGGCTTGTTTCTGTACTGTACGAGAGATAGATAGGGAGGGAACCCAAAAGGTTAGACTGGAGAAAACTGAAGCTGTAGCAGTCAAACATAGAGCCACGGAATTCAGATTAGAAGGGCGATGATACTGGGATGCTGTTGGACTGGAGGAGATGGTAGAGGTGATCCAGCAAGGTGCAACCTTGATGCTCAAACTTTCAGATGTTGAGGGCTCTAGGGTAGCATTGCAGTTAGTACGACACTATTACAGAGGGGGCACTGGAGTTTGGAATTCAATTCTAGCGTTGTCTGTAAGCAGTTTGTATGTTCTCCCCAAGGATTGCATGAGTTTCCTTCCAACGCTCTGGGTTTCTCCCACGTTCCAAAGACGTACGAGTTACTTGGTCAATTGGACATTGTAAGTTGTCCTGTGATTAGGCTAGGATTAAATTGGTGGGTTGCCGGGTGGTGCGGATCGTTGGGCTGGAAGAGCCTGTTCCACACAGTATCTCTTAAGTAAATAATTGTTGCTGGTGTAGGACTCAGTGGAATGAGGGGTTGGTGGGTAGGGAGTGAATGGGACGGGGAGAAGCCAGAGGGAACAGATTTAATGTAATTGGGAAGAGGTTTTCAGGGGATCTGAGGACTGCATGAGAGTGTGGTTGGTATCTGGAATGAGGTGGTGTTGGAGGCAGGAACTGGAACAGTTTTTACCCCTCAACCTTCAGGTTCATGAACCAGAGGGGGTAACTTCACTCACCCCAACTGTTTCCAAAACCTCTGAACTCACTTTCAAGGATTCTTCGTCTCATGTTCTTGATATTTATTGATTATTATTATCATTTTTTTCCCTGTATTTGTATAATTTTTTTTTTGCTCATTGGTTGTTTGTCTTGTTATGTGCGGTCTTTCGTTGATTCTATTGTATTTCTTTGTATTGATTGTGAAGGCTTGCTAGAAAATGAATCTCGGGTTGCATATGTACTCCAATAATAAATTTACTTTTTAAATATTTAAGAGGCAACCTGATTGGTTGCATTACTGTCTGGTATCGAGGGATTAATGTACAGGGTTGGAAAAAGCTGCAGAAAGTTGTAAACTCAGCCAGCTCCATCATGGGCTCTAGCCTCTGTAGTACTGAAGACCTCTTCAGGAGGCGGTGTCCATCGTGAAAGACCCTCGCCATCTGGGAAGAGGTACTACTTCCCACCTGCCATCGGATTTCTGAATGATCCACAAACACCACCTCGCTATCCTCTCTGTTTTTCCACTACTCACTCTAAAATATTTTTCTTATTGTTACTTATAGAAGTTTATTAAGGTCCTGCACTGTACTGCTGCAAAAAAAAACATTTCACAATATGGCATGATACTGAAATGAGCAGGATATAGAAGGCTATGAAATTAATGCAGACACAATCAGAATCAGGTTTAATATCACTGGCATTTGTCATGATATTTGTCGTGCAGTGCCTTACCTGATAAAACAATTATAAATTGCAACAAGGATATTTAAAAAAAAGTAAATAAGTAGTGCAATAAGAAAGACCATAGACCATAAGACATAGGAGCAGAATTAGGCCATTCAGCCCATCGAGTCTGCCCCATAGATCGAGACCATAAGACATAGGAGCAGAATTAGGCCATTCAGCCCATCGAGTCTGCCCCATAGATCGAGACCATAAGACATAGGAGCAGAATTAGGCCATTCAGCCCATTGAGTCTGCTCCATAGATTGAGATGATAGACCATAAGACATAGGAGCAGGGGATATTAATGGTCTAAGTTCACCCAGCATCCTGGGGTGAAATTAAGCTCTCAATCAGATACTCGGAGGAGATGATCTGACCTTTATTACATTGCTCTGTGTGAGACTTGATCTGTCGTTGGGGTGCAATACATTACAGGTTTCCCCCACCATCTGAAGGTAGAGCGTTCCTATGAAATGGTTCGTAAGCCGAAATGTCGTAAAGCGAAGAAGCAATTACCATTTATTTATATGGGGAAGTTTCGTGAGCGTTCACAGACCCAAAAATAACCTACCAAATCATGCCAAATAACACATAAAACCTAAAATAACAGTAACATATAGTAAAAGCAGGAATGATATGATAAATACACAGCCTATATAAAGTAGAAATACTTTTCCACAATCATTGCCGGCACTGTTCTCCGAAGCGAAAATCTCATGCAAGCGCTGTTGGCAAAAACACTCTCTCCAGTAACCTTTAAGCTATGAAGCTGCCAAATCATACCAAATAACATGTAAAAATACACAGCCTATATAAAGTAGAAATAATGTATGTACAGTGTAGCAACACACATAAAAGTTGCTGGTGAACGCAGCAGGCCAGGCAGCATCTCTAGGAAGAGGTGCAGTCGATGTTTCAGGCCGAGACCCTTCGTCAGGACGTCCTGATTGCATTGCCTCTGATCTGGGCTGACGTTTACGTGTCGGGCAGCACCTAATTAATTAGATTGTTTATTTTGGCTTTTTTCTTAAAGATGTGCTGGGTGCGTCCCGGCTACCGCTGCGCGGTACCTGTCCGGGTCCTGGGTGTTGGGGTGGTGGGACACTGGGGTGTCATCTCATCGTCGTCTGTTTCCATTAGAGCAGGTGGCTCATCTTCTCCTATGACTGCCCACCTTGATGTCGAAGGTCGAGGTTCGTTGTCTGCTGTGGCTGATGTGGAAGGCTTGCTTGACTGCTGAGCCTCGCGCATGTTTCTATCATACAGTTCTTTGTAAAGACTCAAACCATCTTGCAAATATCCCCTAAACCTATGTACCCTTTCAAAATTAAAGTCGTACTTGATCATTGCAGTGAAAGTTTCACGCAGTTGCTTCACATTCATTTCGCTACTGAATTCGTTTTCGATTGTTATCCTTTCCTCTTCCAATTGCATCAGCTCTTCATCTATCAGTTCTTGGTCATGGGATGCCAAAACCTCTTCAATATCATCTTTGTCAGCTTCCATAAGCCAAACTCACTTTGTCCTTACTTCGTTCACCACGATCGAAATGCTTATTTATGTTTAGTTTTACGCTAAGTGTAACACTCTTACGAGATCTTTCAGCCTTTTCCAATACCTCAGAACTCATCTTGCAAACGGCTGCTCACAGGCACGTGATAGAGCAATGCCGTTCTGAATCCAGGGGGAGTGGCTGCTCGGGGCGCGTGCTGCCTTTTATCACGCGCTGATTTTTTTCATAACAGTGAAAACACCTTCTAAAAGCGAAAACAGGGTACTAATGTAGGTCTTTCATAACAGTGAGGTTTCGTAAAGTAAACGTTCGAAAAGCGGGGGACACCTGTACTGTAAGAGCAGAATTAGGCCATTCGACCCATTAAGTCTGCTCCACTATTCCATCATGGCTGATTAATTATCCCTCTGAACCCCATTCTCCTGCCTTCTCCCCATAACCTTTGACCCCGTGCCTAATCAAGAACCTATCAACCTCTGCTTAAAATATGCTCAATGACTTGCTATCTGTGACAATGAATTCCACAGATTCACTATTCTCTGGCTAAAGAAATTCCTCTTTATCTCTATTATAAACAAACATCCCTCTATACTGAGGTTGTGCCCTCTAGTCTGAGACTCCCTCACTATAGGAAACATCCTCTCCACATCCACTTTATCTTGGTCTTTCAATATTCAATAGATTTCAATGAAATCCACACCACCCCCCATTCTTCTAAACTCATGTAAACACAGGTCCAGAACGATAAAATGCTCCTCGTGTGTTAACCCTTTCATTCCTGGAACCATTCTTGTGAACCATCTCTGGACCCTCTCTAATGCCAGCACATCCTTTCAAAGATGAGGGTCCAGAACTTTTCAATATTCCAAGTGAGGTCTGACCAATGCCTTATAAAGCCTCAGCATTATATCCTTGTTTATATATTCTAGTCCTTGAAATGAATGCTAACATTCCATTTGTTTTCTTTACCACCAAGCCATCCTGCAAGTTGACCTTTAGGGAATCCTGCCCAAGGACTCGAGTCTCTTTCCTCATTATCTCAATACGTATTGCTTATTTACAAGGTTCTTGGTTAGCCAGGACATCAAAGGGTATGGGGAGAAGGCAGGGGAGTTGGGATGACTGGAAGATTTGGATCAGCCATGATTGAATGGTGGAGCAGACTGAATGGGCCAAATGGCCTACTTCTGCTCCTATACATATGGTCTTTTTTTTTCTTTTTGTATTTGCACAGATCGTTGATTTTTGCACATTGGTTGTTGTCCGTCCTGTTGTGTGCCGTCTTTTATTGATTCTATTGCCTTCAGGAAAAATAATCTCGGGGTAGTATGTGGTGACATATGCTGTATGTACTTTGATATACTTTGAACCTCTGATTTTTGAACGTTCTCCCCATTTATTCTTTCTACCAAAGTGCATGACCATCCACTTCCCGACACCGTGTTCCATCTGCCACTTCTTTGCATGTTTTCTCAATCTGTCCTAGTCCTTTTACAGACTCCCTGCACTTCCTGAACATTACCTGCCCCTCCACCTATCTTTGTATTATCTGCAAACTTGGCCAAAAAAAAAAATCAATGCTATCAACTAAATTGTTGACATATAACGTGAAAAGAAGCAGTCCAATACCAATCCCTGCAGAATACCACTTGTCACTGGCAGCCAACCAGAGTAGGCCACCTTCATTTTGACTCTGCCTCCTGCCAGCCTGCCAATTGTCTATCCATACCAGTATCTTTCCTGTAATACTTTGGGATCTCATCTTGTTAGCTTGTCAAAGGCCATCTGAAAATTAGGTAAACAACATCCACTGTCTCTCCCTTGTCTACCCAGCCTGTTCTTTCCACAAAGAATTCCAACAGCTGTGTTAGGCAAGATTTCCCCTTCAGGAAAGTTTGGCTATTTTAGCATACATTTCCAAGTACCCCAAAACCTCATTCTTAATAATGGACTCCAACATCTTCCCAACTACTGAAGTCAGGCTAACTGGCCTATAATTTATTTTCCTCTGCCTCCCTCTCTTCTTAAAATGTGGAGTGACATTTGCAATTTTCCATTTCTTTGGAACCATTCCAAAATCTAGTGATTTTTGAAAGATCATTACTAATACCTTCACAATCTCTCCAGCTACCTCTTTCAGAGCCCTGGGGTGTAGTCCATCTGGTTCAGGTAACAGACCTTTCAACTTACCAAGCAGCTTCTCCTTAGTATCATACACACCTCTGTCCCCTGATACACTCGAACTTCTGTTATATTGCTAGTGTCTTCCACAGTGAAAACAGACACAATACTTATTAGCTTCGTCTGCCATTTCTTTGTCTCCCATTATTACCTCTCTAGCATCATTTCCCAGCAGTCCATTATACACTATCACACCTTTTTTACTCTTTATATATCTGGAAAAAAGTTTTGGTTTATTCTTTGATGTTTTTGGCTAGCTTACCTTCATCTTTTCTCTCTTTTTTTTTACTTGCCTTCTGTTGTTTTCTTTTTAAAGCTTCCAAATCCTCCAACTTCTCAGTAATTGTTGCTCTATTATATGCCCACTCTTTTGCTTTTATGCTGCCTTTGACTTCCCTTGTCAGCCACGATTGCCTCATTCTCCCTTAAGGATACTTGATCTTTGGGATGTATGTATTCTGCACCTTCCGAATTGCTTCTAGAAACTCCAGCCACTGCTGTTCTGCCATCGTCCCTGCTAGTGTCCCCTTCCAATCAACTTTGACCAGGTCCTCTCTGATATCTCTGCAATTCCCTTTACTCCACTGTAATACTGATATATCTGACTTCATCGTCTCCATCTCAAACTGCAGGGTGAATTCTATCATATTATGATCACTATCTCTTAAGGGTTCCTTTACCTTAAGCTCCTGAATCAAATCTGTTTCATTACACAATGCCCCATACAGAACCCTTTGTGGGCTCAACCACAAGCTGCTTTATAAAAGCATTCTATAAATTTCCTCTCTTGGGATCTAGCACCAACCCAATTTTTCCCCAATCTACCTGCACATTGAAGTCCCACATTAATATTGTATGTTGCCCTTATTACATGCCTTTTCTATTTCTTCTGTCTTCTGCCTGTCCTTCCTCACAGTCTCACTACACATGCATCTGCTTGTATACCAGTTGCCCCATCCTCAGCCCTATCGCTCCAATTCGCATCCCTCCGTCAAATTAGTTTAAACCTTCCCAAGAGCTCTAGAAAATCTGCCTAAAAGAGAAAAAGTAGTGAGGTAATTGCATATTCAGAAAGCCGATGGCAGAGGGAAAGAAGCTGTTCCTGAAATCTTGTGTGTCTCTGTCATCTTCTGGTTCCTGTACCTCCTCCTTGTATTAATGAGAAGAGGGCATGTCCCAGATGGTGAGGTTCCTTAATGATAGATGTCACCTTCTTGAGAATCCACCTTTTGAAGGTGTCCTTGATGGTGGGGAGGCTAGTTCCCATGATGGAGGTGGCAGAGTTTACACCCTCTGCAGCTTTTTCCAGTCCTGTGCGGTGGCCCTTCTATACCAGAATGTGCTGAAACCAGTCAGAATGCTCTCATAGAGTCACAGAGAAGTACAGCATTGAAACAGGCTCTTTGGCCCATCTAGTCCATGCCAAAATCACTTAAACTGCCTACTTCCATCGACCTGCACCATGCCCATAGCCCTCCATATCCCTACCATCCATGTACCTATCCAAACTTCTCTTAAACATTGAAATCGAGCTCACGTGCACCACTTGTGCTAGCTGCCCATTCCGCACTCTCACAACCCTCTGAGTGAAGAAGTTTCACCTCGGGCTCCTCTTAAACTGCATCTGCCATCTTTTTCAGCCTATTTTTCCAGTGATGCAGATCCCTCTGTAAGCCATGATAGCCATCCTCTACACCCCTAATTTTGGAGTCATTCACAAGTTTGCTGAGCCAGTAAACCACATTATCATCCAGATTATTGATGTTAGAAGAGAAACAACAACAGACCCAGCATTGATCCCTGCGGCGCACCACTAGTCACTGGCCTCCAGTCAGAGAGGCAACCCTCTACTACCACTCTCTGGATTCTTCTGCAAAGCCAGTGCCCAATCCAATTTACTGCCTGTTTGCTGAGTTACTGAACCTTCTTGATCAGCTTCCAATTCAGGACCTTGTCGAATGCCTTACTAATCGTAGACATATACGAGAGTCTCTTCAAACTCCTAATGAAGTATATCCACTGTTATTCCTTCTTTGTAATGGAATTAATAAGGGCCAGGCTAGATCTTCAGAGATGTTGAGACCAGGAATGTGAATGTAGAAATGATCATGATGGCAAGCATAGACGTGATGGGTTGAAGGGCCTCTTTCTGTTCTATACATGTCTCATGGGGATGGGTGTTGGGTGTGGAAGTGGGGCAACTGGGAAAATCTGGGGATCTTTCAAAGTTAGGTGTTCCAGCAAGAAATCCCTTAGGTGAAACTTGATGCCTTTCAGTGGGCTGAAGGAAGGTTTACACTTCAGGCTTGGAAAGTGAAGGGTTAAATCGAACTTTGTCCTGGCAGCTGCTCTTGTCAATCAATGCCCTTTAGCTGCAGGCGGTGTTCAAGTGTACTGATACCTGATGTACAGTACTTGACTGTACCATTTGGGAGCTGGTTAGGCAAGCAGACACTTGATCACGCACACCTTCAAGCACCAATGGTGGTGGAGCATTGACCTTGGTCCTTCTGATCAACTAGGCCATTTGCGTGTGCTCAGAACAGCATGGTTTGCATTGGAAATGGGGTTGAGGGGAGTGCAAGTGTGATAGGGTAGTTCAATACTCACTCGAGTCCACATGAGTGTGGCACTTTTCTCCTTTGTCCCTGTCTCAAGTATGAGGAACTTGGCATCTATGTAGAGGAATAAAGAGTTAACATTGGATGGGAACTCAACAGGTCAAGCAGTGTATATGGAGAGAAATAAAGAGTTGCACATCCCCATTGGCTGGGAACTCAGCAGGTCAGGCAGCATCTACGGAGAGAAATTAAGAGTTGATGCTGGATGAGAGATCAATGAAACTTAAAATTAGGGGTGTGTGGCAAGTGCATAAAGACACAAGAGCAACAAAAGTGAGCCCACCACGGGGTGGGGTGGGGGGGGGCAGGGGGTGTGAATTTGAAGTAATGGTAATTACGTGGAATGGTTGGGTTTAGTGCTGAGCCCTGAAAGGTTGTGATGTGCTGGGTTGGAAGACGAGGTGTAGGTCCCTGAGTTTTCATTACATTTGTCTGTTGTCATCTCAATGAACCCTACAGCTCTGGGACATTTTGAAATGCCCTCTGTTACAACGTCCTATCCCTGTTTGTGAAAGGCACTACCTAACGAAAGCCTCTTCTCCCCTCTCTGCCCTTTAGCTCTCCTTTCCCCCTCACTGCCTATCCCCTCTCTTTATGCCTTCCAGATACTCCCCTCTTCTCCCCTGCACCCGAGCTCCAGCTCTCCTCCCTTCTTAGTACCTAACCCCCCTCTTCATATCTTCCTGACCATCCCCTGCACTCATTCCTTCCTCCCCCACCCCTCCCCTTTCCTGGCTGTGTATGTGTTTACTCACATTCGGTAAACTCCCTACAGTTCTCAAATGCTCTGATGGTCTCTGCTCCAACTTCAGAAATCTCTTCAAATCCTGGCAACCAGCACCATCCAAACCATTAAACCAGATCGTTCTGTTCCTGTAACTTCTACCACACTTTTATTTCCTGTTACGAGCTGCATTTTCATAAATCTGTCCGGTGGCTGTAATGCATCAGCTGGAAATGGAACGGCTGAACAGTAATGGCTTACATCCCCTGAGCTGATTTTATTATTGGGAACTTTAATATGGTCGACCGAGTCAAAATTTATGGAGACAAAAATTGCATAAATTCAGGGTGACACAGGTTGGAGTAATATGTTGCTGTTTCTGTGAGTTTACTGTCTCAGATTTAGAAATGGCTTTGGTCTACATGAGATCACTGCCTGGTCCACCTCTTCCCATTATATTAATGGTAATAATTCAAGATTGAAGATTGTTTCATGTCATTTCCAGTACACAAGTGTAAAGGTGGATGAAATCTTTGTTACTCCGGATCTGGTGCAGCACCTAAAAACACACAATAAGATGAAGGACACAATAATAAAATCCACACTAAATATAACAACATGAGATAGCTTGATGACTGACAGGAAATGAGAAAATAGTGGTGGTTGGAGGTGTGGAGGGATGAGGTGGTGGTGGTGTTGATCAGTTTTACTGTTTGGGGAAAGGAACTATTTTTGAGTCTGATGATCCAGACATGGATACTACGTAGCCTCCTCCCTGATGGGAGTGGGACAGCCAGTCCATGATCAGGGTGGGTGGGATCTTTCATGATGCTACTGGACCTTTTCTGGCACCTTTCTGTATATATGTCCATGAGGCTGGTGAGGGTGATGTGTTGGGCAGTTCTGACTACCCATTGTAGAGATCTCCTGTCCACTGCAGTGCAGTTTCTGTACCGTGCAGTGATGCAGTTTGTCAGGATATTCCCTACTGTGCATCTGTAGAATGACGGGAGTATGGATTTGCAAAGTCTAGCTCTTTTCAGTCTCCTCAGAAAGTAGAGGCATTGATGAGCTTTCTTTACTGTGTAGGATGTGTTCTGGGACCATGAGAAGTTGTGTGTGATGTGCACTCCCAGAGGTTTGAAACTGCTTGCAGTTTTCGCTACTGTGTGGCTGATGTAAAGAGGGGTGTGAGTTCTCCTGAAACTGATAACCATCTCCTTCCCCTTGTTGACACCGAGGAAGAGGGTTACTTGTCTCTTAGCTATTTGCCTATTAGCTTCACGATTAATTTTATGAATTATTCTCGTAGTTGGTTTATATTGTCACCTCTACTGAGGTAACAGTGAAAAGCTTTTATCTGTGTGCCATCTAGACATAATTAGATTGAAGTAGTACCAAAGAAATGCAGAATGAAGTGTTACAGTTGTTAAGAAAGAGCAGGTATGCGATAACGTGCAAGGGCCTTCATGAGGTTGACTGGGAGATCAAAGAATTCATTGTTAGCTATGAGAGTCCTAGTACAGAGGTACAAAATAGAAGCTGTCCTTGAGGTCACTAGTATGAGTTCACAGGCTTTTGTATCTTCTGCCTGATGGAAGGGAAAATGACCAGAGTGGGAGTTGTCCTTAATTATGCTGGCCATACCACCCAGGCCATGCTCTCTTCTCACTGCTGACATCAGGAAGAAGGTACAGGCACCACAGGACCCACATCATCAGGCTCTAGAACCAGAGAGATAACTTCACTCAGCTTCGCTTCCCCATCACTGAACTGTTCCCACAGCCTATGGACTGACTTTCAAGGACTCATCGTCTCATGTTCTCCATTTATTGTTTTTTTTTATTATTATTAATTCTCTTTTCTCTCCTCTACTTACAGTTAGTTGACTTTTGCACATTAGTTGTCTTGAGTGTGTTTTAATTGATTCCATTGTGTTTCTTTGTAGTTGCTGTGAATGCCCACAAGGAAATGAATCTTGTGGTTATATATAGTGACGTGTATGTACTTTGATAATACACTATTGGGTGGCAGGTCAATCTAATTGCCTTATGGAATTACTCATCCTCTTGCAGATGGAGACGGTCGAAAGCTACGAGGCGCGATTCAACGCAGCACGGAGACGGGACTAGCTGTTGAGATGCCGAGGAGGACCATGCGTCAAGCCAGCCACGAGTCCATTGAGGAAAGCATGAACAGCTATGGATCGGAGGGAAAGTGAGTATCAGAACGGAATAGGCTGTAAACTGAACCAATGCAATTGTTGCTGTCTGATTCAGATTCAGCTTATTTATCACACGTATGTTGGAACATGCAGTGAAATGCGTCGTTTGTGTCAACCACCAACTCAGCCTAGGGATGTGCTGGGGGCAGCCCGCAGGTTTTGCCACGGATTCTGGTACCAACACAGGTGCCCACCGTGCTCGGCAGAACAACAAGCAACAGCAAAACAAGTCCCATTTGTCCCTCCCTCCCCTCTCCTCCCCTCCCATCCACCCACACACAGCCACAGTCCCTTAACCTTAGGACAGGCTGTCTTCGGCCTCCAGCAGGTTCGTGGGTTTGCAGACATTGTGCCTTCAACTTCACCAGCAGACTGTCAGAGATTTGCAGCCTCTTGGCTTTGGCAATCAGGACTATAGTTCTGGGCTTCGCACTTCGTTGTTGGTCCGGATGATAATGAATGAGGACCCGTACTACAGTTCTCATGCGTTGGAGTCACAAATGACGGGACTCCAAACCAACTCTCCCTCAATTTCAAAGTTTTACAACATAATTGCCAATTAGAATTTATCAAGCAATCCTCACAGAGGCCAGATCGATGGTTGAAGGGTCTGTCTCCCATTCAGACGATACCAGCATCGGGATACAGGCACTTGAAGCTTCTCTTCACCCTGATGAGATCTTTCTCCCCTGGACCACTGAGGTCCTTCTGATTAAGGAGAACATCCCAGAGAGCTGGCATGAAAAACGAGGAGTGGGACTAGACTATTTGCACCCTGGAGGCTGCTCTACCATTCAGGACCGTGGTCCAACGCCGCCGCCTCAGGCAGTGAGGCAAGGACAATAAATTACCATAACACATAGGAGCCAAATTAGACCATTCAGCCCATCGATTCTGCCCTGCCATTCCATCATGGCTGGTTTGTAATCCCATTCTCCGCATAACCTTTGACACGTAGAACTTATCAACCCCTGATTTTCTTTAAACATACCCTATGACTTTGCCAATTAATTCCATAGATTCAACACACTCTGATTAAAGAAGTCCCTCCTCCATTTCTCTTTTAAAGGGACGTCCTTATATTCTGAGGCTGTGCCCTCTGGTGCTCGACTCCCCCATGACAGAAAACATCCTCTACAGATCTACTCTAAATAGACCTTTCAATATTCGATGTGCTTAAAATGTTGGCCTACAGGAGTGTAACATCAGAGGGCACAGGGTTAAGATGAGGGGGGTAAGATCTTAAAGGGATCAACGGGACAGCTCCTTCACACACAGAGGGTGGTGTGTGTGGAACAAGAAAGTGGTAGAGATGTACACAATTATAATAGTTAAAGAACAATAGAACAGGTACATGGTTTGGAGCAAGGATTCCCAACCTTCATGACATGGATCAATAGCATTAACTAAGGGGTCCACGGACCCCCATGTTGCAAACCTCTGGTTTAGAGGGATATGGGCCAAGTGCAGGGAAATGGGACTTTCTCTGGGTCAGCTTGGACAAGTTGAGACTAAGGGCCTGTTTCCATACTGTGTTCCTCTGAATGAAGGACCAGAAGATGGTGAATCTGTGGAACTGGTTGCCACAGGCAACTGTGGAGGCCAAGTCACTGGGTATATTTGAAGCAGAGGTTAGTAGGTTCTTGATTAATCAGCACCAGTGGTTACGGGGAGAAGACAGAAGAATGGGGTTGAGAGGGATAATATATCAGCCATGATGGAATGGCGGAGCAGACTTGATGGGCCGAATGTCCTAATTCTGCCCCTATGCCTTACGGTCTGGTACAGACAATGTTAGATATCAGTAAAGTTGCTGAAAATAAGTTTCACAGTTGGATGTATAGCAATGTCCATCTGCTGTGAAACATATTCAGATATGTCTTCTCTATTGTAGATGTTTAAGAATTGATAATTAGTCATTCTTAATAGATGTATGAAATATTGTATCATTTCTTAATGCATGCATTACTAAATGACAATAAAAAGAGGACTGCGTGTCTTCATAATCTAATCTAATAATCTAATAGAAAACTAATATAGAGATCCAATAACTAGAGAGCAGTTGGTATTATCACTATTTCTCAGGCCTCTGCAAACATAAATTGGCTAATTCTGTTCCCAAGTTGTATGTCTAAATGGGCTGAATGGCCTTTTTCCTGCTGCGTGACTCTGTGACCTGCCAGATGTGCTTAGATCTGAAAACTCGACCTCACAGTCAGTGACCAGAGCTGTGACTGCTCGCCCAAGCAAACAACAACGAGGATCAAGGGAGGAGGCAGTAGGGTCTGGTAGGGACTGGAGGCTGTCTTCGGGGAGGCTTTAAGGATATACTCAGGACACATTACACCAGAACAGACATACTACTTGAGGGCTGAGTTTCAAGATTCAAGATTGTTTGATGTCATTTTCAGTACATAAGTGCAAAGGAGAATGAAATAATTGTTACTCCAGATCTGATGCAGCCCAAAACACAATTAGATAAAGAACATAATTTTAAAAAACACAATAAATATAAATACATAAGATATCTTATGTACATTGATTGTTCATAAAGTAATGCCAGACACAGGAGAGTCTGTACATAAGGTGGCTGACAGGAAATGATAGTGGTGGTGGGGGGGGTTAATTTATTGTCTAAAGAATCCAGATATGATCCTAAGGATAGAATGGGTACTTCTTCACGACTGAGGTCTGACAAAGATGCTTCTCCCAAGTTCGCTGCTGAATCTATTTGTACCTTCTGAGTGTTCATGAGGATTTACCCTGGTCCTCATTCAAGTGAATGGACAGCATTTCCACTTGGATGAGGACCAGCATAAATCCTCCTGAACGCTTGACAGGAATAAATAAATTCAGCAGGGAATTCAGAAGTATCTTTATTCTGGAAGTGAAGGGATGCAGTGTAAATACATGACAATTGAAAGGGTTAAACTGTGAGGACTGATTGCATGGACCAAGCTCGTAATTCGTCCAAGAACAGAAGATTAAGGGATGATCCCATTAAGATTTGTAAATTCTTACAGAATTTGAGTAGACAGAAATGATTCAGTCTGGCGAGGGAGGCCAGAACAAAGAGCGTCGCCCAAGCCCACAGGGAAAACAGACCCTCACACGAAGGCTGATGGAGTTTGCAAGCCTTCGTGCAGAAATGGAAATTGAGAATCTTTGTTTGTAAGGATTGACAGTGGCACAGATCTTTCAGCTGTGGCTCAATGGGAGGAAACTGGCCTCTGGGTCAGGAAGCTGTCCCGCTGCAGACTTGAACACAGCAATTTACGCACCCTTGTGGCCTCAAGATTACCAGCTCTTTACTTACAAACCACAGCTTCAGTCTTCAATTACAAGGGGAATCACAATCAGTTAAACAAGACAGCTGAGGAATGGCAAAACTGGCATTCAATTTGGTTAAGTGCAACGTGTTGCATTTTAGGAAGTCAAACACGAATAGGACATTCACAGTGAATGGTTGGGACCTGGGGAGTGTTGTAGAACAGGGAGACATAGGGATATACATATGTACATGGCTCTCTGAAAATGTCACAGGTAGACAGGGTGGAGAAGAAGTCAAAATTATTATCGAAGTATGTATACATCACCAAATACTACCCTGAGATTCATATTCTTACAGGAAAATGAAGAAATACAATATAATTGATGAAAAACCATGCACAAAGACAGACAAGCAACCAATGTGAAAAAGATGACGGATTGTGAAAATGAAATAGTGTTTCCATACAAGGTTGTGATGCAGCCAGTTAGGATTCTCTCCACTGTGCATCTATAGAAGTTTGTCAAAGTTTTTTGCATAAAATTCGGGTGAAGGTTTCCCTTGGTGTTGCTGAAGGGAGAGTTTCAGAATGTAGACCATATTGCAGTGAAGGATTGGCAGGACAGGGTGATGCACGTGTTAGAGGAGACTTCTTTGGTGGTGACGTTCCATGCACCAGTGACCAAAGTTGCAAGTTTGAGATGAGTTGCTTGACTGAGAGTCAGAATCAGGTTTATAATCACTGACATATGTCATGAAGTACATCGTGCCCCTCTCCCCCACCTCTTTGTTTTTTTTTCCTTTCCAGTCCTGATGAAGGGTCTCAGCCTGAAACGTTGACTGTCAATTCATTTCCATAGTTGCTGCTTGACCTGCTGAGTTGCTCCAGCATTTTCTGTGTGTTGCTCTGGATTTCCAGCATCTGCAGAATCCCATGTTTATCTCATGTAATCTGTGGTTTTGCGGCAGCAGGACAGTATGATACATAAAAAATGTTAAAGTTACAATGAGAAATATAAAAGGATTAAATAAGTAGGGCAAAAGTGAGGCAGTGTCCATGGGTTCGTTGTCCATTCAGAAATCAGGTGGCAGAGAGCAAGAAGCTTTTCCTGAAACAATGAGTGTGGGTCTCCTCTCCCCCCTCCTTGAAGGTAGCAATGAGAAGAAGGCATGACTTAGATGGTGAGGATCCTTAATGACAGATGCTGCCTTCTTGAAAAACCACCTTTTTGAAGGCCTCCTCAATGGAGGGGAGGCTAGTTCCCTCAGTGGAGCTGGCAGAGTTCACACCCTCTGCAGCTTTTTCCGGTCCTCTGTACCAGGCAGTGATGCAACCAGTCTGAGTGCTGTCTGCAGTACACTGGTAGAAATTTGCCAAATCTGTTGCATTCTGTGTCTGTGCCACAATCACTGTGCATCGATCATGGTGGGAGTGTCTCATTTTCTCTGTGTTTAGAGCCTTCCCCTCTCTATCCTATCATCTCTGATCAATTTAAAACATCCCAATTGGATGATCTGTTAATCCCCACACAAAGGGATTACTAGCTCCACTTGTGTAGCCTGTCCATGTAGTTAATCCTGTCTACTGAGATCTGGTGAATCTGTGACCACCAGCTTTAGTGACCAAAATCACCGGGACCTACACGAGGGCAGACTTTGCAGTCTAGCACTGAAACAGCCATTCATCCCAAATCATCCCTGCTGTTTCTCTTTGCCTTGTCCTACATTCAGTTCCTTCCTTCATACTTAGAGTTTCCCCTTCAGTCCATTTCCATTTTTACTACAATTATTGTTTGTGGCGTTAAGTCGCCTATTTTCAGAACCAGAATCCTAATCAGATCTAATATCATTGACATACCTTGTGAAATTAGTTTTTGCCACAGCATTAGAGTGCAATACATTAAAAATTGCAATAGAAAGTATATATAAGAATCAATTAAATGGACAGTGCAAAAAGAGGAAAAAATAGTGAGGTTGTGTACATGGGTTCATTGTCCATTCAGAAATCTGATGGTAGAGGGTTAGAAGTTGTTCCTAAAACATTGAGTGTGTGCCTTCAGTCCCCTGTACCTTCTCCCTGATGGTAGCAATAAGAGGGCATTTCCTAGGAGACGGGGTCCTTAATGATGGATGTTGCCTTTTTGAGGTATCACCAATGGAGAATGTTCCCGATGGTGGGGAGGCTGTTGCCCATGATGGAGTTGGCTGAGTTTACAACTTCCTGCAGCTTTTTCTGATCCCGTGCAGTGCCCCTCTATACCAGATGGTTTTGCAACTGGTTAGAATGCTCTCTATAGTCCACCCTGTACTGTGGAATTACATTAGCCTACAGGAGAGGAGATTGTGTTGGTCTAACCCTTCATCAAGCAACCCCATCACTTCACACGACATTCTGCAGATGCTGGAAATCTGGAGCAACACACACAAAATGCTGGAGGAACTCTTCAGGTCAGGCAGCATCAGTGGAGGGGGATAAACAGTTGATGTTTCCGGCCAAGAGGATTGGGAAGGAGGGGAGGCAGAAGCCAGAATAAGGAGGTGGAGGAGTGGAAGGAGTACAAGCTGGCAGGTGAGGGGTGAGACCAGGTGAGGAAGAAGGTGGGTGGATAGGAGAGGGGTTGGGGGATGAAATGAAAAGCTGGGGTTGATAGGTGGAAGAGGTAGGAGGATAGAAAGGAAGGAATCTGATAGGAGAGGAGAGTGGACCATTGGAGAAAGGGAAGGAAGAGGAGAACCAGAATGGGGAATGGAAAAAGAGAGTGGAGAGAGGATGGAGAAAGTACTAGATTATACATATTGGTGTTCATGCTGTCAGGTTGGAGGCTACCCACATGGAATGAGGAGTTGTCTTTCCCTCCCTTTCTCTCCATAGACGCTGCCTGACCTGCTGAGGTCCTCCAGTATTTAGAGATTACAGTGTGGAAGAGATCCTTCCAGCTCACCGAGCCAGACCCCCCAGCAACCCACCTCTGTAGCCCGAGCCTAATCACAGGACAATTTACAATGACCAATTAACCTACTAACTGCTATGTCCTTGGACTGTGGGAGGAAACCCGGGCATGCAGAGGAAACCCACACATTCACTGTGAGGACATGCAAACTCCATACAGACAGTGTAGGAATTGAAGTTGTACCTGTAGTAACTGCTGTGTTAGTGTGGTGCCCCATTTTGGGTGTATTACCCCTTCACTTCTCTTTCCATGAGCAAGCCCCTGAAGCCTGTTCACCCTGTCATGGCTCTGGTGTTCTCCTTGTCAATCTTTCTACATGATTGCAGCCTCACATTCTGCACTGGCAGAACCGCACTGGCTTCTCTGAGTGTGCCACAAGCAAGGTTCGATACCAGTCTGGCACTGTTGTACTTTGCAGTCCTGTGTATTGAAATAAACCCTAATCTGTAGTGGCTTTGATCATCAGTACATTTTGGTGATTTATGTATTTATTCTCTAAGGAGTAACTCAGATTAATTTCCCAAGTAACATGTGCTGTCATTATTTCATTATCAAAATGTAATGCTTACGTTGGAAACCACAACTTGCCCGATTCTGCCATTCTGTCAGCCTCCTCTCAGCTATCTGTCCCTAACAGCTGATGCTAAAGAGCATAGCACAGAGCAGCACAGCACAGAAGCAGGCCCTTCAGCCCAATATATCTATACTGACCACCTATTATTAAACCTCCTTACAACACAGAAGCATACTGCACAGATACAGTCCCCTCAGTCAATACTACTGTGCTGAACCAATTAAACTGGTCATCAAATGTCCAACTAAACTAACCTCTTCAGCCTATCTTTCCATTTTCCTCACATTCGTGTACCCATCTAAACATTGTGTTAACAGCCAGCACACCCAAGGATGTGCTGGGGGCAGTCTGCAAGTGTCACTGCACTTTCCGGTACCAATACAGTATATCCATAATGTTCAACAGGACACAACAAAACAACAACAGCAAAACAAGCCCTGCTCCTCCCCCCCCACCCCCGCCAAATTACATGAAACAGTACAGCAGAGGACAAGGCCTATGACCCACAGTTAAATGAACAATCAAATATCCAACTAAACCAAACCCTTCTGCCTACATAATGTCCATATCCCCCCATTTTCCTTACATTCATGTACCCATCTAAACATCTGTAAAAACTCCCTAATGTACCTGCCTCTGCCACCAGTACATTCCAGGCACCCACCACTCTCTGTGTAAATAATCTCCTTTAAAATTACCCCCCTCTCCTGAAATGCATGCCCTCTGGTATTAGACATTTCACCTCAGGGTGAAACGATACTGTCTGTCTACTACTCTATCTATGCCTCTCATAATCCTACAAACTGCTATCAGATCTCCCCTCAGCTTCTGTCGCTCCAGAGAAGACAACACATGTTTATTCAACCTCTTGTTATAGCACATGCTCTCTAATCCAGACAGCGTCCTGGTAAACCTCTTCTGCTCTGTCTCTGAAGTCCCAACATCCTTCTTGTATTGGGGGTGACCAGAAATGAATGCAATATTCCAGATGAGCCTGACTAGAGTTTTGTAAAGCTGCAACAAGACTTCCTGACTTTTGAACTTGGTGACTCAACTATTAAAGGCAAGCATACCAGATACTTTCTGAACCACCCTATCAAACTGTGTGGCCAATTTCAGTGACCCCAACATCCCTCTGCTCATCAACACTGTTAAGGATCTTGCCTGCATTAATTCTATATTCCTCTGTGCCCACTTATTCTGGCACCCATCCTAAATATTGCTACTGACCCTGCCTCCACCACCACTTCTGGCAGCTCATTCCAGATGGCAATTACTATTTGTATGTGGAGAATTTACCCCTCAGACCCCCCTTCACACCATCTCCCTCTGACTTTAAAATGAAGGGCAGTACGGTTGGTTGTGTGGGGGTTAGTGTAACGCTCTACAGCACCAGCGATCCGGGTTCAGTTCCATCGCTGTCCTGGAAAGAGTTTGTACGTTCTCTCTGTAACCACATGGGTTTCCTCTGGGTGATCCGGTCTTCACCCACTTTCCAAAAATGTGCTGGTTTGTAGATTAATTGGTCACATAGGTATAAGTGGGCAACACGGGCTTGTTGGGCTGAAGGGCCTTTTAACAAGCTGTATCTCTAATTAAGTGAACCCTTGCAAGGCAGAAGGTCCCGATGGAATACCTGGTAAGGCTCTGAAAACCTGTGCCAACCAACTAGCGGGAGTATTCAAGGACATTTTCAACCTCTCACTGTTACAGGCAGAAGTTCCCACTTGCTTCAAAAAGGCAGCAATTATACCAGTACCTAAGAAGAATAATGTGAGCTGCCTTAATGACTATCCCCCAGTAGCACTCACATCGACAGTGATGAAATGCTTTGAGAGGTTGATCATGACGAGACTGAACTCCTGCCTCAGCAAGGACCTGGACCCATTGCAATTTGCCTATCACCACAATAGGTCAATGGTAGAAGCAATCTCAATGGCTCTCCACACGGCTTTAGACCACCTGGACAACACAAACACCTACATCAGGATGCTGTTCATCGACTATAGCTCAGCATGGAATACCATCGTTCCCACAATCATGATTGAGAAGTTGCAGAACCTGGGCCTCTGTACCTCCCTCTACAATTGGATCCTCAACTTCCTAACCAGAGACCGCAGTCTGTGCGGACTGGTGAAAACATCTCCTCCTCACTGACGATCAACACTGGTGCACCTCGGGTGAGTGCTTAGCCCACTGCTCTACTCTCTGTATACACATGACTGTGTGGCTGGGCATAGCTAAAATACCATCTACAAATTCGCTGACGATACAACCATTGTTGGTAGAATCTAAGGTGGTGACGAGAGGGTGTACAGGAGTGAGATATGCCAACTTGTGGAATGGTGCCATAGCAATGACCTAACACTCAACGTCAGTAAGATGAAAGAGCTGATTGTGGACTTCAGGAAGGGTAAGACGAAGGAACACATATCAATCCTCGTAGAGGCATCAGAAGTGGAGAGAGTGAGCAGTTTCAAGTTCCTGGGTTTCATTATCTCTGAGGATCTAACCTGGTCCCAACATATCGATGTAGTTATAGAGAAGACAAGACAGCGGCTATACTTTATTAGGAGTTTGAAGAGATTTGGTGTGTCAACAAATACGCTCAAAAACTTCTGTAGTTGTACTGTGGAAAGCATTCTGACAGGCTGCATCACTGTCTGGTATGGAGGGGCTGCAGCACAGGACCGAAAGGAGCTGCAGAAGGTTGTAAATCCAGACAGCTCCATCTTGGGTACTAGCCTACAAAGTATCCAGGACATCTTTAGGGAGCGGTGTCTCAGAAAGGCAGCTTTCATTATTAAGGACCTCCAGCACCCAGGGCATGCCCTTTTCTCACTGTTACCATCAGGTAGGAGGTACAGAAGCCTGAAGGCACACGCTCAGCGATTCAGGAACAGCTTCTTCCCCTCTGCCATCCGATTCCTAAATAGACATTGAAGATTTGAACACTACCTCACTTTTTAAAAAAAATATACAGTATTGCTGTTTTTGCATGTTTTTTAATCTATTCAATGTGTGTAATTGATTTACTTGTTTATTATTGTTTTATTTTATTTATTATTATTTTTTCTTTGTGCTTGATTATGTATTGCATTGAACTGCTGCTGCTAAGTTAACAAATTTTACGTCACATGCCAGTGATAATAAATCTGATTCTGAAAATACAATTAAATTAAATTAAACTCGTGCCCTCCAGTTTTAGACGCACCTACCACGTGGAATAGACGCTGACTATCTATGCTAACTGTGCTCTCGTGATGCCATAACCATCTATCATATCAACTTCAGTCTCGCTCACTCCAGGGAATGAAGGATTGGGGAGAGGCCTAACCTATCTAACCTCTCCCAATAACTCAAGCCCTCCAAAACAAGCAACCTCCCTCTAAATC
The DNA here is from genome assembly GCF_963921235.1 of Mobula hypostoma. Taxonomy (NCBI): domain Eukaryota; kingdom Metazoa; phylum Chordata; class Chondrichthyes; order Myliobatiformes; family Myliobatidae; genus Mobula; species Mobula hypostoma. The sequence continues at coordinate 165,774,054 of NC_086098.1, read as the reverse complement.
TTATGTATTTAATTTTGGAGAGATACAGCACTTCTGGCCCGATCAGCCTGCACTACCCAATTAGACCCGTGTGACCAACCAACCTACTAACCCATACGCCTTGGGATTTTGTGGGAGGAAACCAGAGCAAGCACGGGAAGGATCTACAAGTTCCTTAAAGACAGCCGTGGAATTGAACCCCGATTTTCCAGTCACTGGTGCTGTGAATGATTTTGCCAACTGCTATGTTATTGATCTATCCCCCGCCTCCCTCCCCAAACTGCATGGCCAGTATGCATAACAAAGGTTTTCACTGTAGCTTGATACAATAAACAAATTTACTGTCAATATAAGGTGGTCACTGAGAAATTCAGAAAGAAACTTTTGTTACCCGGAGGGCTGCTGAGAATGTGGAGGGACTGAGGTGAGGAATGTAAATACCAGGTTTATCAGAAACAGATTCAATATCATTGGCATCTGTTGTGAGGTTCATTGTTTTGTGGCAGCAGTGCATTGCAATACATAAAAACTGAAATTCACAGTAAGAAATGGATATAGGAAAGGTAGTGTTCATGGGTTTATTGTTCATTCAGAAATCTCTTGGCAGAGGTGAAGATGCTGTTCCTGAAAAGGTGTAGGGGACGAGAGGAAGAGAAGGTGATGATAAAGGGGTGAAATGAAGAAGGCTGACAGGGTTTACGAGGAGAATTCATGCAAATTAAAATGGGAAAAGCTGTTAGTTTCAAAATCCAAATAAACCCCAGTTGGGGAAAATGTAAATTTCTGAAATTTGGGGGGAAAATTGAGAGCCAGCACAAATGGAATTCGTTATTTCTTGGAGGGTATTCCTTCACATTGAATAATGTGGTGGATTCTTTGTTAGCAGTTGCAATATGTACAACGCTTGTACCTTGTTAAAATATCATTTGGATATCATGGTGGCTATTATGTGTGTGAATGCTGGTGCAGACTGTTTTCCTGCTGCCAGTTCTGACTCATTCCACTACAGCACGACAATATCCAGATCCCCTATTCCCATCTAATAATCGACTGAGAAATATGACTGTCAGACTACTAGACAGCTCCACACTGTTGAGGGGGAACGGCCCATCTAGACCCAACCTATTGCCATGCCAACATACCGTACAAGAAGAAAATGCAAAAGAGTATTCCGCCACTGATTTTGTCTCTCTGCCAGCAGCCATTAAAATCTCCACAGCTTGGTCTGCACCACTGTCTCTAGGGCAACTCTTTCATCTTTCTGTTGCTAATTGAAGCCTCTCTCCAGAGGGGTCGAGAGAGCAGGTGGGATGGATCGATGTTGGTGACAAGCTGCTGGCTGGATAATTCAGCATAGTTCTCAGGATCAGGCAGAGATAAATCTGCCCGCATTGGCAGATGGAATATAGTGTGGGGAAGTGCATGGTCACGCCACTTGGGTAGAAGGAATAAAGGTGTAGATTATTTTCTAATCAGGGAGCAAAATCAGAAATTAGAGGTGCAAAGAGACGTGGGAGTCCTGAAGCATTCCCTAAAGGCTGAGTCATTGATAAGGAAGGCAAATGCAACATTAGCATTCATTTTGAGAGGACTAGAATATAAAAGTAAGGATGTAATGTTGAGGCTTTAAAAGGCACTGGTCCAACTGCACTTGGGATATTGTGAATAGTTTTGTACCTCTTATCTATGAAAAAATGTGTTGACATTGAAGAGGGTCCAGAATAGGTTCACAAGATTTATCCTGGGAATGAAAGGGTTAATGTATGAGGAGTGTTTGATGGCTCTGGGCTTGTACTCATTGGAGTTTAGAAGAATGAAAGGGGATTTCAATGAAACCTATCAAATATTGAAGGCTGAGATAGAGTGGATGTGGAGGGGATGTTTCCTAGAGTGGGTGAGATTAGGTCCAGAGGGGACAGCCTCAGAATAGAGTGACGTCCATTGAGAACAGATATGAATTTCTTTAGCCAGGGCATTGTGAATCTGTGGAATTCATTGCCATGGACGACCATGGATGCTAAGCCAATAGGTATATTTAAAGAGGAGGTTAATAGGTTCTTTTAGTCACGATGTCAAAGCTTAGGCCGGGGAGAAGGCAGGAGAATGGGGTTGAGAGGGATAATAGATCTGCCATGATGAATGGTTGAGCAGACTTGATGGGATGAATGGCCTAATTCTGGTCCAATGCTTCATGGTTTTATGAGTGAAGAGATTATAGATTAGATTTATTTGTTTCCCTTGCACTGATGTGTTGAAATGATTATTTGTCACATGCACATCAGAGCATTGGAACAGTGAAACACGCCATTTGCATCAAAACCAGTGCAGTTCGAGGATTGTGCTGGAGGCAGCCTGCAAGAGTCACCATTTATTATTTAATTCTAATTATAAAGGTTAGCTTATTTGTCGGTAGGGTAAGTGTGTACAGTATTCTCCACCCCTCCACCCCAAAGTTAGGGAATCAAGAACTAAAGGGCAGAGGTTGAAGGTGAGGGGAGAGGAGGGAGATTTCATGTCCTCTCTGGGCCTTTCTGGTCAGTGGGTCAAGCAGTCACTGTTTGGGTTGAGACCCCAGATATGGTCCAACCCAACCCACAGAGTTTCTCCTGCACCTCATGAGTTGTTTGTAGTGCAGAAGCTTTTATTGTCTGTCTCCAAGAGTGAACAAAGTTCAAAGTAAACTTATTGAATACATTTATAAATATTGAGACCGTGAGTTGCAGATTCCTTGAGAGTGAGTACATAGGTTATGGGAACACTTCAGTGATGGGGTGAGTGAAGCTGTGTAAAGTTGTCATCTCTGGTTCGAGAGGTGTAATGACTGTTCCTGAAATTGGTGGTGAGAGTCCTGAGGCTCCTGTGCCACCTTACTGTGGGCAGCAGTGAGATGGCCTGGGTGCCAGGAATCCTTGATGATGGATGCTGCTTTCCTGCAACAGAGTTTCATGTAGATGCGCTTGATGGTGGAAGGACTTTATCTGGGATGGACTGGGCCATACTTTTTACAGGCTTTTCCTCAGGGATGAGGAGGGCTTTACCCAGGATGGACTGGGCCGTATCCACTACTTTCTTGAGGCCATCCATCAGTTTGTTGATTTTCAAGAAGCAACAGACACACCAAGGGGGTCGTTGGTGTATCGGGGTCTATCCAAAATCATTCTTATTTACACAGTCTTATAGAGTCTCTGAGCTGCTTGGCTCTCCTGCAACATTGAAACCTAACTGTTTTGGGCAAGAGTTGCATGTTAGTAAAGCAGCTACAAGTTCAAAGGAAACATTGTGATAAATGGTGAAATTTGCTTCAGAATGTAAGTCACAAATCAGATACACACAGACTAAAATAGTTAATAAGATTTGTGTTGATCAAAAAACAAGGCAGCAATTTAATAATAAATTGCACCGTGCTGGTTCTACAAGAAATGCTTCCATGAGAGCAGCATCTATCATTAGGGACCCCGCCATGCTGTCTTCACACTGCTCTTATTGGGAAGTTACAGGAACTTTAGGTCCCTACCACATGATATAGTGTCGACCATACAACACAGGAGTAGTATCACGCCATTCAGCCCATCCAGTCTGCTCAATCATGAATGGCAGAACAGACTTCTCCTTGTAACTGTTAATCCCCTTAGCAGTCAAGAACTACTTAAATTAGATTAGATTAGATTCTACTTTATTTTCATTGTGCCGAGTACAGATACAAAGCCAGTGAAGTGCATTTAGCATCTGACCAGAAATGCAAAGAATAGTGTTATTTACAAAATAACTGCGAATAAAAAAAGTGCTACAGCACACAAATATAAAAGTACTGAGACAGTACAATACGGGTGCAATGCTACTTAGCGCTGTGATGAGAGGTTCAGCAGTGTCACAGCCTCAGGGAAGAAGCTCTTTCTGTGCCTGCTGGTGCGGGAGCAGAGGCTCCTGTAGCGCCTACTGGATGGGAGGAGAGTAAAAAGTCCATGGTTAGGGTGAGATGCATCCTTGATAATGCTTTTCACCCTGCCCTGGCAGCATTTATGGTAGATGTTCTCAATGGTGGGCAATTGGGTGCCGATAATCCGCTGGGCAGTTTTCACTACACGCTGGAGTGCTTTGCGGTCTGATACAGGACAATTGCCATACCACACTGCGGGTGCAGTTAGTGAGTATGCTCTCAATGGTACAGCGGTAAAAGTCCGTCAGTATCCTGGGACAGAGGTGAGCTTTTTTGATGCTTCGCAGGAAATAAAGGCACTGTTGCACCTTTTTGATCAGGCTGGAGGAGTTCAGGGACCAGGTGAGATCCTCGGAAATGTGGACACCAAGGAATCTGAAGCTTGATACACGCTCCACTACAGTTCTGTTGATGTAGATGGGGACGTGAGTGTAACTCCTAGCATGCCTGAAGTCCACAATGATCTCCTTGGTCTTCTGGGTGTTAAGGGCCAGATTGTTGTCGGCACACCATGCAGCCAGGTGCTGGACCTCGTCCCTGTAGGCCATCTCATCATCTCCTCAGATCAGGCCAACCACAGTGGTGTAGTCTGCAAACTTGATTATGGAGTTAGAATCATGTACAGGAACGCAGTCATAGGTGAAAAGGGAGTACAGAAGAGGGCTCAGCACACAGCCTTGAGGCACGCCGGTGTTCAGGGTGAGAGTGGAGGAGGAGAGGTTGCCTCACTTAACAGATTGGGGTCTGTTAGTCAGAAAGTCCAAGGTCCAATTGCAGAGGGATGAGCTGATACCAAGCTGGCGAAGTTTGGTGATCAGCTTGGAGGGGATCACAGTATTGAATGCCGAACTAAAGTCAGTGAACAGCATTCTGACGTAAGAGTTGGGGCTGTCCAGGTGGGTCAGGGCAGAGTGAAGTGCCGTGGAGATGGCGTCCTCTGTTGACCTGTTGTTGCGATACGCAAGTTGATGGGGGTCCAGGGTAGGGGGTAGACAGGATTTCAGATGTGATGGAACCAGTCTCTCAAAGCACTTTGCAATGATGGCAGTGAGTGCAACTGGGCAGAAGTCATTCAGGCCCGTGGCAGTGGAATACTTCGGCACTGGCATGATGGTGGCGATCTTGAAGCTCATGGGGACAAATGCCTGGGCCAGGGACAGATTAAAAATGTCCATGAAGACCCCAGCCAACTGCCCTGCACAGACTCTGAGCACACGGCCAGGTATTCCATCCAGACCAGCTGCCTTCCATACATTCATCCTGCTCAGGGTGGTGTAAACATCGGAGGTGGAAAGTGAGAGAGGCAGATCATCAGGTGGGAGATCCGCTTTGAGGGTGACCTCCTTGTTCTCTCGGTCAAAGCATGCGTAGAAGTAATTGAGCTCATCAGGGGGGGAAGCAGAACTGGAAGGGGGCACATTACTAGGAGGTTTGAAGTCTGTAATGACCTGTATGCCATGCCACATGCGCTGGGGGTCCGAGGAGTTGAAATGCTCCTCGATTCTCTGTTTATATATGTGTTTAGCCTGAGAGATTCCCCTCCTCAGGTTGTCCCTGACTGAGCTGTAAGCCTCCCGGTCTCCAGACCTAAAGACTGAATCTCCGCCATTGACTTGGCCTCCACAGCCTTCTGTGGCAATGAATTCCACTTGCTCTCCTCTTACTGTTGCCATTGGTCAGGAGGCATTTACACCAGGACCAGCTGGTTCAGGAACAGTTATTACACCTCAACCATCAGGCTCCTGAACCAGAGGAGATAACTCGCCTCAACACTGAACTGTTCTCACAAATTCGTGTTATCGATATGTATTGTTTATTTATTTATTTATTTATTTATTTATCTATCTATCTTTTACACTGTGGTTGTTAGTGTAGTTTTTAGATTATTCTTTACTACTTTGTTCTACTGTCCATGCCCGTAAGAAAATGAATCTCGGGGTAGTATATAGTGACATATATGTACTTTGATAATAAATTTAGTTGAACTATTGATGCAGGAATGAAGTAGTAAATTCCATGGTCGATTTACCAGAACCAGCAGACTCCAGGCATCCCGCACAGGTTTGGTCTAGGAGTGAATATACAATGCACGAACTTTGGTGCTGAGGTGAAAGTGACTTCAAAGGGCAACAACTGCGTGTGGCGTCAAGGAACGATGGAGCTCTGGGAAAAGGTTCAGGAGCTTGAATTGTACCTTAGCCAGATATCCTAGTCCCAGGACATCCCTGCAGGAGTTCCTCAGGGCATTATCCTGGGCCCAAACATCTTCATTTGCTTCACCAATGATCGACCTTCCATTATGAGGTTTCACACTATCTGGTGCAGTGTGGGCTCAAGTAAGTGGTGGCCGTGGTTAGTGGTTGAGTCTTTTGATTGCTCACTCTCTCCTTTCACAGCTGCCGCTTGTTCTGTACGTCACTGTGGAGGTCACTCTCGTGTAGTGCAGCTCCCTCTTGAACTGGTTTCCTCCATGTGTATTGAGTGCAGTGTCTTCCCAGTTTTCAGACGTAATGTTGGGTTTCTTCAGGAGGATTCTGATGTCATCTCTGAAGTGCTTCCTTTGCCCGCCAGGGTCTCGCTGAACTTTCAGCTAGGAGCCAAGGATCTATTTGGAGAGACGCAAGTTAGGCATTCCAATAACATGGCCAATCTATCGGAGTTGGTGTTGCTTTGTCATGGTGGAAATGTTGTTCATGTTGGTCTCCTGTTGGTGTATCTGTCCTTCCAGCTGATCCTCAAAATTCTTTGCAAGGTTCTTTAGTGGTACTATCTCACGCAGTGCCAACTGACTCTAATAAATCCTCAGATAGTGCCTAATCTGCAAAAAAGTCAGCATTGTTTCCAGAAGTTGAACTGCATCTCCCCAGTTAACGTAAGTGGATGGGTACTCTGCATCAGCACACTTCAGATAAATCTTGTCCAACTACTTAACAAAACGAACACACTTAATTAACATCATTAAAGCAGGATTTATTGAGCTGTTGACAGTTCACCAGTTTGGCAGGACCTGTGGATTTCACTGGGGACCAGGGTGATTGCCAACAAGACTGGTGTTTTAAAGAAGGTAACACTCACGGTTTTTTCCTGTGAATTTTCTCAGTTAGTAACTTCTCACTATGGTAGCAGTGCTGAGGTGGGACAGGGAAAAAATGGTGACAGGAGCGCAAGTTCATATTGACACACTCAAAACGTTGGAGGAACTCAGCAGGTCAGTCAACGTCTATGGAGGGGAATAAACAGTAGATGTTTCCAGCTGAGAACCTTCATCAGGATGGGAGAGGAAGGGGAAAGAAGCCAGAATAATGTGGGGGGAGAAAAAGTGAATTGAGTGTTCTTATTAAAGCCTATTGAATATTGAGAGGCCTAGATAGAGTGGACATGGAGAGGATGTTTCCTATAGTGGAGGAGTCTAGGACCAGAGGCACAGCCTCAGAATAGAGGAATGTCCCTCTAGAACAGAGATGAGGAATTTCTTTAGTCAGAAGGTGGTGAATCTGTGGAATTCGTGTCGCAGATGGCTGTAGAGGCCAAGTCATATAAAGTGGAGTTTGATAGGTTCCTGTTTAGTCGGGGCATTAAAGGGTGAAGGCAGGAGAACGGGGCTGAGATGAAAAATAAATCAGCCATGATTGACTGGTGGAGGACACTTTGGGCTGAATGGCCTGATTCTGCTCCTATGTCTTGTGGACGGGGTACAAGTCAGCAGGTGTTAGGTGAGAAGGGGTGAAGGGTGTGGGGGATGGAGTGGGATATAACGACGGGTCTATGCCAGAGAGAAGTTCCTTCCTGTTTGTGAGAGGGTTGGGAACCAGAGGGCACAATGAAGATGTTGGCAAAAGAAGCAAGGATGGAGTGAGCAGTTTTGTGAGTCGATGAATGGTTGGCACCTAGAATGCAGTGACTGATCTAATCCAAGCTTTTGAAAAGAAATTGGATGAGTCGTTGGATGTTGGTGCATTGCAAGGATCCTGGTATTGATTGGGGACAGAGCCCATGCTACTGCAGAGAACTCGGAAGGAGCACAGTTTTAAATCTAGTAATTTTCATGTTAATGTTGTCAGTGGTGAGACTCGCCTGTTAAAGCTGAACACTTACCGACCTTCTAAAGATCAACTTTACATGTGCTGGTCAGGGTGTGACGTACAGTGAAAAACAAGAACATTCAACAGTTACAAAGAATAAAGAATTATACAAATTACTTTCTTTAAAAGAATTATGGCGTGTTGTGGTAACACAGTAGATGGTGCAATGCTAATACGGCTCGGGGCATCATCGTTTGGAGTTCAATTCCAGCGTCTTCAGTTATAAGTTTTATATTCCTTCCTGTGAGTGTGTGGGTTTCCCCCCACAGTCCAAAGGTCCCCTGGTAAGTAGGTTAATTGGTCGTTGTAAATTGTCCTGTGATAGGTTAGGATTAAATCAGTGGCTTCCTGGGCCAGAAGGGCCAGTTCTGCACTATATCCCTAAATAAATAAGTAATTGTATGTAAATAAAAAATGCTGATAAAATGAGAGGTTAAAGTACAGATATGGAATAAAATGTGCATAAATACACAATTCCCAGCAAACTTACAATGTAAACAGCATTACCAGAAGCGGTTTAAAGAGTTTCTGGTGCAGTGATGAGTAATGGAGTGGGATTGACCGGGGGGTGGGGGGAAGCGGGCACTAACAAGAATGGTTGATCAGATTAATTGCCTGGGGAAGAAACTTTTAAAATGGCATGAAGTTTTTATTTTAAGCTCCCTTTTGCGTTTTCCAGAACGGAGCTTTTGGAAAATTGAATGTAAATTTATTATCAAAGTGCATACAGTATATTTCACAATACATTACCATGAGATTCATTTTCTTGTAGGCATTTACAGGAAAAATAAAGAAATGGCAATAGAATTTGAGAAACTATACAAGGATTGTTAGACAACCAATGTTGAAAAGAAGCCAAACTGCAAATAAAAAAAATAATAATACCAAGGAGATGAGCTGTAAATAGTCCTTATAGGTAAGCTGCCTTATTCTCTGCTTTCTCTTGCATTCCAATGATGCATAGGTTAGGGTTAGTAAGGTGTGGACAAGATACGTTGGCATTGGAAACGTTGCAAGCTGCCCCAACGCAATCCTCGCTGACTGGATTCAATGCAAATGACACACTTCATTGTACATGTGACAAATAAAGTTCACCTTTGGAACTCCTACCTATCTTCCATGAAAGCAGGCTGTTGAACTATCCTGGTACCCTCTAGAGCAGTGCACAAAAGCTAACCAAGCAGAGTTATTTCAGTTTTACCTTTTGTATTCCTCACTAGTTTTTCTTCATGTGCTGTATAAAGCATCCTTAGTAGATGCATAACAGCTTGGCATGGCAACTGCTCAGCACTCAACCACCAGAAACTGCAGAGAGTTGTGGGCACAACTCAGCACATCATGGAAACCAGCCTCACGCCCACGAATTCTGCATACACGCACTTCTTGCTGCCTCGGTATAGTAGCCAACATAATCAAAGATTCCACTCACCCTGGGCATTCTCTCCTCTTTCCCCCTCCCCCTCCCCCACCCCTAATTGGGCAAAAATTACAAAAGCCTGAAAGCACATACCACCAGGCTCAGGGACAGCTTCTACCCCACTGTTATCCGACTCTTGAACAATAAGATGGACATGTTCTCACAATCTAACTTGTTACAGCTTTGCCCCTAACTGTCTACCTGCATGCATAACCAGAGTGTGTGGCAACACTTGTGGGCTGCCTCCAGCACGTCCTTGGGTGTGCTGGTTGCTCATGCAAATGACACGTGAAGTATGTTTCGATGTACCTGTGCTAAAAAAGCTTGAGTCCTGCACAGCACTTTCTCAGTAACTGTAACACTTCATGTGGCTGTTCATTTCCCTCTATCGATGCTGCCCGACTTGCTGAGTTCCTCCAACATTTTGTGTGTGTTGCTCTGGATTTAACTTCAAAAGCAACTGAAGATGCAACTTTAAAGTTCTCAGCATTATCATTTCAGAGGATCTGTCCTGGGCCATTACAAAGAGAGCACAGCAGCTCCTCTACTTTCTTAGAAGATTGTACAGATCTGGATGACGTCTAAAACTTTGACAGACTTCTATAGATGTGTGGTGGAGAGCATGTTGACTGGTCTAGTCACAGCCTGGTATGAAAACACTAATGCCCTCGAGTGGAAAACCCTACAAAAAGTAGTGGACATGGCCTAGTCCATCAAGAAATGGCCTTGCCCACCATTGAGTACATCTACACAAAGCGCTGTCACAGGAAAGCAGTACCATCGTCAAGAACCCTCACCATCCAGACCATGCTCTTTTCTCACTGCTGCCATCAGGAACAAGGTACAGGAACCTCAGGACCTATGACACCAGGCTTAGGAACAGTTACTACTTCAACCGTCAAGCTCTTGAATCAGAGTGGGATTACTTCACTCAACTTCACTTACACTAACACTGAACTGTTCCCACAACCTACGAACTTATTTTCAACTTGTGATCTCTATTTATTGCTTATTTATTATTATTATTATTATTTATTTTTGTATTTGCAGTTTGTGTCTTTTGCACACTAGTGAATCGCCAGCTGGTGCAGTCTTTCATTGATTCCATTATGGATTTATTGAGTACGCCCACAAGAAAATTAATGTATTTTTTTTTCTTTTTGTATTTGCAGTTTGTTGTCTTTTACACATTGGTTGTTTTTTCCATCCTGTGTGTGGTCTTTCATTGATTCCATGTGTTTTTGTATTTACTGTGAATGCCCACAAGGAAATGTTATATATGGTGACATATATGTACTTTGGTAATAAATTTACTTTGAACTTTTGAATTTTGATTTCCAACTTCTCTTGTGTCGGTAGACAGGAGGGCCTCAAAGTGCCCTGCTTCCTTATGACAACAAACCCAGCTGGTTGCCCTCCACAATCACTTTCAAACTGGTCCTCGCCTTCAATAATTTCTCCTTCGGCTCCTCCCATTTCCTTCAAACAAAAGGACTCGCATGGGTCCCAGCTCTGCCTGCCTTTTTGTCGGCTATGTAGAACAGTCTATGTTCCAAGCCTACACTGCTATTGTTCCCCAACTCTTCCTTCATTGAGGACTGCATTGCTGCTGCTTCCTGCGCACCCAGGCTGAGCTGTTGACTTCATCAACTTTGCCTCTAACTTCCACCCTGCCCTTACAATTCCACCACCTCCCTCCTCTTTCTCAATCTCTCTGTCTCTATCTCTGGAGACAGTTTATCTACTGATGTCTTTTACAAACCCACTAATTCTCACAGCTACCTGGACTATACCTCTTCCCACCCTGTCACTTGTAAAAATGCCACCCTCTTCTTTCAATTCCTCCATCTCCTCTGTATCTGCTCTCAGGGTGAGGCTCTTCATTCCCAAGCTACTAAGATGTCCTCCTCCTTCAAAGGAGGGGCTTCCCTTCCTCCACCATCAGTGCTGCCCTCATCCATAGCTCTTCCATTTCGAGCACGTCTGCCCTTACCCCATCCTCCTACCACCCCTCCAGGGATAGAGTTCCTGTTGTCCTCCACTGTCACCCCACCAGCCTCTGCATCCAGCACATAACTTCTACCACCTCCAATGGGATGCCACCGGCAAACACATCTTTCCCTCCCCACTCCGCCCCCCCCCCCAACATGACTCCCTTGTCCACTCGTTCATCCCTCCCAACTGATCTCCCTTCTGCTACTTAACCTTACGAGCAGAACAAGTGCCTCACCTGCCCCCACACCTCCTCCCTCGCTACCATTCAGGGCCAAAAACAGTCCTTCCAGGTGAGGCAGCTCTTCACTTGTGAGACTGTTGGGGTCATTCCTGTGCTCCCAGTGTGGCTTCCTGTATATTAGTGAAATCTGATGTAGATTGGGAGACCACTTTGCCATGCATCTACTCTCCAAACTGCTAGAAAAAGTGGGATCTCCCAGTAGCCATCCATTTCAATTCTACTTCCCATTCCCATTCCGACACATCTTCCTCTATGGCTGTGATGAGGCCACACTCAGGCTGAAGGAGCAGCACCTTGTATTCCATCTGGGTAGCCTCCAATCTGATGGCATAAACATCAATTTCTCAAACTTCTGGTAATTTCCCCCTCAACCCTTCCCTTATTCCCGTTTTCCCCCTCTCACCTTATCTCCTTACCTGCACATCACCTCCCTCTGGTGCTCCTACCCAATCCCTTTCTTTCAGGGTCTTCTGTTCTCTCCTATCAGATTCCCCTTCCTCCAGCCCTTTATCACTTTCACCAATCAACATCCCAGGTCTTACTTCACCCCCTTTCTCTCTCTCTGTTTCACCTATCACCTACCACCCACCACCCACCACCTTTTTACTCTAACTTCTCTTCCTTTCCAGTCCTGATGAAGGGTCTCTGCCTGAAACGTTGACTGTACTTTTTTCCATAGATGCTACCTGGCCGGCAGAGTTCCTCCAGCATTTTGTGTGCGTTTCTCTGCGTCTCTGTTAACTGGCCTTGTACTACCTCGATGCACTGTGGTAATGAAATGATCAGTATAAACAGTATGCAAGACAAGATTTTACCGAACCTCAGCACATGTGACAATAATAAACCAACTTAGCAGTCGATGATCTCCCTGGTCAGCAGTGTGACGGCCAAATTGTTGTGCTCTACCCACCCGCACTGCAACCCACCTTTCAAATGGCTTGTGAAATAAATTCGGCAGTCAGAAATAATGAACAGATTGAAGCAGCATTGGTGTCAGCAGCTACAATTCCACTGACTCTGCCATCAGTGCAGGATGTAAGATTTGTATTGGTGCATTATTTTTGACAGTTTGTGAAATGCAATTGTAGAAATGCTCCCAAGATACAAAGAGGGAGAAGGGGCTGAGGTTTTATATAGTCACTCAGGGGATGAGGCCAGGTCAGCATTTGGAGTCACTTCAACCTCAGAGTCCTGTTGGGTTAATAACCGTGATGTTGAGTCTTGAACCACACATAAACTATGCTGGATCTGGGTAAGGCATTATTCAGATAGCGCTTGGAGGATTGTGAGCAGTTCTGGGCCCTTTATCTAAGAAAGGATGTGCTGGCATTGGAGAGGGTCCAGAGGAGATTCAGGAGAATGAGTCTGGGAATGAAAGGGTTACTGTGCGAGGAGTGTTTGGCTCGGGGCCTGTACTCGCTGCAGTTCAGAAGAATGGGGGGGATCTCATGGAAACCTATTGAATTTTGAAAGGCCTAGATAGAGTGGATGTCGAGAGGATGTTTCCTATAGTGAGAGTGTCTTGGACCAGAAGGCACAGCCTCAGAATAGAGGGATGTCCCTTTCGAACAGGGATGAAGGAGAATTCCTTTAGCCCATAGAATGGTGAATCTGTGGAATGCATTGCCACAAAGGGCTTTCATTGGAAATATTTAAAATGGAGGTCAACAGGTTCTTGATTAATCAGGGTGTCAAAGGTTACGGGGAGAAGGCAGGAGAATGGGGTTGAGAGGGATAATAAAACAGCCATGATGGGATGGCAGAGCAGACTCGATGGGCCAAATGGCCTAATTTGCTCCTATGAGTTATGGATAGGGCAGGCTAGACTTCCTTCCCTGAAGGAGCTCATAAACCATGTGTTTATAACAGTTTCATACATCAAAGTTGCTGGTGAACGCAGCAGGCCAAGCAGCATCTATAGGAAGAGGCGCAGTCGACGTTTCAGGCCGAGACCCTTCGTCAGGACTAACTGAAGGAAGAGTGAGTAAGGGATTTGAAAGCTGGAGGGGGAGGGGGAGATGCAAAATGATAGGAGAAGACAGGAGGGGGAGGGATAGAGCCGAGAGCTGGACAGGTGATAGACAAAAGGGGATACGAGAGGATCATGGGACAGGAGGTCCGGGAAGAAAGACGGGGGGGGGGGTGACCCAGAGGATGGGCAAGAGGTATATTCAGAGGGACAGAGGGAGAAAAAGGAGAGTGAGAGAAAGAATGTGTGCATAAAAATAAGTAACAGCTGGGGTACGAGGGGGAGGTGGGGCCTAGCGGAAGTTAGAGAAGTCAATGTTCATGCCATCAGGTTGGAGGCTACCCAGACGGAATATAAGGTGTTGTTCCTCCAACCTGAGTGTGGCTTCATCTTTACAGTAGAGGAGGCCGTGGATAGACATGTCAGAATGGGAATGGGATGTGGAATTAAAATGTGTGGCCACTGGGAGATCCTGCTTTCTCTGGCGGACAGAGCGTAGATGTTCAGCAAAGCGGTCTCCCAGTCTGCGTCGGGTCTCACCAATATATAAAAGGCCACATCGGGAGCACCGGACGCAGTATATCACCCCAGTCGACTCACAGGTGAAGTGATGCCTCACCTGGAAGGACTGTTTGGGGCCCTGAATGGTGGTAAGGGAGGAAGTGTAAGGGCATGTGTAGCACTTGTTCCGCTTACACGGATAAGTGCCAGGAGGGAGATCAGTGGGGAGGGATGGGGGGGACGAATGGACAAGGGAGTTGTGTAGGGAGCGATCCCTGCGGAATGCAGAGAGAGGGGGGGAGGGAAAGATGTGCTTAGTGGTGGGATCCCGTTGGAGGTGGCGGAAGTTACGGAGAATAATATGTTGGACCCGGAGGCTGGTGGGGTGGTAGGTGAGGACCAGGGGAACCCTATTCCTAGTGGGGTGGTGGGAGGATGGAGTGAGAGCAGATGTACGTGAAATGGAGGAGATGCGTTTAAGAGCAGAGTTGATAGTGGAGGAAGGGAAGCCCCTTTCTTTAAAAAATGAAGACATCTCCCTCGTCCTAGAATGAAAAGCCTCATCCTGAGAGCAGATGCGGCGGAGACGGAGGAATTGCGAGAAGGGGATGGCATTTTTGCAAGAGACAGGGTGAGAAGAGGAATAGTCCAGATAGCTGTGAGAGTCAGTAGGCTTATAGTAGACATCAGTGGATAAGCTGTCTCCAGAGACAGAGACAGAAAGATCTAGAAAGGGGAGGGAGGTGTCGGAAATAGACCAGGTAAACTTGAGGGCAGGGTGAAAGTTGGAGGCAAAGTTAATAAAGTCAACGAGTTCTGCATGCGTGCAGGAAGCAGCGCCAATGCAGTCGTCGATATAGCGAAGGAAAAGTGGGGGACAGATACCAGAATAGGCACGGAACATAGATTGTTCCACAAACCCAACAAAAAGGCAGGCATAGCTAGGACCCATACGGGTGCCCATAGCTACACCTTTAGTTTGGAGGAAATGGGAGGAGCAAAAGGAGAAATTATTAAGAGTAAGGACTAATTCCGCTAGACGGAGCAGAGTGGTGGTAGAGGGGAACTGATTAGGTCTGGAATCCAAAAAGAAGCGTAGAGCTTTGAGACCTTCCTGATGGGGGATGGAAGTATATAAGGACTGGACATCCATGGTGAAAATAAAGCGGTGGGGGCCAGGGAACTTAAAATCATTGAAAAGTTTAAGAGCGTGAGAAGTGTCACGAACATAGGTCGGAAGGGATTGAACAAGGGGTGATAAAACAGTGTCGAGGTATGCAGAAACGAGTTCGGTGGGGCAGGAGCAAGCTGAGACAATAGGTCGGCCAGGACAGGCAGGTTTGTGGATCTTGGGTAGGAGGTAGAAACGGGAAGTGCGGGGTGTGGGAACTATAAGGTTGGTAGCAGTGGATGGGAGATCCCCTGAGCGGATAAAGTCGTTGATAGTGTGGGAGACAATGGCCTGGTGCTCCTTGGTGGGGTCACGATCGAGGGGTAAATAAGAGGAGGTATCCGCGAGTTGTCGCTGTGCCTCGGCAAGGTAGAGGTCAGTACGCCAGACTACAACAGCACCCCCTTTATCAGCGGGTTTAATAATAAGGTTAGGATTGGTGCGGAGGGAGTGGAGAGCAGAGCGTTCCGAAGGAGTGAGGTTGGAATGGGGACAAGGTGCGGTGAAGTCGAGACGGTTGATGTCCCGTCGGCAGTTGGCAATAAAGAGATCCAGAGCAGGCAGAAGACCAGAGCGGGGTGTCCATGAAGAAGAGGAGGGTTGAAGACGGGAGAAGGGGCCATCGGTGGGGATGGAAGAGTCCTTGCCGAAGAAGTAGGCTCGGAGACGGAGACGGCGGAAGAAAAGTTCCGCATCGTGGCGAACACGGAACTCGCTGAGGTGTGGGCGAAGGGGGACAAACGTGAGGCCCTTACTGAGAACAGAGCGTTCTGCCTCCGACAGTTGAAGGTCGGAGGGGATGGTAAAGACCCGGCACGGATGAGAGCTGGGATCAGAGGGGGGAGGGGGGAGGCTGGGGGTGTCAGTGGAGAGGGGAGGGTTGGGGTGAGAGGAAGATGGAGCCTCTGAGGGCCCAGGAGCTGACGGTGGTATCTGAGGAAGACGGGGCTGCGGAGTGGTGGTGGGGGAAGGGGAGACGGGAGTCACAACAGCAGCACATAAAGACCCGGCCTGGTGTTCAAGGCTGGAGTTGCAGTTGGTGGTTGCGTAATCACTTCGAATGTGTCCATGGTCGTTGCCACCTCCAACGGGATCCCACCACTAAGCACATCTTTCCCTCCCCCCCCTCTCTGCATTCCGCAGGGATCGCTCCCTACACAACTCCCTTGTCCATTCGTCCCCCCCATCCCTCCCCACTGATCTCCCTCCTGGCACTTATCCGTGTAAGCGGAACAAGTGCTACACATGCCCTTACACTTCCTCCCTTACCACCATTCAGGGCCCCAAACAGTCCTTCCAGGTGAGGCATCACTTCACCTGTGAGTCGACTGGGGTGATATACTGCGTCCGGTGCTCCCGATGTGGCCTTTTATATATTGGTGAGACCCGACGCAGACTGGGAGACCGCTTTGCTGAACATCTACGCTCTGTCCGCCAGAGAAAGCAGGATCTCCCAGTGGCCACACATTTTAATTCCACATCCCATTCCCATTCTGACATGTCTATCCACGGCCTCCTCTACTGTAAAGATGAAGCCACACTCAGGTTGGAGGAACAACACCTTATATTCCGTCTGGGTAGCCTCCAACCTGATGGCATGAACATTGACTTCTCTAACTTCCGCTAGGCCCCACCTCCCCCTCGTACCCCAGCTGTTACTTATTTTTATGCACACATTCTTTCTCTCACTCTCCTTTTTCTCCCTCTGTCCCTCTGAATATACCTCTTGCCCATCCTCTGGGTCACCCCCCCCCCCGTCTTTCTTCCCGGACCTCCTGTCCCATGATCCTCTCGTATCCCCTTTTGCCTATCACCTGTCCAGCTCTCGGCTCTATCCCTCCCCCTCCTGTCTTCTCCTATCATTTTGCATCTCCCCCTCCCCCTCCAGCTTTCAAATCCCTTACTCACTCTTCCTTCAGTTAGTCCTGACGAAGGGTCTCGGCCTGAAACGTCGACTGCGCCTCTTCCTATAGATGCTGCCTGGCCTGCTGCGTTCACCAGCAACTTTGATGTATGTTGCTTGAATTTCCAGCATCTGCAGAATTCCTGTTGTTTGCGTTTATAACAGTTTTCTGGTTTTCTGGGCAGAAATATAAAATGTAGGAGGCTAGTTAGAAGATGGAAATGCAGGGATCCAAGGTGAAGTGGCCATTGGGATTCTGAACTGGTTTGTCCATAGAAGGCAGAGGGTAGCGATCGAAGGGACTTAATCTAGCTGGGGGTCTGTGATTAGTGGCGTTCCACAGGGGTTTGTACTGGGACCTCTGCTGTTTGTGATGTATGTAAATGACCTGGATGAAAATGTAGATGGGTGGGTTAGTAAATTTGCAGATGATATCAAGTTCCATACTGTTGTGAATACTGTGGAAGACTGGCAAAGAATACAGTGGGGTGTAGAGCAGTTACAAATATGGGCAGAGTGTTGATAAGCAGAGGGACTTTGTGATCCAAGTGGCTACACAGATTGATAGGGCAGCTTATAAAGATTGCAGCTCTGTAAAACTCTAGTAAGGCTGCATCTGGAGTATTGCAAACAGGTCTGGTTGTCCCATTACAGGAAGGATGTCGAAGCTTTGGAGATGGTACAGAAGAGCTTTACAAGGATGCCACCTGGATTAGAGAGCATGTGCAGGCAAAGGGTTGGGTAAACTTGGGTTGTTTTCTCTGGAGCAGCGAAGGCTGAGTGGAGATCTGATAGAGGGTTATAAGATTAAGAGACATAGATAGAGTAGACAGACACTATCTTTTTTTCCCGGGTTTAATACAGAAAGGCATACATTTCAGGTGAGAGGTGATAATTTCAAAGGAGATGTGAGGGGCAAGTTTTTTTACACAGTGGTGGGTGCGTGGAATGCACTGTCTGGGCAGGAGGTCGAGGCAGAAACAACAGGGACTGTTAAGAGACATATAGATAGGCAGACGAATGTGAGGGAAGTGGACATTGTGATTAGCTGGCCATTTGATTACCGATGTAATATGTTTGGCACAACATTGTGGGGTGAAGGGCCTGTCCCTGTGCTGTACTGTGTAATAGGGCTGGAGGGAGGAAGGGGGCTTGTTTGCTGCTGTTGTTGTGTTGCCTGTTGTGTTCAGTGTTGTTCTCCCGAGTGTTGTAGGCCTGGTCTCGGCCTGAAACGTCGACTGTACCTCTTCCTATAGATGCTAACAGGTCTGCTGTGTTCACCAGTGAAATGCATCGTTTGTGTCTGAGGATGTGCTGGAGGCAGCTCGCAAGTGTTGCCACGTTTCTGGTGCCAACACAGCGTGCCCACTACTTACTAGTCCTAGCCCGTACGTCTTTGGACTGTGGGAGGAAAGCCACGCAGTCACGGGGAGAACGTACAAACTCCTTACAGTCAGTGGCAGGAATTGAGCCCTGATCTTGCAGCTGTTACTGTAAAGTGTTGTGCTAACAGCTACGTTACCTTTTGACCAGTGCAGGAAGGTAAACATTTTATAAAAAAAGTTTCATTTATTTTGAGATACAGCATGGTGACAGAGCCTTCTGACCCAACGAGCCCATGCCACCCAATTACACGCATGTGACCAGTGAACCCACTAACCCGTACGTCTTTGGAGTGTGGGAGGGGACAGGAGTGCCCAAAGGAAACCCACGCGGTCATGGGGAGAACGTACAAACTCCTTACAGACAGTGATGGGAATTGAACCCCGCTGGGCACTGAAAATCGATGGTGCTAACCACTGCCCAGCTATAACAGTTAAACCTGAGCCTCGAGATAACTGTAAAGCAGCTTGCCCACTGGGTTACTGGCTTGCTACATGGACTGTCAGGACAAATGGCATTTCTTTCCAGAATTTTCACCATGTTGCATTGACTTTTCCAGGACCAGCCAATTGAAATTTGATTGAACTAGCACTAAATTGCATTTGTAAAAATTTCTGAACTTGGGGAATCAGAATCAGGTTTATTATCACAGACATATGTCATCAAATCCGTTGTTTTACAGCAGCAGTACAATGCAACACAAAATGTATTTACCATAATAATATACAGAAATAAGGGCAATATTGTGAGATTGTGTTCATGGGTTCAGGGACCATTCAGAAATCGAGAAGTTACAATGAGAAATATATTAAAAATCAATAGAGCAAAGTGAGAGCTAATGTTCATGGACCGTTCAGAAATCTGATGGTAAGGGGGAAGAAGCTGTTGCTGAAACGTTTACTGTGTGTCTTCAAGCTCCTGTTCCTGCTCCCTGATGGTAGCAGTGAGAAGAAGGCATGTCCTGGGCAGTGACGGTTCTCCTGCCAGGCACTCTCTAGGGATCCCAATGTAGTTTCTCCAGCATGCAAATAGGGATGGTTGTTCTTTCCTGCGGAACATTTCTGCAGGAACTAGACGTTACCCAGAGAACGCATCCCCTGGACGGTGTGCGCCTAGTTTTAGTGGGTAATGCATTCACCGGTGGTGTTGATCACAGGGCAGTCCCGGGATAACGTCTGGCTCTGACACCACCATACTGGGAGTCCTGATCACAGGGCAGTCCCGGGATAAAGTCTGGATCTGACACCACCATACTGGGAGTCCTGATCACAGGGCAGTCCCGGGATAAAGTCTGGATCTGACACCACCATACTGGGAGTCCTGATCACAGGGCAGTCCCGGGATAACGACCAGCTCCAGCACCACATTGGGGGTTCTGCATGAAATATAAAGTTTAATTAAATTATTCCGCACAGACGAGGCTCGTTTTACTGTGGTTGGCAGCTCATCTAGGAGAAGGAAAACTCTGATCTCAAATCTCCGCTGACCTGTGGTCTATCCACTCAAGGGGAAGGCTTCGGGAGTAAACCCAGAGTGAAAAATGCGGAGCTGGAGTCACTAAGGCAGTCATACGTTGAGTTCAATGCTGGCATCTCCTGTGATGCAGCTGGTGCCGAACAGTGCTGGTATCTGCTGTTCCTTTGGGTTCATCAGTTGCATGGAGAGGGGGAGCTGGCCACACGGGCAACAGCTTGCTCTCCATGTTGTCCTGGCCAGGCCGGTGTATCTATACAGCTTGGACACAACATCCATTGACAACCCTGACCAACAGAGGGCCTCAACTAAATTATTGCCAGTACCGAGAAAGGCTCCTAAAGTTGAAACTTTGCGGCAAAGTCGCCCAAGAACAGTTCTGGAAACTGCCAGAAGTCTTTGGGAGTGTGGGGTCTGATCTCAGCAGCAGACTGAAACAGTTTCCTTTCCTGGAAGGATTCTGCTCGGTGAAGCTTTTGGTTCATGTCTCTTCAGCGCCGAGCAGTGGTGTGGCTGGTGGATTGCCAAAGTCTAACTTTGCTGGGAGCCGGAACGAATTTATTCTGTTTGTAACAGCGGAAAACCCCAGCTCCACCTGCATGAAAACCCTCCCCACCCTTAACCCCTGACCCCGGAGTGCCTAGCCCAGGGAGACTAGGTGAAGAGGACTTTGGAGAGGCCGATGGAAGAAAGGACTGGCCTGGGGAAAAGCCTTTACTTGCAGTGCTGAAGTTTTAACACCCTACGGACTTCCCTGCCTATTCACTCCTTTTTTCCCCTCCCGTCCCATCTCATCTGTGAAGTGTTTGTTTCTGACTGTTTGCTGGTGTTCCGCTGGGTGTGGACTGTGTAATATCTCAGAGCCGGTCTTGAACTTTGAATTTCTGAATGCTATGGCAGCCTGCAGCTCCAACGTGTCGTATGTGGAGACTGCGGGCTCGGGAGATACAGCTCACAAAGAGAACCACGCGTTCAAGTTACTGACTTTAAAGAACGCCGTGCCTACTGCAGTTGGTAGCAATGCCACTGTAAGAGCCATGGCGGAGACTGCTGGAGGCTGTTAGGGCTTTGTTGTGTCAGCGGTTTTGAATGGGAAGACTGTTTTCTATTCGGAGTCGGCGAGTGATGTGTTTTTTGGCCCTGGGTCAGGGGTTAAGGGTGGGGAGGGTTTTCATGCAGGTGGAACTGGTGTCGCCCCCCCCCCCCATACAGATGGTGATACCCCCTATCAGCGCTCCATAAGTAAGGTGCGACCCAAAATAACCCCAGGGCACCCCCGAGGGGTTATAAGCACCTTTTCTCATTTCAGCATATGCGGCTGGAGCGGGGAGGGAATGCTGAGGGGCGGCTTCAGGTTTATTTTGACAAGCATTACTATGCCATCCTGTGGGCTACGGGCTGCCCGAGGTGCCATGCCTGTAAGGAGTCTGGGCACATTCGGAAGAATTGCCCGAACCGTCAGGCTGCCAGTTCTCGGAGGCACAGGGTGATCTGATGGCTGGGCCTTCCCCTGCTGACCCCCTTCCTGCAGTTTTCCTCCCCCTGTTGCCCCGTCACCCACCCCTCTGTGCCACCGGCTGTGGTTGGGCACGGTGCGAATGATGCTGACGGGTGGGTTCAGGAGAAAGCATCTGAAGGCTTCTGCTCCGGAGAAGGAGTGGGCGGTTGTTGTTGAGTCAAGGATGGAGGGGCCTGAGGCTCCTGAAATCCAGCAAGAGCCTGGGGAAGTCGAGGGAGGGGAAAGTGGTGCCGGAAACTGAGGACGCTTCTGAAATGGAGGCAGCAATTATACCAGTGCCTTAGAAGAATAATATGGGCTGCCTTAATGACTATCCCCCAGTAGCATTCACATTGACAGTGATGAAATGCTTTGAGAGGTTGGTCATGACTAGACTGAACTCCTGCCTCAGCAAAGACCTGGACCCATTGCAATTTGCCCATAGCCACAACAGGTCAATGGCAGACGCAATCTCAATGGCTCTCTACACGGCTTTAGACCACCTGAACAACACAAACACCTATGTCGGGATACTGTTCATCAACTATAGCTCAGCATTTAATACCATCATTCCCATAATCCTGATTGAGAAGTTGCAGAACCTGGGCCTCTGTAACTCCCTCTGCAACTGGATCTTTGACTTCCTAACAGGAAGACCACAATCTGTGCAGATTGGTGATAACATATCCCCCTCACTTACGATCAACACTGGCACACCTCAGGGGTGTGTGCTTAGCCCACTGCTCTATTCTCTATATACACATGACTGTGTGTCTAGGCATTGCTCAAGTACCATCTACAAATTTGCTGACAATACAACCTTTGTTGGTAGAATCTCAGGTGGTGACGAGAGGGCGTACAGGAGTGAGATATGCCAACTAGTGGAATGGTGTCACAGCAACAACCTGGCACTCAACGTCAGTAAGACGAAAGAGCAATTTGTGGACTTCAGGGAGGGTAAGATGAAGGAATACATATCAATCTTTATAGAGAGATCAGAAGTGGAGAGAGTGAGCAGCTTCAAGTTCCTGGGTGTCAAGATCTCTGAGGATCTAACCTGGTCCCAACATATCGATGTAGTTATAAAGAAGGCAAGACAGTGGCTATACTTATTAAGAATTTGAAGAGATTTGGAATGTCAACAAATATACTCAAAAACTTCTATAGTTGTACTGTGGAGAGCATTCTGACAGTCTGCATCACTGTCTGGTATGGAGGGGCTACTGCACAGGACCGAAAGAAGCTGCAGAAGCTTGTAAATCTAGTCGCCTCCATCTTGTGCACTAGCCTACAAAATACCCAGGACATCTTCAGGGAGCGGTGTCTCAGAAAGGCAGCATCCATTATTAAGGATCTCCAACACCCAGGGCATGTTCTTTTCTCACTGTTACCATCTGGTATAAGGTACAGAAGCCTGAAGGCACACACTCAGCTATTCAGGAACAGTTTCTTCCCCTCTGCCACCCAATTTCTGAATGGACATTGAACCCTTGGACACTACCTCACTTTTTTTTAATATACAGTATTTCTGTTTTTTGCGCTTTTTAAAATCTATTCAATATATGTATACTGTAATTAATTTACTTATTTATTATTATTATTTTAATTTATTTTTTCTCTTCTATATTATGTACTGCATTGAACTGCTGTTGCTAAGTTAACAAATTTCACGTCACATGCCGGTGATAATAAACCTGATTCTCCCTCTGTCACTGGTCCTGGGGATGGGGTAGTGCCTGTGGTGGGGTCTCCCGTTAGGGTTGTGGTGAGGAGTGAGGTGGTCACGTCAGGTGCAGATGATGACTACTTGGAGGGAGAGGAGAGTGTTGGACGTGGTGATGGGGAAGAGGTGATGACTACTTGGAGGGAGACGAGAGTGTTGGACGTGATGAGGGGGAAGAGGTTATGACTACTTGGAGGAAGACGAGAGTGTTGGACGTGGTGAGGGGGAAGAGGTGATGACTACTTGGAGGGAGACGAGAGTGTTGGACGTGGTGAGGGGGAAGAGGAGCACTCTTGAAGCCAAGCTGGCTGCCTTTCTTGATCCCACCTCTGAGTTTCTGTGGAGGAGATCCGGCAGTTCATGAAGGACTACTGTAGGACACTGTTCAAGGGGTCTGTAAAGGTGTCACTCAGTCTATCTGCACAATCCTCCAAAAGACGAGGAGGGGAGCTCAGGTGACCTGTCAGGAGAAGCGTCAGTTTAGGAGACTCCTGGAGTCGCTGGAGAAGGGTTGTAAGCAAAGGTGGGAGAAGGCTGAAAGGAGAGCTCTGCTCTTTCTCCCAGGCCCAGGGGCTCTGGTGAGGGGTTTCAATGAAAGGAGAGCTCTGCTCCTTCTCCCAGGGGCTCTGGTGAGGGGTCTCAATGAAAGGAGAGCTCTGCTGCTTCTCCCAGGGGCTCTGGTGAGGGGTCTCAATGAGATGCACCATGAGGTTCACTGTTGCAACCCTTCATGTCAGTGGCAGTAGTGGGGCTCTGACCTTCGGGGCGGGCGATATGCGGTGATCTTCTTGCTGGAAACCCACACTGTTCCGGGAGATGAGTCCACCTGGCTCCTGGAATGGCGAGGTGGGGGGTGGGGGGGGGTCCACATTGGTCACCTCAGCCCCACTTCCAGGGGGGTGGCTGCATTTCTGGCCCCGTTTTTCCAGCCTGAGGTATTGCAGGTTCAGGAACTCGTGCCAGGCCGGCTGTTTCGCATTGCTGTGCATCAGTACAGTGTGCCGATGCATTTTGTAAATGTATACACCCTTGAACCTGGCCTGATGCAGGCGCGCCTGTTCTGAGAGTTATCACATTGCTGGGGTCCATAGATCATTGTGAGTGCGTTATCCTGGGGGGTGATTTCAATTGCCTCGAGGAGAGGGATCGCACTGGTCCCCAGAGTAGTCGAACATCAGTAAGAGAGTTGAGGTATTTGGTCGTATCCTCCGACTTGGTTGATGTCTGGCGGAGCCTTCACCCTGCATTATGTCCTCCATTGCATTGTATTACACGCCCTGCATTGCATCCTATTACACGCCCTCCATTGCATCCTATTACACGCCCTGCATTCTTGTTTCGAGGCTTCCGTTGTGACCTGACCAGGGGTTTCAGATTCAGCCGGGCACTGACCACTCTCCTGTCTTTTTCTTGGCAGCTTAAACTACAGCGGTGTCTGCCTGGCATCTGACGGACAATTCCGAGACTTCTTGGATGGAATGGGCCCGGCCCAGTTTGTGGGGCGTCAGACCTTGGCCACCCCGTCGATGGGTAAGGCAAATGTGTCCCTTCTTCACCTATGTTCCATAATATAGATCCATAATTCCTCAAAAGATGTGGTAGTAAATTGGATTAGCTATTGGCTTTGTGGGAGAAGCCAGAGAGTGGTAGTAGGTGGTTGCCTCTCTGACTGGAGGCCTGTGACTAGTGGAGTGCCGCAGGGATCGGTACTGGGTTCGTTGTTATTTGTCATTGATATCCACAATCGGGACAAACGTGATTAACTGGATCAGCAAATTTGCAGGTGACACCAAGATTGTGGGTGTAGTGGACAACGAGGAAGACTCTCAAAGCTTGCAGCGGGATCTGGACTGGCTGGAAAAATGGCAGATGGAACTTAATGCCTACAGGGAAGATATTAACCTGATTGAAAGAGTGCAGAGAAAATTTACAAGAAAGTTGCTGGAACTTGAGGACCTGGTTTACAGGGAAAGATTGAGTAGATAGAACTTTATTCCCTAGAACACAGGAGATTGAGAGGAGATTTGATAGAGGTGTATAAAATTATGAGGGTACAGATAGGGTAAATGCAAGCAGGCTTTTCCGCTGAGGTTGGGTGCGACCACAACCAGAGGTCATGGGTTAGGGGTGAAAGGTGAAATGTTTAAGGGGAACTTCTTCACTCAGTGGTGAGAGTGCGAATCGAGCTGCCATCAGAAGTGGTGGATGTGGGTTTGACTTCAATATTTAAGAGAAGTTTGGATAGATACATGGATGGAAGGGATATGGAGGACTATGGTCTGGGTGTGGGTTGATGGGATTAGGGAGAAGTTTGGATAGGTACATGGAATGGAGGGTATGGAGGGCTATGGTCCGGGTGTGGGTCGATGGGACCAGGGAGAAGTTTGGATAGGTACATGGATGGGAGGGGTATGGAGAGCTATGGTCCAGGTGTGGGTCGATGGGACCAGGGAGAAGTTTGGATAGGTTCATGGATGGGAGGGGTATGGAGGACTATGGTCTGGGTGTGGGTTGATGGGACCAGGGAGAAGCTTGGATAGGTATGTGGATGGGAAGGATATGGAGGACTATGGTCTGGGCATGGGTCGATGGGACTGGGGAGAAGTTTGGATAAGTACATGGATGGGAGGGTATGGAGGACTATGGTCAGGGTGTGGGTCGATGGGATTGGGGAGAAGTTTGTATAGGTACATGGATGGGAGGGGTATGGAGGGCTATGGTCAGGGTGTGGGTCAATGGGACCAGGGGGAAGTTTGGATAGATACATGGATGGGAGGGATATGTAGGGTTATGCTCTGGGTGTGGATCGATGGGACTGGGCAGAGTACCTGTTCAGTATGAACTGGATGGGCCTATCATAATTACTCTAGAATTGATTACTTTTTTACTGACTCTCGATTAGTTTCATATGTCACTACCTGTGAGTATGATACAATCGCCATTTCCGACCATGCGCCTTTGAAATTATCAATTAAATTTAGAGGTGCAACTTTTAGTATTAGACAGTTGTGGTTCAATTCTACTTTGCTTCAAGATTTAAATTTTGATAATTTTATTAAAGAACAGATTGCATTTTTCTTTTCATCTAACTCAATGGAAGAAATTTCCATTGGGATATTATGGGATACCTTTAAAGCATATATTTGTGGGCAAATTATTTCATACTCGACTGGAGTGAAAAAACGTATTAATAGTGAAATATGTACGTTGGTTGATAAGACTAAAGAAATTGATTAAAAATATTCCATTGCTCCTAATTTGGAGCTTTATAAAGAGCG
The DNA here is from genome assembly GCF_963921235.1 of Mobula hypostoma. NCBI lineage: Eukaryota > Metazoa > Chordata > Chondrichthyes > Myliobatiformes > Myliobatidae > Mobula > Mobula hypostoma. The sequence continues at coordinate 165,747,504 of NC_086098.1, read as the reverse complement.
AGTTGAACTTCAGATGCAACAGAGTTTGTTATTAACAGCTCCGATTGAAAACCAATTACTTAAAACTAAGAGTCAATTTTACATACATGGTGATAAGTCGGGCAAGTTACTGGCTAATCAATTGAAAGCTGCTTTGGCGAAACGTCAGATTAATAAAATTCATAGATGGGATGATTTGATGATTGACTATGATGAAATTAATAAATCTTTTCAAGAATTTTATACCAATTTATATCAATCAGAATTTCCTGATGATCCTATCGTAATGCATGAACTGTTAAGGAAACTAAATATTCCGAAATTACTAGCTGATGAATGTTTAACATTAGATGCACCCATTACTGAAGAGGAAATAAGGAAAGCAATTCTTTCAATGAACTCTGGTAAAGCTCCTGGCCCGGATGGGTATACAGCTTTATAAATTTTTTTCAGATGTACTTTCTCCTTGGTTATGTAGAATTTTTAAAGATGCCTTATTTGTAGGTAAGTTACCACAATCCTTTTATGAAGCACCTATCTCATTAATCCTTAAAAAAGGTAAAGATCCCACTGAATGTGCATCATGTAGACCTATATCTTTGTTGAATGTGGTTTCTAAAATCTTTTCTAAAATATTAGCGATTAGAATAGAGAAGGTACTACCACAAATTGTCACCAAAAATCAGACAGGATTTATTAAAAATCGTTAGGAGGCTATTGAACATTGTATACACTACGACACACATTAAAGTTGCTGGTGAACGTAGCAGGCCGGGCAGCATCTCTAGGAAGAGGTACATTCGACGTTTCGGGCCGAGACCCCGTCGACTGTACCTCTTCCTAGGGATGTTGCCTGGCTTGCTGCGTTCACCAGCAACTTTTTGTGTTGCTTGAATTTCCAGCATCTGCAGAATTCCTCGTGTTTATGATTGTATACAGTACTTCAGTTAAAACCCCAGAATGTGTTATTTTGCTTGACGCTGAGAAGGCATTTGACAGACTTGAATGGGAATATTCATTTGATATACTTGAGAAATTTAATTTCAGCTCAAAATTTATATCCTGGATTCAATTGATGTATACCTCTGGCTGCTGTATTTACCAATAATCAGAGATCCCTGTTTTTTAGGCTTTTTCGAGGTACTAGACAGGGCTGTCCTTTAAATCCGTTACATTTTGATATTGCCCTGGAGCCCTTGGCAATTGCTATTCGTGACTCACCTAATATATTTGGCATAATTCGTGGGAATGGGACGCATAAAGTATCACTATATGCAGATGACCTGTTACTATATATCTCTAACCCAGAGAAATCTATTCCTGCAGTCATACATTATTTGCTCAGTTTTTCTGGTTATGAATTGAATCTTAATAAGAGTGTGCTTTTCATTAAATATGCAAGTTCCGATTTATAGACAATCACCATTTAGATTAGTCACTAATTAATTTACTTTTTTGGGTGTTAAAATTACTAAGAAGCACAAGGATCTATTTAAAATTAATTTTTTTTTACCCTTAATCGATCATGTGAAACAACTGTTTACTAAATGGTCCCCTTTGTCTTTATCTTTGATTGGTGGAATTAATACTATTATGGTGATTATTTTACCTAAATTTTTGTATCTATTTTAGGCGGTATCAATTTTTATCCCTAAATCTTCTTTTGATATTATTGATTCTAAAATTTCTTCATATATATGGCAGAATAGAAATCCCAGGTTAGGTAAGAAATATTTACAGAAATCAAAAAAAGATGGTTTGGCTTTGCCAAATCTTAGATTTTACTACTGGGCAACTAACATTCGATATTTAATGTTTTCGACTCAAGAATTGGATGAAACTCAAAGTCCACGATGCATGACCCTCGAGCGTGAGTCTGTACAGGGTTCTCATTGGCTTCTATTTTAGGAGCTGCACTTCCCTTTGCACTTACTAAGTTGAATAAACAAATGATAAATCCAGTAATTAAACATGCAATATGAATATGGTTTCAATTTCATAAATTCTTTGGATTGAACAATTTATCCTGTCAAGTTCTATTATATCTAATTTTTTCTTTCAACCATCTAGAATTGACCAAGCTTTTTTTCTATGGAAAACAAAGGGAATAACATGTTTTTGTGAGTTATTCATGGATGACTGTTTCAAGTCTTTTGAACAGTTGTCTGATAAATATAATTTGCCTAGATCACACTTTTTCAGATATTTACAGAATAGAAACTTTTTGAACACTACTTTATCCACCTTTCCAATATCACATCAAATTGAAGTTACAAGAAAAAATTTTAGGTTTAAACCCCTTTCAGAAGAGTCTAATAGCAATTATTTATTATCTGATTATGAAAATACGTCTAGGTACATCTGATAAAAATTAAGTATGAGTGGGAAAGAGAACTTCAAATATCATTATCTACAGAGAAATGGGAAAAAATTCTTCAATTAGTCAATGCTTCCTCAGTGTGTGCCGGACACGCCTCGATACAGTTTAAGGAGCTTCACGAGGCTCATATCTCCAAGGATAAGCGAGCTCGTTTTTACTGCCATGTAAATCCTGTTTCTGATAGATGTAATTCTGAGGTAGCTTCCTTGACACATATTTTCTGGTCTTGTCCTCTTTTAGAAAAATATTGGAAAGATATTTTTGATATTATTTTAGTAGTTCTGCGTATTGATTTACAACCTCATCTTATTACTGCAATTTTTGGACTACCAGTGATGGACTCTAGTCGTTTATCCCCTTCAGTTTGCCGTCTAATTGCATTTGTTACATTAATAGCCAGAAGATCCATTTTATTTAAATGCAAAGATTCTAATTCTCCCAGTACATTTCAATGGTTTTCCCAAATGACAGCATGCCTGAGCTTGGAAAAAATTAGGAGAGGTACTATGGATCCTTCCGTTAAATTTGAAGAAACTTGGGGCCATTTATTTAATATTTTCATATGATGTAAGTTGATCCTTTCTGAATCCTTTGTAGTAATTTTTTTCATGTATAGAGGAGCGGAGTTAACCACAAATAATTTTAGCCAACGTAATATGACAGCCCAAGCTTTGTTTGTTTTTTTTTTAGTTTAGTTTCTTTTTAGTTTAGGGGGTTTTCTTTTTCTCTCTTTATTAATATCTTTTTCATGGTCAATTACTATGAGATTGGGAGGCTAAACTATACTTGCTATTGGAATTTGTGTTGACTGTTATTATTGTAATCCCGATCTCTATGTATCATTACTATTATTGTTATGTTTAATTTTGAAACCTAGTAAAAAGATTGAAAAAGAAAGAAAGAAAGGATGGGCCTGTTACTGGGCTGTAGTACTCTATGACTCTGTGGAGAGGTCTATGAATCCTGGCGTGGGCCCTTGGAGAAGGGGAGTGTGGGGTATTGTCTGCAGGCAGACCCTGGCATTTGGGAGGGAGTTGGGGATCACGGCTTGGAGTGGGACAATGAAGCCAGAGCGACCATCAGGGACCCCAGCCTGAATGTGTCTATTGGGAGCACACCTCCTCCCAGCCTCCATGGAGGGCTGGACATGATATTTAACCCTGTCGGCCCACTTTTCTGCTTCCCATTCACACCCACTTTCCCTGACTCCTGAGTCACTCACTCATCAGCTGGGACAAGGCAATCATCAGAACCAATGGGGGTTTACACCAAATCCAAAGGGGTCCGATCTCCACAGTGAGAGGCACGTGGATCATGTAGGACGTGTTGATGGAGTGTTGGGTTCTCCCTTCACCCTCCTCCCCCTCTACCCCATCACACACTCACCCTCACATTAGTCTCTCACCCTCTACCCCCCTTGGCATGTGTCCTGCCCCAATTACGTGGCACAGTGTCTCAAATAAACCAAGGGAATCCCAGCTAATTCCTCCATTAGTCTTTGTTCTTCAAGAGATGTTCCAAATAAGCATCTGCTCCAATTAATTGCAATCCACTGTACTGGAACCAACAAAGGCCTGGGAATGCTCAGCAAATGTAGAGAACAGAACGAGTTTAAATCCATATTGATTGTAGTTCAATAATGTGCCAAGTTATTTGCATGAAGAAAATCTAGGTCACAGAGAGAGGTGGCGGGGAGGCATAGAGGAGACAGAGAAAACAGGCAAACTGATGGGAGACAGGGAGACGGAGATGTAATCAGACAGACTGATGGGAAAGAGACAGACAGGGAGACAGAGATGTAATCAGACAGACTGATGGGAGACAGACAGACAGGGAGACAGAGATGTAATCAGACAGACTGATGGGAGAGAGACAGACAGACAGGGAGACAGAGATGTAATCAGACAGACTGATGGGAGAGAGACAGACAGGGAGACAGATGTAATCAGACAGACTGATGGAAGACAGACAGACAGGGAGACAGAGATGTAATCAGACAGACTGATGGGAGAGAGACAGACAGGGAGACAGAGATGTAATCAGACAGACTGATGGGAGAGAGACAGACAGACAGGGAGACAGAGATGTAATCAGACAGACTGATGGGAGAGAGACAGACCAACAGGGAGACAGAGATGTAATCAGACAGACTGATGGAAGACAGACAGACAGGGAGACAGATGTAATCAGACAGACTGATGGAAGACAGACAGACAGGGAGACAGAGATGTAATCAGACAGACTGATGGGAGAGAGACAGACAGGGAGACAGAGATGTAATCAGACAGACTGACGGAAGACAGACAGACAGGGAGACAGAGATGTGATCAGACAGACTGATGGGAGAGACACAGACCGACAGGGAGACGGAGATGTAATCAGACAGACTGATGGAAGACAGACAGACAGGGAGACAAAGATGTAATCAGACAGACTGATGGGAGCGAGACAGACTGACAGGGAGACGGAGATGTAATCAGACAGACTGATGGGAGAGAGACAGACAGGGAGATGGAGAAGTAAACAGGCTGATGGAGAGGGAGAGTTTCTACATTACTAAATAATAGGAATTTAGGAATATATGTTGTTGATGTTTACTGTGGAGATTGTAAGGTGGTGAATTTTGGTTGGAATTACGAGTACAGGTGATATAGAATACAGGACTTGTTCCAAAATGCGTGCAGGAGCAGGTAATTGAACCTGTACATCTGGCTGAGGAAGTGGTTTGTATGTGAACATGCTTCAGGGCTTTGTCAACAGTGTCACTGAGTATAAAAACAGAGGTCATGATGAACATTTAAAACAGTCTTCCAGCCTTGTGATCAGTTTGGGTCCCTACATTACAGGAAAGGTGTGAGAGTCTTAAACAGGGTCCTGATAGATTTATGGGAATGTGCGATGAGGGTTACTGTTGCAAGGAAAGATGAAAGAGAGGAAAACTGTTCTTTTGGGAGATTTGCTAGAAATACATGGAAAGATGTGTAATCTGGGCAACGGGTCAAAGTTCTAAGTAAATTGATCATCAAAGTATCACCATATACTACCCTCAAATTCATTTTCTTGCAGGCATTCACAGGAAAATAAAGAAATGCAATAGAATTTATGAAAAATTATACAAGTACTTTGTACGTAAATACTGACAAACAACTAATGTGTAAAAGAAGACAAAATGTGCAAATAAGTACATTAAAAGTATATCAAGAGCATAGTTGTGGAGTCCTTGACAAGCAAGTCTGTAGGGTGTGGAATCCACACAGAGTTGAGGTGAGTGAAGTTAGCCAGGTCAGTTCAATAGCCTGATGGTTGTTCAAAAGTTCAAAGTACATTTATCAGAGTATGTACAGTATACTTTACACAGCCTTGAGCTTAGTCTCCCTTCAGGCAGCTGCAAAACAAAGAAACCCAATAGAACCCATTTCAAAAAGAAAACCTTCAAACACTTAATGTGCAGGAAAAAAAACAAATTGTGCAAACAATAAAATCAAGCTGATAACATTCAGAACTGAAGCTCAGAAAGTGAGTCCACAGCTATGAAGCCAGTCACAACATGCTGGAGGAACTTAGCAGGCCAGGCAGCATCTGTGGAAAAGATCTGTCGACGTTTCGGGCCGGAACCCTTGGCCAGGACTGTAGGGGGAAGGGGCAGAGGCCCTATAAAGAAGGTGGGGGGAGGGTGGGAAGGAGAAGGCTGGTAGGTTCCAGGTAAAGAACCAGTAAGGGGAAAGATAAAGGGGTGGGGGAAAGGAAGCAGGGAGGTGATAGGCAGGAAAGGTGAAGAGAGAATAGGGGAAAACACAATGGGTAGTAGAAGGAGGCGGAACCATGAGGGAGGTGATAGGCAGCTGGGGGAGGGGGCAGAGTGACATAGGGATAGAGGAAGGGAGGGGGAGGGAATTACCGGAAGTTGGACAATTCTATGTTCATACCAAGGGGCTGGAGACTACCCAGATGGTATATGAGGTGTTGCTCCTCCAACCTGAGTTTAGCCTCATCATGGCAGTAGAGGAGGCCATGTATGGACATATCGGAATGGGAGTGGGAAGCAGAGTTGAAGTGGGTGGCTACTGGGAGATCCTGTCTGTTTTGGCACAATGGACAGGATCTCCCAGTAGCCACCCATTTCAATTCTGCTTCCCACTCCCATTCCGATATGTCCATACATGGCCTCCTCTACTGCGATGATGAGGCTAAACTCAGGTTGGAAGAGCAACACCTCATAGACCGTCTAGGTAGTCTCCAGCCCCTTGGTATGAACATAGAATTGTCCAACTTCCGGTAGTTCCCTCCCCTCCCTTCCTCTATCCCTATGTCACTCTGCCCCCTCCCCCAGCTGCCTATCACCTCCCTCATGGTTCCGCCTCCTTCTACTACCCATTGTGTTTTCCCCTATTCTCTCTTCACCTTTCCTGCCTATCCCCTCCCTGCTTCCCCTCCCCCACCCCTTTATCTTTCCCCTTACTGGTTCTTTACCTGGAACCTACCAGCCTTCTCCTTCCCACCCTCCCCCCACCTTCTTTATAGGGCCTCTGCCCCTTTCCCCTACAGTCCTGACAAAGGGTTCCGGCCCGAAACGTCGACTGATCATTTCCACGGATGGTGCCCGGCCTGCTGAGTTCCTCCAGCGTGTTGTGAGTGTTGCTTTGACCCCAGCATCTGCAGATTACTTTGTGTTTATGAAGCCAGTCACAGCCGCTCCAGAACCCTGTTAGTTGTAGGCCACGGCCTCAGTTCAGTGCAGAGACGAATAAATCTTGTGGATCAGCGAGCGGAACTGGCCTGTCCCTCGCCTCCGGCCCTGGCCCAGCTGCTTCGATACTGCCTCGCCTCCATTTACACTGGTTCTGCCCCATCAAATTGCAGCTAAGTCTGTGCCAGCAACAGCCAAGCATGGTCTCATTCCCCACTCTCAGGTCCAGGCCCCACTGCTTCACTTCAGCCCGTATGCACCACGCCACAACCGCCCTGCGCCATCGAGACTTCAGTTCACACTGCAAAAATGCAGGTCAAAGGTCAACTCCGAAAGGGAAGTTACTGGCTATTGATGGCAGTGGTTATATCCAAGAAAAATAACTGTTCCTGAATCGGGGAGTGGGACCTAGGGCTCCTGTACCCCCTTCCTGATGGTAGGAGGGAGAAGGGGCATGGCCTGTGTGGTGGGAGTCCTTGGTGATGGATGCTTCCTTCTTGTGGCAGTGCTCCTGGTCAGTGCGCTCAGTGGCTGGGAGTGCTTTGCCTGTGATTGCCCGGGCTGTATTATGTAGTGGCCTTGGAGGACTGGACTGGCAGAAAGTTAAGAGTGACATATATTGTGGCCTTCGAGAGGGATTGCATCACGACCTAGCAAAGGGAAGTTGACTGGACTGTGGAGGTGAAGTCTTTGGGGGGTATATTTAGAGTGGAGGTTGATAACTTGATTAAAAAGGGCATCAAAGGTTAACAGGGAGAATGGGGATGAGAGGGAAAATAAGTAAGCCATGATTGAATGGTGGAGCAAACCGGATAGGTCAAATGGCCCAATTCTGCCTATTAAATGCCCCTGTTGTATTTGCCTCCCCACCACTTCCCCACAAATCTCCTTTGAATGTAACCCCTCTCACTTTAAATGCCCTCTAGAGGGGAGGGGAAAAATCAGGGATAAAGGATTGTATAAACCGTGGAACAGCAATCTTGAGAGAAAGCCTGGCCCAGTGTTGCTGCTGGATGATCAGAACTGCCCAGGATTGGCTTTTCCAGATTCCGATTCATTAATTCAGATTGCATTGAACTGCTGCTAAATTAACAAATCTTACATCACATGCCGGCGATAAAAAACCTGATTCTGATTCTGAACTTATCACGTGTACATCGAAACAGACAGTGAAATGTGCTGTTTACATTAACAACAAACACAAACTAAGGATACCCAGAAATGTAGACACTTGTGTGTTGTTATCTACACTGTAGACCTGTCTGCCCCTTTTAGATTTTTGCCAGAGCTTTAGTTCTAAAGCAACTCCACCAAGAGTCCTGGAGCCAGCACAGACTTGGAGCGTCACTGTAAATCTTCTGCCTCTTTTCTTTCTAGCCCTGATGAAAGGTCTTGGCCAGAAAAGTCCAGTGTTTATTTCTTCCATTAAGTCTGGCGCCTCAAGGCGATTCGAGTAGCAGCAGAACTCTCAATGGATATGATTAAATATTCTCGTTTCAGCCTGATACAGCTAAAAAGCACAACTGCTTCCAAGGTCAGTACAGTCAACAAACATGTCTTAATGCGATTAACCAAACTATCGCTGCTTGAAACTGATGGAAACAACTCTGATCGTTTAACAGAAGCCTGGTTAACCCCTTCCGTACTGGATGCAGCAATCCAGATCAACGGGTTTGCTATACATGGTCAGGATAGATCTACAGAGTCTCTCAAAAGCAGAGGTGGAGGAGTATGCCTCATGATCAACCCTTCTTGGTGCACAAACATATCAGTGGTGTCCCAATTCTGCTCACCAGACCTGGAATATCTAGCAGTAAAGTGCCGTCCTTTGTACCTACCACGGGAGTTCTCTGGGGTCATTTTGGTAGCAGTTTACATTCCACCTCAGGCCAATGTCAAGCAGGCTTTAGATGATCTGAGCAATGGGATCAACATGCACAAAACAGCGCACCCTAATGCCTTCACCATCGTTTTGGGGGATTTTAACCAGGCCAGTCTGAAAAAAATCACTAAACAACTACCATCAACAGAACACTTGCAATACCAGAGGAAACAACATACTGGACCATTGCTACACCATCATCAGGAATGCCTGCCGTGTTATTCTACGCCCTCACTTTGGGAAGTCTGATCACCTAGCTGTACTTCTACTCCCCGAGTATAGGCAGAGACTGAAGACTGAAGTGAGGACCAAGAAGGTTTGGACAAGGGAAGCACAGGAGCACTTACAGGACTGCTTTGAATCAGTGGTCTGGACTGTATTCAGAGATTCATCTTCAAATCTGGGTATGCTGCAGTTGTTACCGACTTCATTAAGACCTTTGTAGATGAATGTATGCCTACAAAGACTTGCTATACATTCCCAAACCAAAATCCATGGATGAATCAGGAGGATGTCATCTGCTGAAGGCTAGATCTGTGGCATTCAAGTCTGGCAACCCAGCCCTGTACCAGAAAACCAGGTATGATTTGCAGCCGGTTATTTCAAGGGCGAAGAGACAATTTTGAACAAAGTTGGAGGTGACATCGGATGCACGACAACACTGGCAGGATCTGCAAGATATTACTTCCTACAAAGCGAAACCCAATAGCATCAATGGCAGATATGCTTCCCTACCAGATGAACTCAACGCCTTCTATGCCCGCTTTGAAAGGGAGAACATAACTACAGCTGTGAAAATCCCTGCTGCACCTGATGACCCTGTGATCTCTGTCTCAGAGGCTGATGTTAGCCTGTCTTTAAAGAGAGTGAACCCTCACAAGGAGGAAGGTCCCTATGGAGTACCTGGTAAGGTTCTGAAAACCTGTGCCAACCAACTGGCAGGAGTATTCAAGGACATAAGTGGACTTCAGGAAGGGTAAGATGAAGGAACACATACCAATTCTCATAGAGGGATCAGAAGTGGAGAGAGTGAGCAGTTTCAAGTTCCTGGGTGTCAAGATCTCTGAAGATCTAACCTGGTCCCAACATATCGATGCAGTTATAAAGAAGGCAAGACAGTAACTATACTTCATTAGGAGTTTGAAGGTATTTGGTATGTCAACAAATACACTCAAAAACTTCTATAGTTGTACTGTGGAGAGCATTCTGACAGGCTGCATCACTGTCTGGTATGGGGGGGGGCGCGGGGAGCTACTGCACAGGACCAAAAGAAGATGCAGAGGGTTGTAAATTTAGTTGGTACCATCTTAGGTACTAGCCTACAAAATACCTAGGACATTTTCAGGGAGCGGTGTCTCAGAAAGGCAGCATCCATTATTAAGGACCTCCAGCACCCAGGGCATGCCCTTTTCTCACTGTTACAATCAGGTAGGAGATACAGAAACCTGAAGCACACGCTAAGTGATTCAGGAACACTTTCTTCCCCTCTGCCATCTGATTCCGAAATAGACATTGAACCGGTGAACACTACCTCACTTTTTAAAATGTATATTATTAATGTTCTTTGCACGATTTTTAATGTATTCAATATACGTAAAATGTAATTGATTTAGTTATTTATTATTATTATTTTCTTTTTGTTCTATATTATGTATTACATTGAACTGTTGCTGCTAAGTTAACAAAATTCACGACACATGCTGGTGATAATAAACCTGATTCTGATTCTGAGATCCTCCAGCATTTTGTTTCTGAGTTGCAGCTGAGTCTCTGATCTAGCTGTAGTGCTGTTGTCCACCACACGGTGGCAGTGCAGGACCATGTGTTGCATCTCCAACAAAGCTGCTGGCCGATGTTAAATTAAATGGAAGTGTTTAGAAAGTAGCCCCAGACGGTGTTTGAACATAAAACAATACAGTGCAGGAATAGGCCCATCAGCCTACGTATCTGTGCTAACCATGATGCATATCTGACTCATCCCATCTGAACCCATGAAGACTACTTCACTATTTTGCTGTCTTTTTGCACTACTTACCTATTTTTAATATATTTCTAATTGTAACATAGTAATTTTAATGCATTACATTGTATGTGTATATACACAGTGGATTCTGGTTAATTGGCCCATTGGTTTATCGGGGCTGCTGCTTAATTAGGACAGCGGACCGTTGCTGAACAGTTTCTAAAGAGCGTCTGTTGAGCGTTTATATTCAAATAGCCCTGACTTTTGTCACTAATAGGTGACTAGAAATGAGCAGTAAGACAATTTATCTGACCTCTCCTCTCCAATCTGGGTAACATTTTGGTGAAAAATAGATGGGTCAGGCAGCATTGTGGAGGCAAAGAGATGGTCAGCATTTTGCATTGAGAGCCTGTGTTAGCTCTCCAGATTTCAACACCCACAGTTCCTTGTGTCAGCATCCCGGGCTGAACCTCTTCTGCACCCTCTCCAAAGCCTCCACATCGTTCCTGTGTTGCAGCGACCTGACCTTCTCACACACACTTCAAATATAAGCTAATCAAAATTTTCCATGGCTGCAACATCACTTCCTGATTAGATGCCCAGTACTTCGACTGCTGAAGGCAAGCATACCAAATGCCTTCTTTATCTAATTGTCTTGTCACTTTCAGGGAGATGTGGACGTGCATCCTAAATACACCAGTGTTCCTGCACTTTCTGTACGCTTTCCTCTTGCACCTGCCCTCCGAGAATGCATCACCCCACAGAAACCTGAATTAAACTCAGTTAGATTTCCAACTGTTCTGCATCCTGGTATGTATTTGACAACCACATGAACAATGCCCCCCACCCCCCTCCATTCCAATAACCCTTTATTCAAACTGTTGTTCAAGTTTTGAAGTTCTCGATCCACCTCGAGGGAAGACAGTAAAGGAGTGGGGTGGTATTCTAGCACAGTGTTTAGCTGAATCACTTTACGGCACCAGCGATCGCCAACTGAGGTTCAATTCCCGCTGCTGTTGGTACGGAGTTCGTACATTCTCCCCGTGACCATGCAGATTCCCTCTGGGTACTCCGGTTTCCTCCCATGTTCCAAAGATGCACTGGTCAAGGTCAGTGAGTTGTGGGCGTGCTACATTGGTGTCGGAAGTGTTGTCCGGGCTGCCCAGCACATCCTTGTTGATGCAAATGAGGCATTTCACTGTCCGTTTTGCTGTTTCAACATATCTGTGACAAATAAAACTACTCCTTGTCTTTAAACCTCACAAGAACTGACTGATGATTTCTTCCTCTTTGCACATTGCCAAATGCCAGAGATGGAATAACCTTCAGCTGGGCTTTCGACCAGCCCTAACATTTTAATTAATTTAAAATAAATTTCTTATTTAATTTTATTACAGTTTGTCAAGAAAGATATTAATCTCAGAGCAGCAGATGGTCAGCACTGAGAAACTCAGACACTCTGATGTGGGTATCATGGTTTGAGATGCAATTTGTTCATTAATTAAATCACATCTTTCATACCAACACAGCTCTGCCGGGGAGCCGACTGTGATAACAGGAGCCTCTGAGGGTTTCAGGATAAAACTCTAATTTAATGCTGCAGTGTTGTGAAAGATTTGGGTCAGAAATCAATGGACAGCACTCTTATCTGAGATGGACGGTTGTAGGAGATAACCGCACTTAGTCCAGGGATCAGCAATTCAACATAGACTGAGATCTGCACTGAGGGAGGGTCACACTGTGGGAGGGGTGGTACCAAGGGAGGGTCACACTGTGGGACGGGCGGTACCGAGGGAGGGTTTACACTGTGGGAGGGGCGGTACCGAGGGAGGGTCACACTGTGGGAGGGGTGGTACCGAGGGAGGGTCACACTGTGGGAGGGGCGGTACCGAGGGAGGGTCACACTGTGGGAGGGGCGGTACCGAGGGAGGGTCACACTGTGGGAGGGGCGGTACCGAGGGAGGGTCACACTGTGGGACGGGCGGTACCGAGGGAGGGTCACACTGTGGGATGGGCGGTACCGAGGGAGGGTTTACACTGTGGGAGGGACGGTACCGAGGGAGGGTCACACTGGGAGGGGTGGTACCGAGGGAGGGTCACACTGTGGGACGAGCGGTACCGAGGGAGGGTCACACTGTGGGAGGGGCGGTACCGAGGGAGGGTCACACCGTGGGAGGGGCGGTACCGAGGGAGGGTCACACCGTGGGAGGGGCGGTACCGAGGGAGATTCACACCGTGGGAGGGGCGGTACCGAGGGAGGGTCACACCGTGGGAGGAGCGGTACCGAGGGAGGGTCACACCGTGGGAGGAGCGGTACCGAGAGAGGGTCACTCTGTGGGACGGGCGGTACCAAGGGAGGGTCACACTGTGGGAGGGGCGGTACCGAGGGAGGGTCACACTGTGGGAGGGGCGGTACCGAGGGAGATTCACACTGTGGGAGGGGCGGTACCGAGGGAGGGTCACACTGTGGGAGGGGTGGTACCGAGGGAGGGTCATTGTGGGGATGGGTGGTACCGAGGGAGGGTCACACTGTGGGAGGGGCGGTACCGAAGGAGATTCACACTGTGGGAGGGGTGGTACCGAGGGAGGGTCACACTGTGGGAGGGGCGGTACCAAGGGAGGGTCACACTGAGGGAGTTGTGGTACCGGGGGAGGGTCACACTGTGGGAGTGGTGGTACCGGGGGAGGGTCACACTGTGGGAGGGGTGGTACTGGGTACTGAGGGAGGGTCACACTGAGGGAGGGGAATACTACTGAGGACCAATGACACTGACGATTCTTAGGAGGGGATATTAATGGTCTAAGTTCACCCAGAATCCTGGGGTGAAATTAAGCTCTCAATCAGATACTCGGAGGAGATGGTCTGATCGTTATTACATTGCGCTGTGTGGGACTTGATCTGTAGTTGGGTGCAATAAATTACTGTAAGAGCAGAAGGAGCAGAATGAGGCCATTCGGCCGCTTGAGACCACTCTGCCGTTCCATCATGACTGATTTTTAAAAATCCCTCTCAACCCCATTCTCCTGTCTTCCCCCCGTAACCTTTGATGCCTTTACTAATCAAGAACCTATGAGCCTCAGCTTTAAATATACTCAATGACTTGCCCTCGACAGCCGTCTGTTGCAATTAATTTCACAATTGTGTCTACACTAGAAGCGGCTTGGGATGTCCAGAAGGGGATACGCCTTCCTCTCTCTTTCTGGGGGGGGGTGATGGCTACAGATGGGGCGTTGCAGTAAATCCTCAGCCCTCTTTCTTTCCCAACAGGTGACGTTGAAATGGGAATTCTGGAACGAGATGGGCAGCTGGAAGTGGAGGTGATTCAAGCTCGGGGTCTCACCCCGAAACCAGGGACCAAGACTCTGCCAGGTAGGTGTCTGTACCCAATGCCAGATCGAGCAAACCCATTAAAACACAGTCTGTGTGGGGTCCAGCAGGTCAAACAGCATGTGTGGAGGTGGGGAATTAGAGTAATGGAAAATGCCCTTCAGCCCATCTGCACCATGCTGACCAACATTCCCATTTACCCACATTTGGCCCATGTACCCACATTTGGCCCATGTACCCACATCTGGCCCATGTACCCACATCTGGCCCATGTCTGTCAAAGGTTCCCAACATGGGGTTCACGAACCCCTTGCTAAATGGTAAACCATGAAACTTGCTTTAAAACTTTCCTCTTCATGTACCTTTCAAATGCTTATTTGTGTAGAGACACAGCGTGGAATGGCACCTTGAGCCACACTGTCCAGCAACTCACCGGTTTAACACTAGCCTAATCACAGGACAATTTACAGTGACCAATTGACCGACCAACTGGTATATCTTTGGGAGGAAACTGGAGCACCTGGAGGAAACCCACACGGTCACGGGGAGAATGTACAAACTCCTTACAGATAGTGCCAGAGTTGATCTCCAAACTGTGCAACAGCCTGGGCTGCAATACAGTCACAATGTCCATCTCCCAATCCCCCAGGCTGCAATACAGTCACAATGTCCATCTCCCAATCCCCCAGGCTGCAATACAGTCACAATGTCCATCTCCCAATCCCCCAGGCTGCAATACAGTCACAATGTCCATCGCCAAACTGTCCATCGCCCAGTCCCCCAGGCTGCAATACAGTCACAATGTCCATCGCCAAACTGTCCATCGCCCAGTCCCCCAGGCTGTAATACATCTCCAAACTGTCCATCGCTCAATCTCCCAATCTCCCAATCTCCCAGGCTGCAATACAGTCACACTGTCCATCTCCAAACTGTCCATCGCTCAATCCCCCAGGCTGTAATACAGTCACACTGTCCATCGCCCAATCCCCCAAGCTGTAATACAGTCACACTGTCCATCGCCCAATCCATCAGGCTGAAATACAGTCACAATGTCCATAGCCAAACTGTCCATCGCCCAATTTCCCAGGCTGTAATATAGTCACAATGTCCATCGCCAAACTGTCCGTCGCCCAATCCCCCAGTCTGTAATGCAGTCACACTGTCCATCTCCAAACTGTCCGTCGCCCAATCCCCCAGGCTGCAATACAGTCACACTGTCCATCTCCAAACTGTCCATCGCCCAATCCCCCAGGCTGCAATACAGTCACTCAGTCCATCGTCCAAACCCCCAGGCGGCAATACAGTCACACTGTCTATCGCCCAATCTCCAGGCTGCCATACAGTCACACTGTCCATCTCCAAACTGTCCATCACCCAATCCCCCAGGCTGCAATACAGTCACACTGTCCATCGCCCAATCCCCCAGGCTGCAATACAGTCACACTGTCCATCGCCCAATCCCCCAGGCTGCAATACAGTCACACTGACCATGTCCAAACTGTCCATTGCCGAATCCCCCAGGCTGCAATACAGACACAATGTTCATCTCCAAACTGTCCATCGTACAATTCCCCAGGCTGCAATACAGTCACACTGACCATGTCCAAACTGTCCATCGCCGAATCCCCCAGGCTGTAAAACAGTCACAATGTCCATCGCCAAACTGTCTGTCACCCAATCCCCCAGGCTGTAATACAGTCACACTGTCCATCTCCAAACTGTCCATTGCCCAATCCCCCAGGCTGCAATACAGTCACACTGTCCATTGCCCAATCCCGCCAGGCTGCAATACAGTCACACTGTCCATTTCCAAACATTCCATCGCCCAATCCCCCAGGCCACAGTACAGTCACACTGTCCATCGCTCAATCCCCCAGGCTGTAATACAGTCACACTGTCCATCGCCCAATCCCCCAGGCTGTAATATAGTCACAATGTCCATCGCCAAACTGTCCGTCGCCCAATCCCCCAGTCTGTAATACAGTCACACTGTCCATCTCCAAACTGTCCATTGCCCATTCCCCCAGGCTGCAATACAGTCACACTGTCCATCTCCAAACTGTCCATCGCCCAATCCCCCAGGCTGCAATACAGTCACTCTGTCCATCGTCCAAACCCCCAGGCGGCAATACAGTCACACTGACCATGTCCAAACTGTCCATTGCCGAATCCCCCAGGCTGCAATACAGACACAATGTTCATCTCCAAACTGTCCATTGTACAATTCCCCAGGCTGCAATACAGTCACACTGACCATGTCCAAACTGTCCATCGCCGAATCCCCAAGGCTGTAAAACAGTCACAATGTCCATCGCCAAACTGTCTGTCACCCAATCCCCCAGGCTGTAATACAGTCACACTGCCCATCTCCAAACTGTCCATTGCCCAATTCCCCCAGGCTGCAATACAGTCACACTGTCCATTGCCCAATCCCGCCAGGCTGCAATACAGTCACACTGTCCATTTCCAAACATTCCATCGCCCAATCCTCCAGGCTGCAATACAGTCACACTGTCCATTGCCCAATCCCCCAGGCTGCAATATAGTCACACTGTCCATCGCCCAATCCCCCAGGCTGCAATACAGACACAATATCCATCTCCAAACTGTCCATCGTCCAATCCCCAGGCTGTAATACAGTCAGACTGTCCATCGCCCAATCCCCCAGGCTGCAATACAGTCACAATTTCCATCGCCCAACCCCACCAGGCTGCAATATAGTCACAATGTCCATTGCCAAATTGTGCATCACCGAATCCCCCAGGCTGTAATACAGTCATACTGTCCATCTCCAAACTGTCCATCGTCCAATCCCCCAGGCTGTAATGCAGTCAAAATGTGCAACGCCAAACTGTCCATCACCCAATCCCCCAGGCTGTAATACAGTCAGACTGTCCATCGCCCAATCCCCCAGGCTGCAATACAGTAACAATGTCTATAGCCAAACTGTCTATCGCCCAATTCCCCAGGCTGTAATATAGTCACAATTTCCATCGACTAACTGTCCGTCACCCAATCCCCCAGTCTGTAATACAGTCACACTGTCCATCTCCAAACTGTCCATTGCCCAATCCCCCAGGCTGCAATACAGTCACACTGTCCATCGCCCAATCCCGCCAGGCTGCAATATAGTCACACTGTCCATGGCCTAAATCTCCAGGCTGCAATACAGTCACACTGTCCATCTCCAAACTGTCCATCGCCCAATCCCCCAGGCTGCAATACAGTCACTCTGTCCATCGTCCAAACCCCCAGGCGGCAATACAGTCACACTGTCCATCGCCCAATCCCCCAGGCTCTAATACAGTCACACTGTCTATCGCCCAATCCCCAGGCTGCCATACAGTCACACTGTCCATCTCCAAACTGTCCATCACCCAATCCCCCAGGCTGCAATACAGTCACACTGTCCATCGCCCAATCCCCCAGGCTGCAATACAGACACAATATCCATCTCCAAACTGTCCATCGTCCAATCCCCAGGCTGTAATACAGTCTCAATGTTCATCGCCAAAATGTCCGTCACCCAATCCCCCAGGCTGTAATACAGTCATACCGTCCATCTCCAAACTGTCCATCGCCCAATCCCCCAGGCTGCTATACAGTCATACTGTCCATCGCCCCGTCCCCCAGGCTGTAATACAGTCACACTTTCCTTCGCCCAACCCCACCAGGCTGCAATATAGTCACAATGTCCATTGCCAAATTGTCCATCACTGAATCCCCCAGGCTGTAATACAGTCATACTGTCCATCGCCCAATCCCCCAGGCTGTAACGCAGTCAAAATGTGCATCGCCAAACTGTCCATCACCCAATCCCCCAGGCTGTAATACAGTCAGACTGTCCATTGCCCAATCCCCCAAGCTGCAATACAGTCGCACTGTTCATTGCCCAACCCCGCCAGGCTGCAATACAGTCACACTGTCCATCTCCAAACTGTCGATCGCCCAATCCCCCAGGCTGCAATATAGTCACAATGTCTATCGCCCAAACCCCCAGGCTGCAATATAGTCAGAATGTCTATCGCCCAATCTCCCAGGCTGTAATACAGTCACAATGTCCATCGCCAAACTGTCCGTCGCCCAATCCCCCAGGCTGTAATACAGTCACAATGTCCATCGCCCAATCCCCCAGGCTGTAAAACAGTTACAATGTCCATCGCCAAACTGTCCGTCACCCAATCCCCCAGGCTGCAATACAGTCACACTGTCTATTGCCCAACCCCGCCAGGCTGCAATACAGTCACACTGTCCGTCGCCCAACCCCCAGGCTGTAATACAGTCACACTGTCCATCGCCCAACCCCCAGGCTGTAATACAGTCACACTGTCCATCGCCCAACCCCCAGGCTGCAATACAGTCACACTGTCCATCGCCCAACCCCCAGGCTGTAATACAGTCACACTGTCCATCGCCCAACCCCCAGGCTGTAATACAGTCACACTGTCCATCGCCCAACCCCCAGGCTGTAATACAGTCACACTGTCCATCGCCCAACCCCCAGGCTGTAATACAGTCACACTGTCCATCGCCCAACCCCCAGGCTGTAATACAGTCACACTGTCCATCGCCCAATCCCCCAGGCTGTAATACAGTCACACTGTCCATCGCCCAATCCCCCAGGCTGTAATACAGTCACACTGTCCATCGCCCAATCCCCCAGGCTGTAATACAGTCACACTGTCCATCGCCCAATCCCCAGGCTGTAATACAGTCACAATGTCCATCGCCATACTGTCCATCGCCCAATCCCCCAGGCTGTAATACAGTCACAATGTCCATCGCCCAATCCCCCAGGCTGCAATACAGTGACACTGTCCATCGCCACACTGTCCATCGCCCAACCCCCAGGCTTCAATACAGTCACACTGTCCATCGCCCAACCCCCAGGCTGTAATACAGTCACACTGTCCATCGCCCAATCCCCCAGGCTGTAATACAGTCACACTGTCCATCGCCCAACCCCCAGACTATAATACAGTCACACTGTCCGTCGCCCAACCCCCAGGCTGCAATACAGTCACACTGTCCATCGCCCAACCCCCAGGCTGTAAAATAGTGACAAGGTCCATCGCCCAACCCCCAGGCTGCAATACAGTCACACTGTCCATCGCCCAACCCCCAGGCTGTAATACAGTCACACTGTCCATCGCCCAATCCCCCAGGCTGTAATACAGTCACACTGTCCATCGCCCAATCCCCCAGGCTGTAATACAGTCATACTGTCCATCGCCCAACCCCCAGACTATAATACAGTCATACTGTCCGTCGCCCAACCCCCAGGCTGTAATACAGTCACACTGTCCATCGCCCAACCCCCCAGGCTGCAATACAGTCACACTGTCCATCGCCCAATCCCCCAGGTTGCAATACAGTCACACTGTCCATCGCCCAATCCCCCAGGCTGCAATACAGTCACAATTTCCATCGCCCAACCCCACCAGGCTGCAATATAGTCACAATGTCCATTGCCAAATTGTGCATCACCGAATCCCCCAGGCTGTAATACAGTCATACTGTCCATCTCCAAACTGTCCATCGTCCAATCCCCCAGGCTGTAATGCAGTCAAAATGTGCATCGCCAAACTGTCCATCACCCAATCCCCCAGGCTGTAATACAGTCACACTGTCCATCGCCCAACCCCCAGACTATAATACAGTCACACTGTCCGTCGCCCAACCCCCAGGCTGCAATACAGTCACACTGTCCATCGCCCAACCCCCAGGCTGTAAAATAGTGACAAGGTCCATCGCCCAACCCCCAGGCTGCAATAGAGTCACACTGTCCATCGCCCAACCCCCAGGCTGTAATACAGTCACACTGTCCATCGCCCAATCCCCCAGGCTGTAATACAGTCACACTGTCCATCGCCCAACCCCCAGACTATAATACAGTCATACTGTCCGTCGCCCAATCCCCCAGGCTGTAATACAGTCACACTGTCCATCGCCCAATCCCCCAGGCTGTAATACAGTCACACTGTCCATCGCCCAACCCCCAGACTATAATACAGTCATACTGTCCGTCGCCCAACCCCCAGGCTGTAATACAGTCACACTGTCCATCGCCCAACCCCCCAGGCTGCAATACAGTCACACTGTCCATCGCCCAATCCCCCAGGTTGCAATACAGTCACACTGTCCATCGCCCAATCCCCCAGGCTGCAATACAGTCACAATTTCCATCGCCCAACCCCACCAGGCTGCAATATAGTCACAATGTCCATTGCCAAATTGTGCATCACCGAATCCCCCAGGCTGTAATACAGTCATACTGTCCATCTCCAAACTGTCCATCGTCCAATCCCCCAGGCTGTAATGCAGTCAAAATGTGCATCGCCAAACTGTCCATCACCCAATCCCCCAGGCTGTAATACAGTCAGACTGTCCATCGCCCAATCCCCCAGGCTGCAATACAGTCACAATGTCTATAGCCAAACTGTCTATCGCCCAATTCCCCAGGCTGTAATATAGTCACAATTTCCATCGACTAACTGTCCGTCACCCAATCCCCCAGTCTGTAATACAGTCACACTGTCCATCTCCAAACTGTCCATTGCCCAATCCCCCAGGCTGCAATACAGTCACACTGTCCATCGCCCAATCCCGCCAGGCTGCAATATAGTCACACTGTCCATGGCCTAAATCTCCAGGCTGCAATACAGTCACACTGTCCATCTCCAAACTGTCCATCGCCCAATCCCCCAGGCTGCAATACAGTCACTCTGTCCATCGTCCAAACCCCCAGGCGGCAATACAGTCACACTGTCCATCGCCCAATCCCCCAGGCTCTAATACAGTCACACTGTCTATCGCCCAATCCCCAGGCTGCCATACAGTCACACTGTCCATCTCCAAACTGTCCATCACCCAATCCCCCAGGCTGCAATACAGTCACACTGTCCATCGCCCAATCCCCCAGGCTGCAATACAGACACAATATCCATCTCCAAACTGTCCATCGTCCAATCCCCAGGCTGTAATACAGTCTCAATGTTCATCGCCAAAATGTCCGTCACCCAATCCCCCAGGCTGTAATACAGTCATACCGTCCATCTCCAAACTGTCCATCGCCCAATCCCCCAGGCTGCTATACAGTCATACTGTCCATCGCCCCGTCCCCCAGGCTGTAATACAGTCACACTTTCCTTCGCCCAACCCCACCAGGCTGCAATATAGTCACAATGTCCATTGCCAAATTGTCCATC
The DNA here is from genome assembly GCF_963921235.1 of Mobula hypostoma. Taxonomy (NCBI): domain Eukaryota; kingdom Metazoa; phylum Chordata; class Chondrichthyes; order Myliobatiformes; family Myliobatidae; genus Mobula; species Mobula hypostoma. The sequence continues at coordinate 165,726,077 of NC_086098.1, read as the reverse complement.
ACTGAATCCCCCAGGCTGTAATACAGTCATACTGTCCATCGCCCAATCCCCCAGGCTGTAACGCAGTCAAAATGTGCATCGCCAAACTGTCCATCACCCAATCCCCCAGGCTGTAATACAGTCAGACTGTCCATTGCCCAATCCCCCAAGCTGCAATACAGTCGCACTGTTCATTGCCCAACCCCGCCAGGCTGCAATACAGTCACACTGTCCATCTCCAAACTGTCGATCGCCCAATCCCCCAGGCTGCAATATAGTCAGAATGTCTATCGCCCAATCTCCCAGGCTGTAATACAGTCACAATGTCCATCGCCAAACTGTCCGTCGCCCAATCCCCCAGGCTGTAATACAGTCACAATGTCTATCGCCCAAACCCCCAGGCTGCAATATAGTCAGAATGTCTATCGCCCAATCTCCCAGGCTGTAATACAGTCACAATGTCCATCGCCAAACTGTCCGTCGCCCAATCCCCCAGGCTGTAATACAGTCACAATGTCCATCGCCCAATCCCCCAGGCTGTAAAACAGTTACAATGTCCATCGCCAAACTGTCCGTCACCCAATCCCCCAGGCTGCAATACAGTCACACTGTCTATTGCCCAACCCCGCCAGGCTGTAATACAGTCACACTGTCCATCGCCCAATCCCCCAGGCTGTAATACAGTCACACTGTCCATCGCCCAACCCCCAGACTGCAATACAGTCACACTGTCCATCGCCCAACCCCCAGGCTGTAATACAGTCACACTGTCCATCGCCCAACCCCCAGGCTGTAATACAGTCACACTGTCCATCGCCCAACCCCCAGGCTGTAATACAGTCACACTGTCCATCGCCCAACCCCCAGGCTGTAATACAGTCACACTGTCCATCGCCCAACCCCCAGGCTGTAATACAGTCACACTGTCCGTCGCCCAATCCCCCAGGCTGTAATACAGTCACACTGTCCATCGCCCAATCCCCCAGGCTGTAATACAGTCACACTGTCCATCGCCCAATCCCCCAGGCTGTAATACAGTCACACTGTCCATCGCCCAATCCCCAGGCTGTAATACAGTCACAATGTCCATCGCCATACTGTCCATCGCCCAATCCCCCAGGCTGTAATACAGTCACAATGTCCATCGCCCAATCCCCCAGGCTGCAATACAGTGACACTGTCCATCGCCACACTGTCCATCGCCCAACCCCCAGGCTTCAATACAGTCACACTGTCCATCGCCCAACCCCCAGGCTGTAATACAGTCACACTGTCCATCGCCCAATCCCCCAGGCTGTAATACAGTCACACTGTCCATCGCCCAACCCCCAGACTATAATACAGTCACACTGTCCGTCGCCCAACCCCCAGGCTGCAATACAGTCACACTGTCCATCGCCCAACCCCCAGGCTGTAAAATAGTGACAAGGTCCATCGCCCAACCCCCAGGCTGCAATAGAGTCACACTGTCCATCGCCCAACCCCCAGGCTGTAATACAGTCACACTGTCCATCGCCCAATCCCCCAGGCTGTAATACAGTCACACTGTCCATCGCCCAACCCCCAGACTATAATACAGTCATACTGTCCGTCGCCCAACCCCCAGGCTGTAATACAGTCACACTGTCCATCGCCCAATCCCCCAGGCTGTAATACAGTCACACTGTCCATCGCCCAACCCCCAGACTATAATACAGTCATACTGTCCGTCGCCCAACCCCCAGGCTGTAATACAGTCACACTGTCCATCGCCCAACCCCCCAGGCTGCAATACAGTCACACTGTCCATCGCCCAATCCCCCAGGTTGCAATACAGTCACACTGTCCATCGCCCAATCCCCCAGGCTGCAATACAGTCACAATTTCCATCGCCCAACCCCACCAGGCTGCAATATAGTCACAATGTCCATTGCCAAATTGTGCATCACCGAATCCCCCAGGCTGTAATACAGTCATACTTTAAATATACAAACTGTCCATCGTCCAATCCCCCAGGCTGTAATGCAGTCAAAATGTGCATCGCCAAACTGTCCATCACCCAATCCCCCAGGCTGTAATACAGTCAGACTGTCCATCGCCCAATCCCCCAGGCTGCAATACAGTCACAATGTCTATAGCCAAACTGTCTATCGCCCAATTCCCCAGGCTGTAATATAGTCACAATTTCCATCGACTAACTGTCCGTCACCCAATCCCCCAGTCTGTAATACAGTCACACTGTCCATCTCCAAACTGTCCATTGCCCAATCCCCCAGGCTGCAATACAGTCACACTGTCCATCGCCCAATCCCGCCAGGCTGCAATATAGTCACACTGTCCATGGCCTAAATCTCCAGGCTGCAATACAGTCACACTGTCCATCTCCAAACTGTCCATCGCCCAATCCCCCAGGCTGCAATACAGTCACTCTGTCCATCGTCCAAACCCCCAGGCGGCAATACAGTCACACTGTCCATCGCCCAATCCCCCAGGCTCTAATACAGTCACACTGTCTATCGCCCAATCCCCAGGCTGCCATACAGTCACACTGTCCATCTCCAAACTGTCCATCACCCAATCCCCCAGGCTGCAATACAGTCACACTGTCCATCGCCCAATCCCCCAGGCTGCAATACAGACACAATATCCATCTCCAAACTGTCCATCGTCCAATCCCCAGGCTGTAATACAGTCTCAATGTTCATCGCCAAAATGTCCGTCACCCAATCCCCCAGGCTGTAATACAGTCATACCGTCCATCTCCAAACTGTCCATCGCCCAATCCCCCAGGCTGCTATACAGTCATACTGTCCATCGCCCCATCCCCCAGGCTGTAATACAGTCACACTTTCCTTCGCCCAACCCCACCAGGCTGCAATATAGTCACAATGTCCATTGCCAAATTGTCCATCACTGAATCCCCCAGGCTGTAATACAGTCATACTGTCCATCGCCCAATCCCCCAGGCTGTAACGCAGTCAAAATGTGCATCGCCAAACTGTCCATCACCCAATCCCCCAGGCTGTAATACAGTCAGACTGTCCATTGCCCAATCCCCCAAGCTGCAATACAGTCGCACTGTTCATTGCCCAACCCCGCCAGGCTGCAATACAGTCACACTGTCCATCTCCAAACTGTCGATCGCCCAATCCCCCAGGCTGCAATATAGTCACAATGTCTATCGCCCAAACCCCCAGGCTGCAATATAGTCAGAATGTCTATCGCCCAATCTCCCAGGCTGTAATACAGTCACAATGTCCATCGCCAAACTGTCCGTCGCCCAATCCCCCAGGCTGTAATACAGTCACAATGTCCATCGCCCAATCCCCCAGGCTGTAAAACAGTTACAATGTCCATCGCCAAACTGTCCGTCACCCAATCCCCCAGGCTGCAATACAGTCACACTGTCTATTGCCCAACCCCGCCAGGCTGCAATACAGTCACACTGTCCGTCGCCCAACCCCCAGGCTGTAATACAGTCACACTGTCCATCGCCCAACCCCCAGGCTGTAATACAGTCACACTGTCCATCGCCCAACCCCCAGGCTGCAATACAGTCACACTGTCCATCGCCCAACCCCCAGGCTGTAATACAGTCACACTGTCCATCGCCCAACCCCCAGGCTGTAATACAGTCACACTGTCCATCGCCCAACCCCCAGGCTGTAATACAGTCACACTGTCCATCGCCCAACCCCCAGGCTGTAATACAGTCACACTGTCCATCGCCCAACCCCCAGGCTGTAATACAGTCACACTGTCCATCGCCCAATCCCCCAGGCTGTAATACAGTCACACTGTCCATCGCCCAATCCCCCAGGCTGTAATACAGTCACACTGTCCATCGCCCAATCCCCCAGGCTGTAATACAGTCACACTGTCCATCGCCCAATCCCCAGGCTGTAATACAGTCACAATGTCCATCGCCATACTGTCCATCGCCCAATCCCCCAGGCTGTAATACAGTCACAATGTCCATCGCCCAATCCCCCAGGCTGCAATACAGTGACACTGTCCATCGCCACACTGTCCATCGCCCAACCCCCAGGCTTCAATACAGTCACACTGTCCATCGCCCAACCCCCAGGCTGTAATACAGTCACACTGTCCATCGCCCAATCCCCCAGGCTGTAATACAGTCACACTGTCCATCGCCCAACCCCCAGACTATAATACAGTCACACTGTCCGTCGCCCAACCCCCAGGCTGCAATACAGTCACACTGTCCATCGCCCAACCCCCAGGCTGTAAAATAGTGACAAGGTCCATCGCCCAACCCCCAGGCTGCAATACAGTCACACTGTCCATCGCCCAACCCCCCAGGCTGGAATACAGTCACACTGTCCATCGCCCAATCCCCCAGGCTGTAATACAGTCACACTGTCCATCGCCCAACCCCCAGACTATAATACAGTCATACTGTCCGTCGCCCAACCCCCAGGCTGTAATACAGTCACACTGTCCATCGCCCAACCCCCCAGGCTGCAATACAGTCACACTGTCCATCGCCCAACCCCCCAGGCTGCAATACAGTCACACTGTCCATCGCCCAATCCCCCAGGCTGTAATACAGTCACAATGGCCATCGCCCAATCCCCCAGGCTGTAATACAGTCACAATGGCCATCGCCCAATCCCCCAGGCTGTAATACAGTCACACTGTCTATTGCCCAACCCCCCAGGCTGTAATACAGTCACACTGTCCATCGCCCAAACCCCCAGGCTGCAATAGAGTCGCACTGTCCATCGCCCAATCCCCAAGGCTGCAATACAGTCACACTGTCCATCGCCCAATCCCCCAGGCTGTAATACAGTCACACTGTCCATCGCCCAATCCCCCAGACTGTAATACAGTCACACTGTCCATCGCCCAATCCCCCAGGCTGTAATACAGTCACACTGTCCATCGCCCAACCCCCAGACTATAATACAGTCATACTGTCCGTCGCCCAACCCCCAGGCTGTAATACAGTCACACTGTCCATCGCCCAACCCCCCAGTCTGCAATACAGTCACACTGTCCATCGCCCAACCCCCCAGGCTGCAATACAGTCACACTGTCCATCGCCCAATCCCCCAGGCTGTAATACAGTCACAATGGCCATCGCCCAATCCCCCAGGCTGTAATACAGTCACAATGGCCATCGCCCAATCCCCCAGGCTGTAATACAGTCACACTGTCCATCGCCCAACCCCCAGACTATAATACAGTCATACTGTCCGTCGCCCAACCCCCAGGCTGTAATACAGTCACACTGTCCATCGCCGAATCCCCCAGGCTGCAAAACAGTCACACTGTCCATCGCCCAAACCCCCAGGCTGCAATACAGTCACACTGTCCATCGCCCAATCCCCCAGGCTGTAATACAGTCACACTGTCCATCTCCAAACTGTCCATGGCCCAATCCCTCAGGGTGTAATACAGTCACACTCTCCATCGCCCAATCCCCCAGGCTGCAATACAGTCACACTGTCCATCGCCCAATCCCCCAGGCTGCAATACAGTCACAATGTCCATCGCCCAATCCCCCAGGCTGCAATACAGTCACACTGTCCATCGCCCAACCCCCAGGCTGTAAAACAGTGACAATGTCCATCTCCAAACTGTCCATCGCTCAATCCCCCAGGCTGTAATACAGTCACACTGTCCATCGCCCAATCCCCCAAGCTGTAATACAGTCACACTGTCCATCGCCCAATCCATCAGGCTGAAATACAGTCACAATGTCCATAGCCAAACTGTCCATCGCCCAATTTCCCAGGCTGTAATATAGTCACAATGTCCATCGCCAAACTGTCCGTCGCCCAATCCCCCAGTCTGTAATGCAGTCACACTGTCCATCTCCAAACTGTCCGTCGCCCAATCCCCCAGGCTGCAATACAGTCACACTGTCCATCGCCCAACCCCCAGGCTGTAAAACAGTGACAATGTCCATCGCCAAACTGTCCATCGCCCAATCCCCCAGGCTGCAATACAGTCACAATGTCCATCGCCCAACCCCCAGGCTGTAATACAGTCACACTGTCCATCGCCCAATCCCCCAGGTTGCAATACAGTCACACTGTCCATCGCCCAATCCCCCAGGCTGCAATACAGTCACAATGTCCATCGCCCAACCCCCAGACTGTAATACAGTCACACTGTCCGTCGCCCAATCCCCCAGGCTGCAATACAGTCACACTGTCCGTCGCCCAACCCCCCAGGCTGTAATAGAGTCGCACTGTCCATCGCCCAATCCCCCAGACTGTAATACAGTCACACTGTCCGTCGCCCAATCCCCCAGGCTGCAATACAGTCACACTGTCCATCGCCCAACCCCCAGGCTGCAATACAGTCACACTGTCCATCGCCCAATCCCCCAGGCTGCAATACAGTCACACTGTCCGTCGCCCAATCCCCCAGGCTGTAATAGAGTCGCACTGTCCGTCGCCCAACCCCCCAGGCTGTAATAGAGTCGCACTGTCCATCGCCCAATCCCCCAGACTGTAATACAGTCACACTGTCCGTCGCCCAATCCCCCAGGCTGCAATACAGTCACACTGTCCATCGCCCAACCCCCCAGGCTGTAATACAGTCACACTGTCCATCGCCCAACCCCCCAGACTGTAATACAGTCACACTGTCCATCGCCCAACCCCCCAGGCTGTAATACAGTCACACTGTCCATCGCCCAACCCCCCAGACTGTAATACAGTCACACTGTCCATCGCCCAACCCCCAGGCTGCAATACAGTCACACTGTCCATCGCCCAACCCCCAGGCTGTAAAACAGTGACAATGTCCATCTCCACACTGTCCGTCGCCCAACCCCCCAGGCTGGAAAACAGTGACACTGTCCATCGCCCAACCCCCAGGCTGTAAAACAGTGACAATGTCCATCGCCCAACCCCCAGGCTGTAAAACAGTGACAATGTCCATCGCCCAACCCCCAGGCTGTAAAACAGTGACACTGTCCATCGCCCAACCCCCAGGCTGTAAAACAGTGACACTGTCCATCGCCCAACCCCCCAGGCTGCAATACAGTCACACTGTCCATCGCCCAACCCCCAGGCTGTAATACAGTCACACTGTCCATCGCCGAACCCCCCAGACTGCAATACAGTCACACTGTCCATCGCCCAACCCCCCAGCCTGCAATACAGTCACACTGTCCATCGCCCAACCCCCCAGCCTGTAATACAGTCACACTGTGCATCGCCCAACCCCCCAGGCTGTAATACAGTCACACTGTCCATCGCCCAATCCCCCAGGCTGCAATACAGTCACACTGTCCATCGCCCAACCCCCCAGACTGCAATACAGTCACACTGTCCATCGCCCAACCCCCCAGCCTGCAATACAGTCACACTGTCCATCGCCCAACCCCCCAGCCTGTAATACAGTCACACTGTGCATCGCCCAACCCCCCAGGCTGTAATACAGTCACACTGTCCATCGCCCAACCCCCCAGGCTGTAATACAGTCACACTGTCCATCGCCCAACCCCCCAGGCTGTAATACAGTCACACTGTCCATCGCCCAATCCCCCAGGCTGCAATACAGTCACACTGTCCATCGCCCAACCCCCCAGACTGCAATACAGTCATACTGTCCATCGCCCAACCCCCCAGCCTGCAATACAGTCACACTGTCCATCGCCCAACCCCCCAGCCTGTAATACAGTCACACTGTCCATCGCCCAACCCCCAGGCTGTAAAACAGTGACACTGTCCATCGCCCAACCCCCAGGCTGTAAAACAGTGACACTGTCCATCGCCCAACCCCCAGGCTGTAAAACAGTGACACTGTCCATCGCCCAACCCCCCAGGCTGCAATACAGTCACACTGTCCATCGCCCAACCCCCAGGCTGTAATACAGTCACACTGTCCATCGCCCAATCCCCCAGGCTGCAATACAGTCACACTGTCCATCGCCCAATCCCCCAGGCTGCAATACAGTCACACTGTCCATCGCCCAACCCCCCAGACTGCAATACAGTCACACTGTCCATCGCCCAACCCCCCAGCCTGCAATACAGTCACACTGTCCATCGCCGAACCCCCCAGCCTGTAATACAGTCACACTGTCCATCGCCCAACCCCCCAGGCTGTAATACAGTCACACTGTCCATCGCCCAACCCCCCCAGGCTGTAATACAGTCACACTGTCCATCGCCCAACCCCCCAGGCTGTAATACAGTCACACTGTCCATCGCCCAATCCCCCAGGCTGCAATACAGTCACACTGTCCATCGCCCAACCCCCCAGACTGCAATACAGTCACACTGTCCATCGCCCAACCCCCCAGCCTGCAATACAGTCACACTGTCCATCGCCCAACCCCCCAGCCTGTAATACAGTCACACTGTCCATCGCCCAACCCCCCAGCCTGCAATACAGTCACACTGTCCATCGCCCAACCCCCCAGCCTGCAATACAGTCACACTGTCCATCGCCCAACCCCCCAGCCTGTAATACAGTCACACTGTCCATCGCCCAACCCCCCAGCCTGTAATACAGTCACACTGTCCATCGCCCAATCCCCCAGGCTGTAATACAGTCACACTGTCCATCGCCCAATCCCCCAGGCTGTAATACAGTCACACTGTCCATCGCCCAACCCCCAGGCTGCAATACAGTCACACTGTCCATCGCCCAACCCCCAGGCTGCAATACAGTCACACTGTCCATCGCCCAACCCCCAGGCTGTAAAACAGTGACAATGTCCATCTCCACACTGTCCGTCGCCCAACCCCCCAGGCTGTAAAACAGTGACACTGTCCATCGCCCAACCCCCAGGCTGTAAAACAGTGACAATGTCCATCGCCCAACCCCCATTCTGTAAAACAGTGACAATGTCCATCGCCCAACCCCCAGGCTGTAAAACAGTGACACTGTCCATCGCCCAACTCCCAGGCTGTAAAACAGTGACACTGTCCATCGCCCAACCCCACAGGCTGCAATACAGTCACACTGTCCATCGCCCAACCCCCAGGCTGTAATACAGTCACACTGCCCATTGCCCAACCCCCCAGACTGCAATACAGTCACACTGTCCATCGCCCAACCCCCCAGCCTGCAATACAGTCACACTGTCCATCGCCCAACCCCCCAGCCTGTAATACAGTCACACTGTGCATCGCCCAACCCCCCAGGCTGTAATACAGTCACACTGTCCATCGCCCAATCCCCCAGGCTGCAATACAGTCACACTGTCCATCGCACAACCCCCCAGACTGCAATACAGTCACACTGTCCATCGCCCAACCCCCCAGCCTGCAATACAGTCACACTGTCCATCGCCCAACCCCCCAGCCTGTAATACAGTCACACTGTGCATCGCCCAACCCCCCAGGCTGTAATACAGTCACACTGTCCATCGCCCAACCCCCCAGGCTGTAATACAGTCACACTGTCCATCGCCCAACCCCCCAGGCTGTAATACAGTCACACTGTCCATCGTCCAATCCCCCAGGCTGCAATACAGTCACACTGTCCATCGCCCAACCCCCCAGACTGCAATACAGTCATACTGTCCGTCGCCCAATCCCCCAGCCTGCAATACAGTCACACTGTCCATCGCCCAACCCCCCAGCCTGTAATACAGTCACACTGTCCATCGCCCAACCCCCCAGACTGTAATACAGTCACACTGTCCATCGCCCAACCCCCAGGCTGCAATACAGTCACACTGTCCATCGCCCAACCCCCAGGCTGTAAAACAGTGACAATGTCCATCTCCACACTGTCCGTCGCCCAACCCCCCAGGCTGTAAAACAGTGACACTGTCCATCGCCCAACCCCCAGGCTGTAAAACAGTGACACTGTCCATCGCCCAACCCCCAGGCTGTAAAACAGTGACACTGTCCATCGCCCAACCCCCCAGGCTGCAATACAGTCACACTGTCCATCGCCCAACCCCCAGGCTGTAAAACAGTGACACTGTCCATCGCCCAACCCCCAGGCTGTAAAACAATGACACTGTCCATCGCCCAACCCCCCAGGCTGCAATACAGTCACACTGTCCATCGCCCAACCCCAGGCTGTAATACAGTCACACTGTCCATCGCCCAATCCCCCAGGCTGCAATACAGTCACACTGTCCATCGCCCAATCCCCCAGGCTGCAATACAGTCACACTGTCCATCGCCCAACCCCCCAGACTGCAATACAGTCACACTGTCCATCGCCCAACCCCCCAGCCTGCAATACAGTCACACTGTCCATCGCCCAACCCCCCAGCCTGTAATACAGTCACACTGTCCATCGCCCAACCCCCCAGGCTGTAATACAGTCACACTGTCCATCGCCCAACCCCCCCAGGCTGTAATACAGTCACACTGTCCATCGCCCAACCCCCCAGGCTGTAATACAGTCACACTGTCCATCGCCCAATCCCCCAGGCTGCAATACAGTCACACTGTCCATCGCCCAACCCCCCAGACTGCAATACAGTCACACTGTCCATCGCCCAACCCCCCAGCCTGCAATACAGTCACACTGTCCATCGCCCAACCCCCCAGCCTGTAATACAGTCACACTGTCCATCGCCCAACCCCCCAGCCTGCAATACAGTCACACTGTCCATCGCCCAACCCCCCAGCCTGCAATACAGTCACACTGTCCATCGCCCAACCCCCCAGCCTGTAATACAGTCACACTGTCCATCGCCCAACCCCCCAGCCTGTAATACAGTCACACTGTCCATCGCCCAATCCCCCAGGCTGTAATACAGTCACACTGTCCATCGCCCAATCCCCCAGGCTGTAATACAGTCACACTGTCCATCGCCCAACCCCCAGGCTGCAATACAGTCACACTGTCCATCGCCCAACCCCCAGGCTGTAATACAGTCACACTGTCCATCGCCCAACCCCCAGACTGTAATACAGTCACACTGTCCATCGCCCAACCCCCCAGACTGTAATACAGTCACACTCTCCATCACCCAACCCCCAGGCTGCAATACAGTCACACTGTCCATCTCCAAACTGTCCATGGCCCAATCCCTCAGGCTGTAATACAGTCACACTCTCCATCGCCCAATCCCCCAGGCTGCAATACAGTCACACTGTCCATCGCCCAATCCCCCAGGCTGCAATACAGTCACAATGTCCATCGCCCAATCCCCCAGGCTGCAATACAGTCACACTGTCCATCGCCCAACCCCCAGGCTGTAAAACAGTGACAATGTCCATCTCCAAACTGTCCATCGCTCAATCCCCCAGGCTGTAATACAGTCACACTGTCCATCGCCCAATCCCCCAAGCTGTAATACAGTCACACTGTCCATCGCCCAATCCATCAGGCTGAAATACAGTCACAATGTCCATAGCCAAACTGTCCATCGCCCAATTTCCCAGGCTGTAATATAGTCACAATGTCCATCGCCAAACTGTCCGTCGCCCAATCCCCCAGTCTGTAATGCAGTCACACTGTCCATCTCCAAACTGTCCGTCGCCCAATCCCCCAGGCTGCAATACAGTCACACTGTCCATCGCCCAACCCCCAGGCTGTAAAACAGTGACAATGTCCATCGCCAAACTGTCCATCGCCCAATCCCCCAGGCTGCAATACAGTCACAATGTCCATCGCCCAACCCCCAGGCTGTAATACAGTCACACTGTCCATCGCCCAATCCCCCAGGTTGCAATACAGTCACACTGTCCATCGCCCAATCCCCCAGGCTGCAATACAGTCACAATGTCCATCGCCCAACCCCCAGACTGTAATACAGTCACACTGTCCGTCGCCCAATCCCCCAGGCTGCAATACAGTCACACTGTCCGTCGCCCAACCCCCCAGGCTGTAATAGAGTCGCACTGTCCATCGCCCAATCCCCCAGACTGTAATACAGTCACACTGTCCGTCGCCCAATCCCCCAGGCTGCAATACAGTCACACTGTCCATCGCCCAACCCCCAGGCTGCAATACAGTCACACTGTCCATCGCCCAATCCCCCAGGCTGCAATACAGTCACACTGTCCGTCGCCCAATCCCCCAGGCTGTAATAGAGTCGCACTGTCCGTCGCCCAACCCCCCAGGCTGTAATAGAGTCGCACTGTCCATCGCCCAATCCCCCAGACTGTAATACAGTCACACTGTCCGTCGCCCAATCCCCCAGGCTGCAATACAGTCACACTGTCCATCGCCCAACCCCCCAGGCTGTAATACAGTCACACTGTCCATCGCCCAACCCCCCAGACTGTAATACAGTCACACTGTCCATCGCCCAACCCCCCAGGCTGTAATACAGTCACACTGTCCATCGCCCAACCCCCCAGACTGTAATACAGTCACACTGTCCATCGCCCAACCCCCAGGCTGCAATACAGTCACACTGTCCATCGCCCAACCCCCAGGCTGTAAAACAGTGACAATGTCCATCTCCACACTGTCCGTCGCCCAACCCCCCAGGCTGTAAAACAGTGACACTGTCCATCGCCCAACCCCCAGGCTGTAAAACAGTGACAATGTCCATCGCCCAACCCCCAGGCTGTAAAACAGTGACAATGTCCATCGCCCAACCCCCAGGCTGTAAAACAGTGACACTGTCCATCGCCCAACCCCCAGGCTGTAAAACAGTGACACTGTCCATCGCCCAACCCCCCAGGCTGCAATACAGTCACACTGTCCATCGCCCAACCCCCAGGCTGTAATACAGTCACACTGTCCATCGCCGAACCCCCCAGACTGCAATACAGTGACACTGTCCATCGCCCAACCCCCCAGCCTGCAATACAGTCACACTGTCCATCGCCCAACCCCCCAGCCTGTAATACAGTCACACTGTGCATCGCCCAACCCCCCAGGCTGTAATACAGTCACACTGTCCATCGCCCAATCCCCCAGGCTGCAATACAGTCACACTGTCCATCGCCCAACCCCCCAGACTGCAATACAGTCACACTGTCCATCGCCCAACCCCCCAGCCTGCAATACAGTCACACTGTCCATCGCCCAACCCCCCAGCCTGTAATACAGTCACACTGTGCATCGCCCAACCCCCCAGGCTGTAATACAGTCACACTGTCCATCGCCCAACCCCCCAGGCTGTAATACAGTCACACTGTCCATCGCCCAACCCCCCAGGCTGTAATACAGTCACACTGTCCATCGCCCAATCCCCCAGGCTGCAATACAGTCACACTGTCCATCGCCCAACCCCCCAGACTGCAATACAGTCATACTGTCCATCGCCCAACCCCCCAGCCTGCAATACAGTCACACTGTCCATCGCCCAACCCCCCAGCCTGTAATACAGTCACACTGTCCATCGCCCAACCCCCAGGCTGTAAAACAGTGACACTGTCCATCGCCCAACCCCCAGGCTGTAAAACAGTGACACTGTCCATCGCCCAACCCCCAGGCTGTAAAACAGTGACACTGTCCATCGCCCAACCCCCCAGGCTGCAATACAGTCACACTGTCCATCGCCCAACCCCCAGGCTGTAATACAGTCACACTGTCCATCGCCCAATCCCCCAGGCTGCAATACAGTCACACTGTCCATCGCCCAATCCCCCAGGCTGCAATACAGTCACACTGTCCATCGCCCAACCCCCCAGACTGCAATACAGTCACACTGTCCATCGCCCAACCCCCCAGCCTGCAATACAGTCACACTGTCCATCGCACACTGTCCATCGCCCAACCCCCCAGGCTGTAATACAGTCACACTGTCCATCGCCCAATCCCCCAGGCTGCAATACAGTCAACCCCCCCAGCCTGTAATACAGTCACACTGTCCATCGCCCAACCCCCCAGGCTGTAATACAGTCACACTGTCCATCGCCCAACCCCCCCAGGCTGTAATACAGTCACACTGTCCATCGCCCAACCCCCCAGGCTGTAATACAGTCACACTGTCCATCGCCCAATCCCCCAGGCTGCAATACAGTCACACTGTCCATCGCCCAACCCCCCAGACTGCAATACAGTCACACTGTCCATCGCCCAACCCCCCAGCCTGCAATACAGTCACACTGTCCATCGCCCAACCCCCCAGCCTGTAATACAGTCACACTGTCCATCGCCCAACCCCCCAGCCTGCAATACAGTCACACTGTCCATCGCCCAACCCCCCAGCCTGCAATACAGTCACACTGTCCATCGCCCAACCCCCCAGCCTGTAATACAGTCACACTGTCCATCGCCCAACCCCCCAGCCTGTAATACAGTCACACTGTCCATCGCCCAATCCCCCAGGCTGTAATACAGTCACACTGTCCATCGCCCAATCCCCCAGGCTGTAATACAGTCACACTGTCCATCGCCCAACCCCCAGGCTGCAATACAGTCACACTGTCCATCGCCCAACCCCCAGGCTGCAATACAGTCACACTGTCCATCGCCCAACCCCCAGGCTGTAAAACAGTGACAATGTCCATCTCCACACTGTCCGTCGCCCAACCCCCCAGGCTGTAAAACAGTGACACTGTCCATCGCCCAACCCCCAGGCTGTAAAACAGTGACAATGTCCATCGCCCCCAACCCCCATTCTGTAAAACAGTGACAATGTCCATCGCCCAACCCCCAGGCTGTAAAACAGTGACACTGTCCATCGCCCAACTCCCAGGCTGTAAAACAGTGACACTGTCCATCGCCCAACCCCACAGGCTGCAATACAGTCACACTGTCCATCGCCCAACCCCCAGGCTGTAATACAGTCACACTGCCCATTGCCCAACCCCCCAGACTGCAATACAGTCACACTGTCCATCGCCCAACCCCCCAGCCTGCAATACAGTCACACTGTCCATCGCCCAACCCCCCAGCCTGTAATACAGTCACACTGTGCATCGCCCAACCCCCCAGGCTGTAATACAGTCACACTGTCCATCGCCCAATCCCCCAGGCTGCAATACAGTCACACTGTCCATCGCCCAACCCCCCAGACTGCAATACAGTCACACTGTCCATCGCCCAACCCCCCAGCCTGCAATACAGTCACACTGTCCATCGCCCAACCCCCCAGCCTGTAATACAGTCACACTGTGCATCGCCCAACCCCCCAGGCTGTAATACAGTCACACTGTCCATCGCCCAACCCCCCAGGCTGTAATACAGTCACACTGTCCATCGCCCAACCCCCCAGGCTGTAATACAGTCACACTGTCCATCGTCCAATCCCCCAGGCTGCAATACAGTCACACTGTCCATCGCCCAACCCCCCAGACTGCAATACAGTCATACTGTCCGTCGCCCAATCCCCCAGCCTGCAATACAGTCACACTGTCCATCGCCCAACCCCCCAGCCTGTAATACAGTCACACTGTCCATCGCCCAACCCCCCAGACTGTAATACAGTCACACTGTCCATCGCCCAACCCCCAGGCTGCAATACAGTCACACTGTCCATCGCCCAACCCCCAGGCTGTAAAACAGTGACAATGTCCATCTCCACACTGTCCGTCGCCCAACCCCCCAGGCTGGAAAACAGTGACACTGTCCATCGCCCAACCCCCAGGCTGTAAAACAGTGACACTGTCCATCGCCCAACCCCCAGGCTGTAAAACAGTGACACTGTCCATCGCCCAACCCCCCAGGCTGCAATACAGTCACACTGTCCATCGCCCAACCCCCAGGCTGTAAAACAGTGACACTGTCCATCGCCCAACCCCCAGGCTGTAAAACAGTGACACTGTCCATCGCCCAACCCCCCAGGCTGCAATACAGTCACACTGTCCATCGCCCAACCCCAGGCTGTAATACAGTCACACTGTCCATCGCCCAATCCCCCAGGCTGCAATACAGTCACACTGTCCATCGCCCAATCCCCCAGGCTGCAATACAGTCACACTGTCCATCGCCCAACCCCCCAGACTGCAATACAGTCACACTGTCCATCGCCCAACCCCCCAGCCTGCAATACAGTCACACTGTCCATCGCCCAACCCCCCAGCCTGTAATACAGTCACACTGTCCATCGCCCAACCCCCCAGGCTGTAATACAGTCACACTGTCCATCGCCCAACCCCCCCAGGCTGTAATACAGTCACACTGTCCATCGCCCAACCCCCCAGGCTGTAATACAGTCACACTGTCCATCGCCCAATCCCCCAGGCTGCAATACAGTCACACTGTCCATCGCCCAACCCCCCAGACTGCAATACAGTCACA
Source organism: Mobula hypostoma (assembly GCF_963921235.1). Taxonomy (NCBI): domain Eukaryota; kingdom Metazoa; phylum Chordata; class Chondrichthyes; order Myliobatiformes; family Myliobatidae; genus Mobula; species Mobula hypostoma. The sequence continues at coordinate 165,710,018 of NC_086098.1, read as the reverse complement.
CTGTCCATCGCCCAACCCCCCAGCCTGCAATACAGTCACACTGTCCATCGCCCAACCCCCCAGCCTGTAATACAGTCACACTGTCCATCGCCCAACCCCCCAGCCTGCAATACAGTCACACTGTCCATCGCCCAACCCCCCAGCCTGCAATACAGTCACACTGTCCATCGCCCAACCCCCCAGCCTGTAATACAGTCACACTGTCCATCGCCCAACCCCCCAGCCTGTAATACAGTCACACTGTCCATCGCCCAATCCCCCAGGCTGTAATACAGTCACACTGTCCATCGCCCAATCCCCCAGGCTGTAATACAGTCACACTGTCCATCGCCCAACCCCCAGGCTGCAATACAGTCACACTGTCCATCGCCCAACCCCCAGGCTGTAATACAGTCACACTGTCCATCGCCCAACCCCCAGACTGTAATACAGTCACACTGTCCATCGCCCAACCCCCCAGACTGTAATACAGTCACACTCTCCATCACCCAACCCCCAGGCTGCAATACAGTCACACTGTCCATCGCCCAACCCCCAGACTGTAATACAGTCACAGTGTCCATCGCCCAACCCCCCAGGCTGCAATACAGTCACACTGTCCATCGCCCAACCCCCCAGACTGCAATACAGTCACACTGTCTATCACCCAACCCCCCAGGCTGCAATACAGTCACACTGTCCATCGCCCAACCCCCAGACTGTAATACAGTCACACTGTCCATCGCAACACTGACCATCGCCCAGCCCCCCAGGCTGTAATACAGTCGCACTGTCCATCGCCCAACCCCCCAGGCTGCAATACAGTCACACTGTCCATCGCCCAACCCCCAGACTGTAATACAGTCACACTGTCCATCGCCACACTGACCATCGCCCAACCCCCCAGGCTGTAATACAGTCACACTGTCCATCGCCCAATCCCCCAGCCTGTAATACAGTCACACTGTCCATCGCCCAACCCCCAGGCTGTAAAACAGTGACACTGTCCATCGCCCAACCCCCCAGACTGCAATACAGTCACACTGTCCATCGCCCAACCCCCCAGCCTGCAATACAGTCACACTGTCCATCGCCCAACCCCCCAGCCTGTAATACAGTCACACTGTCCATCGCCCAACCCCCCAGGCTGTAATACAGTCACACTGTCCATCGCCCAACCCCCCCAGGCTGTAATACAGTCACACTGTCCATCGCCCAACCCCCCAGGCTGTAATACAGTCACACTGTCCATCGCCCAATCCCCCAGGCTGCAATACAGTCACACTGTCCATCGCCCAACCCCCCAGACTGCAATACAGTCACACTGTCCATCGCCCAACCCCCCAGCCTGCAATACAGTCACACTGTCCATCGCCCAACCCCCCAGCCTGCAATACAGTCACACTGTCCATCGCCCAACCCCCCAGCCTGCAATACAGTCACACTATCCATCGCCCAACCCCCCAGCCTGCAATACAGTCACACTGTCCATCGCCCAACCCCCCAGCCTGTAATACAGTCACACTGTCCATCGCCCAATCCCCCAGGCTGTAATACAGTCACACTGTCCATCGCCCAATCCCCCAGGCTGTAATACAGTCACACTGTCCATCGCCCAACCCCCAGGCTGCAATACAGTCACACTGTCCATCGCCCAACCCCCAGGCTGTAATACAGTCACACTGTCCATCGCCCAACCCCCAGACTGTAATACAGTCACACTGTCCATCGCCCAACCCCCCAGACTGTAATACAGTCACACTGTCCATCACCCAACCCCCAGGCTGCAATACAGTCACACTGTCCATCGCTCAACCCCCAGACTGTAATACAGTCACAGTGTCCATCGCCCAACCCCCCAGGCTGCAATACAGTCACACTGTCCATCGCCCAACCCCCCAGACTGCAATACAGTCACACTGTCCATCGCCCAACCCCCCAGGCTGCAATACAGTCACACTGTCCATCGCCCAACCCCCAGACTGTAATACAGTCACACTGTCCATCGCCACACTGACCATCGCCCAACCCCCCAGGCTGTAATACAGTCACACTGTCCATCGCCCAATCCCCCAGCCTGTAATACAGTCACACTGTCCGTCGCCCAACCCCCCAGGCTGTAATACAGTCACACTGTCCATCGCGGATTTCCATGACACCCCAAAGTGTTTATTATTCTGCACAAGCACTTCTTCTGGAAGCTCATTCCATTGTGGGCTGAAACCCCATATCACAACGTAGTGAATCCTGATGCAGAGTCCTGACCTGGAACAGCGACAGTTCCCTACCCACCACAGAAGCTGCTTGACCCAGTCAGTACCTTCAGCAGATTGTGTGTTGCTCCAGATTCCCATCTCTGGTCTCTGCACCGTGGTGTCTGCGGAGAACAATCCACCTCTCAGTTCTGTCGTTCATTGTTGGCTCTGTTGGGAAGGCTACAGTTGTTCAGTGTAATTCCTTGATCTTGAGGTGACAATGTGGATTGCCTTATCACACTGTGGAGTTTGTACTGGTGAGATCTCCTACAGTTCCCTAGTGGTTCGGAGTCTTTGGAGCCCAGACTGGGCCAGCAGGGGACAACTCCTATCCCAATGCCCCAGGAGGGCAATTGTGCCAGTTTCTCTCTGCCTAACAAACACACACTCTTTTGTTGACTAACGTGATCCAAGTTCTCAAACAGTTGGCTGGGAGTTGAACTCCCTCTGATCAACAGATCCATTAAGAGCCATGGCAGTGGGGAACCCTTCCCCCCACAGCAGTGGCCAATCCCTCCCCCCACAGCAGTGGGGAACCCTTCCCCCCACAGCAGTGGCCAATCCCTCCCCCCACAGCAGTGGGGAACCCTTCCCCCCACAGCAGTGGCCAATCCCTCCCCCCACAGCAGTGGGGAACCCTTCCCCCCACAGCAGTGGCTAATCCCCTTCCCCCCACAGCAGTGGCTAATCCCCTTCCCCCCACAGCAGTGGCTGATCCTTCTCCCCCCACAGCAGTGGGGAACCCCTCCCCCCACAGCGATGGCCAATCCCTCCACCCACAGCAGTGGCTAACCCCTCCCTGCACAGCGATGGCTAATCCCTCCCCCCACCCACAGCAGTGGGGAACCCCTCCCTCCACAGCGATGGCCAATTCCTCCCTCCATAGCAGTGGCTAATCCCTTTGCCCACAGCAGAGGGGAAGGTGGTGAAAGTTAGCAACAAACATTTCCAGCTGAATAATACAATCCCATCAATATTCAACCTCATCAATATTCAATCCTATCAATATTCAACCCCATCAATTATCCACCTTCATCAATAATCTGTCCCCCATGAAGAATTAACTTCTTTCAATGATCAACCCTCATCAATATTCAACATGCATCAATTATCCACCTTCATCAATAATCTACTCCCATTAATAATTTGTCATCAGAAATCTGCGGCCTTAGTAATGCACAGTCTGTCAGTAATCTATGCATCCCCATCATACTTTGCTCCATTATTAATGTGCTTGTCAATGTTTCGGGCACATGATAGTGTGGCTCTTAGATATTAGAACACCAATGACCTGGGTTAAGTCCCTGCTGCTAACTGCGAGGAGTTTGTACATTCTTCCTGTGACTACGTGCGTTTCCTCTGGGTGCTCTGGTTTCCTCCCAGATGCAAAGATGTCCAGTTTAGTAGGCTAATTGTTCACATGGGTATAATTGGGCAGCACAGGCTGTTACTGTGCTGTATCACTCAATGAAAAGATTCTGCTGTAGTCAGGAACCTCCAGCCCATCAATAATCTATCAATCCATTAATTATTCTTCCCAGATCAATACTTTGTCCTGCATCAATCAACTGCTGCTATCATAGAAACATAGAAAACCTACAGCACAATACAGGCCCTTCGGCCAACAAAGCTGTGCAGAACATGTCATTACCTTAGAACTCCCTAGGGTTACCCATTGCCCTCTATTTTACTAAGCTCCATGTATCCATCCATGAGTCTCTTAAAAGACTCTATCGTTTCCACCTCCACCACCGTTGCCAGCAGCCCATTCCACGCACTCACCACTCTCTGCGTAAAAAAACTTACCCCTGGTATCTCCTCTGTACCTACTTCCAAGCACCTTAAAACTCTGCCCTCTCGTGCTAGCCATTACCCTTGACTTCTATGGTCCGAGTCCATAGGACACTCATAGCTGCTATGCAGGTTGACTCTGTGGATGAAGAAGGCATGCAGTGCATTAGCCTTCATCAATCGTGGGATTGAGTTTAAGAGCTGAGAGGTAATGTTGCAGCTATATAGGACTCTCGTCAAACCCCACTTGGAGTACTGTGCTCAGTTCTGGTCACCTCACTACAGGAAGGATGTGGAAACCATAGAAAGGGTGCAGAGGAGATTTACAAGGATGTTGCCTGGATTGGGGAGCATGCCTTATGAGAATAGGTTGAGTGAACTCAGCCTTTTCTCCTTGGAGCGATGGAGGATGAGCGGTGACCTTATAGAGGTGCACAAGATATTGAGAGGCATTGATCATGTGGATAGTCAGAGAATTTTTCCCAAGGCTGAAATGGCTAACACAAGAGGGCACAGTTTTAAAGCGCTTGGAAGCAGGTACAGAGGAGATGTCAGGGGTAAGTTTTTTACGCAGAGGGTGGTGAGTACGTAGAATGGGCTGCTGGCAACGGTGGTGGTGGAGGCGAAATGATAGGGTCTTTTAAGAGACTTCTGGATGGATACATGGAGCTCAGAAAAATAGAGGGCCTAGTAAGCCTAGGTAGTTCTAAGGTAAGGACATGTTCAGCACAGCTTTGTGGGCCGAAGGGCCTGTATTATGCTGTAGGTTTCCTATGTTTCTATTTCAGCCCTGGGAAAAAGCCTCTGACTATTCACACGTTCAACACCTCTCATTATCTTGTACACCTCTATCAGGTCACCTCTCATCCTCTGTCACTCCAAGGAGAAAAGGGCCAAGTTCACTCAATCTATTCTCATAATGCATGCTCCCCAATCAGGCAACATCCTTGTAAATCTCCTCTGCACCCTCTCTATGGTTTCCACGTCCTTCCTGTAGTGAGGCAACCAGAACTGAGCACAGTCTGACCAGGGTGCTATTTAGCTGCAATTTTACCTCTCGGCTCTTAAACTCAGTCCCACGGTTGATGAAAGTGCAGGTTGATTAACCACACAATCAACCTGCACAGCAGCTTCGAGTGTCCTATGGACCCCAAGATTCCTCTGATCCTCCACATTGCCAAGAGTCTTACCATTAATACTATATTCTGCCATCATATTTGAGCTAGCAAAATGAACCACCTCACACTTATCTGGGTTGAACTCCATCTGCCACTTCTCAGCCCAGTTTTGCATCCTATCAATGTCCCGTTGTAACCTCTGACAGCCCTCCACACTATCCACACTACTCCCAACCTTTGAGTCATCAACAAATTTACTAACCCATCCCTCCACTTACTCATCTAGGTCATTTTAAAAAATCATAAAGAGTAGGGGTCCCAAAACAGATCTTGAGGCACACCACTGGTCACCAACCTCCATGCAGAATATGACCCGTCTATAACCACTCTTTGCCTTTTGTGGGCAAGCCAGTTCTAGATCCACAAAGCAATGTCCCCTTGGAACCCATGCCTCCTTACATTCTCATTAAGCCTTACATGGGGTACCTTATCAAATGCCTTGCTGAAATCCATATACACTACACCTACGGCTCTATCTTCATCAATGTGTTTAGTCACATCCTCAAAAAATTCAGTCAGGTTCGTAAGGCATAACTTGCCTTTGACAAAGCCATGCTGACTATTCCTAATAATATTATGCCTCTCCAATGTTCATAAATCCTGCCTCTCAGGATCTTCTCCATCAGCTTACCAACCACTGAAGAAAGACTCACTGGTCTATAATTTCCTGGGCTATCTCTGCTCCCTTTCTTGAATAAGGGAACAACATCCGCAATCTTTCAATCCTCCAGAACCTTTCCCGTCCCCATTGATGATGCAAATATCATTGCCAGAGACTCTGCAATCTCCTCTCTTGCTTCCCACAGTAGCCTGGGGTACATCTCGTCTGATCCTGATGACTTATCCAACTTGATGCTTTCCAAAAACTCCAGCACATCCTCTTCCTTAATATCTACATGCTCAAGCTTTTCAGTCAGCTGCAAGTCATCACTACAATCGACAAGATCCTTTTCCGTAGTGAATACTGAAGCAAAGTATTCATTAAGTACCTCTGCTATCTCCTCCAGTTCCATACACACTTTTCCACTGTCACACTTGATTGGTCCTATTCTCTCACGTCTTTCTTGCTCTTCACATACTTGTAGAATGCCTTGGGGTTTTCCTTAATCCTGTCCGCCAAGACCTTCTCATAGCCCCTTCTGGCTCTCCAAATTTCATTCTTAAGCTCCTTCCTGCTAGCTTTATAATTTTCTAGATCTTTATCATTACCTAGTTCTTTGAATCTTTTGTAAGCTCTTCTTTCATTCTCGACTAGATTTACAACAGCCTTTGTACACCATGGTTCCTGTACCTTACCATCCTTTCCATGTCTCATGGGATGTACCTATGCAGAACCCCACACAAATATCTCCTGAACATTTGCCACATTTCTTCTGTACGTTTTCCTGAGAACATCTGTTTCCAATTTATGCTTCCAAGCACCTGCCTGATAGTTTCATATTTCCCTTTACTCCAATTAAACACTTTCCTAACTTGTCTGTTCCTATCCCTCTCCAATGCTATGGTAAAGGAGATAGAATTGTGATCACTATCTCCAAAATGCTCTCCCACTGAGAGATCTGACACTTGACCAGTTCCATTTCCCAATACTAGATCAAGTGCAGTCTGTCCTCTTGTAGGCTTATCTACATATTGTGCCAAGAAACCTTCCTGAACACACCTAACAAACTCCACCCTATCTAAACCCCTCTCTCTAGGGAGATGCCAATCAATATTTGGGATATTAAAATCTCCCACCACAACAACCCTGTTATTATTACACCTTTGCAGAATCTGTCTTCCTATCTGCTCCTCGATGTCCCTGTTACTATTGGGTGGTCTATAAAAAAAACACCCAGTAGAGTCATTAACCTCTTCCTATTCCTAACTTCCATCCACAGATACTTAGTAGACAATCCCTCCATGACTTCCGCCTTTTCTGCAGCCGTGGCATTATCCCTGATCAGCAGTGCCATGTCCCCGCCTCTTTTGCCTCCTTCCCTGTCCTTTCTGAAACATCTAAAGCCTGGCACTTGAAGTAGCCATTCCTGCCCCTGCACCATCCAAGTCTCTGTAATTGCCACAATATCATAGCTCCAAGTGCTGGTCCATGCTCCACTAAGCTGTCCCTCATCAAAAATCCTCCTCCTTATCAGAAATCTACTCCATCACTCATCAAGAACTTCAAAGCTCGTCAAAAATCTCACTTATTAGTAATCCACCTTCCCTCATCAATAAGACCCCCCCCCCACTTCTCAGTAATCTATTGACCCTCCCTTCAATTATCCAATCACCTTTACGAACCCCTCACTCCCCACCCCCTACTCCTGTGTCGGGCTTTAGATGGGGTGCTGAGTGTTTTGGGAATCCCATCCTCCATCCATTGAAGGGTCTTTAAAGAGCCAGTGCTCCACTGAGTGACATCTTCTGTAGATGTTCCTGCCCCAGCCGATCCCACCAAACACTCCGAGACATTGACTCCTTCATGTGATCCACTCTTCCCCTTTTCTCCAATGGCTGGAGGCCCGGAGGGTGTGAGAGAAGAAGGGGGTTGTTTTGGTGCTTGTTGTGTTCTGTGTGGTGACACTGGCAGGCTGCTCCTGCACATCCCCAGGTTGTGTTGGTTGTTAATAAGAACAATGTATTTTACTGTACATTTCCCTGTTCGTTCTTTTGCTGCCATGCGGTATGATGTAGGTGATCATGGTCTATGACCGTGATTGTTTTTGCCAATTTTTTCCACAAAAGTGGTTTGCCATTGCCTCCTTCTGGACAGTGTCTTTACAAAACGGGCAACCCCAGCCATTATCAATACTCTTCAGAGACTGTCTGCCTGGCGTCAGAGGTTGCATAACCAGGACTTGTGATATGCACCAGCTGCTCCCACGGCTTCACGTGACCCTGATCAGGGGGTAAGTAGGTGCTACACTTTGTCCCAGGGCAACCTGCAGGCTAGCAGAGGGAAGGAGAGCCTTACACCTCCTTTGGTAGAAATGTATCTCTACCCCACCACCCAGCGTTTTCATGTACATGTGAATCTGAATGTCTGCATGCTGATGATGAATTGGGTTGGGTTCCAACCATTCTCCTTTTCTTCCAGCTGCTTATATTAAACTCTACCTTCTGGAGAACGGGGTCTGCATTGCGAAAAAGAAAACCAAGAGTGTGCACAAATCTCTTGACCCGCTGTATCACCAGATCCTGGTCTTCAATGAGAGTCCCCAGGGCAAGATATTGCAGGTCAGTGTTGGATGAATTGGGTGGGGGTGGGGCTTCATGCACTAGAGAGCCCTAGAATCAGAGAGCAATACAGCACAGAAACGGGCCCCTTCAGCCCATCTGATTCATGCTGACCTTTCCAGTTACCCATTTCGGCCCATAATCCTCCAAACCCCTCCCTTCATGTATTTATCCAAATAACTCATAAAGTGGAGACATCCATAAGTACTCACTCCACTCTGGTTGGGTGAGCCTAAAGGTGAAAGGTGAAATATTTAAGGGGAACCTGAAAGGGTACTTCGCTGAGGGTAGTGAGAGTATGGAATGAGCTGCCAATGGAAGTGGTGAATGTGGGTTCGATTTCAACATTTAAGAGAAGTTTGGATAGATACATGGATGGGAGGGATATGGAGGACTATGGTCTGGGTGTGGGTCGATGGGACTAGGGAGAAGTTTGGATAGATACATGGATGGGAGGGTATGGAGGGGTATGGTCAGGGTGTGGGTCGATGGGACGAGGGGGAAGTTTGGGTAGGTACATGGATGGGAGGGATATGGAGGACTATGGTCCAGATGTAGGTCGATGGGACTAGGGAGAAGTTTGGATAGGTAAATGGATGGCAGGGATATGGTCCAGGTGTGGGTCGATGGGACCAGGGAGAAGTTTGGATAGGTACATGGATGGGAGGATATGGAGGGGTATGGTCAGGGTGAGGGTCAATGAGATGAGGCAGAATAATAGTTTGGCATGGACTAGATGGACCAAAGGGCCTGTTTCTGTTCTGTAGTGTTTTATGACTCTAAATCTTGCCTTTGTAGTTGCCTTGACCTCTTCCTCTGGCAGCTCATTCTGGGTCCTCACTACCCTCTGTGTAAAGAGCAGTATTGTCTGAGCAAAACCTAGAATGCTGGAGGATCTCAGCAGGTCAGGCTGTCCACACGGCATTGTCAGATGTGTCGACAGGAGTGGGAGTTCAGGGAATGGCGGTTTATGTAGTAGTGAGTTTGAGCAGGTTGGGACTTCTCACTTTGGAGCGTAGGAGAATGAGGAATAATCTTACAGAGCTGTAAAAAAATAATGATGGGCAAAGGTAAGGGTGAAGACATCATCACCCTGTGCTGTGTCAGGGTCGATATGCACAGTCTATTCCCTCGGGTTGGGGTATCAAAACCTGGGAACAAACTTTTAAGATGAGAGGGGAGAGTTTTAATAGGAACCTGAGGGGTAACTTTTCACCCAGAGAGCTGTCAGCATATGAAACAAGATGCCAGAGGAAGAGGGGCCAGGCATGTTAACAGCATTTAAAAAGCACATTTCCAGGTGGATGGAGAGGAAAGATTTAATGTGATATGGGCCAAACACGGCAAATAGGCCTGGCTTGGATGGAAATCTGGGTTGGCAGAATGGGCAGTGTCTGTGCTGTGTGACTCTGGAGGACCATTCTTGTTGGGTTGGATGGCCTGCTCTTGCTCTCAGGTGACCTCATTGTGACTCTTGTGCCTTGCTGTCCACCGGAGCTGCCCCCTTCTCTATAACTCGATTTGTATCCCAATATTGTTTTACTTCTGTACCTCCTCAATGGAGTGGCGGAATGGCAGGCAAATAAAAACTTTCACTGTATCTCTGTATGGTGGACAACCGATTAGCAATTCTGACACTCCTAAATAGTCGTTTGGCCCTCTCATTAACGTGAGATTCAGCATGTCACCAAGAACTTTGACAAACTTCTAAAGATGCACTGTGGAGAGTATCCTGACTGTTTGTATCACAGCCTGGTGTGCAAACACCAAATCCCAGGAATGGAAAAACCTACAAAGCTGGTGGATATATCCCAGCCCATCACAGGAAAAGCCCTGCCCATCACAGGAAAAGCCCTGCCCACCATTGAGCACATCTACAAGGACTGCTGACACGAGGAGGCAGCATCTTTCATCAAGAACCTCCACCATCCAGGCCACGCTCTCCTCTTGCTACTACCAGTGAGTAGGAACCTTGGCTGTCACACCGTCAGGTTCAGGAACAGTTATTACCCTACAACCATCAGGCTCTTGAACCAGCGTGGATAACTTCACTCACCAGAACTCTAAACTGATTCTACAACCTGCAGGCTCACTTTCAATGACTCTTTACACTCATGTTCTCAATATTATTAATTTTATTTGCACTTTGGTTATTTGTCAGTTTTTTTTTGTATTTCTTTATTTCTCTGTGAATCTCAGGGTAGTGTATGGTGATATATATGTACTTTGATAATAAATAGGACTTTGACGTTTGATAAGGTCCCCTACTGTTTGAGGCAGCTCTCTGGGGTGTTTGAAAGTTGACTGAGTTCGCCCTGGGACTGGGACCCTTGCAATCAGTCATAGAGCACTAGAGCACAGAATCAGGCCCTTCAGCCCATCTAGCCCATGCTGCAATGTTCTACCTTGTCCTATTATTTTCGAGAAAACTTTGAAGTTTTCCAGCCTCTTGTCCAAAATCGGATTTCAAAGTTCAACATAAATTTATTATCATATGTCACCAGCTACTAACCTGAGATTTATTTGCTTGAGGGTATTTACAGTAGAACAAAGAAATACAATAGAATTAATGAAAAACTACACACAAACAAAAGCTGACAATTAATGTGGAAAAGAAAACAAACCGCAAATACAAAAATTAGTAATACTGAGATTAGGACAAGGGGCTGAAGTTCCCTTAAAGTGAAGCATGTGTGATCAGTATATTATCATGGACATACGTCATGAAGTTTGTTGTTTTGTGGCAGTGTGCAGTGCAATACTTAAAAAAATAATAAATTACAAAAAGAAATATAAAAAAGTAGTGTAAAAAGAGAACAAATCAGTGAGGTAGTGTCCATGGGTTCATGGGCTGTTCAGAAATCTGTTAGTGGGGGAGTAGAAGTTGTTCCTGAATTGTTCTGTGTGTGTCTTCAGGCTCCTGTAATCCCCCGATGGCAGCATTGAGAAGAGGGCATGTCCTGGATGGTGAGGGTCCTTAGTAATGGACCCTGTCGTCTTCAGGGTTCGCTTTTTGAAGACACCTTGGTGTCTGGGGAGGCCAGTGCCCGTGATGGAGCTGGCTGAGTTTACAACTTTCTGCAGCTTTTTCCAATCCTGTACATTGGCCTCTCCATGCCGGACAGTGATGCACCAGTCAGAATGTTCTCCACAATCCACGGTCCATCTATAGAAGTTTGCTAGTGTCTTTGGAGACATAACAAATCTTCTCAAATTCCTAGTGAGATGTGATGGCTACACTGGCCTCTTACCTCTTCACTAGCCTGTCACCTCCCTGGGTCCCCTCCTCCTTCTCTTTCTCCTGTGGTCCACTCTCCTCTCCTATCAGATTCCTTCTTCTCCAGCCCTTTACCTCAGGGAAAAAAAACCATAGAATAGAAAACCCACAGTACAATACAGGCCCTTCAGTCCACAATGCTGTGCCGAACATGTACTTACTTAGAAATTACATAAGGTTACCCATCGCCCGAATCGTCGACTGTACCTCTTCCTATAGATGCTGCCCGACTTGCTGTGTTCCACCAGCATTTTGTGTGTGTTGCCCTCTATTTTTCTAAGTTCCATGTACCTATCCAGGAGTCTCTTAAAAGACCCTATCGTATCTGCCTCCACCACCGTCGCCGGTAGCCCATTCCACGCACTCAACACTGTCTGTGTAAAAATCTTCCCCTGACTTCTCCTCAGCACCTGCTTCCAAGGACCTTAAAACTGTGCCCTCTCGTGCTAGCCATTTCAGCCCTGGGGAAAAAGCCTCTGACCATCCACACGATCAATGCCTCTCATCATCTTATACACCACCATCGGGTCACCTCTCATCCTCCGCCACTCCAAGGAGAAAGGGCCGAGTTCACTCAACCTATTCTGATAAGACATGTTCCCCAATCCAGGCAAATCCTTATAAATCTCCTCTGCACCCTTTCTATGGTTTCCACACCTCTTCCGCCTTTCTCCTCCCAGCTTCTTACTTCATTCCCTCTGCCCTGGCTTCACCTATCACCTTCCAGCTTGTTCCCTTCCTCTCCGGTCATCATCTTATTCCGGCATCTTCCCCCTTCCTTTCCGGTCCTGATGAAGGGTCTGGGCCTGAAATGTCGACTGTTTTTTCATATGCTGCCTGACCTGCTATGTTTTTCCAACATTTTGTGTGTGAAGCTAGTGTGACTGTGTGTGTCTCTCTCTCCTCTGGCAGGTAATTGTGTGGGGCAACTATGGCAGGATGGACCGCAAGTGCTTCATGGGGGTGGCCCAGGTCTTGCTGGAAGAGCTGGATCTCTCAAGCTCGGCCACCGGCTGGTACAAGCTCTTCCCGACCTGCTCCATGGTTGAGCCGCCGCTGGCCCCTCTGCTGCGCAACGCCTCTCAGCTCTCCCTGGAGAGTACCATCGGACCTTGCTGTGACCGATCCTAGCTGCGGCGGAGTCTTTCCCCCCCGCCTTTTGTTTTTCCTCGCCGAGCAAGCGGGCAGTCGGGGCTCCTCCCAGGCAGAGGGCGCGCCCTGCCGATCGGTGCATGCTTGACTTGGCCGACTTCCTCGGGGGCCTCTTTCGGCCAGAAGGATGACCCGGCGCCTGGTAATGGCCTCACGGAGGGGAGGAGGTCATTTATGACTCTGCGCCTGGCACCGTTCCCCCGTGAGGACCGGTCATAGTTGCATTCTTTCACTTGACGCTCGCCTCCGGTCATGGTACGTCTCTCTGCACCTCCAGTACCTCACCTCCTGCTCGATGTGCCAAGCGGACTCCATTGACCTTTCATTTGCAGCCCCCTTGCCAACGCCATCCGTAGAGCAAGGTCCTGTCATCTCTCTCAACAAGTGTATTTTTGATCATCCACTGTCACATAAAGGTGTCCACTACACGCGAATGCAAGTAATGTTCTGCATCTGCAGATTATTTTGTATTTATGTTCTGTCATCACCTGCCAGGTGACCTCCAAAGTCTAACAGTTAAATGTGAGCCCTGCCCACCAGGGGATACTAGAAACCTTGCTGTGTTACCTACTGGGGTGAAAGATAACTAGTTTTTTTGTTCTCAGTGATTTCTGAGAACTGGAAGACCAGCCTGTATTATTGGCATTTTGTCATTGTCGTTCCATTGGCTCTGTGCCCGATTTTAGTCACCTCCAGTTCATTCCATCGTATACACTCGACACTTTGCTAACATTAGAGTTTACAAAATTAAGTGAATAAAACGTAGTTTTCAGTGTTAGTTTAACCTATTTCACAACTTTAATGCACTGGTTTAAAAAAATGGCAAAGCAATTTTTTTGGCAATAATAGTCTTGTAAAAGGGGAAGCGTTGTGTCCACCCTGCGCCTTAGCAGAGAGTGGTCTCAGGGATGGCGATAGGTCTATTGGATTAAGTACAGAAGTTTATTGAAGGCGGAGAGTGGAAGGACAACAGTTGAGGGAGTTTGTACAATATTGAAGTAACACAAAGATGTGTTCTGAATATTTTAAAACAAGGAAGAGTTTGAAATTCTCCATTATTAAAGCAATTTGAAACTTTAAAGCATTCTCTGTGTATTAAGAGAGGATGCTGTATTTTATAGATTGTAGCATGCAAGGATAGTACAGTAGATTAAGGTGTTTGGGTAGAAAGTGTGTTCAGAACTGTGCCAACCATGTCCTTGTGTGCAAAGAATACGAGCAAGGACCAACATTGGTAGTTCAGGAAGGGAGGAAAGGCTTGAATCTAATTGGTGACAAAGTCTCATTAAAATCCCAATTTGTGTTCCAAATTAAATCTTGTTTTTGAATTTTTCAGACTTTGAACAAACGATGTATTCAATCTCACAATCTTCAAAGTTTATGTTCAAATTAGACTATTAAGAGTTTATATAGCTTATTTGCTGTAAATCTGGCTATAAAAATCAAATTTTTTTTGCTTTTTTGATCCTTTTCTAAGTATCCTGGCTTAAAATAAGCCTTTAAATAAAATAATTATTCATAATGCAATAAAAAGGAACCAAATTAATTATTACAGATGAATTTGTCAATGTCAGAATTAACTAAATCATTTAAAGGATAAATATTATCATAAAACTATTCCTTCTAAGCCAATATTACCATTTAAGGAACAGTTCTGTTTCACAGGAGCCTGATTTAAGTAGTTACAATGCCTGTTATTAATTAAGATTACCATATTGTTCTTAATGAATCCTCAAGATTATTCTAGTTAACAAGTATTCTTGCTCAGAAATACTTTGCAGCAACCCAGGGAAGGAAGCGGACAGATGTAATCGTTCAGAGAAGTACTGGAAGGTAAGACTGAGAGTTGTCCCACCTTCAGGGACGTAACCTTTAAATGGAGCAGGTTTTTTTTTGTACGTTGCTGTCACAATAGATATAAATAATAAGTTAGATTAACTTGGCGAAGATTTAGCCCCCTGCATGTTTGGGTGCGTGTTAGCATTGTATTGACTTTAAACAAAGCACATTTCTTAGAGTTCTGACACGTATAGGTGTTTCAAAGGCATATTGGTTGGTAGGTACCTAATATGCATTGTGTGTAGCAGGTTAGGAGAAGGTTCTATTCAGTCCCGTAGGAGTTTTCGTCTCAGTAAATGTTGAAAATATGAGAAATGTTATTTACAAAGTAGTTATTAATGTGGATTTAGTAAGAATAGAGTTTAAAAATTACCACACAACCACAGGCAGTGAGTTTATTATTGCTGAGAGAAGATTAAATTGTAAAATCTGACACTTTTCTTAGTTTTATTCCAGGTTAATAAGGTATGCTGGTTGTATAATATTAAAAATATTAGAATAATTTTGAACTTTCAACTTTTAATTTTAAATGTTTGAAGCTATTAGATTAGTACAGCGTGGAGAGTTTCCTAGAATGAGTTGATGTTGTACTGGGACACCATTTGTTTAATGGTATTAGCAGCAGTGTTGAATTATTCATGTAACCCAGGTCACTTTCCATGCCTACATCTACCCTTCCAAGCATTACAGGCACTAAACGGACAAATTACATGGTAGTTTTTTAGGATGTTGTACTCAGCGTGGTCAGTCCCTGCCTAGGTGCTCTGCTAGCATTGATCCATTGTTGATACATTTCTTTCATTGTTCTCCGAGACCAGTGGACAGACTGAAGGTCCAGGGTAATGGGTCTTCCAGGAACCCCCTCATTGCTCTTTTAGTCAACCAATCACAAATGGAATCATAGAGTCATACAGCATGAAAACACCCTTCAGCACAATTGGTCCATCCCAACCTAGATTCCCATCTAAGCCAGACCCACTTGCCCATGTTTGACCCAGATCCCTTGGAACCTGAGTGCCAAGCGTCATCTGGGTACAGTGCCAATGAGGAACATTGGCCAGGATAGAATCACTCACACCTTCTATTCTTTAATTGATAATCCACCTTAATGTTTCAAATGCTATGTTCCTGATCTAAAATCTAAAATCTAACCCCATCTTGAGCAACAGACACTAAATGTGGAGGGACTCAGCAGGTCAGACAGCATCTATGGAGGAGAGTGAACACTGGATGTTTCAGGCTGAGTGCTCCCATCTCCTTGTGTCCTATCCCTGTTATCCCATCTGTTTCTGAGAATTCCGATCTCCTTGTGTCCTATGTTATCCCATCTGGGACTGAGAATTCCGATCTCCTTGTGTCCTATGTAATCCCATCTGTTTCTGAGAATTCCGATCTCCTTGCGTCCTATGTAATCCCATCTGTTTCTGAGAATTCCGATCTCCTTGCGTCCTATGTTATCCCATCTGTTTCTGAGAATTCCGATCTCCTTGCGTCCTATGTTATCCCATCTGGGGCTGAGAATTCTGATCTCCTTGTGTCCTATCTCTATTATCCCATCTGGGACTACTGTACTTGTCTTTCCCTGTTTCTCCTTTCCCAAAGAGCACAAGTCCCTTTGTCAACTCCCCTGTGGGTTTTATTTTCTCTCTCATACATACACATTCTAAACTGGTGAAATTTGTGGTCACAGTATTCTAATGCAGTGTTTAACCTTTGAGTGTGGACCTCTAGGTCACAATTCCTGCCAGACTACTTAAAGTTTGTACTCCTTCCTCTCCTCCCTACCTTCTTCCCTCTTTACTTCCTGTCCTGGGTGAAGGATCTTGGCCTGAAAAGTCGACTGTTTATTCATTTGCACAGATGCTGCCTGACCTGCTGAGTTCCTCCAGCATTTTGCACGTTACTTAAAGCAATATTTGGAGGAATCACTCCTTGTCAGTGCTTTCTTCATCAGCGCCTCTTCCAGTCCACCCTTGCCCTGCATCTATTGTCACCCAATAATGTCATAGAGTCACACAGCATGGGAACAGGCTCTTTGGCCCATCTGATTCATGCCACCCAACATGTCAATTTAAGCCAGTCCCCTTTGCCCACATCCCTCTAAACCATTCCAATCCAAACACCTGTCATGTATTTTTCAAATATCGTTAATGTACCTGCCTCACTCACCTCCGCTGGCAGCTCGTTCCATATGCAGGCCACCCTCTGGGTCAGGCGCTCCCAACCTGCGGTTCACAGACCCCTCGGTTAATATGTGGCTCCATGGCATAAAAAAGATTCGAAATCCCTGCTTTAGATGGAAATGTTAACCATTGGGTTTTGTTAAACCTCCCTCCTCTCACTCTATTCTCTCTAGTTGTTGATTCTCCAACCATGGGATGAACGAGGCCATTAGGAGCACATTTGATGGGCCAAATGGCCTAATTCTGCCTCTGTCTTATTTGACCACTGAGTCCATTCTCACTCTAATGTTGCCCCTCCCGTTCTCCGCAGCTCTGTAACCATTTGCCCTTTACGTGCAACAGCAACAGGCTGATTTGTCCCTCAATCTTGATCCACTTTTGAACAAAATCCAGTCTTAGCTTTAACACCATTGCCTCTCTCTCCCAATATCCCCCCTGCCCCTGTCAAACCCCTGACCGTGCCCTCCCTCCTGCCACCGCCACCCTGGTCATCTGCTGCCCAGATCATGACTGCGAGTATCTCCTGCTGCCCATATCCCTTCAGTGTTTCCACCTCCACAGCTCTTAGCAGCTCAGAAATATGGCTTGCCTCTTTCAGAAATGAGCTGCTCCTTACTGAAACTCTGTCTCCATCGGGGGAAATGTCTATTCACCAACCACCTTGTCAACACCCCTCAGAACTTAATACATCGATACGATCGCGCACCCACTCCCAACTCCGATTCTTCACCTAAACTCCAATGTGTCTAACCTCAACTTGTTGATAGGGCAACCCTTCCATTCCAGGAATTAACCCACTGACTCTTCTCATCAGTGTCTCCAGTAAAGCCCTAACCCTAACCCGACCGACCTTAAATGTGGAGAACAAAAACTACTTTCTACTCTAGGAATGATCCAACCAACACCCTGTAACATTTCATCAGAACCTCCCTACACTTGTGGTTTTACACCATTCATTCATTATGTGCCATGTTGTATGATGTGGGCATCATTGTCTTTATGATTGTTCTTGGCAAATTTTTGTAGAGAAGTGGTTTGCTATTGCCTTCTTCTGGGTAGTATCTTTGCAAGACAGGTGACCCCAGCCATTACCAATACTCTTCAGAGATTGTTTGCCTGGTGTCAGTGCACCAGCTACTCATACGACCATTCACCACCTGCTCCCATGGCTTCATGTGACCCTGATTCAGGGGGTGGGGGTGGTGGGGGACGGTGCTAAGCAGATGAAATACCTTGTCCAAGGGTGACGTGCAGGGTAGCAGAGGGAAGGAGCACCTTACACCTCCTTTGTTAGAGATGCATCTCCACCTTTTGCAATAAAAGTCAATCAATCTCCCTCAGAAGATGGTTGTTGTAAGGTATGACCAATATTTGCTTCGTAGGTCAGAGGGGGGTGACACAGGTCATGTATCAACTTCAGGCTGGTTGGTGTCTCTTCACAGTCACGTCTTACTGTTGGAAATTTGGTCTAGGATAGCTTAAATATGTTTTATGTTATTGCCAGTGGGGTGGGGAGTGTTTGGTGATTTGAGGCAAGGAATTTGCCTCTGATTGCTGAGGTAGACACAAACTCAGCAAGTCAAGTCAGGCAGCATCTGTGAAGAAAGGATGAGAGGTAATGTTTCTGCCCTATGCCTTTCTCTCTGATTTCCTCCATCTGGTCTTCAATGAATTATTTGCCACACTCAAAACCTCAAAGGGCAGTCATTGGCATCTTATACCTGGTACACCAATGCCAGGATAAGCATTGAAAACTGCTTTCACTTTGAACACAACCAAAGTTAGAAGCATTAAATATTAGATGGAACTTAACAGCCTAAAACCAGCCATTCAAGCACTCTGCTCAGTGCAGGTGGTGTCCCACAATCACCTTCTTCCACAGCCCTCTGTCTTCTCATCATCTTTACCTCGATACCTCCATTTTACTCTCTCTACCTCAATCCCAACTCGGTCTCCCCTAGTCCTGAAACAACTCGGTCTCCCCTCGTCCCCCCCCCCGTCTCTCCCCGTCCCCACCCCCTCTCCGTCCTCTGTCTCCCCTGTCCCCACCGCCTCTCCGTCCTCTGTCTCCCCCGTCCCCACCCCCTCTCCATCCTCTGTCTCCCCCGTCCCCACCCCCTCCATCTCTCCTCGTTCCCACCCCCCTCTCCCCATCCCCACTTCCCCTCTCCCCATCCCCACTTCCCCTCTCCATCTCTCCTCATTCCCATCCCTCTCTGTTTTCCCTCCGTCCCCACCCCATCTTCCCTCATCCCCTCCTCCTTCTCCTATTTACCTCAAAATTTTCATTCACTCATCTCTACCTCAATCTCCCCTCTTCTCCAAACCTTTCATAGAAACATAGAAAACCTACAGCACAATACAGGCCTTTTGGCCCACAAAGCTGTGTCGACCGTGTCCTTACCTTGGAACTACCTAGGCTGACCCATAGCCCTCTATTTTTCTGAGCTCCATGTACCTATCCAGGAGTCTCTTAAAAAACCGTATTGTTTCCACCCCCACCACCGTTGCCGGCAGCCCATTCCACGCACTCACCACTCTCTGAGTAAAAAAGAACTTACCCCTGACATCTCCTCTGTACCTACTTCCAAGCACCTTAAACCTGTGCCCTCTGGTGTTAGCCATTTCGGCCCTGGGAAAAAGCCTCTGACTATCCACACAATCAATGCCCCTCATCATCTTCTACACCTCTCAGGTCACCTCTCATCGTCCTCGTGCCTTTATCCAGCTTCCCCCTACAAGCCACTTGCCTCACCTATCCTTGATGGCAATGAGTTCCAAATGCTGCCCTCGGTTCATCCACTCACCCACACAGTCTGCGTTTACTGGCTCGGTAATAACAAAAAATCAAGGTTGCGAAGTGGTTTTCAATGTATGAGCAATGAAGTTAATTAATAAAATTTTTGAATGAGCTTGCTGGCACTCAGGGTTGTGGGAATGTTTCTCAGCAGACTGAGCTGGATTGATGGCAGAGATTAACTCTCCAGCATGTGTGATAACAGTGGGCTTGGGTGGTGGTGTGGGGGGCGGGGGGGAGTTGCAGAGATTCTTTGTGTCTCCCTGCACGTAATAACCAGGTCTTTAGAGCAAAGAAACAGGAACGGTCCTGGGGATTGGGAGTGAAAGCAGAGTTGATGTGGGAATCAGAATCAGATTTATTAACACTGACTTATTTGCGGAAGCAAGAAAATAAAAATTACCATAAATTACTAAATAAATAGTGCAATAAAAAGAAATAATGCTAAAAAATACTGTACATTACAAAATAAGCAGAAGAATAATGAAGAGGTTGTGTGTGGAAATCTGATGGTAGAGGGGAAGAAGCTGTTCCTGAATCATTGAATGTGGGTCTTCAGGCTCCTGTACCTCCTCCCCATTGGTAACAGAGAGACACCAAGTTCAGAGATCACAGTAAATTTGTTATCGGTGTGCCTGTGTCACTATGTACTCCCTTGGGATTCCTATAGGAGGGAAAACGGGTTTGTAGGGTCAGTTACTCAATCCCTGATTGCTCACACTATCAGCTTGTACATCTCTGGGCTGGTCATCTGCTGAAGAAACAGGAAAGTCTTGTTTCTTCAACTCCACCCCCCCCCCTATCCTGGGTAAAACTGAATCCTAAATCATCACTGTTTAGTGAATAATATTTTCAGCTCAGCCTTATAATAGTTTACACCTCTTGTCCTAATCACTAAAACCAGCTTTTGACCTTCAGGCATAGAAGCAGAATTAGGCCATTCAGCCCATCGAGTCTGCTCCACCATTCCATCATGGCTGAATTATTATCCCTCTTAACCCCATTGCCCTGCCTCCTCCCTGTAACCTTTGACACCCTAACTAATCAAGAACTTATTACCCTCCACTTTAAATATACTCAGTGACTTGGCTTCCGCAGTTGTCCATGGCAATGAATTCCACAGATTCACCACCCTCTGGCTAAGGAAATTCCTCCTCATCTCTGTTCCAAAGGGACGTCTAGACTCACCCACTATAGGAAACATCTCCTCCACATCCACTCTATCTAGCCCTTTCAATATTTGATAGGTTTCAGTAAGGTCCTCCCTCATTTTCCTAAACTCCAGTGATTATAGGTCCAGAGCTATCACACTGCTTCTTGTACATTAATCCCTTCATTCCTGGGATCATTCTTATGTAAGGTCTTTGTTGTTACAAGTTAACCCTGCTCTTACGCAGGATCATATTGCAGTATTGACACTTGGCTGCACCAATGAAAGATCACTGTAATAAAACAGACCATAGACCAGACACTCAGCAGATATTTTATTCGGTACATCCAGTATGTTTATTGTCTTCTGCTGCTGTAGCCCATCCATTTCAAGGTTCACTGCATTGTGTGTTCAGAGATGCTCTTCTGCACACCACTGTTGTAAGGCGTGGTTACTTGAGTTACTGTCACCTTCCTGTCAGCTTGAACCAGTCTGGCCATTCTCCTCTGACCTCTCTCATTAACAAGGTGTTTTCACCCTCAGAACTCCCACTCATTGGATTTTTTTTTGGTTTTGTTTTGCACCATTCTCCGTAAACTACACATCAGAGTGAGATCAGCAGTTTCTGAGATACTTAAACCCTCCCGTCTGGCACCAACAATCATTCCACTGTCAAAGTCACTTGAATCATATTTCCTCCCTATTCTGATGTTTGGTCTGAACAACAACTGAATCTCTTGACCATGTCTGCATGCTTTATGCACTGAGTTGCTGCCACATGATTGGCTGATTAGATACTTGCCTTAATGAGTAGATATACAGGTGTACCTAATAAAGAGGTTACTGAGTGTAGAACTTGTATTGACCTTTCAACCTACCCTAAGACCAATCTGACTCTTCCCTCTCACACGGTGCTCTGTTTGAGGGGCTTTCCGTTTCTCAGTGAGGTTTCTAACACGGCGTGAGTAATTGTCTGACCAGATGGGATGCACGGGAATTGGCGGAAGCGAGGGAAATATCGGCGGGCTGCAGGACCATGGCAGTGGGACGCGGGAGTGGTGTACGGTCGCTAACGGAGCTCTCGGGCACTGGTGGGTATCACAGCAGGACGTCGGGGAACACGGCGGCGGGATGCATCAAAAATGGCAACGGTGCATGGATAAACACGAGACGAGGAATCTGTTGGCGGGATGCATGAAGAGCGGAGCGGTGCATGGATTTGGCAGTTTTGCATGTGGGGATAGTGGCGGGCTGCGTGGCCAGCGCCGAGCCGCTTCAGTGCGCATCAGCACGGGGCCCAAGCGGGCCGGCACAGGCGCGGCTCTAACGTGGCCGCTGCTGGGTCTTTGGAAGAAGCCGTCGGTGATGGTTTTATCGAGCCGGGTGCGTGGCAAGTAGCAGCGCATCGGTTCCCATGGAAACGGCCATTCAGTCACGTGACACGCATAAGCCGACTGCCCTGCAGTAACTAATTTAACTTCCTTGTATTTGGTAAGACTTTTCTGGGGTCCCTTGTACAAGGATCTTTTACTGATGACCACATGGACTCGGGTTTGGCCAGTCCATGTGGATTGTACCCAAACTCTGCGGACAGTGACCTTGTCTGTCTGCCTCTGTTGCTAGCGCTTTGCCTGCGGGGAGCCTCACTGAAAACGGAAGGCTGCGTTATCGCGGCCGCCCAACACAAATGGAGCTTGCTTATACATCCCCACCTGACTCTAAACTTCCAGTTAAGCACGAGGAAATGAAATGGTAGCACAGGAAAAATTGAATTTAAAAAATTGGGCCGTAAACATTAAAAATAAATGAATATTGTGCTGGAAGTTCTCAGATCGCATCTTTAGAGAGTGAACTAAAGTAAAGTGAAGAGTTTGTGACCCGAGGACTACTTTTTCTTCCCTCAGAAGCGAACTGACTCGATGGATATTTCCATTTTCTGTTTTTATTGTTATTGCATTAGGTTATCGAGTCTGAATCAATGCTATAATATAGAAATCTAAAGCACATTACAGGCCCTTCAGCCCACAATTTGGTGCCGGCCACGCAACCCACTCTAGAAACTGCTTAGAATTTCCCTAGCCCTTAGCCCTCTATTTTTCTAAATTCCATGAGGCTATGTAAGAGTCTCTTAAAAGACCCTGTTGTATCCGTCTCTACCATCGTCGCCGGCGGTGCATTCCACTGCCATGATCTGGAGACATCAGTTATAGA
Organism: Mobula hypostoma; assembly: GCF_963921235.1. Lineage (NCBI taxonomy): Eukaryota > Metazoa > Chordata > Chondrichthyes > Myliobatiformes > Myliobatidae > Mobula > Mobula hypostoma. The sequence continues at coordinate 165,686,987 of NC_086098.1, read as the reverse complement.
ACATAAAGTGAAGTAAATAATCAGATCAACCTTGTTCGCCACATTCATTTCAAAAATTTTTAAGGTCATTCCCAGTACACAAGTGGAAGAAGAACGAAATAATCATTACTGTAGATGAGATGCAGCACAAAAATAAAGAACACAATAACAATAAAATAAGATAGCTTTTATTCATATACTAATCCATAAAATGACACGAGGCTGTGCATAAGGTGCCTAACGTGAAATAATAAAGTAGTGGGGAAGTTGGTGGGTGGTGGTGTTAGGGAAAGGAACTATTTTAGAAATTTGTGTGTTGGCAGGACATGCAGCAAAAATTCAACAATTATAAGGAAGAATTATATGAAAAATAAAATCAGGTTGAAGTGCAGATATGAAATAAGATGCATAAATATTAAAAATCCAAACAGCATTATAAAAAGTGGTTTCACATATCAGGGGTGATAGATGGGGGTTAACTAGAATGGTTGATCAGGTTAACTGCCTGGGGGAAGAAACTTTGAAGATGACAGAAGCTTTTCAGGTTTATCATTACCAACTTTTATGATGTCATGTTTGTTGTTTTGTGACAGCAGTGCAGGGCAAAGAGAGGGAATTACTGTAAATTACAAAGTCATTAGATAGAGCAAATACAAAGGAGTAGTGAGATGGTGTTCATGGATCGTTCAGAAATCTGATAACTGAGAGGGAGAAGCTGTCCCTCAATCACTGAGGGTGGGGCTTCCTGTACCTCCTGCCTGGTATAAGTAATGAGAGTGGAACATGCTCTGGGTGCTGGGGGATGCTAACTTCTTGAAGCAGCAAATACAAGAATCGAAGTAGAGTGTTAAAAGTACAGGCAGCCTCAGGAGCAATAACCACAAAGATACTAGATTTCTGCATTAAAATGTCCAATTCGCTAACGCCCCTCATTTTGTCTCCATACCCAGCCTGATCTATATGTAACTGCACAGCTACTGCAGAGAAGTTGGCTCTGGCCTGTCCCTCAGTAAGTGAGGGGGAAAGTAGCATCAAAGTTCAAAGCATATTTATGATCAAAGTACTTTATGTCAGCGTGTACAACCAGTAGATTCATTTTCTTGCGGGCATACTCAGTAAGTACAAGAAACTTGGTAGACCACACACAAGATGGACAAATGACCAATGTGCAAATGCATAAAGAAAGAAAAATAAATAATAATAAATAATAAATATCAAGAACATGAGATGAAGCTATCTAAGAGTCTCTTAAATGCCGCTAATATATCTGCCTCTACCACCTCCCCGGCAGGGTATTTTGCACACGCACTACTCTGTACAAAAAAAACTCATACCACTGACATTTCCTCTATACTTTCCTCCAATCACCTTAAAAATATGCCCCTTTCATTAGCCATTCCTACCCTGGGGAAAACTCTCTGGCTGTCCTCTCGATCTATGCCTCTTATCATCTTGTATAGCTCTATTGTCACTTCCCATTCTCCTTCACTCCAAGAGAAAATCCCTAGCTCGCTCAACCTGTCCTCATAAGACACACTCTCTAATCCAGCCAGCATCCTGGTAAATCTCTGCATTCTCTCTAAAGCTGCCACATCCTTCTTACAATGAGGTGACCAGAATTGAACACAGTGCTCCCAAGTGTAGGAGGAAGGTGTGTAAAAGATAACAAAGGATTTGGGGATGGGTGTGAGGGGGCTGCTGGTAGCAGAAACATTGATGTGGGTACAATGTCCTGTCCCAATGCTTAAATCTGGAGTCAACACAGTGCAAAGTAGAGACACTGCAACAGACTCTGCTAGGACATAGAACATTACAGCACAGTACAGTACAGGCCCTTCAGCCCACAAAGTTGTGCCAGCATTTTAACCCACTCCATGATCAATCTAACCCTTCCCTCCCCATAGACCTCCATTTTTTTTTACCATCTATGTGTCTATCAGCTTCTTAAATGGTGCAAGTGTATCTGCCTCGACCACCAGCCCTTGCAGGGTGTTCCACACACCTAGCACACTCTGTGTAATAAAAAGAAAAAAAAAACACCTTGGGTCTAACATGCCCACTATACATTCCTCCAATCACCTTAAAATGATGCCCCCTCCTATAACCCAGCTCTGCCCTGTGCATAGTTATTGCACAGCTGATCATCAAATGCACTTTGCTAGGATGGATGAATTATTGGGAACCCTTCAGAACCGGGAGTGACTGCCAATATCCGAACAATGTAATCTCCCATTGACAGTGAAACAGCTTCTAATGTGCATTACCTGATTGCAGAGCCAGTCCAACAGTGCAGTGAGTGAAGCCGTGACTAAGGTCTCCTCTTTAATCAAAGGAACTAGTACCAGGCTGCTGCTGTAAAGGGGGGAGGGGATCTCCATGGCAGTTCGAGGCTGAATTCATCCACATTAAATTTGTTTTAGGTATTGAGGGATTCCTGGATAACAGTGAGTGCCAGAAAAAGAGCTGAGGTAGAAGGTTATCAGACACAAAATGCCAGAGGAACTCAGCAGGTCAGGCAGTTTGGGCCGAGATCCTTCTCCAGGAAACAACAAGGTTCCTGACGAAGGGTCTTGGCCCAAAATGTTGATTATCTATTCATTTCCACAGATGCTGCCTGCCCTGCTGAGTTCCTCCAGCACTTGGTTTGTGTTGCTTTGGATTTCCAGTATTTACAGAATCTCTTGTGTAAAAGATTATCAGATTCAGATTCTGATTCATCAACATATCAAAGTCAAAAGTAATTTTTTTTAAATCAAAGTATGTGTACATTTGGAGGCCATTTTATTTAGGTAGAGGAGTGGAAGCCAGTGTGGTCTTCTGCTGATGTAGTCCATCCACCTCAAGGTTCAATATGTGTGTTCAGAGATGGTCTTCTGCACACCGTTGTGGTAACGTGTAGTTATCTGAATTACCATAGCCTTTTGGCAGCTTGAACCAGTCTAGGAATTCTCTGATCTCTCTCTTTACAAGGCGTTTCCCCCCACAGAACTGCCACCTTGGATGTTTTTTTTTTGTTTTCCACACCATTCTCTGTAAACTCTAGAGACTGTTGTGCATGAAAATCCCAGGAGATCAGCAGTTTCTGAGATACTCAGACCACCCCATCTGGCATCAACAATCAAAGTAGATCACATTTTTTCCACATTCTGATGTTTGGTCTGAGCAACAATTGAACCTCTTGACCATGGCTGCATGCTTTTATGTATCGAGTTGCTGCCACATGATTGGCTGATTAGATATTTGCCTTAACGAGGCAGGTGTAGAAGTGTACCAACTGAAGTGGACACAGAGTGTTGTAAAGAACTGCTGTTATAAGGGGAGCTCCATAGTGGCTGAGTTTATCTGAGTCGGGGTGAGGGATTTTGATTTAGGTATTGAGGAATTCCAGGATAGGAGTTAGTGAGGGAAACAGTTTTGAGGTAAAAGAATATTAAATTTGTTTATTTTTCAAAATAAAAGTAAATTTATTGGCAAAGTACATATACATCACCATATTCGATGCTGAACTTCTACTTTTCAGGACTCTCAGCCCAAAACATCGACTGTTTACTCTTTTCCACAGATGCTGCCCTCCAGTGTTTTGTATATGTTGCTTTGGATTTCCAGCATCTGCAGATTTTCTCATATTTGTGATTTTTTTATTGACGAGTTCAGTTTTGTAACTTATTGTCATGTCAATGCCTGCATCAGCCTCCACATTGCCCTGTGACCAATACGGAAGATACCAGGCACTGGGAAATCTTCATGGCAAAACTCTGGGTTTAATGCCTGTGCCCAGTGGGTAGGAACGATCAGTCCCGTGGGTGTGCACTAGTGGTCCAGAGATTTACAGTCACTCAACATCACTCCTGGTTTCCCATTTGAGATGAAACAATGGACGGTAATAACTCCATTTAATGTCATTGTTTAAAGCGGTCAGGAAGCTTCTGTTTAACGATAAATACTTTGGTGTGAAGGGTTTATTTAGTTCAGGAGTTTGGTGCCTCAAGGCATTTTTCAGTTCTTTGTAAAACTGGAAAACAATGTGTTTACCCAGTATGAATATTTTACAAAATAAACTGAATGATTAAACTTTGCCAAAGTTCTTGAGTCATTTGGGGTTGTATGACACTTGCTTAATCACTGTTTGTAAAATTAATCCAGGCAGATGCTCCAGTGTTATAGTCAGGGAGGGCCCTACTGAGGGAGAATCACACTGAGAGATAACGAGGGAAGGTCATACTGAGGGAGAGTCACACTGTGGGAGGGGTGGTACTGAGGGAGGGTCACACTGGGAAAGGTTCTGAGAGAGGGTCACACTGTGGGAGGGGTGGTACCAAGGGAGGGTCACACTGGGAAAGGTTCTGAGAGAGGGTCACACTGTGGGAGGGGTGGTACCGAGGGAGGGTCACACTGGGAGGGGTGGTACCGAGGGAGGGTCACACTGTGGGAGGGGCGGTACCGAGGGAGGGTCACACTGTGGGAGGGGTGGTACCAAGGGAGGGTCACACTGGGAAAGGTTCTGAGAGAGGGTCACACTGTGGGAGGGGTGGTACCGAGGGAGGGTCACACTGGGAGGGGTGGTACCGAGGGAGGGTCACACTGTGGGAGGGGCGGTACCGAGGGAGGGTCACAATGTGGGAGGGGTGGTACCGAGGGAGGGTCACACTGTGGGAGGGGGGGTACCGAGGGAGGGTCACACTGTGGGAGGGGTGGTAATGACGGAGGATCACACTGTGAGAGGGGTGGTAATGAGGGAGTGTCATACTGTGGGAGGGGCAGGACTGACGGAAAGTCACATTGTGGGAGGGGTGGTACTGAAGGTCACACCGTGTGAGGGGCATAACTGAGGGAGCACCACAGTGTTGGGAGACAACATGATAGGAACGTGCCGTAAGATCCATGGGGAAGGTGCTGACAATTAATTTACAGTGGAATGTGTCATTTGTGTCAAATCAGTTTAGCAGCCGTTTTGCTGGGGGCAGCCCACAAGTGTTACCATGCTTCCAGTGCCAATGTAGTATGCCCACAACTCACTAACCCTAAACCATATGTCTCTATTGAAAGTATTTTCAAATTTGTTCTTTGCTCTTCTCCGGTTCAGCAGCAAGAAGTGTCCAGAAACAAAAGCCACTGTCTATAAGAGGTTATAAGAAATTACTTTATTAGAGTTATATAAAGAATATACTGTATAGAAAGTTATATATTTAAAGCCCAGCAGAGATTGTCCTTTGTAGGTCAGCTTAGGAAAGTCAACTTCCCTCTCCCTCTCCCTCCCCCTGCTCCTCCACCTCTCCCTCTACCTCCCTCTCCCACTCACTCTTTCTTTCTCTTTGTCTCTTACTGCCTCTCTCTATACTCTGTCTTTCTTTTCTTTCTGTCTCTTTCTGCCTCCTTTGCGCTCGCTGTTTCGCCTCTCTCTCTCTCCCTGTCTCCCGCTCCCTATTGGTGATTGTTGTATTTATAATCAGCTGTTCAGGTTTTCCCCACATCCAAACATTTCTTGTAAAACAAGCATCATCGCAATCGTGGAGACATAATGGATTGCAGATTGAAGCTGCAATCTGCAGCAACACTCAGTGTGCTGGCAGAACAACGCTACAGGTTGAACATCAGTGGGAGGAAAGGAAGTGTCAATGTTTCAAATTGAAATGCTTGTATCAGGACTGAGAATGGAGGGGGCAGAGGGTGGCTGTAAAGAGGAGAGAGGCAGTGGTGAGACAAGAGGCCAAGATGATTGGAAGATGCAGCAGGTCAAGGGAGGTAAGGTAGAAGTAGATGATGGCTCAAAGTTCAAAGTCAAATTTATCAGAGTACATACACGTCACCACATACAACCCTGAGATTTTTTTTCCTGCGGGCATACTTGACAAATCTATAGATCAGTAACTGCAAACAGAATCTATGAACAATAAACTGTGCAAATGCAAACATAAATAAATAGCAATAAATAATGAGTATGGAAGAGTCCTTAACTGAGACCATTAGTTGTGGGAGCACCAGAGATAAAGTGAGTTTGGTTCAAGAGGCTGCAGGTTGAAGTGTAGTAACTGTTCTTGATCCTGGATGGAGGCAGAGTAGGAGAGGTAGATGGAGCAAGTTGGGGGGAGGGAGAGAAAGCCTGAAATGTCAACTATTTATTCCTTTTCTGCCTGATGTGGTGAGTTCCTCTAGTTCATGTCACTGTTAATAAAATTATTGGGTTGTGATGAACCTTTGCTGATGTTTATCACTAATTATCCCAAAGAGAGTTACAACAATATCCCTGGAATAGGTTAACGGTGATGCCTTCTCCTAGATTCACTACTATTGTTCATAAAACCACATGACATGTGAGCAGAATCAGGCCATTCAGCCCATCAGGTTTCCTGTGCTATCCCATCATGGCAGATTTATTATCCCTTCCAACCTATTCTTCTGCATTCTCCCTGTAACCTTTGACGCCCTTACTAATCATGAACCTATCAACCTCTGCTTTAAATATACCCAATGACTTAGCCTACTCAGCTCCCTGTGGCAATGAATTCCACAGAATCACCACCATCTGGCATCTGGCTAAAGAAATTTCTCCACATCTCTGTTCAAAATAGACGTCCCACTGTCCCAAGGCTGTGTTCTCTAGTCCTAGACGCCCTCACTATAGGAAACATCCTCTTCACATCCCCTCTATATTTCAATATTTCAATACAAATTTCAGTATTCAATAGATTTCAATGAGATCCCCCCTCATCCTTCTAAACTCCAGTGTGTACAGTCACAGAGTCATCAAATGCTCCTCATATGTGAACCCATTTCACTCCAGCAACCATTTTTGTGAATCTCCTCTGGACTGTCCCCAATGCCAGCACATTTTTTTTAGATAAGGGCCCCAAAGTTGCTCACAGTGTGGTCTGACCAATACCTCATAAAGCCTTAGCATTATGTTCCTGGCCTGTCCATGAGCAGTGCTGGGAACCAGGCGTTGTACCAACAAGAGATTTGGAAGCAACACGAAGCTCATTTCAGAACGAGAAAGAAAGATGTAAAATAAGTGCATGAAATCCAGGATCAGCTCAATGAGATCAAAGAGCGACCTTAGACACAGAGCCCAGTCTCAGTTATCACACTGATATAGAGCTGTAGGAAATTCAGAACAGCACACGCAAAAAGCTGGAAGAACTCAGCCAGTCAGGCATCATCTACGGAGAGGAATAAACAGTCAACATTTGGCTTGAGACCTACGATTCCTGATGAAGTGTCTCAACTAGAAATGTTGACCATTTATTCCTCTTCATAGATGCTGCCTGACCTGCTGAGTTTTTCCAGCATTTTGTGTGTGTTGTTCTGGTTCATTTCACTCACAGGTAATGCCCTCCCCACCATTGGGCACGTCTGCATGGAGCGCAGTCACAAGAAAGCAGCATCCTTCATCAGGGACCCCCACCACATAGGCCATGCTCTCCTCCTGCTACTGCCATCTAGAAGGAGCTACAGGAACCTCAGGGCTCACACCACCAGGTTCGGGAGCAGTTATTACCTCTCAAGCATCAGGCTCTTGAACCAGCGGAGATAACTTCACTCCATTTCAGTCACCCCATCACTGAACTGTTCCCACAGCCTATGGACTCACTATCAAGGACTCTTCGTCTCATGTTCTGAATACTTACTGTGTACTTATTTATTGCTATATCTTCCTTTTGTATTAGTACAGTTTGTTGCCTTTTGAACACTGACTGTTTATCTGTCCTGCTGGGTGTGGTCTTACATTGATTACATTGGGTTTCTTGGATTTAGACCATAAGACCATAGACATAGGAGGATAATTAGGTCATTCGGCCCATCAAGTCTGCTCTGTCATTCAATCATGGCTGATCCTTTTATCCCCTCCTCAGCCCTCTCTGGCCTTCTTCCTGTAATCTTTGATGGCATGTCCAATCAAGAACCTATCAAGTTCTGCCTTATATATACCCAATGACCTGACCTCCACAGTGGCCTGTGGTAATAAATTATGCAAATTCACCATCTTTGGCTAAAGAAATTTCTCCGCATCTCTATTTTCAATGGATGCCCCTCTATCCTGAGGCTGTGCCCTCTTGTCCTAGACTCCCCCACCATGGGAAACATCCTTTCCATATCTACTCTGCCTAGACCTTTCAACATTCAAAAGGTTTCAATGAGATACCCCCTCATTATTCTAAATTCCAGCGAGTACAGACCCAGAGCCATCAAACGTTCCTCATATGTTAACCCTTTCATTCCTGGAACCAACCTTGTGAACCTCCTCTGAACCATCTCAAATGCCAGTACATCTTTTCTTAGATGAGAAGCCCAAAGCTGTTCACAATACTCAAGATGAGGCCTCACCAGTGCCTTTTAACGCCTCAGCATCACATCCTTGCTCTTGTATTCTAGACCTCTTGAAATGAATGCTAACATTGCTTTGCCTTCCTCACCACTGACTCAACCTGCAAGTTAACCTTTCGGGTTTTCCGCACAAGGACTCCCAAGTCCCTTTACATCTCAGATTTTTGAATTTTCTCTCTGTTTAGAAAATAGTCTGCACATTTATTTCTACTGACAATGTGCATGACCATGCATTTCCAACATTGTATTTCATTTGCCACTCTCTTGTCCATTCTCCTAATCTGTCTGAGACCTTCTGCAGCCTACCTGATTCCTCAACACTACCTGCCCCACCAATCTTCATATCATCTGTAAACTTGGCAACAAAGCCATCTATTCCATCACCAAAATCATTGACATACAGCACAGAAAGAAGTGGTCCCAACACCAATCCCTGTGGAACACCACTAGTCACTGGCAGCCAACCAGAAAAGGATCTTTTTATTCCCACTCGCTGCCTCCTACCAATCAGCCAATGGTCTAACCATGTCAGTAACTTTCCTGTAATACCACAGGCTCTTAACTTGGTAAGCAGCCTCATCTGTGGCACCTTGTCAAAGGCCTTCTGAAAGTCCAAATATACAACATCCACCGCATCCCCTTTATCTAATCTGCATGTAATCTCCTCAAAAAATTCCAACAGCTTCGTCAGACAAGATTTTTCCTTAAGGAAACCATGCTGGCTATTTTCTACTGTGCCACCAAGTACTCCATAACCTCATCCTTAACAATTGACTCTAACATCTTCCCAACCACTGAGGTCGGGCTAACTGATCTATAACTTCCTTTCTGCTGCCTTCCTCCTTTCTTAAAGGGTGGAGTGACATGGCAATTTTCCAGTCCTCTGCCACCATTCCAGAGTCCAATGATTTTTGAATGATCATTTGTAATGCCTCCACAATCTCTACGACTACCTCCTTCAGAACCCTCGGGTGTAGTTCATCTGGTCCAGGTGACTTGTATACCCTTGGGTCTTTTGGCTTTTTGAGCATCTTCTCCCTTATAATACTGCACTCACTTCTCTTCCCTCACACCCTTCAATGTCTGGCACACTGCTAGTGTCTTCCACAGTGAAGACTGAAGCAAAATCTTTCACATTTTATCTTTTCCCTCCTAATGATTCTTTTAATTGCGTTCTATAAGCTTTTAAAAGCTTCCCAATCCTCTATCTTCCTGCTAATTTTTGCTTTGTTGCTTGCCTTTTCTTTTGCTTTTACATTAGCTTTGACTTCCCTTGTCAGCCACAGTTGTACTAGTTTGCCACTTAAGTATTTCTTTGTTTCTGGAGTACATCTATCCTGCATCTTCCTCATGTTTCCTAGAAACTCACACCATCGCTGCTCTGCCGACGTCCCTGCCAGCAGCTCCTTCCAATTTACTTTGGCCAATTCCTTTCTCATAGCACTGTAATTTTCTTTACTCCAGTGAAATACTGCTACCTCAGACTTTATTTTCTCCCTATCAAATTTCAAGTTGAACTCAATCATATTGTGATCACTGCCTCCTAAGGGATCTTTTACCTTAAGTTCTCTAATCACCTCCAGTTCATTATATAACACCCAAACCAGTATAGTTGATCCCCTAGTAGGCTCAACCACAAACTGCTCTAAAAAAGCTATCTCATAGGCATTCAACAAACGCATTCTCTTGGAATCCATTTCCAACTTGATTTTCCCAATCGACCTGCATGTTGATTTCCCCCTGACTATGATAACATTGCCCTTTTGACTCACCTTTTCTATCTCCTGTTGTAACCTATGGTCCACCTCCCAGCCACTGTCAGGAGACCTGTATATAACTGCCATTTGGGTCCTTTTACCCTTGCAGTTTTTTAACTCAACCCACAAGGATTCAATGTCTTCCGATTCTATGTCACATCTTTCTACTGATTTGATGCCATTCTTTAGCAGCAGAGCCACACCACCCCCTCTGCCTACCTTCGTATCCCTCCGATACAACGTGTAACCTTGGACATTCAGCTCCCAACTACAACCATCCTTCAGCCACCATTCAGGGATGGCCACAACATCAAACCTGACCTTCTGTAATTGTGCAACAAGATCATCCACCTTATTTCTTATACTTTGTGCATTGAGATATCACACTTTGAGTGTTGTATTTGCTACCCTTTTTGTTTCTGCATCCCTAATGCATTGATACTCACCCTGCTGGCTGCAATTTTGTCCTACCATCTGCCTGTCCTTCCTGACTGTCTGACTGCACGCCATCTTTGCTTTTTTACCATGCATGGTATCCTGAGTTCCTTCACTCTGTTTCCCATCCCCCTGCCAAATTAGTTTACACCCTCCCCAACAGCTCTAACAAACCTGCCCATGAGAATATTGGTCCCCCCCCCCAACTCAGGTTCAGGTACAACCTGTCCCTTTTGTACAGATCATAGAGAAGAGATCCCAATGATCCAAGAACCTGAAGACCTGCCCCCTGCACCAAATCATCCTGTTTCTATCTTCACTGGCACGTGGCACAGACAACAATCCAGAAATTACTACCCTGGAGGTCCTGTTCCCCAGCTTTCTACCTAGCTCTCTAAATTCTCTCTTTAGGATCACTTTGCTTTTCCTTTCTGTATCATTAGTACCAATATGTACCAAGACATCTGATTGCTCTCCCTCCCTCTTTGAAAATGCTCTGGACATGATTTGAGACAACCCTGACCCTGGGACCTGGGAGGCAACATATCATCTGGGTGTCCCCTTCACGTCCACAGAGTCTCCTGTCTGTTCCCCTCACTATTGAGTCCCCTGTCACTACCGCTCCGCTCTTCTCCCTCTTTACTTTCTGCACCATGGATCCATGCTCAGTGCCAGTACCCCAGTCTCCATGTCATTGCCCTGGGAGGACATCTCCCACAACAGTATGCAAAACGGTAAACATATTTTTGAGGAGAATGGCCACGGGGTGCTCTGTGCTAACTGCCTATTCACATTTCCACATCTCCTGACAGTCACCCAGCTACTTGCCTTTGCAACTTCGGGGTGACTACTTCCCTGTAACTCTGATTGATTATCTCCTCACTTTCCCGTACAAGCTGAAGGTCATCCAGCTGCTGCTCCAGATCCCTAATACGGTCTTCAAGGAGCAGCAGCCAGATGTACTTCATGCAAATTTAGTTCCCTGGGAGACTCTGGGTTTCCCAGGACTCCAGCATTCGGCATGAAGAACACACAACAGCCAGCTACTGCATCAGAGTGAAAAGAAAAGGTAACCTTAACAGAAACTTAGCCAGAGCCAACACCTCGTTCAAGCCAAAGCTTCCTTTGAGACAAAGTCTGACACTCCTACTCTCACCACTAGCCCACTCCCGACAATGGCTGCCCTGCTTGTCCCTTCTGTACTTCTAAACAAGCATCGCTGACCTGTGAGAAACCTCATCGCTATGCCTGCTCTTACTGCTGATCGGGCCGTCATTTACTGCAGGAAAATTGGCGGTAACGTAAATGTACGTAAATAATAAATTTACTTTGTACATTGTACTTTGTACCATTAGTAAAATTATTGGGTCGTGATGAACCTTTGTTGATGTTTATCACCAATTATCCCTAAGAGATTTACAACAATTGCCCTGGAATAGGTTAATGGTGATGCCTTCACTGTTAGATTCACCACCGTTGTTCATAAGACTACATGACATAGGAGTAGAATCAGGCCATTCAGTCCATCGAGTCTGCTCTGCTATCCCATCATGGCAGATTTATTATTCCTCTAAAACCCAGTCTCTTGCCTTCTTCCCGTAACACTTGTCACCCTTACTAGTTAAGAACCTATCAACCACCACTTTAAATATACCCAATGTCATGTCAATTCTAAAGGGTCATCCCTCAATTCTGAGGCTGTGCCTTCTGGTCCTAGACTCCCCTGCTATAGGAAACATACTCTCCACAAACACTCTATCCAGCCCTTTCAATATTTGACAGGTTTCAATGGGATCTTCCAAGTTTAAGGCTCCTTAAGCATAAGTAGATAGCAATGCTGTCTCGAAGAGAGAGTGATCCGAGAAGGGAAGAACTGAGAATCCATCACTTCATGGAGACATCCCTTAATATCTGCTACAGAATTGAACAGCAGAGGGAGTATGTGTAATATAAACCTATGATCTCATACTCAGGGTAATAACACTTCTTAGAGGCCGCATTCTTCAGCAGGCTTCAGAAAGCATCTTGCCTTCCACATCTCCCTCACCTGGTAAAGAAAGAGCTGTTCACTGTCAGCTGACACTTTCTCAAATCAATGATGAAGCAGTTGTCAGTTTGTGCAGAGCAAACTCCCACAGCATCAGAGTGGCAGTGACCTATGCACATCTGCTCAGCCTGTACACCTGGGCAATTCCACTCAGTCCACACACCTGAGCAATTCCACTCAGTCCACACACCCTGACAATTCCACAAGTCCATACACCTGGGCACGCCTGCACAGTCCAGACACCTGGGCAATTCCACTCAACCCATACACCTTAGCACATGTGCACAGACCATACACTTGGGCAATTCCACTCAATCCATACACCTGGGCACACCTGCACAGTCCATACACCTGGACAATTCCATTCAGTCCATACACCTAAGCACATGTGCACAGTCCATACACCTGGGCACCCCTGCACAGTGCATACACCTCATACACCTGTGCAATTCCATTCAGTCCATACACCTGAGCACATGTGCACAGACCATACACCTGGGCACACCTGCACAGTCCATACACCTGGGCAATTCCCCTCAATCCATACACCTGAGCACATGTGCACAGTCCATACACCTGGGCACACCTGCACAGTCCATACACCTGGGCAATTCCCCTCAATCCATACACCTGAACACATGTGCACAGACCATACACCTGGGCAATTCCATTCAGTCCATACACCTGAGCACATGTGCACAGACCATACACCTGGGCACACCTGCACAGTCCATACACCTGGGCAATTCCCCTCAATCCATACACCTGAGCACATGTGCACAGACAATACACCTGGGCACACCTGCACAGTCCATACACCTGGGCAATTCCATTCAGTCCATACACCTGAGCACATGTGCACAGTCCACACACCTGGGCACCCCTGCACAGTGCATACACCTGTGCAATTCCATTCAGTCCATACACCTGGGCACACCTGCACAATCCATACACCTGGACAATTCCACTCAATCCATACACCTGAGCACATCTGCGCAGTCCATACACCTGGGCAATTCCACTCAATCCATACACCTGAGCACATGTGCACAGTCCTTACACCTGGGCACACCTGCACAGTCCATACACCTGGGCAATTCCCCTCAATCCATACACCTGAGCACATGTGCACAGACCATACACCTGGGCAATTCCACTCAATCCACACACCTGAGCACATGTGCACAGACCATACACCTGGGCACACCTGCACAGTCCATACACCTGGGCAATTCCATTCAGTCCATACACTTGAGCACATGTGCACAGTCCACACACCTGTGCAATTCCATTCAGTCCATACACCTGAGCACATGTGCACAGATCATACACCTGGGCACACCTGCACAGTCCATACACCTGGGCAATTCCACTCAGTCCATACACCTGAGCACATGTGCACAGTCCATACACCTGAGCACATGTACACAGTCCATACACCTGGGCACACCTGCACTGTCCATACACTTGGGCAATTCCACTCAGTCCATACACCTGGGCATATGTGTGCAGTTCATTCACCTGGGCACACCTGCACAGTCCATACACCTGGGCAATTCCACTCAATCCATACACCTGAGCACATCTGCGCAGTCCATACACCTGGGCAATTCCACTCAGTCCATACACCTGAGCACATGTGCACAGTCCATTCACCTGGGCACACCTGCACAGTCTATACACCTGGGCAATTCCACTCAGTCCAGACAGCTGGGCACACCTGCACAGTCCATACACCTGGGCAATTCCATTCAGTCCATACACCTGAGCACATGTGCACAGATCATACACCTGGGCACACCTGCACAGTCCATACACCTGGGCAATTCCACTCAGTCCATACACCTGAGCACATGTGCACAGTCCATACACCTGGGCACACCTGCACAGTCCATACACCTGGGCAATTCCCCTCAATCCATGCACCTGAGCACATGTACACAGTCCATACACCTGGGCACACCTGCACTGTCCATACACTTGGGCAATTCCACTCAGTCCATACACCTGGGCATATGTGTGCAGTTCATTCACCTGGGCACACCTGCGCAGTCCATACACCTGGGCAATTCCACTCAGTCCATACACCTGAGCACATGTGCACAGTCCATTCACCTGGGCACACCTGCACAGTCTATACACCTGGGCAATTCCACTCAGTCCAGACAGCTGGGCACACCTGCACAGTCCATACACCTGGGCAATTCCACTCAGTCCATACACCTGAGCACATCTGCTCAGTCTGTACACCTGAGCACATCTGTGCAGTCCATACACCTGGGCACTTCCACTCAGTCCATATACCTGGACAATTCCACTCAGTCCATACACCTGGGGGTTCCCCTCACCTATACATCTGGGCACCATCACAACCTATACATCTGGGATCTCCCCTCCCCTGTACACCTATGGTCTTCATCACAACCCAAACACCTGTGATCTCCCCTCACCTGTACACCTGGGGATCTCCCCATCTGTACTCCGGGGGATCTCACATAACCAGGGAATATCACCATAACCTGTACTCCTGGAGATCTTCCCCAGCTCACAGGAATTTCCCCCGCTGTACACCTGGAGAACTCCCCAAACCTGTACACCTGAGCATCTTACCCTAACTGTTTGCCTGAGGATCTACCCCCACCTATACACCTAGAGATATCCCCATCTATACACCAGGAGAGACCATTCTAACCTGCACACCTGGGGACTTCTTCAGAACCTGTACACTTGGGTATTCCCCCCACCCACCCTGTGCACCTGCATATGTCCACAAACCTGCTGACCGCTAAGGTCCTCCAAACATCCCACATATCAAGTCAAGTGAAGCTCAGTTTGTTGTCATTCAGCCATATGCATGTATACTGCCAAACAAAACAATTTTCCTGCAGACCAAGGTGCATAACACAGCACATATAACTCACACACACAACACTTAAAGTAATATTACCACAAATAAATTAACAAATAATAAGATGCATTTACAACACACGTTAAAAAGGGAACAGTTTAACGCGACCGGCGCTTCATATGCGATGAATCCTGGGTGGTGTCAGGGAGTTCGGTAGTCTCACGGTCTAGGGAAGAAGCTGTTTCCCATCTCAACAGTTCTTGTCTTATTGCTATGGTACCTCCTTCCTGATGGCGGGTGGTCAAAGACAGAGTTAGACAGATGGGAGGAATCACTAACAATGCGTATGTGATGTTCCTGATACATATCTCTAATAGGTTTGAAGCGACCCCAGTGATTCTCCCAGTGGTCCTTTGTAGAGACTTGCAGTCAGATGCCTTGCAATTCCTGTATCTAATGGTGGTGCAGCTGGTAAGGGCACTCCTGATGGTGTTCCTGTAAAAATTGATTAATATGGTGGCATGGGGTGTGGTGGGGCGGTGTGGGGGGGGAGCCTCACTAGCCTCTATCTCCTTAGGAAGTGGAGATGCAGCTGTAGTTTCTTGACACAAGAAGTGGTGTTAAGGGATCAGGTGAGATTGTCCGTTATGTGCACTCCCAGAAATTTGGAGCTCCTAACTCTACTCACTGTTTACGTGCAGTGAGGAGTGGTCAGTCTGCCACTTCCTAAAGTTCACAATCATCTCCTTGGTCTTGTCCATGGTGAGATTCAAGTTGTTGTGCTTGCATCATTCTACCAGATGATCTGTATCTGAATTCCAAACCCACCAAATCTTTGGGAGGATTTGTGTTCCAGATCCCAGCAATTCTCTAAGTGTAACTATTCCTCTCCGTCTCTCCTACAGACCTTCTGAGAATGGTTTGGAACCCGTGATACAGAATCCGGGGTTACTCAGATCAGAAACAAGGCCCTTTGGGGCAGCTCAGAAACATATTGACCAAGTTGGTTACATGAGATAATCCCATATAGCTGTCCAAAAGTCTTTTAAGTATTGTAATTGTACCAGTCTCTATCATTTCCTCTGGGAATTTGTTCCTTATATGCATCCTCTTCATGAAAAAGTTTAATTATTTAGTGATAGAGAGCAGAGTGGGCCCTTCTGGCCCTTGGAACCACACCTCCCCAGCAACCCCACCACCCTGATAACCCTAACCTCATCACTGGACAGTTTACAGTGACCAATTAACCTGCCCAATACTTCTCTAGACTGTGGGAGGAAATGGCTAGCACGAGAGGGCACAGTTTTAAGGTGTTTGGAAGTAGGTACAGAGGAGATGTCAGGGGGTAAGTTTTTTACGCAGAGAGTGGTGAGTGCGTGGAATGGTTTGCCGGTGACGGTGGTGGAGATGGAAACGATACGGTCTTTTAAGAGACTCCTGGATAGGTACATGGAGCTCAGAAAAATGAAGGGCTATGGATAATCCTAGGTAGTTCTAAGGTGGGGACATGTTCGGCACAGCTTTCGGCCGAAGGGCCTGTATTGTGCTGTAGGTTTTCTATGTTTCTAAACCAGAGCACCCAGGGAAAACCCACGCCTTCTACGGCGAGTATGTCCACGGACTCCTTACAGAATGGTGCCAGAATTGAACTCTGAACTGCGGAACACCCTGAGCTGTAATAGCCTTGTGCTAACCACTACTAGGAGCATTTGGCACCTTCGGGCCTGTACTCACTGGAAGAACGCAGGGGGATCTCATTGTAACCTAGTGAACGTTGAAAGGATTAGATAAGGTGGATGTGGAGAGGATGTTTCCTGTGGTGGGGGTATCCAGAACTAGAGGACACAGCTTCAAAATTGAAGTGCAACCCTTCAGAACTGAGGTAAGGAGGAATATATTTAAACAGAGGGTAGTAAATCTGGGGAATGCTCTGCCACAGGCTGCAGTGGAGGCCAAGTCTGTGGGTGTATTTAAAGGGAAAGTTGATGGTTTCCTGATTGGTCAGGGCATCAAAGGATATGGCAAGAAGGTAGGTCTATGAGGTTGAGTGGTATCTGGATTTGCCATGATGGAATGGCGGAACAGACTCGTTGGGGTGAATGGCCTATTTCTACTCCTATATCTTGTGGTCTTATGGTCTTCTGCTCTCCCACAGCAGCCAAGTTTCTCTTCAGGTCCTGTTTAAATCTTGTCCCTCTCATTTTAAACCCATGCCCTTTAGTTTTGTACTGCCTCACCCTGGGGAAAAGACTGTGACTATTCACCTGATATATGATATCATATACCTCAATCTCCTATAGTGTTTCCAATCATGGGAGAGTCTACAACCAAAGAGCATAGCTTCAGAATAGAAGTTTGTCTCTTTAGAGCAGAGATGAGGAGGAATTTCTTTAGCCAGAGGGTAGTGAATCTGTGGACTTCATTGCCACAGATGGCTATGGAGGTCAAATCATTGGGTATATTTAAAGCAGTGGTTGATAGGTTCTTGATTAATAAGGGTGTCAAAGATAATGAGGTGAATGCAGGAGAATGGACTTTGAGATGAAAAATAAGTCAGTCATGATGGAATTGTAGAACAGATTCAATGGGCTAAGTAGCCTAATTCTGCTTATATTCTCCTACAACCCAGGGACAGAATTCCTAGCATACTTAGCCTGTTCTTATAATTCAACCACACCGCCTAGTCCCAATTACATCCTCATGAATTGTCTTGTATCCTTTCCAGTTTAATGACGTTTTTCCTGTGCAGTGACCTGTACATAGTACTCCGATTGTGGACTCTTCCTGTGCAGTGAGAGTGACCAGACCTGTTCATAGTACTCCGATTGTGGACTCTTCCTGTTTCAGTAACCTCGGGGTCTGCAGTCTGGCAATGCTAGCTTTCCCAGGGTGGAGCTCAGGGGGTTCTCTGGTGCTCTCGATATGGCCTCCTTTACATTGGTGAGACCAGATAGAAATTGGGGGATCTCCACTCCACCAGCCAGAAAGCGGAGTTTCCCAGTGCCTAACCATTTTAATTGCTATCCCATCCCCATTCCAACATGTCAGTCCATGCCCTCTTTTTGTGTCATGATGAGCCCACTCTCAGGGTGGAGGAGCAAGGCCTTATATTCCATCTAGGTAGCCACCAACCATGACATGAACATTGATTTCTCCTTCCAGTAATTTTATTTCCCCTTACCCTTCCCTCGTCTTCTCTCTCACCTAATACCTCTTCTCACCTGCCTATACCTCCCCCTGGTTCCCCTCCCCTCTTCCCTTTCTCCCATGGTCTACTCTCCTTACCTATCAGATTTCTTCCTCTCCAGCCCTTCACTCTTCCCACCTATTGGCTTCACCTATCACCTTCTACCTGATCCTCTCCTACCCCCCCACTTTTTTTATTCCGGCACCTTCCCCCTTTCCCTCAAGTCCCGAAGAAGACCTCAGCCCAAATCATTGCCAGTTTCTTCCACTCCATAGATGCTGCCTGACCTGCCAAGCTCCTCCAGGATTTTGTGTGTGTTGCCCAAGGTTCTGTAAGCCCTTAAGAGAAGACAACTCACAGGATGGGTGGGATTACGTTCCAGTATGAACTCAGGTGGTCCCATGTTGTATCTGCAAGGACAGCAGGATTCCTAAGTTCCAAACTTCTGCCTAGGAATGCTTTTTATGTGATTTACTTTCTATAAAGTCAAACTGACGAGGAATGTTCAGGCAGAGCAGCCCACATAGAGTCATAGCAGAAAAGGATACCCTTCAGCCCATCTAGTGTGTGCCAACCTGTTGTTCTGCGTAGTCCCATTGACCTGCACAGGGACCAGAGATCTCCATACCTTCTCATCCAAACTTCCCTTAAATGTTGCAGTGAAACCCACATCCACCACATCCACTGTCTGCTCATTCCACACTCTTATCGCCCTCTGAGAGAAGTTGTTCCCCCTCATGTTTCCCTTAAAACATTTCACGTTTCATCCTAAATCCATGATCTTCGATCCTAGTCTCACTCAACCTCAGTGGATAAAAGCCTAATTACATTTACCCTATCTATACCCTGCAGCATTTTTTATACCCCTATCAAATCTCCCCTCATTCTCCTAAATGAGGCAATAAAGGCCTAACCTAGTCAACCTTTCCCCCATTGTTTCCATCCACAAAGCTTTGTCCCCTCCTGCTACAGTGGCAAAGTTTCACAGGGCCAGCCTCTGCTCCGTGCTTTCCTCACACTCTGTGCACTCAGCATTCTCTCTCCCAGCTTCTCTATAAAAAAATCTACATCAGGAGTTGGCCAGCGCAGGGGACCTGAAGTACATTAGTGCAAATTAAATCTCCAGTAATTGAGTTTTTTTTATGTGCGCGAGCAGGGCAGTTTGATGAGTCACCACCATCCGGCACTCACACAAGTGGTCCACAGCTTCCCAACAGTGTCCCGTTCATCAACAAAGAGGGGTTTCAGTCACCAGGGAACAAAGGGTGATTGGGGTGATGTATCTACCTCTGATAAATGCATCCACTTCTGGTCACCACAAGAGGGACAGATAAAGTGACAAACATGAGAAAATTTGCAGATGCTGGAAATTCAGAGCAACACACACAAAATGCTGGAGGAACTCAGCAGGTCAGGCAGCATCTATGGAGAAGAGTAAACAGCTGATGTTTCAGGCCGAGACCCTTCATTAGGACTGGTAAAGACAGACAGAGTGGACAGCCAGAACCTTTCTCCCAGGGAGGAAGTAGTTAATCGGAGGGGACGTAATTTTAAGGTGAATGGAGGAAAATATAGGGGGGTATCAGAGGTTTTTTTTACACAGAGGGTGGTGGGTGTGTAGAATGCCCTGCCAGGGGTGATGGTAGAGGCAGATACATTAGGGACTCTGGATTTTAAGGAAGGCATGGATGAGAGAAAAATGGAGGACTATGTGGTGGGAAGGGTTAGATTGAACAGAGTAGGTTAAGGGGCTGGCACAATATCATGGGCTGAAGGGCCTGTACTGTGCTGTTCTGTACTGCTCTATGTTCTCTGTTCTATAAAAGACCACAGACATAGGAAGAGGATTGGGCCATTCAGCCCATCAAGTCTGCTCCACCATTTCATCATGGCTGATTTATTATCCCATTCTCCTGCCCTCCCCCTATAACCTTTGACTCGCTTACTAATCAAGAACCTATCAACTTTCATTTTAAGTATACCCAACGACTTGGCCTTTGCAACCATCTGTGACAATGACTTCTGTTAATCTCTGTTCTAAAGGGACGTCCCTCTATTCTGAGGCTGTCCTAGACTCCTGGTCCTAGACTCCCCCACTATAAGAAGCATCCTCTCCACATCCATAGCAAAGCTTTTCAACAGGTTTCAATGAGACCCTCCTCCCCCCCCCATATCTGCCTGTAATATTGCTACAACTAAGGTTTTCATTCACTTGTGACGAGGTAGTGTAGTGGTTAGTGCAATGGCATTACAACTCAGTGTCTGGAGTCCAATTCCATCTCTGTCTGTAAGGAGTTTGTACGTTCTTCCCGTGACCGTCTGTGTTTCTTCCGGGTGCTCCGGTTTCCTCCCAGAGTCCAAAGCTGTACTGGTTAGTAGGTAAATTGTAAACCATCCTGTGATTTAGCCAGTGTTGAGTAGTTGGGTTGCTGCTCAGTACAGCCTGTTGGGCCAGAAGGGCCTGTTTCACACTGTATCTCTACTTAGGGGTTTCAACCCTTTCTATACCATGGACCCCTACCGTTAACCAGTCCGTGGATCCTAGGTTGGGAACCCCTGGTCTAAATAAATGAATAAGTAAGCAAATAAAACTGTTCAAATGGCCATAAAATTGACGGACTAATTACCTGAAAGAAGGACCATTGAAGGCCCAATGTCCTCCTTGTTCCAAGAAGACTGTGAACTGATTGCATCTTAATATTGAATAAACATCCACAACATAGAGAGTAACCTTTTTAATACAAAAAACTATTATGTGTCAATCAATACAGCAAAAGTTTCCTTACAGTATTCTGTTGGTTCAGTCCCACTGTACAAAAGATGGTTCAACACCACAACATCAACTAGTTTCCTAATCCTCAGTTAATAATTTAGAATAAGAAAATATCCCAATACTAGTTTTAACCTGCAATAGAATTTCAGTAAAATACAGGCAATCTCTGGATGATCCTAAACAAAGAGATTGGAAGACCATACAGGGTATTCCAGGGATGTCCATGGCCCAGTCAGTTTCTGGAAATGCCTCCAAAATATTCAACTTATTTTTCCTACTTTGCGTGTGACCCAGTCTGTCCTGTTCTTCATAAACGTTTTCCCAGTTTCATTTCTAACTTCACACTTGTTTCTGATTTGTTTAACTCACAAAGGTGCAGAAGTTATCGACCACTCATCTTAGCATTGCCGGTGATCCTTTCCATCCATCCCAAAAACTCTTTGACTCCCTTCCATCAGGCAGGAGGTACTGCAGCATTAGAACAAGGACCGTTAGGCTGGGAAACAGTTTCTTCCCCCAGGCCGTGAGACTACTGAACTCCCCACCACCATCCAGGTCTCATCAATTACGGAGTGCCAGTAGCGTTATACTGTTTACTTTTTATCTTGTGTCGTAAATGCACCTTACTATTTGTTAGTTTACTAGTGGTGAGTTTGTGTGTGAGTTAAATGCAGTGTGTTGTGCACTTTGTTCTGGAGCAACGTTGTTTTGTTTGGTGCTACACGGTTGAATAACGATGGCCTGAACTTGTACTTGAAGTCTTGGGTGGAGAGGCTGGTTGGTGAGGGAAGGGATGGGAAGAAATTATTTTGCAAATACTTGTTATTATGGGAATGAACAGGGCATATTTAGGGTGCCCGAGTACCCACCCCATCATAGCCCTGGCATGCCTCATTGCCAAGGGCTTCTAGGTGAGGTGTCACCAAGTCTGTCTACTGGCAAGCCCTTCAATCTGCTAGCAAGTGGTGAGTTGTATCCTGAGCACAAGGAGATCTCCTCTCACCACCTCCCTGTTGTTTGTGCTCCAGCCCCTGAGAGACCCCCCCCCCCTTTCACTGGGGCACCATGGTAGCTTAGTGGTTAGTACAGCACTCTTACAGTTCGGGGCGCTGAAGATCGGAGTTCATTTCCGGTATCGTTCGTATGTTCCTCCCCATGACCGCGTGGGCTTCCTTGGGCGCCCAGTCAGAGGTTGCAGCCTCTGTTTGAGCATCTAACGGGGCTGCTCCCCAAGGTCTGGAGGAACTTCAGCCCCACGCTCCTGGTCTATAGTCACCCAGCACGTGGGTGGGGGTGGTTCAGGGGATCTCCTGGTTGCCCTGGGCAAGGTGGCCATTCATGGATCCAGGTGGTGGGCAGTCAAAGTGACTGCCTGGCCTGCCCCTCTTCCAGGGTTATGTTCAGGCCCAGCTGTCCTTGGAGAGTGAGCATATGGTACAATGGAGGAATTCCGAGAACAGTGGGCCTCCCAGCAAATAGAGAGTTCTGTAGATAATGGTAATCATATTTTAATTTGAAACTATTCATAGCTTTATAAACCCCTGATCACTGAATGTATTTTGGGATTGAATAAACATTTGCAGTTTTGTACAATAGAGGGTTGTGGATCTATGGAATTCAGCTGTGGAGGCCCAATCATTGAGGGTGTTTAAGGAGGAGATTGATAGGTATCTAATTAGTCAGGGTATCAAGGGATATGGGGAAAAAGCCGGAAATTGGAACTAGATGGGAGAATAGTTTAGCTCATGGGAGAGTGGCGGAGCAGACTCGATGGGCTGAATGGCCTGCTTCTGCTCCTTTGTCTTGTGATCTTGTGAAAGAGGACAAGTGGCCCAGTGTGTTCACTTCCACTCTAGTGAGAGCACACCACTGCACAGCCTCACCCTCAGGCTTGCTTGGTCCTTCTGAATATCACCAAATCTGCACCCACTCCCACCAGTGGTGCATTCCAGACCCCAGGAAAAAGAAGCCATTTCCTGTGTCACTTTGATCAAAGTCGAAGGCAGATACAGGATTAATGGCAGGATTCTTAGCAGTGTGGAGGAACAGAGGGTGCTTGGCCTTCACATCCAGAGACCCCTTAAAAGTTGCCACTCAAGTTGGTAAGGTGTTTAAGAAGGCACAGGGATGTGTTGGCCTTCATCAGTCTGGGGACTGATTTCAAGAACCACAAGGTAATGTTGCAGTTCCATAAAACTCTGGTCAGACCACATGTGGGGTTGTGGCCGCCTAATTATAGGAAGGATGCCAGAGCTTTAGAGAGAGTGCAGAGGAGATCACTAGAGACTAGAGAGCATGTCTTATGAGGACAAGCTAGGACTTTTCTAGTGGAGTGAAGGAGGACAAGGCGACTTGTTAGAGGTGTAGAAGATGGTAAGAGGCATAGATCGAGTGGACAGCCAGAGATTTTATCTCAGGGTGGAAATAACAAAGATAAGGGGACATAATTGGTGGTTGGTGGAAAGTACAGAGGGGATGTCAAAGGTAGGTTTTATACTCAAGACACCCAGGCCTAATAACAACCCCTGAGGAACCACCACTTTAATCTGAGAAACAACTTTTTACAACTGCCCTGCCCCCTTCCTGTTAGTGTATTTGCTATCCAAGCTGTTCCCAACTTTAAGGCCTCCTGGCTTGATGAGAAACCTGTTAACTGGCATTTGATTTAGTGCCATCCACAAGACAATCTTCACCAGATTCATTTCATCAACTCTCCCTGCTCCTTCATCAAAAAAAAGTTCAAATTCATTAAATACAGTTTAGCTTTAGCAGCTCCATGCTGTCTTTTTCTCATTAATCCACTCCTGTCTAATAGATCGCTAATTCTGTTTCTGATTAATGCTGTGAAATAGTCGTTAAACTGATTGTTAGGTAGCTACTGCATTTAACCCCACACTTTTCTTTGAATAAGGGTGTAACATTTGCACCTTTCAAATCTTTGGATTTCAAGCCAGAATCCACAGAGATTAAGGCTGGGGCTTCTTCTATTTGCTCCCTTACTTCCCTCAGACATAACACACAAAATGCTGGAGGAACTCAGCAGGTCAGGCAGCATCAATGGAGGGGAATAAGCAGTCAACATTTTGGGCCAAGACCCTTCATCAGGACTGGAAAGGAAGGGGGCAGAAGTCAGAATAAGAAGATGGGTTGGGGGGGGCGGACAGGGGGAGGAAGGAGCACATGCTAGGGGTACAAGCTTTTACAGGTACAGTTCCGCTTGCCAAACTTTGATCCCAACTCACCCAGCCCTGGTCCAGTTTCATCCCATTCAGTCTGGGCCTACTCCAGTCAACCACTCGTACCCTGAGGTAGTCTGCATCCACACCCTGTGACATTGTGATTACTGTTACCTGACCCGGCTCCTTTCCCAGAACCATAAGACCATAAGACATAGGAACAGAATTAGACATTCCAGCCCATCAAGTCTGCTCCACCATTCCATCATGAGTGATTTAATATCTCCCTCATCCGCATCCTCAGGTCTTCTCCCAGTAATATTAGACACCTTGACTAATCAACAACCTACCAACCTCCACTTTAAATATACCCAATGACTTGGCCTCCACAGCCATCTGTGGCAATGAATTCCACAGATTCACCATTCAGATCTTTAGGTTCTATGTAAAGAAGTTCCCAACAGAGCACACAAAGGGGCAACGTTTTAATTGCTACCCTGAAGATCCTGCTTTCAGCTTTTTATCTAGCTCCCTAAGTTCTCTCTTCAGGACCTCCTCCCTTTTCTTACCTATGTCATTGGTGCCTACATGTACAAAACTTCTGACTGCTCACCCTCCACCTTTAGAATGCCCCGGTCGTGATCTGAGATGTCCCTGATCCTGGCACCTGGGAGGCAACGCATTGTCTGGGTGTCTCCATTTTGTCCACAAAACCTCATGTCTATTTCTCTAACTATTGAATCCCCTTTCACTACTGTAGTCCTTTTCTCCCCCTGTTCCTTCTGAGCCACAACAGCAGACAAAGTGCCAGAGGCCCATTCACTGAGGCTCACCTCTGGTAAGTTGTTTTTCCACCCTCCTCCCAACAGTATTCAAAGTGTCCAGCTGTATCCAACTTACTTTTGAGGGGCAACACAGAGGGTGCTGGAGGAGCTCAGCAGGCCAGGCAGCATCTATGGAAAAGAGTACAGTCGACGTTTTGTCCCAAGACCCTTGTGAGTCCTGCTAAAGGGTCTCGGCCCGAAATGTTGACCGGCCTGGCCTGCTGAGTTCCTCCACCACTTTGTGTGTGTTGCTTGGATTTCCAGTATCTGCAGATTTTCTCTTGTTTTTTATTGTTGAGGGAAATGGCCACAGGGGTACTCTGTTGCTGGCTTCCCATCTCCCTCCCTTTTCTGCAGACACCCATTTACATGCCTCCTACTGCTGAACAGTGGCTACCTCCCTGTAGCTCCTCTCTATCATCTCCTGAGATTCCCGTATGAGCCGAAGGTCATCGAGCTGCAGCTCCAGTCCCTTACACGGTCTCCAAGGAGCTGCCACTCAGCGCACCTGGTGCAGATGTGGTTATCCGGGAGGCTATGGAGATCTCCCAGAATTCCCAAGTCACACCAAGAACACAACACAGAACCTGGAATCATTCTCACTGCCCTGACTATGTGTACCAGACAAAAAATGGCGAATGAAGAAACTTACCATATAGGAAGGATGTTGAGGCTTTGGAGTGGGTGCAGAAGAGGTTTACCAGCATGCTGCCTAGTTTAGAGGGCATATGCTATCAGGAATGAAAGGGTTACCGTATGAGGAACCTCTGGCAGCTCTTGGGCTGTATTCCCTGCAGCTCAGGAGAATGAGGGGGGATCTCAAGGAAACATTCTAAATGCTAAAAGGCTCGAACAGATTAGAAATGGCAAAGTTATTTCCTATGATAGGACAAGACTTCAGGATTGAAGGACGTACATTTAGAACAGAGGTGTGGAGAAATTACTTTAGTCAGAGGGTGGTAAATTTGTGGAATTTGTTGTCATGAGCGGCTGTGGAGGCCAAGTCATTGGGTGCATTTAAAGCAGAGATAGAGGGGTTCTTGATTAGCCAGGGGCATCAAAGAGTATGGAGACAAGGCAGTGGAGTGGGGATGACTGGAAGAATTGGATCAGCCCGTGACTGAATGACGAAGCAGGCTTGATGGGCCGAATGGCCTACTTCTGCTCCTATATTTTATGGTCTTATGAGAGGCTGGACGAACTTGGGTTGTTTTCTCTGGAGCTGTAGAGGCTGAGGGGAGATCTGATAGAGGTTTATAAGATCTCGAGAGGGATGGATAGAGTAGATGGAGTATCTTTTTCCCAGGGTAGAAAGGTCTTAATACCTGAGGGCATGCATTGAAGGTGAGAAGGGGTAGTTTCAAATGGGATGTGAGGGTAAGTGTTTTACCCAGTGAGTGTTGGATACTTGGAATGCACTACCTGGTCTGGTGGTAGAGGCAAATACAGTAGAGGCTTTTAAGAGACGTTTGGATAGGCACATGGATGTGAGGAAGATGGAGAGATACAGACATTCTGTAGTAGTAAGGATTAGTTTTTGAGATTTTTTGTTTTACTTTTTAGCTGGTTTGGCACAACATTGTGGGCCAAAGGGTCTGTTCCTGTTCTGTGTGATTGGAGGAAAGTACGGAGGGGATGTCAGGTAGGTATTTTACTCGGGGGGTGGTGGTGTGTGGAATGCCCTGCCAGAGGTGGTGGTAGAGGGACATAAGGGACACTTAAAAGGCTTTTGAATTGGCAGATGGACGACAGAAAAATGGATGCCTATGTAGGAAGGAAGCGTTAGATTGATACTAGTAGTTTAAAAGTTCAGTACAACATCGTGGGCTGAAGGGCCTGTACTGTGCTGTCTTCTATGTTCTAGCTGCCTGGGGTACAGGCGCTGAAGATATCAACTCTCACCAAGGTACAGCCCCTGATGTATCAACATTCCCCAGGTACAGTCCCTGACGTACCGACTCTCCCCGGGGTTCGGTCCCTGATGTGCCGATTCTCCCCGGGGTATGGTCCCTGACGTCCCGACTCTCCCCGGGGTACAGTCTGTGACACAGGAACTCTACCACATTCCGAGGATGTACGGGCTAGTTGTGGGCATGCTATGTTGGCGCTGGGCACGCGATGACACTTACAGGCTGCCCAGCACATCTTCAGCCTGTGTTGGTCATTGAGATAAACGACACATTTCGCTGTATGTTTCAATGTTTCAATGTACATGTGACAAGTAAAACTGATATTTTAAGCAAGGGTCCTGCTAATTCACAGCCTGGCTGTGGTTATTACTCAGCAAACAGAACAAAACCCATTTCCATCAGGGCCTCTTTGGCAGCACATGAAACGAGTGACCAGAGGCCTGATGTGTTGACAAGTGTTCACCTACCACTAACTTTCCTCCCACACGAGCCACGCTCTGCAGGCACGGTTGCATAGATGAGAGGGTGCTAGGGTGGCCCACCCTAGAAAGAGTGGGGGAGTGATTATGAGTCAGCAGTGTTAGCACTTTAGACTAACTACCAGCAACCTCCAAACGCACCCGACAGCAACAACCTGCACTTTACACACAGTGCAGACGTGAATGTGTGCATCAGATGTCACGGCCCTGGACATCCTGAAACACCGCAGAAAATGAACCCATCTGTAAGATTATCCAGGGAGCTGGGGACTGCCAATCATTGTCCTCCGGGCAGGAGTGGCAGGGGTTGGATAGCACAATAGTGTTGGGGTTAGGATAATACTCTACAGTGCCGTTTATCGGCGACTGGGATTCAATTCCTGCTGCCATCTGTAAGGAGTTTGTATGTATTGACTGTATTGGGTTTCCTCCGAACATAATAAATTAGTAATCAATCCAATCCCTTGTGTATACACAATGTCCTCATCCCTCCATTTCCTGCACATTGATGAGCCTCTTGAATGCCCCTGTCATTTCTGCCTCCACCAGCACCCTAGGCCGTTCATTCCAAGCACTCAGCAACCTCTGTGTAAAAACCTTGACCCACATATCTCTTTACCCCATCTCACCTTAAAAGTATACCCTCTAATATTCAACATTTCAACCATGCTAAGCGTCATCATTTCTTCGAAGTGGAAGCATTTGGTACGAGGAGGACTGTAGGCAGCAGAGGAGAATTGCTGCTGATCAGATTAAGGAGATGTCAGCATGGGATGGTTAGAGACTTGGAAGAGAAGGAGGGTTGTATACAAAAAAAAAGCTTAAAAGGAGTTCAAAAGGGGGGCTAAAGTTCTGCCAAGGAATTGCAAAGACAAGATTTTGGAAACCAAAGTTTTAGGAACTATAGCTGTTTCCTGTGGTGGGGGTGTCTAAGAGCAGAGGGCACAGCCTCAGAATAGAGGGATGCCCATTTAGAGTGGAGATGAGGACGAATTTTTTTTTAGCCAGAGGATGGTGAATCTGTGGAATTCGTTGCGAAAGGTTGCTGTGGAGGCTAGGTCATTGGGTGTATTTAAGGCAGAGGCTGATAGATTCTTGATTAGTCAGGGCATGAAGAGTTTCGGGGAGTGGTGAGTGCATGGAATGGGCTGCCGGCAATGGTGGTGGAGGCGGATACTACAGGGTTTATTAAGAGACTTTTGGATAGGTACATGGAGCTTATAAAAATAGAGGGCTATGGATAAGCCTAGTAATTTCTAAGGTAGGGACATGTTCGGCACAACTTTGTGGGCCGAAGGGCCTGTATTGTGCTGTAGGTTTTCTATGTTTTTTTCCTATGAGAAGGGGTTGAGAGGGAAATGGATCAGCAGTGATGAAATGGTGGGGCAGACTAAATGGCCTAATTCTGCTCCTATATCTATGGTCTTATGGGAATGATAAGAAGCCTAAAATGGATAAAAGGATCTTATTAAACACAAGCGACTCTGCAGAGGCTGGAAGTCCAGAGCAAAACAATGGTGGGACTTCTCCCTCCCCTCACTTGACCTGCTTATTTTGGCTTCTGCTCCCTTCCTTCCCAGTTCTGATGGTACAAAATGTTGAGTGTTTATTTCCCTCCATTGATGCTGCCTGACCTGCTGAGTTCCTCCAGCATTCTTGTGTGTGTTACCTTATTCTACATGCTGTTATCATTTAACTTGGGGTACCTCAATGCATTTTCATAATGAATTGATCTGTATGAACAGTGTAAAAGACAGGTTTTTCACTGTAACTCAGTACATGTGACAACAGTACAGTATGAGGCATTGCGCCAGATCTCGTTTCTTAGTGTTCTTGCGAAGGACCTAGGGAGATCTTGCCTTTTGAAAGCCAGTTCTTGTAAAGAGGGTCAGCACAAGAGTGAAATGAGTCAGGCAGCATCTATGGAGGTGAATAATCATTGACTGTTATTCCCCTTCATAGATGCTGCCTGACCTGCTGAGTTCCTTCAGCATTCTGTGTGTGTTACTAAACCGATATGAAAGTGTGAGGGGTGCGACATCTCAATACAGAATTGCAGAGTACCATCTTCATCCTTTGCTCTGTGCTGAGTACCTGGACCTATCACCCAGTGGGAACTACAGTCCACCTCACAGAATCTATGGAGAGGAATAAACAGTCAACGTCCTGAGCTGAGAACTTTCATCTGGACTCATGAAGGGTCTCAGCCCGAAATGTCAACTGTTTATTCCTCTCCATAGATTCTGCCTGACCTGTTGAGATCCCCCAGCACTCTATGTGCATTGCTCTGGATTTCCAGAGTCTCTTGTGTTTACGGCCCACTGGGGTCAGAGATATACAATCATTCACTGTTTTCCTTTGTTGGTTCTCAATGCTGGAATGTCTGTGTGTGTGCAGGAAGTGGTGGTATGAAGCTATGATTGGGTTCCGCTGTGATGTTTTTGGTCAAGTAGCTGACGCCAATTGAACATTATGAAAGAAAACCATTTGACCCAGCGAGTCCATGATACCTGCCAATCACCTCTATATTTATTACAGAGCAGTCAGAGAGAGAAGCGTGAAATGTCCCCTGACCCTGAAGGAACTCGCTGATATTAATTCAGCTTCTGCTCTCCTCCCTGAAAATACCAAGTGTGGCTGGTGTCCAGGTTACCTGAGTCAGTACAGTGAGTGGGAGGGCTTCCTAGAGGAAGACAGGCTCAATAAGGGTTTTTGATCATCACTGCTTATTCCTCACGTATTCATGTGGTGAAGGACTTTGGGAATAAAGGCACAGTTCTATTAATAGTAATAATAATAAATGAGTGTGTTTGGCTAAGCCTGGCCTGTACCTTGGGTTTTACTGGCTCAAGCTGAGAAAAATAAAAAAAATAATAATAATAACTTATGTATAGAGCCCTTTTCACACAGACAATGTTGTTCTAAATGGGATAAAGGGCAAACATGAAAGTAAAGACAAAATTCTATTCGTTAAAAACAAGGTTAAATAAATATGTTTTGAAATGGTGTTCATAAGTGTCAACAGTCTGCATCCCTTATAGTTTTGGGTATTAAATTCCACAGTTCAGGAGGATGGTTCAAAAAAGCTGACCTGCCAATTATCTTTTGAAGGAAATTATTTAAATTCAAGAGATTGGTGGAAGAAGCCCTGAGAATTCGAACGGGATTACAGAATGAAAGCAGTTCTGCGATGTACTTCAGTCACAGACCATTGAGAGTTTTAAAAACAAGTAAACTAACTTTAAAATGAATTCTAAAAGAACAAGAAGCCATACAGAGTAGTTAGGATGGGATGCTCTCTCACCCTGGTTTTAGTTAAAAGCCTAGAAGCAGTGTTCTGAATCATTTGAAGTTTGTCAACAGATAGTTATTCACAAAACCATCCTGATGTTGTCTATAGAAACAAAGGACATCACATGTGTGATCACACATCTCCCACTATCGAGGGCATCTTCACGAGACAGCACCTCAGGAAGGCGACATTCATCACAGAGGACCCTCACCAACCAGCACATGCCCTCTTCTCATTATCACCGTCAGTAAGGAGGTACGGAACCCTGAAGACCTAAACTCAATGATTTAGGGACATCTTCTTCCCCTCCGCCATCAGATTTCTAAACGGGCCATGAACCCATGAACACTCTGTTGCCCTCTTTTTGCACTATTTATTTATGTTTATATTTATTGTTGTAACCTATAGTAATATTGTTTATCTATCACATTACAATGCTGCAAAACAACAGAATTCCCAGCGCATCACTGAAAATAAACCTGAACCTGTTTCTGTGCTGACATTGGAGTGGACCCAGATGAGGTTTGTGAGAATGATCTCAGGAATGAAAGAGTTAACACATGAGAGCATTTGATGGATCTGAGCCTGTACTTACTGGAGTTTAGAAAAAGTGGGGGTAATGTCATTGAATCCTATTGAATATTGGTGAATGTGGAGAGGATGTTTCCAATAGTAGGAGAGTCTAGGACAGATGGCACAGCCTCAGAATACAAGGATGTCCCCTTGGAACAGAAATAAAGTGGAATTTCTTTCACCAGAGGGTGAACTCATTGCCACAGGTAGCTATGGAGGCCAAGTCATTGGATATATAGAACATAGAATAGTACAGAACAGTACAGGCCCTTCGGCCCACAATATTGTGCTGACCCTCAAACCCTGCCTCCCATATAAGCCCCCACCTTAAGTTCCTCCATATACCTGTCTAGTAGTCTCCTAAACTTCACGAGTGTATCTGCCTCCACCACTGACTCAGGCAGTGCATTCCATGCACCAACCACTCTCTGAGTAAAAAACCTTCCTCTAATATCCCCCTTGAATTTCCCACCCCTTACCTTAAAGCCAAGTCCTCTTGTATTGAGCAGTGGTGCCCTGGGGAAGAGGCGCTGGCTATCCACTCTATCTATTCCTCTTATTATCTTGTACACCTCTATCATGTCTCCTCTCATCCTCCTTCTCTCCAAAGAGTAAAGCCCTGGCTCCCTTAATCTCTGATCATAATGCATATTCTCTGAACCAGGCAGCATCCTGGTAAATCTTCTCTGTACCCTTTCCAATGCTTCCACATCCTTCCTATAGTGAGGTGACCATATTTAAAACAGAGGATAATAGTTTCTTAACTAGTAAGGGCGTCAAGAGTTATGAGAAGAAGGCAGGAGACTGGGGTTGAAAGGGATAATAAATCAGCCATGATGGAATGGTAGACCAGACTTGATGGGCTGAATGGCCTAATTCTGCTCCTATTGCAAAAGTTTGTTTCTGTGTTTCAACGTACGTGACAAATAAAGCTAATCTTTAATCTTTAATTTGCTTAATTCTAAATCTCTGATGGCAGTTAGTTATTCCCTGCAACACATACAAAATGCTGGAGGAACTTAGCAAACCAGGCAGCATCTATAGAAAAGAGTACAGTCAACGTTTCTGGCCGAGACACTTCAGCAGAACTGGTGAAAAAAAGATGAGGAGTAGATTTAAAAGGAGGAGAGGGAGGGGAGAGAGAAACACAAGGCGATAGGTGAAACCAGGAGAGGGGAGGGGTGAAGTAAGTAGCTGGGAAGTTGATTGGTGAAAGAGATACAGGGCTGGAGAAGGAAGAATCTAACAGAAGAGGAAAGAATACCATGGAAGGAAGAAAAGGGGAGAGGAGCACCAGAGGGATGCAACGGGCAGGCAAGGAGTTAAGATGAGAGAGGAAAAAGAGGATGGGGAATGATGAAGGATGGGGGGGGGGTGCCATTACTGGAAGTTTGAGAAATCCATGTTTATGCCATCAGGTTGAAAGCTACCCAGTCAGAATATTAAGGTGCAACCTGAGTGTGGCCTCATCACGACAGTAGAGGAGGCCACACAGTGATGCATTGGAATGGGAATGGGAAGTGGAATTAAAATGGGTGCCACTGGGAGATCCCACTTTTTCTGGTGGATGGTGCGTAGGTGTTCAATGAAAATGTCTCTCAATCTACGTTGGGTCTCACCAATATACAGGAGGCCACACTGAGAACACCAGACACAGTATATGACCCCAACAGACTCCCACGTGAAGTGTTGCCTCTCCTGGAAGGACTGTTTGGGGCCCTGAATGGTAGTGAGGGAGGAGGTGTAGAGACAGGTGTAGCACTTGTTCCACTTGCAAGGATAAGTGCCAGGAGGGAGATCAGTGGGGGGGAACGAATGGACAAAGGAGTTGTGTAGGGAGTGATCCCTGTGGAAAGCAGAAAGTTGGGGTGTGGGAAAGATGTGCTTGGTGGTGGAATCCTGTTGGAAATGGCAGAAGTTGTAGAGAATTATGTGCTGGACACAGAAGCTGGTGGTGTAGTAGGTGAGGACAAGAGGAACTCTATCCCTGTTAGGGTGGCAAGTGGATGGGTTGAGAGCAGACGTGTGTGAAATGGAAGAGATGCGGTAGAGGGCAATGTTGATGGTGGAGGAAGGGAAGCCCCTTTTTTTAAAAAAGAAGTTCATCTCCTTTGTTCTAGAATGAAAAGCCTCATCCTGAGAGCAGATGAGATGGAAGAATTGAGAGAAGAGGATGCCATTTTTACAAGCAACAAGATGGGAAGAGGTATAGTCCAGGTAGCCGTGAGAGTCTGTGGGTTTATAATAGACATCGGCAGATAAGCTTTCTCCAGAGACAGAGAGATCAAGAAAGGGGAGGGAGGAGTTGGAAATGGACCAGGTAAATTTCAGATCAGGGTGGAAGTTGGAGGCAAAGTTAATGAAGTTGATAAACTCAATATGGATGTAGGAAGCATTACTAATGCAGTCATCGATGTAGCACTGGAAAAGTGGGGGACGGACACCAGTGTAGGCTTGGAACATAGACTGTTCCACGTAGCCGACAAAAAGGCAGACATAGCTGGGACCCTTGCGAGTGCCCTTGGCTACACCATTTGTTTGAAGAAAGTGGGAGGAACCAAAGGAGAAATTATTGAGAGTGAGGAGAAGTTCTGCCAGATGGAGGAGAGTGGAGGTGGAGTGGTGGTTGGGCCTGGTGTCCAGAAAGAAAAGGAGAACTTTGAGGCCTTTCTGGTGGGGATGGGGTGTATAGGGACTGGACATGCATGGTGAAAACAAGATGATGGGGGACAGGGAATTTGAAATCATTGAAAAGATCATGAGCATGTGAAGTGCCAGGAATGTAGGTAGGAAGGGACTGAACTGGGGAGAGTTGAAGTATCCAGATATGAGTTCAGTGGGGCAAGAACAAGCTGAAACAATAGGTCTACCTGGACAGGCAGGTTTGTGGATCCCCAGTATTTTTAGTATGAATGTGCACTTTATATCTTATTCTACAGTAGGAATGGATGCAATATACAGTATCTGTTCAATTTCCCTGACATTTCCTTCTTTCCCATAACTACATTCCCAGCCTCCTTCTCCTGTGATCCTTGCTACATATCAGTGAAAATAGTATTTTAGGATTGTTTCGACATTGGTATACAAACCCCTGAGGAACAATATCAACTAAATGAATTTATAAACTGCATTCTGGTTGCTAGATTTTGCCTAGAGGAACGAGCAAGAACATCTGTTGATTTGATCAGAGACTCTCTAGGGGAATTCTGTCCTCAGATCCTGTATGCTGCAATGTGTTTGCTCTCTACACGTAAATGGGAGTTTAACCTGAAGTCAGCACACTGTAATGGAACATACAAAGTCTATCAAACGTCTCCGGTCAACCCTCAATGGATAACGATAAGACATCCACTTCAGGGCTCAGGTGCTGGGTCATATTCACTGGGAAACAAAGCTAAGAGTAGTGGACTCGGCTCAACACATCCGCACCCCCACCCCCTATCATCGGTAGTGTCTACAAGAGGAGCTACCTCAAGAAGGCACCGCCCATCATCAAAGATCCCCACCATCTTCTCATAGCTTCCATTGGGCAGGAGGTACAGAAACCCCACAGCATCATCATCAGGAATAGCTTCATCACTTCAACCATTCATTTCCTGAACCGACCGCCACAATCTAATCACTACTGTTCAGCAATGCTGTGACCACTGCCACCCTTTGAAGTGTGGTGGGAATCTTGAACTCAGCTCCTGAAAGGTTTGGAGGACATGAGGATGCATACTTAAGAAGAGTACAGAGAGTAGTGAGCTCAGCCCAGCACATCACCGGCATATCCCTCTCCACCATCGGTAGTGTCTACAAAAGGCAACATCTATCATCAAAGATTTCCTCGATCCGGGCCAAGCCACCTTCTCACAGCCGCCATCAGGCAGGAGATATAGAAACCTGAAGTCCCACACCACCAGGTTCAAAAACAGCTTCTTCACTTCTGCTACTGGCATCTTGAAACAACTATCATAACCGTAATCTCTGCCTCGGTTCAGCAACACTTTGTCAACTTTGCACTAAACTAGTTACTGTTCTTTCTGGTTCTAATTTTAAAGATCATCGCTATTTGTCACATACGTTGAATCAGACAGTGAAGTGCATCGTTTGTAGCAGATCAAATCAGGGAGGATTGTCCTGGGCAACACCCTACCAGAGGAAGTGGATGATACCCCAGGTAAATTGTATAATTTAACAAACACTTGGATAGGTACATTGAACTTGAACTTGAAATAAATGACTAAATTACCAGCAGGCTTGTGTGTTTTGGTTTCAACGAAATAAAAACTACAGAAACAATGTCCCACGTCCTGACTTCTGATCCTACCTGATAAAAGGTCCTTAATTTTGTCACTGATAAAGCAGACACCACACAATTGAGGCAATTGTGTCTATGGCCCTTTGTGGTTGTCATAGCCGAGGGTGGTAATGGGGACAAGCTCCCACCACCTGTTAACTGCTCCCAATGGCACGTGTCTCAAATAGCCTCTGACCACTGTCCAGCTCCTGGCCTTCACATGTGGCTTAGCTACTAAGCCCAGTGGAACCATTTCTACTGACAGGAGAAGGGGCAAAGGTGTGTTACTGGCAACTTAA
The DNA here is from genome assembly GCF_963921235.1 of Mobula hypostoma. NCBI lineage: Eukaryota > Metazoa > Chordata > Chondrichthyes > Myliobatiformes > Myliobatidae > Mobula > Mobula hypostoma. The sequence continues at coordinate 165,650,804 of NC_086098.1, read as the reverse complement.
AACCAGTCACTTCAGGCAGATGGGGCTCGTCAGCTGTGGTTGACAGCTCAGCTAGAAGCAGAAAACCTCTGATCTCAACCCTCCACTGTCTTGCGACTATACTCACTCATGGGAAAGGTTTCGGGAGTAAAACCTGTGGGAAAGATCTGGAGCTGGAATCCCTAAGGCAGTCCTATGTTGAGTTCAATGCTGCTGGCACCTTCTGCGATGTCACTGGTGCTAAACACTATCAGTGTCCGCCGTTCCTTTGGATTCATCAGCTGGGTGGAGAGGGGGAGCCTGTTATATGGACAACAGCTTGTCTCCATATCATACAGTCCTGGCTTGCTTATCGCATAGACAGTAAGGACACAGCATCCATGGCCAACTTCGACCAATGGAGAGCCTCAAGCCAATTGTTTCTCACTAGTCTCACTTTAGGAGTCTCCCATGTGACTTTCAGTAACCTTACACAGACAACTGCTCAGTGTAGGGTGTTTGTGGGATGCACTGCTCACTGGGGCTTCTGTGGAATCAAAAGGTCGGTAGTGTGTTTGTGGAACGCACGGGTCAGTGTTGAGTTTCTGGAATTCATTGGCCAGTAGCATGTTTGTGGAACGCACGGGTCAGTGTTGAGTTTCTGGAATGTATTGGTCAGTCGTCTGTTTGTGGAATGCATGGGTCAGTGTTGAGTTTCTGGAATGCATTGGTCAGTCGCGTGTTTGTGGAACGCACGGGTCAGTGTTGAGTTTCTGGAATGCATTGGCCAGTAGCGTGTTTGTGGAATGCACGGGTCAGTGTTCAGTTTCTGGAATGCATTGGTCAGTCGCGTGTTTGTGGAACAGACTGGTGAAAAAGTCTGGGAGTGTGGATTGAAACAGAGTGTAAAACAAAGCACAACTGTAATACCATGAAAGAAATAACGATTTTGCTGAATAAGTAATTCAGATGAAGACTGAACTGGCCTCTAATCGCTATTACTACCAAATTCAATTTAGCTTTAATTTACTTAGACTGAAAGTTGATGTATTAGAGCCAAGTTTTAATGAACAGAAGTACCTGACTTTGTTTAAAAAGAAACTCTCAATCTAAACCAAAATTAAAATTGAAAATTCCAGTGATTACTCATTAGGGTCGTGGTCCGCATTTGTAAAGGACACATCTGTGTGGACCCAAAGCTGTAAGTGAGCTGTGAATTCTGGGGAGGAGCAGGTGAAGGATTGTGTAACAATGGAAATGATATCGGTAGATGTTTGTAGGAAAGAGGGCTGAAGAGTACAAGTAATCAGGCCACACACTTCGCAATGTGCGGTCAGACATACTGATAGAACTGCAGCTGCCCTCCTGTGGGATCAGAGCTTTAGGTAATTCAAAAGAAACAGTCTTTGTTATTGCTTTTAAAAGCAAGTGGTTTCTATTCCCTAAGTAGTCAGAGTTTGAGAAAGTTTAGTAAAATAGTTAAAAGTAACACGTGCTATGACCTTCCCCAAGAGGATTTAATATAAAACTGTAAGTCCTTTATGCTGTAAGTTACTCATTATGATTACTTCTTTAATGATCTCATTGAATTCTCTATTATGAGCCAGCAAAGTAACTGAACAGCATCTAAAGTCTTGTTAGTATATTTATAATTGCAGTAGTGTTGTGGAGAGTGGCTTGTCAAAGGCTCATGTCTCATGCAGAAAGCATCATTTTCACTTTGGGGCTCAGAGATATTGGATTGGAACGTATAACTGTTACTTTCTTTGTGGTTTAACAGTTTTATGCTTGCTTGTATACAATGGATTCTGGTTATCGGGCTATTGGTTAATCAGGACAGCTGCTTATTTGGGACAAGTCATAAAGAACAAAAACTGACCAAAGAAATAGCTGGGATTCCCTTCATTTATTTGGGACACTATGCAGCTTAATTGGGACAGGGGACTGTTGCTGAACGGTTTCTCACTAGTGTCAGAAGTGGCCTTTAGACACTACACCGTGCTTGAAGTGAACAGTTTATAAACAGCGTCAGTTGCGGATGTTTGTATTCAAAAAGCAGTAATAGTTGGTGAGAAATAAGCAGTAAGACAATTCAGAATTGTTTTGCTCACCACGTTTTCAAGCATTCAGGCTTGGAGATACCAGAAAAAGGCCAAGCGTGAAGATGAAACAACTTCACTCCTTCAACAAGTTAGCAACGGCAAATTTGAAGGTATCAACGATCAACTTGAATGTTATAATGCAAACAAAGATTTGGAGGATGCAGTTGTTGATAGTATTGTATGAAGGCAAACCATTATTTACATTATGTGCCTGCGCTGGTTTTGATAATTTACAATCAATCCAAAGAACACGGCAGTTTTATAGCTCTGTAGTATTATTATTAGTGTTCTAATTTGTTCGGTATTTCCTTTAAATGCATAATTTGTTACTCAGTTAAATGGTAGTTTGTCTATTTTATACCTCTTTCCATGAAACCTCAGCTAATTGGGGCAGCTGTTTAGTTGAGCCAAAACGAATCGGTCTCAGTGTGTTTCAATTAACTGGAATCCACTCCAGAATGGATATGGAATTGTTCTGTGTGTTTTCTAGTGGTTACAGTTCATCTGTATCTTTTCTGGAAGCTGCTTGGTTTCAGTGGCAGGTATCACGTTACTTGAATGCGGACTATCTTATTGGTTGATTGCAGCAATGGAATCTGAACAGGATTTATTGCTATCAAGTAATTGGTCTACAAAGACTAGATCAACACACACAAAATGCTGGAGGAACTGAGAAGTACAAAGAGCATCTATGGAAATGAATAACATTTGCTCTTTTGGGTTGAGATTTTGCTTCGATACTGGAAAATGAGGGGGGAGGATGCCAGAATAAGAAGGTAGGGAGAGGGAAAGGACGACAAGCCAGAAGGTGATAGGTGAAGCTGGGTAGATGGGGTGGGGAGGACAATGAAGTAAGCTGGTTGACCACACAATCAAACAGTTGGAGAGCAGCAGAGATCATGGGGTGGGGCAATGAGAGAGTGTCTCACTGAACTGTTGAAGAGAAGATTTAATCTTCTTCAGGGTAGGCATCCCTGAAAGAGACTTCTAAGTGAAGTAGTAAGTCATGAACACAAGAGATTCTGCAGAAACCCAGATGTGCTCACCCACGTGGTCTCACCAATCACCTTTTAGCTTGTCCTCCTTCCCCTCCCCCTACCTCACCTTCTTATTCTAGCATCCTCCCTCTTCCTTTCCAGTCCAGATGAAGGGTCTCGGCCCAAAACATCAATTGCTTATTCCTGTCCATAGATGATGCCTGATCTGCTGAGTTTCTCTGGTATTTTGTGTTGTATTGCTCTGGATTTCCAGCAGCTGAAGAATCTCTTGTGTTTGTAAGAAGACCAGGCTGAGTTGGATTGGTCTCTTTGCCTCTTTCTTTTCACCTTTGACTTCCTTTCACTACCAGGCTATCCTTTTGCTAGTCCACTTTCCTTATTAGACTATAATATCATAAGACGTTGGATAAGAATTAGGCCATTCAAGTCGGCTCTGCCATTTACTCATAGCTGATTCATTTTCCCCTCAGCCCTATTCTCCTGCCTTCTCCCCATAACCTTTCACACACTAACTGACCAAGAATTTACCTACTTCTGCCTTAAATATCCCCAATGACTAGGCCTCCACAGTCACCTATGGTAATAAATTCCACAGATTCACCACCCTCTGGCTAAAGAAATTTCTCCACACCTGTTTTAAATGGACACTCCTCTATCCTGAGGCTGTGCCTTCTTGTCCTAGACTCTCCCACCATGGGAAACATCCTTTCCACATCTACTCTATCTAGGTCTTTCAACATTCAAAAGATTTCAATGAAATTCCCTTTCTTCCTTCGGAATTCCTGCGAGTACAGACCCAGAGCATCTAACGCTCCTCGTTATGATAACCCCTTCATTCCTGGAATCATACTTGTGAACCTCCCCCGAACCCTCTCCAACGCCAGCACATCTTTACTTATCACTTTGCTTTTGCAATGCTTAATAAAACAATTGTGAAACAACATGCTTCATGCCTCATTCTTGACTTCCGAAGAATCTTCAGATCACAAAAACATCAGGGTCCAACAGGGGTAATGACAGTTTTGGTGCTTTTTATACATCTCCCCTACATTACTGCATTTTTTTTGCACTATTTATTTATTTTGTAATTTATAGTTATTTTAAGTCATTGCCTACCATCCAAAAACAACACATTATGCGCAGTCATACGAGACAGCGATATAAACCTCACTCTGATTTGAAGATGTTTGAGCTTGTGATAATTACAGTGAGCATATATATTGTGGGCTGAAGGGCCTTTTCCTGTACTTTACTATTCAGTGTTTCCTGTTGTTGCCACATTATAGTAACCCAGTGTCAAAACAGCTCCCAAGAGAAAAGACCATTAGTCTTCACATGAATTGGGGTTGGAAATGATTCTATAAGCACGCACTCTCCCATAAATTTTATATTTTCAATATCAGTTTCTAAAGGCAACTGTTCACATAAACTTGTCACAATGGGGCGGCGTGTTAACACAGTGGTTAGCATAATGCTTTATAGAACCAGTAGCCATAATTCAATTCCCTCTGCTGTTTGTAAAGAGTTTGTATGTTCTCCCTGTGACTGTGTGGGTTTCCTCACAGTCCTAAGATGTCATTGTAAATTGTCCCATGGTTAGGCTGGGATTAAATCAGGGATTGGTGGGCAGTGCAGCCCAAAGGGCCTGAAGAGCCAATAAATAATGGCCCACATCCAGCGGAGGTGTAACACCAGCTCTTAAAGCACTGCCCAAATTACAGTGCCAATAATTCACACTAACAGTTTAGAGCAGGGCCTCCCAGTCTGGGTCCATTGACCCCTTGCTTAATGGCATTGGTCCATGGCATAACAAAGGTTGGGAACCCCTGGTTTACAGGAACTTCTGGCAGTGCATGGTGAACCTTTGGACTTGTCTAAATGCCAGATCTACAGAATTTAAAGAGGAGTGGCTAAGGTTTAGATAGCTAGGAATGTGTTACCGCTTGGTAGGAAAACTGCTCAGCCCAAGTCTGGAAGAAATCTCAGGATCTGTGGACTCAGGTCTGTCCGTCATGAAAACCATCCCCCTTCCAGGAACTGTCTGTTCAGCCAAAGTTCTTCAGACAGCTCCTTCCCCACCACCATCAGATTTATGAACGGATAATGAACCAACCCATGAACCCTACCTCTACCTCACTATTTCTTGGCTCTTTTTTTGCATCACATTTAATTTTATATATATATTCCTTATTCTAATTTGTAGTATTTATATATATATTGCATTGTACTGCTGCCACAAAACAACAAATTTCATGACATATGCCGATGAAATTAAAAACTGATTCTGATTCAAAGATCTCAGAGAGTTGCGATACAGCCCATTCCATCATGCAAACCAGAATCAGAATCAGGTTTATTATCACTGGCATGTGACATGAAATTTGTTAACTTGGCAGCAGCAGTTCAATGCAATACATAATCTAGCAGAGAGAGAGAAAAAATAAAATAAAACATAATAATAAATAAACAAGTAAATCAATTATGTATATTGAATAGATTTTTTAAAAAATGTGCAAAAACAGAAATATTGTATATTAAAAAAAGTGAGGTAGTGTCTAAAGCTTCAAAGTCCATTTAGGAATCGGAAGGCAGAGGGGAAGAAGCTGTTCCTGAATCACTGAGTGTGTGCCATCAGGCTTCTGTACCTCCTACCTGATGGTAACAGTGAGAAAAGGGCATGTCCTGGATGCTGGAGGTCCTTAATATTGGACGCTGTCTTTCTGAGACACCACCTCCTAAAGATGTCCTGGGTACTTTGTAAGCTAGTGCCCAAGATGGAGCTGATTAGATTTACAACATCCTGCAGTCTCCCATCCCGGGCCTTCAGTCTATTATTTGTGCTGCCTTAGGAAAGCAGTCACCATAATCACGGGCCCGTTTCCAACCCAGTCATTCTGTCTTATCTCTTCTTCCATCAGGTAGAAGATACAAAGGCTTGAGACACCAGGCTCAAAGACAGATTCTATCCCATTGACATAAAACCCTCGAATGGACCTCTTACATGCCAAAATTGAAACCTTAATCTTGTAATCCACCTTATCATGGCTCCTGCCCTTTGCCTGTCCGCCGGCACTGCACTTCCCATGTAACTAAAAATCTACTCCTTCTGCCTTCCCCTGGTACTACCTCCATGTACATATAGTACCTATAAATAGTAGTAAACCCACCCCCCCAGAAGTTTTCATGCTTTATTGTTCTACAAAATTGAATCACTGTGGATTTAATTTGTTTTTTTTGATCAGTGCCGGAAAGAGGCTCTTTCATGTCAAAGTGAAAACAGATCTCTACAAAGTGATCTAAATTAATTACAAATATAGCACACAAATAATTGTTTGCATAAGTATTCACCCCTTTTAATATGACATGCCAAATCATAATTAGTGTAGCCAATTGGTTTTAGAAGTCATATAATTAGTTAAATGGAGATCACCTGTGTGCAGTCAGGGTGTTTCAATTGATGTATTAAAAATACACTTGAATCTGGAAGGTCCAACTGCTGGTGAGTCAGTATCCTGGCAGAAACTACACCATGAAGACAAAAAAACCCACTACAAACAACTTCATGAAAAGGTTCTTGAAAAGCACAAGTCAGGAGCTGGATACAAGAAAATTTCCAAGTCACTGAATATCCTTTGGAGTACAGTTGGAGCCAATCATCAAGAAGTGGAAAGAATATGCAACAGCTGTAAATCTGCCTAGAGCAGGCCGTCCTCAAAAACTGAGTGACCGTGCAAGAAGGGAACTAGTGAGGGAGGCCACCAAGAGACCTGTGACAATTCTGGAGAAGTTACAAGCTTCAGTGGCTGAGATGAGAGAGACTGTGCATGCAAAACAGTCACAGCTTTATGGGAGTGTGGCAAAGAGAAAGCCACTGTTGAAAAAACTCACATGAAATCTCGCTAGAGTTTGCCAGAAGGCATTTGGGAGACTCTGAAGCCAGCTGGAACAAGGTTCTATGGTCTGATGAAACCAAAATTGAGGGTTTTGGCCATCAGACTAACACTACATTTGGCATAAGCCAAGCATTGCACATCATCAAAAATACACCATCCCTACTATGAAGCATGGTAGTGGCTGCATCATGCTGTGGAGATGCTTCACTGCAGCAGGCCCTGGGAGGCTTATGAAGGCAGAGGGTAAAATAAATGCAGCAAAATACAGGGAAATCCTGGAGGAAATCCTATTGCAGTCTGCAAGAGAACTGCGACTTGGGAAAAGATTTGTTTTCCAGCAAGATGATGACTCCAAGATTAAAGCCAAAGCTACACAGGAATGGCTTAAAAACAAAAAGTTAATGTCCTGGAGTGACCAAGTCAGAGCCCAGACCTCAATCCAATTGAAAACTTGTGGCTGGACTTGAAAAGGGCTGTTAACTCAAAATCCCCATGCAATCTGACAGAGCTTGAGCAGTTTTGTAAAGAAGAATTGGGAAAAGTTACAGTGTCCAGATGTGCAAAGCTGCTAGAGACCTATCCACACAGACTCAAGGCTTAAATTACTGTCAAAGGTGCATCTACTAAATACTGACTTGAAGGGGTAAATACTTATGCAATCAATTATTTTGTGTATTATAACTGTAATAAGTTTAGAGCAATTTGCGGAAATTTGTTTTCACTTTGACACAAAAGAGTCCTTTATGTTGATCAGTGTCAAAAAAGCCAAATTAAATCCACTGTGATTCAATTTTGTAAAACATGAAAACTTCTGGGGGGTGGTGAATACTTTTTATATGGACTGATCTGCCTGGATGACAAACAGATGCCTTTCACTGTACATAAATAAACCAATCATCATTCAAGGACTGTGGATCAGAGGATCAGCCATAACATGGGGTAGTCTTGAGGAGCCAAGTGCACTTATCCTGCCCCTGAACTCTTGTGTTCATAATGCAGGTGCAAAAGGACTGGAAAATTGCAAATGTTACTCCACTCTAAGAAGGGAGAGAGGCAAAAGACAGGATATTATAAGCCAGTTAGACTGAATTCAGTAGTTGAGGATATTTCCTATAGTGGGGCAGTCTAGGACCAGAAGAGACAGCTCTCAGAATAGAGAGATATCTCTTTAGAATAGAGAAGAGCAGGCATTTATTTAGCCAGAATCTGTGAAATTCATTGCCATGGACAGTCACGGAGGCCAAGCCATTGGGTATATTTAAAGTGGTGGGTAATAGGTTCTTGATTAGCATAGGGATCAAAGGATACATGGAGAAGGCAGGAGAATGGGGTTGAGAGAGATAATAATTTAGCCATGATGGAGCAGACTTAATGGGCCAAATGGTCTCACAAGAGAATACTAGGTGTCTGGAATGTATTTCTAGGGGAGGTGGTGAGAGCAGATATATTTGCATTCTTTAGGAGGCATTTAGACAGGCACATGAACAGACAGGGAGTGGACGGATATGAACCATGTATTTAGATTGGCATCATGGTTTTGCACAGACAAGCTGGAAGTTGCAGCAAGGCAAGGGTTAATGTGATGTCCAGGCAAGGACAGTTTATAGAATAACTTTACTGTCGCACGTCGTAAAATTTGTTGTTTCATGCCAGCAGTACAGTGCAACACATTATAAAACTATAGATTATAATAAATATATATACCTATTGCAAAAGGAGAAGGAAAATAGTGAGGTAATGAACATAGATTTATTGTCCATTCATAAATCTGATGGCGGAGAGGAAGAAGCTGTTCCTAAAATGCTGAATGTGAATATTCAGGCTCCTATACCTCCTCCTTGATGCTATCAATGAGAAGAAGACATGTCCTGGGTGTTGAGGGTCTTTAATGATGGATGCCACCTTTTAGAGGTATCACTTTTTGGAGATCCCCTCAATGCTGGGGAGACTAGAGCCCGTGATGGAGCTGCTTGAGTTTACAACTGTCTGCAGCTTTTTCCGATGCTGTGCAATGACCACTCCAGACCAGTCGCTGATAGTGTGCAGTCAACCCAGGCAAGACAGATCTTCGAAGAGCATCACTTCCCTTTGTACAGCACGGACCAGAGCCATTTGGCATACAGGGACAAGAGCAGGATTCTAGGTTGACAGTTAGTATTGGTCAGTTACTTTACTAATTCTTAAGTACTACTGGCCTTTAACATTGGCTATTAATACCTGTATTAACACAGTGTGTTTGGTGATTGGTCATGTAAATAAGGAATCTGAACATACACAAGATCAGTATCTGTATCCAACTAATCAATTTTGTATAAAAATAGAATTTCTTTGTTCAGACTTCAGAGCAGCAATGAAGGAATGATGATGTTGCACAAGTATTGATTGAGGAACGAGTGTGAGTTGTTAAAGTCCAATCAAACGGCAATGACAGGCCTGTTCCTACCATGTATGTTCTGTTTCATAAGGATAGAGTAGCAGCAGCCAAGAGTTCAAGCTTGCTGATGTCAGTCTTATTCCTCAGACTTGATTCATCGTCAGTGGAATAACTGATAGATGGGTCCCGTCCCACAATTACACCCTCAGTGTTCCAGGGCAGGGAGATGAGACTGGGGACTTGGCAACTGAAAGCAAGGTTGAAAGGGACAGAACTGAAAGAAACAACTGTTTTTGTCCTTGCGGTAATTATAAAGGGATCTGTTTCACGACAGGGCCCTCCTTTGCCTTTCTTATCACATTCTTCACTCCTGACAAACTATTAATCCTGTGTGGACTGCCTCCTCTGTCTGACTCAATGGCAGTTACAAATGAATGCTATAAATGCTCATCTGGCCACGATTTTGTCACTGAAAAATGCCACTTGTGATGTAGTGGCTGTCAGCAAGATCCTTGTATTTGCCAGCACTGGATCGTGCCTCAGTCAGTCCAGTTTGCTGCCTCATTAGACCCACAACATGTAAATATCCATGTAGGTATTTTCATGACAGCATTTAAAAGGAGCAATACTTGTACTGAAGGCTTGATTAGCTTGTTATTAGGGTACTCCAAATCCAATTTAAATTCCATTCTGCTCCTTTCTTTCACAGAATTGTATCTTCCATCAAACATAATTCTCCAAAATTACCCTGTAAACTCCATTAAAAATGCACAATTTCACGTATAACATCAATTTTACTAACTTCTGGTAATTATTCTCCCCCCCTCGTCTCTTCTTCCATTCACCACTCTGGCTCAGATGTTACCTCTTCTCTTCTCCTCACCTACTTTTCACCTCTCCCTGGTCCCTCCTCCTCCCTTTCCCCCCATGAACCACTCTCTTCTCCAATCAGATTCCTTCTTCTTCAACCCTTTACCTTTTCCACCAATCACCCTCCAGCTTCTTACTTCAGACTGCTCCCCCACCCATCCACCTTCCCCCTCTTCTGGTCTCACCTATCACCTGCCCGCTTGTATTTCTTCCCCTCCCCCCACCTTCTTATTCTGGCTTTTTATTCTTCCTTTCTTGTCCTAATGAAGGGTCTCGGCTCAAAATATCGACTGTTTATTCCCCTCCATAGATGCTGCCTGGCCTGCTGAGTTCCTGCAGCATTTTGTGTGAGTTGCTCTGGATTTCCAGCATCTGCAGACTCTCCTGTGTTTATTGTTCCCTCACAGTTCCCTGCAAGTTCTACTTTGAACTTTGCTGATAGCCAGCCCCCAGTCTACCTGCTCCTTCAACTGCACTGATTACTCCCTGAAACTATAACCTTGACCTCTCAATGCCCAAGAAATTGGTTCTATGTCAACAAATTAGAGATTGAAAGGGCTCGGGAGTCCTCATGCAGGATTCCTTAAAGGTTAACATCAGGTTGAGTCAGTGGTATGTATGGCAAATTAAATTCACTTTGAGAAGACTAGAATATAAAAACAAGGATGTGATGCTGAGGCTTTATAAGGCATTGGCCAGACTGCATGTGGAGCATTGTGAGTAGTTTTGTGCCTCTTATCTAAGAAAGGATATGCTGGCATTGGAGAAGGTCCAGAGGAGGTTCACAAGAATTGTCCCAGGAATGAAAGGGTTAACATATGAGGAGCATTTGATGGCCCTGAGCCTGTATTCGCTGGAGTTTAGAAGAATGAGGGGGATCTCACAGAACCCTATTCAGTATTAAAAAAGGCCTACATAGCGCGGGCGTGGAGAGGATTTTTCCTATAGTGGGAGAGTCTAGGATTAGAGGGCCAGGCCTCAAAGTACATAGACATCCACTTAGAACAGAGATGTGGAGGAATTTAACCAGAGGGTGCTGAATCTGTGGAATTCATTGTCACAGACAGCTGTGGAGGCCAAGTTGTTGGGTGATAGTTCTTGATTACTCATGGTGTCAAAGGTTATGATGAGAAAGTAGGAAATAGAGTTGAGAAGGATAATGAATCAACCATGACAGAATAGCAGAGCAGACAATGGGCCAAATGGCTAATTCTACTTCTATGTTTTATGGTCTTTTGGTACCTGAGGGGAGTTTCCTTTCTGCTAGGAAAACATGAGGAGAGATGGTGTTAAAGCTACAAGAATTTGGAGAGGGACATGTTTGGCACCCTTCCTTGTCCCGGGAATTACACACTTGCTTCAAGGACCTGTCCAACACTCCACGACCCACAGTGACATCCCTAGGAGGGAAGGTCACAGCCGGTGAATGTGCTGTTGTCCCATATTTTGAGACTGTTGTGGCTGACTTCTCTCCAGAACCACATGTCCCTCCATGTCCTGGGCCATTTGGTAGATTGCTGCAGCGTCTCTAGCACCCTCCAACCCCAACCCAGAGATCTTCCTATGCCCTCTGGTACTGGGCTGGGCCATGACAACCTTACCATCAGCTGGTGGTGAAATCCCTCACAACCCATTCCATCCCCTGCTCACAGTTATCCAGTGGTCAGCCCTGGGGTCACACTGCCCTGAAGGTTTGCGGAACAGAAACCATCACTATCAGCCTCGGCACAGTCCAGCGCAAACTAAATTGGGATGAAACGAGACAGTGCTGAATTCTGGGGCATGTGGTGGATGGGTTGTGAGGAGCTGGCCTGTGGGGGAGAGATGAAAAATGGAACAATATTGTCAGGCCTGCAAATGCAGGCTCCTCCCAGCTAACTGGAGTCACCTGCCACTTGTTTCCAACGTATCACCTACAACCTGTTTAAAACCTGCCCTCATCCTCAATCCATGTTCACTCATATTAACCAGCCAGCCTCAACCAGTTGCTCTGAGCCTTCAGTTCCCTTGTCGCTAAGTATCTGTGCTCTCTTGTTTTGTGGCCACTCTTGGTTCTTTTGCAGTTTATTATTAAAGTTATTGCTCCCTGCTAAATCGTCTCTGCTGCTCTGTGTTTGGCTCCTCTACAGTTCCTGAGAGACGTGGGTGTCAGAGTGAGCCTGAACTCCTCTGTGCCAGGCCCTGGAACACCCACTCCCACCCACAATTCACTCATGGTCTGTGGACTCTGCTGCCAAAGGCTTCACTTGGTGCCATCCCCAACTGAATTGCTCACTTGGGTGGGTAGGAGCTAATCCACAGACACAGGCCAGGCAGAATCCTTCTCTAAGGGATATTAGTGACTTCGGAGACAGAGGGGAGGTTGTTCTCACAACCATGGTCATCATTGCCGAGACTGGCACACATTCACTTCACCTTCCTGTGAGCCTTGTTTAATTATCCAGCTCCCAGAGTGGGATTCAACTCTTAGCATAGAATCTCCACACCACTGGAGATGTCTGGCCCATTTAGAGCTTTCGATTGACACCTACCATCTCACCAACTCGAGCCTCTGGGTTATCCTCCTCAGCTGCCCCACATGACTAGTTCAGCAGGTTAACCCTATACCCAACCAGCCATCGGCTCCCACCACGTGTAAACCGAAGCACAGGCGTCGATGCTGGGCGGAAACCACGTGAACCGTGGATTATCATCGGACCCGCGCCGTCTAATCGGGTAATTCACAAGTCTGGTCACAGGAAAGTTCGTCTCAACCTCTTCTCGGACTAGAAAGATGAGGGTTCACCTCCGTGACTCCCGGCTGGGTCTGGAGGTGTGTGCCGCTTTGCACGTTCTGGCCATTCTCTCCGGGCATCCCTGTCGCCCGGTAGCACAGCCGGGCTTTACCGAGCGCTGTGTGCAATAGCCATGCTATTTATTGGTTTCCTTTGGCACTGGGCGCCATGCGGTTGCTGCCAATGCACTGAGCAATCTCCAGCAAGGATGCGCATGCAATGGGATCACACCGACCTCCGCCGGCTGCGCCGGGACTGGGCAGAGGCAGGAAACCCCAGCGAGCAGTGGCTGCCCGGGGAGGAGAGGACAAGCCTGTCGCCCGCGCTCAGCGACACTTCCTCGTCCACCTTGTAGGAGATAGAGTTGAAGTAGACAGGGTTGGAATGAGCCCTGAAGGAGCCGGCGGGACTGTCGCCGCGCTGGGACCGATAGCACATACAGGAGCAGAGGGATTCAGCGTCTGAAACGGGTTCCTGTGGGCTCCCTCGACCGACCCCCGCCTCCGCTGCTATCAGTGGTATCAGGTTGCTCCTACTTCGGCTCGCCTCCCCCGGCAGCAGTGAGGCGCTCCTGCCCTGGGCGTCCTCTCCCACCGTCATAGCCAAGTGCTCCTTGTTGCTGGCACGCTCCTCCGCGTCCCTCTTCTCGTCCTCGGAGTTCATGGTGAGGAAGCGCAGGACCACCAGGTTGAGGAAGGCTCCGATCACTGTCAGGCCCACCAGGATGTACATGAAGCTGAACGCCACGTAGGGGGGTCTCTTCTGCAAGGCCTCGTTATTCTGCAGGGCCACAAAGTCTCCGAAGCCGATGGTGGTGAGAGTGATGAAGCAGTAATAGTAAGCGTGGAAGAAGGTCCAGTCCTCAAAGTGGGCAAACGCCGCGGCGCCGATGCACAGCGTTCCTAGGCAGGAGAAGAAGCCCACCGTGACCATATTCTCCATAGATACCTCTGTGTTCTTCATTCCCAGACATCTCTTTATCCTCTTCAGCAGGTAGCGAACAAAGGTGTTCATCCTCTCGCCCAGACTCTGGAACATCACCAGCGTCAGCGGGATCCCCAGCACCGCGTAGAACATGCAGAAGGCTTTGCCGGCGTTAGTACCCGGGGCAGCGTGACCATAACCTACACAGAGCAAAGACAAAAGACCGGGAGTTAAGCCAGCTCCAAAACTACCCAGCTGATTAACGTCAAGGATCAAAGTTCAAGTTCAAAATACATTTAGTACATGCATGTCACTATATATTACCTTGAAATTCATTTTCTTTCAGGCATTCACTGTAGAACAGAAGAAAATTAAATAAAATTGAGACAAAGTCTGGCAAATAACCAATGTGTAAAAGGAGACAAACTGCAAATAAAAATAAATAAATAAATAAATAAATAAATAATACTGAGAACATGAGTTGTGGGTCTTTGAAAGTGAAATCAATTTGGAGCTGAGTGAAGTTATCCACTCTGGTTCCAGGTTAAGAGGTAATAACTGCTCCTGAACCTGGTGGTGTGGGAACCCAGGTAGCTCCTTTCTGATGGCAGCAGTGAGAAGTGAATATAATCTGGATGGTGGGGGTCACTGATGATGGATGTAGCTGTCTTGTGGCAGTGCTAGCAGATGTGCTCAAAGGTGGGGAGGGTTTTGTTGTGATGGATTGGGCTGTATCCACCACTTTTTGTTGGCTTTTCCAACAGTAAAAGTCAAAGTTGTAGGATCAGCTCATTCACCATACACATTTACATGTTTTTGGAATTTGCTGTGGTGTGTACAGCAGATGATCAGCAAAACCTGTGGCAGAACAGCAGCTATGTTTCATTAGGAGTTGGAGGAGACTTCATATGTCACAAAAGAGACTTGCTAATTTCTATAGATGTACCATGGAACGCATTCTAACTGGCTGCATCACTGTTTGGAATGGGATGGCTGCAGCACAGGATCAAAATAAGCTGTAAGGAGTGTTAAGCTTAGTCATCTCCATCATGGGCACTAGCCTCCGTAGTACCAGGACAAGTTCAAGGAGCGACACCTCAAAAAGGCGGCAGCCATCATTAGGGAACCCCAGGACCCAGGATATGCCCTGTTCTCTTTGCTACCATCAGGAAGGAGGTACAGGAACCTGAAGGCACACACTCAACAATTCAGGAACAGCTTCTTCCCCTCTGCCATCCGATTTCAGAATGGGCATTGAACCCATGAACACTACCTTACTATTTTTTTTGGATTACTTACTTAATTTAACTACAGTAATTCAAGTTTTTTTTCTCTATTATTGCATTGTACTGCTGCCACAAAGTCAATAAATTTCATAACATTTGCCAGTGATATTAAACTTGATTCTGTGTTGGCGTGACATGCAACAAAAACACTCAGCAATTATAAAAAAAAATAAAGTTGGGGGTTAAAATACAATATGGAATGAAAAGTGTATAAATACATGGATACCAGCATGTACTTACAATGTAAATGGCATGATAAACAGTGGTTTAAAATGTTTAAAGTGCACTGACAGGTAGTAGATAGAAGAGGTGGGGAGGCTAATGAAAATGGTTGATCAGATTAACTGCCTGAGGGAAGAAACTTTTAAGATGGTGGGAAGTTTTTGTTTTAATAATCCTACAGTGCTTTCCAGAAGGAAGATTTTGGAAAAGGCAGTTTTCAGGGAGGTTAGTGTCTGCAATGATTTTCCCTGTCTGCTTCTTCTTCCTGGACAAATCATGGCTGAAGAACTGGTGCAGGGAGCAGAGGTTTAGAATTATGTATCATTGGGCTCTCTTCTGGGGAAGGGAGGGCCGGTACAAAAGGTCAGGGTTAGACTTGAGCCCGAGGGGTCCAATATCCTTGTGGGTAGGTTGACGACTTGAGGTGATCAGGAGAGTTTAAACTAATTTGGCAGGGGAATAGGAAATGGAGGTTAGTGCTGAGAAAGGGGTAGTTGGTTTGCAAACAGAGGCAATGTATAGTGAGACTCCTAGCAAGAACAGACTAATGAAAGGGCAAAATAGCAGCCAATGAGATAGCAATATCCATAGGTCAGCAGGTACATTTAATGTCAGAGAAATGTATACAATATACATCCTGAAATTCTTTTTCCTCACAAACATTCACAAAAACAGAGAAGTGCCCCAAAGAATGAATGATAGTTAAACGTTAGAACCCCAAACACCCCCCCACCCAGCTTCCCCCTCCCACGGACAAGCAGCAGGGCAACCCCCCCCCACCCCCAGAAATTCCAATGTAAAAGGCAGACAACATCGAAAAAGGGTGAATATTGGACTGAAGGTGTTATATTTGAAAATGTGCAGTATAGAGAATATGGTGGATGAACCTGCAGCACAGTTGCAGATTAGCATGTGTGATGTTGTGAGTGTCACTGGCTGAAACAAGCTAATAACTGGGTGCTTAACATCCAAGGATACACATTGTATCAGAAGGACGGGCAGGTAGGCAGAGGGGTTGCATTGCTTTGTTGGTAAAAATAAAATTAAATCCTTAGAAAGAGGTGACATAGGGTCAGAAGGTGTTGAATTGTTGAGAGTAAAACAAAGGAACTGCAAGGGTAAAAAGACTCTAATGGAAGTTATATACAGACCGCCAAAAGATGTATTCTATAAGTTGTAATTGAAGATAGAAAATGCATGTCAAAAGGGCAATATCACAATAGTCATGGGGGACTTCAGTACACAGGTAGATTGGGAAAACCAGGTTGGCGTTGGATCCCAATAGGGGGAGTTTGAAGAACGCTTACTAGATGGCTTTTTAGAGCAGCTCATGGTTCAGCCCACCAGGGGATCATCTGTTCTGGATTGGGTGTTGTGCAATAAACTGGGATTGATCAGAGAGCTTAAGGTAAAGGAACCTTAATCACAATTCTATCTCCTTTACATTAGCATTGGAGAGGGATAGGAACAGGCAAGTTAGGAAAGCATTTAATTGGAGTAAGGGGAAATATGAAGCTATCAGGCAGGAACTTGGAAGCATACATTGGGAACAGATGTTCTCAAGGAAATGTATGGAAGAAATGCGGCAAATGTACAGGGGATATTTGCATGGCATTCTGCATAGGTACGTTCCAATGAGACAGGGAAAGGATGGTAGGGTACAGGAACTGTGGTGGGCAAAGGCTGTTGAACATCTAGTCAAGAAGAAAAGAAAAGCCTACGAAAGATTCGAAAAAATAGAGATCTAGAAGATAATAAGGCTAGCAGGAAGGAGCTTAAGAATGAAATTAGGAGAGCCAGAAGGGGTCATGAGAAGGCCTTGGCAGACAGGATTAAGGAAAACCCCAAGGCATTCTACAAGTATGTGAAGAGAAAGAGGATAAGATGTGAGAGAATAGGACCAATCAGGTGTGACAATAGAAAAGTGTATGGAACTGAAGGAGATAGTAGAGGTATTTAATGAATACTTTGCTTCAGTATTCACTATGGAAAAGGATCTTGGCGATTGTAGGGATGAATTACAGCGGACTGAAAAGCTTGAGCATATAGATATTAAGAAAGAGGATGTGCTGGAGCTTTTGGAAAGCATCAAGTTGGAGAAGTCTCCGGGAATGGACGAGATATACCCCAGGCTACTATGGGAGGCAAGGGAGCAGATTGCTGAGCCTCTGGCAATGATCTTTGCATCATCAATAAGGAAGGGAAATGTTCTGGAAGATTGGAGGGTTGCAGATGTTGTTCCCTTATTCAAGAAAGGAAGTAGAGATAACCCAGGAAATGATAGACCAGTGAGTCTTAATTCAGTGGTTGGTAAGTTAATGTAAAAGATCCTGAGAGGCAGGATTTATGAACATTGGAGAGGCATAATATGATTAGGAATAGACAGCATGGTTTTGTCAAAGGCAGGTCGTGCCTTACGAGCCTGATTGAATTTTTTGAGGATGTGACTAAACACGTTGATGAAGGTAGAGCAGTAGATGTAGTGTATATGGATTTCAGCAAGGCATTTAATAAGGTACCCAATGTAAGGCTTATTGAGAAAGTAAGGAGGCATGGGATCCAAGGGGTCATTGCTTTGTGGATCCAGAATTAGTCTGCCTACAGAAGGCAAAGAGTGGTTGTAGACGGGTCATATTCTGCATGTGGTCAGTGACCAGTGGTGTGCCTCAGGGATCTGTTCTGGGATCCCTTCTCTTTGTGATTTTTATAAATGACCTGGATGAGGAAGTGGAGGGATGGGTTAGTAAATTTGCTGATGACACAAAGGTTGGAGGTGTTGTGGATAGAGTGGAGGGCTGTCGGAGGTTACAGCGGGACATTGATAGGATGCAAAACTGGGCTGAGAAGTGGCAGATGGAGTTCAACCCAGGTAATTGTGAGGTGGTTCATTTTGGTAAGTCAAATATGATGGCAGAATATAGTATTAATGGTAAGACTCTTGGCAGTGTGAAGGATCAGAGGGATCTTGGGGTCAGAGTCCGTAGGACACTCAAAGCTGCTATGCATGTTGATTCTGGTTAAGAAGGCATACAGTGCATTGGCCTTCATCAGTCATGGGATTGAATTTAAGAGCCGAGAGGTAATGTTGCAGCTATATAGGACCCTGGTCAGACCCTACTTGGAGTACTGTGCTCAGTTCTAGTCACCTCACTACAGGAAGGATGTGGAAACTATAGAAAGGGTGCAGAGGAGATTTACAAGGATGTTGCCTGGATTGGGGAGCATGCCTTATGAGAATAGGTTGAGTGAACTTGGCCTTTTCTCCTTTGACCAACAGAGGATGAGAGGTAACCTGATAGAGGTGTATAAGATGATGAGAGACATTGATCGTGTAGATAATGAGAGGCTTTTCTCCAGGGCTGAAATGGCTAACACGAGAGGGCACAGTTTTAAGGTGCTTGGAAATAGATACAGAGGAGATGTCAGGGGTAAGTTCTTTTAAGCAGAGAGTGCTGAGTGTATGGAATGGGCTGCCAGCGATGGTGGTGGAGGCAGATACGATAGGGTCTTTTAAGAGACTCCTGGATAGGTGCATGGAGCTTAGAAAAATAGAGAGCTATGGGCAATCCTGGGTAATTTCTAAAGTAGGGATATGTTCAGCCCAGCATTGTGGGCCAAAGGGCCTGTACTGTGCTGTAGGTTTTCTATGTTTATGTGATGGCATTGTAGAGCGCCAGTCTATGATGGCTGTTTAGAGTGCCAGATTATGATGGCCGTGTAGAGTGCCAGTCTATGATTGTTGTGTAGAGTGCCAGTCTATGATAGCTCTGTAGAGTGCCCATCTGTGTCAACAGTGTTGAGTGCCAGTCTATGGTGGCAGTGTAGAGTAGCAAACTGTGATGGCTGTGTAAAGTGCCAGACTATGATAGCAGTATAGTGCAGTGTCTATAATTCAGTGTAGAGTGCCAGTCTATGATGCCTGTGTATAGAGCACTCTCTGATTCAGAGTAGAATACCATTCTATGATGGCTGTGTAGACTGGCAGACTATGATGGTAGTGTAGAGGGCCAGTCTGTGATGGTGGTGTAGAGTGCCTGTCTCTTATGGCCATGCAGAGTTCCTGTCTATGATGGCAGTCTAGTGTGATGACTGCGTTGGCCGTGTAGAGTGCCAGTCTATGATGGCTGTGTAGAGTGCCCATCTATGTTGGCAGTGTTGAGTGCCAGTCTATGATGGCAGCGTAGAGTAGCAGACTGTAATGGCTGTATAAAATGCCAGACTACAATGGCAGTGCAGTGTGCTGTCTATAATGCAGTGTAGAGTGCCAGATTATGATGGCTGTGTAGACTGGCAGACTATGATGGCAGAGTGCCAGTCTATGATGGCTGTGTAGTGTGCCAGTCTATGAGACCTGTGTAGAATACCAGTCTATGATGGGGTGGAGTGCCAGTTTATGTTGGCTGTGTAGAGTACCAAACAATGATAGCAGTGTAGAGTGCTTGTTTAAATTGGCTGTGTAGAGTGGCAGTTTGTGATGGCTGTGTAAAGTGCCAAACAATGATGGATGTTTAGGATGCCAGACTATGTGGCTGTGTAGAGTGCCAGTCTATGATTGCCATGTGAAGTGCCAGTCTATGATGGCAGTGTAGAATGCCATCTCTGATTCAGTGTAGAGTGCCAGTCTATGATGGCTGTGCAGACTGGCAGACTGTGATGACAGTGTAGAGGGTCAGTCTCTGATGGTGGTGTAGATTGCCAGACTCTTATGGTGGTGCAGAGTGCCTGTGTATGATCGCAGGGTAGTGTGACGTCTGTGATGGCAGTGTAGAGTGCCAGGCTATGATAGCAGTGTAGAGTGGCAGTTTGTGATGGCTGTGTAGAGTGCCAGTAGGTGGTGACTGTGTAGAGTGCCCGTCTATGATGACAGTGAGGAGTGGCAGACTGTGATGGTAATGTAGCGTGGCAGACTGTGATGGCCATGTAGAGTGCCAGTCTATGATGGTGGTGTAGAATGCCAGACTATGATGGAAGTGTAGAGTGCCAGTCTATGATACCTGTGTAGAGTGCCAGTCTATGACAGCTGTGTGCAGTGCCACTCTATGATGGCAGTATATATTGCCAGTCTATGATGACTGTGTAGAGTGCCAGACTATGATGACAGTGTAGAGTGGCAGTCTATGATGCTGTGTAGAGTGCCCATCAATGATGGCAGTGAGGAGTGGCAGACTATGATATTGGTGTAGAGTACCAGACCATTATGGCCATGTAAAGTGCCAGTCTATGATGGCAGTGTAAAGTGCCAGTCTATGATGGCAGTGTAAAGTGCCAGTCTATGGTGGTGGTGTAGAATGCCAGTCTATGATGGTAGTGTAGAGTGCCAGACTAAGATGGCCATTTAGACTACCAGTCTTTGATTCCTATGTAGAGTGCCAGTCTATGATGACTATGAGGTGTACCAGTTTTTCATGCCAGTGGAGAGTGCCAGTCTTGATCCAGTGATGCTGGCTCACATAAAATGATTCTTGAATCTTCACCGTGTGCTTCCAACTGAGGCAGAGAGACATACAAGGCATCTGATAAGATATCAGAGTTTATTCACACCAAGAAGAGGGATTCATTTACAACCTGAGATATTCTATTGGTGATGCACTGACTTAAACAACCAGAGATGCTGAGCAGAGTTGCTATGGCACCTGCTTTTGGATTTTGCGAGATCAAAGTCTATTTGAAGTGGAGGTTAATGCATTATTTTTAACACACTGAAGCAGTAATTGAACGGGTGATTGTAACATAAATATTACTATAAGCATATGATAACTTGGAGCATGGTGGCTGGATTTACCTATTTGTTACCTATTTGTTTTGGCAGATCCTCCCAAGACAGATATTCTGTTTAATAATGGTGAAAAGTGGCCATAGGCTGCATGTTATCAGCTGTACTGAGTATACTGTGTACTGTGTATACTTTTGATCCTCCACATTGTTGTGGGAATTCTAATGTCCACCCTGCCCCCATATAAAAATTGTAACACTCTTGTGTTCCAGTTTGGAATGGCATTAAGTTGATCTACACCCAGAAACATACCCCACTAGTTGGTCTACACACAGAAACATACCCACAAGTTAGTCTACACCCAGAAACATACCCACAAGTTACTCTACACCCAGAAACATACCTCACAGGTTGGTCTATACCCAGAAACATACCCACAAGTTGGTCTACACCCAGAAACATACCCCACTAGTTGGTCTACACCCAGAAACATACCCACAAGTTGGTCTACACACAGAAACCTACCCCACTAGTTGGTCTACACCCAGAAACATACCCTACAAGTTGGCCTACACACAGAAACCTACCCCACTAGTTGGTCTCCACCCAGAAACATACGTTCAGAGGTTGGTCTACACCCAGAAACATACCCATAAGTTAGTCTACACCCAGAAATATACCCTCACAGGCTGGTCTACACCCAGAAACATACCCATAAGTTAGTCTACACCCAGAAACGTACCCTCACAGGTTGGTCTACAGCCAGAAACAGGCCGGTGAAGCTGAAAGATGGTTCACCTTTCATGTTGAAAATCAATGTTGTCAAATCCAGAGGTGGAGGCCTGAAGGACTATGTATTTGGAAGTTGGAGGTCCGATGCCTGTGTGTTAGTGTTTTGTGTGTGTGTAGGTTGGTATCTTTTTGCTGTGTATGTGTTAGTGTGTTAGTATCTGTGTGTGTGGTGGTGTGTGTGCTCATGTGTTGTGTGTTGTGTGCTAGAGTCTGTGTGTGTCATGAGTGTATTAGTGTCTGTGTGTGTGTGTATTTTGTGTGTATGTGTTAGTGTCTGTATGTTATGTATATATGTGTTAGTGTCTGTATATTGTGTGTGTGTGTGTGTGTGTGTGTGTGTGTGTGTAGGTGGGTGAATGAGTGGGTAGGAACAGGGCTTGTTTTGCTGTTGTAGTTGGTGGTGTTGTTGTTGCTGTTTGCATTGTTCTCCTGAGCTTTGTGGGGATTCTAGGTTGGTACCAGAATGAGAGCACCAGGTTTAGTGCTTCATTCTTGGCTTTGGAAGGATCTCTGGATCACAGAATCACCAGGATCTAACACTGCGACTGTATTCCAGGTTTTTGCCTGTTGTGCTATTCATATCGTGATGTCTCTGACAAGTGAGAACACTTCCTGCTGTGAGGAATCGAGTCACATCATTGAGCCCAACTCTCTTGTAAGACAGCATCTTCAAGTCAGGGTTTCTGTTTGACTTCCCTTTGTCAATCACTTCAGAGTCATCTGTGGACCAGTTTCCCTGGCTAAGATCTCTCACACAACAGATAATGCTGTTCCTATTCTGGCTGGGACAACCTTAGTGAAGTAACACACACAAAATGTCAGAGGAAGACAGCAGGTCAGGCAGCATCTATGGAGGGGGATATACAGTCGATGTTTCGGGCCCAGACTCTTCATCAGGACTGGAAAGGAAGGGAGAAGGAGCCAGAGTAAGAAGATGGCATACCAGCAGGAGTACAAGCTGGCATGTGGCAGCCTGAATGGGGAATGGAAAGAGAAAGCTGGAGGAGTGGGGGTGGAGAAGTGACTGGAAGTCAGGTCAATTGATGTTCATGTCATTAGGCTGGAGGCTACCCAAACAGAATATGATGAGTTAGCCTTTTCTCAGTAATGTGTCCATGTATTTACAACTTGCTAATCAGCAAGTATCTCCGCTGCACCCTGGAGATTTATTTGTTAAAGCCATCCTGGGAAGACTATTAAATCTATTATGAGGAAAGTTAAAAACCTTCATAGGTGATACAAAAGTGTGCTGGCAGCAACACCGGGTAATGTAGCCTGCATTGTAGCACACACTTTTAAGGAGAGGCTGGTGCTACAGATGTGATCAGGAGGATCATAATTACTTCTAAGAAATAGAGTCCCACAGTCATATAGCACAGAAACAGGCCCTTCAGCCCATCTGTCCATGTTAACCACGGTACTTATCTATACTGATTCCATTTATACATGTTTGGTCCTTAGTGATTCAAGAGTTTGCATTCAGATGCTTCCTAAATGTTGTGAAGGTCTCTGCCCCCTCCACCTTCTCTGGCCTTCCCTATTGCAGCTGCTCTGCCTGTGACCACAGGAAACAGCAGGGAGTTGTGGACACAGCAGAAAATCCAGCTATGGACTCTGTCTATTGTTTTCCCTGCCTCGGAAAAGCAGCCTGCATAACCAACATCCCACCCACCCTGGACATTCTCCCTTCTCCCTTCTCCCATTGAGTAGGAGATACAAATCAGTAAGCACGTACCACTGGGCTCAAGGACAGCATCTCCCTCATGTTATAAGACTACTCGATGGACTCCTAGTACGATAAGATGGACTCTTCACTTCATAATCTGCCTCATTATGATACCTTATTGTCAGGCCTGCACTGCACTTTCTCTGTCACTGTAATACTTTATTTTACACCTATTATTGTGCAGCTCAATGTGCTGCTGTGATGAAGTGGTCTGTATGGAAAGTATGCAAGATGAAGACAGGGCAGCGGTCAAAGGGAATTAGTCAAGCTGGTGATGTTCTGCTGCCACCTCTGGTGTTTGTGATGTATATAACTGACCTGGATGAAAATGTAGGTGGATGGATTAGTAAATCTGCGGATGATACAAAGATTGGTGAAGTTGTGGATAGTGTAAGACTGGCAAAGAATGCAAGCATCATATAGATCAGTTGCAGGTATTGGCAGAGAAATGGAGTTTAACCCAGATAAATGTGAGGTGTTGCACCTCAGTGGGGAAAATACAAAGAGACAGTACACTGTTAGAGGCAAGGTCCTTAACAGTGTTGCTGAGCAGAGGGATCTTGGGGTCCAAGTTCATAACTCCTTGAAAGTGGCTACACAGGTCAATAAGGTGGTTAAGAAGGCTTATGGAATGCTTGTTTTTATTAGTCGAGGCACTGAGTTCAAGAATCAAGAAGTTATGTTGCAACTTTATAAAACTCTGGTTAGGCCACATCTGGAGAATTGTGTACAGTTCTGGTCGCCCACTATAGGAAGGATGTTGAGGCTTTGGAGAAGGTGCAGAAGAGGTTTACCAGGATGCTGCCTGCTTTAGAGGCCATGTGTTTTTATGAGAAGCTGGGTAAACTTGGGGTGCTTTCTTTGGAGCAGCAGAGACTGAGGGAAGATCTGACAGAGGATTATGAGTGTTCCACCGAGATGCAACACAGAGCGTCATAGGAAGTCATTCCTGCCTGTGGCCATCAAACTTTACAACTCCTCCCTTGGAGGGTCAGACACCCTGAGCCAATAGGCTGGTCCTGGACTTACTTCATATTTTACTGGCATAATTTACATATTACTATTTGACTATTTATGGTTCTATTACTATTTATTATTTATGGTGCAACTGTAACGAAAACCAATTTCCCCTGGGATCAATAAAGTATGACTATGACTATGACTATGAGAGGCATAGATAGAGTAGACAGGAAGTATCTTTTTTCCCAGATAGAAATGTCTAATACTAGAGGGTATGCATTGGAGGTGAGAGGGGGTAGGTTCAAAGGGGATGTGAGGGGTAAGTTTTTTTTAGCAGAGAGCTGTGGATGCCTGGAATGTGCTGCCTGGTATCGTGGTAGAGGCAAATACATTACAGGCTTTTGAGAGACGTTTAGATAGGCACATGGATGTGAGGAAGATGGAGGGATATGGATATTACATAGGTAGGGGGATAAATTTTTGGATTTTTTGATTTAATTTTTTGTTGGCTTGACATAACATTGTGGGCCAAGGGGCCTGTGTCATGTTCTGGTCCGTGAAGTCTGGATTCCGGTTCATAGTCCGGTCCATCGTTCCTTATTCCAGGTTTTCTGGTTTTCCCTTTTTTCTGTTGGGTGCTCTAATTGAGGCAGCTGATTCACATTTTGGGCTGGCTACATAAATAGCTCCTTGGTTCAGCTTCAGTGGCTGGATTGTTCCTGTCCAAACCCTCTGCCTGAATCCTTTCTCTGCCTCTTCCTCCTGAAGTCTTGCCCCACCTGGAGCCTTGCCAACCTTTGCCTGCACTGCTGTCAAGTTCAACTGCCGGAGCAAGATAAGGAAGTGTATATAACAACAGGAATTCTGCAGATGCTGGTGAATGCAGCAGGCCAAGCAGCATCTCTAGGAAGGGGTACAGTTGATGTTTCAGGCTGAGACCCTTTGAAGGAAGTGTCTATTGTTGTTTTGAACTGTCTCTGTGTCCATGCTTTCATTAGGTAGGTTTGGCTGTTTGTCATTCCCTAGTGTTGGGAACTGTCTCTGTGTCCATGCCTTTGCTAGGTAGGTTTGGCTGTTTCCTGCTACCTTGAGTGGAGATCTGCCTCTCAGTG
Organism: Mobula hypostoma; assembly: GCF_963921235.1. Taxonomy (NCBI): domain Eukaryota; kingdom Metazoa; phylum Chordata; class Chondrichthyes; order Myliobatiformes; family Myliobatidae; genus Mobula; species Mobula hypostoma. Next base: position 165,625,100 of record NC_086098.1, on the reverse strand, counting down.
TTCTGTGTATGAGTCCTGGCCCTACATCCTGCTCCCTAGGGGGGGTCCTGGTTCTGTGTTCCATGTCCCCATGTCCCCATGTTCCTGTCTCTCAAGTCCAAGGCTTTGTGTTCCTATGCTCAAGACCAAGGCTCTGTGTTCATGTCCTCCCCAAGACCAAGGCTCTGTGTTCCTGTCATCCTTGTCCAAGGCTCTGAGTATCCAGTCCTTGTCCAAGGCTCCAAGGTTCCTGTCTCCCAAGACCAAGTCACGTCTTCATCTAGTTCTGGAATCCGAGCCCAAGTCAAGACCCAGGTTCTGGGTCCTTGCTCAGTCTCTGGCTCGAAGTCCATACCCAAGCCTTGTCATGTCCTCGCCTCGGGGAACCCAAGCCATGTCCAGTCCTGTAGCCACGTCATGTCCTCGCCTAGTTCTGGGGTCTGAGCCTGAGTCAAGACCCAGATTCTGGGTCCTTGTCCAGTCTCTGGCTTGGAGTCCAAGCCCAGGCTCCTGGTTCCCAGTTCCTTGTCCTGGTCCTGCTTGCCTCGCCAATGTCCTAGCCCAAGTCTGTGTTCTTGTCCCAGCTCCTAGTCTGCATCCAGTCACATCCTTAACTCTTGTGTCCTGTTCCTCGTAAATTCAGTGTCTGTGTCTTGCATTTGGATCCGCTCCCAACCCCTCCCCCCCACCCCACCCCCCATGACAGCCTGTTCCTGTGATGTTCTGTTCTATTCTATGTTTTATGTTCCAGAAACTAGTGAGGAGAGACTGCCTGTGATCACCGGTGGGTTCGCTCTGAAACTGGAGAGGGGAGACTGCTTTCTGATCACTGGTGGGATCGCTCAGTACTGGAGAGGGGAGACTGCTTTCTGATCACTGGTGGTTTCGCTCTGAAACTGGAGAGGGGAGACTGCTTTCTGATCACCGGTGGGATCGCTCAGTACTGGAGAGGGAAGCCTGTATGGCCTGCCACTGTGCCTGAAGAATGTTACCCAGGTTTTCAGCATTTCGGACTTGGACTTGGACTATGGACAATGGACTTTTTCAGTTTTTTTTAATAATCTGTTTATTTTACCTGATCTTTCCTGTTTTTTATTTGTACGGGGCGGGGAGGGAGAGGTGTTTGGGGTTGAAGTGCATGTTCTGTTTTTATTCATAGAACATGAGTGCAGCTCCATCAACACTCAAGAAGCTGGACACAATCTAGTACAAGGTGCCCACTTGATTGGTACCCCTCCCACAAGCATCCAATCCCTCCACCATCGATGAACCGTTACAGCAGTATGTACTATCTACAAGATGCACTGCAACAACACACCAAACTTCCTAAGGCAACACCTTACAGACCCACAACCAATTCCATCTAGAAGGACAAGAACAGCAGATACCGGGGAACACCACCACTTGGAAATCCCCCTCCGAGTCACTCACTATCCTGACTTGGAAACATATCACAGTTCCTTCACTGTCGCTGGGTCAAAATCATGGAATTCCCACCCTAATAGCATTGTGTACCTACACCTCAGGGACTGCAGTGGTTCAGGAAGGCAGCTCATCACCACCTTCTCAAGGGCAACTACAGATGGGCAATAAATGCTGGCGTAGCTAGCAACATCCACATCCCGTAAATGGAAAAAATAAAAAAAAAACATACAACATAGGACATATAAATCAACAGCACATTACAGGGCCTTCAGCCCACAATGTCGTGCTGACCTGTACCTACTCTAGAAACTGCCTCAAATTACCCTGCCTCATAGCCCCCTATTTTTCTAAGCTCCATGTACCTATTTAAGAGTATTTATAAAAAAAAACCCTGTTGTACCTGCTTCCACCACCGTTGCTGGCAGTGCATTCCACACACCCACAACTCTCTGTGTGAAAAGCTAACTTCTGACATCGCCACCCCCCCCCCCCCGTACCTACTTCTAAGTGCTTTAAAAACAATGCCCCCTTATGTTAGCCTTTTCAGCCCTGGGAAAAAGCCTCTGACTATCCACATGATCAACACCTCTCATCATCTCTATCAGGTCACCTCTCATCCTCCATCGCCCCAAGGAGAAAAGGCCAAGTTCACTCAACCTATTCTCATAAGGCACACTCCCCAATCCAGGCAACATCCTTGTAAATCTCCTCTGCACTCTCTCTACAGTATCCACATCCTTCCTGTAGTGAGGTGACCAGAAATGAAAACAATACTCCCAGTGGGGATCAGATCCTACTGGCTGTTGATGGAGTAGCAGCGTTTTTATAGGTGCTCCTACTCTTTTTAATTTACTGCTTCCAACTTGTTTTGAAAACTTACTTTTAAACGTATTACTGCTTTATAATGAGTCGTGCTAAAGCTACTAAGAAAGAAGATAACCCTCCGGTAACTTTGGAATCTATTTTAGTGACACTTTGGCAACATAAAAATGAACTTTCAGAGGAGTTACAGCAACTCAGCGCTGAATTTAAACGGATGGATGGATAATTGGATCAGAAAATTCTGTTCAAAAATCTTTAAGTGAACACAATAAATGGATAAAAGAGAATGAAGATATTTTGTTGACATTCAATGCGAAGATTGATGACCTGGAACAGATCTGTGATAAACAGTTAAAGGCTAATGAAATATTAAGACAGAAGATTATTGACTTAGAAAATGGAAATAGAAGAAATAATTTACGTATTCTGGGTTTTAAAGAGTCATTGGAAGGCAATCAGCCTTCGGAATTTTTTGCAAACCTTTTGGCTAATTTATTTCCGAATATTTTAAAATCTCCACCTAAAATAGACCGAGCTCACAGAACGCCTGTACCAAGACCTCCTCCAGGAGGACGACCCTGTTCAGTGATAATTTGTCTTCACGGCTTTCAAACAAAGGAACTTTTAATTTGTGAAGCTCATCGAAAAGGTATGATTAATTATGAAGACCAAAAGTTCAGAATTGTGGAAGATTTTTCACCCGAGGTGTTGAATGAATGCTTCAAGTTTTTAAAAAGTCATGTCTGAGCTGTATAATAAAGGTTTTAAACCCTCTCTTCGATAACCTGCTCATCTTAGAATCATTTTGAAAATCGGTTCTCAGAGATGGTTTCGCTCGACTGAAGAAGTGCAGGACTTCTTGAGTGCTGAATCAATCTCAGAAGTTTAACTGTTCAGTAATTCTTTACACAAATTTATATGTCCGCTTGATGGACTCTTTTTTTAGAATGAGCAGTCTAACTTCATTATTTTCTTTTACGAACAATTATTTTTAACTTTTGGTATACCTTCCTATCTAATTTTTTTTGTACTTTTATTTCCTTGTTTAGAAAATTAAGGATTTAGTATTAGTAAGTTTTCTTTGAATTAATATTTTCTAAGTTAATGTTTTGAACTTTCATATTTCTTTCTAATATTTTTATACTATAATTTTTGAGGTTTTTTAAATATGTTTAATTGTGCTCTGTTTTTCTGTTGTGTCTTGTTGGAATGAAGTTTTACCTTGAAAATTTTTTTTTTGGAGCTCAGCAATTAGATTGATTTGGGAGGGATGGTAGATTTAGCTGCCGACTGCCCTTTGGTCGATTTTCCCTCTTTGGGCGGGGGGTGGGGGTGGTTTTCTTTTTTTTTAAATCAGCTGTTTGGTTCTCTTAGCTTCATTCGTTGCTTGGTTACTTTTTCTTAAAGTTCATTGTTTGGATTTAATATATAATCCAGCGGTTTTTATTCAAACATCTCCTTTAAGCAATATTTAAAATGGACCATATTTTTAGTTTACTTAGATTTAATGTGGAAGGATTAAACCATCCTGTGAAACGTATAAGATATTTAATTATATTAAGAAATTGAAAGTCTCAATTTTTTTTTTACAAGAAACACATGTACGTAAATGTGATCATTTACGTCTTTTCAGCCGTTGGAAAGGTTTGTCTTTCCATTCCATCTTTCAGGCTAAGGCAAGAGGAGTTTCGATTCTTATACGCAATTCAGTTTCTTTTGTTCAACATAATATAGTATCTCATACCAATGGGCGTTTTGTTATAATCTCAGGGAAATTAGATAATAAATTAATGATTTTTGCTAATTTGTATGCCCCAGATATATTTTTGAATTTTTTTTCCACTTTTACCAGATTTAAGTTTATGTTCTTTGGTTTTAGGAGGAGACTTCAACTGTTGTTTAGATCCTGTTTTAGATCATTCTTCTTCTAAACAATTGACATGTAGTAGATCTGCCTCATTTATCCAATCTTTTCTATTGTTGATGTTTGGCACTTTTTGCATCCAACAGATAGAGTACTCATTTTTTTTCCTCATGTTCATCATACGTATTCCAGGATTGATTTTTTTTTTGTTGATAGCGAATTGATTCCATTAGTTTGATCCTGCGAAAATAAAGAAATTGCTGTTTCAGATCATGCTCCTGTTTTTTTATCTTTAAATCTTCCGGGTGTCTTCTGAATAAATGGATTCTGGCGTTTTAATCCAACTCTGTTATCGGATAAGGATTTTTTTTAATTTTTGGAGAGACAAATTACATTTTTTTTGAAGAGAATATGCTAGAAGAGACTTCTAGTGTTATTTTATGGGATCTTTTTAAGGCTTCTATTAGAGGACAAATTATTTCTTTTACCGCAAGTGTTAAGAAAAAAGCTAATAAGGAGAGAATTGAATTAGCCAATCAATTAAAACGATTAGACCAAAAGTATGTTTTGGCTCCAGATCATGTTTTATATAAAAGACATGTTGAAATTAAAACTAAATACGATCTGCTTTTAACTTATCCAATTGAAGCTCAACTTTTAAAAGATAAAAGTCAGTTTTATGTTCATGGAGATACAACAGGTAAACTACTGGCTAGCCAATTAAAAACCTTTATAGTTAAATGCCAAATTAAAGAAATTTGTAAAGCTAATGGTGATAAAACATCTGATCATTTAGAAATAAATGATACTTTTAGAGAATTCTATTCTAAACTTTATAGTTCTGATCCTCCTAAAGATAATATTGTAATGAATAATTTCTTGGGTTGATTAAACATTCCTACACTTTCTGATGATAATCGAAAATTGCTGGATCAACCCATTTCTTACGAGGAAATTGCCGAGTTTGTTCACTCTTTGCACTCGGGGAAGGCTCCGGGTCCTGATGGATTTTCTGGAGAGTTTTATAACGCTTTTTCCTCTTTGCTTATACCTCACTTATACTCAGTCCTTTCAGACTCTTTTAAATTAGGTAGGTTGCCACAATCTTTTTATGAAGCCTCTATTTCACTTATTCTGAAAAAGAATAAGGATCCTACTGAATGTTTTTCTTATAGACCAATTTCCTTACTTAATGTTGATACTAAAATTTTATCTAAACTTTTGGCTCGTAGGATTGAAAAAATTTTGCCATCTATTATTTCTGATGATCAGGCTGGATTTATCAAAAATCGATACTCCCACTTTAATATTCATTGTTTATTGAATGTTATTTATTCTCCTTCTAAAGAGATACCAGAATGTGTGATATCCTTAGATGCTGAGAAAGCCTTTGATTGGGTTGAATGGAATTATTTATTTAAAACTATAGAAAAATTTAACTTTGGGCCCGATTTTATTAAATGGATTAAATTACTTTATTTATCTCTTTCCGCTCAGGTTCTTACTAACTCTCAGAATTCTAAACCATTTAAACTTCATCATGGAACCAGACAAGGTTGTCCTTTGAGTCCTTTGATTTTTGATTTGGTCTTAGAACCTTTAGCTATTGCTTTCTTGGAATCTAATGATATCACTGGTATTTTAAGAAGGGGTATTACTCACAAAGTGTCACTTTATGCTGATGACCTTTTGCTCTACATTTCTAATGCAGAGTCTTCTTTACCTTTCGTACTTGCTTTACTCTCCTGCTTTAGTCAGTTTTCAGAATATAAACTTAACTTTCATAAGAGTGAACTTTTTCTTTTGAATAATTTGGTATTAGCTAATACTAACCTTCCTTTTAAAACTGTAAGAAATCAATTTACTTATTTGGGTGTAACAATTACTAGGAATTATAAATTCCTTTTTAAAGAAAATTTTTCTACACTTCTGAATTATGGTAAAAAGGCACTATCAATTTGTTCACCCCTCTCGTTGATTGGCCGAATTAATTCTATTAAAATGAATATTTTGCCTAAAATTTTATATTTATTTCAGGCCATACCTGTTTTTATTTCTAAATCCTTTTTTGATTCTCTGGATTCTATTATATCTTATATATGCAAAAATAAAATTTCTCGATTAAATGAAGTTCATCTTCAAAAAACTAAAAAGAATAGAGGTTTAGCCTTACCCAATTTTAGGTTTTATTACTGGGCAGTCAATATACTGAATCTTACGTTTTGGTTATATTATATTAATCGAGAGAACTGTCTGGTCTGGGTTTCTTTAGAAGCTAATTCTGTTAATAAATTTTCTATTATTTCTCTTCTCGGATCCTCAATTCCTTTATCTTTAAGTAATTTAACTGATAATTTTGTATTTAAACACACCTTGAGGATTTGGGTACAATTTAGAAAATATTTTGGTTTATTGAGTATTTTACTTTCAAGTCCCATATTTTTGTAATTATTTTTTAAATCTTCTATGACTGATGTAATTTTTAAAGAGTGGAATAGATCGGGTATTAAATGTTTTCAGGATTTGTTTGTTGGAGATTGTCTCTCTTCATTTGAACAACTGTCAGCTAAGTATAGCCTATCCAAAACCCACTTTTTTTGATATTTACAAATTAGAGACTTCTTGCGTTCTCAAGTACATACATTTCCTAAAAATCCAGATAAGAATTTACTTGATACAATTTTTAATTTGAAACCCTTCCATAATGGATCTATATCTAATATTTATGGTATGTTGGGAATGAGAAATATTCCTTAAGACAAAATTAAAGATCTCTGGGAACAAGATTTACAGATTCCAGTTTCTGAGGATACTTGGAATGAAAATTTTAAATTAGTCAATTCCTCATCGCTATGTGTCGTCATTCCCTTCTACAACTTAAAGTGGTTCATAGGGCCCACATGACTAAAGATAAGCTCTCTTGTTTTTATTCGGATATATCTTCCTATTGTGATAGATGTAACAATGGAGAAGCTTCACTAATTCATATGTTTTGGACCTATCCGAGTCTTGAAAATATTGGAAGGAAGTATTCCAAAGTTTTTTCAGTGCTTTTTAAAGTAAATTTTAAACCTAATCCTTTGACTGCCTTATTTGGTATTGTTGGAGGAAATTATATTATTTTGGAGTCACATGATCTGTTTATTTTGGTCTTTATGTTTCTTTTCACCAGGAGGGCATTGTTGCTCAAGTGGAAGGATGCCACTCTGCCTACTCGTACTCATTGGTTAAATGATGTTATGTCTTGTTTAAATTTAGAGAAGATTTGTTGTTCAATTTCTGAACCTAGACAAGATATTTTAACATTCTGGGGACCTTTTTTGAATTATTTTCAAAATCTGTGAGTTGCTATTAAGCACAGATTTTGGCTAACAATATGTTTTATTATATGATAAGGATTTTTTTTCCTTCTCTTTAACCAAACAGCTGATTTTTTTCCTGGTAGTGGGTTTATATTTTCCTTTTGTATAACAAAGTATATCTTTTCAATATTATGTTTAAATTTAATGTATATGGATATGGGGTTATGAAACTATATTTGTGATTCCAATATATTGTAATCTATATATATATCTTACTGTACTCTGTATTCTTTTATGTAAGAAATCAATAACAATATCAAAAAAGAAAGAAAAAAAAGAATACTCCAAGTGGGGGTCTGACCAAGGTCTGGTATAGCTGTAGCATTACCTCACGGCTCTTGAACTCAATCCCATGGTTGATGAATGCCAACACACCATACACCTTCTTAACAACACTGTCAGCCTGTGCAGCAGCTTTCAGTGTTTAGTGGACATGGACCCCAAGATCTCTCAGATCCTTCACACTGTCAAGAGTCTTATCATTGATATTATATCCTGTCTTCAAATTGGAACTACCAAGATCAACCACTTCACACTTATCTGGGTTGAACTCCATCTGCCACTTCTCAGCCCAGTTCTGCATCCTATTGATGTCCCACTGTAACCTTTGACAACCTTCCAGACTATCCACAACACCCCCAACCTTTGGTATCATCAGCAAACTTACTAACCCACTTTTCTACTTCTTCATCCAGGTCATTTATAAAAATCACAAAGAGGAGGGGTCCCAGAAGAGATCCCTGAGGCACGCCACTGGTCACTGGTAGAATGTGAACCGTCTACAACCACCTTTTGCCTTCTTTGTGCAAGCTAATTCTGGATCCACAAAGCAACGGTCTCCTTGGAATCCATACCTCCTTACTTTCTGAATGAGCCTTGCATGGGGATCCTTATCAAATGCCTTACCGAAATCCATATACACTACATCCACTGCTCTACCTTCATCATTGTGTTTTGTTACATTCTCAAAGAATTCAATCAGGCTCATAAGGTACGACCTACCCTTGACAAAGCCATGCTGACTATCCCTAGTCAGATTATATCTCTCCAAATGCTCATAATCCCGCCTCTCAGGATCTTCTCCAACAACTTGCCCACCACTAAAGTCAGATTCACTGGTCTATAATTTCCTGGATTATCTCTACTCACTTTCTTGAACAAGGGAACAATATTTTCAACCCTCCAATCCTCTGGTTCTTCTCCTATCCCTATTGATGATGCAAAGATCACTGTCAGAGGCTCAGCAATCTCCTCTCTTACTTCCCATAGTAGCCTGGGGTATACCTCATCCACTCCTGGCGACTTATCTAACCTATTGTTTTTCAAAAGCTCAAGTACATCCTCTTTCATAATGTCTATATGCTCAATCATTTCAGTCTGCTGTAAGTCATCCCCACAATTGCCAAGGTCTTTTTCCCTGGGGAATACTGAAGCAAAGTATTCATTAAGTACTTCCGCTACCTCCTCTGACTCCATGCACACGTTTCCAGTATCACACCTGATTGGTCCTATTCTCAAACAGCTTATCCTCTTGCTCTTCACATACTTGTAAAATGCCTTGGGGTTTTCCTTACTCCTGCTCACCAAGGCCTTCTCATGGCCCCTTCCGGCTCTCCTAATTTCATTCTTCAGCTCCTTCCTGGCAACCTTGTTAATTTTCTACAGCTCTTACGGTACCTAGTTTCTTGAACCTTCTGTAAGCTTTTCTTTTCTTCTTAACTAGATTTTCTACATCCTTTGTACACCATGGTTCTTTTACCCTACCATCCTTTCCCCGCCTCAGTGGAACATACCTATGCAGAATGCCATGCAAATGTTCCTTGAACATTTGTCACATTTCTGCCATGCATTTCCCTGAGAACATCTGCTCTCAATTTATGCTCCCAAGTTCTTGCCTAACAGCATCATATTGCCTCCCACCCAATTAAATGTTTTTCAAAATTGCCTGTTCCTATCCCTCTCCAGCACTATGATAAAGGAGATAAAAGTTACGATCACTACCTCCAAAATGCTCTCTCACAGAGAGATCTGACACCTGACCAGGTTTATTGCCCAATACCAGGTCAAGTACAGCCTCTCCTCTAGTTGGCTTATCTACATACTCTGGCAGGAAACCTTCCTGAACACGCCTAACAAACTCCACCCCATCTAAACCCCTTGCTCTAAGGAGATGCCAGTCATATTAGGAAAGTTAGAATCTCCCATCATAACAACCATATTATTATTGCACTGTTCCAGATTCTGCCTCCCTATCTGCCCCTTGATGGCCCTGTTACTATTGGGAGGGTCTATAAAAACACCCAGCAGAGTTATTGTCCCTTTCCTGTTTCTGACTTCCAGTCACACTGACGTGGATAATCCCTCCATGACTTCCCCCTTTTCTGCAGCCGCGACACTATCCCCGATCAGCAGTGCCACGCCCCACCTCTTTTGCCTCCCTCCTTGTCCTCTTTGAAGTAACTAAAACCTGGAACACTCAGCAGCCATTCCTGTCCTTGAGATATCCAAGTCTCAGTAATGGCCACAATGTCATAGTTCCACGTATTGATCCACAACTTTATTGTTTCATTATGTTGTCTGGGGAGAAAGGAATTGGGGGTTCTTAACCATCCTGCCGTTCTTTTGTTTCTTTGTTTCATGGCTATCTGAAGCAGAAGAATTTCAGAGTTGTATGCTTTGATAATAAATGAACCTTTGAACCTTTTTGAACCAACCATCATCTGGGGAACAATGTTCCTCCTAGAGATCTCCTCTAAACCTCTTATCTTTCAACTTAAAACTATCACCTTTTGTCTTAGAAGTGGGGTAAAAACTCTCCCTTCCTGATCCCACTCATGATTTTATATGCCTCCATTAGGCTGTTCTCCCCACAACCCCCTCTGCTCCAGGGAAAACATACCTCTCATGTCAATCATTGAAATGATCCAAATCAGGCAATATCCTGGTGAATTTCCTTTGCACTTTAACACTGGTGTCAACCTTCCAGCCCAGGATCAGAGATGAAGGGGGTCAGAAACTTTAAGTTCCTCTGTGGTATTATTTTGGAGGACATGTCCTGTAAGCGCAATTATGATGAAGGTACAGCAGCGCCTCTACAACCTTAGGAGTTTGTGAAGATTCAGCATGATATCTAAAAGTTTGACAGACTTCTATAGATGTGTAGTGGCTGTATCACAGCCAGGTATGGAAATACCAATGACCTTGAATGGAAAATCCTACAAAAAGTAGTGTATATGGCTCAGTCCGTCACAGGTAAAGCCCTCCCCGCCATTGAGCACATCAATAGATAACGTTGTCGCAGGAAAACAGCATCCATCACCAAGGACCCCCACCATCCAGGCCATGCTCTCTTCTCACTGCTGCCATCAGAAAGGAGGTACAGGTGCCTCAGGACTCACACCACCAGGTTCAGGGAGAGTTATTACCCCTCGACCATCAGGCTCTTGAACCAGAGGGGATAACTTTACTCAACTTCACTTGCCCCATCATTGAAATCTTCCAACAATCATGATTCACTTTCAAGGACTTTTCATCTGATAGTCCCGGTATTTATTGCTTGTTTATTTATTATTATTATTTATTTAGTTTGTTGTCTTTTGTGCACAGGTTGAACACCCAAAACGGTGCCATCTTTCATTGGTTATTATTCTATATTTATTGAGTATGCCTGCAAGAAAATTAAATTGATAATTATACTGTGACATTTATGCATTTTGTTAATAAATTTACTTTGACCTTTGATCCTATGCCAGATTTCTGACTGGACAATGAACCCACGTACACTACCTCAATATTTTTATCTTTTTGCATTACTTATTTAGTTTATATATAAATTTGTAATTTATAGCTTTTATTATTATAAACTGCAATGTACTGCTGCCACAAAGCAACAAATTTCATGACATGTATCAATGTTACTAAACCTGTCTCTGATTCTGAAACCTGTTCGATCGAACTCCACTTCCTCGCCCTCAAGTGTTAGTGCTCATGAAATGAAGGACTCTGCCTGCATCACTCTCCAAGGCAGCCAGTTCCAAACCCCCATCACCTCTGGGTAAAAACAATTCTCAGCACCTCTCCCTCTCCAATTTCTATCAACCATCATATATCAATGCACCCACCCCGTCCCGGTTTAATGTTTGGTCCTCCCTTCCCACTCTGCCTGGGGCTCTTTTAAAATAAAACACCAACATTTGCACTTCACAACTTCAAGACATCTCAAAGTGTCCACTTTGGTTCTGAAAAACCCAGAATCTTTGGTCATGTTTGATCAACAGGTTGTGAACACACAGAAACTGTAGTTGGGAAGAGGATTTGGTTAAATGGAGAGGGTGAAGAGATTCATCAGGTCGTAGACTGGGATGGGGTGTTTCAGTGGAGAGGCTGAACTTTTTACACTACAAAAGTTCAAAATCAAAATAAATTCAGCATCAACAAATGTTATCATAGTATGTAACCATATACCATCCTGATATTTACTTTCTTGTGGGCATTCCCAGTAAGTAGAAAGAAACACAAGAGAATCAATGAAAAACTCACAACAAGGACAAGCAACCAATGTACAAAAGACAACAAACTGCAAGTACATTCATTCATTATGTGCCGTGTTGTATGACATGGATGGTCGTGGCTTTGATCATAATTGGCAGTTTTTTCTACAGCAGTGGTAGCATTGGCTTCTTCTGGGCAGAATCTATACAAGACCAGTAACCCCAGCCATTACTGATACTCTGCAGAGATTGCCTGCCTGGTGTCAGTGGTTGCATAATCAGGACTTGTGACATGCACCAGCTGCTCATACGACCATCCACCACCTGCTCCCATGGCTTTACGTGGCCCTGATCGGGGGCTAAGCAGGTGCTACACTTTGCCCAAGGGTGACCTGCAGGCTAGCTGAGGGAAGGATCGCCTTGCACCTCCTTTGGTAGAAACGTATCCCCACCCGGCAATGCCGTGCAAATACAAAAAGAGAAAAAAAACAAAATAATAATAAGTGTTTCTGTTTTTGTGATATCATACTGGAGGAACATTGTATCATTTCTAAATGCATGCATTTCTAAATGACAGTAAATAAGGACTGAGTGTCCTCATAATCTAATCTAATCTAAATAAATAAGGAATGAATATCGACAACGTGAGTTGTAGAGTCCTTGAAAGACTGTCCATAGGTTGTGGAACCAGTTCAGTACTGAGGTAATAGAAGTTATCCCCACTTGTTCAAGAGCCTGATGGTCGAGGGGTATTAATTGTTCCTGTACCAGGTGATTGTGGGACCAGAAGCTGCCATAACCCCTGGCCAGTGATAACAGTGAGAAGGGAGCATGGCCCGGATGGTAGGGACTTTTGATAATGGACACTGCTTTGGGCAACAGTGCACCTTGTAAATATACTCAATGGTGGGGAGTGCTTTACCAGTGATGCACAAGATTGTATCCACTACACTTTGGAGGCCGTGGAGGAGTCTGAAGGGAGACCAGTTAGAGGTGTACAAAATTCTACGGGATATAGATATAGTGGAGAGTGATAAATATTATCCCATAAAGGTAGGCAAAAGTGATTCAAAGCAGCAGGGCCCAGGTCTGAGAGTGAAGAACAACCTGCTGTTTGGCCAATTTAAGTGCTGGGCCAGATTGAAAAAGTCAGTGTTTCGGGGCCAGATACGAGGGCCGGGTCAGTGTTCAGCTCGCTGATCCACAAGCTTTACTCGTCTCTGCGCTGAACTAAGGCCATGGCCTACAACAAACAGGGTTCTGGATCGGCTGTGACTGGCTTCGTGGCTGTGGACTCACTTTCTGAACTTCAGTTCTGAATGTTATCAGTTTAATTTTATTGTTTGCACGAATTGCTTTTTTTCTTCACATTGGGTGTTTGATAGTCTTTTGTTAATGGGTTCTATTTGGTTTCTTTGTTTTGTTGCTGCCTGCAAGGAAACAAACCTCAAGTTTGTGGATAGTTTACATACTTTGAACTTTGAAGTTCTAAAGCTAGACATGAAGGTGAAGTGTAAGAGGATTGGTGGCAATCTGTACCACACGGCCTGAGACTGCATGATCAGACTCAATGTGCTGAATGGCCCAATTTTCATTTTTAAATCTTTTTTATTGATTATTATTGAAAATCAACAACAGAGAAATATACATCAAAATAATCAAGACAACATATCCATATGTAGAATAAGAGTTAAACTATCAACCAAACTGAACAGTATATCAATAATAATAAAAAAAATGTTAAAGCTATTTTTTTGAAAAAAGGAAGAAAGAACCCCTACTAAGTAAACCAAAAAAAAACCCCTAATAACAAAAAAAAACAGGAAAAAAACCCATTTGGAGCACAAACCCGGAGCTATACGCCATAGAAGCTTCCATAAAAAAAGACATCAATCCGCCAACCAGATCCATATACCCAAGCATCAGAAAAGGACCATCTTTATTATCTCAAATCAAGTGATAATAACGGGCAAAAGAACCCCACCTTTTCTCGAAGTCAAATCCAGGATCAAAAGTTCGACCTCTAATTTTTACCAGACTAAGACATAACATCACCTGAGAGAACCTGAATGGCCCAATTTTGCTGCTCTATCTATTTTAACAGGTCTAACAGCACAGCAATCTATCAGAACTGCAGCAGAGTGTCAGCCTAGATTATGGTCTCAAATTTGGAAGGCATGATTCGAACCCACAACCATCTCTTTAGAGGTCAGAGCAGTAAAACTGAGTAATGCCTGACAAGTAACTGAGTGGGTGTTGGGTTACACCCTAAAGGTGTCTGCTCGCTGAGTGGGTGCTGGGTTACACCCTAAAGGTGTCTGCTCGCTGAGTGGGTGCTGGGTTACACCCTAAAGGTGTCTGCTTGCTGAGTGGGTGCTGGGTTACATCAAAAAAAACACTAATGAGAGTTATATACAGACATCCAAAAAGAAGTAAGGATGTGTTCCACCAATTACAACAGGAAGTAGAAAATAAGATGATAAAATCATAAGATATAGGACAAAAATTAGGCCTTTCGGCCCATCGAGTCTGCTCTGCATTCAATCATAGCTAATCCTTTTTCTCTTCCTCAACCCCATTTCCCGACCTTCTCCCCACAACCTTTGATGCATGTCCAATCATGAACATATCAATTTCTGCCTTAAATACACCCAATGACCTAACCTCCACAGCTACCTGTGGTAACAAATTCCACAAGTTCACCACCCTCTGGCTAAAGAATTTTCTCCACATCTCTGTTTAAAATGGACGCGCCTCTATACTGAGGCTGTGTACTCTTGTCTTAGACTTCCCCACCATGGGAAATATCCTTTCCACATCTACTCTTAGACCTTTCAACATTCAAAAGGTTTCAATAAGATTTCCCCACATCATTCTAAATTCCAGTGATGTACAGACCCAGAGCCATCAAACATTCCTTGTATGATAACCCTTTGATTCCTGGAGTCATCCTTGTGAACCTCCTCTGAAACCTTTCCAATGCCAACACATCTTTTTTTAGATAAGGAGCTCAAAACTGATCACAATACTCAAGGTGAGGCCTCACCAGTGCGTTACAAACCCTCAGTATCACATCCTTGCTTTTGTATTCAAGACCTCTTGAAGTGAATACTAACATTGCATTTACCTTCCTCACCACTGACTCAACCTGCAAGTTAACCATCTAAGGACTTCCCAGGTCCCTTTGCATCTCAGATTGTTGGATTTCCTTCCCATCTAGAAAATAATCTGCACGTTTATTTCTACAACCAAAGTGCATGATCATGCATTTTCTAACATTGTATTTCATTTGCCACTCTCTTGTCCATTCTCCTAATCTATCTAAGTCCTTCTGCAGCCTACCTGCCCACCCTCCACCAATCTTTGCATCATCTGTAAACCTGGCAACAAAGCCGTCTATTCC
Source organism: Mobula hypostoma (assembly GCF_963921235.1). Taxonomy (NCBI): domain Eukaryota; kingdom Metazoa; phylum Chordata; class Chondrichthyes; order Myliobatiformes; family Myliobatidae; genus Mobula; species Mobula hypostoma. The sequence continues at coordinate 165,609,755 of NC_086098.1, read as the reverse complement.
ATCATCTTAATCATTCTCTAGAGCATAAAAAGAAGTGGTCCCAACACCGACTCCTGCGGAACACTACTAGACACTGGCAGCCAACCAGAAAAGGATCCTTTTATTCCCACTCACTGCCTCCTACCAATCAGCCAATGCTCTAACCATGTTAGTAACTTTCCTCTAATACCATGGGCTCTTAACTTGTTAAGTAGCCTCATGTGTGGCACCTTGTCAAAGGCCTTCTGAAAGTCCAAATATACAACATCCACTACATCCCCTTTATCTATCTACCTACTTGTTATCTTCTAAAGAATTCCAACAGGTTCATCAGGCAAGATTTTCCCTTAAGGAAACCGTTCTGACTTTGTCCTATCTTGTCCTTTGTCACCAAGTACTCCACAAGCTCATCCTTGACTCTTCTTCCCAACTATTGAGGCCAGGCTAACTGGTCTATAATTTCCTTTCTGCTGCCTTCCTCCTTTCTTAAAGAGTGGAGTGACATTTGCAATTTTCCAGTCCTCTGGCACCATTACAGAGTGCAATGATTTTTGAGAGATCATTGCTAATGCTTCCATAATCTCTACCGCTACCTCTTTCAGAATCCTAGGGTGCAGTTCATCTGGTCCACGTGACTTATGTACCTTTAGGTCTTTCAGCTTTTTGAGCACCTTCAGAGAGGCAGAGCGAAGTTATGATGGCGCTAAATGGCAATTCCTTTGCTTGCATCTTCGGAAACAGCACTATTTCTACCATTGATAGCTCTTTTTTTTTCCTTTTCAAGGTTCTTTTGAAGTTACACTCTGAATCCAATCCTTTGCGGGAATGAGACCCATTCTCAGGGCATTACGACCGGCCGCTCTTTGATATCCCAAGGACATGGCCTGGAAGACTAACGCACCTTCAGGGTGCTGGATTTTCATGGCTCTGGAGATGGGCTGATTCTAGGCCGGTGCCTCTGACAGAGGCGTAGCGGGAGAACACAGAACATCGGCAGCAGAGGGTTAGCTGCCGTGGGCTGTGTGTCCAGAGACCTGAGCTGTTCTGAGGCCAACTCTCAGCGCAGAGCTCGGAAAAAGCGACGCAACAGACTTTTAACATCATAAATCAGCGAGTTGTTTGTCATGTCTCCCCTCTCACTGTGAAATGGGGACACCCATTTTTCCCTTATTAGGGATAGAGCGAGTCTGTGACGTGTTGAATTACCGGGTGAAAGAGTAGTTTTTGCGATACTGCAAGTCTGCATCTTTATTGCCGCCTTGCTGCACGCTTGAGTGCTCAGTGGGGCGGGGGGGGGCGTCAATGCTTTTTGCTGGTGCGGGAGGGGGGTCATTGCCAAGCTGCTGCTTGTCCGTGGGAGGGGGGAGCTGGGGGGGCTTTGGGGTTCTAACGTTTAACTGTCATTCATCTTTTGGGGCACTCCTTTGTTTTTGTGGATATTTGCAAAGAAAAAGAATTTCAGGATGTATATTGTATTAATTTCTCTGACATTAAATGTACCTATTGAAACCTATTGAACCCTTCTCCCTTGTTATAGTACCTGCACTCACTTCTCTTCCTTCACACATTACAACAACTGGCACACTGCTAGTATGTTCCACAGTGAAAACTGATATAAAATACTCATTTAGTTCATCTGCCATCTCCTTGTGCCGTGTTATTATTTCTCCAGCCTTATTTTCTAACAGTCCTATATCCACTCTCATCTCTCTTTTATTTTTTAGAGTTGAAAAAGCTTTTTCTATCCACTTTGATATTGTTTGCTAGCTTGCCTTCCTGTTTCATCTTTTTCCTTCTAATGACTCTTTTAGTTTAGCTTTTTAAAAGCTTCCCAATCTTCTATCTTCCTGCTAATTCTTGCTTTATTGTGTGCCTTCTCTTTTGTTTTTGAAATTTGCTTTCACTTCCCTTGTCAGCCACAGTTGTACTGTTTTACCATTTGAGTATTTCTTCATTTTTGGAATACACATGTCCTGCACCTTCTTCATTTTTCCCAGAAATACACACCATTGCTGCTCTGCTGACATCCCTGCCAGCAGCTCCTTCCAATTTACTTCATCTAACTTCTCTCTCATATCACTGTAATTTATTTTACTCCACTGAAATATTGCTACAACAGACTTTATTTGTTTCCTATCAAATTTCAAGTTGAACTCAATCATATTGTGATCACTGCTTCCTAAGGGTTCTTTTACCTTCAGCTCCCTAATCGCCTCCAGTTCATTACACAACACTCAGTCTGGTATAGCTGATTTCCTAGTAGCTCAACGACAAACTGCTCTAAAAAGCCATCTCATGGGCATTCAACAAACTCACTCTCTTCAGATCCATTTCCAACTTGACTTTCCCAATCGACCTGCATGTTAAAATGTTCCATGACTACCATAACATTGCCCTTTTGACTCGCTTTTTCTATTTCCTGTTGTCATCTGTAATCCACGTTCCTATTTCCTGTGAAATAGGGAAATGCATGCCAAAAGGGCAATGTTACAATAGTCTTGGGGGATTTCAATATGTGGGTAGATTTGGAATATCATGTTGGTGTTGGATTTCAAGAGAGGAAATTTCTAGAATGCCTATGATATAGCTTTTTAGAGCATCTCATGGTTGAGCTCACTAGGAGATCAGCTGTTCTGGTCTGAGTGTTGTGTAATGAACTGGAATTGATTGGAGAGCTTAAGGTAAAAGAATGGTTTAGGGCAAGTGATCATAATATGATCAAATTTACCCTGAATTTTGAGAAAGAGAACCTGAAGTCATATGTATCAGTATTACAGTGGCCTAAAAGGAATTACAGAGGCATGATAGAGGAGTTGGCCAGAATTGATTGGAAAAGAACACTGGCAGGGATGATGGAAGTGCAGCCTTGGCTTGAATTTCTGGAAGCAATTCGGAAGGTACAGGATATATACATCCCAAAGAGGAAGCAGTATTCTAAAGGCAAGATGTCACAACCGTGGCTAACAAGAGAAGTTAAAGCCAACATAAAAGCTAACGAGAGGGTATATTTTAGAGGAATAATTAGTAGGACATCAGAGAATTGTGAAGCTCTTAAATCCCAACAGACGGCAACTAAAAAAGTCATTAAGAAGGTAAAAGTGGAATACAAAAGTAAGCTAGACTATAATATTAAAGAGGATACCAAAAGCTTCTTTGGATATATGAAGTGTAAAAGAGAGGCGAGAATGCATATTCGACCACTGGAAAATGATGATGCAGAGTTAGCAACGGGGGACAAGGAAATGGTGGATGAACTGAATAAGCATTTTGCATCATCTTCACTGTAGAAGACACAAGCAGTATGGTGGAAGTTACAGGGGTCACAGAGCATGAATTGTGTGAAGTTACCATTACTGGGGAGAAAGTTCTTGAACTGAAAGAAGGTTCTTTTAGAAACTGAAGGGTCTGAAGGTAGATAGGTCAGCTGGACCAGATGGTGTACACCTCAGGCTTCTGAAGGAGGTGGCTGAAGAGATTGTGGAGGCATTAGTAATGATCTTTCAAGAATCACTAAATTCTGGAATGGTTCTGAAAGATTGGGAAATTGCAGATGTTACTCCACTCTTCAAGAAGGGAGAGAGGCAGAAGAAAGAAAATTATAGACCAGTTAGTCTGACCTCAGTGGTTGGGAAGATGTTGGAGTCGATTGTGAAGGATGTGGTTTCAGGGTACTTGGAGGCACACGATAAAATAGGCTGTAGTCAGCATGGTTTCCTCAAATCTGTGGAATTCTTTGAAGAAATAACAGGCAGGTTAGACAAAGGAGAATTGATTGATGTTGTGTATGTGAATTTTCAGTCAGTCTTTGACTGTCACACATGAGACTGCTTAACAATCTACAAGCCCATGGTATTACAAGGAAGTTTCTCGCATGGATAAATCAGTGACTGATTGGCAGGAGGTAAAGAGTGGGAATAAAGGGAACCTTTTCTGGTTGGCTGTAAATGACTAGTGGTGTTCCACAGAGGTCTGAGTTGGGACCGATGCTTTTTAGGTTATATGTTAATAATTTGGATGATGGACGATGGCTTTGTTGCAAAGTTTGCAGATAGGTGGAGGGGCAGATAGTTTTGAGGAAGTAGAGAGGCCACAGAAGTACTCAGATAGATTAGGAGAATGGGCAGGGAAATCGTAGGTGGAATACAATGTAGAGAAGTGTATGGTCATGCACTTTGGTATAAGAAATTGAAAGGGTTGACTGTTTTCTAAATTAAGAGAAAACACAAAGAATTGAAGTGCAAAGGAACTTGGGAGTGCTAGTGCAGGATTCTCTGAAAATTAATTTGCAGGTTGAGTCTGTGGTGAGGAAGGCAAATGTGATATTACCATTCATTTCAAGAGGTCTAGAATACAAAAGCAAGGATGTAATGTTGAGACTTTCTAAAACACTGGTGAAGCCTCACTTGGAGTATTGTGACTCATTTTGGTCCACTTATCTTAGAAAGGATATGTTGAAACTGGAGAGGGTTCAAAGGAAGTTCACAAAAATGATTTCAGGATTGAATGGCTTGTCATATGAAGACAGTTTGATAGCTTTTGGCCTGTATTCACTAGAATTCAGAAGAATAAGCAGTGAACTCATTGAAAGCTATTGAATGATGAAAGGCCTTGATAGAATGGATGTGGAGAGGATGCTTCTTATGTTTGGAGAGTCTAACACCAGAGGATACAGCCTCAGAATAGCAGGGCGTTCTTTAGGACAGAGATAAGGAGGAATTTCTTCAGCCAGAGAATTGTGAATCTATGGAATTTGTTGCCACAGGCAGCTGTAGAGGCCAAGTATTTATGTACAGTGGTATGCAAAAATTTAGGCACCCCTGGTCAAAATTTCTGTTACTGTGAATAGCTAAGCGAGTAAAAGATGAACTGATTTCCCAAAGGCATAAAGTTAAAGATGACACATTTCTTTAATATTTTAAGCAATATTACTTTATTATTTCCATCTTTTACAGTTTCAAAATAACAAAAAAGGAAAAGGGCCCGAAGCAAAAGTTTGGGCACCCTGCACGGTCAGTACTTAGTAACACCCCCTTTGGCAAGTATCACAGCTTGTAAACACTTTCTGTAGCCAGCTAACAGTCTTTCAATTTTTGTTTGGGGGGATTTTCACCCATTCTTCCTTGCACATGTTGGGCACATGCCCAAGTGATTAAGGCGTTCGTCTAGTTATCTCAAGGTTGCTAGTTTGAGCCTCAGCTGTGGCAGCATGTTTGTGCCCTTGAGCAAGGCACTTAATCACACATTGCTCTAGTCTGTGCGAGGAGTGGCGCCCCACATAGACTTCCAATCTGCGCCTTGTAAGGCATGAAAATGCCTGACGCAGGCCTCTCATGGTCTGAGTCGACGTTCCCTCCCTCCCTCCCCTCCCTTCCTTGCAAAAGGCTTCTAGTTCTGTGAGATTCTTGGGCCGTCTTGCATGCACTGCTCTTTTGAAGTCTATGCACAAATTTTCGATGATGTTTAGGTCGGGGGACTATGAGGGCCATGGCAAAACCTTCAGCTTGCGCCTCTTGTGGTAGTCCATTGTGGATCTTGAGGTGTGTTTAGGATCATTATCCTGTTGTAGAAGCCATCCTCTTTTCATCTTCAGCTTTCTTACAGACAGTGTGATGTTTGCGTCCAGAATTTGCTGGTATTTAGTTGAATTCATTCTTCCCTTACCAGTAAATGTTCCCTGTGCCACTGGCTGCAACACAAGCCCAAAGCATGATCGATCCACCCCCGTGCTTAACAGTTGGAGAGGTGTTCTTTTCATGAAATTCTGCACTCTTTTTTCTCCAAACATACCTTTGCTCATTGCAACCATAATGTTCTATTTTAACTTCATCAGTCCACAGGACTTGTTTCCAAATGTATCAGGCTTGTTCAGATGTTCCTTTGCAAACTTCTAACGCTGAATTTTGTGGTGAGGACACAGGAAAGGTTTTCTTCTGATGACTCTTCCATGAGGGTCATATTTGTGCAGGTGTCACTGCACAGTAGAACAGTGCACTACCACTTCAGAGTTTGTTAAATCTTCCTCAAGGTCTTTTGCAGTCAAACGGGGGTTTTGATTTGCCTTTCTAGCAATCCTACGAGCAGTTCTATGGGGAAGTTTTCTTGGTCTTCCAGACCTCAACTTGACCTTCACCGTTCCTGTTAACTGCCATTTCTTAATCACGTTATGAACTAAGGAAATGGCTACCTGAAAACGCTTTGTTATCTTCTTATAGCCTTCTCCTGCTTTGTAGGCATCATTTATTTTAATTTTCAGAGTGCTAGGCAGCTGCTTAGAGGAGCCCATGGTTGCTGATTGTTGGGACAAGGTTTGAGGAGTCAGGGTATTTATAAAGCTTTGAAATTTGCATCACCTGGCCTTTCCTAACAATGACTGTGAACAAGCCATAGCCCTAACAAGCTAATTAAGGTCTGAGATCTTGGTAAAAGTTATCTGAGAGCTCAAATTTCTTGGGGTGCCCAAACTTTTGCATGCCACTGTATATGTGCATAAGCCTTTTGCACAGTACTATAGATACAGTAAAAGTCTCCAAATTTAGTACAATGATCTGAGGAGAAATGTCTTTACTCAGAGGGTGGTGAACCTTTGGAAATCTCTATCCCAAAGGGTTTGGAGTACTGCTGTGAAAACCAAGATCAACAGATATCTGTACACTTGAGGAATGAGTCAGTGCAGGGAAATGGTGCCGAGGGAGAAGATCAGAAAAAATCTTCAACAGTGGAGCTACAAAGGAGACCATTCAGCCCATCAGGTCCATACTAGTCAAATAAGAGAAACCTGCCTTGTCCCACCCTCCAGCACTGGTCTGTAGCACAGCAGGTTTTGGAACTTCAAGTCAAAGTCAAGTTTGGGCAGCACAGTAACACAGTGGTTAGGATAAGGTGATTGCAGCGTCTGCGATCCGGGTTCAATTCCACCACTGTCTGCAAAGAGTTTGCACATTCTTCACATGACCATGTGAGTTTCCTCCAGTTTCCTCCCACATCTCAAAGACGTATGGGTTAGAAGTTAATTGGTCACATGGGCATAATTGGGCAATGCAACTTGTTGGCCAAGAAAGACCTATTGCCGTGCTGAATCTCTAAATAAAAAATACAGAAGTTTATTGTCATCTGCACGGGTACACATATGCACAGGTGCAATGAAAAACTCACTTGCAGCAGCATCACCGGCACAAAGTGGCATTCCCATGGACAACGTAAATGTACATGAGACATGATCTTTGCAAGAGACAACACTATTGGAACATTAAAAAGTCTGTTTGTAATGGAAAGTGATCACAGTGTTGCTATAATATAGTAATCAAGGTTGTGATGGTTGGTTCAAGAGACAAATGATTTAAGGGAAATAGCTACACACAAAATGTTGGAGGAACTCAGGAGGCCAGGCAGCATTTATAAAAAAGAGTACAGTCCTTGTCTCAGGCCAAAACATCGACTGTTTACTCGTGCCGTAGATGCTGTCTGGCCTCCTGAGTCCCTCCAGCATTTTGTGTGTGTTACTCGGGATTTCAAGCATTTGCAGATTTTCTCTTGTTTGTGAAGGGGAGTAGCTGTTCTCTTCCTGAACCCGGTGATGTAGGAGTTCAGGATTCTGTACCTCCTGCCCAGTGGTAGCTGCACGAAGGTGGTATGGCCCAAATGGTGGAGATCTTTGATTGATGTTGCCTTCTTAAAGTAGTACCTCCTCCAGATACTGCCGATCGTGAGGAGGAATGTGGCCGAGATGTATGCATCTTCATGTGATGAGGATTTCTGTTCTCCCAGCCTTTCAGGAGGTGAGTTCCAGATTCCCACCACCCTCATTTACCTCATTTTTCCTCTTTACCTTCTACCAGCTGTTTTATGTCCCTGCTTCCTGATTTATTACCCTTCCCCTATGCAAAATAGGTCTTTCCTCTCAACTCTGTCTGGGCTCTCCCAAATCCACGCTTCAGTTAAATCTACCTTCAGCCTGCCACAGAATTTGTATAGATGTTCTGATTAGTTGGGCAGATAGGTGGCAAATGCAGTTTAATCCAGAGAAATATTGGATCTTGATACTTCCGCGATCCAAAGGTTCTTTGGAAGTCAAGAATGAGGTATAAAACTTATTGCTTATGGTTGTTTTAGATTGCAAAGAAGAGGAGGGAAGAAGAAGTGTGGCGAAAGAGGTAAAGAAAAGAGAAAGGCTGAAAAGTAGATTGGTCTTCTCATGCCAGACTACAGACAACAGAAAATTCTATTGACAACAGTGAACTACTAAGATAGTCTAGTAGTGCGACACCCACTACTAGACGCAAGAGGTTTCCAGAAAAATAAAGAGGCAACTGTAGCACTAGAAAACATTCTGAATAATCACAGATACCTAATGTGATTAAATAAAAATAAAAACAAGCATAAAAAAGTTAAACTACAAGAAAAATTACAATTCTATACCCCAATCCAAAAGAAGGATGTCATAATGCTCTGGATATACCAGATTATAACAAGACATAGCGCCCGGACCATGAGACTACTGATTTCCCTGCCACCATCCAGGTCTCATCTCTCAGGAAGCACCAGAAACATTATACTGATTACTTTTTGATGTGTTGTAAGCACACCTTATGCTAAACGTCAATCTTCTGGAATATATTTTATTAATTGTTATTTATTTGTGATAATATTGCATTGTGTTATGTGTGTGAGTTATATGCACTGTGCTGTGCACGTTGGTTCATTTGGCGGTAAACATTTGTACAGTTGAATGACAATAAGCTTGAACTTGACAATAAATTGGAGTGGGAGGGTAGTTACGGAAAGATCTTGAGGGGTACATCCAGCTATTAAATGGGTGGGGGAGACAGCATTAATGTTTCAGATTAATGAGTATTAATTAGGACTGGCCAGTTTTGAAAAGCATTAAGTTGGATAAGTCACCGGGACTGGATGAGATATACCCCAGGCTACTGTGGGAAGCAAGAGAGGAGATTGTTGAGCCTCTTGCAATGACCTTTGCATCATCAATAGGGACAGGAGAAGTGCAGGAGGATTAGAGGGTTGCAAATCTTGTTCCCGTGTTCAAGAAAGGGAGTAGAGATACTCCAGGAAATTATAGACCAGTGAGTCTGACTTCAGTAGTGGCAAGTTGTTGGAGAAGATCCTGAGAGGCAGGATTATGAGCATTTGGACAGACATAATCTGAGTAGGGATAGTGAGCATGGCTTTGTCAAGGGCAGGTCATGCCTTATGAGCCTGATTGAATTCTTTGAGGATGTAACAAAACACAATGATGAAGATAGAGCAGTGGATGTAGTGTATATGGATTTCAGTAAGGTATTTGATAAGGTTCCCCGTGCAAGGCTCCTTCGGAAAGTAAGAAGGTATGGGTTCTAAGGAGACCTTGCTTTGTGGATCCAGAAGCATGAGGATTTCTGCAGATGCTGGAAATTCAAGCAACACACATCAAAGTTGCTGGTGAACGCAGCAGGCCAGGCAGCATCTCTAGGAAGAGGTACAGTCGACGTTTCGGGCTGAGACCCTTCGTCAGGACACGAAGTCCTAATGAAGGGTCTCGGCCCGAAACGTCGATTGTACCTCTTCCTAGACATGCTGCCTAGCCTGCTGCGTTCACCAGCAACTTTGATGCTTGTGGATCCAGAATTGGCTTGCCCACATAAAGCCAAGGAAGGTTATAGATGGTTTGTATTCTTCATGAAGGTTGATGACCAGTGACGTTCCACAGGGATCTGCTCTGGGACCCCTCCTGTTTGTGATTTTTATAAATGACCTGGATAAAGAAGTAGAATGGTGGGTTAGTAACTTTGCTGATGACACAAAGGTTGGGGGTATTGTGGATAGACTGTAGGGTAGTCAGAGGTGACAGCAGGGCATCGATAGGATGCAGAACTAGGCTGAGAAGTGGCAGGTGGACTTCAACCCAGATAAGGATGAAGCGGTTCACTTCGGTAGGTCCAATTTGAAGAGAGAATATAATAGAAACATAGAAACATAGAAAATAGGTGCAGGAGTAGGCCATTCGGCCCTTCGAGCCTGCACCGCCATTTATTATGATCATGGCTGATCATCCAACTCAGAACCCAGCCTTCCCTCCATACCCCCTGACCCCTGTAGCCACAAGGGCCATATCTAACTTCCTTTTAAACATAGCTAATGAACTGGCCTCAACAGTTTGCTGTGGCAGAGAATTCCACAGATTCACCACTCTCTGTGTGAAGAAGTTTTTCCTAATCTCGGTCCTAAAAGGCTTCCCCTCTATCCTCAAACTGTGACCCCTCGTTCTGGACCTCCCCAACATCGGGAACAATCTTCCCGCATCTAGCCTGTCCAATCCCTTTAGGATCTTATACGTTTCAATCAGATCCCCCCTCAATCTTCTAAATTCCAACGAGTACAAGCCCAGTTCATCCAGTCTTTCTTCATATGAAAGACCTGCCATCCCAGGAATCAATCTGGTGAACCTTCTTTGTACTCCCTCTATGGCAAAGATGTCTTTCCTCAGATTAGGGGACCAAAACTGCACACAATACTCCAGGTGTGGTCTCACCAAGGCCTTGTACAACTGCAGTAGTACCTCCCTGCTCCTGTACTCGAATCCTCTCGCTATAAATGCCAGCATACCATTCGCCTTTTTCACTGCCTGCTGTACCTGCATGCCCACTTTCAATGACTGGTGTATAATGACACCCAGGTCTCGTTGCACCTCCCCTTTTCCTAATCGGCCACCATTCAGATAATAATCTGTTTTCCTATTTTTGCCACCAAAGTGGATAACTTCACATTTATCCACATTAAATTGCATCTGCCATGAGTTTGCCCACTCACCCAACCTATCCAAGTCACCCTGCATCCTCTTAGCATCCTCCTCACTGCTAACACTGCCACCCAGCTTCGTGTCATCCGCAAACTTGGAGATGCTGCATTTAATGGTAAGACTCTTGGCAGTGTGATGGAGCAGAGAGATCTTGGAGTCTGTGTTCATTGAACACTCAAAGCTGTTGTGCAGGTTGACAGTGTTGTTAAGAAGGTGCATGGTGTGTTGGCATTCATCAACCATGGGATTGAGTTCAAGAGCCGTGATATAATGTTACAGCTATATAAGACCTTGGTCAAACCCCATTTGCAGTACTGTGTTCAGTTCTGGTCACCTCACTACAGGAAGGTTGTGGATACTATAGAGAGAGTGCAAAGGAGATTTACAAGGATGTTGCCTGGATTGGAGGGCGTACCGTATGAGAATAGGTTGAGTGAACTTGGCCTTTTCTCCTTGGAGTGACGGAGGATGAGAGGTGACTTGATTGAAGTGTATAATATGATGAGAGGCATGGATCATGTGGATAGCCAGAGGCTTTTTCCCAGGGATGAAATGGCTAACACGAGTGGGTATAGTTTTAAGGTGCTTGGAAATAGGTACCAAGGGGATGTCAGGGGTAAGTTTTCCTACACAGGAGAGTGGTATGTGTGTGGAATGCACTGCTGGTGACGGTGGTAGAAGCGGATAATAGGGTCTTTTAAGAGCCTCTGGGATAGTACATGGAACTTAGAAAAATAGAGGGCTATGCGCTAGTGAAATCTTAGGCAGTTTCTAGAGTAGGTTACATGGTCAGCACAAATTGTGGGCCGAAGGACCTGTAATGCACTGTAGATTTCTATGTTCCAAGTTAAGGCACATAAAATTATTGTAATAATCACATTTGGTTAGACCTGATTACGAGATTAATTTCACAAAATAAGGGGATTAACAACAAAAAATACCTACAGGAAAGATGCCAATAAGATTGAAAGAATGCAGAGAAAATTTATAAGGATGTTACCTGATCTTGAGGACCTGAATTATAGGGAAAGGTTAGATAGGTTAATGTTTTTTTTTTGTCTGGTACATAGTAGAATGAGTGGAGATTTGATGCAGATATACAAAATTATGAGGGGATAAATAGGTAAATACAATTGTCCTTTTCCACTGAGGTTGGGTGAGACGAGAACTAGAGGTAACACATGCAAAATGCTGGTGAACGCAGCAGGCCAGGCAGCATCTATAGGAAGAGGTACAGCTGACACTTCGGGCCGAGACCCTTTGTCAGGACTAACTGAAAGAAGAGATAGTAAGAGATTTGAAAGTAGGAGGGGAGGGGGAGATCCGAAATGATAGGAGGAAAACAGGGGCGGGGGGAAGGATGGAGCCAAGAGCTGGACAGGTGATTGGCAAGAAGATACAAGGCTGGAGAAGGGAGAGGATCATGGGATGGAAGGCCTAGGGAGAAAGAAAAGGGGAGGGGAGCATCAGAGGACGATATAGTGAGAGGGACAGAGGGAGAAAAAAAAAGAGAGAAAGAAAAGGGGAATAAATAAATAAATAAATAAGGGATGGGGTAAGAAAGGGAGGAGGGGCATTAATGGAAGTTAGAGAAGTCAATGTTCATGCCATCAGGTTAGATCCTACCCAGCCGGAATATAAGGTGTTGTTCCTCCAACCTGAGTGTGACTTCATCTTGACAGTAGAGGAAGCTGTGGATAGACATATCAGAATGGGAATGGGACGTGGAATTAAAATGTGTGGCCACTGGGAGATCCTGCTTTCTCTGGCGGACAGAGCGTAGGTCCCATCCCATGATCCTCTCCCTTCTCCAGCCTCATATCCCTTTTGCCAATCAACTTTCCAACTCTTAGCTCCATCCCTCCCCCTCCTGCCTTCTCCTATCATTTTGGATCTCCCCCTCCCCTTCCCACTTTCAAATCTCTTACTATCGCTTCTTTCGGTTAGTCCTGACGAAGGGTCTCGGCCCGAAACATCAACTGTACTTCTTCCTATAGATTCTGCCTGACCTGCTGCGTTCCACCAGCATTTTGTGTGTGTTGCTTGAATTTCCAGCATCAGCAGATTTCCTTGTGTTTGAGAACTAGAGGTCATGAGTTAAGGGTGAAAGATGAAACGTTCAAAGGGAATATGAGGGAGAACATCTTCACTCATAGTGCTGTGCAAGTGTGGAATGAGCTGTTGACAAAATGCAGATCGATAGGATGAGGCAGATTAATAGTTTGGCATCGACTAGAGGGGCTGAAGAGCCTGCTTCTGTGCTGTAGTGTTCTATGACTTTATGAATCTATATGTAGAATTAATTATCTCAGGCTGTGGGATTGTTTGCGTAAAACTGGGGGATTAATTCCATCTGAGAATGTTCTCATTTATGTCAAACTGGGGGATTAATTCCATTTGAGGCTGGCTTTATTTACATCAAACTGTGGGATTAATTACATCAGGCTATGTGATTAAAAAGTCAGGCAAGAGTGAATAGTTTCTGCCTCTTGTCTCCAGAAGCAAGAGACTGTTCTTGCCCAACGAATGTCCATATGAATTTTGTGGGATATTATAGATAACACCCGTGGAAAAACAGTGTGAATGCAGAAAATCTGAAAACTTTTTTTAAATACTTGCACAGCTACAGTAGCAGTCTATATATTCAGTGGCCACTTTATTAGGTACACCTCTACACTTGCTCGTTATTGCAAATATCTAATCAGCCAATCACGTGGCAGCAACTCAATGCATAAAAACATGCAGACATGGTCAAGAGGTTCAGTTGTTGTTCAGACTGAACATCAGAATGGGGAAGAAATGTGATCTAAGTGACTTTGAGCGTGGAATGATTGTCGATGCCAGTTGGGGTAGCTTGAGTATCTCAGAAACTGCTGACCTCCTGGGATTTTCATGCACAACAGTCTCTACAGTTTACAGAAAATGGTGCAAAAAGCACCATGTGGTTGAAAATGCCTTGTTAATGAGAGAAGCTGGAGGAGAATGACCAGACTGGTGTTCAAGCTCACAGGGAAGGTGACAGTATCTCAAATAACCATGCGTTACAGAGTGGTGTGAGAAGAGCATCTCAGAACACATAGCATGTTGAACCTTGAAGTGGATGGGCTACAGCAGCAGAAGACCATGAACATACACCAGGTGGCCACTTTATCAGGAGGTATCTAATAAAGTGGCCATTGAATGCATGTGTATCCATGGAGTGGACTGAAACTATTTAGCATAAAGACCAGGTTCTGAGCATTAAGTCCAACATGCTTTTCAGGAATATTTCTTTCACTGCAAGTTGGAGAGATTGGATGATTCAGGCCCATACTATTTTATGTTGTGAAAAATTAATGAGGGACCATCGAGTCATAAAGTCACAGAGTCATAGACTACAGAAATAGGGCCTTCAGCCCATCTAGTCTGTGTTATGAATGTTATGTTGCCAAGTCCCATTGACAGGAACCCAGACCATAATGCCCCATACCCCTCCCATTCATGAATCTGTCCAAATTTCTCTTAAATGTTGAAATTGAACCCGTATCCACCACTTCCACCGGCAGCTCGTCCCACACTCTCACAACCCTCTGAGTGAAGAAGCTCCCCCTCATGTTCCCCTTAAACATTTCATCTTTCACACTTAACCCATGACCTCTAGTTCTAGTCTCACCCAACCTCAGTGGAAAAAGCCTGCTTGCATTTACCCTATCTATACCCCTCATAAATTTATATACCTCTATCAAACCTCCCCTCATTCTCCTACACTCCAAGGAATGAAGTCATAACTTATTCAACCTTTCCCTATAACTCAGGTCCTCAAGTTCCAGCAACATACTCTGCACACCTTCAAACTTATTGATGTCTTTCCTGTAGGTGGGTGACCAGAACTGCACATAATACTTCAAATTAGGCCTCACTGAAATCTTACAGAACAGAGGGCTTAAATTCAAGACGAAAGTGGAGAGATTTAATGGGAACGTGAGGGGCAACATTTTTAAGATGTTAGAGCTACCAGAGAAAGTAGTTGAGGTACACTAACAACTTTTGAAAGATAGTTGGACATGTACATGGACTAGGAAAGGTTAAGGATCTGGGCAAAATGTAGGCTAATGGGACCATCTCAGATGGGCAACTTGATTGGCATGTCGAAGTCAAAGTCAAGTTGATTGTCATCTGCACAAGTCCATGTCTGCACAGGTGCAATGAAAAACTTCCTTGCAGAAGCATTGCAGGTACGGAGCAGCAGATAAGCAGCATTCACAGGATGGTAGGTCTGAGGAGAGGTGTGACCCGGATGGTGGGGATCTTTGATGATAAATGCTGCCTTCTAGAGCATGCACCTCCTGAAGACACCACTGATAGTGGAGGGACATGATACATTGGACTGAATTCACTACTCTCTGCAGCTTTTTGAAGTCCTGCACATTTGGACCAGTTGGTCTGAAGGGTCTGTTTCTCTGCTGCTTGTCTCTGTGACTCTAAGATTCAGTAAGGCAAATATATTCTGAGAAGGAAAGGTAGGATCAATTCTGGGAATGGACACAGTCTACAGGAGTAAATATTGAAAGAGGGGGCTGGATCATTGAATCACTCCTAGGATGTGTGGTGCTCAGTCATTGAGAATGTACAAGAGTGAAATTGAGAGATGTTTTGAGAATGTGGGGACTGGACAGGATGAAACTTGTCATCTGAACAGGAGCACAGATTGAAGAGGATGGATGGTCTATTCCTACTGAGTAACACACACAAAATGCTGGCGGGACTCTGCAGTTTCATAAGACCATAAGAGTATACGATATAGGAGCAGAATTGGGCCATTTGCCATTTCATCATGGCTGATACATTTTCCCTCTCAGTCCCCATCTCCTGCCTTCTCCCTGCATCCCTTCATGCCCTGACTAATCAAGAATCTATCAACCTCTGCCTTAAATATACATAAAAGACAGACAGCATCTATGGAGAGGAATAAACAGTTGATGTTTTGGGCTGAGACCCATCATCAGGACTGGAAAGGAAGGGGGGCAAAAGCCAGAATAAGAAGACAGGGGAAGTGAAAGGAGTACAAGCTAGCAGGTGACTCCTTGTGTCACAATGAGCTCACCCTCAGAGCGGAGAAGCAACACCTTATATTCCACCTGGTTTGCTTCCAACCTGGTGGCATGAATATCAATTTCTCATTCCCATTAGAAAATATCCACCCCCACCCCACACTTCCTCTGTTCCCCACTCTGGCCCCTTAGCCCCTCTCACCCACTTATTACCTCCCCTCCGTACCCATCCTCCTCCTCTTTCTCCTATGGTTCACTCTCCTCTCCTATCCGATTCCTTCCTCTCCAGTCCTTCACCTTTCCCACCCACATGGCTTCACCTTCCAGTTGTCCGCCTTCCCTCCCCCCACCTTTTCATTCTTTCCCCTTCCCTTCCAGTCCTGAGGAAGGGTCTTGGCCTGAAACGTTGACTGCTTATTCGTTTGCATAGATGCCGCTTAACCTGCCGAGTTCCTCCAGCACTTTGTGTGCGCTGCAGGTGATAGGTGAGACCAGGTTGGGGGAGGGGGTGGTGGTTGAAGTGAGAAGCTGGGAGGTGAAAGGTAGAAGGAGTAAAAGGCTGAAGTAGAAATCTGATGACAGTGGACCCCGGGAGAAAAGGAAGGAGGAGGGTAACCAGAGGAAGGTTCTATTCCTTCTCTGTTGGTATTCTCATACATTGTCAAAGCGGGAAGGTGTGAGATTGCCTGCTGCCAACATTTGTCATATTTCTCACCCCTCATTTGACTCATAGTTCTTTCATGTCATTGGTAATTCAGAGAGCAGGCACCTTTAGGATATAACCCAGCACCCTTTCACAGAGCAGACACCTTTAGACCATAAGACCATTAGATATAGGAGCAGAATTAGGCCACATGGCCCATCGAGTCTGCTCCGTCATTTCATCATGGCTGATCCATTTTCCCTCTCAGCTGTAATCTCCTGCCTTCTCCCCGTACCCCTTCATGCCCTGACCAACCAAGAACCTATCAACCCCTGCCTTAAACATTTGTAAACACTTGGCCTCCACAGCTGCCTGTGGCCATGAATTCCTTAGATTCACCACACTCTGGATGAAGAAATTCTTCCTCATCTCTGTTCCAAAAGGATGCCCCTCTATTCTGAGGCTGAGTCCTCAGTCTTAGACTCTCCCTCCAGAGGAAACATTAGAGTTTGGTGTTCAATTCTAGCATCCCCTGTAAGGAGTCTGTACATCCTCTCTGTAGAGTGTTTTGTATGTAGTTAGGGTGCCCAAGACTTTCCCACAGCACTATATTTGACAACGTGGAGCAGAGAGCAGGTTTGTAAGTCTGGCTGGAACAAAGGATGTTGGGAATGGCGAGGGTGGAGTGCTGGCAGGATGGGTGTGTGATAGGTGACAGAGAAGGAGTGACAGGGGCCAGGGGGTGCAGACATACCAGCCCTGAGTCGCCAGCAAGTCATTTCATTCCAAACAATGAGTGTATTGATCATTACAGAATGTCTCTCCAGTGCTTCCCACTTCCTCCCCACTCCCTGCCCTCTCCTTTCCCATTTTCCCAAACATAATTCCCCCCTCCCTGCCCCCTTCCCACTCTCAGTCCACAACAGAGACCCATATCAGTATCAGGTTTATCATCACTCACATATGTCATGAAATCTGTTTTGTTTTGTGGCAGCAGTACAGTGCAATACATAAAATTACTACAGTACTGTGCAAAAGGCTTAGACACCCTAACACCTATATATATATATATGTATGTGTGTGTGTGTGTGTGTGTGTGTGTGTGTGTGTGTGTGCGCGCGCCTAAGACTTTAGCACAGTACTGTATGCACTTCAACCAATACCTTCTCTTTGCCCATCTTGTTGAGCTCTCTAATTATATGGTATCTTTTAATGAGTTCACCTCTCACTCGTCCAGAGGACACAGGTGCAGAATGTTGAATTCTGAGAGTCACAGAATCACAGAGTGGTACAGCACAGAAACAGATCCTTCAGCCAGCCATTATCATGTTGACCATTCCATGCATCTACACCTATCCCATTTCCCCACACAATGTCCAAATTCTTCTACTCATTGCCTGTCTAAATGCCTTTTAAACATCGAGATTGTAGCTGATTCACTACCTCCTCTGGCAGCAAGCTCAAGGTATTAACTAATCTTGATGTAAAACGTTTACCCCTCAGATTTAAAACCCCTCTTTTCACCTTAATCCTGCCCGCTCTTGTTTTTCATTCAAGACTCAGAATTCAAGATTCAAGATTCAAGATTGTTTACTGTCATTTTCAGTACACAGAAGTATAAAGGGAGAATGAAATAATTGTTAATCTGGATCTGATGCAGCACAGAAAAATACAATAAGATAAAAAAACAAAATAATAAGTTTTGGATGTGTTGAACAGCCTTCCAGCTTGGGGAAGGTAACTGTTTTTGAGTCTGGTGGTCCTGGCGTGGAGGCCCTGTAGCCTCTTCCCTGATGGGAGTGGGACAAACAGCACCTTTCCGTATATATGTCCTTGATGGTGTAAGATGGGAAAGAAATTGTGACAATCCATGTCTATGTTATCTATGTCCTGATCCATGCTATATTCCCTTTACATCATCCTCCCTTCCTGTATTGCTACATTCAGGGAGCAAGGGACTGGAACCCCAATGTCTCTCTGCAACGCTCCCTTGAATGTTCTTTTACAGCTGGGCATACCAACCATCGCTCTGCGTAGAGAATTTTTGTAATATGCACACCAAACAAACTCAAACCTCAACCCACAAAAGAAATAAACTACATCAGGCAGACAAAAGAACTGACAGGCACAATGGCGAAAATAAAATGTTTTGACTAGATGGCATCAGCACTAAGTGGGCCAGTGATTTATTAACAATGAGCTACCGACTTCCTTTCTGCGTTTATTGTTACAATTTGTAACAGTACTGTAACTTGAAATACTGACACTGTAAACACATTGAAGGTCTAAAATGTTTTAAAGTAAAGGTTTTGGTCCATTCATTATTTAGAAAATTTATGGATTATATTCCTTAACACATAATTAATTACAGGGTACTTCACATTTATATTAACATAGATTTCAAAATTATGTTAGCATAATTTCAAAATTATATTAGCATTTTATAAAAGAAAATTCCAACAAAGGCTAAGCGCATGTGAGCTTTTTAGTTACTGTGCGGCTCAGTGCTTGTGCACCTTAGAAGAAACAGTTTCCCTCTGTATATCGGCATTCCTTACTGCCCTACCTTTCATAATATACGTCCCGTCCCTGCTTCAATTCCCAAAATACATCACAGAGGCCCAAATTATAGGGAGAGGTTGGTCAAGCTCGGTCTTTATTCCTTGCAACATAGGAGAATGAGGGCTGGCCTTAACAAAATCTTTAAAATTATAGGAGGCAGAGATAAGATGGGTGGTAACAATCTTTTCCCCAGGGTCAGGGAGTCCAAAACTTCAGGGCATGGATTTAGGGTGGGAGTGGAAAGATTTAATAGGCTTCTGAGGAGAAACCCATTCATTCAGAGGTGGTGAGTATATGGAATAAGCTGCCAGAAGAAGTAGTTAAGGCAGGTATAACAGTAGCATTTATGAATCATCTGGACAGATACATGGAGGGGAAGGGCTTGGAGGGATATGGACTGAACACATGAAATTGGAATTAGCTGGTCGGGCACTGAGATCAGCATGGAGTTATTGGGCTGAGGAGCCTGCATGCATGCTGTATTTCCCTAAAACCTCATACTTGGATTAAATTCCAACTGTAAACCCTCTGTCTAATTGTCCATCTGATCTATATCCCACTATAGCCTTAGGTAATATTCCCTGTATCCACAATACAATCAATGTCCATGTCTTCCACAGACTTGCCACTCATATGCCCCCTGCATCCACATTCAATTCATTATTGTATAACTCAAGCAACAAGGATCCCAGCACTTATCCCTGCCCTATGCTACTAGTCACAGAGAAACAACCATACACAACTATCCTCCGCTCCATTGACCAAACCACATTTACATCCAATTAACCAGCTCACCGAGAACCCCAAGTGCTTGAGCTTTCTGAACCAGAAACCGATGGGTTGCTGCCATGCTGACTATTCCTCAGAATAACCCTCAGAATTCTAGACTCTGCATAACTGGCTGATGAGTTGGCACTTTACTGCTTATCCTGATATCTCTTCGTAAGTAGTGCAAGTCAGATAATATTCTTATAGTCATAGAGTTGCAGAGCATGACAGCACAGAAATGCACACTAGTCTGTGTTACTCTGCCTAGTCGCATCTGTGGAGGCTCCAGTTCACAGTATTGGGAAAACGGATTTTGTAGGCCTGGCAGGCTCCTCCACAAGCAGAACCCTCCCCAGCACGGAGGCCACCTCCAAAGGACGATGCCTCAGGAAAGTGGTATCCATCACTAAGGACCTTCACCATCCTCTTCCCATTTTTTCCAAGTTTCTATGATTTTACCCTCATCAGGGAGAAAGTACAGGAGGTCCAATATTTCTAGGATCCTGAACTATCCAACAAATTAATGTAATTAATCCCACAATCTTCTGTAATTAACACAATAATGGTGTATTGAATTCAATTATCAATTGTATTTAAGAATGTATAAGGCACTCTTCCCGCGCCCCTTCCATGCCCTGCTAGCCTGAAGGTCATCCAAGGTGTAGGACCTGCCTAGACCCTGATCAGGGTCACATGAAGCCATGGTGCAGGTGGTGGATGGTCGCCTGAGCAGCTGCTGCAGATCACAAGTCCTGGTTATGTGATCACTGACACCAGGCAGACAATCTCTGAAGAGTATTGATAATGACTGGGGTCACTCAGTTTGTAAAGATACTACCAAGAAGAAGGCAATGGCAAACCACTTCTATAGAAAAATTTGCCAAGAACAATCATGGTCATAGACCACAATCACCCATGTCAGACAACACGGCATGTAATGATGATGATGATAATGTTTAATCTCACATCCCAACACGATTAATCCCAATGTTTTGTCTAATTAATCCCAATGATGGTCTAATTAATCCATAATCCAGGGCATTTAATACCATAGTTTGGTGTAATTAACACCACAGTTTGGCGTTGTAACACCAGATTCTGATGTAGCTAATAACACAGAACAGTGAAATTAATGGCACAGTGTGACATAACAATGGCTCAGTTTGTGGGAATTAGTACTGCCGTTTGATGTAATTATTCCCACAGATTGGTGTAATTAACAATACTGTTTTGCACAATAAAGTACCACAGTCTGGCGTTCTAACACCATAACCTGATAGAAGTATATCAGTGTTGCCATGGCAGCGTAGTGATTAGTGCGACACTACTACAATTTAGGGCATTAGAGTTCAGAGTCAATTATGGCACCTTTCTCCCTGTGACTGTGTGGGTTTCCTCCAAGTCCTCTGGTTTCCTCCAACATTCCAAAGGCATACTGCTTTGTAGGTTAATTGGCCATGGAGCCATTGAACACTACAACACAGAAACAGGACCTTTAGCCCATCTAGTCTGTGCAGAACCATTAATCTGCCTCTTCCCATTGACCTGCGCCCGGACCACAGCCTTCCATCCATGTACCCATCCAAATTTCTCTTAAACGTTGACATCAAATCCAGATCCGTCACTTATGCTGACTGCTTGTTCCACACTCTCACCACACTCTGAGTAAAGAAACTCCCCTTAAACATTCACCTTTCACCCATAACCATGACCTTCTTGCTTGCAGTTACGCTGTCTATAACCCTCATAATTTTGTATATCTCTATCAAATCTCCCCTCAATCGTTATAAATTGTCCAGTGATTAGGCCAGGGTTAAGTAGGTGAGTTGTTGGGAGGTGTAACTTGGTGGGCCAAGAAGGGCCGATACCACACTGTACCTACAAATAAAATAAAATAAATATTAAATAAATAATCCTATGGTTTAATGATATGTAATCCCACAAAATGGCAAAATTAATCCAGACATCTAATGTAATTATTCCTCAATCTGTTGTAATGAATCAACAATATTGTTCAACTATACCCACAATTGAATATAATTAATCCGGCAGTATGATAATGATAATCTCACAGTTTGATGTAATTAACCCTATGATCTGACGTGTTTAATATCTCAATTGATACAATTAATCTCTCAGTCTGATTTAATTAACTCATTCCTCCCTTGTCTGTTATAGTGGGAAACACAAAATGATGTCACTATTTTCACATTTTAATTGTATTAATACCCTGGTTGATGTAATTAAACTCTTTCTGGTGTCATTAACCTTGGAATCCAGTGAAATTAATATCTTGTCCAGGACTAGAGGGCACAACCACAGGATAGAGAGACGTCCATTTAGAACAGAGATGAGGTGGAATCTCTTTAACCAGAGGGTGGTGAATCTGTGGAATTCATTGCCACAGACGGCTGTGGAGTCGGAGTCATTGGGCATATTTAATAAAGAGGTTGATAGGTTTTTGATTAGTCAGGGTGTTAAAGGTTACGGAGAGGAGGCAGGAGAATGAGTTTCAGAGGGATAATAATTCCTGACGAAATGGTGAGAGACTGCCTGTGGGATGTCTAATATGTTGGAGCTAACCGATAGTTTTTGATGTACTGTAGACCATGGTCTCTTTGGGGGCTTTGCTGTTGCAGGCATGGTCAGCAGAGGGAATGCTGATACTTGAAGCTGGAATAAGTGGGGGAGGGGGAGTGTTGATGCTGCTGGCTGATACTTTTGTGTGAGGGGGCAGGGTGCTTTGGGGCTCTGACATTTTTCTATTATTCATTCTTTGGGGTTTTCTTTTTGAGGAAGTCTACAGAGAGTAAGAATTTCAGGTCGTATATTGTATACATTCTCTGATACGAAATGGAACTATTGAACTATTGAACAAACTTAATGGGCTAAATAGCCAAATTTTGCTATTATGTTTTATGATGTTATATCTTCGTCCTGAGGCCCTTAATCCCACGGATTGGTGCAATTACTTTCCGTGTTTGTTACCATTACCTCACAGTTATGGTCTTGTGGTCAGCCTGATTCCAATTCACTCAACCATCTCAGTTATGGTGTCAGAACTGCCACGACACCTGGTACTAATCTCATAGTCTGAAGTAGCAATTAATCTCATCAGGCAAGATTACCCATTAAAGCGTATAAGTACTACAAACTGTTGAAATTATTCCCACTGAAAGAGATGATTAACCCCCCAAGTTTAACTTACTCAACACAACTCTCCCACTATAGTGTTATTTATTCCTAAAGCCCGGAGTAATTCCTTCCAGTGAGTGGCATGGTAGCATAGTGGTTAGCACAACGCTTCACAGTGCAGCAAACTGGGTTCAATTCCTGCTGCTGTCTGTAAAGTGTTTGTACATTCTCCCCCTGAACCGCCGAGTGTTCCTACATTCTCCCCCTGACCCGCCGAGTGTTCGTACATTCTCCCCCTGACCCGCCGAGTGTTCCTACATTCTCCCCCGACCCGCCGAGTGTTCGTATATTCTCCCCCTGACCCGCCGAGTGTTCCTACATTCTCCCCCTGACCCGCCGAGTGTTCCTACATTCTCCCCCTGACCCGCCGAGTGTTCGTACATTCTCCCCCTGACCCGCCGAGTGTTCCTACATTCTCCCCCGACCCGCTGAGTGTTCGTATATTCTCCCCCTGACCCGCCGAGTGTTCCTACATTCTCCCCCTGACCCGCCGAGTGTTCCTACATTCTCCCCCGACCCGCCGAGTGTTCGTATATTCTCCCCCTGACCCGCCGAGTGTTCCTACATTCTCCCCCTGACCCGCCGAGTGTTCCTACATTCTCCCCCTGACCCGCCGAGTGTTCCTACATTCTCCCCTGACCCGCTGAGTGTTCGTATATTCTCCCCCTGACCCGCCGAGTGTTCCTACATTCTCCCCCTGACCCGCCGAGTGTTCCTACATTCTCCCCCGACCCGCCGAGTGTTCGTATATTCTCCCCCTGACCCGCCGAGCGTTCCTACATTCTCCCCCGACCCGCCGAGTGTTCATACATTCTCCCCCTGACCGCCGAGTGTTCGTACATTCTCCCCCTGACCCGCCGAGTGTTCGTACATTCTCCCCCTGACCCGCCGAGTGTTCGTACATTCTCCCCCTGACCCGCCGAGTGTTCCTACATTCTCCCCCTGACCCGCCGAGTGTTCCTACATTCTCCCCCTGACCCGCCGAGTGTTCCTACATTCTCCCCCTGACCCGCCGAGTGTTCCTATATTCTCCCCCGACCCGCCGAGTGTTCCTACATTCTCCCCCTGACCCGCCGAGTGTTCCTACATTCTCCCCCTGACCCGCCGAGTGTTCCTACATTCTCCCCCTGACCCGCCGAGGGTTCGTACATTCTCCCCCTGACCCGCCGAGTGTTCCGACATTCTCCCCCTGACCCGCCGAGCGTTTGTACATTCTCCCCCTGACCTGCCGAGCGTTCGTACATTCTCCCCCTGACACGCCGAGTGTTCCTATATTCTCCCTCTGACCCGCCGAGTGTTAATACATTCTCCCCCTGACCCGCCGAGTGTTTCTACATTCTCCCCCTGACCCGCCGAGTGTTCCTACATTCTCCCCCTGACCCGCCGAGCATTCCTACACTCTCCCCCTGACCCACCGAGAGTTTGTACATTCTCCCCCTGACCCGCCGAGGGTTTGTACATTCTCCCGTGACCCGCTGAGTGTTCCTACATTCTCCCACTGACCCGCTGAGTGTTCCTATATTCTCCCCCGACCCGCCGAGTGTTCCTACATTCTCCCCCTGACCCGCCGAGTGTTTCTACATTCTCCCCCTGACCCGCCGAGTGTTCGTACATTCTCCCCCTGACCCGCCGAATGTTCGTACATTCTCCCCGACCCGCCGAGTGTTCGTACATTCTCCCCCTGACCCGCCGAGTGTTCGTACATTCTCCCCCTGACCCGCCGAGTGTTCCGACATTCTCCCCCTGACCCGCCGAGTGTTCCTACATTCTCCCCCTGACCCGCCGAGTGTTCCTATATTCTCCCCCGACCCGCCGAGTGTTCCTACATTCTCCCCCTGACCCGCCGAGTGTTCCTACATTCTCCCCCTGACCCGCCGAGTGTTCCTACATTCTCCCCCTGACCCGCCGAGGGTTCGTACATTCTCCCCCTGACCCGCCGAGTATTCCTACATTCTCCCCCTGACCCGCCGAGCGTTTGTACATTCTCCCCCTGACCTGCCGAGCGTTCGTACATTCTTCCCTGACCCGCCGAGCGTTCGTACATTCTCCCCCTGACACGCCGAGTGTTCCTATATTCTCCCCCTGACCCGCCGAGCGTTCATACACTCTCCCCCTGACCCGCCGAGAGTTTGTACATTCTCCCCCTGACCCGCCGAGTGTTAATACATTCTCCCCCTGACCCGCCGAGTGTTTCTACATTCTCCCCCTGACCCGCCGACTGTTCCTACATTCTCCCCCTGACCCGCCGAGCATTCGTACATTCTCCCCTTGACCCGCCGAGCGTTCCTACACTCTCCCCCTGACCCGCCGAGAGTTTGTACATTCTCCCCCTGACCCGCCGAGGGTTTGTACATTCTCCCCGTGACCCGCCGAGTGTTCCTACATTCTCCCCCTGACCCGCCGAGTGTTCGTACATTCTCCCCCTGACCCGCCGAGTGTTCCTACATTCTCCCCCTGACCCGCCGAGTGTTCCTACATTCTGCCCCTGACCCGCCGAGTGTTCCTACATTCTCCCCCTGACCCGCCGAGTGTTCGTACATTCTCCCCGACCCGCCGAGCGTTCGTACATTCTCCCCCTGACCCGCCGAGTGTTCCTACATTCTCCCCCTGACCCACCGAGTGTTCCTACATTCTCCCCCTGACCCGCCGAGTGTTCGTACATTCTCCCCCTGACCCGCCGAGTGTTCCTACATTCTCCCCCTGACCCGCCGAGTGTTCGTACATTCTCCCCCTGACCCGCCGAGTGTTCCTACATTCTCCCCCGACCCGCTGAGTGTTCGTATATTCTCCCCCTGACCCGCCGAGTGTTCCTACATTCTCCCCCTGACCCGCCGAGTGTTCCTACATTCTCCCCCGACCCGCCGAGTGTTCGTATATTCTCCCCCTGACCCGCCGAGCATTCCTACATTCTCCCCCGACCCGCCGAGTGTTCGTACATTCTCCCCCTGACCCGCCGAGTGTTCGTACATTCTCCCCCGACCCGCCGAGTGTTCCTACATTCTCCCCCTGACCCGCCGAGTGTTTCTACATTCTCCCCCTGACCCGCCGAGTGTTCGTACATTCTCCCCCTGACCCGCCGAATGTTCGTACATTCTCCCCGACCCGCCGAGTGTTCGTACATTCTCCCCCTGACCCGCCGAGTGTTCGTACATTCTCCCCCTGACCCGCCGAGTGTTCCTACATTCTCCCCCTGACCCGCCGAGTGTTCCTACATTCTCCCCCTGACCCACCGAGTGTTCCTACATTCTCCCCCTGACCCGCCGAGTGTTCCTATATTCTCCCCCGACCCGCCGAGGGTTTGTACATTCTCCCTCTTACCCGCCGAGTGTTTGTACATTCTCTCCCTGACCCGCCGAGTGTTTCTAAATTCTCCCCCTGACCCGCCGAGTATTCCTACATTCTCCCCCTGACTCGCCGAGGGTTTGTACACTCTCCCCCTGACCCGCCGAGAGTTTGTACATTCTCCCCCTGACCCGCCGAGGGTTTGTACATTCTCCCTCTTACCCGCTGAGTGTTTCGACATTCTCCCCCGACCCGCCGAGTGTTTCTACATTCTCCCCCTGACCCGCCGAGTGTTTCTACATTCTCCCCCTGACCCGCCGAGTGTTTGTACACTCTCCCCCTGACCCGCCGAGGGTTCGTACATTCTCCCCCTGACCCGCCGAGTGTTCGTAGATTCTCCCCCTGACCCGCCAAGTGTTCGTACATTCTCCCCCTGACCCGCCGAGTGTTTGTACACTCTCCCCCTGACCCGCCGAGTGTTTCTACACTCTCCCCCTGACCCGCCGAGAGTTTGTACATTCTCCCCCTGACCCGCCGAGGGTTCGTACATTCTCCCCCTGACCCGCCGAGTGTTCGTAGATTCTCCCCCTGACCCGCCAAGTGTTCGTACATTCTCCCCCTGACCCGCCGAGTGTTTGTACACTCTCCCCCTGACCCGCCGAGTGTTTCTACACTCTCCCCCTGACCCGCCGAGAGTTTGTACATTCTCCCCCTGATCCGCCGAGGGTTTGTACATTCTCCCCCTGACCCACCGAGTGTTTGTACATTCTCCCCCTTACCCGCCGAGTGTTTCGATATTTTCCCCGTCCCGCCGAGTGTTTCTACACTCTCCCCCTGACCCGCCGAGTGTTTGTACATTCTCCCCCTGACCCGCCGAGTGTTCCTACATTCTCCCCCTGACCCGCCGAGTGTTCGCACATTCTGCCGAGCGTTTGTACACTCTCCTCCTGACCCGCTGAGGGTTTGTACATTCTCCCCCTGACCCGCCGAGTGTTTGTACATTCTCCTCCTGACCCGCCGAGTGTTTGTACACTCTCCCCCTGACCCGCCGAGCGTTCGTACATTCTCCCCCTGACCCGCCGACTGTTCCTACATTCTCCCCCTGACCCGCCGAGTGTTCCTACATTCTCCCCCAACCCGCCGAGTGTTCGTACATTCTCCCCCTGACCCGCCGAGTGTTCCTACATTCTCCCCCGACCCGCTGAGTGTTCGTACATTCTCCCCCTGACCCGCCGAGTGTTTGTACATTCTCCCCCGACCCGCCGAGTGTTCCTACATTCTCCCCCTGACCCGCCGAGTGTTCGTACATTCTCCCCCTGACCCGCCGAGTGTTCCTACATTCTCCCCCTGACCCGCCAAGTGCTCCTACATTCTCCCCCGACCCGCCGAGTGTTCGTACATTATCCCCCGACCCGCCGAGTGTTCTTACACTCTCCCCCTGACCCGCCGAGCGTTTGTACATTCTCCCCCTGACCCGCCGAGCGTTTGTACATTCTCCCCTGACCCTACGAGTGTTCGTACATTCTCCCCCTGACCCGCCGAGTGTTTGTACACTCTTCCCCTGACCCGTCCAGTGTTTCTACACTCTCCCCCTGACCCGCCGAGAGTTTGTACATTCTCCCTCTGACCCGCCGAGGGTTTGTACATTCTCCCCGTGACCCGCCGAGTGTTCCTACATTCTCCCCCTGACCCGCCGAGTGTTCGTACATTCTCCCCCTGACCCGCCGAGTGTTCCTACATTCTCCCCCTGACCCGCCGAGTGTTCGTACATTCTCCCCCTGACCCGCCGAGTGTTCGTACATTCTCCCCCTGACCCGCCGAGTGTTTCTACATTCTCCCCCTGACCCGCCGAGTGTTTGTACATTCTCCCTCTGACCCGCCGAGGGTTTGTACATTCTCCCCGTGACCCGCCGAGTGTTCCTACATTCTCCCCCTGACCCGCCGATTGTTCGTACATTCTCCCCCTGACCCGCCGAGTGTTCGTACATTCTCCCCCTGACCCGCCGAGTGTTTCTACATTCTCCCCCTGACCCGCCGAGTGTTTGTACATTCTCCCCTGACCCGCCGAGGGTTTGTACACTCTCCCCTGACCCGCCGAGTGTTCGTACATTCTCCCCCTGACCCGCCGAGTGTTTGTACACTCTTCCCCTGACCCGCAAGTGTTTCTACACTCTCCCCCTGACCCGCCGAGAGTTTGTACATTCTCTCTCTGACCCGCCGAGGGTTTGTACATTCTCCCCGTGACCCGCCGAGTGTTCCTACATTCTCCCCCTGACCCGCCGAGTGTTCGTACATTCTCCCCCTGACCCGCCGAGTGTTCCTACATTCTCCCCCTGACCCGCCGAGTGTTCGTACATTCTCCCCCTGACCCGCCGAGTGTTCGTACACTCTCCCCCTGACCCGCCGAGTGTTCGTACATTCTCCCCCTGACCCGCCGAGTGTTTCTACATTCTCCCCCTGACCCGCCGAGTGTTTGTACATTCTCCCCCTGACCCGCCGAGTGTTTCTACATTCTCCCCCGACCCGCCGAGTGTTTGTACATTCTCCCCCTGACCCCCGAGTGTTCGTACATTCTCCCCCTGACCCGCCGAGTGTTTGTACACTCTCCCCCTGACCCGCCGAGTGTTTGTACATTCTCCCCCTGAACCGCCGAGGGTTTGTACATTCTCCCCCTGACCCGCCGAGTGTTTGTACATTCTCCCCTTTACCCCCCGAGTGTTTCGACATTCTCCCCCTGACCCGCCAAGTGTTTCGACATTCTCCCCCTGACCCGCCGAGTGTTTCTACATTCTCCCCCTGACCCGCCGAGTGTTCGTACACTCTCCCCCTGACCCGCCGAGTGTTCGTACATTCTCCCCCTGACCCGCCGAGTGTTCGTACATTCTCCCCCTGACCCGCCGAGTGTTCGTACATTCTCCCCCTGACTCGTCGAGTGTTTCTACACTCTCCCCCTGACCCGCCGAGAGTTTGTACATTCTCCCCCTGACCCGCCGAGGGTTTGTACATTCTCCCCCTTACCCCCCGAGTGTTTCGACATTCTCCCCCTGACCCGCCGAGTGTTTCTACATTCTCCTTTTGACCCGCCGAGTGTTTCTACATTCTCCCCCTGACCCGCCGAGTGTTTCTACATTCTCCCCCTGACCCGCCGAGTGTTCCTACACTCTCCCCCTGACCCGCCGAGTGTTCCTACATTCTCCCCCTGACCCGCCGAGTGTTTGTACATTCTCCCCCGACCCGCCGAGTGTTCCTACATTCTCCCCCTGACCCGCCGAGTGTTTGTACATTCTCCCCCTGACCCGCCGAGTGTTTGTACATTCTCTCCCTGACCCGCCGAGTGTGTCTAAATTCTCCCCCTGACCCGCCGAGTATTCCTACATTCTCCCCCTGACTCGCCGAGGGTTTGTACACTCTCCCCCTGACCCGCCGAGAGTTTGTACATTCTCCCCCTGACCCGCCGAGGGTTTGTACATTCTCCCTGTTACCCGCCGAGTGTTTGTACATTCTCTCCCTGACCCGCCGAGTGTTTCTAAATTCTCCCCCTGACCCGCCGAGTATTCCTACATTCTCCCCCTGACTCGCCGAGGGTTTGTACACTCTCCCCCTGACCCGCCGAGAGTTTGTACATTCTCCCCCTGACCCGCCGAGGGTTTGTACATTCTCCCTCTTACCCGCTGAGTGTTTCGACATTCTCCCCCGACCCGCCGAGTGTTTCTACATTCTCCCCCTGACCCGCCGAGTGTTTCTACATTCTCCCCCTGACCCGCCGAGTGTTTGTACATTCTCCCCCTGACCCGCCGAGGGTTCGTACATTCTCCCCCTGACCCGCCGAGTGTTCGTAGATTCTCCCCCTGACCCGCCAAGTGTTCGTACATTCTCCCCCTGACCCGCCGAGTGTTTGTACACTCTCCCCCTGACCCGCCGAGTGTTTCTACACTCTCCCCCTGACCCGCCGAGAGTTTGTACATTCTCCCCCTGACCCGCCGAGGGTTCGTACATTCTCCCCCTGACCCGCCGAGTGTTCGTAGATTCTCCCCCTGACCCGCCAAGTGTTCGTACATTCTCCCCCTGACCCGCCGAGTGTTTGTACACTCTCCCCGTGACCCGCCGAGTGTTTCTCTACACTCTCCCCCTGACCCGCCGAGAGTTTGTACATTCTCCCCCTGATCCGCCGAGGGTTTGTACATTCTCCCCCTGACCCACCGAGTGTTTGTACATTCTCCCCCTTACCCGCCGAGTGTTTCGATATTTTCCCCGTCCCGCCGAGTGTTTCTACACTCTCCCCCTGACCCGCAAGTGTTTCTACACTCTCCCCCTGACCCGCCGAGAGTTTGTACATTCTCTCTCTGACCCGCCGAGGGTTTGTACATTCTCCCCGTGACCCGCCGAGTGTTCCTACATTCTCCCCCTGACCCGCCGAGTGTTCGTACATTCTCCCCCTGACCCGCCGAGTGTTCCTGCATTCTCCCCCTGACCCGCCGAGTGTTCGTACATTCTCCCCCTGACCCGCCGAGTGTTCGTACACTCTCCCCCTGACCCGCCGAGTGTTCGTACATTCTCCCCCTGACCCGCCGAGTGTTTCTACATTCTCCCCCTGACCCGCCGAGTGTTTGTACATTCTCCCCCTGACCCGCCGAGTGTTTCTACATTCTCCCCCGACCCGCCGAGTGTTTGTACATTCTCCCCCTGACCCCCGAGTGTTCGTACATTCTCCCCCTGACCCGCCGAGTGTTTGTACACTCTCCCCCTGACCCGCCGAGAGTTTGTACATTCTCCCCCTGAACCGCCGAGGGTTTGTACATTCTCCCCCTGACCCGCCGAGTGTTTGTACATTCTCCCCTTTACCCCCCGAGTGTTTCGACATTCTCCCCCTGACCCGCCAAGTGTTTCGACATTCTCCCCCTGACCCGCCGAGTGTTTCTACATTCTCCCCCTGACCCGCCGAGTGTTCGTACACTCTCCCCCTGACCCGCCGAGTGTTCGTACATTCTCCCCCTGACCCGCCGAGTGTTCGTACATTCTCCCCCTGACCCGCCGAGTGTTCGTACATTCTCCCCCTGACTCGTCGAGTGTTTCTACACTCTCCCCCTGACCCGCCGAGAGTTTGTACATTCTCCCCCTGACCCGCCGAGGGTTTGTACATTCTCCCCCTTACCCCCCGAGTGTTTCGACATTCTCCCCCTGACCCGCCGAGTGTTTCTACATTCTCCTTTTGACCCGCCGAGTGTTTCTACATTCTCCCCCTGACCCGCCGAGTGTTTCTACATTCTCCCCCTGACCCGCCGAGTGTTCCTACACTCTCCCCCTGACCCGCCGAGTGTTCCTACATTCTCCCCCTGACCCGCCGAGTGTTTGTACATTCTCCCCCGACCCGCCGAGTGTTCCTACATTCTCCCCCTGACCCGCCGAGTGTTTGTACATTCTCCCCCTGACCCGCCGAGTGTTTGTACATTCTCTCCCTGACCCGCCGAGTGTGTCTAAATTCTCCCCCTGACCCGCCGAGTATTCCTACATTCTCCCCCTGACTCGCCGAGGGTTTGTACACTCTCCCCCTGACCCGCCGAGAGTTTGTACATTCTCCCCCTGACCCGCCGAGGGTTTGTACATTCTCCCTCTTACCCGCCGAGTGTTTGTACATTCTCTCCCTGACCCGCCGAGTGTTTCTAAATTCTCCCCCTGACCCGCCGAGTATTCCTACATTCTCCCCCTGACTCGCCGAGGGTTTGTACACTCTCCCCCTG
Organism: Mobula hypostoma; assembly: GCF_963921235.1. Lineage (NCBI taxonomy): Eukaryota > Metazoa > Chordata > Chondrichthyes > Myliobatiformes > Myliobatidae > Mobula > Mobula hypostoma. Next base: position 165,577,766 of record NC_086098.1, on the reverse strand, counting down.
ACCCGCCGAGAGTTTGTACATTCTCCCCCTGACCCGCCGAGGGTTTGTACATTCTCCCTCTTACCCCGCTGAGTGTTTCGACATTCTCCCCCGACCCGCCGAGTGTTTCTACATTCTCCCCCTGACCCGCCGAGTGTTTCTACATTCTCCCCCTGACCCGCCGAGTGTTTGTACACTCTCCCCCTGACCCGCCGAGGGTTCGTACATTCTCCCCCTGACCCGCCGAGTGTTCGTAGATTCTCCCCCTGACCCGCCAAGTGTTCGTACATTCTCCCCCTGACCCGCCGAGTGTTTGTACACTCTCCCCCTGACCCGCCGAGTGTTTCTACACTCTCCCCCTGACCCGCCGAGAGTTTGTACATTCTCCCCCTGACCCGCCGAGGGTTCGTACATTCTCCCCCTGACCCGCCGAGTGTTCGTAGATTCTCCCCCTGACCCGCCAAGTGTTCGTACATTCTCCCCCTGACCCGCCGAGTGTTTGTACACTCTCCCCGTGACCCGCCGAGTGTTTCTACACTCTCCCCCTGACCCGCCGAGAGTTTGTACATTCTCCCCCTGATCCGCCGAGGGTTTGTACATTCTCCCCCTGACCCACCGAGTGTTTGTACATTCTCCCCCTTACCCGCCGAGTGTTTCGATATTTTCCCCGTCCCGCCGAGTGTTTCTACACTCTCCCCCTGACCCGCCGAGTGTTTGTACATTCTCCCCCTGACCCGCCGAGTGTTCCTACATTCTCCCCCTGACCCGCCGAGTGTTCGCACATTCTCCCCCGACCCGCCGAGCGTTTGTACACTCTCCTCCTGACCCGCTGAGGGTTTGTACATTCTCCCCCTGACCCGCCGAGTGTTTGTACATTCTCCTCCTGACCCGCCGAGTGTTTGTACACTCTCCCCCTGACCCGCCGAGTGTTTGTATATTCTCCCCCGACCCGCCGAATGTTTGTATCATTTTGATTCCAGATTATTTTCACCTGATTTTATATGAAATGGTAACATCACACTCATGGGAAACAGATCTTATCTTCCCAGTTTCTCCTTATAACTCAAGCTCTTCAGCCCAGGCAACATCCTCGTGAACTTTCTAGCTTATTCACCTCCTTTCTATAGTGTAGTGACCAGAAAGGCATCCGTTATTCTTGGAGACCATGAATCTACGCCTGGAAAGTCTTCATTCTCCAGGGCGCAGGCCTGGGCAAGGTTGTATGGAAGACCAGCAGTTGCCCATGCTGCAAGTCTCCCCTCTCCACGACACCAATGTTGTCCAAGGGAAGGGCATTAGGACCCATACAGCTTGGCACCAGTATCGTCGCAGAGCAATGTGTGATTAAGTGCCTTGCTCAAGGACACAACACGTTGCCTCGGCTGGGACTCAAACTCATGACCTTTAGGTCGCTATTCCAATGTCTTAACCACTTGGCCACCTGCCCACAGCACACGATACTTCACGGAATGTCTAAATGACATTTTGTACAGCTGTAATATGAATCTCAACTCTTCTACTTGGTGCTATAATTGATGAAGGTCAGCTGGCCTACAGCCCTCTTCACCTCCTGTCTACCTGTGGCACCAACTTCACATACTTGACAGTCACAAAAACAATGGAGAGATTATTGGAGGTGAGGTGGTCTTCAGGTCTTGGCAATATCCCTGTAAATTTTCTCTGTACTCTTTGAATCTTATTGACATCTTTCCTATGGGTAGGTGACCAGAACTGCACACAACACCTCAAATTTGTCCACACTAACATTTTATATATATTTAATATCCTAACTCCTGAACTCAATACTCTAGTTTATGAAGACATCTGGTTTGGACTGGATATGCTGCAGGGCTTGTTTCTGTGCTCTGTGACTCTATGAAATGTTAACTGTTTCTCTTTCCACTGGTGCTATCTGACCTGCTGAGTGTTTCCAGCTATTTCACTCTGAGTCCGTATGACATTGGAGTTGCAGTATTGGGCCATTTGGCCCATCAAATCTGCTCTGCTATTCCATCATGCCTGAACTATTATCCTGCTCAACCCCATTCTCCTGCCTCCTTCCTGTGACCTTTGACGCTCTTACTAAAAGAACCTATCAACTTGTGCTTTAAATACACCCAAAGACTTGGCCTCTACAGCCACTGTGGCATGGAATTCCACAGATTAATCACTTCCTGGCTGAAGAATTTCCTCCTCATCTCTGTACTAAAGGGACATCCTTCTATTTGAGGTTGTGCCCTCTGGTCCTAGACTCTCCCACTGTAGGTAACATCCTCTCCATGTCCACTCTATCTAGGCCTTGCAATAGGTTTCAATGAGATAGATTTTCATCACCCTGAATATCTGTTTTTGACTTAGTTTATGTCATCGTTTGGTGATTTTCATCTCATGGCTAAGTCTGTATTCAAATGCCAACAATGCCATATTCTGACATACTCAAGCCTTGTGATTTGATAGAATTAGTTTCAGAGGTGGGACTAATTTACCATCCAGTGTGATGGTGAACTTAATGTCAAAATTGGATTTATTCTCATAGCATAAAATATCCATGATCTCACTAAGAATGAAAGAGTGGAGAGAAAAGTTAGAAGGATGAGGCCAGGTGTTGAGGAAATGAGTTACGGGGAATGATTGAATAGGTTAACACTTTATTTCCTGGAGTGTGGGAGAACGAGTGGTGATTTTGTAGAGATATACAAAATTATGAGGTGTATAGATAGATTAAATGCAAAAAGGCTTTTTCCACTGAGGTTGGGTAAGACTAGAACTAGATGTCATTGGTTAAGGGTGAAAGGTGAAATATTTAAGGCAAAGCTGAGGGGTAAGTTTTTTCACTCAGAGGGCACTGAGAGTGTGGGAATGAGCTGTCAGTGGAAGTGGTAGATGTGAGTTCGATTTCAACCACTAAAAGAAGTTTGGATAGGTACATGAATGGGAGAGGTGCAGATCAATAGACCTAGGCAGAATAACAGTTCGGCAAGACTAGATGGGCTGAAGGGCCTGTTTCTGTGCTGTAGCACTCTATGACTCTATGATATAATTTCTTCCTTACCATTTCATGATCAGATGGCAGGACAAGTTTGAAAGATTGAGTGGCCTAATCCTGCTCCTATTTCCTTGTGTTTACGGCATTTTTAATCTGTTGGTATGATGAAATGAATCCTGGTTTTGAATTTGTAGAACCCCTGATTCTGATTAACTTAATCCCACTGCCTGATAACCATCGATTTCTTTCTGCAGTCTAAAACTTTCCTCCTCACTTACAACCATTCAGCCAACTTTTGTATCATCTATAAACTTAATTTTGTGCCCTTGCACATTAAGATTAAATTTAAAAGCAAGGGGCAAAGTTCTGAGCACCAGTGAACCTGTAACAGTTCAACTATCACCAAAGCACACATCAGCCATTTGCTACAGCCACAATTTAGCAGCTCTACTTCATTAGGAGTTTGGGGAGATTTGGTATGTCACCGGAGACTCTTGCAAATTTCTATAAACGTACAGAGAAGAGAATTCTGGCTGATTGCATCACATCCTGTAATTAAACCCACATCCACCACTTCTATGGGTAGCTCGTTCTGTACGCGCAGCACCCTCTGAGTGAAGGATTTCCCCTTAAATATTTTACCTTTCACCCTAAACCAAAGACCTCTAGTTCTGGTATCATCCGACCTGAGTAGAAAAAGCCTGCAAACATTCACCCCTCATAACTTTATATACTTCTATCATTCTCCTTTGCTCATGTCAATGAAGTCCCAACTGTTAGCTGTTTTCTTTTTTATTATATATTACATACTAGCTTAACACTATGTATGATTTTGATAGTCTATTTCAATCTCTGTTTGTATTGCTATTGATATATATATTTGAGATAATTCTCCTCTTGTTTGTATTTATGTTCCTTTTAAATCAATAAAAAGACTAATAAAAAAATAAAGTCTTGACCTATTCAACCTTTCTGTATGACTCACATCCTCAAATCCTTGTTAATTTTGTCTGTACACTTTCAAAATTATCAATATCTTTCCTATAGGTAGATGATCAGAACTGCACACAATACTCCATATTAGACCTCACCAATGTCTCATACAACTTCAACTTCCCAACTCTGTATTCAATGGCCTGATTTATGAAGGTCAATATGGCAAAACTCTCTTTATGACCCTGTCTACCTGCAATGTCAATTTCAAGGATTTATTGATTTGTATTCCCAGACCCTCTGCTCTACTGCACTCTTTAATGCCTGACTATTCAGTGTGTAAGTCCTACCCTGATTTATTCTGCCAAACGGCAACACCACATATTTGTCTGCATTAATTACTACCTGCTATTTTTCCACCCATTTCTAAGCTGGTCCAGATCCTGCTTCAAGCTTTGATAGTCTTCCTCAGTGTCCATTATGCCCCCAATCTGATATATGCCAGAGAGAGGTCCGGGTCTGGGTGTAATATGCCATTCTCATGTACTGTTCCCTTAATGTTCCTCCGTGTTTAGAATTAACTCAGTGACTGAGTTACCACGGTTGACCAGAGTTGGAGATTCACCACTTTCTGAGTGAAGAAATATTTCAACTTTACACAACTCAACCTGTGGTCCTAGTGCCTGCCTCCTCAACTGGAGGAAATGCTCTCCCTGCATCCAGACCATTGAGCTTTGATGAGATCTTATTTTACTCAATTCTTTCTGAATACACCACACACTTGCCTGTTCACAAACAAGAGAAAATCTGCAGATGCTAGAAATCCCAGCTACACACACAAAATGCTGGAGGAACTCAACAGGCCAGGCAGCATCTAAGAAAAGAGCACAGTCAGCGTTTCAAGTTCCTCCAGCATTTTGTGTGTGTTGCATGCTTGTCTGTGTTAAATTCCATCTGACATTTGTCTCCCTTGTCCACATGACAGAGGCCTGGTGCAGTGTTTCATGTTCAACCAGGAAGGTACAGTGACTGCACCTCTATAACACAGTAAATAAAAATGAAAGAAGCTGCAGATGCTGAAAATCTGAAATAAAGCCAGAAGATACTGGAAACACACAGCAGGTCAGGAAGCATCTGTGGTGAGTGAAACAGTCAATGCTACAGGTCAAAGATCTTTCATCGATTCTGCAAGGACATAGACCTAAAATGTTGACTTGATTCTCAATTCTGCTGATACTTTCTGACCTATAGTTAAGGTAGTTAGGCTGGAACTGTAGATAGAACTAATAAGACCACAGCTTGGTTACTGGGTACAGTTCTGGCCACACCAACTAAGTGACTATACAGGAGAGGGTGCAGCAGAGATTTGGAAGAGTATTACCAGGACTGGAAAATTGCAGCTGTGGAGAAAGGCTGGGTAGGGTGAGAATCACATTGGACCAGTGGAGAGTGGTAGAACATTTTACTCTGATGTATACCATCCGATACAGGAGTTGCAAGGCATCTGACTGCAAGACCCTACAAAAGATTATGAGGAATGCTGAGAGGGTCATTGTGGTCTCTCTTCCACCCATCCCAGATACTTACAAGGAGCACTGTGTACACAGGGCTCTTAGCATTGTCAATGATCCCTCCCATCCATCCAACAATCTCTTTGACCCCTTACCATCAGGCAGGGGTACCATAGCATTAGGACAAGGACTGTTGGGATGGGAAACAGCTTCTTCCCCCAGGCCATGAGACTACCCCACCCAGGCCTCACCACATATGAAGCATTATACTGTTTACTTTTTAACTTGTAACACAAATGCCCCTTACTATTTTTAATTTATTTTTGGTAATATTACTTTATGTGTTGTGTGTGAGTTACATATACTGTGTTGTGCACCTTGGTCTGGAGGAATGTTGTTTCATTTGACAGTATACATGTGTAGGGTTGAATGGCAATGAAGTTAAACTTGAACTTGGACTAAACTGATGACGTCCCGAGTCAGAGTAAAGAGTTTGGATTTGTTTCTCATCATCTCAGGGGTATAGACTGAAACCAGTTAGAAAGATCAAGAGACAAAGGAATACTTTTCACTCAGATATTGTCAGGGGCGGGGGTCAGGAACACACACCTTAAAAGGACAAGCTACAGACTGGTTCACAACTGAGGAGCACAGTTTCAACTAGCACAGACACGAAGGGCCAAATGGCTTCCCGTGCTGGAACATTGCGCTGATTTTATAATGCAATCACCCCCATGTAATTAATCCCAGTTAGATGTAAACAGTGTTGTAATTAATTCTACAGTGTGCTGTTATGCTCTAATGCTCTAATGTAATTCATTCTACAGTGTCAAGTAATCAATCCTCAAAATAGTCAAACCTGGCAGCCCGGTGGTAATCATCCCCGACCACTCCATAGCTGAGCGGTTTAATTCGTTCCCACATTCTGATTTACACTGTTATGCCCCATAGTTACCTGGCCTCTCCTCCCTCCGGTGAAGAGTCCTGGATGTCCTGCCCTGGTTGACATGTGTTGTGGTCAATCAGCAGTGAGCAGACTCCAAGGGGTATTTGTATCTGCTGTGGGATCCCTATGTACTCGCAGAGTCCCCCGCTCCTGTCGAATTCACACATCCAACCCGCAACTAAACGTCAGTGAAGTAGTTTGATTAAGTTCGATTAACCCGATGGGTCGGGAAGAAAACCTTCACCCCAACCTTTGTCTCAGTGCGAGTTCAGGGCACAATCTTCGCCAAGCAGCAAGAACTTTCAGAGGCGTGGGCCGGGCTCTCATCCTCGGGGGACAGCCGAGAGTCTTTCTTTGATTTGCGCTGGTACACCGTCGTTCATCGCTCACCACCCTGGGGTGAGGGGACTACAGGGCATGGGAAACACTAGGACGGCGGGCGCCCCAGAAACTCTCTCTTTAGCCCCTTCATAGCAGCACCTAGTGACCAACCCGTTACGGAGAGAGGGCGGGCAACTGCGGGGGAAATAATGGGCCATTAGTGTCAATCAGAATGTGAAGAAGAATTCAATCAACTGCACCAGAGATTAATTACATTAGACTGCAGGAATGTAGAGGTACCGGCTACCAATTGTGTCAATCGATCGCAATCGTTCCAACTGCAGAGCACTGCAACTAGACTTTCTTAAGGACATTTTAAAAGAAAACTTTACTTCATGTGGCGGGGTATCCCTAGCTGTGACCTGTCCTCCCCCCTCCCCGCCCTCTTACCTATGGTGGTGATCACGGTGATGGCAAAGTAGAAGGAGCCAGCGAATTTCCACTGGTGCCCGGCGCGGTGCGGCTCGCTTTGCAGAACTACCCATTCCAGTTCCTTGTAATCCTCCTCACTCATGCCGTACTTGCTCTTCAGTTCCATGCGCTTGGAGTTCAGCAATCGCTTGCGGGAGGTCTCGAAGTCGGACTCGAGCGCGTCGAAGACGGCGGCGCCCACCAGCAGGTAGGTGAACATGCAAAGGATGAGGGAGAGAGTCCGCACGTTCTGCCGCTTCATGACCGCCAGAGCCCGGCTCCAGCTCGCCGCATCCCCGCCTCCCCCCACCCACAGCACCCCGGGCACTCCGGCCGCGGGGACGCGCGAAACCGCGCGCCTCCCGGCGATGTGCACGCGTCTCAATGTAATAATCAACTGATTAAAATAAATGTGTGACCCGAGAGTCTCTCTAAGGGGCAAAATCCCCCACCCAGCCCGAAGTAGGGTTGAGGTGGTTTTAGCTGGAATGAGTTGAGTCAGTTTAGACCCAGTTGGATGGTTATGGCCAGGCTTAACTTGTTTGGGATGGATCGGATTTAGCTGGTCGTTTTCGCTTGAGATGGACTGGATGGTTTAGCGTGGTTTGGATTGGCTGCGGTTATGATGGGTAGCTTTGGTTTAGTTTGGGTTGGTTTAGGGAGGTTGAGTGTGGATTGGATTGGTCTAGTTTGGGTTGGCTTGGATTAGCTAGGTTTAATGTTGGCTGAATTGGATAGGGGAGGTTTAGGGTTGGAAAGAGTCGGTTTGATCTAATGTAGGTCGTTTCGATCTGGGTCGGAAAAAAATAGATTTGGTTCGTTAGGGTTAGGTTGCTATGGATGGGGCGCCTCCATACACAGTTGAGGCGGGTTACTTTCTCACCTTCGTGGCGGCAACTACCTCCCCCTTCCCACCACCCACCTGCTCACTCCAGTCGGGTTATGGGCGGCCCCAACTAATTTTCTAAAGCCGGGCCTAGTTTAATTAATCAAGGAAACCCTTCCCCGAAGAAAAAAAAGTCCAAACCTTCCCCGAGTAACCTCCCTGAGGGTCAAAATGCTCACGGTAGCTCTACTCCGCTATCCCGGTCTAACTTTGTCTGCAGTTTAACCCCGGGATTCTGAATGCGTCGCTAGAACCCTGAGCCAAATTGGTTGACACGGAGTAGGATGAAAGCCTCCCGGTTCGTTGTTCGTTCTGGTTTGACGGTAAGTCCGTTCAGTACGCGTCCTTATCCCGTCTCTTCAGCAACTGACCACTCCGATCCACAGGCGCTGCGCTCCCGGGGGGATCCAGGTCTCCCCCAGTGTCCTGGCTGGAGCGCTGCTCTCGCCTTCCTTGCGCCGCGGTGCAGATAAGATCCAGTTTTTCATTCTGCCTCCTCTAGATCTGCGAGACTCCAAACTGCCGTGATCCAGCCGGGTAAGGACCCAAAGCTGAGATACTCCAGGCGGAGTAATCGATCAGAGGTCACGGCGCCCCTTTCCGCGTCTCGCTCACCCTCTCTGCATCGTTCCCGCGGGCATAGAGCGCCAGCTCGGTGCACGGCGTCCGCCACCGCGATCTACAAGTGACCCGAGCCTGCAGCCGAGCTCTGTCGAAGAGTTAACATGGAGCCCGGGCAACTCTCACTATGCGGAACCCGGACGCTTAGCGAGACTGGCAGAGAGCTGCAAATCTAGTTTGTGTCTGGAGTGAGGCACTCGCTCATCCAGGCTGGGTGAGGGGGTTAATTCAGTGAAGGCACGGAGTGATTCATGCACAGGTACAAGAATGCCACACAATAACGCAGGCACAGACTTGGCACACACTCACACACACTCATAGACACACACACTCACAGACACATACATATACTCGCAGACTCAGACACACTCAGACACACACTCACAGACACAGACACACTCAGACACACACAAACTCACATACATAAACACACATGGACACAAGCAGGCACACTCACACACACACTTACAATTGCAGAAAAACACACGGAGACATGCAATCGTACACTCAGATGAATAACCTGACAAACACAATCTCACACGATGATACACAATTTCACATATACTGTAGACGCACACGTTTTTTCTGACACACACAATTCCAAGCATATGCTCAAAAATGAAGGCAATGTCCGTCACAGACACATCAGTACACACAATCACACACATGAATACGAGTACTCGCACAACGATACACAATTACATTCACACTACGATGTACAGTCACACACACATGCAGACAAATGCAGGCAATGACAGATAGGCCAGCATACATAAGATGTAAGACACAGTTACAGAAACACAACTGCACATAATAACGTTCACACAACCACACTGTCACAAAGTGACACACATGGCAATCCAAACACAATGAAATACACTCGATCTACAGCATGCACTTGCATGTATATAGTCCTACTAATGTCATGCAAAAGAAACATTGGGGCTGGTATCCAAAAGAGGTAGGAGTCTGAAGGGCCATCTGAAAGGAGTTGGGGAGGCAGGGAGTTTGGGGAAGAAATTTCTTGAGTTAAGGCTTCTAGCGGTCACTAGTGGGGGAATTTGTGGCAAAAGGCCCACATTAGAGGACAGGAAAACCCATATGCACGTAACACACACGATTATACTTTGAAAGACCAGTAGCCTTAGATAAATAGACATCCACTCAAGTACACATACGTATTTGTTGAAACTCTATACAACACAGCACATCCACACATTCAGGAACACAATGTATATTGGTGTATTCGCCCAAACCCACGCACATTCATGCACACATGGTCTTGCTCGCCATTTTAAACATACAACCCATCAATCCACATGAATCTGTGTGCAATTTTACACCCCCACTTAATCTGGACATTACTCATAAGCTCTGACACAATATCATTAGCACGTCAGTTCTAGTCTACGGGACAATATTTTACACGCGTACGTAGTTAAAGAGAGCTACATTTACAGCAATACGTGTATACTGTGGACACACACCATCCATGCACATTCCTCAGAGTATCACCCTCACTGCTATATGCACCACAAACATTTACACTCCGTACACACGAATACACATTCAACAGCACAAACACATAAATACGCACGTGAATACTTGTATATGTATACCCACGCATATAGCAGCACAGGGATACACATTCACGCCTGCGTGTGCATATACAGTCACTCAAGTCTACCAATCTTTACTGAACTTGGTCAATCTAACATTGATTGCATAGTACAGTGTATTCCGCACGATCTAATTTATTTCACGTTCAGAATTGATTCATTTTGACCTGATCGATATCTCTTCGTCAGTAACAGAAGGGAGTGATATGACCAACAGTTTTACTTACTCCTGGACAGCAGTTAGCAAAGGGAGTGGGAAGTATCACCTTGTACGCGATACTTAGTCACGCTTCGATTATTTTCCAAGGGTTGTATATCAGCTTTGATTTATGTTGTTGTTGAATAAAGACGATCAGATAAATGGCAGAGTTCATTTGCACCGTGGGCGCCCACGCTAATAGATTTTAACACAGCTCTAAATACTAATTAGACATCAGCAAGAGTGGCAACAAACGGCAGCATATTGGGGACAATTCTCCGGATTCTGCAAGATAAGCTTGCATTCTGCGCGTGGTGTAAACTATTTTACACGCTGCATTTAACAGATCCAAGTGGCAAAAAGAGATTAAAAACGGAAGGCAATTTTTTAAATGATTCTTTGCATTTGCAACATACTTCCCAAACGAGAACTGTTCACTTCTTCCCTTTTTTACGTTTGATTTTTTATTTTCAGCAATTTACTGGTGATGATTTCTCTCTCACTCTCTCTCTCTCTCTGCCTGCGATGTGCTATAAATAGGTTTCACTGGTAAGATCCAGGGTGCAGCAGCAAACAGTTCAGTTAGAAGCTGTCCGTGGTGCTGAAGACAATGCCAAATGCAAGTGCCAGAGCAAAGCCATTCAGCACCAAAGGCAGCGACCTGCGCAACGTTTACACGACCAATCCGGCCAGATATTATTTAGACTGCAGATACTGGCATTCAGGACCAATAACACACACAAAAAAACCACTCGAGAAACTCATCAAGTCAGGCAGCGTCTATGGAGGGACATGCACAATCGATGTTTCTCGTCGAGACCCTTCACCAGGACTAGGAAAGAATGGGGTCAAAAGCCAGAATAAGCAGGTGGGGGAGGGAGGGGAGTATAAACTGGCGGGTGACGGGTGAATCCAGGTAAGAGGTGGAAGGTAGGAAGATGGGAGGAATGTAAGAATATGGGAGGTGATCGGTGGAAAATGCATAGTAAGAAAGAATCAAATAGGAGAGGACAGTGGACTACGGAATAAAACAGTTGGGGAAGGGAACAGCAGGGAATTGTCACTGGAAGTTAATGAAATCATTGCTGATGCTGTCAGGTTGGCGACTACCAAAATGGAATATGAGGTGTTGTTCCTCTAATCTGTATCTAGCCCCAATTCGGCAGCAGAGGGGTCAGACGTGTCAGTGTGAAAATCGGAAGTGGAAATAAAATGGATGGCTTCTTGGAGATCCTGAATGGGCAGAACAAAGGTGCACAGTTTGACCATTTAAAAACAAACATCACAGAGATATAAAACATGGAAAACAACTGCAAACGAACAGAACCTTCAGCCCATAAGGTTGTGCTGAACAAATTAAACTAGTAATTAAATGTATAATCAATTTTGTCCTTGATTAATAGTGCAACTTCCCATCCCCCAACCAATGTTCCCTCTATTTTTTTATAGTTGTGTGGACCAATCATTGTTCTGAACAGGGCATTTTTTACATGGCCTGAAAAGTAAATATATATATATATATAGCCACCCTCAGACTAATCACCAAAGAAAACTAATCTCAAAGCCTTGGTAACCTGAGGCTTAGAACTGCTAAGCCCCTCCCCCTAGACCAACCAAAAGCTAATCAAGTCAATTATCCAATTAAAGATGGTATCCTCCACCGTCAGCACACCTGTGCAGGTGGTTGCTGCCTCTATATGAGACAGCTCCATGCAGCAGCTCTGTTTCAGACCCAGTCACTATTACTGCTGGGGATGAGTATTTTACCAAGTGCATCTTGTGCCATCTGTAATCAGTGACGGGCCTTCATCACACTTGTGTTTATTAACAATAAACTACTGACTTCCATTCTGTATATATTGTTACAATTTGTAACAGTGTTGTAAATTTAAACACTATCAATGTAAATATGTTGAAGCTCTAACATGTTTCAAAGTAAAGTTTGAGGAACATTTATTATTGCAAAAATTTGTGGATATATTCATGAACATAACTAATTGCAAGCTATTTCACAATTATATTAACATTATATAGTTGTGCAGCTGCAAAGGCTACGTGCATGGAAGCATTTCAGTTACTGCGCAGCCATATACCTGCACAACTTAGAGGGAATAGTGGTATCATCTCAGCCCACCACCTATTACCTCCCTCTTTATTCCTTCTAAAACATGGAAAATTGAACAAAATCCTGTTCCTTCTCAGCTACAGTCAGTGTCTACTTTAATGTACCTAATAAAGTGGTTACTGCATGCATGTCCATGGTCCTCTGCCACTATAGTCCAATCATTTCAAAGTTTGACATGTTGTGCGTTCAGAGATGCTCTTCTGCACACCACTGTTGTAACACATGGTTATTTGAGTTACTGTCACCTTCCTGTCAGCTTGAATCAGTCTGACCATTCTCCTCTGACCTCTCATTAACAAGGCATTTTGATCCAGAGAACTGCCGCTCAATGATTTTTTTTCCTGTTCACTCCATTCTCTGTAAACTCTAGAGACTATTGTGCATGAAAATCCCATGAGTTTAGCGGTTTCTGAGATACTCAAACCATCCCGACTTGCACCAACAGTCAATTCGCAGTCAAAGTCACTCAGATCACATTTCTTTGCCTTTTTTCTGTTGCTGGGTCTGAACAACCAAACCTCTAGACCTTGTCTGCATGCTTTTATGCATTGAGTTGCTGTCACATGATTAGCTGATTAGATATTTGCATCAATGAGCAATTGTACAGGTGTACGCAGGGAGTGGCTACTGAGTGTAAGCCCCTGTAATGACCACAACATCATATTCTCAATATACTGATCCATGCTCAAAGTTCATTGCCCTTACCCATAATACTCTTAGCTTTAAAATAAACACACTTCAAACCATCCGTCCTATCTTGTCTATGTCTTTCCTTGCAGACTTCATGATCATATTTTATGCTTGGGTGTCTTGAATGGGGTTTGAAACCAGAATTTCCTGGCTGAGAGAACGTTCAGCCCTTGTGCCTTTGGTATCCCTTGAGTAAGCTCTCCAATCAGTCCAATCCTGCTCCACTCTATGAACAACTCTGCAGGGTTTTCCTTTACAACTAATCATCCAATTCATTTTTGGAAGTCATTAATAAATTCACTTCCATCATTGTTCTGGGCTATTCACATTGCAGATCACATCAGCTGAAAATCAAACTGTTCCCTCCTTTCTCTTTTCTCAGAGTCTGCTCAAGCTCTCAAATATGAATAATTAGAGAGATTGCTATGATGTCTGCTAAGCAATCTGATGAATATGTCACTCAATCCAGTGATGAAAATATCCATGAAAGAGAAACTTAATTAAGACCATAAGACAAAAGAACAGAAGTCAGCCATTCGGCCCATCAAGTCTGCTCCACCGTTCTATCATGAGCTGATCCATTCTCCCATTTAGTCTCACTCCCCTACCCTCTCACCATAACTTTTGATACCCTGGCTACTCAGATACCTATCAATCTCTGCCTTAAATACACCCAATGACTTGGTCTCCACTGCCACCCGTGGCAACAAATCCCATAAATTCACCACCCCCGGCTAAAAAAATTTCTTCGCATCTCTGTACTGAATGGGCGCCCTTCAATCCTTAAGTTATGCCCTCTCGTATTAGACTCCCTCATCATGTGAAACAACTTTGCCACATCCATTCTGTCCATGCCTTTTAACATTCGAAATGTTTCTATGAGGTCCCCCCTCATTCTTCTAAACTCTAAGGAATACAGTCCAAGAGTGGACAAATGTTCCTCATATGTTAACCCTCTCATTCCCAGAATCATTCTAGTGAATCTTCTCTGTACCCTCTCCAACGTCAGCACATCCTTTATTAAATAAGGAGACCAAAATTGCCCACAGTACTCCAAGTAAGGTCTTACCAGTGCCTTATAAAGCCTCAACATCACATCCCTGCTCTTATACTCTATTCCTCTAGAAATGAATGCCAACATTGCGTTCACCTTCTTCACCGCCGACTCAACCTGGAGGTTAACCTTAATTAAGTCCCTTAAAGTGCTGCTCAAACAAGATCACCTGTGATATAAAGTTAGTAGATATTGATGTTTGCTTCACCTAAAACATGGCAAAACATTTAAAAAACCCTTGACGTATTCCAGTACTTCCTTAATCAGTCAAGGCGTGGAGATGGCAGAAATGAGGATAAAAGAAGGGCAGCAGAGGTTAAGCTCAAAATGAAGAATGGCTTTGAAAGAGTATACATAGGAAGAAGCTGCTCCCATTCACAAAGGGCATGTAACAAAACTAATAATCCCAGAAGGGATATTGTTTGTGTGGTGAGTTGTTAAAGCATAGAACACTACAGCACAGGAACAGGGCTTTGGCCCACAATATTACACCAAACCAACTAAGTAGTGATCAAACGCCCAGCTAAACGAATCCCTTCTGCTTACACAATGTCCATATCCCTCCATTTGCTGTACATTCATGTGCTGATCTAAGAGCCTCTTAAGTGCCTCTATCATATCAGCCGAGACTGCCATCCCAGGGCAGCACATTCCAAGCACTCACTATTCTCTGTGTGAAAAGCTTCCCCATACATTTCTGTTGAACTTATCCCCCCTCACCTCAAATGAACACCTTCTGGTATTGGACATTTCAGTCCAGGGAAAAAGATACATTTTTGCTGTCCATCTGTGTCTCTCATAATCTTTTTAGTCTCTGTCCAATATTCCCTCAGCCTTCACCACTCCAGAGTAAACAACCCAAGTTTGTTCAGCTTCTCTCTAATCCAGGCAGCATCCTGGTAAAGCTCTTCAGCACCCTCTGCAAAGTCTCCATATCCTTCTTGTGATGGATGACCAGAAATGATTGCAATTGATTGTCTGTCTCTTAGTTAATTTCACTCACCTCTTTGATGGCACAGCGGATCAGACCTGTGAAATGCAAGGCATAGAGATAGAGAGATAGATAGATGGATGGAGAGAGAGAGATGGAGGAGAAAGAGAGAGATGGAAGGGAAGAGAGAGAAAGAGAGGAGAGGAGAAACAGTTATACCCTAGTTTAATCCACCTTCCACACGATGTGAACTGATTACTGTTGGTCCGAGAGCGGCTGGTGTTAGAATCTATATTCCAATTGCTAAGTGATGGGAAAAGTCTGCTAGACTCTTGCTCCTGATCATTGCACTGTGGCGGTCACGGAAGGAGAGCTGTCCTGTGACAGAGAACTGGGGAGATGCAGGATCAACACCAGTAGTGATGCCTCTGCTGTTAAATGGTGTTCACTGCAGCAATCAGAACAATGGAAGACTCTGGTTCCGGGTAACACAACAGAAACGAGAAGGCAAGAAATGACTCAACTATGTACACAGTTGCATATTAACCTGGCTAAGGTTCAGTTAGTGGGATTTTACATGCAGCTCATAAGTGATGAAATAAAATCAACTTGATTCACATATCATCGACAGATTTTGAAGCTGTTGCATTTGGACATCAAGAGGTAATTCATTCTAAGGGGACTTTAATGAGGTCAGAGGCAAAAGTGAGGCTAAAAAGTCCAAAGCGCAAAGTAAATTTATTATCAAAGTATAGATATGTCACCATATACAACCCTGGCATTCGTTTTCTTGTAGGCATACTCAGTAAATCGAACAACCATAACAGAATCAATGAAAAATTGCACCAATAGGGTGTACAACCAGTGTGAAAAAGACAGCAAATGAAAAAAGAAAGGAATAGCAAAAAATAAATAAGCAATAAATATCAAGACCATGAGATGAAGAACCCTTGAATGAGTCCATAGGCTGTGGGAACAGTTCAGTACTGGGAAAAGTGAAGTTGAGTGAAGTTATCCCCACTGTTCAAGAGCCTGGTGGTTGAGGGGTAATAACTGTTCTTGAACCTGGTGGTGTGGGCCCTGTGGGCCCTGTAGCACCTTCCTGATGGCAGCAGTGAGAAGAGAACATGGCCTGGGGAGTGGGGGTTTCTGATGATGGATGCTGCTTTCCTATGACAGCATTCCATATAGATTATTTCAGTGGTGTTGAGAGCTTTACTCATGATAGACTGGTTTGTACCCACCACTTTTTGTAGGATTTTCTGTTTAAAGGCATTGGTGATTCTGTACCAGGGTGTGATACAACCAGCTCATATACCCTCCAGCACATGTCTACAGAAGTTTTAGATGTCATATCGAATGGTTGCAAACTTTTCAGGAAGTAGAGGCACTGCTTTACTTTCTTCGTAACTGCAGCTACTTGCCAGGCCCAGGACTAGTCCTCCAAAATAATAACATCGAGGAATTTAAAGTTGTTGACCCTCTCCACCTCTGATCCTCTGATGCGGACTGGCTTGTGGACTTCTGGTGTTCTCTACCTGAAGTCAATAATCAGCTCCTTGGTCTTGCTGATATCAAGTGAGAGGTTGTTGTTGTAGCACCTTTCAATCAGATTTTCAATCCTGTATGCTGATTCCTCACCATCTTTGATTCGGCCAATAATCGAAAGAATAATGATCAAAAGCTGTACACCTGAGAAACAATTAAGGTTAACTTTATTTTCATACATGCCTGTCAAAATATGTAATAAAATGTGTTATTTGCATCACCAACCAACACAGCCCCCAAGTGTCACCACTCTTCTGACGCCAACATATCATGGTAACCCTAAAAAGTGGAAAAGCCAGAGGAAATGCACACGGTTACGGGCAGCCGCAGTCAGTGATCACTGCCATTATGAGACAGCTGCACTAACCGCTATGCTACCATGCTTCCTCCATCTTAAATGTCTCAGTGAGCTGCAGCTGAGAACCTCCGCACTGAGATTCATGTCTTCACCAATATTCCCTCAGAACGTTCCAAGGCAATATCCTTCATTACCTCTCCTTGTTCTTGTGTGTTTGCAAGTCAACTAACAGAAACCTAAAATTAACTGAGATAAAGGAGGTTAATGCAGTTTAAACCTTTACTTTTATTTATTTAGAGAGATACAACAAGGTGACAGAACTTTCCAACCCAACGGACCGATACCACCCAATTACACCCAATTAACCTTCCAATCCAATGGACCGACACCACCCAATTACACCCAATTAACCTTCTAACATGCACACCTTTGGAATATGGGATTAAACTGGAGCACCTGGAGGAAACCCACATAGTCATGAGGAAAACATATAAATTATTTACGGACGGCAGTGGGAATTGAACTCTGATTGTTGGCACTGTAGTGGGACTTCAAACTGTAAAACTCAGTACCATGAACTTTGCTCTGATCCAAGTGGTGATCCATATCTTCCATAAGATCATAAGGTATAAAAGCAGAATTAGGCCATTCAGCTCACCGAATCTGCCCTGACATTCATGGTTGATTTTTCAATCCCATTGTCCCATCTTCTTTCCGTAACCCTAGACCCCCTGATTAATCAAAAATGTACCAATCTTTGTCTTTAATATGATCAATGATTTGGCCACCACAGCCGTTGGTGGCAATGAACTCCATAGATTCACCACTCTCAAGCTAACAAAATTTCTCCTCATCTCTTTTCTAAAGGGACAACCCTCTATTTTGAGGCTGTGCCTCTGGTCCAAGACTGCCCCTCTATTGGAAACATCCTCTCCACATCCACTCTGTTTAGGCCTTTCAGTATCCGGTAGGTTTCAACGAGATTCCCCCACCCCGCTAGTACAAAGAGTTCAGGCACAGAGACTTCAATTGCACTGCTGCGCCTTTCATTCCTGGAATTATTCTTGCAAATCTCCTCTGGATCCTCTCTACGGTCAGAATATCCTTCCTTAGACACCGGGCCCAAAATTGTTCACAGTACTCCAAATGTAGTCTGAGCAATGTCTTATAAAGCCTAAGCATTACATCCTTGCTTTCATACTTGCTTTTATATTCTAGTCCTCATTTTCATCGAATTAATATTAATTGGCTATGCTTAATATGTTTGCATCTATTTTTTAAAACAGTTTTCAAATCCAGGAAATTATCTCTTTTAGTTGTCACATCCTGATTAGTATAATCATTTCTTTGATCCCTTTAAATTTTGGTGGGGTCTGACTGTGGAACCTGGGGTAGAGAACAGAAACAGGCCTTTTGGCCCATCATCTCCATGTTGATCATTGTACTCACCTACATTAACACCATTTTCCCACACTGTCCATTGCCTTCCATGCCTTGATGATTGCAGTACTTGTTCAGATGCTTCTGAAATGTTGTGAGGGTATCTCCCTCCAATCTGGAGACAGAGCTTTCCTGACTCCACCCATACTTTGTGTGAAAATATCCTGCTATCTCTGCCTCTCATAATTTTGTAAACCTCTATCAGGACTCCCCTAAGCTTCCATCAGTCCAGAGAAAGCAACCTCTCCTTATGGCAGATACCCTCTAAACCAGGCAGCATCCTGGTGAAAATCTTCTGCACCCACTCCAAGATCGACACATCTTTCCGGTAATGGGATGACCAGGATTAAATCAGACCAGAAGACATGGGAGCAGACTTAGACCATATGGCCCATTTGGCCCAGAGTCTGCTCTGCCATTCCATCATGGCTGACTTACTATCCCTCTCAAACCCATTCTCCTGCTTTCTCCCCATAAACCAATCAAGAATCTATCAACCTCAGCTTTAAATATACCCAATGACTTGGCCTCCACAGCTATCTGTGGCAATGAATTCCACAGTTTCACCACCCTCTGGCTAACGAAATTCCTCCTCATCTCTGTTTTAACTGGACGTCCTTGTATTCTGATCCTAGACTCCCCAACCATAGGAAACATCATCTCTATATCCACTCTGTCTAGGCCTTTTAATATTCAATAAGTTTCAATGAGATCTCCCCTCAGTCCTGGAAACATACATACTTCTGATATGATGAGTTAAAAATGATCAGAGAATTAATGTTAAAAATTTACAAATCAGCTGGAATATCTAGACCATCAGATCTATAGCATGCAAAAATAATTGGTAGAAACTGGTCCATCCACTCTCTGCTCATCTGTGTCTCTGCTTCAAAGCTTGAGGAAGCAATTTGCTGGAGGAACTCACCAGTTGCAACAGCACCTCTGGGGAGGAAGCACTTGGCAATGTTTTGGGTTGAAGCTCTGTTTTAGTCCAGGAAACATCAACAATTCCTTTCCTCAGAGTTCCCCTGGCTTCAGATTCCAACATCCATTAATGAGGATTACTGTCTTCACTGCCCCTAAGGGCTGTGAGTTTATAGATAAAGATTGGCTTTATTTATCACATGTACATCAAAACAAACAGTGAAACGTGTCATTTGCATCAACAAATGTGGGCACGTGGCCAAGTGGTTAAGGCATTGGACTCGCAATCTGAAGGTCGTAAGTTTGAGCCCCAGCCGAGGGAACGTGTTGTGTCCTTGAGCAAGGCGCTTAATCACACATTGCTCTGCGATGACACTGTTGTCAAGCTGTATGGGTCCTAATGCCCTTCCTTTGGACAACATCGGTGCCGTGGAGAGGGGAGACTTGCAGCATGGGCAACTGTTGGTCTTCCATACAACCTTGCCCAGGCCTGTGCCCTGGAGAGTGAAGACTTTCCAGGCGCAGATCCATGGTCTCGCAAGACTAACGGATGCCTTCACCTCAACAATGAACACAGTCAGAGAATGTGCTCAGGGCAACCCACAAGAGTCACCATGCTTCTGGCACCAACATAGCATGTTCACAACCTACTAACCCCAACCCGTACGTCTTTGGGATGTGGGAGGAAACTAGAGCACCTGGAAGAAACCCACACGGTCACGGGGATAACGTACAAACTCCTTACAGACCCACATGGTCACAGGGAATACGTACAAACTCCTTACAGACCCACACGGTCACGAGGATAATGTACAAACTCCGTACAGACCCACACGGTCACGGGGATAACGTACAAACTCCTTACAGACCCACACGGTCACGGGGATAATGTACAAACTCCATACAGACCCACACGGTCATGGGGATAAGGTACAAACTCCTTACAGACCCACACGGTCACGAGGATAATGTACAAACTCCGTACAGACCCACACGGTCACGGGGATAACGTACAAACTCCTTACAGACCCACACGGTCACGGGGATAATGTACAAACGCCATACAGACCCACACGGTCATGGGGATAAGGTACAAACTCCTTACAGACCCACACAGTCACCGGAATAACGTACAAACTCCTTACAGACCCACACGGTCACGGGGATAATGCACAAACTCCGTACGGACCCACACGGTCACGGGGATAATGTACAAGGTCCTTACAGACCCACACGGTCATGGGGATAATGTACAAACACCTTACAAAGAGCAGCCGAGTTGAATCCGGGTCACTGGCACTTTAATCGTGTTACACTGGCTGCTACACTACTCAGTTCCAGACCCCACCAGCCTTTCTTCAGCGCCCTGATAATTATTCTACTAATTCCTTTAAATCCTTCCTTCCTGGTTCTTAAACCTCTCTAGTAGGAAAAAAATAGATTCAATCTGGGACCATTATAGTTTTATATTAAATCTCTCCTCAGACTTATTTGATTTAAAGAAAATATCCCCCAAACAATCTGATCTATGTTGATTCTGAAGTCTCAGTCCTGGCAATATCCCCATAAATCGCATCTGCACTCTTTCCAATGTTGTCACACACCGCTCTGCAATCTGCTGACCAGAATTGGACACGATATTCCAGCTGCATTCGAACTAATGTTTTATTCAGTTCTGGCATTTCTTTCCTAATCTTGCATTCTGCTCCTTGTCCAACAATGGACAGAACCACACACCTCCTTGTAACTAGAATGCCTCATATCTTCAGGAACTTTTGGACATGCATTCCAAGATACCTTTGTCCCACTACACCTCCATGGAGAAAAATTAATCAATTGGTAAATGGCTTTTTAAAAATAATTTAGAGATACAGCACAATAACAGGCCCTCAGCCAAATGAGCACGAGCTGCCCAATTACTCCCATGTGACTCATTGACCTACTGACCTTGGGGACCGTGGGAGGGAACTGAAGCACCCGGAGGAAACGCAGGCAGTCATGAGGAGAATGTATCAACTCCTTACAGACAGTGGCAGGAATTGAACTCCCTGTAATAGCTCGATGCTAACCTAACCACTACACTACTGTGTCACCCTGGTTTATTATTGTCAGATGTACCAAAGTATACTTCGTTTCGCAAACAGATCTTTTCATCCCTCCAGTGCACTGAGATAGAACAATGGAAAACAATAACAGAATACAGAATGAAGTGTTGAAAGTTACAGAGAAAGAGCAGTTCAGGTGGACAAAAAGGTGATAGGCAGGGGAGACTGCAGGCTCAGGAGTGCATCCTTTCATATGAGGGGCCTGTTCAATAGTCATATACCAGTGGGGTAGAAGCTGTCCCTGAGCCTGGTGGTATGTGCTTTCAGGTGCCAACTTGTATCTTCTGCCTGAAGGGAGAGGGGAGAAGAGAGAAGGTGCTGGCTGGGAGGGGTCTCTGATTGAGCTGGCTGCTTAACTGAGAAGCGTAGACAGAGTCCATGCAGGATAAGCTACTTTCTGTGACGTGCTGAGCAGAGTCCACAACTCTGCAGATCCAGCAGACCTGGGCAAAGCAGCTCTTCGTACCCCAGGGGTCAGTATTGGGAGCACTACTTTTCACATTGTTTGTCAATGATTTAGACAATGGAATTGACGGCTTTGTGGCAAAGTTTGTGGATGATGCGAACATAGGTGGAGGGGTAGGTAGTGCTGAGGAAACAATGCGATTGCAGCAGGATTTAGGCAAATTGGAAGAATGGTCAAAAAAAGTGGCAGGTGGAATACAGTGTTGGGAAATGTATGATAATGCATTTTGGTAAAAGGAACAATAGTGCAGACTATTATCTAAATGGGGAGAAGGTTCAAACATCAGCGGTGCAGAGGGACTTTGAAGTCCTCATGCAAGACTCCCAGAAGGTTAAATTACAGGTTGAGTCTGTGGTAAAGAATGCAAATGCAATGTTGGCTTTTATTTCAAGGGGAATAGAATATAAAAGGAAGGAGATAATGCTGAGCCTTTATAAAACACTAGTTAGACCACACTTGGAGTATTGTCAACAACTTTCGGCCCCATATCTCAGGAGGGTTGTGTTGTCATTGGAGAGAGCCCAGACTAGGATCACGAGGATGATTCTGGGAATGAAGGGGTTAACATATGAGCAGTGTTTGGCAGCTTTGGGCCTGTACTCACTGGAATTTAGAAGAATGTGGAGAGATCTCGTTGAATCTACCGAATGTTGAAAGGACTAGATAGGATGGATGTTTAGAGGATGTTTCCTATGGTAGGAGTATCCCGAACTAGAAGGGACAGCCTCAAAATTGAGGATTGACCTTTTAGAACAGAGGTAAGAAGGAATTTTTTTTTAGCCAGAGAGTAGTGAATCTGTGGAATGGTCTGCTACAGACTACAGTGGAGGTCAAGTCCGTGGGTATAGTTAAGGCGGAAGTTGATAATTTCTTGATTAGTCAGGGCACCAAACGATATGGAGAGAAGGCAGGTGTATGGGGTTGAGTGGAATTCAGTATCAATCCTGATGGAATGGCAGAGTAGACTTGATGGGCTGAATGGCCAGATTCGACTCCTATGTCTTATGGTCAAATGGCCTAATTCTGCTTTGTTGCTTTATGGTTCTATGGCCTATGGAAAAATGAGGCTGAGCTGAAATACATGGTGATGCACTCACTGAGTCGAACATTATCCTCTGTGCGAGCTGCCAGCTGGTTTCACACAAAATCCCTTTCTCTTCTCTGTTGGAGTCAGCAGAATAGAATTTGTTGTGGAGGGTTGTGAACACATCCTAGTCTATCACAGAAACCAGCAACACCCCTACCACATGGTTTCTATTTACCCTTCCTGCTGCCTCAGGAAAGCAACAACAAAAACAAGGACACTTGCCATCCTGGTCTTTCTGTCCTCCCACTTCTCAATAAGATAGATTCTTGACCTCACAATCTACCTTAGAACCGTCACTACGTTCAGATAGGGCCCCAGTGCAGGAGAGACACTGAAGCTGGTCGATAGTTCACGGACTTCAATGTGAACAGAGTTAGAGGGAAAAGAAAACAATAAATGCTAGGCCAGACAGGGCCGTTAACTGAAACTCTCAAATGGAAAACAAAGCCTGTACTGCGGCTGTGTGGAATAACTAAATACAAAATGAATACCACTAGTCTTCAGAGTCAGTTGACTAGACAGTCCAATTTCTCAGGCAAGATCGAATGCAAAAAGACAGCGAAACATTGCTGGGTTTTGCTCAAGTCTCAACAAGAACTACGACAAAAAGAATGGAGTTAAAATACTATCACAATGAAATAATAATTAGCTGACACGTGCATATTCACAGGCACAATCGCCGTATCTGCTGTGCTGCCGAAGCTGTGGCTGTGACAAAGACATGGAACATTGAGCAGTACACCACAGGAACAGGGCCTCCGTTGTGCTGATCCAATTAAATTAGTAATCAGTTAGGCACTCTAACCATCAGCTCTGCCAACACAACCTTCACAACTTGCATCTTGCTCACATTCATGTGCCTACCTAAGTTTTCACTTGCCACCACTGCAGGCCGTGCATAGCTCGTTATGACCTTGCGTCTTATTACCTGCACTGCTCTCTTTCTGGAACTGTTACACTTTATCCTGTATTCTGTCGTTGTTTTCCCTTGTTCTACCTCAATGCACCGAGTAATGATTTGATCTGCAGGAACAGAATGCAAGACAGGTTTTTTATTGTACTCGGTCCATGACAATAATAAAACAGTTCCAATTCCAATTCCACCTCTCATCAGGCAGAAGGCACAAAAACTTGTCTCAAGGACATCCTCTATCCCACTGTTATCAAACTCTTAAACAAACCTTAAACGCATATGAACTGTTGATCTCTCAGTCTACCTGGTCATGGCCCTCGCACTTTATTCATCTACCCGCACTGCACTTCCTCTGTAACTGTGACACTATATTCTTCATCATCTTGATTTCTTTCCTATCTCAATGGATCTTTGCATGGCATTATCTGGCTGGATGGCACTCAGACAGAAGCCTTTCACTGTACCTCCGTACATGTGACAATAATAAACCAATTCCCACACTGAATACTTTGGAGAATTGTGACCACAGGCAGGATGGGGGCTGCTGGCCGAGCATTATGAGTTGGACTCCACAACTGACTCCACATATGGTATGAGTTGGACTCCACAACTGATGTTCTCAGTTTTATTAATTTTACATTTGCCCAATACGTCCTTTGCTCATTGGTCGCTTGTCAGCCTTTGTAATAGTTTTTTGTAAATTCTATTGTATTTATTTTCACGTAAATGCCCGCAAGAAAATAAATTGCAAGGTGGCATATGATGGCATGTGCTTTGGACTTAGACTTTGAATTTCATCACTGAGTGACAAAATGGCTTAGCACAGACTCGATCGGCTGAAGAGCCTGTTTCTGTGCTGTACTTTTCTATGACTCGATGAGTACACCAGGTTGTGCAATGGGTGGATTTGGAAGCGCTGGTGGAGAGTCCATGACTGCCTTGGAAGTTCTGGTCACCAGCCTTCAAAAAATCTGCTTCTCCCTGTTCAACTTAGATGTAGAACTATTAAGGAAAAGAACAAGCTAAGTCCTTTCTGGCAGGGAAGCTTCCCAGAAAGGACTTTATTCAAGAAGTTATTGACTTGGCAATCCCAATAAGATATTTGTCAACCTTCCTGTCTATTCCTGCTATGCTCTTGCATGGCCACTTTAGAAAATATTGAGCTGCAGACAGGCGTTGTCTTGGATTGCATCCATCAGGTAAGGGGACAAGATGAGAGGCAAGATAGGGCATTGGCAGCTTCTGTGACAGGAGACAGGGACCTGGCTGTTCTGATTGGTAAATCACCTTCCCTATTTTGTCTCCAAGGGTCGGTGTGCTTTGATAGAACAGAGAACAGTGCAGCACGGGATTAGGCCCTCTGGCCTACAATGTTCTGTTGAACTGAAGAAACTACTAATTAACTACCTAACTAAAGTAATTCCTTCTGCCTACACAATATCCATATTCCTCTTTTCACTGCACCTTCACGTACTTACCCCACCACTATTTGTAAGGAAATTTGTATGTTCTCCGCATGGTCTCGTGAGTTTCCTCCGGGTGCTCTGGCTCCCTCCCACATTACAAAGACATCCAGGATGGTAAGCTAGTTGGTCTCAGGGGTGTAATAGGGTGCCACAGGCTCATTGGACCAGAAGGGTCTGTTACTGTTCTGTAATTTTCAAAACTAAGAGACTTTTAAAAACCTCTATTATATTTGAACCACCACCAACCCAGCACCCAGGCAGATATTCCAGGAACTTCCCACTCTGTAAAAAACTTACCCTGCAAATCTCCTTTGAACATGCCATCTCTCACCTTAAATAAATACTTCTGTGTTCAGCATTTCAACGCTGGGAAAAAGATAGTGGCTATCTATCTCTGCTTCTCATGATCTTATAAACCTCTGTCAGATCTCCCCTCAGCCTCCAGTGATCCAGAGAAAACAACCCAAGTTTTCAAAACGTCTTCTAATAATGCATGCCTTCTAATCCAGGCTTTGGCCTACCTATAGTTTTATAAAGCTGCAACATAACTTCTTGACTCTCGAAATTGATAGAGCCATGATTCATGGTTCATGCCAAGGACGGGACAGCGAAGTCTGACATTATGAGTTGGCAGCACTGATTTTGCATCTTTTTGTCTCAATGCCTGAAGAATCAGCCTCAAGTTTGACCATTCAGTTGCCTGCAGATTCTGGGGACCAATCCCAGCGTAAAGACCGAGACTGATACGTTATTGTTGAATGCTGAGGGGAAAGAAGCCAAGGAGGGGTTGAACGGCAGCCTCTTGTTTCTCCTCATGCATTAACCCTTTCATTCCTGGGTTATTCTTGGAACCTCCTTTGTTCAATCTCCAATGCTACTGCTCACAATACTCCAAGTGTGGTCTGACCCATGATCTATAAAGCCTCAGAATTACACTGTTGCTTTTATGTGATTTAAACATTTTACTTGTATATTGTCACTGTTGCTGTAATAACGTCATGCCAACCACTACATTATGGTGCTGTCCCCTTCATTTTGTGTGAAGTACTGGTTTAGACCCTTTTTAAATGTTGTGAGAGTATCACCAAGCCAATAGGGACATTCAGTAGTTTGATCTCTTCTTGTGGTCAGATGTCCATTTCTGTCACAAGCTCTGTCACAAGGCAGCAGAGTTAGTAGGAATGCATAAACTCCCAGTCCACCGGAGACTACCTGTCACCCTATGTGGCAGCTTTACACGAGTGAGCAAGCTGCAAGGCCAAGTATGAGTGAAATGGGAACGTATACGGCAGTTTTCCAAATGCTGTACTTATGCGTCAATACTCAACAAACATTGACGTTGTCCCTTTTAGCAACAAAAAATACAGTGCTTCTAGTGCATGCAACAGACAAAGGGAGAGACATAGAACACTACAGCACACAATCAAACTCTTTGGCCCATCTAGACAT
This sequence comes from Mobula hypostoma, assembly GCF_963921235.1. Taxonomy (NCBI): domain Eukaryota; kingdom Metazoa; phylum Chordata; class Chondrichthyes; order Myliobatiformes; family Myliobatidae; genus Mobula; species Mobula hypostoma. The sequence continues at coordinate 165,550,798 of NC_086098.1, read as the reverse complement.
GCTATTATTCTGCCTAATCCCATCAACCCATTCCTGGACCATCGACTTCCATATCCCTCCCATCCATGTATTGTCCAAATTTCTCTTAAATGTTGCAAATGAATCCACATCCACTGGCAGCTCGTTCCAGACTGTAACCACCCTCTGAATGAAGAAATTCCTCCTCAGGTTCCCCTTAAATCAAGGGTTCTCAACCTGAAGTCCATAGACATTCAGTTAATGGTAAGGCTCATTGTCATAAAAGAGATTGGGAATCCCCGCCTTAAATATTTCACTTCTCACCCTTAATTTATGACCTCTAGTTCTAGTCTCACACAACCTCAGTGGAAAAAGCCTGCTTGCACATTCCCTGTGTATACCGCTATCAAATCTCCCCTCATTCTCCTACTCTCCAAGGAATAAACTCCTAATCGACTCAACTCTTCCCTTTAACTTAGGTCCTCAAATCCCAGCAACATCCTTGTAAATTTTCTCTGCATTCTTTCAGTCTTATCGATATCATTCTTGTTGGTAGGTGAACCAAAACTGCACACAATACTCCAGATTAGGCCCCAGAAATGTCTGATACAACATTCAAGAGAGATTTGGGATGTGAGTCCAAGGCGAGAGGAGGAAGAGGTGATGTTTGGGAGGGAATTCTAGTGTCTGGGGCCTCAGCAGCTATAAACACATCATAGGAATGAAAAGGATTGGAGGATCCAGGATTGTGCAGGTTTGTAGAGATGGTAGAGCAGCATTGGAGGAACAGAAAGACAAAAATGTTAACTAAAAAGCAAAACAGAGCCTTGGAAATCTGGAATAGTGGCTGAGAATGCCAGAAACATACAGTAGGTCGGGCAGCATCTGCAGAGAAAGAAAAACAGTGTCAACATTTGAACTTGACAAGCTTCCTTCTGAAGGTGCAAATGCTGCCGGACATGTCGATTTCACCTGGGCAACTGGAGCCATCGGAGGAGCGTGTGGGGGAGCCAGAGTGGGTGGGGTGGGTAGGGGGTGGTAAGAGCAATCGGGTCAGAGGGATGGCCAGGATTGTAAAAGGCAATGTCAAAAAAGAGGTTCCCTGATCTCCTGGCATATATTGCAAGTGTTAGAAACAGAATATTCCTCAAACATTAACAACCAACATCAGAATCAGGTCTATTATCACTGACAAATGTGTTGATTTGTGGCAGCAGTAAAGTGCAATACATAAATATTTCTATAAATAACAATAAGAATATGTAAAAATAAATACGCACTGCAAGAAGAGTACAAAAATAGTGAGATAATATTTATGGGTTCATAGGCCATAGACCAGGGGTCAGTTCCCGGCGCTGCCTGTAAGAAGTTTGTATGTTCTCCCCGTGACCGCGTGGGTTTCCTCCGGGTGCCCCAGTTTGCTCCCACTGTCCAAAGGTGTACTGGTTAGTAGGCTAATTGGTCACTGTAAATTTTCCTGTGATTAGGCTATGGTTAAATAAGGGAACCGCTGGGTGGTGTGGCGCAAAGGGCAGAGGGGCCTGCTCTCGCTCTGTATCTCAATAAATAATTAAATACATGGGCAATGAGAAGTGGGCAAGTCCTGGGTGGAGAGGGTCCTTCATGTCCTGGGTGGTGGGGGTCCTGTCCTGGGTGGTGAGGGTCCTTCATGTCCTGGGTGGTGAGGGTCCTGTCCTGGGTGGTGGGGGTCCTTCATGTTCTGGGTGGTGAGGGTCCTTTGTGTCCTGGGTGGTGAGGGTCCTTCATGTCCTGGGTGGTGAGGGTCCTTCGTGTCCTGGGTGGTGAGGGTCCTTCGTGTCCTGCGTGGTGGGGGTCCTGTCCTGGGTGGTGAGGGTCCTTCATGTTCTGGGTGGTGAGGGTCCTTCGTGTCCTGGGTGGTGAGGGTCCTTCGTGTCCTGCGTGGTGGGGGTCCTGTCCTGGGTGGTGGGGGTCCTTCATGTTCTGGGTGGTGAGGGTCCTTCGTGTCCTGAGTGGTGGAGGTCCTGTCCTGGGTGGTGAGGGTCCTTCATGTCCTGGGTGGTGAGGGTCCTTCATGTCCTGGGTGGTGGGGGTCCTGTCCTGGGTCGTGGGGGTCCTGTCCTGGGTGGTGAGGGTCCTTCGTGTTCTGGGTGGTGAGGTCCTTCATGTCCTGGGTGGTGGGGGTCCTGTCCTGGGTGGTGAGGGTCATTTGTGTCCTGGGTGGTGAGGGTCCTTCTTGTCCTGGGTGGTGGGGGTCCTGTCCTGGGTGGTGAGGGTCCTTCGTGTCCTGGGTGGTGAGGGTCCTTCGTGTCCTGCGTGGTGAGGGTCCTGTCCTGGGTGGTGGGGGTCCTTCATGTTCTGGGTGGTGAGGGTCCTTCGTGTCCTGAGTGGTGGAGGTCCTGTCCTGGGTGGTGAGGGTCCTTCATGTCCTGGGTGGTGAGGGTCCTTCATGTCCTGGGTGGTGGGGGTCCTGTCCTGGGTCGTGGGGGTCCTGTCCTGGGTGGTGAGGGTCCTTCGTGTTCTGGGTGGTGAGGTCCTTCATGTCCTGGGTGGTGGGGGTCCTGTCCTGGGTGGTGAGGGTCATTTGTGTCCTGGGTGGTGAGGGTCCTTCATGTCCTGGGTGGTGGGGGTCCTGTCCTGGGTGGTGAGGGTCCTTCATGTCCTGCGTGGTGGGGGTCCTGTCCTGGGTGGTGAGGGTCCTTCATGTCCTGTGTGGTGGGGTTCCTGTCCTGGGTGGTGAGGGTCCTTCATGTTCTGGGTGGTGAGGGTCATTTGTGTCCTGGGTGGTGAGGGTCCTTCGTGTCCTGGGTGGTGGGGGTCCTGTCCTGGGTCGTGGGGGTCCTGTCCTGGGTGGTGAGGGTCCTTCGTGTTCTGGGTGGTGAGGTCCTTCATGTCCTGGGTGGTGGGGGTCCTGTCCTGGGTGGTGAGGGTCATTTGTGTCCTGGGTGGTGAGGGTCCTTCATGTCCTGGGTGGTGGGGGTCCTGTCCTGGGTGGTGAGGGTCCTTCATGTCCTGCGTGGTGGGGGTCCTGTCCTGGGTGGTGAGGGTCCTTCATGTCCTGTGTGGTGGGGTTCCTGTCCTGGGTGGTGAGGGTCCTTCATGTTCTGGGTGGTGAGGGTCATTTGTGTCCTGGGTGGTGAGGGTCCTTCGTGTCCTGCGTGGTGGGGGTCCTGTCCTGGGTGGTGAGGGTCCTTCATGTTCTGGGTGGTGAGGGTCCTTCGTGTCCTGGGTGGTGAGGGTCCTTCGTGTCCTGGGTGGTGAGGGTCCTTCATGGTACACGCCTCTTTCTTGAGGCACTGTCTTTTGATGATGTTCTTGATGGTGCAGAGGCTAGTACCCATGATGGAGCTGGCTGAGTTTACAACCTTCTGCAGCTTTTTACGATCCTGTGCAGTGACTCCTCCACACCAGACGGTGATGCAGCCAGTTAGAATGCTCTCCATGCCGCATCTGTAGAAATTTGCCAGAGTCTTTGGTGATGCACCAAATGTTCTCAAACTCCTAATGACATATAGCTGCTGGTTTTCCTTCTTCATAGTTGCATCAATATGTTGGCCCTGGGATGGACTTTCTGAGATGCTGATGTCCAAGGACTGAAGCTGCTCACTCTTTTAACTGCTGACTCCTTGACAAGGACTGGGGCTGTGTTCTCCCAATTTCCCCTTCCCCTTTTCCATTCCTTCCTCAAAGTTCAAAGTGAATTTATTATCAAAATACATATCGTATCTGTCACCATACACAACCCTGAGATGCATTTTCTTGTGGGCATTCACAGAAAATACAAAGAAACACAACAGAATCAGTGAAAAAACCTCATCCAACAAGATGGACAAAAAACAGTGTGCAACAGGTAACGACCTTTGCAAATACAGTACAAAAAAGAAAGAAGAAGCAAATGAAATAATAATAAATAAGTAAATAATATAGAGAACATGAGATGATGAGTCCTTGAAAGTGAGTCCATAGGTTGTGGGAATAGCTCAGTGATGGGGTAAGTGAATTTGAGTGAAGTTATCCCCTCTGGTTCAAGAGCCTGATGGTTAAGGGGTGATAATTGTTCCTGAAGGCAGCAGCAAGAAGAGAGCATGGCCTGGTCAGTAGGAGCCCTTGATAACGGATGCTGCTCTCTTGAGACAGTGCTCTTTTTAAACAAAACAACCTTATTGTTGCCTTTCTCTCTCTCCCTGCTTCAGATGGGACTTGTTGATCATTGCTTGTCAGGCCTGAACTTGGAAGCTCCTGCTTGTGTCCACCCAGCTAACAGGAGTCACCTGCCACTTGTTTCCAACTCATCACCTGCAGCCTATTAAACCCAGCTCTCATTCATAATCCCTGTTCAGATGTTCGAACCAGTCAGCCTCAGTCAGTTGCTGCTAGCTTTTAGTTACCTTGTTGCATTTAGTGTCTGTCCTCTTTTGTTTTGTGGTCCCTGGTGGCTTGTTATTTTGCAGTTTGTTATTAAAGTTATCACTCACAGCTGAATCGCCTCTGCTGTTCTATGTTTGGGTCAAGTCTCCTCCACATTTCCTGACACTGCCACCTCCTGAGTGTTGCTCATTGAGAGCTGTACCATAATTGGAGCCTAACCCACACAATCAGTTGAAAGCAGGGTTTGTGCTGACTGATTACCAGCAGTGAGTCTGACTGTGAAGCTGAAGCCAATTGGCACTCCCCGACTATTATCAGCTTACTCAGCACCGACCTGGAAGCAAGCATTTTGTAAAAATAAATTGCCTTTATGACACAGTTATTGCATGACTTGGAAAGCCTGCATTGTAGCATGGATATACTGTGCCTTTATAAACTCGCCGATTTGCTGCAGTGTGTTCCACACTGTCAAAAAGGTAATGGATGAGATTATTTCTTAACAGAATTCCAGAATTGATGCAATATGGCTAAGGCCCCTTTGGCCTATTTATTCTGTACTGGTTCTTTGCAGAAGCACTCTCCTCCCTGGGTTCTTCCCAGACACTGCAAATTCACTTCTCCAGCTCCCTATCCAAGTTTATAACTGAATCTGCCCCAGTTCTCTCTCTGACAGTGCTCTCTCAATCTTGCGTGTAAAATATCTCCTCTCATCACCTTTAGTTCTTGAACCCCTCTTCCAGTGAGAGAGTTGCTCACTTTTTCTCCCTCTTTTCCAGGAAGAAGGAACAAATGCCTGAGAACATGCACTGACCACTTGAAGGACAGCTTCTATCTGTCAGGCCAGCACAAGCAGGTGTTTCCCAATTTCCACACAGCTAACAGGACCCACCTGCCACTCATTTCAACTCATCACTTGCAGCCTATTTAAATCCAACTCTCAACGTTCAAAGTAAATGTATTATCAAAGCACATATATGTCATGATGTACAATCCTGGGGTTCATTTTCTTGTGGGCATTCTCAATAAATCCAACAACCATAATAGAATCGATGAAAGACTGTGGCAACAGGGTGGACAACCAGTGAACAAAAGAGAACAAACTGTGCAAATACAAAAAGAAAGAATAAAAGTATATATAAATAAATAATAAATAAATAGGCAATAAATATTGAGAACATGAGATGAAGAGTCCTTGATAGTGAGTCTATAGGTTGTGGGACCAGTTCAGTGATGTTATTCCTTCTAGTTCAGGAGCCTGATGGTTGAGGGGTAATAGCTGTTCCTGAACCTGGTGGTGTGAGTCCTGAGGCTCCTGTACCTTCTTCCTGGTGGCAGCAGTGAGAAGGGAGCATGACCTGGGTTGTGGGGGGCACACTTGCCTACGAATATTTGTTATAAAGTCCATGACAACTGAGGTGTGTTCATTCAGATTCTCTGATGAGTCCTTGAACGCGACCCAGTCCACAGCCTTGCAGCAATCCAGTAGCTGCTGTCCTGCCTCCCACGACCACTTCTTTGTCATGGGAACCTCAGGAGCTTTGCTCTTTAGCCTCTGCCTGCCATTAGCAGAAGGACAGCCAAGTGAACTGATTTCCCGAAGTCCGGTCTGGGCATGGAACAGTAGGCAGTGTAGCATCCATCTAAACCCTCAATGAACCATCTAAACCCTCATTGAACCATCTAAACCCTCACTGAACCATCTAAACCCTCACTGAACCATCTAAACCCTCATTGAACCATCTAAACCCTCACTGAACCATCTAAACCCTCATTGAACCATCTAAACCCTCACTGAACCATCTAAACCCTCATTGAACCAACTAAGCCCTCACTGAACCATCTAAACCCTCATTGAACCATCTAAACCCTCACTGAACTATCTAAACCCTCATTGAACCATCTAAACCCTCATTGAACCAACTAAGCCCTCACTGAACCAGTCAGCCTCAACCAGCTGCTCCCGGCTTTCAGTTATCTTGTTGCTTGTTGTGTTAAGTATCTGTTCTCTCTTCTTTCGTGGCTCCATGTGGCTTGTTATTTTGCAGTTTATTATTAAACTTATTGCTCCTCACTAAATTGTCTCTGCTGCTGTGCATTTGGGTCAAGCCTTCTCCACATTTCCTGACACTACCCCATTGTTATAAGACTCCTATATGATGAAGATAGACTCTGGGATTCACAATCTACTTTGTCATGACATGGCCTTGTACCTTATTGTCTGCCTGCACTGCACTTTCTCTGTAACTGTAACACTTTATTCTGCACTCTGATTTCCTTTTGTGCTCCCTCGATGTGCTTATGTATGGAATGGTCTGTCCGAATCGCACAGAGGCAAAGGCTTTTCAATGTACCTGTGATGATAATAAGGCAACTAACGATTACTGTTTACTCTGTATACCTTTTCCAATATTAAATCCCTCTCCCAGATATCCTCCCTCCTTGTTCCAACAAGAAAACAAACGTACCTTCTCCAGTCTAAGAACTAAACGCCTCATCCCTCAAACTGTTTTGGTGAATCATTTCTACACCCTTTTCCAAAAATCTGCACTGGCTCTATTTTGCCGCAGCTCTCTCCCTGACAGGGTACTCGATGCACCCACCACTTTCTCTGTCAAAAAATGTACCTTGACATCCCCTTCATACTGTCCTCCAATCATGTTAAGATTATGCCTCCTCGGATTAGCCATTTCCATACTGGGAAAATAACAATAGCCACTCACTCTATTCATTCATCATCACCTTATACATCTCTATCAAATCACCTCTCATCCTCCTTCACACCAAACAGAAAAGCCCGAGCTCACTCAACCTCTCCTCAGAAGACATTTTCTCTAATCCAGGCAGCATCCTGGTAAATCTCCTCTGTACCTTCTCTAAAACTTCCACATCCTTCCTATAATGAGGTGACTAGAACTGAACACAATATTCCAAGTGTGGTCTAACCAGAGTTTTATCCAGCTGCAATATTATCTCATGGGTCTAGAACTTAATCTCCCGACTAATGAAGGCCATACATCTTCTTAGCCACACTATCAGATTGTACCTGAAGACTTTTGTGCTTTGAATGATTACCAAACCAAACCGGACGGTAGTGGTTGATGTGAGGATTCTCTGTATGGTGGCATTGGACATTGGCTGCAGTCTACCATCGTGGAAGGACTGAAGCAGAAAGAAGCAGGCAGGAAAAATCATTGCAGACACTACCCACCCTGCAAACTCCCCTTTCCAAAAGCTCCCTTTTAGAAAGTCCTGTAGGACTATTAAAACAAAAACTTAATGCCATCTTAAAAGTTTCTTCCCCCAGGCGGTTAATCTGATCAACCATTCTAAATTAGTCCCCACCCCCACTATCTATTACCCTGTCACTGCTTTGTAAATATTTCAAACCACTTCTGTTAATACTGTTTACCTTGTAAGTACATGCTGCTCTTTATGTATATTTGCATATTTTATCCATATCTGTATTTAATCTCTAACTTTATTATTATATAATTCTTTATCCTTTATAATTGTTGAATGTTTTTATTTTTGTATAATGCTGTTTACATTGTAAGCAATGCTCATATTTATGTATTTATGCACATTTTATTCCTTATCCGTACTTCTAACTTTATTTGTATAATTCTTTATTCTTGTTAATTTTATTTTACATTTTATTTTAGAGCTACGACGTGGAACAGTCCCTTCCGTTGCAACGAGCCGCACTGCTGTCAACCCATCAATTTAACCCTAGCCCAATCACAGGACAATTTACATTGACCTATTAACCTGCTAACCGGTATATCTTTGGACTGTGGGAGGAAACCAGAGCACCCAGAGGAAACCCAGACGATCACAGGAAGAACAAATGAACAAATAAAAGACATGGAAATTGCACTCTGAACTCCGACAGCTGCAAGCTGAAATAGCGTCAAGCCAACCGCTGCACCCCTTGAATGTTGTAGTCTTGCTGATTGTCGTGCTGATGGACTCCAGCAAATTCCAAATGCAGGTAGATGTGCGCAGTGAATCAAGCTGATCCTTGATTCCATTTTGAGAACTTTTGATTCCCTTTTGAGACGTTGTCTGATCCAGGTGTGGGATCGCCTTGATAGTATTAACAAGCAACCCAGTTTCAAATCTCCCCCAGCTCATGAACCCGACTCATGATTGTCTTCTTCCGCACACAACCCCGAGTGTTGTTGAATAAATTCTCCTGAGTCTTTGCCAATGTGCTCTGCTATCAGTTTCATTCCAGTCTCCCTGTAACTGTAACATCTGTTTTAAAACTAATTAATTTTTTGAAGTTTCACCAATGAATTCCTGATGAACCCAGGTTTCATGTTGTGGTAGGACCCACTGTAAATGAACATTGAATATGTTGGAATTCTTCCAATTTAATAACTCTGTGACTATCCAGAGATAACTGGAGGTGACCTCGCAGTGAGAGATCACACAAACAGATTCTGCAAGCTCAATCGAAGTTAAAGAGAAATAAACAGCAGGGTTTTTCTCCAGTTTTGTGTTCCACTGGCATGGCCTCATTTTAGGCCGTAACACCACAGGAGCAGAATTAGGCAATCCCGCCCATTTATTACTGTTTATTACTCTGAGTGTAAAACAATGGCGTGGATCATCGCATTAAAGACACAAACACCTTTCATGAACATCACTTCACAACCAATGAAATATGTTTTGGCTTCTGTTGTAACATTGTAACCATAGCTGCCAGCCATGCACAGCAAGATCCCGCGATTGACGTCAGAACATGGAACAATGCACAGGATAGGAACAGCCCTTCAGCCGACAATGTTGGTAAAACTGGCCAATTGATTTATTAGTGTACAGCACAGAATCAGAACCTTCAGCGTATCTAGCCCATCTGATGTTCTGCCCAGTCTCATTGACCATAGCCCTCTATACCCCTGCCATCCACGTGCTTATCCAAACTTCACTTCAACATTGAAATCGAATTCACATTCACCACTTCCGCTGGCAGCTCGTTCCACACTCTCACCTCCCTCTGAGTGAAGTTCTCCCTCATGTTCCCCTTAAATATTTCCCCTGTCACCCTTAACCCAAGACCTCTAGTTGTAGTCTCATCCAGCCTCAGTGGAAAAAACCTGCTCACATTTACTCTATCTATACCACTCATAATTTTGCACACCTTTATAAAACTTCCCCTCATTCTCCTATGCTCCAAGGAATGAAGCTTATTCAGTCTTTCCCTGTAACTCAGGTTCTCAATTCCCAGCAACATCCTTGTAAATTTTATCTGTACTCTGGGCATCTTTCCTGCAAGAAGGTAACCAAAACTGCACACGATATTCCGAATCTGGCCTTACCAACGTCTTATACAACATCAAGGGAGATTTGTGATCTGAGTTAAAAATCAATCTGAGGTGAGTGGAGCGAGAGGTGTAGAACAAGGAGGGAATTCTAGTGTCTAGGGCGACAACAGTTAAAGGCACATCAATAGGAATGGAAAGGATTGGAGGGTCAAATGTCCTGACAACGCACATGTGATTTGAGAATGTGGAATGTAGAACGGTACAGCACAGTACAAGTATTCAGCCCACGATGTCATGCTGACTTTTTAACCTACTCCAAGAACAATTTAACACTTCCCTCTCTCAGATCACTCCATTCTTCTGTCATCCATGTGTCAATCTAAGAGTTTCTTAAATGCCCCTAAAGTTTCTGCCGCTACCACCACCCCTGGCAGGGCATTCTGTGCACCCACCACTATCTATGTTAAAACTAAACTCCCTCACTGACCCCTCTATACTTTCCTCCAATCTGCTTAACATTATACCTCCTTGCATTTGCCTTTTCTGCCCTGGGGTGTGCTGAACAAGGAAACAAAATTCACTCATTGTAATCAATGATTCATCTATGAATGTCAACTAAAGCTATGCCTCTTATCATCTAGTACAACTCTGTGAAGTTACCTCTCATCCTCCTCTCCAAACAGAAAAGCCCTAACTCACTCAACCTATCCTTAGGAAACATGCTCTCCATTCCGGACAGTATCCTGGTAAATCTCCTCTGCACTTCTCTAAAGCTTCTACATTTTCACTGAGTCCATTCAATCCTACTGACATCTTGTGATGAATCTTGTACTCCATAACCTCAACCAAGACCCAATTCCAATTAACAACAACTCCCCAAGTGAAGAAACCCAGCAAAGGACCCTTGATTCCTAAAATCCTACCTCATTATGACTTTGCACCATATTGTCTACTTGCACTTTCTCCTCAACTGTAATACTTTATCCTGCACTCTCTTGTTGCTTTCTTTTGCATTACCTCGAAGCGCAGTTGTGATGAAGTCGATGGCATGCAGAACAACATTTTCTGCTGTTCAGCCTTTGGGTTTGGACAATACATTTGTAAACCGAGATTTGCAAAATCATGACGTTTTATTTTCTGGCTGCAGATAAAAAAAATAGCTCTCTTAACCTTATGTCTTCTCAATGTACTTTTGTTAATTTGAATTAATCTGTATTAAAGGATAATTTGAAGTTATAATGTAATTTAGAAAGAGAAGCTTACATTGCTTTTTATCTAAGAAAATAATTCAAATATTGGATAAGAAGAAAATGATAAGACCAAGCCGCCTCAGTGAAATGGCTGGTTGTTCATTAATGCAAGGTTTTGGTAGTTCTGGGAATGTTATTAAAGCCCGCAGATATCGAGGTGTGCTGAACAAGGAAACAAAATTCACTCATTGTAATCAATGATTCATCCCTTCAACTGCTGCTCAAAGCCTCCTAGTTAGTCAGGAGCAGACTTCAACAATGGGGGATTCAATTAGGATTAATCAGGAGTCCAACAGAACTGGATGGAGTACCATGGAACCAACAGCAATCGGGTGTGGTCTGCCTCATACAGAAGCAAATGGACATTAGGTACCCTGGACTCCAACAAACATGGCTTACGCTGCAATTCAACATCTGGACCTACTGTATGCTACCCTGAAATTCAAAAACATCTGGACTTATGCTTCCCTGGAATCCAAAATCATCTGGACATATGCTACCCTGAAATCCAAGAACAGCTGGACCTGGTCTATCCTGGAATCCAGCAACAACCAGACTATATCTATTCCGGCTAGTCTTTGGAAGTCAACAGCAGCCACTCTGTCATCCAACCAAAAGTAGACCTGATCTCCCTTGGAATTCAGCAACAACTGCATCATATCAGACTGGAGCTCATCAACAAATTATTCTGATCTATTTTGGAACTCAGCAGTTTTCAAGGAAACAAAAAATACAAAATTCTGGAAACCTGGAATATAACAGGAAGTTTTGGAAATTTTCACCAAGTCAGGCAGCTCTTGTGGAGCAAAATCCCAAATTGTTTCAGTTAGATGATCTTTTGTTTGAATCATTTTGGATCACTATCATGAAACATTAGCCCAACAGTAACCAGGCATGTAACTACAGGTCTGTATTTTTCCCGCATCTTTTTTGCCTTTTTCTAGATCTACCTCTTTGAAGCTCTTCCTGGGCTTCGAGGAGACAGAACCAGTTCCTAGGTGTCAACACCTCTGAGGATTTATCCTGGGCCCAACATATCAATGCAGTTACAAAGAAGGCACAACAGTGGCTACATTTCAGTTCCATGCAGAGCATTCTGGCTGACTGCATCACCGTCTGGTATGGCAGGTGGGGGCTGGGGGGGTTTGTTGGTGGTGCCTACCACACATGATCTGCAGAAAGTTGTGAACTCATTTGGCTCCATCGTAAGCACTAACCTCCGTAGTACCCCTGGGCATCTTCAAGGAGTGGTGGCTCAGAAGGGTGGCATCCGTCATTAAGGACCCCCATCACACAGGATGTGCCCTCTTCTCATTGCTGCTATCAAGAAAGAAGTACAGGAGACACACACTCAACACTTCAGGAATAGCTTCTTCCCCTCTACCATCAGATTTCAGAATGAACCCGTGAACACGACCACACTATCTTTCAGTGGAGAGAAGTGGACCACTGTTGTCTTGGGTTGAGGCACTTCCATTGGTCACTTCCCCCCAACAGGTGCAACTTGGCCCACTGAGATCCCCCAGCTTTGGATTTAAGCATCTGCTGTCTTTGCCAGAATGTTGCCTGGAATGAAAAGGATTAGCTATGAGAAGATGGACACACTGGATTGTTTCCTCCGGGCTATCAGAGGCTGAGGGGCAACCTGATAAGGCACAAATAGAGTAGGCAGTCATAATCTTTTTCCCAGGGAAGTGCCAAATACGAGAGTGCATAGACCTAAGGTGGGAAGGGAGACAGTTTAAAGGATATTTACAAGGTATGTTTTTTGTCATAGAGAGAGTGGTGGGTACCTGGAATGAGCTTCCATAGGAGATGGTATAGGCAGATACAACAGCAATATTTAGAACAAATGCACTGCTGATGAAAAGTCTTGGCCCGAAATGTTGACTGTTTATTCCTCTATACAGAGGCTGCCTGACCTGCTGAGTTCGTCCAGCATTTTGTGTGTGTTCCTTTGGATTTCCAGCATCTGAGAATCTCTTGTGTAAGAATGCTTAAGACATATGTGGACAGGCACATATACAGGGAATGGGGTGGATATGGATCATGTACAGGTAGATGGGATTGGGTTAGATTGTTATTGTGGTCAGGATGACAAGATGGGCCAAAGGGCCTGTTCCTGTGCCGTACAGACCTGCTCTCCTGTACTGTGCTCTGTGTTGTTCCTGTGCCGTACTGTCCAGCTTACTATGTACTGTACTCTGTGTTGTTCCTGTGCCGTACTGTCCTGTGTTCCGTCTACTGCGCTCTGTGTTGTTCCTGTGCCGTACTGTCCTGAGTTCTGTGGACTGCGCTCTGTGTTGTTCCTGTGCCAGACCATTCTGCAGTCCGTTTACTGTTCTCTGCGTTGCTCCTGTGCTGCACGGTCCTGAGTTCTGTGCACAGCGCTCTGTGTTGTTCCTGTGCTGTACTGTCCTGCTTTCAGTGTTCTGTACTCTGTGTTGTTCCTGTGCTGTGATGTCTTGCTTTCTCCGTACTGTGCTCTGTGTTGTTGCTGGACCGTACTGTCCTGCTTTCCATGTACTGCGCTCCGTGTTGTTCCTATGGCGTACTGTCCTGCTTTCTGTGTACTTTGCTCTGTGTTGTTCCTGTGCCGTAATGTCATGCTTTCTACTTACTGCGTTCTGTGTTGTTCCTGTGCCGTACTGTCCTGAGTTCCCTGTACTGCGCTCTCTGTTGTCCCTGTGCCGTACTGTCCTGAGTTCTGTGGACTGCGCTCTGTGTTGTTCCTGAGCCGCTCTGTCCTGCTTTCTGTGTACTGCGCTCTGTGCTGTTCCTGTGCCGTACTGTCCTGAGTTCTGTATACTGCGCTTTGTGTTGTTCCTGTGCGGTACTCTCCTGAGTTCTGTGTGCTGCACAATGTGATGTTCCTGTGCCGTACTGTCCTGAGTTCTGTGTACTGTGCTCTGCGTTGTTTCTGTGCCGTACTGTCCTTAGTTCTGTGGACTGCGCTCTGTGTTGTTCCTTTGCCGTACTGTCCTGCTTTCCGTGTGCTTCGCTCTGTGTTGTTCCTGTGCCGCACTGTCCTGAGTTCTGTGTACCGCGCTCTGTGTTGTTCCTGTGCCGTAGTGTCCCGAGTTCAGCATACTGCCTTCTGTGTCGTTCCTGTGCAGTACTGTCCTGAATTTTTTTTTAACAAAATTCTTTATTACAAATGTCGGTGCTATACAATATTTACAAAACCAGTGACTAACATATTTACCACACTACAAACAGACAATACATCTTAAACCAATATATTGCCATCCTCATCAATGATGGCATTTACACCCCGCGGAGCCCAACGGTCCCGGAACACCTCTACGGTCGCCGTGGACTGTGCGTATTCCTTTTCAATGTTCACCCGGGCACGAACATACCCCCTAAACATAGCCAGGCAGTCCGCCCAGGGAGAACCTCTTGCCACCCTTTTCCAGGAGCCACGGATGGCAATTTTCGCCAGCCCCAGGAGCAAGTTGACAAGGACATCCTCATCCCTCTGTGCCCCCCTCCTTACTGGATGACCATATATGAATAGGGTGGGACTGAAATGCAACCAGAAGGCGAGAAGCAGCCCACGCAAATACGCGAAAAGGGGCTGCAGCCTCACACACTCCACGTACATATGGTACACGGTCTCCTCCAGCCCGCAGAAGTGACACGCGGCTGGGAGATCCGTGTACAGACTAAAGAACTTATTGCAGGGCACCCCTTTATGCAGCACCCTCCAGCCGAGATCCGCAAGGTGCATGGGGAGGACTCCCTTGTAAAGGGACTTCCATTGGGGACCCCCCTCACCTCCAGGTGGGAAGACCGACCGCCCTGGCGTGTCGGGACGGTGGACAAGGGCTAGGAAGTGGAGGGTGTGGAGCAACAGCCCATAAAGGTACCTCCTGCCTGCATCCCTGAATGGAATTGTGGGTGTCGATGAGAGACGGCTCAAGTTGCGTGGATTCGTCTCTCGGGTAAGGCTGCGGGGCCTGGGCCCGACGAGCAGCTCAGCTTGAGTCGATCCACACACCTGAGCCGCACCGACATCCGCTGAGGCAGGGCAAGGGTCGGCCAGGACCCCGCCCTCTGCCAGAGGAGGGGATTCCCGGCCTGAGGCAACCATGTTCCAGACTCTCAGTAGGTCCTGATAGAAGCCGGGCAGCCTCTGCAAAGCAGCACGGCTGACACCCGCCGGCGGTAGCTGAAAATCTTCGGAAAGACAGCAGCCCCTCCGGAGGAAGAAAGTCGCCAACACGTGCCACCTGGGAGGGTGCTCGGCGTACAGGAATCTCTGCAGAGTCCTGAGGCGGAGAGCCGCCAGTCGTGTGCGTACACACACCAGCGACTGTCCGCCCTCTCCTACTGGGAGACTCAGAACCGCTGCAGAGACCCAGTGTTTCCTGTTTCCCCAGAAGAAGTCCACTAGCTTCCTCTGCATTTTCGCAACTAAAGGGGCGGGGGGGGGCAGGGTGACCATCCGGTACCACAACATGGAGGCCACCAGCTGGTTTATGACCACCACCCTGCCTCGATAGGAAAGCACCCTAAGAAGGCCTGACCAGCGCCCTAGCCGGACAATGACCTTTGTCTCCAGGTCCTGCCAGTTCGCCAGCCAGGTCTCCCCAGAAGGACTCAGGTAGACTCCCAGATAGAGAAGACGTCTGGTGCTCCACTCAAAAGCTCTCATCTCCTCCGGCAGGGAGTCCACCTGCCACTGGCCTACTAGGAGTCCGGAACATTTCGCCCAGTTGATCCTGGCGGAGGATGCCGCCGAGAAAACATCTTGGCACTCGCGCATCCTCCGCAGGTCACAGGGGTCTGTCATCATGAGGAGTACGTCATCGGCGTAGGCCGAGAGGACGACCCCCATGTCCGGTTCGCGCAGAACCAGACCTGTCAGCATTCGCCGAAGAAGGCCGAGGAATGGCTCGACACAGATCGCATACAGTTGACCGGACATGGGGCACCCTTGACGCACTCCTCTTCGGAAGTGGATAGGTCCTGTCAATGATCCGTTAATCTTAACTAGGCACTCTGCGACAGAGTACAGGAGCCGAACTCGGGCCACAAAGTGTGGTCCGAGCCCAAAAGCCTGCAGGGTGCCCAGCAGGAAACTGTGGTCCACCCGGTCAAACGCCTTCTCCTGGTCAAGAGAAAGAAACGCTGCCGGGGTCCCAGTCTCCTGCAGTAAGTGGATCAGGTCCCGTACTAGGTGGATATTGTCCTGGATGGAGCGGCCCGGGACTGTGTAAGATTGGTTAGGATGGACCACCTGTCCAATTACCGAACCCAGACGGTTGGCCATTGCCCGGGCGAAGATCTTGTAGTCCGCGCACAAGAGGGAGACCGGCCGCCAGTTCTTTAGCAGGCGGAGGTCTCCCTTCTTGGGCAGTAGGACCACAACAGCTCTTCGCCATGAGAGGGGCATTCCTCCGGTGGCTAGGCTCTCCCCTAGGACAAGGCTGTAATCATCCCCCAGGACATCCCAAAAAGCCTGATAGAACTCAACACTCAGTCCATCCAAACCAGGGGACTTGCCCCTCCGGAGTTGCCGAAGGGCAGTGGACAGCTCCTCCCGAGTCAGGGGGGCATCCAGACGCACTGCATCCTCTGGACTGACCTTAGGCAAATTCTTCCAGACCTCATTACACGCCTCCGCATTTGACGGATCAGGCGAGAATAAGGACCGATAGAATGAACGGACCTCGTTGCTAATTCCATCAGGGTCCGTGATGGAGGAGCCATCGGCAGCCAGCAATTCCACTAGCTGCTTTTGAACTACCCGCCACCTCCCCAACGAGTAGAAGAAGGGTGAGTCACGGTCCAAATCCTGCAGCATTTGGATCCGTGACCTCACGTACGCACCTCGGGACTGCTGAAGCTGCAGGTCCCTTAGTGCGTCCTTCTTCTCCTGGTATTCCTGCCACAGCTGCTGGTCTCCAGTGGTCGGACCGTGGCGGGACTCCAGGTCAAGCAATGCTCTCTCAAGCCGCTCAATCTCAGAGCCCCGCCCTTTGGTCGACCCCCTAGTGTACTCTCGACATAAAAACCGGATGTGGGCTTTGCCCACATCCCACCATAGCCGTAGGGAGCAGAACTCTCTCCGCCTCTCCTTCCAGGAGACCCAGAACGCTCGGAACGAATCCCGGAATCAGCTGTCCTCCAGCAGCCGGTTGTTAAAATGCCAATACCCGGATCCCACCCGAGGGTGCAGAGGAATAAATTCCATCCACTCAAGGTGATGATCCGAGCACGACACTGGCCGCATGGAGGACGCCGACACGCGGGAGGCGTAGGCCCGAGAGATGTAAATGCGGTCTATCCTGGAACCTCCTTCTCTCGACCTTCTCGAGAAGGCGCTAGAGTTGGGGTGAAAATTCCGCCAGCTGTCCACCAAGTCAAAGGAGCCGACTAGCTCCTTTAACTTTTTTTGCTGATGCTGGGTCGCGTTGGAGGCCAGAACGGTCCTCCGCCTCGAGGGTACAATTGAAATCTCCCCCGAGGATGACGCAGTCCCCAGGATCGATGGAGCTCAGCAAGGTGGACAGCTGACGGAATAAGCGCGTCTGCATCACACCGCGCCTGGGAGCATACACATTGATAAAATGCAATGGTACGCCATCCAGGCGCACAACCAGGTGGAGCAGACGGCCGGGCACAACGTCCTGGACTCTTTCAATTACTGGCTGGAAGGTCGGGGCCAACAGGATCGCCACCCCGGTAGAAATGGAGCTGAGGTGGCTCATGTAGACCCCGCCCTGCCACTCCAGGAGCCAAGCAGACTCGTCCCCAGGGATGGTATGGGTTTCCTGCAGGAAACTCACCGTATACCGCCCATCCCTGAGGACTGAGAGATTGTTATGCCTGCGAGGAGGACCCCTGCTGCCGTTTACATTGAGACTAGCTATGGTGAGCTTCATGGCGGGAGCACGCTACGTCTCAGCAGCTGCGCCCATTTCGGTGAGAGCGGAGGCGCCCTCCACCACACTGTCCGGAAAGAAAGCAAGGATACCTTTTGCTTTCCGGGCTCGAGCGGTACCAACGACACCCTGTGACCCGCCATCCCCCGTAGGAGCGAGGCTGCTTCTCCCTCTGATGTCCCTTACTAGGTCATCCAGGAAAGATTTTAGTTGCCGTCTGTCGTTCCCCGCCACCGCATTCCTCTTTCCCTTTCCCTTTCGTCCGAGGATGACTCGCAGGGACCTCACCAGCCTCGGCATGCTGGGCCAGCGAAGCGAGGCTAGCTGAGGCCGGTGCTTGGCACCCTCAGAGGTGAGAATGAAATGCTTAATTTCCTCTACAGGTATCAATGGGGACTTCTCAGGAGGGGTGAGGATGTCCATTGTTTCACTATCGAAAGAGTCCCCCTCCAACCCGTCACTGCAGACAGAATCCCCATCGGCCTCCCCGCATGTTCCAATAGATGGCTGCGCTTGTGACCCATACCGCGCAGCGGGCACCTCGCTCTTACCTGCCCGCTCCACCGTCGCATCAGCCTCATCCACATTTGCGACAGTGGAGGGACAATCCCCAGGGACTCCCTGCAAGTCATTTATTGCTGGGGTCGACGTGCACAGAATATCGTCCTCCCCAGGGGGCAGGCATAGAGGGGAACCCGGCACCTTTGGTCCAAGGGATTCACAAGCCGCCTGGTGCTGAGAATGAGAGAGCTTTGCCTCGTCTCCTCTTACACTATTCGGTACACTGGCCTCCAGAGAGGCGCTGACTTGTAGGTCCTGGGTGGAGGCCTCCAGGGCTGCCTCATTTGTGCAAACAGGGCTATCACAAGCTTTTTGCACAACCACACCATCTACCCCAGGACTGGTGGCTACATCTGAGGACTCAGGTTTAGAACCAACCCCTACCCGGATTCCCACCCCTTCCCGGCACTCCCCCGCATCTACATCCCCTGCCCTCTTGCGGGAACGTTCCCTTCTCCTCTTCACGCCGGAGGAGCACACAGGTGCAGGCTTCACCGATGGGGCGGCGCTTTCTGTTTCCATCGCCCCGTCTGCTTGCGCACCTCCCCGAACCCCACGCTCCACTTCAGGCGAAATGGGCGTGAGCTCTGCGGCTTCAAAGGCCCGCTTCTTACTGTGTTTGGATTTCCCCTTTGCCTTCCGCACAGACTCCACCCCGTCCCCCACCTGAACCACAGGGAGAGGAGCAGGGACCGACCCAACCGTAGGGGTAGGGGTAGGGGCAGGGTGAGGGGCTGGGGCAGGATCACGGGCGGGGGCAGGGTCAGATGCAGGCGCAGGCGCACGCGCAGGAGTAGGATCAGGGGCAGAGGTAGCTGGGGCACTGGTGCCCGAAGTGGGCTTCCTCGGGTTCCGGGCGGCAGGACAGTCCCTCCGAAAGTGCCCCACCTCCCTGCACGCATGGCACCGTGGGCGCTCGGAGCTCCAGTACACCTGATAATCTGCTCCCTCGTGCCGGACAGTAAACCGGCCCTCAACATCGTCCTCCCTTTCCAGCTGCATGAAAACCTGACGCCGGAAAGAGATTACGGTGCGGAGGGTGCGTCTCTTAAATTTGTGTCGGATGGCAGTGATCTCCGACCTTACTTGCCCTAAACGGGCCAGTGGGGGAAGCAAGTCCTCATTTGGAATGAAAGGCTTAACATGCCCAAGCACGATACGTTGCGTTGGGGCCGTCACCAGCTCCATAGGTAAAAAGATGTTGTCCACCGTGACTCCCCTGCTTAGGGCCCGGTGCACTAGCTCTTCATTCACCAGATAGAACACCGCCTTTCCGAACTCCTTCTCGGTGGCCAGAATACCACCTTTCCCCACAAGGTCCTCCATTGCCTCCGTACACTTTTCTAGTGTCATTCCAGGGCGCAAAATACATTGCACCCCACGTTCCACCTTCACCGACCGAAACAGGGCGTTGTCCGAGGCCGGGGGGGCAGCCGCCCTTGCGTAACTCCCCGAAGGCCCGCGACTCCCTGGAGACCGGTCCGGCATGCTGGCGCTCTTTCCAGTCCGAGAATCCTACAGCGCTGTCGATTAGAAGTCCTGGAGCGAAACGAGTAACTGGCCGGGAAAGTTTGCAGTCGACAGTTCCTCGCTGGCTCGGCGCCAGGAAAGGCTCCGTCGGACTTGCAGAGACCCAGGCCGGGAGAGGCCGAAACGTCCTTCCAGATGCTCCGGCACCGACACCGGACGAAAAATCAGGAAAACAATGGAGGAGGAACGTTGCCCCGATGTCAATGGGGGGAAAACGACGGCGTTTGCCTCCGGTTTTGGAGCGAACCGGCTTACTGGCGAGTTGCCAGCGGCCGCAGCTGGGAGCTACGCAGTAAGCAGCCGCCAACAAACCCAGTCCAAACCGGCAGCAAAAACTCCACACCGAGCTTCCACGCCAACGCCGTCACTCACTCAGTTGTCCAAGAGACTTTTAGAGCCACCTCCAAAGTATTCCACGAACTTTATCCAGTAGTTTTCCTTCGATTTCTCCCAGCTCAGTCAGCACAGCTCCTCTCTGTGTCTGTCCCTGGGAGTGTGTGACGGGACAGTTCCTGTGTTCTGTGCTCTGTGTTTTTCCTCTGCTGTGTTGTCCAGCTGCCTGTGTCCTCTGCTCTGTGTTGTCCTGTGCCGTACTGTCCTGAGTTCTGTGTACTGCGTTCTGTGTTGTCCTGTGCCGTACTGTCCTGAGTTCTGTGCACTGCGCTCTGTGTTGTTCCTGTGCCGTACTGTCCTGCTTTGTGTGTACAGCATTCGGTGTTGTTCCTCTACCGTACTGTACTGAGTTCCGTGTACTGAACGTTGTGTTCCTGTGCCGTACTGTCCTGAGTTCTGTGTACTGAACGTTGTGTTATTCCTGTGCCGCACTGTCCTGAGCTCTGTGTACTGCACGCAGTGTTGTTTCTGTGCCGTACTGTACTGAGATCTCTGTACTGCTCTCTGTGTTGTTCCTGTGCCGTACTGTCCTGAGTTCTGTGTACTGCGCTCTGTGTTGTTCCTGTGCCGTACTGTGCTCAATTCTGTGTACTGCACGCTGTGTTGTTTCTGTGCCATACTGTCCTGATATCTCTGTGAGATCTCTGTACTGCGCTCTTTGTTGTTCCTGTGCCATACTGTCCAGCTATCCGTGTACTGCGCTTTGTGGTGTTCCTGTGCCGTAATATCCATCTTCCCTGTACTGTGCTCTGTTTTACTCCTGTGCTGGACTGTCCTGAGTTCTGTATTCTGCAGTCTGTGTTGTTCCTGTGCTGTAGTCCTGAGTTCTATGCACTGTGCTCTGTGTTGTTCCTGTACCATACTGACCTACTTTCCGTCTACTGCGCTGAGTTGCTACTGTGCTGTACTGTCCTGCTTTCCGTGTAATGCGCAGGCTGTTGTTCCTGTGCCGTACTCTGCAGCTGTCCGTGCACTATGCTCTGTGTTTTCCTGTGCATTACTGTCTAGAGTTCCGTTTACTGCGCACTGTGCTGCTCCTGTGCCATATTCTCGTGAGTTCTGTGTACTCTGCTCTGTGTTGTTCCTGTGCCGTACTGTCCTCAATTCTGTGTACTGCACGCTGTGTTGTTTCTGTGCTGTAATGTCCTGAGATCTCTGTGAGATCTCTGTACTGCGCTCTTTGTTGTTCCTGTGCCATACTGTCCAGTATTACGTGTACTGCGCTTTGTGGTGTTGCTGTGCCGTACTGTCCATCTTCCCTGTACTGTGCTCTGTGTTGTTCCTGTGCCGTACTGTCCTGAGTTCTGTGTACTGCGCTCTGTGTTGTTCCTGTGCTGTACTGTCCTGAGTTCTGTGCACTGTGCTCTGTGTTGTTCCTGTACCGTACTGTCCTGCTTTCCGTCTACTGCGCTCTGTGTTGTTCCTGTGCTGTACTGTCCTGCTTTCCGTGTACTGCGCTCTGTGTTGTTCCTGTGCCGTACTGTCCTGAGTTCTGTGTACTGTGCTCTGTGTTGTTCCTGTGCCGTACTGTCCTGAGATCTGCGTACTACGCTCTGTGTTGTTCCTGTGCCGGACTGTCGTGAGTTCTGTGTACTGCGATCTGTTCTGTTCCTCGACCGTACCGTCATGAGTTCTGTGTACTGCGCTCTGTGTTGTTCCTGTACAGTACTGTCCTGAGTTCTTTGGACTGCGCTCTGTGTTGTTCCTGTGCTGTACTGTCCTGCTGTCTGTTTTCTGCGTTCTGTGTTATTCCTGTGCATTACTGTCGTGAGTTCCATTTACTGCGCTTTGTGTTGTTCCTGTGCATTACTGTCGTGAGTACCGTTTACTGCGCTCTGTGCTGCTCCTGTGCCGTATTGCCGTGAGTTCTGTGTACTCTGCTCCGTGTTGTTCCTGGGCCGTACCGTCCTGAGTTCTGTGTCCTGCGCTCTGTGTTGTTCCTGTGCCGTACTGTCCTGAGTTCTGTGTACTGCGCTCTGTGTTGTTCCTGTGCCGTACTGTCCTGAGTTCTGTGTACTGCGCTCTGTGTTGTTCCTGTGCCGTACTGTCCTGAGTTCTGTGTACTGCGCTCTGTGTTGTTCCTGTGCCGTACTGTCCCGAGATCAGTGTACTGCGGTCTGTTTTGTTCCTGTACCTTAATGTCCTGAGTTTCGTGGACTGCGCTCTGTGTTGTTCCTGTCCCGTACTGTCCTGAATTCTGTGTACGTTGCTCTGTGTTGTTCCTGTGCCGTACTGTCCTGCTTTCCGTGTACGGCGCTCTGTGTTGTTCCTATGCCGTACTGTCCTGAGTTCTGTGTACTATGCTCTGTGCTGTTCCTGTGCCGTACTGTCCTGAGTTCTGTGTACTGCGCTCTGTGTACTTCCTTTTTTTTAATAACAAAATTCTTTCTTACAAATGTCGGTGCCATGCAATATATACAAAACCAGTTACTGACACATTTACTTCACTACAAACAGACAATACATGTTAAACCAATATATGACCATCTTCATCACTGTTGAGGCCAGTTCATTGGCTATGTTTAAGAGGGAGTTAGATATGGCCCTTGTGGCTACAGGGGTCAGGGGCTATGGAGGGAAGGCTGAGGCGGGGTTCTGAGTTGGATGATCAGCCATGATCATAATAAATGGTGGTGCAGGCTCGAAGGGGCGAATGGCCTACTCCTGCACCTATTTTCTATGTTTCTAAGTTTCTATGTACTGTCCCGAGTTCTGTGTACTGCGCTCTGTGTTCCTGTACTGTACAGTCCTGAGTTCTGTGCACTGTGCTCTGTGCTGTTCCCTGCCGAACTCTACTGAGTTCTGTGTACTGCGCTCTGTGTTGTTCCTGTGCCGTACTGTCCTGAGTTCTGTGTACTGCGCTCTGTGTTGTTCCTGTGCCGTACTGTCCTGAGTTCTGTGTACTGCGCTCTGTGTTGTTCCTGTGCCGTACTGTCCTGAGTTCTGTGTACTGCGCTCTGTGTTATTACTCTGCGGTATTGTCCTGCTTTCAGTTTACTGCGTTCTGTGTTGTTCCTGTGCGGTACTGTCCTGTGTTCCTTCTAATGCGCTCTGTGTTGTTTCTGTGCTTACTGTCCTGACTTCTGTGTACTGCGCTATCTGCTGTTCCTGTGCCGTACTGTCCTGAGTTCTGTGTACTGTGCTCTGTGTTGTTCCTGTGCCATACTGTCCTGAGTTCTGTGTACTGCACTATGTGTTGTTCCTGTGCCGTACTGTCCTGAGTTCTGTGTACTGCGCTCTGTGTTGTTCCTGTGCCGTACTGTCCTGAGTTCTGTGTACTGCGCTCTGTGTTGTTCCTGTGCCGTACTGTCCTGAGTTCTGTGTACTACGCTCTGTGTTGTTCCTGTGCCGTACTGTCCTGAGTTCTGTGTACTGCGCTCTGTGTTGTTCCTGTGCCGTACTGTCCTGAGTTCTGTGTACTGCGCTCTGTGTTGTTCCTGTACCGTACTGTCCTGAGTTCTGTGTACTTTGCTCTGTGTTGTTCCTGTGCCGTACTGTCCTGCTTTCCGTGTACTGCGCTCTGTGTTGTTCCTGTGCCGTACTGTCCTGAGTTCTGTGTACTGCGCTCTGTGTTGTTCCTGTGCCGTACTGTCCTGAGTTCTGTGTACTGCGCTCTGTGTACTTCCTTTTTTTCAATAACAAAATTCTTTCTTACAAATGTCGGTGCCATGCAATATATACAAAACCAGTTACTGACACATTTACTTCACTACAAACAGACAATACATGTTAAACCAATATATGACCATCTTCATCACTGTTGAGGCCAGTTCATTGGCTATGTTTAAGAGGGAGTTAGATATGGCCCTTGTGGCTACAGGGGTCAGGGGCTATGGAGGGAAGGCTGAGGCGGGGTTCTGAGTTGGATGATCAGCCATGATCATAATAAATGGTGGTGCAGGCTCGAAGGGGCGAATGGCCTACTCCTGCACCTATTTTCTATGTTTCTAAGTTTCTATGTACTGTCCTGAGTTCTGCGTACTGCGCTCTGTGTTCCTGTACTGTACAGTCCTGAGTTCTGTGTACTGTGCTCTGTGTTGTTCCTGTCGCATACTGTCCTGCTTTCTGTCTACTGTGCTCTGTGTTGTTCCTGTGCCGTACTGTCCTGAGTTCTGTGTACTGCGCTCTGTGTTGTTCCTGTGCCGTACTGTCCTGAGTTCCATGTACTGCGCTCTGTGTTGTTCCTGTGCCGTACTGTCCTGAGTTCCGTGTACTGCGCTCTGTGCTGCTCCTGTGCCGTATTGTCGTGAGTTCTGTGTACTCTGTGTTGTTCCTGGGCCGTACTGTCCTGAGTTCCGTGGACTGCGCACTGTGTTATTCCTGTGCCGTACCATCCTGAGTTCTGCGTACTGAGCTTTGTGTTGTTCCTGTGCCGTACTGTCCAGCTGTCCGTGTACTATGCTCTGTGTTGTTCCTGTGCCGTACTGTCCTGAGTTCTGTGTACTGCGCTCTGTGTTGTTCCTGTGCCGTACTGTCCTGAGTTCTGTGTACTGCGCTCTGTGTTGTTCCTGTGCCGTACTGTCCTGAGTTCTGTGGACTGCGCACTGTGTTGTTCCTGTGCCGTACGGTCCTGCGTTCTGCGTACTGAGCTTTGTGTTGTTCCTGTGCTATACTGTCCAGCTGTCCGTGTACTATGCTCTGTGTTTTTCCTGTGCCGTAGTCTCCTGAGTTCTGTGTACTGCCCTCTGTGTTGTTCCTGTGCCGAACTGTCCTGAATTCTGCGTACTGCACACTGTGTTGTTTCTCTGCCGAATTGCCCTGTTTTCTGTGTACTGTGCACTGTATTGTTCCTGTGCCATACTGTCCTGTGTTCTGTGTACTGCGCTCTGTGTTGATCCTGTGGCGTGGAGTCCTGCTGTCTGTCTACTGTGCTCTGTGTTCTTCCTGTGCCTTACTGTCCTGCTTTCTGTGTACAGCGTTCGGTGTTGTTCCTGTGCTGTACTGTCCTGAGATCTCTCTGTACTGCGCTCTTTGTTGTTCCTGTGCCGTACTTTCCTGAGTTCTGTGTACTGCGCTCTGAGTTGTTACTGTGCCGTACTGTCCTGTTTTCCATGTACTATGCACACTGTTGTTCCTGTGCCGTGCTGTCCTGAGTTCTGTGGACTGCGCGCTGCGTCTTTCTCTGCCGTACCATCCTGAGTTCTGTGTACTGAGCTTTGTGTTGTTCCTGTGCCGTACTGACCAGCTGTCCGTGTACTATGCTCTGTGTTGTTCCTGTGCCGTACTGTCCTGAGGTCCATGTACTGCGCTCTGTGTTGTTCCTGTGCATTACTGTCCTGAGTTCCGTTTACTGCGCTCTGTGCTGCTCCTGTGCCGTATTGTCGTGAGTTCTGTGTACTCTGCTCCGTGTTGTTCCTGGGCCGTACTGTCCTGAGTTCTGTGTACTGCGCACTGTGTTGTTCCTGTGCCGTACGGTCCTGAGTTCTGTGTACTGAGCTTTGTGTTGTTCCTGTGCTGTACTGTCCTGTGATCTCTCTGTACTGCGCTCTTTGTTGTTCCTGTGCCGTACTTTCCTGAGTTCTGTGTACTGCGCTCTGAGTTGTTCCTGTGCCGTACTGTCCTGAGTTCCGTGTACTACGCACACTGTTGTTCCTGTGCCGTACTGTCCTGAGTTCTGTGTGCTGCGCGCTGCGTTCTTCCTCTGCCGTACCGTCCTGAGTTCTGTGTACTGAGCTTTGTGTTGTTCCTGTGCCGTACTGTCCTGAGTTCCATGTACTGCGCTCTGTGTTATTCCTGTTCATTACTGTCGTGAGTACCGTTTACTGCGCTCTGTGCTGCTCCTGTGCCGTATTGTCGTGAGTTCTGTGTACTCTGCTCTGTGTTGTTCCTGGGCCGTACTGTCCTGAGTTCTGTGGACTGCGCACTGTGTTGTTCCTGTGCCGTACCGTCCTGAGTTCTGTGTACTGAGCTTTGTGTTGTTCCTGTGCCGTACTGTCCAGCTGTCCGTGTACTGTGTTCTGTGTTGTTCCTGTGCCGTACTGTCCTGAGTTCTGTGTACTGCGCTCTGTGTTGCTCCTGTGCCGTACTGTCCTGAGTTCTGTGTACTGCACACTGTGTTGTTTCTCTGCCGAACTGTCCTGAGTTCTGTGTACTGTGCACTGTATTGTTCCTGTGCCATACTGTCCTGTGTTCTGTGTACTGCGCTCTGTGTTGTTCCTGTGCTTACTGTCCTGCTGTCTGTCTACTGTGCTCTGTGTTCTTCCTGTGCCTTACTGTCCTGCTTTCTGTGTACAGCATTCGGTGTTGTTCCTGTGCCGTACTGTCCTGAGTTCTGTGTACTGAGCTTTGTGTTGTTTCTGTGCTGTACTGTCCTGTGATCTCTCTGTACTGCGCTCTTTGTTGTTCCTGTGCCGTACTTTCCTGCTGTCCGTGTACTGTGCTCTGTGTTCTTCCTGTGCCGTACTGTCCTGTTTTCCGTGTACTACGCACACTGTTGTTCCTGTGCCGTGCTGTCCTGAGTCTGTGGACTGCGCGCTGCGTTCTTCCTCTGCCGTACCATCCTGAGTTCTGTGTACTGAGCTTTGTGTTGTTCCTGTGCCGTACTGTGCAGCTGTCCGTGTACTATGCTCTGTGTTGTTCCTGTGTGGTCCTACTGTCAGTCTACTGTCCTCTGTGTTGTTCCTGTGCTGTACTGTCCTGTGTTCCGTCTACTGCGCTCTGTGTTGTTCCTGTGCCATACTGTCCTGAGTTCTGTGTACTGCGCTCTGTGTTGTTCCTGTGCCGTACTGTCCTGAGTTCTGTGTACTGTGCTCTGTGTTGTTCCTGTGCCGTACTGTCCTGAGTTCTGTGTACTGCGCTCTGTGTTATTCCTGTGCATTACTGTCGTGAGTTCCATTTACTGCGCTCTGTGCTGCTCCTGTGCCGTATTGTCATGAGTTCTATGTACTCTGCTCCGTGTTGTTCCTGTGCCGTACTGTGTTGAGTTCTGTGCACTACGTGCTGTGTTCTCCTCTGCCGTACTGTCCTGAGTTCTGTGTACTGAGCTTTGTGTTGTTCCTGTGCCGTACTGACCAGCTGTCCGTGTACTATGCTCTGTGTTGTTCCTGTGCCGTACTGTCCTGAGTTCTGTGTACTGCGCTCTGTGTTGTTCCTGTGCCGTACTGTCCTGAGTTCTGTGTACTGCGCTCTGTGTTGTTCCTGTGCCGTACTGTCCTGCTTTCTGTGTACAGCATTCGGTGTTGTTCCTGTAGCCGTACTGTGCTGAGTTCCGTGTACTGCGCTCTGTGTTATTCCTGTGCCGTATTTTCGTGAGTTCTGTTTACTCAGCTCCATGTCGTGTCTGTGCTGCACCGTCCTGAGTTCTGTGTCCTGTGCTTTGTGTTGCTTTTGTACCGTACTGTCCTGAGTTCTGTGTTCTGCGCTCTGTGTTGTTCCTGTGCCGTACTGTGCTGAGTTCTGTGTACTGAACGTTGTGTTGTTCCTGTGCCGTACTGTCCAACTGTCCGTGTACTGCGCTCTGTGTTGTTCCTCTGCCGTACTGTCCTGAGTTCTGTGTACTGTGCTCTGTGTTGTTCCTGTGCCGTACTGTCCTGAGTTCTGTGTACTGCGCTCTGTGTTGTTCCTGTGCCGTACTGTCCTGAGTTCTGTGTACTGCGCTCTGTGTTGTTCCTGTGCCGTACTGTCCTGAGTTCTGTGTACTGCGCTCTGTGTTGTTCCTGTGCCGTACTGTCCTGAGTTCTGTGTACTGCGCTCTGTGTTGTTCCTGTGCCGTACTGTCCAGCTTTCCGTGTACTGCGCTCTGTGGTGTTCCTGTGCCGTAATGTCCATCTTCCGTGTACTGTGCTCTGTGTTGTTCCTGTTCCGTACTGTCCTGAGTTCTGTGTACTGCGCTCTGTGTTGTTCCTGTGCTGTAGTCCTGAGTTCTGTGCACTGTGCTCTGTGTTGTTCCTGTGCCATACTGTCCTACTTTCCGTCTACTGCGCTCGGTGTTGTTCCTGACAGAACGTAGTACTGTCCTGCTTTCCGTGTACTCCTCTCTGTGTTGTTCCTGTGCCGTACTGTCCTGAGTTCTGTGTACTGCGCTCTGTGTACTTCCTTTTTTTTAATAACAAAATTCTTTCTTACAAATGTCGGTGCCATGCAATATATACAAAACCAGTGACTAACACATTTACTTCACTACAAACAGACAATACATGTTAAACCAATATATGACCATCTTCATCAATGATGGCATTAACACCCTGCGGAGCCCAACGGTCCCGGAGCACCTCTACGGTCACCGTGGACAGCACGCATTCCTTTTCAATATTCACCCGAGTGCGAACATACCCACTAAACATAGCCAGGCAATCCGCCCTGGGAGACCGTCCTGCCACCCTCTTCCAGGAGCCACGGATGGCAATGTTCGCCAGCCCCAGGCTCAAGTTAACCAGGACATCCTCATCCCTCTGTGCCCCCCTCCTTACTGCATGACCATATATTAATAGGGTAGGACTGCAAAGAAACCAGTAGGTTCCTGAGTTCCGTGTACTGCGCTCTGTGTTGTTCCTGTGCCGTACTGTCCTGAGTTCTGTGTACTGCGCTCTGTGTTGTTCCTGTGCTGTACTGTCCTGAGTTCTGTGTACTGCGCTCTGTGTTGTTCCTGTGCCGTACTGTCCTGAGTTCTGTGTACTGCGCTCTGTGTTGTTCCTGTGCCGTACTGTCCTGAGTTCTGTGTACTGCGCTCTGTGTTGTTCCTGTGCCGTACTGTCCTGAGTTCTGTGTACTGCGCTCTGTGTTGTTCCTGTGCCGTACTGTCCTGAGTTCTGTGTACTGCGCTCTGTGTTGTTCCTGTGCCGTACTGTCCAGCTTTCCGTGTACTGCGCTCTGTGGTGTTCCTGTGCCGTAATGTCCATCTTCCGTGTACTGTGCTCTGTTTTATTCCTGTGCTGGACTGTCCTGAGTTCTGTATTCTCAGGTCTGTGTTTTTCCTGTGCTGTAGTCCTGAGTTCTGTGCACTGTGCTCTGTGTTGTTCCTCTACCATACTGACCTGCTTTACGTCTACTGCGCTCGGAGTTGTTACTGTGTCGTACTGTCCAGCCTTCCGTGTACTTTGCTCTGTGTCGTTCCTGTTCCGTACTGTCCTGAGTTCTGTGTACTGTGTTCTGTGTTGTTCCTGTACCCTACTGTCCTGAGTTCTGTGTACTTTGCTCTGTGTTGTTCCTGTGCCGTACTGTCCTGATGTCAGTCTACTGTGTTTTCTGTTGTTCCTGTGCCGTACTGTCCTGCTTTCTGTGTACTGTGCTCTGTGTTGTTCCTGTGCCGTACTGTCCTGAGTTCTGTGTACTGCGCTCTGTGTTGTTCCTGTGCCGTACTGTCCTGAGTTCTGTGTACTGCGCTCTGTGTTGTTCCTGTGCCGTACTGTCCTGAGTTTTGTCTACTGCGCTTTGTGTTATTCCTGTGCATGACTGTAGTGAGTACTGTTTACTGCGCTCTGTGCTGCTCCTGTGCCGTATTGTCGTGAGTTCTGTGTACTCTGCTCCGTGTTGTTCCTGTGCCGTAGTCTCCTGAGTTCTGTGTACTGCCCTCTGTGTTGTTCCTGTGCCGAACTGTCCTGAGTTCTGCGTACTGTGCTCCGTGTTGTTCCTGTTCCGTACTGTCTCAGTTCTGTGTACTGCACGCTGTGTTGTTTCTCTGCCGAACTGTCCTGAGTTCTGTGTACTGTGCACTGTATTGTTCCTGTGGCGTAGAGTCCTGCTGTCCGTCTACTGTGCTCTGTGTTCTTCCTGTGCCTTACTGTCCTACTTTCTGTGTACAGCGTTCGGTGTTGTTCCTGTGCTGTACTATCCTGAGTTCTGTGTACTGCGCTCTTTGTTGTTCCTGTGCCGTACTGTCCAGCTTTCCGTGTACTGCGCTTTGTGGTGTTCCTCTGCCGTAATGTCCATCTTCCCTGCACTGTGCTCTGTTTTACTCCTGTGCTGAACTGTCCTGAGTTCTGTATTCTGCAGCCTGTGTTGTTCCTGTGCTGTAGTCCTGAGATCTGTGCACTGTGCTCTGTGTTGTTCCTGTACGATACTGACCTACTTTCCGTCTACTGCGCTCTGAGTTCTTACTGTGCCGTACTGTCCTGTTTTCCGTGTACTACGCACACTGTTGTTGCTGTGCCGTGCTGTCCTGTGTTCTGTGTACTGAGCTCTGTGTTGTTCCTGTGACTTACTGTCCTGTGTTCCGTGTACTGCGCTGTGTGTTGTTCCTGTGCCATACTGTCCTGAGTTCTGTGTACTGCGCTCTGTGTTTCTCCTGTGCCGTATTTTCCTGAGTTCTGTTTACTCAGCTCCGTGTCGTGTCTGTGCTGCACCGTCCTGAGTTCTGTGTCCTGTGCTTTGTGTTGCTTTTGTACCGTACTGTCCTGAGTTCTGTGGACTGCGCGCTGTGCTGTTCCTGTGCCGTACTGTCCTGAGTTCTGTGTACTGTGCTCTGTGTTGTTCCTGTGCCGTACTGTCCTGAGTTCTGTGTACTGCGCTCTGTGTTGTTCCTGTGCCGTACTGTCCTGAGTTCTGTGTACTGGGCTCTGTGTTGTTCCTGTGCCGTACTGTCCTGAGTTCTGTGTACGTTGCTCTGTGTTGTTCCTGTGCCTTACTGTCCTGCTTTACGTGTACGGCGCTCTGTGTTGTTCCTGTGCCGTACTGTCCATCTGTCCATGTACTCCGCTCTGTGTTGTTCCTGTGCCGTACTGTCCTGAGTTCTGTGTACGTTGCTCTGTGTTGTTCCTGTGCCGTACTGTCCTGAGTTCTGTGTACGTTGCTCTGTGTTGTTCCTGTGCCGTACTGTCCATCTGTCCATGTACTCCGCTCTGTGTTGTTCCTGTGCCGTACTGTCCTGAGTTCTGTGTACTGCGCTCTGTGTACTTCCTTTTTTTTAATAACAAAATTCTTTCTTACAAATGTCGGTGCCATGCAATATATACAAAACCAATGACTAACACATTTACTTCACTACAAACAGACAATACATGTTAAACCAATATATGACCATCTTCATCAATGATGGCATTAACACCCTGCGGAGCCCAACGGTCCCGGAACACCTCTACGGTCACCGTGGACAGCACGCATTCCTTTTCAATATTCACCCGAGTACGAACATACCCACTAAACATAGCCAGGCAGTCCGCCCTGGGAGACCGTCCTGCCACCCTCTTCCAGGAGCCACGGATGGCAATGTTCGCCAGCCCCAGGCTCAAGTTGACCAGGACATCCTCATCCCTCTGTGCCCCCCTCCTTACTGGATGACCATATATCAATAGGGTAGGACTGCAATGCAACCAGAAGGTTCCTGAGTTCCGTGTACTGCGCTCTGTGTTGTTCCTGTACCGTACTGTCCTGAGTTCTGTGTACTGCGCTCTGTGTTGTTCCTGTACTGTACTGTCCTGAGTTCTGTGTACTGCGCTCTGTGTTGTTCCTGTGCCGTACTGTCCTGAGTTCCGTGTACTGCACTCTGTGTTGTTCCTGTGCCGCACTGTCCTGAGTTCTGTGTACTGCACGCTGTGTTGTTTCTGTGCCGTACTGTCCTGAGATCTCTGTACTGCGCTCTGTGTTGTTCCTGTGCCGTACTGTCCTGAGTTCTGTGTACTGCGCTCTGTGTTGTTCCTGTGCCGTACTGTCCAGCTTTCCGTGTACTGCGTTCTGTGGTGTTCCTGTACCGTAATGTCCATCTTCCGTGTACTGTGCTCTGTTTTATTCGTCTGCTGGACTGTCCTGAGTTCTGTATTCTCAGGTCTGTGTTTTTTCCTGTGCTGTAGTCCTGAGTTCTGTGCACTGTGCTCTGTGTTGTCCTGTACCATACTAAACCTACTTTCCGTCTACTGCGCTCGGAGTTGTTACTGTGTAGTACTGTCCAGCCTTCCGTGTACTTTGCTCTGTGTCGTTCCTGGTCCGTACTGTCCTGAGTTCTGTGTACTGTGTTCTGTGTTGTTCCTGTACCGTACTGTCCTGCTTTCTGTGTACTGTGCTCCGTGTTGTTCCTGTACCGTACTGTCCTGAATTCTGTGTACTGCACTCTCTGTTGTTCCTGTGCCGTACTGTCTTGAGTTTCGTGCACCGTGCTCTATGTTGGTCCTGTGCTGTACTGTCGTGAGTTCTGCGTATTACGCTCTGTGCTGTTCCTGACCGTACTGTCCTGAGTTCTGTGTACTTTGCTCTGTGTTGTTCCTGTGCCGTACTGTCCTGATGTCAGTCTACTGTGTTTTCTGTTCTTCGGATGCCGTACTCTCCTGCTTTCTGTGTACTGTGCTCTGTGTTGTTCCTGTACCGTACTGTCCTGAGTTCTGTGTACTGCGCTCTGTGTTGTTCCTGTGCCGTACTGTCCTGAGTTCTGTGTACTTTGCTCTGTGTTGTTCCTGTGCCGTACTGTCCTACTTCCCGTGTACTGCGCACTGTGTTGTTCCTGTGCCGTACTGTCCTGAGTTCTGTGTACTGTGCTCTGTATTCTTCCTGTGCCGTACTGTCGTGAGTTCTGTGTACTGCGCTCTGTGTTGTTCCTGTGCCGTACTGTCCTGAGTTCTGTGTACTGCGCTCTGTGTTGTTCCTGTGCCGTACTGTCCTGAGTTCTGTGTACTGCGCTCTGTGTTGTTCCTGTGCCGTACTGTCCTGAGTTCCGTGTACTGCGCTCTGTGTTGTTCCTGTGCCATACTGTCCTGAGTTCTGTGTACTCTGCTCTGTGTTGTTCCTGTGCCGTACTGTCCTGAGTTCTGTGTACTGCGCTCTGTGTTGTTCCTGTGCCGTACTGTCCTGAGTTCTGTGTACTGTGCTCTGTGTTGTTCCTGTGCCGTACTGTCCTGAGTTCTGTGTACTGCGCTCTGTGTTGTTCCTGTGCCGTACTGTCCTGAGTTCTGTGTACTGTGCTCTGTGTTGTTCCTGTGCCGTACTGTCCTGAGTTCTGTGTACTGCGCTCTGTGTTGTTCCTGTGCCGTACTGTCCTGAGTTCTGTGTACTGCGCTCTGTGTTGTTCCTGTGCCGTACTGTCCTGCTTTCCCTGTACTGCGCTCTGTGTTGTTCCTGTGCCGTACTGTCCTGAGTTCCGTGTACTGTGCTCTGTGTTGTTCCTGTGCCGTACTGTCCTGAGTTCTGTGTACTGCGCTCTGTGTTGTTCCTGTGCCGTACTGTCCTGAGTTCTGTGTACTGCGCTCTGTGTTGATCCTCTGCCGTACTGGCCTGAGTTCAGTGTAATGCGCTCTGTGTTGTTCCTGTGCTTACTGTCCTGACTTCTGTGTACTTTGCTCTGTGTTGTTCCTGTGCCGTACTGTCCTGAGTTCTGTGTACTGCGCTCTGTGTTGTTCCTGTGCCGTACTGTCCTGCTTTCTGTGTACTGTGCTCTGTGTTGTTCCTGTGCCGTACTGTCCTGAGTTCTGTGTACTGCGCTCTGTGTTGTTCCTGTGCCGTACTGTCCTGAGTTCTGTGTACTGTGCTCTGTGTTGTTCCTGTGCCGTACTGTCCTGAGTTCTGTGTACTGCGCTCTGTGTTATTCCTGTCCCGTACTGTCCTGAGTTCTGTGTACTGTGCTCTGTGTTGCTCCTCTGACGTAATGTCCTGCTGTCTGTGTACTGTGCTCTGTGTTGTTCCTGTGCCGTACTGTCCTGCTTTCCGTGTACTGTGCTCTGTGTTGTTCCTGTGCCGTACTGTCCTGAGTTCTGTGTACTGCGCTCTGTGTTGTTCCTGTGCCGTACTGTCCTGAGTTCTGTGTACTGTGCTCTGTGTTGTTCCTGTGCCGTACTGTCCTGCTTTCCATGTACTGCGCTCTGTGTTGTTCCTGTGCCGTACTGTCCTGAGTTCTGTGTACTGCGCTCTGTGTTGTTCCTGTGCCGTACTGTCCTGAGTTCTGTGTACTGTGCTCTGTGTTGTTCCTGTGCCGTACTGTCCTGAGTTCTGTGTACTGTGCTCTGTGTTGTTCCTGTGCCGTACTGTCCTGAGTTCTGTGTACTGCGCTCTGTGTTGTTCCTGTGCCGTACTGTCCTGAGTTCTGTGTACTGCGCTCTGTGTTGTTCCTGTGCCGTACTGTCCTGAGTTCTGTGTACTGCGCTCTGTGTTGTTCCTGTGCCGTACTGTCCTGAGTTCTGTGTACTCTGCTCTGTGTTGTTCCTGTGCCGTACTGTCCTGAGTTCTGTGTACTGCGCTCTGTGTTGTTCCTGTGCCGTACTGTCCTGAGTTCTGTGTACTGTGCTCTGTGTTGTTCCTGTGCCGTACTGTCCTGAGTTCTGTGTACTGCGCTCTGTGTTGTTCCTGTGCCGTACTGTCCTGAGTTCTGTGTACTGTGCTCTGTGTTGTTCCTGTGCCGTACTGTCCTGAGTTCTGTGTACTGCGCTCTGTGTTGTTCCTGTGCCGTACTGTCCTGAGTTCTGTGTACTCTGCTCTGTGTTGTTCCTGTGCCGTACTGTCCTGCTGTCCGTGTACTGTGCTCTGTGTTGTTCCTGTGCCGTACTTTCCTGAGTTCTGTGTACTGCGCCCTGTGTTGTTCCTGTGCCGTACTGTCCTGAGTTCTGTGTACTGCGCTCTGTGTTGTTCCTGTGCCGTACTGTCCTGAGTTCTGTGTACTGAGCTCTGTGTTGTTCCTGTGCCGTACTGTCCTACTGTCCGTCTACTGCACTCTGTGTTGTTCCTGTGCCATACTGTCCTGAGTTCTGTGTACTGTGCTCTGTGTTCTTCCTGTGCCGTACTGTCCTGCTTTCTGTGTACTGCGCTCTGTGTTGTTCCTGTGCCGTACTGTCCTGAGTTCTGTGTACTGCGCTCTGTGTTGTTCCTGTGCCGTACTGTCCTGAGTTCTGTGTACTGCGCTCTGTGTTGTTCCTGTGCTGTAATGTCCTGCTTTGGTACACTGTGCTCTGTGTTGTTCATGTGCCGTACTTTCCTGAGTTCCGTGTAATGCGCTCTGTGTTGTTCCTGTACCGTACTGTCCTGAGTTCTGTGTACTGTGCTCTGTGTTGTTCCTGTGCCGTACTGTCCTACTTTCTGTGTACTGCGCTCTGTGTTGTTCCTGTGCCGTACTGTCCTGAGTTCTGTGTACTGCGCTCTGTGTTGTTTCTGTGCCGTACTGTCCTGAGTTCTGTGTACTGCGCTCTGTGTTGTTCCTGTGCCGTACTGTCCTGCTGTCCGTCTACTGTGCTCTCTGTTCTTCCTGTGCCGTACTGTCCTGCTTTCTGTGTACAGCATTCGGTGTTGTTCCTGTGCCGTACTGTCCTGAGTTCTGTGTACTGCGCTCTGTGTTGTTCCTGTGCTGTACTGTCCTGAGTTCCGTTTACTGCGCTCTGTGTTGTTCCTGTGCCGTACTGTCCTGAGTTCTGCGTACTCTGCTCTGTGTTGTTCCTGCGCCGTACTGTCCTGAGTTCTGTGTACTGCGCACTGTGTTGTTCCTGTGCCGTACTGTCCTGAGTTCTGTGTACTGCGCTGTGTGTTGTTCCTGTGCCGTACTGTCCTGAGTTCCGTGTACTGCACGCTGTGTTATTCCTGTGCCGCACTGTCCTGAGTTCTGTGTACTGCACTCTGTGTTGTTTCTGTGCCGTACTGTCCTGAGTCTCTGTACTGCGCTCTGTGTTGTTCCTGTGCCGTACTGTCCTGAGTTCTGTGTACTGCGCTCTGTGTTGTTCCTGTGCCGTACTGTCCTGAGTTCTGTGTACTGTGCTCTGTGTTGTTCCTGTGCCGTACTGTCCTGAGTTCTGTGTACTGCGCTCTGTGTTGTTCCTGTGTAGTACTGTCCTGAGCCTTCCGTGTACTTTTCTCTGTGTTGTTCCTGTGTCCGTACTGTCCTGAGTTCTGTGTACTGTGTTCTGTGTTGTTCCTGTGCCGTACTGTCCTGAGTTCTGTGTACTGTGCTCTGTGTTGTTCCTGTGCCGTACTGTCCTGAGTTCTGTGTACTGCGCTCTGTGTTGTTCCTGTGCCGTACTGTCCTGAGTTCTGTGTACTGCGCTCTGTGTTGTTCCTGTGCCGTACTGTCCTGCTGTCTGTCTACTGTGCTCTGTGTTGTTCCTGTGCCGTAACGTCCTGCTTGTTGCTTACTGCGTTCTGTGTTGTTCCTGTGCCGTACTGTCCTGAGTTCTGTGTACTGCGCTCTGTGTTGTTCCTGTGCCGTACTGTCCTGCTGTCTGTTTACTGCGCTCTGTGTTGTTCCTGTGCCGTACTGTCCTGAGTTCTGTGTACTGCGCTCTGTGTTGTTCCTGTGCCGTACTGTCCTGAGTTCCGTGTACTGCGCTCTGTGTTGTTCCTGTGCCGTACTGTCCTGAGTTCTGTGTACTGTGCTCTGTGTTGTTCCTGTGCCGTACTGTCCTGAGTTCTGTGTACTGCGCTCTGTGTTGTTCCTGTGCCGTACTGTCCTGCTTTCCGTGTACTGCGCTCTGTGTTGTTCCTGTGCCGTACTGTCCATCTTCCGTGTACTGTGCTCTGTGTTGTTCCTGTGCCGTACTGTCCTGAGTTCTGTGTACTGCGCTCTGTGTTGTTCCTGTGCCGTACTGTCCTGAGTTCTGTGTACTGTGCTCTGTGTTGTTCCTGTGCCGTACTGTCCTGAGTTCTGTGTACTGCGCTCTGTGTTGTTCCTGTGCCGTACTGTCCTGCTTTCCGTGTACTGCGCTCTGTGTTGTTCCTGTGCCGTACTGTCCTGAGTTCTGTGTACTGCGCTCTGTGTTGTTCCTGTGCCGTACTGTCCTGAGTTCTGTGTACTGCACTCTGTGTTGTTCCTGTGCCGTACTGTCCTGAGTTCTGTGTACTGCGCTCTGTGTTGTTCCTGTGCCGTACTGTCCTGAGTTCTGTGTACTGTGCTCTGTGTTGTTCCTGTGCCGTACTGTCCTGAGTTCTGTGTACTGCGCTCTGTGTTGTTCCTGTGCCGTACTGTCCTGAGTTCTGTGTACTGCGCTCTGTGTTGTTCCTGTGCCGTACTGTCCTGAGTTCTGTGTACTGTGCTCTGTGTTGTTCCTGTGCCGTACTGTCCTGAGTTCTGTGTACTGCGCTCTGTGTTGTTCCTGTGCCGTACTGTCCTGAGTTCTGTGTACTGCGCTCTGTGTTGTTCCTGTGCCGTACTGTCCTGCTGTCCGTCTACTGTGCTCTGTGTTGATCCTGTGCCGTACTGTCCTGCTTTCTGTGTACTGCATTCTGTGTTGTTCCTGTGCCGTACTGTCCTGAGTTCCGTGTACTGCGCTCTGTGTTGTTCCTGTGCCGTACTGTCCTGAGTTCTGTGTACTGCGCTCTGTGTTGTTCCTGTGCCGTACTGTCCTGAGTTCTGTGTACTCTGCTCTGTGTTGTTCCTGTGCCGTACTGTCCTGAGTTCTGTGTACTGCGCTCTGTGTTGTTCCTGTGCCGTACTGTCCTGAGTTCTGTGTACTGCGCTCTGTGTTGTTCCTGTGCCGTACTGTCCTGAGTTCTGTGTACTGTGCTCTGTGTTGTTCCTGTGCCGTACTGTCCTGAGTTCTGTGTACTGCGCTCTGTGTTGTTCCTGTGCCGTACTGTCCTTAGTTCTGTGTACTCTGCTCTGTGTTGTTCCTGTGCCGTACTGTCCTGAGTTCTGTGTACTGCGCTCTGTGTTGTTCCTGTGCCGTACTGTCCATAGTTCTGTGTACTCTGCTCTGTGTTGTTCCTGTGCCGTACTGTCCTGAGTTCTGTGTACTGCGCTCTGTGTTGTTCCTGTACCGTACTGTCCTGAGTTCTGTGTACTGTGCTCTGTGTTGTTCCTGTGCCGTACTGTCCTGCTTTCTGTTTACTGCGCTCTGTGTTGTTCCTGTGCCGTACTGTCCTGCTTTCTGTGTACTGCGCTCTGTGTTGTTCCTGTGCCGTACTGTCCTGAGTTCTGTGTACTGTGCTCTGTGTTGTTCCTGTGCCGTACTGTCCTGAGTTCTGTGTACTTTGCTCTGTGTTGTTCCTGTGCCGTACTGTCCTGAGTTCTGTGTACTGCGCACTGTGTTGTTCCTGTGCCATACTGTCCTGAGTTCTGTGTACTGCGCTCTGTGTTGTTCCTGTGCCGTACTGTCCTGAGTTCTGTGTACTGCGCTCTGTGTTGTTCCTGTGCCGTACTGTCCTGAGTTCTGTGTACTGTGCTCTGTGTTGTTCCTGTGCCGTACTGTCCTGAGTTCTGTGTACTGTGCTCTGTGTTGTTCCTGTGCCGTACTGTCCTGCTTTCTGTGTACTGTGCTCTGTGTTGTTCCTGTACCGTACTGTCCTGCTTTCCGTGTACTGCGCTCTGTGTTGTTCCTGTGCCGTACTGTCCTGAGTTCTGTGTACTGTGCTCTGTGTTGTTCCTGTGCCGTACTGTCCTGAGTTCTGTGTACTGCGCTCTGTGTTGTTCCTGTGCCGTACTGTCCTGCTGTCCGTCTACTGTGCTCTGTGTTCTTCCTGTGCCGAACTGTCCTGCTTTCTGTGTACATCATTCGGTGTTGTTCCTGTTCCGTACTGTGCTGAGTTCCGTGTACTGCGCTCTGTGCTATTCCTGTGCATCACTGTCGTGAGTTCTGTTTACTGTGCTCTGTATTGTTCCTGTACCGTACTGTCCTGAGTTCTGTGTACTGCGCTCTGTGTTGTTCCTGTGCCGTACTGTCCTGAGTTCTGTGTACTGCGCTCTGTGTTGTTCCTGTGCCGTACTGTCCTGAGTTCTGTGTACTGCGCTCTGTGTTGTTCCTGTGCCGTACTGTCCTGAGTTCTGTGTACTGCATTCTGTGTTGTTCCTGTGCCGTACTGTCCTGCTTTCTGTGTACTGCGCTCTGTGTTGTTCCTGTGCCGTACTGTCCTGAGTTCTGTGTACTGCGCTCTGTGTTGTTCCTGTGCCGTACTGTCCTGAGTTCTGTGTACTGCGCTCTGTGTTGTTCCTGTGCCGTACTGTCCTGAGTTCTGTGTACTGCGCTCTGTGTTGTTCCTGTGCCGTACTGTCCTGAGTTCTGTGTACTGCGCTCTGTGTTGTTCCTGTGCCATACTGTCCTGAGTTCTGTGTACTGTGCTCTGTGTTGTTCCTGTGCCGTACTGTCCTGAGTTCTGTGTACTGCGCTCTGTGTTGTTCCTGTGCCGTACTGTCCTGAGTTCTGTGTACTGTGCTCTGTGTTGTTCCTGTGCCGTACTGTCCTGAGTTCTGTGTACTGCGCTCTGTGTTGTTCCTGTGCCATACTGTCCTGAGTTCTGTGTACTATGCTCTGTGTTGTTCCTGTGCCGTACTGTCCTGCTTTCCGTGTACTGCGCTCTGTGTTGTTCCTGTGCCGTACTGTCCTGCTTTCCGTGTACTGCGCTCTGTGTTGTTCCTGTGCCGTACTGTCCTGAGTTCTGTGTACTGCGCTCTGTGTTGCGCTGTTCCTGTGCCGTACTGTCCTGAGTTCTGTGTACTGCACTCTGTGTTGTTCCTGTGCCGTACTGTCCTGAGTTCTGTGTACTGTGCTCTGTGTTGTTCCTGTGCCGTACTGTCCTGAGTTCTGTGTACTGCGCTCTGTGTTGTTCCTGTGCCGTACTGTCCTGAGTTCTGTGTACTGCGCTCTGTGTTGTTCCTGTGCCGTACTGTCCTGCTTTCTGTGTACTGTGCTCTGTGTTGTTCCTGTGCCGTACTGTCCTGAGTTCTGTGTACTGCGCTCTGTGTTGTTCCTGTGCCGTACTGTCCTACTGTCTGTCTACTGTGCTCTGTGTTGTTCCTGTGCTGTACTGTCCTGCTTTCAGTGTACTGCGTTCTGTGTTGTTCCTGTGCCGTACTGTCCTGAGTTCTGTGTACTGCGCTCTGTGTTGTTCCTGTGCCGTACTGTCCTGAGTTCTGTGTACTGCGCTCTGTGTTGTTCCTGTGCCGTACTGTCCTGAGTTCTGTGTACTGTGCTCTGTGTTGTTCCTGTGCCGTACTGTCCTGAGTTCTGTGTACTGCGCTCTGTGTTGTTCCTGTGCCGTACTGTCCTGAGTTCTGTGTACTGCGCTCTGTGTTGTTCCTGTGCCGTACTGTCCTGAGTTCTGTGTACTGCGCTCTGTGTTGTTCCTGTGCCGTACTGTCCTGAGTTCTGTGTACTGTGCTCTGTGTTGTTCCTGTGCCGTACTGTCCTGAGTTCTGTGTACTGCGCTCTGTGTTGTTCCTGTGCCGTACTGTCCTGAGTTCTGTGTACTGCGCTCTGTGTTGTTCCTGTGCCGTACTGTCCTGCTGTCCGTGTACTGTGCTCTGTGTTGTTCCTGTGCCGTACTGTCCTGAGTTCTGTGTACTGTGCTCTGTGTTGTTCCTGTGCCGTACTGTCCTGAGTTCTGTGTACTGCGCTCTGTGTTGTTCCTGTGCCGTACTGTCCTGCTTTCTGTGTACTGCGCTCTGTGTTGTTCCTGTGCCGTACTGTCCTGAGTTCTGTGTACTGCGCTCTGTGTTGTTCCTGTGCCGTACTGTCCTGCTTCCTGTACACTGTGCTCTGTGTTGTTAATGTGCCGTTCTTTCCTGAGGTTTGTGGGCTGCGCTCTGTGTTGTTCCTGTGCCGTACTGTCCTGAGTTCTGTGTACTGCGCTCTGTGTTGTTCCTGTGCCGTACTGTCCTGCTTTCTGTGTACTGCATTCTGTGTTGTTCCTGTACCATACAGTCCTGAGTTCTGTGTACTGCGCTCTGTGTTGTTCCTGTGCCGTACTGTCCTGCTGTCCGTGTACTGCGCTCTGTGTTGTTCCTGTGCCGTACTGTCCTGAGTTCTGTGTACTGCGCTCTGTGTTGTTCCTGTGCCGTACTGTCCTGAGTTCTGTGTACTGCGCTCTGTGTTGTTCCTGTGCCGTACTGTCCTGAGTTCTGTGTACTGTGCTCTGTGTTGTTCCTGTGCCGTACTGTCCTGAGTTCTGTGTACTGCGCTCTGTGTTGTTCCTGTGCCGTACTGTCCTGCTTTCTGTGTACTGCGCTCTGTGTTGTTCCTGTGCCGTCCTGTCCATGTTCTGTGTACTGCGCTCTGTGTTGTTCCTGTGCCGTACTGTCCTGAGTTCTGTGTACTGCGCTCTGTGTTGTTCCTGTGCCGTACTGTCCTGAGTTCTGTGTACTGTGCTCTGTGTTGTTCCTGTGCCGTACTGTCCTGCTTTCCGTGTACTGCGCTCTGTGTTGTTCCTGTGCCGTACTGTCCTGAGTTCTGTGTACTGCGCTCTGTGTTGTTCCTGTGCCGTACTGTCCTGAGTTCTGTGTACTGCGCTCTGTGTTGTTCCTGTGCCGTACTGTCCTGAGTTCTGTGTACTGTGCTCTGTGTTGTTCCTGTGCCGTACTGTCCTGCTTTCCGTGTACTGCGCTCTGTGTTGTTCCTGTGCCGTACTGTCCTGAGTTCTGTGTACTGCGCTCTGTGTTGTTCCTGTGCCGTACTGTCCTGCTGTCCGTGTACTGCGCTCTGTGTTGTTCCTGTGCCGTACTGTCCTGAGTTCTGTGTACTGTGCTCTGTGTTGTTCCTGTGCCGTACTGTCCTGCTGTCCGTGTACTGTGCTCTGTGTTGTTCCTGTGCCGTACTGTCCTGAGTTCTGTGTACTGCGCTCTGTGTTGTTCCTGTGCCGTACTGTCCTGCTTTCTGTGTACTGTGCTCTGTGTTGTTCCTGTGCCGTACTGTCCTGAGTTCTGTGTACTGCGCTCTGTGTTGTTCCTGTGCCGTACTGTCCTGAGTTCTGTGTACTGTGCTCTGTGTTGTTCCTGTGCCGTACTGTCCTGAGTTCTGTGTACTGCGCTCTGTGTTGTTCCTGTGCCGTACTGTCCTGAGTTCTGTGTACTGTGCTCTGTGTTGTTCCTGTGCCGTACTGTCCTGAGTTCTGTGTACTGTGCTCTGTGTTGTTCCTGTGCCGTACTGTCCTGAGTTCTGTGTACTGCGCTCTGTGTTGTTCCTGTGCCGTACTGTCCTGAGTTCTGTGTACTGCGCTCTGTGTTGTTCCTGTAACGTACTGTCCTGAGTTCTGTGTACTGTGCTCTGTGTTGTTCCTGTGCCGTACTGTCCTGCTTTCTGTGTACAGCATTCGGTGTTGTTCCTGTG
Organism: Mobula hypostoma; assembly: GCF_963921235.1. NCBI lineage: Eukaryota > Metazoa > Chordata > Chondrichthyes > Myliobatiformes > Myliobatidae > Mobula > Mobula hypostoma. Next base: position 165,508,727 of record NC_086098.1, on the reverse strand, counting down.
CCGTACTGTCCTGAGTTCTGTGTACTGCGCTCTGTGTTGTTCCTGTGCCGTACTGTCCTGAGTTCTGTGTACTGCGCTCTGTGTTGTTCCTGTGCCGTACTGTCCTGAGTTCTGTGTACTGTGCTCTGTGTTGTTCCTGTGCCGTACTGTCCTGAGTTCTGTGTACTGCGCTCTGTGTTGTTCCTGTGCCGTACTGTCCTGAGTTCTGTGTACTGCGCGCTGTGCTGTTCCTGTGCCGTACTGTCCTGAGTTCTCTGTACTGCGCTCTTTTTTGTTCCTGTGCCGTACTCACCAGCTTTCCGTGCAATGCGCTTTGTGGTGTTCCTGTGCCGTGATCTGTGTTACTCTTGTACTGGACTGTCCTGAGTTCAGTATTCTGCTGTCTGTGTTGGTTCTGCGCTGTAGTCCTGAGTTCTGTGCACTGTGCTCTGTGTTGTTCCTGTACCATACTGACCTACTTTCCGTCTACTGCGTTCTGAGTTGTTACTGTGCCGTACTGTCCTGAGTTCTGTGTACTGCGCTCTGTGTTGTTCCTGTGCCGTACTGTCCTGAGTTCTGTGTACTGCGCTCTGTGTTGTTCCTGTGCCGTACTGTCCTGCTTTCCGTGTACTGCGCTCTGTGTTGTTCCTGTGCCGTACTGTCCTGAGTTCTGTGTACTGTGCTCTGTGTTGTTCCTGTGCCGTACTGTCCTGAGTTCTGTGTACTGCACTCTGTGTTGTTCCTGTGCCGTACTGTCCTGAGTTCTGTGTACTGCGCTCTGTGTTGTTCCTGTGCCGTACTGTCCTGAGTTCTGTGTACTGCGCTCTGTGTTGTTCCTGTGCCGTACTGTCCTGAGTTCTGTGTACTGCGCTCTGTGTTGTTCCTGTGCCGTACTGTCCTGAGTTCTGTGTACTGCGCTCTGTGTTGTTCCTGTGCCGTACTGTCCTGAGTTCTGTGTACTGCGCTCTGTGTTGTTCCTGTGCATACTGTCCTGAGTTCTGTGTACTGTGCTCTGTGTTGTTCCTGTGCCGTACTGTCCTGAGTTCTGTGTACTGCGCTCTGTGTTGTTCCTGTGCCATACTGTCCTGAGTTCTGTGTACTGTGCTCTGTGTTGTTCCTGTGCCGTACTGTCCTGAGTTCTGTGTACTGCGCTCTGTGTTGTTCCTGTGCCGTACTGTCCTGAGTTCTGTGTACTGCGCTCTGTGTTGTTCCTGTGCCGTACTGTCCTGAGTTCTGTGTACTGCGCTCTGTGTTGTTCCTGTGCCGTACTGTCCTGAGTTCTGTGTACTGTGCTCTGTGTTGTTCCTGTGCCGTACTGTCCTGCTTTCTGTGTACTGCATTCTGTGTTGTTCCTGTGCCGTACTGTCCTGAGTTCTGTGTACTGCGCTCTGTGTTGTTCCTGTGCCGTACTGTCCTGAGTTCTGTGTACTGCGCTCTGTGTTGTTCCTGTGCCGTACTGTCCTGAGTTCTGTGTACTGTGCTCTGTGTTGTTCCTGTGCCGTACTGTCTTGAGTTCTCTGTACTGCGCAATGAGTTGTTGCTGTGCCGTACTGTCCTGAGTTATGTGTACTGTGCTCTGTGTTGTTCCTGTGCCGTACTGTCCTGAGTTCTGTGTACAGTGCTCTTTGTTGTTCCTGTTCCGTACTGTCCGGAGTTCTGTGTACTGCGTTCTGTGTTGTTCCTCTGCGGTACAGTCCTGAGTTCCGTGTAATGCGCTCTGTGTTGTTTCTGTGCTTACTGTCCTGACTTCTGTGTACTGCGCTCTGTAATGTTCCTGTGCCGTACTGTCCTGAGTTCTGTATACTGCGCTCTGTGTTGTTCCTGTGCCGTACTCTCCTGAGTTCTGTGTAATGCGCTCTGTGTTGTTCCTGTGCCGTACTGTCCTGAGTTCTGTGTACTGTGCTCTGCGTTGTTTCTGTGCCGTACTGTCCTTAGTTCTGTGGACTGCGCTCTGTGTTGTTCCTTTGCCGTACTGTCCTGAGTTCAGTGCACTGCGCTCTGTGTTGTTCCTGTGCCGTACTGTCCTGATTTCCGTGTACTGTCCTCTGTTGTTAGTGTGCCGTACTGTCCTGCTTCTACTGGCTCTGTGTGTTCCTGTGCCGTACTGTCCTGACTGTCAGTCTACTGTCCTCTGTTTTGTTCCTGTGCTGTACTGTCCTGCTTTCTGTGTACTGCGCTCTGTGTTGTTCCTGTGCCGTACTGTCCTGAGTTCCATGTACTGCGCTCTGTGTTGTTCCTGTGCCGTACTGTCCTGAGTTCTGTGTACTGCGCTCTGTGTTTTCTGTGCCGTACTGTCCTGAGTTCTGTGTACTGCCTCTGTGTTTTCTGTGCCGTACTGTCCTGAGTTCTGTGTACTGCGCTCTGTGTTGTCTGCCGTACTGTCTGGTTCTGTGTACTGCGCTCTGTGTTGTTCCTGTGCCGTACTGTCCTGAGTTCTGTGTACTGTCTCTGTGTTGTTCCTGTTCGTACTGTCCTTTTGTGTACTGCGTTCTTGTTGTTCCTGTACTGTACTGTCCTGAGTTCTGTGTACTGCGCTCTGTGTTGTTCCTGTGCCGTACTGTCCTGAGTTCTGTGTACTGCGCTCTGTGTTGTTCCTGTGCCGTACTGTCCTGAGTTCTGTGTACTGTGCTCTGTGTTGTTCCTGTGCCGTACTGTCCTGAGTTCTGTGTACTGTGCTGTGGTTGTTCCTGTGCCATACTGTCCTGAGTTCTGTGTACTGTGCTCTGTGTTTTTTCCTGTGCCGTACTGTCCTGAGTTCTGTGTACTGCGCTCTGTGTTGTTCCTGTGCCGTACTGTCCTGAGTTCTGTGTACTGCGCTCTGTGTTGTTCCTGTGCCGTACTGCCTGCTGTCCGTGTACTGTGCTCTGTGTTGTTCCTGTGCCGTACTGTCCGCTGTTCCAGTTCTGTACTGGCTCTGTGTTGTTCCTGTGCCGTACTGTCCTGAGTTCTGTGTACTGTGCTCTGTGTTGTTCCTGTGCCGTACTGTCCTGAGTTCTGTGTACTGCGCTCTGTGTTGTTCCTGTGCCGTACTGTCCTGAGTTCTGTGTACTGCGCTCTGTGTTGTTCCTGTGCCGTACAGTCCTGAGTTCCATGTAATGTGCTCTGTGTTGTTTCTGTGCTTACTGTCCTGACTTCTGTGTACTGCGCTCTCTGCTGTTCCTGTGCCGTACTGTCCTGAGTTCTGTGTACTGCGCTCTGTGTTGTTCCTGTGCCGTACTGTCCTGAGTTCTGTGTACTGCGCTCTGTGTTGTTCCTCTGCCGTACCTGTCCTGCTGTCTGTGTACTGTGCTCTGTGTTGTTCCTGTGCCGTACTGTCCTGAGTTCTGTGTACTGTGCTCTGTGTTGTTCCTGTGCCGTACTGTCCTGAGTTCTGTGTACTGCGCTCTGTGTTGTTCCTGTGCCGTACTGTCCTGAGTTCTGTGTACTGCGCTCTGTGTTGTTCCTGTGCCGTACTGTCCTGCTTTCCGTGTACTGTGCTCTGTGTTGTTCCTGTGCCGTACTGTCCTGAGTTCTGTGTACTGTGCTCTGTGTTGTTCCTGTGCCGTACTGTCCTGAGTTCTGTGTACTGCGCTCTGTGTTGTTCCTGTGCCGTACTGTCCTGAGTTCTGTGTACTGCGCTCTGTGTTGTTCCTGTGCCGTACTGTCCTGAGTTCTGTGTACTGCGCTCTGTGTTGTTCCTGTGCCGTACTGTCCTGAGTTCTGCGTACTGTGCTCTGTGTTGTTCCTGTGCCGTACTGTCCTGAGTTCTGTGTACCGCGCTCTCTGTTGTTCCTGTACCATACTGTCTTCAGTTCTGTGTACTGTGCTCTGTGCTGTTCCTGTGCCGTACTGTCCTGAGTTCTGTGTACTGCGCGCTGTGTTGTTCCTGTGCCGTACTGTCCTGAGTTCAGTGTACTGCGCTCTGTGTTGTTCCTGTGCCGTACTGTCCTGAGTTCTGTGTACTGTGCTCTGTGTTGTTCCTGTGCCATACTGTCCTGAGTTCTGTGTACTGTGCTCTGTGTTGTTCCTGTGCCGTACTGTCCTGAGTTCTGTGTACTGTGCTCTGTGTTGTTACTGTGCAGTACTGTCCTGCTTTCCCTGTACTGCGCTCTGTGTTGTTCCTGTGCCGTACTTGTCCTGAGTTCTGTGTACTGCGCTCTGTGTTGTTCCTGTGCCGTACTGTCCTGAGTTCTGTGTACTGCGCTCTGTGTTGTTCCTGTGCCGTACTGTCATGAGATCAGTGTACTGCAGACTGTGCTGTTCCTGTGCCGTACTGTCTTGAGTTCTGTGTACTGCGCTCTGTGTTGTTCCTGTGCCGTACTGTCCTGCTTTCTGTGTACTGTGCTCTGTGTTGTTCCTGTGCCGTACTGTCCTGAGTTCTGTGTACTGTGCTCTGTGTTGTTCCTGTGCCGTACTGTCCTGAGTTCTGTGTGCTGCACTATGCATTGTTCCTTTGCCGTGCTGTCCTGAGTTCCGTGTACTGTGCTCTCTGTTGTTCCTGTGCCATACTGTCCTGAGTTCAGCATACTGCCTTCTGTGTTGTTCCTGTGCAGTACTGTCCTGAGTTCTGTGTACTGCGTTCTGTGTTGTTCCTGTACCGTACTGTCCTGAGTTCTGTGTACTGCGCTCTGTGTTGTTCCTGTGCCGTACTGTCCTGAGTTCTGTGTACTGTGCTCTGTGTTGTTCCTGTGCCGTACTGTCCTGAGTTCTGTGTACTGCGCTCTGTGTTGTTCCTGTGCCGTACTGTCCTGAGTTCCGTGTACTGCGCTCTGTGTTGTTCCTGTGCCGTACTGTCCTGAGTTCTGTGTACTGTGCTCTGTGTTGTTCCTGTGCCGTACTGTCCTGAGTTCTGTGTACTGCGCTCTGTGTTGTTCCTGTGCCGTACTGTCCTGAGTTCTGTGTACTGCGCTCTGTGTTGTTCCTGTGCCGTACTGTCCTGAGTTCTGTGTACTGCACTCTGTGTTGTTCCTGTGCCGTACTGTCCTGAGTTCTGTGTACTGCGCTCTGTGTTGTTCCTGTGCCGTACTGTCCTGAGTTCTGTGTACTGTGCTCTGTGTTCTTCCTGTGCCGTACTGTCCTGAGTTCTGTGTACTGCGCTCTGTGTTGTTCCTGTGCCGTACTGTCCTGAGTTCTGTGTACTGCGCTCTGTGTTGTTCCTGTGCCGTACTGTCCTGCTTTCCGTGTACTGCGCTCTGTGTTGTTCCTGTGCCGTACTGTCCTGAGTTCTGTGTACTGCGCTCTGTGTTGTTCCTGTGCCATACTGTCCTGAATTCTGTGTACTGTGCTCTGTCTTGTTCCTGTGCCGTACTGTCCTGCTTTCCATGTACTGCGCTCTGTGTTGTTCCTGTGCCGTACTGTCCAGCTTTCCGTGTACTGTGCTCTGTGTTCTGTCTGTGCCGTACTGTCCTGAGCTCTGTGTACTGTGCTCTATGTTGTTCCTGTACCGTACTGTTCTGAGTTCTGTGCACTGTGCTCTGTGTTGTTCCTGTACCGTATTATCCAGCTCTGTGTACTGCACTCTGTTTTGTTCATGTCCATACTGACCTGCTTTTTGTGTACTGTGCTCTGTGTTTTGACTGTGCAGTACTGTCCTGCACTCTGCGTTGTTCCTGTGCTGTACTGTCCTGCTCTTCATGTACTTCGCTCTGTGTTGTTCTTGTTCCGGACTGTCCTGAGTTCCGTGTACTGCGCTCTCCATTGTTCCTGTGCCATACTGTTCTGAATTCTGTGTACTGCGCTCTGTGTTGTTCCTGTGCCGTACTGTCCTGAGTTCTGTGTACTGCGCTCTGTGTTGTTCCTGTGCCGTACTGTCCTGAGTCTCTGTGTACTGCGCTCTGTGTTGTTCCTGTGCCGTACTGTCCTGAGTTCCGTGTACTGCGCTCTGTGTTGTTCCTGTGCCGTACTGTCCTGAGTTCTGTGTACTGCAGTCTGTGTTGTTCCTGTGCCGTACTGTCCTGAGTTCTGTGTACTGCGCTCTGTGTTGTTCCTGTGCCGTACTGTCCTGAGTTCAGTGTACTGCGCTCTGTGTTGTTCCTGTGCCGTACTGTCCTGAGTTCTGTGTACTGCGCTCTGTGTTGTTCCTGTGCCGTACTGTCCTGAGTTCTGTGTACTGCACTCTGTGTTGTTCCTGTGCCGTACTGTCCTGAGTTCTGTGTACTGCGCTCTGTGTTGTTCCTGTGCCGTACTGTCCTGAGTTCTGTGTACTGCGCTCTGTGTTGTTCCTGTGCCGTACTGTCCTGAGTTCTGTGTACTGTGCTCTGTGTTGTTCCTGTGCCGTACTGTCCTGAGTTCTGTGTACTGCACTCTGTGTTGTTCCTGTGCCGTACTGTCCTGAGTTCTGTGTACTGCGCTCTGTGTTGTTCCTGTGCCGTACTGTCCTGAGTTCTGTGTACTGCGCTCTGTGTTGTTCCTGTGCCGTACTGTCCTGAGTTCTGTGTACTGCGCTCTGTGTTGTTCCTGTGCCGTACTGTCCTGAGTTCTGTGTACTGCGCTCTGTGTTGTTCCTGTGCCGTACTGTCCTGAGTTCTGTGTACTGCGCTCTGTGTTGTTCCTGTGCCGTACTGTCCTAGTTCTGTGTACTGTGCTCTGTGTTGTTCCTGTGCCGTACTGTCCTGAGTTCTGTGTACTGTGCTCTGTGTTGTTCCTGTGCCGTACTGTCCTGAGTTCTGTGTACTGCGCTCTGTGTTGTTCCTGTGCCGTACTGTCCTGAGTTCTGTGTACTGTGCTCTGTGTTCTTCCTGTGCCGTACTGTCCTGCTTTCCATGTACTGCGCTCTGTGTTGTTCCTGTGCCGTACTGTCCTGCTTTCTGTGTACTGTGCTCTGTGTTGTTCCTGTGCCGTACTGTCCTGAGTTCTGTGTACTGCGCTCTGTGTTGTTCCTGTGCCGTACTGTCCTGAGTTCTGTGTACTTGCTGTGTGTTGTTCCTGTGCCGTACTGTCCTGAGTTCTGTGTACTGTGCTCTGTGTTGTTCCTGTGCCGTACTGTCCTGAGTTCTGTGTACTGCGCTCTGTGTTGTTCCTGTGCCATACTGTCCTGAGTTCTGTGTACTGCGCTCTGTGTTGTTCCTGTGCCGTACTGTCCTGAGTTCTGTGTACTGCGCTCTGTGTTGTTCCTGTGCCGTACTGTCCTGAGTTCTGTGTACTGTGCTCTGTGTTGTTCCTGTGCCGTACTGTCCTGAGTTCCGTGTACTGCGCTCTGTGTTGTTCCTGTGCCGTACTGTCCTGCTTCCGTGTACTGCGCTCTGTGTTGTTCCTGTGCCGTACTGTCCTGCTTCTGTGTACTGTGCTCTGTGTTGTTCCTGTGCCGTACTGTCCTGAGTTTCTGTGTACTGCGCTCTGTGTTGTTCCTGTGCCGTCTGTCCTGAGTTTCCTGTACTGCGCTCTGTGTTGTTCCTGTGCCGTACTGTCCTGAGATCTGTGTACTGTGCTCTGTGTTGTTCCTGTGCCGTACTGTCCTGAGTTCTGTGTACTGCATCTGTGTTGTTCCTGTGCCGTACTGTCCTGAGTTCTGTGTACTGACCTCTGTGTTGTTCCTGTGCCATACTGTCCTGAGTTCTGTGTACTGTGTTCTGTCTGGTTCCTGTGCCGTACTGTCCTGAGTTCTGTGTACTGTGCTCTTTGTTGTTCCTGTGCCGTACTGTCCTGAGTTCTGTGTACTGCGCTCTGTGTTGTTCCTGTGCCGTACTGTCCTGAGTTCTGTGTACTGCGCTCTGTGTTGTTCCTGTGCCGTACTGTCCTGAGTTCTGTGTACTGCGCTCTGTGTTGTTCCTGTGCCGTACTGTCCTGAGTTCTGTGTACTGCGCTCTGTGTTGTTCCTGTGCCGTACTGTCCTGAGTTCTGTGTACTGCGCTCTGTGTTGTTCCTGTGCCGTACTGTCCTGAGTTCTGTGTGCTGCACTATGTGTTGTTCCTATGCTTTTCTGTCCTGAGTTTTGTGCACTGCGCTGTGTGTTGTTCCTGTGCCGTACTGTCCTGCTTTCCCTGTACTGCGCTCTGTGTTGTTCCTGTGCCGTACTGTCCTGAGTTCTGTGTACTGCGCTCTGTGTTGTTCCTGTGCCGTACTGTCCTGAGTTCTGTGTACTGCGCTCTGTGTTGTTCCTGTGCCGTACTGTCCTGAGTTCTGTGTACTGCGCTCTGTGTTGTTCCTGTGCCAGTACTGTCCTGAGTTCTGTGTAATGCGCTCTGTGTTGTTCCTGTGCTGTACTGTCCTGCCGTCTGTATACTGCGCTCTGTGTTGTTCCTGTGCCGTACTTTCCTGAGTTCTGTGTACTGCGCTCTGTGTTGTTCCTGTGCCGTACTGTCCTGAGTTCAGTGTACTGCGCTCTGTGTTGTTCCTGTGCCGTACTGTCCTGAGTTCTGTGTACTGTGCTCTGTGTTGTTCCTGTGCCGTACTGTCCTGAGTTCTGTGTACTGCGCTCTGTGTTGTTCCTGTGCCGTACTGTCCTGAGTTCTGTGTACTGTGCTCTGTGTTGTTCCTGTGCCGTACTGTCCTGCTTTCCGTGTACTGCGCTCTGTGTTGTTCCTGTGCCGTACTGTCCTGCTTTCTGTGTACTGTGCTCTGTGTTGTTCCTGTGCCGTACTGTCCTGAGTTCTGTGTACTGCGCTCTGTGTTGTTCCTGTGCCGTACTGTCCTGCTTTCCGTGTACTGTGCTCTGTGTTGTTCCTGTGCCGTACTGTCCTGAGTTCTGTGTACTGCGCTCTGTGTTGTTCCTGTGCCGTACTGTCCTGAGTTCTGTGTACTGTGCTCTGTGTTGTTCCTGTGCCGTACTGTCCTGAGTTCTGTGTACTGCGCTCTGTGTTGTTCCTGTGCCGTACTGTCCTGAGTTCTGTGTGCTGCTCTCTGTGTTATTCCTGTGCTGTCCTGAGTTCTGTGTACTGCATGCTGTGTTGTTCCTGTGCCGTACTGTCCTGAGTTCTGTGTACTGCGCTCTGTGTTGTTCCTGTGCCGTACTGTCCTGAGTTCTGTGTACTGCGCTCTGTGTTGTTCCTGTGCCGTACTGTCCTGAGTTCTGTGTACTGTGCTCTGTGTTGTTCCTGTGCCATACTGTCCTGAGTTCTGTGTACTGCGCTCTGTGTTGTTCCTGTGCCGTACTGTCCTGAGTTCTGTGTACTGCTCTCTGTGTTGTTCCTGTGCCGTACTGTCCTGATTCTGTGTACTGCGCTCTGTGTTGTTCCTGTGCCGTACTGTCCTGAGTTCTGTGTACTGCGCTCTGTGTTGTTCCTGTGCCGTACTGTCCTGAGTTCTGTGTACTGCGCTCTGTGTTGTTCCTGTGCCGTACTGTCCTGAGCTTTCTGTGTACTGCGCTCTGTGTTGTTCCTGTGCCGTACTGTCCTGAGTTCTGTGTACTGCGCTCTGTGTTGTTCCTGTGCCGTACTGTCCCGAGTTCTGTGTACTGCGCTCTGTGTTGTTCCTGTGCCGTACTGTCCTGAGTTCTGTGTACTGTGCTCTGTGTTGTTCCTGTGCCGTACCGTCCTGAGTTCCGTGTACTGTGCTCTGTGTTGTTCCTGTGCCGTACTGTCCTGAGTTCTGTGTACTGCGCTCTGTGTTGTTCCTGTGCCGTACTGTCCTGAGTTCTGTGTACTGCGCTCTGTGTTGTTCCTGTGCTGTACTGTCCTGAGTTCTGTGTACTGCGCTCTGTGTTGTTCCTGTGCCGTACTGTCCTTAGTTCTGTGTACTGCGCTCTGTGTTGTTCCTGTGCCGTACTGTCCTGAGTTCTGTGTACTGTGCTCTGTTTTCTTCCTGTGCCGTACTGTCCTGAGTTCTGTGTACTGCGCTCTGTGTTGTTCCTGTGCCATACTGTCCTGAGTTCTGTGTACTGCTCTCTTGCTGTTCCTGTGCCGTACTGTCCTGAGTTCTGTGTACTGCGCTCTGTGTTGTTCCTGTGCCGTACTGTCCTGAGTTCTGTGTACTGCGCTCTGTGTTGTTCCTGTGCCGTACTGTCCTGAGTTCTGTGTACTGCGCTCTGTGTTGTTCCTGTGCCGTACTGTCCTGAGTTCTGTGTACTGCGCTCTGTGTTGTTCCTGTGCCATACTGTCCTGATTTCTGTGTACTGTGCTCTGTGTTGTTCCTGTGCGGTAGTAATGAGTTCTGTGTACTGTGCTCTGTGTTGTTCCTGTGCCGTACTGTCCTGAATTCTGTGTACTGCGCTCTGTGTTGTTCCTGTGCCGTACTGTCCTGAGTTCCGTGTACTGTGCTCTGTGTTGTTCCTGTGCCGTACTGTCCTGAGTTCTGTGTACTGCTCTCTCTGTTGTTCCTGTGCCGTACTGTCCTGAGTTCTGTGTACTGCGCTCTGTGTTGTTCCTGTGCCGTACTGTCCTGAGTTCTGTGTACTGCGCTCTGTGTTGTTCCTGTGCCGTACTGTCCTGAGTTCTGTGTACTGCGCTCTGTGTTGTTCCTGTGCCGTACTGTCCTGAGTTTCTGTGTACTGCGCTCTGTGTTGTTCCTGTGCCGTACTGTCCTGAGTTCTGTGTACTGCGCTCTGTGTTGTTCCTGTGCCGTACTGTCCTGAGCTTTCTGTGTACTGCGCTCTGTGTTGTTCCTGTGCCGTACTGTCCTGAGTTCTGTGTACTGTGCTCTGTGTTGTTCCTGTGCCGTACTGTCCTGAGTTCTGTGTACTGTGCTCTGTGTTGTTCCTGTGCCGTACTGTCCTGAGTTCTGTGTACTGCCTCTGTGTTGTTCCTGTGCCGTACTGTCCTGAGTTCAGTGTACTGCGCTCTGTGTGTTCCTGTGCCGTACTGTCCTGAGTTCTGTGTACTGCGCTCTGTGTTGTTCCTGTGCCGTACTGTCCTGAGTTCTGTGTACTGCGCTCTGTGTTGTTCCTGTGCCGTACTGTCCTGAGTTCTGTGTACTGTGCTCTGTGTTGTTCCTGTGCCGTACTGTCCTGAGTTCTGTGTACTGCGCTCTGTGTTGTTCCTGTGCCATACTGTCCTGAGTTCTGTGTACTGCTCTCTCTGCTGTTCCTGTGCCTACTGTCCTGAGTTCTGTGTACTGCGCTCTGTGTTGTTCCTGTGCCGTACTGTCCTGAGTTCTGTGTACTGCGCTCTGTGTTGTTCCTGTACCGTACTGTCCTGAGTTCTGTGTACTGCGCTCTGTGTTGTTCCTGTGCCGTACTGTCCTGCTTTCCGTGTACTGCGCTCTGTGTTGTTCCTGTGCCGTACTGTCCTGAGTTCTGTGTACTTTGCTCTGTTTTGTTCCTGTGCCGTGCTGTCCTGAGTTCTGTGTACTGCGCTCTGTGTTGTTCCTGTGCCGTACTGTCCTGAGTTCTGTGTACTGCGCTCTGTGTTGTTCCTGTGCCGTACTGTCCTGAGTTCTGTGTACTGTGCTCTGTGTTGTTCCTGTGCCGTACTGTCCTGAGTTCTGTGTACTGCACTCTGTGTTGTTCCTGTGCCGTACTGTCCTGAGTTCTGTGTACTGCGCTCTGTGTTGTTCCTGTGCCGTACTGTCCTGAGTTCTGTGTACTGCGCTCTGTGTTGTTCCTGTGCCGTACTGTCCTGAGTTCTGTGTACTGCGCTCTGTGTTGTTCCTGTGCCGTACTGTCCTGAGTTCTGTGTACTGCGCTCTGTGTTGTTCCTGTGCCGTACTGTCCTGAGTTCTGTGTACTGTGCTCTGTGTTGTTCCTGTGCCGTACTGTCCTGAGTTCTGTGTACTGTGCTCTGTGTTGTTCCTGTCCCGTACTGTCCTGCTTTCCGTGTACTGTGCTCTGTCTTGTTCCTGTGCCGTACTGTCCTGAGTTCTGTGTACTGTGCTCTGTGTTTTTCCTGTGCTGTACTGTCCTGAATTCTGTGTACTGCGCTCTGTATTGTTCCTGTGCCATACTGTTCTGAGTTCTCTGTACTGTGCTCTGTGTTCTTCCTGTGCCGTACAGTCCTGCTTTCTGTGTCTCTATTCTGTGTACTGCGCTCTGTATTGTTCCTGTGCCATACTGTCCTGAGTTCTGTGTACTACAGTCTGTTTTTTTCTGCCGTACTGTCCTGAGTTCTGTGCATTGCGTTATGTGTTGTTCCTGTACCGTACTGTCCTGAGTTCTGTGTACTGTGCTCTGTGTTGTTCCTGTGCCGTACTGTCCTGCTTTCTGTGTACTGCGCTCTGTGTTGTTCCTGTGCCGTACTGTCCAGCTTTCTGTGTACTGTGCTCTGTGTTGTTCCTGTGCCGTACTGTCCTGAGTTCTGTGTACTGCGCTCTGTGTTGTTCCTGTGCCGTACTGTCCTGAGTTCTGTGTACTGCGCTCTGTGTTGTTCCTGTGCCGTACTGTCCTGAGTTCTGTGTACTGTGCTCTGTGTTGTTCCTGTGCCGTACTGTCCTGAGTTCTGTGTACTGCGCTCTGTGTTGTTCCTGTGCCATACTGTCCTGAGTTCTGTGTACTGTGCTCTGTGTTGTTCCTGTGCCGTACTGTCCTGAGTTCTGTGTACTGCGCTCTGTGTTGTTCCTGTGCCGTACTGTCCTGCTGTCCGTGTACTGTGCTCTGTGTTGTTCCTGTGCCGTACTGTCCTGCTTTCCGTGTACTGTGCTCTGTGTTGTTCCTGTGCCGTACTGTCCTGAGTTCTGTGTACTGCGCTCTGTGTTGTTCCTGTGCCGTACTGTCCTGAGTTCTGTGTACTGCGCTCTGTGTTGTTCCTGTGCCGTACTGTCCTGAGTTCTGTGTACTGCGCTCTGTGTTGTTCCTGTGCCGTACTGTCCTGAGTTCCGTGTACTGCGCTCTGTGTTGTTCCTGTGCCATACTGTCCTGAGTTCTGTGTACTGTGCTCTGTGTTGTTCCTGTGCCGTACTGTCCTGAGTTCTGTGTACTGTGCTCTGTGTTGTTCCTGTGCCGTACTGTCCTGAGTTCTGTGTACTGCGCTCTGTGTTGTTCCTGTGCCGTACTGTCCTGAGTTCTGTGTACTGCGCTCTGTGTTGTTCCTGTGCCGTACTGTCCTGAGTTCTGTGTACTGTGCTCTGTGTTCTTCCTGTGCCGTACTGTCCTGAGTTCTGTGTACTGCGCTCTGTGTTGTTCCTGTGCCGTACTGTCCTGAGTTCTGTGTACTGCACTCTGTGTTGTTCCTGTGCCGTACTGTCCTGAGTTCTGTGTACTGCGTTCTGTGTTGTTCCTGTGCCGTACTGTCCTGAGTTCCGTGTACTGCGCTCTGTGTTGTTCCTGTGCCATACTGTCCTGACTTCTGTGTACTGCGCTCTGTGCTGTTCCTGTGCCGTACTGTCCTGAGTTCTGTGTACTGCGCTCTGTGTTGTTCCTGTGCCGTACTGTCCTGAGTTCTGTGTACTGTGCTCTGTGTTGTTCCTGTGCCGTACTGTCCTGAGTTCTGTGTACTGCGCTCTGTGTTGTTCCTGTGCCGTACTGTCCTGAGTTCTGTGTACTGCGCTCTGTGTTGTTCCTGTGCCGTACTGTCCTGAGTTCCGTGTACTGCGCTCTGTGTTGTTCCTGTGCCGTACTGTCCTGAGTTCTGTGTACTGCGCTCTGTGTTGTTCCTGTGCCGTACTGTCCTGAGTTCTGTGTACTGTGCTCTGTGTTGTTCCTGTGCCGTACTGTCCTGAGTTCTGTGTACTGCGCTCTGTGTTGTTCCTGTGCCGTACTGTCCTGAGTTCAGTGTACTGCGCTCTGTGTTGTTCCTGTGCCGTACTGTCCTGCTTTCTGTACACTGTGCTCTGTGTTGTTCCTGTGCCGTACTGTCCTGAGTTCTGTGTACTGTGCTCTGTGTTGTTCCTGTGCCGTACTGTCCTGAGTTCTCATGTACTGCGCTCTGTGTTGTTCCTGTGCCGTACTGTCCTGAGTTCTGTGTACTGCACTCTGTGTTGTTCCTGTGCCGTACTCTCCTGAGTTTTGTGTACTGCGCTCTGTATTGTTCCTATGCCATTCTGTCCAGTTCTCTGTACTGCGCTCTGTGTTCTTACTGTGCCGTAGAGTCCTGCTTTCTGTGTACTCTATTCTGTGCTGTTTCTGTGCCGTACTGTCCTGAGTTCTGTGTACTGCGCTCTGTGTTGTTCCTGTTCTGTACTGTCCTGAGTTCTGTGTACTGCGCTCTGTGTTGTTCCTGTGCCGTACTGTCCTGAGTTCTGTGTACTGCGCTCTGTGTTGTTCCTGTGCCGTACTGTCCTGAGTTCTGTGTACTGCGCTCTGTGTTGTTCCTGTGCCGTACTGTCCTGAGTTCTGTGTACTGCGCTCTGTGTTGTTCCTGTACCGTACTGTCCTGAGTTCTGTGTACTGTGCTCTGTTCTGTTCCTGTGCCATACTGTCCTGCTTTCCGTGTACTGCGCTCTGTGTTGTTCCTGTGCCGTACTGTCCTGAGTTCTGTGTACTGTGCTCTGTGTTGTTCCTGTGCCGTACTGTCCTGAGTTCAGTGTACTGCGCTCTGTGTTGTTCCTGTGCCGTACATCCTGAGTTCTGTGTACTGCGCTCTGTGTTGTTCCTGTGCCGTACTGTCCTGAGTTCTGTGTACTGTGCTCTGTGTTGTTCCTGTGCCGTACTGTCCTGAGTTCTGTGTACTGCGCTCTGTGTTCTTCCTGTGCCGTACTGTCCTGAGTTCTGTGTACTGCACGCTGTGTTGTTCCTGTGCCGTACTGTCCTGAGTTCTGTGTACTGCGCTCTGTGTTGTTCCTGTTCCGTACTGTCCTGAGTTCTGTGTACTGCGCTCTCTGTTGTTCCTGTACCATACTGTCCTGAGTTCTGTGTACTGTGCTCTGTTCTGTTCCTGTGCCGTACTGTCCTGCTTTCTCTGTACTGCGCTCTGTGTTGTTCCTGTGCCGTACTGTCCTGCTTTCTGTGGACTGTGCTCTGTGTTGTTCCTGTGCCGTACTGTCCTGAGTTCTGTGTACTGTGCTCTGTGTTGTTCCTGTGCCGTACTGTCCTGAGTTCTGTGTACTGCGCTCTGTGTTGTTCCTGTGCCGTACTGTCCTGAGTTCCGTGTACTGCGCTCTGTGTTGTTCCTGTGCCGTACTGTCCTGAGTTCTGTGTACTGCGCTCTGTGTTGCTCCTGTGCCGTACTGTCCTGAGTTCTGTGTACTGTGCTCTGTGTTGTTCCTGTGCCGTACTGTCCTGCTTTCCGTGTACTGCGCTCTGTGTTGTTCCTGTGCCGTACTGTCCTGCTTTCCGTGTACTGTGCTCTGTGTTGTTCCTGTGCCGTACTTTCCTGAGTTCTGTGTAGTGCGCTCTGTGTTGTTCCTGTGCCGTACTGTCCTGCTTTCCCTCTACTGTGCTAAATGTTGTTCCTGTGCCGTACTGTCCTGAGTTCTGTGTACTGCGCTCTGTGTTGTTCCTGTGCCGTACTGTCCTGAGTTCTGTGTACTGCGCTCTGTGTTGTTCCTGTGCCGTACTGTCCTGAGTTCTGTGTACTGCGTTCTGTGTTGTTCCTGTACCGTACTGTGCTGAGTTCTGTGTACTGCGCTCTGTGCTGTTCCTGTGCCGTACTGTCCTCCTTTCCGTGTACTGCGCTCTGTGTTGTTCCTGTGCCGTACTGTCCTGAGTTCTGTGTACTGCGCTCTGTGTTGTTCCTGTGCCGTACTGTCCTGAGTTCTGTGTACTGTGCTCTGTGTTGTTCCTGTGCTGCGTACTGTCCTGCTTCTGTGTACTGCGCTCTGTGTTGTTCCTGTGCCGTACTGTCCTGAGTTCTGTGTACTGCGCTCTGTGTTGTTCCTGTGCTCGTACTGTCCTGCTCTCCGTGTACTGCACTCTGTGTTGTTCCTGTGCCGTACTGTCCTGAGTTCTGTGTACTTCGCTCTGTGTTGTTCCTGTGCCGTACTGTCCTGAGTTCTGTGTACTGCGCTCTGTGTTGTTCCTGTACCGTACTGTCCTGAGTTCTGTGTACTGTGCTCTGTGTTGTTCCTGTGCTGTACTGTCCTGCTTTCCGTGTACTGCGCTCTGTGTTGTTCCTGTGCCGTACTGTCCTGCTTTCTGTGTACTGTGCTCTGTGTTGTTCCTGTGCCGTACTGTCCTGAGTTCTGTGTACTGCGCTCTGTGTTGTTCCTGTGCCGTACTGTCCTGAGTTCTGTGTACTGTGCTCTGTGTTGTTCCTGTGCCGTACTGTCCTGAGTTCTGTGTACTGCGCTCTGTGTTGTTCCTGTGCTGTACTGTCCTGAGTTCTGTGTACTGTGCTCTGTGTTGTTCCTGTGCCGTACTGTCCTGAGTTCTGTGTACTGTGCTCTTTGTTGTTCCTGTGCCATACTGTCCTGAGTTTTGTGTACTGCGCTCTGTGTTGTTCCTGTGCCATACTGTCCTGAGTTCTGTGTACTGCGCTCTGTGTTGTTCCTGTGCCGTACTGTCCTGAGTTCTGTGTACTGCGCTCTGTGTTGTTCCTGTGCCGTACTGTCCTGAGTTCTGTGTACTGCGCTCTGTGTTGTTCCTGTGCCGTACTGTCCTGAGTTCTGTGTACTGCGCTCTGTGTTGTTCCTGTGCCGTACTGTCCTGCTTTCCGTTTACTGCGCTCTGTGTTGTTCCTGTACCGTACTGTCCCCCTTTTGGTGTACTGTGCTCTGTGTTGTTCCTGTGCTGTACTGTCCTGATTTCTGTGTACTGTGCTCTGTGTTGTTCCTGTGCCGTACTGTCCTGAGTTCTGTGTACTGCGCTCTGTGTTGTTCCTGTCCCGTACTGTCCTGCTTTCCGTGTACTGTGCTCTGTGTTGTTCCTGTGCCGTACTGTCCTGAGTTCTGTGTACTGCGCTCTGTGTTGTTCCTGTGCCGTACTGTCCTGAGTTCTGTGTACTGCGCTCTGTGTTGTTCCTGTGCCGTACTGTCCTGAGTTCTGTGTACTGCGCTCTGTGTTGTTCCTGTGCTGTACTGTCCTGAGTTCTGTGCACTGCGCTCTGTGTTGTTCCTGTGCCGTACTGTCCTGCTTTCCCTGTACTGCGCTCTGTGTTGTTCCTGAGCCGTCTTGTCCTTAGTTCTGTGTACTTTGCTCTGTGTTGTTCCTGTGCCATACTGTCCTGAGTTCTGTGTACTGTGCTCTGTGTTGTTCCTGTGCCGTACTGTCCTGCTTTCCGTGTACTGTGCTCTGTGTTGTTCCTGTGCCGTACTGTCCTGAGTTCTGTCTACTGTGCTCTATCTTGTTCCAGTGCCGTACTATCCAGAGTTCTGTGTACTGCGCTCTGTGTTCTTCCTGTGCCATACTGTTCTGAGTTCTCTGTACTGTGCTCTGTGTTCTTCCTGTGCCGTACAGTCCTGCTTTCTGTGTCTCTATTCTGTGTACTGCGCTCTGTGTTGTTCCTGTGCCGTACTGTCCTGAGTTCTGTGTACTGCGCTCTGTGTTGTTCCTGTGCCGTACTGTCCTGAGTTCTGTGTACTGCGCTCTGTGTTGTTCCTGTACCATACTGTCCTGAGTTCTGTGTACTGTGCTCTGTGCTGTTCCTGTGCCGTACTGTCCTGCTTTCCGTGTACTGCGCTCTGTGTTGTTCCTGTGCCGTACTGTCCTGCTTTCTGTGTACTGTGCTCTGTGTTGTTCCTGTGCCGTACTGTCCTGAGTTCTGTGTACTGCGCTCTGTGTTGTTCCTGTGCCGTACTGTCCTGAGTTCTGTGTACTGCACTCTGTGTTTTTTCTGTGCCGTACTGTCCTGAGTTCTGTGTACTATGCTCTGTGTTGTTCCTCTGCCGTACTGTCCTGAGTTCTGTGTACTGTGTTCTGTGTTGTTCCTGTGCCGTACTGTCCTGAGTTCTGTGTACTGCGCTCTGTGTTGTTCCTGTGCCGTACTGTGCTGCTGTCCGTCTACTGTACTCTGTGTTGTTCCTATGCCATACAGTCCTGCTTTCTGTGTACTCTATTCTGTGCTGTTTCTGTGCCGTACTGTCCTGAATTCTGTGTCCTGCGCTCTGTGTTATTCCTGTTCTGTACTGTCCTGCTCTCCATGTGCTGCACTATGTGTTGTTCCTGTGCCGTACTGTCCTGAGTTCTGTGTACTGCGCTCTGTGTTGTTCCTGTGCTGTACTGTCCTGAGTTCCATGTACTGCGCTCTGTGTTGTTCCTGTGCCATACTGTCCTGAGTTCTGTGTACTGTGCTCTGTGTTGTTCCTGTGCCGTACTGTCCTGAGTTCTGTGTACTGTGCTCTGTGTTGTTCCTGTGCCGTACTGTCCTGAGTTCTGTGTACTGCGCTCTGTGTTGTTCCTGTGCCGTACTGTCCTGAGTTCTGTGTACTGCGCTCTGTGTTGTTCCTGTGCCGTACTGTCCTGAGTTCTGTGTACTGTGCTCTGTGTTGTTCCTGTGCCGTACTGTCCTGAGTTCTGTGTACTGCGCTCTGTGTTGTTCCTGTGCTGTACTGTCCTGAGTTCTGTGTACTGCGCTCTGTGTTGTTCCTGTGCCGTACTGTCCTGAGTTCTGTGTACTGTGCTCTGTGTTGTTCCTGTGCCGTACTGTCCTGAGTTCCGTGTACTGCGCTCTGTGTTGTTCCTGTGCCGTACTGTCCTGAGTTCTGTGTACTGCGCTCTGTGTTGTTCCTGTACCGTACTGTCCTGAGTTCTGTGTACTGTGCTCTGTGTTGTTCCTGTGCCGTACTGTCCTGCTTTCCGTGTACTGCGCTCTGTGTTGTTCCTGTACCGTACTGTCCTGAGTTCTGTGTACTGCGCTCTGTGTTGTTCCTGTGCCGTACTGTCCTGCTTTCCGTGTACTGTGCTCTGTGCTGTTCCTGTGCCGTACTGTCCTGAATTCTGTGTACTCTGCTCTGTGTTGTTCCTGTGCCGTACTGTCCTGAGTTCTGTGTACTGCGCTCTGTGTTGTTCCTGTGCCGTACTGTCCTGAGTTCTGTGTACTGCGCTCTGTGTTGTTCCTGTGCCGTACTGTCCTGAGTTCTGTGTACTGCGCTCTGTGTTGTTCCTGTGCCGTACTGTCCTGAGTTCTGTGTACTGCGCTCTGTGTTCTTCCTGTGCCGTAGAGTCCTGCTTTCTGTGTACTCTATTCTGTGCTGTTTCTGTGCTGTTTCTGTGCCGTACTGTCCTGAGTTCTGTGTACTGCGCTCTGTGTTGTTCCTGTGCTGTACTGTCCTGAGTTCTGTGTACTGCGCTCTGTGTTGTTCCTGTGCCGTACTGTCCTGAGTTCTGTGTACTGCGCTCTGTGTTGTTCCTGTGCCTTACTGTCCTGAGTTCAGTGTACTGCGCTCTGTGTTGTTCCTGTGCCGTACTGTCCTGAGTTCTGTGTACTACGCTCTGTGTTGTTCCTGTGCCGTACTGTCCCCCTTTTGGAGTACTGTGCTCTGTGTTGTTCCTGTGCTGTGCTGTCCTGGGTTCTGTGTACTGCGCTCTGTATTGTTCCTATGCCGTACTGTCCTGAGTTCTGTGTACTGCGCTCTGTGTTGTTCCTGTGCCGTACTGTCCTGAGTTCCGTGTACTGCGCTCTGTGTTGTTCCTGTGCCGTACTGTCCTGAGTTCTGTGTACTGCGCTCTGTGTTGTTCCTGTGCTGTACTGTCCTGAGTTCTGTGTACTGCGCTCTGTGTTGTTCCTGTGCCGTACTGTCCTGAGTTCCGTGTACTGCGCTCTGTGTTGTTCCTGTGCCGTACTGTCCTGAGTTCCGTGTACTGCGCTCTGTGTTGTTCCTGTGCCGTACTGTCCTGAGTTCTGTGTACTGCGCTCTGTGTTGTTCCTGTGCCGTACTGTCCTGAGTTCTGTGTACTGCGCTCTGTGTTGTTCCTGTACCGTACTGTCCTGAGTTCTGTGTACTGTGCTCTGTCTTGTTCCTGTCCTGTACTGTCCTGCTTTCCATGTACTGCGCTCTGAGTTGTTCCTGTGCCTTGCTGTTCAGCTTTCTGTGTACTGTGCTCTGTGTTGTTCCTGTGCCGTACTGTTCTGAGTTCGGTGCACTGCGCTCTGTGCTGTTCCTGTACCGTATTGTCCGAGCTCTGTGTACTGCGCTCTGTGTTGTTCCTGTCTGTACTGTCCTGCTTTTTGTGTACTGTGCTCTGTGTTGTTCCTGTGCCGTACTGTCCTGAGTTCTGTGGACTGCACTCTGTGTTGTTCATGTGCCGTTCTGTCCTGAGTTCAGTGTAATGCGTGCTGTGATGTTCCTGTACTGTACTCTCCTGAGTTTTGTGTACTGCGCTCTGTGTTGTTCCTGTGCCATACTGTCCTGAGTTCTGTGTACTGCTCTCTCTGCTGTTCCTGTGCCATACGGTCCTGACTTCTGTGTACTGCGCTCTGTGTTGTTCCTGTACCGTACTGTCCTGAGTTCTGTGTACTGCGCTCTGTGTTGTTCCTGTACCGTACTGTCCAGCTTTCTGTGTACTGCGCTCTGTGTTGTTCCTGTGCCGTACTGTCCTGATTTCTGTGTACTGTGCTCTGTGTTTTTCCTGTGCCGTACTGTCCTGAGTTCTGTGTACTGTGCTCTGTGTTGTTCCTTTGCTGTACTGTGCTTCTGTCCGTCTACTGTGCTCTGTGTTCTTCCTGTGCCGTACAGTCCTGCTTTCTGTGTAGTGTGTTCCGTGCTGTTTTTGTGCCGTACTGTCCTGAGTTCTGTGTCCTGCGCTCTGTGTTGTTCCTGTGTCGTACTGTCCTGAGATCCGTGTACTGCGCTCTGTGTTGTTCCTGTGCTGTGTCTGTCCTGCTGTCAGTGTACTGCAATCTGTGTTGTTTCTGTGCCGTACTGTCCTGAGTTCTGTGTACTGCACTCTGTGCTGTTCCTGTACCCGACTGTCCTGAGTTCTGTGTACTGTGCTCTGTGTTTTTCCTGTGCTGCACTGTCCTGAGTTCTGTGTACTGTGCTCTGTGTTGTTCCTGTGCTGTACAGTCCTGCTTTCTGTGTACTGTGTTCCGTGCTGCTCCTGTGCCGTACTGTCCTGAGTTCTGTGTCCTGCGCTCTGTGTTGTTCCTGTGTCGTACTGTCCTGAGATCCGTGTCCTGCGCTCTGTGTTGTTCCTGTGCTGTACTGCGCTCTGTGTTGTTCCTGTGCTGCACTGTCCTGCTTTCTGTGTACTGCATTCTGTGTTGTACAGATCCCTGTACATTCTGATGACACGTTGTTTGGCGTCTGCAGAAGCATTATTTAGCACTCCATCAGAATCAAAACTTAGCAACGATTTCACCAGGCACTTTCTTGCTGCTCTTTACTTAGTCTTTCACTGCTGACTCTGGGCCAGTCGATAAGATCATCCAGAACCCTTCATGAATGAAAGAAGGCTTTGGAAATGGAAGGGACGAGGTTATCTGTGAAGTTGGATTGCTCTGTTGGGAGGGATGGTCTTTGCTGGGTCTCAGGGGTTTGCTGAGTCCTGGAAGTTCTGTCCATAAAGTGTTTATACAGTCTTTCGAAGACCTTGACCTGGAGTTACACGCTGACTATGGTTCTGAGTGGGAATGGGACTCATTCCCAGGGTTTCAGGATTGTGCGTGGTTCGGAACACCAAAGGTTTGGCCTGAGAGTCCGGCTTGGACTTGGAAGCCTAAGATCTCAGGGCTCTGGAGATGGGTGGATGGAGGTTCAGTGTCACAACAGGAGAGTTGGAAAATCTACTGCTGTTGTCCCAAAGACCCGGGATCTTTGCGATCTTTCGGAAAAGAACTCGAAAAAAGTGACGTAATGGACTTCTAATATAACATTGTTTGTGATGCCTCCCCACTCGCTGGGAAAATGGAGACACCGCCCTCTCCCTTATTAGGGAGCGTGAGAACCGGCGATATGTCGAACGCCGGGTGAAATGTGAAGTATTTGGGGGTAAGTGCAGGTCTGTGTCTTTGCTCGGTGGCAGTGCCAATGCTTGCTTTATTTTTGCCAGTGCGGGGAGCGGGTGCTGGCCAAGTCACCGCCCATCCGCTCCTGACTTCCAGCTCACCTCCTTTCGTCTGCTCCATGTCCAACCAGAGGCTCTTTCTACTTCCTCCCCCATCCTGCGAGCTGCTTGGTTCTTGTTCTTTTCATCAAAGGCCAACACAGACAGTAATGTCCTTGATGGGAACCCTCTGCAGCCAATCTACACGGGGAATAGCCACATCTGCCATTCTTTGTCCCTGCATTTCTGGACTGATACTTCAGGGCCTTCCTCTTGTGGGCATCCTCACATCCTTCCTCCCGTGGTATTGTGAGCTCCACCAGGATGATTCTCTTGTCTTCAGTGGACCACCGTAAGATGTGTGGTCGAAGTGTAGTTTGCACTAACTCTGGGAACTGCAGCTTCCTCCCCACATCGACCTTCACTTCCCATGGTTTGGCAGTTTGCAGCAGATCTCCAGTCTCCAAAGCTCTGCTCAAGTGACCTTGCACTTGGAAAAATCCTATTTTGTGCAGGCACCCTGTGAACTCAACTTCACGGCCTTCAATAACCGCTTTTCATCCTCGCAGTTCTGTACCCCTGCCTGGACTACACCATGCCTATCCCTTGCATTTGCACTCTCCCATCATTGGAAGCGTGCTGAGCTGGGGCCTTGGATTGCCAGTGATGTCTCTCAGTTGCAGTGAGCTCACTGCCTGGTCTATGGCCAAGTTGGCGGCCCACTTTAGGCCCGATTTAAGATGATTTATTGCTTATCAACGGAGAATTTCAGTGTTCACACAACTCTACACTTTACCACCTTGAGCTCCTCCACTACTGAGACAACGGGAGCTGTAGCTGGCCAGATCTTATGTCGAGCCCCACGGAAGCAAAACTTGGCGGGATCTCCAGCCACCTCCCCAGCTGTTTGTTGACTTTCCCCTTAGTGCCTTCTGCAGTGGTCACGGGGAAACTCGTACATGGTGAAAAGCCAGAGTAGCCATGGTAGAAGACCATGTTGGTACAACCATGTCTTAAATTTACCAAGGAGTCTGATTTTGTGAATCTTCTTCAGCCACTCTTCAGTCCGCTTTACAGTATCATTGCTGCATTAGACCATAAGACCATGAAACATAGGAGCAGAATTAGGCCATCTGGACCATTGAGTCTGCTCTGCCATTCAATCATGGCTGGTCCTTTTTTCCTATTTCCTCCTCTACTCCAGTTCCTAGCCTTCTCCCTGTAACCTTTGATGCCATGTCCAATCAAGAACCTATCCATCTCTGCCTTAAATACACCCAATGACCTGGCCTCCACAGATGCCTGTGGCAACAAATTCCACAAATTCACCACCCTTTGGCTAAAGAAATTTATTTGCATCTATGTTTTGACAGGGCGCCCCTCTATCCTGAGGATGTGCCCTCTTGTCCAAGACTGTCCCACCATGGGAAACATCCTTTTCACATCTACTATGTCTAAGCCTTTCAATATTCAAAAGGTTTCAATGAGATCACCCCTCATCCTTCTGAATTCCAACAAGTTCAGACCAAGAGCCAACAAACATTCCTCATATGATAACCCTTTCATTCCTGGAATCATCCTTGTGAACCTCTTCTGGACCCTCTCCAATGCCAGCACATCTTTTCTAAGATGAGGGGCCAAAAACTGTTCACAATACTCGTGAAGCCTCACCAGTGCATTATAAAGCCTCAGCATCACATCCTTGCTCTTGTATTCTAGACCTCTTGAAATAAATGCTAACATGGCATTAGCCTTCCTCACCACCAATTTAACCTGCATGTTAACCTCTAGGATGTTCTGCACAAGGACTCCCAAGACCCTTTGCATCTCAGATTTTTCAGTTTTCTCCACATTTAGAAAATAGTCCGCACATTTATTTCTACTACTAAAGTGCATGACCATGCATTTTCGATCATTGTATTTAATTTCCCACTTTCTTGTCCATTCTCCTAATCTGTCTAATTCCTTCTGCATCCTACCTGTTGCCTCAACACTACCTGTCCCTCCACTAATCTTTGTTTCATCTGCAAACTTGACACCAAAACCATCAATTCTATCATCTATATCATTTATATTCAGCATAAAAAGAAGTGGTCCCAACACCAACCCCTGCAGAACACCACTAGTCACTGACAGCCAAACAGAAAGGAATGCTTTTATTCCCATTTGCTGCCTCCTACTATTCAGCCAATGCTCGAACCATGTTAGTAACTTTCCTGTAATACCATGGGGTCTTAACTTGGTAAGCAGCCTCAAGTGTGGCACCTTGTCAAAGGCCTTCTGAAAGTCCAAATATACAACATCCACTGCATCCTCTTTATCTACCCTACTTGTAATCTCCTCAAAGAATTCCGACAGGTTCGTCAGACAGGATTTTCCCTGAAGGAAGCCATCTTGTGCCATGTCACCAAGTACTCCATCACCTCATCCTTAACATTTGATTCTAACATCTTCTCAACCACTGAGGTCTGGTCTATAATTTCATTTATGCTGCCTTTCTCTTTTCTTAATGAGTAGAGTAACATTTGCAATTTTCCAATCCTCTGGCATCGTGCCAGAGCTCAATGACTTTTGAAAGATCATTTCTAATGCTACCATAATCTCTAATGCTACCTCTTTCAGAACCCTAGGGTTCCTCTGCAGTTCTTCTGGTCTGGGTGACTTATGTACCTTTAGGTGTTTCAGTTTTTTGAGCACCTTCTCTCTTGTAACAGTAACTGCACCCACTTCCCTTCCTTCACACACTACAACATCAAGCATACTACTAGTGTCTTCTGGCAACCCAGGCCTGTACCAGAAAGCCAGGTATGATTTGCAGGAGGCTATTTCAAGGGCAAAGGGACAATTTCGAACGAGGTTGGAGGCGACATCAGATTCACGGCAACTTAGGCAGGGACTGCAAGACATTACTTCCTACAAAGCGAAACCCAATAGTATGAATGGCAGCGATGCTTCACTACCAGAGGAACTCAACGCCTTCTATGCACACTTGGAAAGGGAGAACACAACTACAGCTGTGAAGATCCCTGCTGCGCCTGATGACCTTGTGATCTCTGTCTCAGAGCCCAATGTTAGGCTGTCTTTAAAGAGAGTGAACCCTCGCAAGGCAGAAGGTCCCAATGGAGTAACTGGTAAGGCTCTGAAAACCTATGCCAACCAACGAGCGGAAGTATTCAAGGACACTTTCAACCTTTCACTGCTACGGACAGAAGTTCCCACTTGCTTCAAAAAGGCAACAATTATACCAGTGCCAAAGAAGAATAATGTGAGCTGCCTTAATGATTATCACCCAGTAGCACTCACATCAACAGTGATGAAATGCTTTGAGAGGTTGGTTATGACTAGACTGAACTCCTGCCTCAGCAAGGACCTGGACCCATTGCAATTTGTCTATTTCCACAATAGGTCGATGGCAGACACAATCTCCATGGTTCTTCACACAGCTTTAGCCCACCTAGACAACACAAACACCGACGTCAAGAAGCTTCAAAGTTACTTGTGAATGCAGCAGGCCAGGCAACATCTCTAGGAAGAGGTACAGTTGAAGTTTCGGGCCAAGACCCTTCGTCAGGATGTTTGATGTGTGTTGCTTGAATTTCCAGCATCTGCAGAATTCCTCGTGTTTGCGTCAGGATGCTGTTCATCTAATATAGCTCAGCATTTAATACCATCATTCCCACAATCCTAATTGGGAAGTTGCAGAACCTGGGCCTCTGTAATTGGATCCCTGACTTCCTAACCAGAAGATCACAGTCTGTGCAGACTGGTGATAACATATCCTCTTCCCTGACGATCAACACTGGCACACCTCAGGGGTGTGTGCTTAGCCCACTGCTCTACTCTCTGTATACACACGACTGTGTGGCTAGGCATAGCTCAAATACCATCTACAAATTTGCTGACAATACAACCATTGTTGGTAGAATCTCAGGAGGTGACGAGAAGGCATACAGGAGTGAAATATGCCAACTAGTGGAATGGTGCCACAGCAACAACCTGGCACTCAACGTCAGTAAGACGAAACAGTTGAATGTGGACTTCAGGAAGGGTAAGACAAAGGAACACATACCAATCCTCATGGAGGGATCAGAAGTGAGAAAGTGAGCAGCTTCAAGTTCCTGGGTGTCAAGATCTCTGAGGATCTAACCTGGTCCCAACGTATTGATGTACTCAAAGAATACAAGACAGTGGCTATACTTTATTAGGAATTTGAAACGATTTGGCATGTCAACAAATACACTCAAAAACTTCTATATTTGTACCATGGAGAGCATTCTGACATAGAAACATAGAAAATAGGTGCAGGAGAAGGCCATTCAGCCCTTCGAGCCTGCACTGCCATTCAGAATGATCATGGCTGATCATCCAACTCAGAACCCTGCACCTGCTTTCTCTCCATACCCCCTGATCCCTTTAACCACAAGGGCCATATCTAACTCCCTCTTAAATATAGCCAATGAACTGGCCTCAACTGTTTCCTGTGGCAGAGAATTCCACAGATTCACCACTCTCTGTGTGAAGAAGTTTTTCCTCATCTCGGTCCTAAAAGGCTTCTCCTTTTTTCTTAAACTGTTACCCCTCATTCTGGACTACCTCAACGTCAGGAACAATCTTCCTGCATCTAGCCTGTCCAATCCCTTTAGGATTTTATACGTTTCAATAAGATCCCCCCTCAATCTTCTAAATTCCAACGAGTATAAGCCTAGTTGATCCAATCTTTCATCATATGAAAGTCCTGCCATCCCAGGAATCAATCTGGTGAACCTTCTTTGTACTCCCTCTATGGCAAGGATGTCTTTCCTCAGATTAGAGGACCAAAGCTGCACACAATACTCCAGGTGTGGTCTCACCAAGGCCTTGTACAACTGCAGTAGTACCTCCCTGCTCCTGTACTCGAATCCTCTTGCTATGAATGCCAGCATACCATTTGCCTTTTTCACCGCCTGCTGTACCTGCATGCCCACTTTCAATGACTGGTGTATAATGACACCCAGGTCTCGTTGCACCTCCCCTTTTCCTAATTGGCCACCGTTCAGATAATAATCTGTTTTCCTGTTCTTGCCACCAAAGTGGATAACCTCACATTTATTCACAGTAAATTGCATCTGCCATGAATTTGCCCACTCACCTAACCTATCCAAGTCACCCTGCATCCTCTTAGCATCCTCCTCACAGCTAACGCTGCCACCCAGCTTCGTATCATCCGCAAACTTGGAGATGCTGCATTCAATCCCCTCGTCTAAGTCATTAATATATATTGTAAGCAACTGGGGTCCCGGCACTGAGCCTTGCGGTACCCCACTAGTCACTGCCTGCCATTCTGAAAAGGTCCTGTTTATTCCCACTCTTTGCTTCCTGTCTGCCAACCAATTCTCTATCCACATCAATACCATACCCCCAATACCGTGTGCTTTAAGTTTGCACACTAATCTTCTGTGTGGGACCTTGTCAAAAGCCTTTTGAAAATCCAGATATACCACATCAACTGGTTCTCCCCTATCCACTCTACTAGTTACATCCTCAAAAAATCCTATGAGATTCGTCAGACATGATTTTCCTTTCACAAATCCATACTGACTTTGTCCGATGATTTCACCGCTTTCCAAATGTGCAGTTATCACATCTTTGATAACTGACTCTAGCATTTTCCCCACCACCGATGTCAGGCTAACCGGTCTATAATTCCACGGTTTCTTTCTCGCTCCTTTTTTAAAAAGTGGGGTTACATTAGCCACCCTCCAATCCTCAGGAACTAATCCAGAACCTAAAGAGTTTTGAAAAATTATCACTAATGCAACCACTATTTCTTGGGCTACTTCCTTAAGCACTCTGAGATGCAGACCATCTGGCCCTGGGGATTTATCTGCCTTTAATCCCTTCAATTTACCTAACACCACTTCCCTACTAACATGTATTTCCCTTAGTTCCTCCATCTCACTAGACCATCAGTCCCCTACTATTTCTGGAAGATTATTTATGTCCTCCTTAGTGAAGACAGAACCAAAGTAGTTATTCAATTGATCTGCCATGTCCTTGTTCCCCATGATCAATTCACCTGTTTCTGTCTGTAGGGAACCTACATTTGTCTTAACCAATCTTTTTCTTTTCACATTTCTATAAAAACTTTTACAGTCAGTTTTTATGTTCCCTGCCAGCTTTCTCTCATAATCTTTTTTCCCTTTCCTAATTAAGCCCTTTGTCTTCCTCTGCTGAACTCTGAATTTCTCCCAGTCCTCAGGTGAGCCGCTTTTTCTGGCTAATTTGTATGCTTCTTCTTTGGAATTGATACTATCCATAATTTCCCTTGTCAGCCATGGGTGCACTACCTTCCCTGGTTTATTCTTTTGCCAAACTAGGATGAACAAGTTCATCCATGCGATCTTTAAATGCTTGCCATTGCATATCCACCGTCAACCCTTTAAGTATCATTTGCCAGTCTATCTTAGCTAATTCACGTCTCATACCTTCAAAGTTACCCTTCTTTAAGTTCAGAACCTTTGTTTCCGAATTAACTATATCACTCTCTATCTTAATGAAGAATTCCACCATATTATGGTCACTCTTACCCAAGGGGCCTCTCACGACAAGATTGCTAACTAACCCTTCCTCATTGCTCAATACCCAGTCTAGAATGGCCTGCTCTCTAGTTGGTTCCTCGACATGTTGGTTCAAAAAAACCATACATTCCAAGATATCCTCTTTCTCAGCACCCTTACCAATTTGGTTCACCCAATCTATATGTGGATTGAAGTCACTCATTATAACTGCTGTTCCTTTATTGCACGCATTTCTAATTTCCTGTTTAATGCCATCCCCAACCTTACTACTACTGTTAGGTGGCCTGTACACAACTCCCACCAGCGTCTTCTGCCCCTTAGTGTTATGCAGTTCTATCCATATCGATTCCACATCCTCCCAGCTAGTGTCCTTCCTTTCTATTGCTTTAATCTCGTCTCTAACCAGCAATGCTACCCCACCTCCTTTTCTTTCATGCCTATCCCTCCTGAATATTGAATATTCCTGAATGTCGAGCTCCAATCCTTGGTCACCCTGGAGACATGTCTCTGTGATCCCAACTATATCATATTCATTAATAACTATCTGCACATTCAGTTCATCCACCTTGTTATGAATGCTCCTTGCATTGATACACAAAGCCTTCAGGCTTGCTTTTACAACACTCTTAGCCCTTAAACAATTATGTTTAAGAGTGGCCCTTTTTGATTTTTGTTCTGGATTTTCCTGCCTGCCACTTTTACTTTTCACCTTACTACTTTTTGCTTCTACCCTCATTTTACACCCCTCTGTCTCTCTACACTTGTTCCCATCCCCCTGTCACATTAGTTTAAATCCTCCTGAACAACAGTAGCAAATGCTTCCCCTAGGACATTGGTTTCAGTCCAGCCCAGGTGCAGACCGTCCTGTTTGTACCGGTCCCACTTCCTCCAGAACTGGTTCCAATGTCCCAGCAATTTCAATCTCTCCCCCTTGCACCATTTTACAAGCCACGTATTCATCTGATATATCCTCCTATTTCTACTCTGACTAGCACATGGCACTGGTAGTAATCCAGAGATTATTACCTTTGTGGTCCTACTTTTTAGTTTCTCTCCTAACTCCCTAAATTCACCTTGTAGGACCTCATCCCATTTTTCACCTATATCGTTGGTATCTATGTGCACCATGACCACTGACTGTTCACCCTCCCACTCCAGAATATCCTGCAGCTGCTCAGAGACATCCTTGACCCTTGCACCAGGAAGGCAACATACCCTCCTGGAGTCTCATTTGCGGCCACAGAAACGCCTATCTACTCCCCTTACAATCGAATCCCCTATCACTATAGCTCTCCCACTCCTTTTCATTCCCTCCTGTGCCGCAGAGCCACCCATGATGCCATGAACTCGGCTGCTGCTGCCTTCCCCTGATGAGACATCTCCCCCAACAGTATCAGAGAACATAGAATAGTACAGAACAGTACAGGCCCTTTGGCCCACAAGGTTGTGCTGACCCTCAAACCCTGCCTCCCATATAACCCCCCAACCTTAAATTCCTCCATATACCTGTCTAGTAGTCTCTTAAATTTCACTAGTGTATCTGCTTCCACCACTGACTCAGGCAGTGCATTCCACGCACCAACCACGCTCTGAGTAGAAAACCTTCCTTCAATATCCCCCTTGAACTTCCCACCCCTTACTTTAAAACCATGTCCTCTTGTATTGAGCAGTGGTGCCCTGGGGAAGAGGCGCTGGCTATCCACTCTATCTATTCCTCTTATTATCTTGTACACCTCTATCATGTCTCCTTTCATCCTCCTTCTCTCCATAGAGTAAAGCCCTAGCTCCCTTAATCTCTGATCATAATGCATACTCTCTAAACCAGGCAGCATCCTGGTAAATCTCCTCTGTACCCTTTCCAATGCTCCCACATCCTTCCTATAGTGAGGCAACCAGAACTGGACACAGTACTCCAAGTGTGGCCTCACCAGAGTTTTATAGAGCTGCATCATTACATCACGACTCTTAAACTCTATCCCTCAACTTATGAAAGCTAACACCCCATAACCTTTCTTAACTACCCTATCCACCTGTGAGGCAACTTTCAGGGACCTGTGGACATGTACCCCCAGATCCCTCTGCTCCTCCACTCTACCAAGTATCCTGCCATTTACTTTGTACTCTGCCTTGGAGTTTGTCCTTCCAAAGTGTACCACCTCACACTTTTCCGGGTTGAACTCCATCTGCCACTTCTCAGCCAGCTTCTGCATCCTATCAATGTCTCTCTGCAATCTTCGACAATCCTCTACACTATCTACAACACCACCAGCCTTTGTGTCATTTGCAAACTTGCCAACCCACCCTTCTATCCCCACATCCAGGTCGTTAATAAAAATCACGAAAAGTAGAGGTTCCAGAACAGATCCTTGTGGGACACCACTAGTCACAATCCTCCAATCTGAATGTACTCCCTCCACCATGACCCTCTGCCTTCTTCAGGCAAGTCAATTCTGAATCCACCTGGCCAAACTTCCCTGGATCCCATCCCTTCTGACTTTCTGAATAAGCCTACCGTGTGGAACCTTGTCAAATGCCTTACTAAAATCCATATAGATCACATCCACTGCACTACCCTCATCTATATGCCTGGTCACCTCCTCAAAGAACTCTATCAGGCTTGTTAGACACGATCTGCCCTTCACACTGTCCCTGATCAGATCATGATTCTCTAAATGCCCATAGATCCTATCTCTAAGAATCTTTTTCCAACAGCTTTCCCACCACTGATGTAAGGCTCACTGGTCTGTAATTACCCGGACTATCCCTACTACCTTTTTTGAACAAGGGGACAACATTCGCCTCCCTCTAATCCTCCGGTACCATTCCCGTGGACAACAAGGACATAAAGATCCTAGCCAGAGGCTCAGCAATCTCTTCCCTCACCATGTGGAGCAGCCTGGGGAATATTCCATCAGGCCCCGAGGACTTATCCGTCCTAATGTATTTTAACAACTCCAACGCCTCCTTTCCCTTAATATCAACATGCTCCAGAACATCAACCTCACTCATATTGTCCTCACCATCATCAAGTTCCCTCTCATTGGTGAATACCGAAGAGAAGTATTCATTGAGGACCTTGCTCACTTCCACAGCCTCCAGGCACATCTCCCCAC
Organism: Mobula hypostoma; assembly: GCF_963921235.1. Classification (NCBI taxonomy): domain Eukaryota; kingdom Metazoa; phylum Chordata; class Chondrichthyes; order Myliobatiformes; family Myliobatidae; genus Mobula; species Mobula hypostoma. The sequence continues at coordinate 165,477,435 of NC_086098.1, read as the reverse complement.
CTTTATCTCTAATCCGTCCTACCTTCACTCCTGTCATCCTTTTCTCTTCACATAATTGAAGAATGCCTTGGGGTTTTCCTTTACCCTACTGGCCAAGGCCTTCTCATGCCCCCTTCTTCCTCTTCTCAGCAAAAATCAGTATCCAAAACAGTATATCTGTTTAGGAGGGAGATGACTTCAGGGGACTCCTGCACTACCTGCCTACTGCTATGCTGTCTAGTGGCCACCCACTCCCTTTCTGCCTGTGTAGCCTTTGCCTGCGGTGTGGCCAACTCACTGAACGTGCTATTCACGACTTTCTCAGCATCGCAGATGCTCCAGTATGAATCCAGTCACAGCTCCAGCCGCTCAATGCGGTCTGCTAGAAGCAGCAGCTGGACACATTTCCTGCACACATAGTCATCAGGGACACTGGAAGTATCCTTGATTTCCCACATGCTGCAGGATGAACAAACCACAGGGCCGATCTCAGCTGTCATAACCTACCCAATACGCTACAGTCTCACCACCTTCCTGACAGGCTGCATCACTGTCTGGTATGGAGGGGCTACTGCACAGGACCGAAAGAGGGTTGTAAATCTAATCAGCTCCACCTTGGGCACTAGCCTACAAAGTACCCAGGACTTCTTCAGGGAGCGGTGTCTCAGAAAGGCAGCGTCCATTATTAAGGGCCTCCAGCACCCAGGGCATGCCCTTTTCTCACTGAGATACAGAAGCCTGAAGGCACACACTCAGCAATTCAGGAACAGCTTCTTCCCCTCTGCCATCCGATTCCTAAATGGACTTTGAAGCTTTGGACACTATCACTTTTTTTAATATACAGTATTTCTATTTTTTGCACATTTTGAAATAATTTATTCAATATATGCAATTGATTTTAAATGCAAACAACAGGAATTCTGCAGATGCTGGAAATTCAAGCAACATACATCAAAGTTGCTGGTGAACGCAGCAGGCCAAGCAGCATCTATAGGAAGAGGCGCAGTCGACGTTTCAGGCCGAGACCCTTCGTCAGGACTAACTGAAGGAAGAGTGAGTAAGGGATTTGAAAGCTGGAGGGGGAGGGGGAGATGCAAAATGATAGGAGAAGACAGGAGGGGGAGGGATAGAGCCGAGAGCTGGACAGGTGATAGGCAAAAGGGGATACGAGAGGATCATGGGACAGGAGGTCCGGGAAGAAGGACGGTGGGGGGGTGACCCAGAGGATGGGCAAGAGGTATATTCAGAGGGACAGAGGGAGAAAAAGGAGGGTGAGAGAAAGAATGTGTGCATAAAAATGAGTAACAGATGGGGTACGAGGGGGAGGTGGGGCCTTAGCGGAAGTTAGAGAAGTCAATGTTCATGCCATCAGGTTGGAGGCTACCCAGACGGAATATAAGGTGATGTCTACTATAAGCCTACTGACTCTCATAGCTATCTGGACTATTCCTCTTCTCACCCTGTCTCTTGCAAAAACGCCATCCCCTTCTCGCAATTCCTCCGTCTCCGCCGCATCTGCTCTCAGGATGAGGCTTTTCATTCTAGGACGAGGGAGATGTCTTCATTTTTTAAAGAAAGCGGCTTCCCTTCCTCCACTATCAACTCTGCTCTTAAACGCATCTCCCCCATTTCACGTACATCTGCTCTCACTCCATCCTCCCACCACCCCACTAGGAATAGGGTTCCCCTGGTCCTCACCTACCACCCCACCAGCCTCCGGGTCCAACATATTATTCTCCGTAACTTCCGCCACCTCCAACGGGATCCCACCACTAAGCACATCTTTCCCTCCCCCCCCCCTGCATTCCGCAGGGATCGCTCCCTACACAACTACCTTGTCCATTCGTCCCCCCCATCCCTCCCCACTGATCTCCCTCCTGGCACTTATCCGTGTAAGCGGAACAAGTGCTACACATGCCCTTATACTTCCTCCCTTACCACCATTCAGGGCCCCAAACAGTCCTTCCAGGTGAGGCATCACTTCACCTGTGAGTTGACTGGGGTGATATACTGCGTCCGGTGCTCCCGATGTGGCCTTTTATATATGGGTGAGACCCGACGCAGACTGGGAGACCGCTTTGCTGAACATCTACGCTCTGTCCGCCAGAGAAAGCAGGATCTCCCAGTGGCCACACATTTTAATTCCACATCCCATTCCCATTATGACATGTCTATCCACGGCCTCCTCTACTGTAAAGATGAAGCCACACTCAGGTTGGAGGAACAACACCTTATATTCCGTCTGGGTAGCCTCCAACCTGATGGCATGAACATTGACTTCTCTAACTTCCGCTAAGGCCCCACCTCCCCCTCGTACCCCATCTGTTACTCATTTTTATGCACACATTCTTTCTCTCACTCTCCTTTTTCTCCCTCTGTCCCTCTGAATATACCTCTTGCCCATCCTCTGGGTCACCCCCCCCCCCCGTCTTTCTTCCCGGACCTCCTGTCCCATGATCCTCTCGTATCCCCTTTTGCCTATCACCTGTCCAGCTCTCGGCTCTATCACTCCCCCTCCTGTCTTCTCCTATCATTTTGCATCTCCCCCTCCCCCTCCAGCTTTCAAATCCCTTACTCACTCTTCCTTCAGTTAGTCCTGACGAAGGGTCTCGGCCTGAAACGTCGACTGCGCCTCTTCCTATAGATGCTGCTTGGCCTGCTATGCAATTGATTTACTTGTTTATTTATTATTATGTTTTATTTTTTTTCTCTCTCTCTGCTAGATTATGTATTGCTTTGAACTGCTGCTGCTGAGTTAACAAATTTCCTGTCACATGCTGGTGTTAATAAACCTGATTCTGATTCTGATTCTGATTGGAATCATACTGTTTCTACCCTCACTGGCACATGGCACAGGTATCAATCCAGAAATTACTACCCGGGAAGTTCTGCTTCTCAGCTTTCTACCTAACTCTTTCCAAGACACTTTACTGGGTTGTCCTCAATGGATGGAATGACTTCTCCCTGTACTTGAAGACAGAACTTGCTGGTCACCTTGTCCTTATTCTGTATCGGCTCATGGTGCACACAGCAAAAGGAACTAGCAGCTTGCTGGGCAAACGTAAAGGAAGTGCAAACTTGGATGGGGCTTCAAAGTTCAAAGCCCAAAGTAAATTTATTATCAATATACATATATCTCATCATATGCTGCCTGGAAATTCATTTTCTTGCGGGCATTCATATTATGTACACAGAAACACAATGAAAAACCACACAACAAATACAGACAAACAATGCATGAAAGACATCAGACTGTGCTATTACAAAAAAGAGAAAACGTAATTGTAATAATAAATAAATAAGCATTAAATATTGAGAACATGAGATGAAGAGTCCTTGAAAGTGAAACTGTGGGTTGTGGAATCAGTTCAATGTTGAGGTGAGTGAAGTTTCCCTCTGGTTTAGCAGCCTGATGGTTGAGGGGTGATTACTGTTCCTGAAGCTGGTGGTGTGGGACCTGAGGCTCCTGTACCTCCTTCCTGATGGCAGCAGCAAGAAAAGAGCATGAGCTGTGTGGTGAGGTTCCTTGACGACAGATAGTGCTTTCCAGTGACAGTGCTCCGTGTAGATGCACTCAGTGGTGGGGAGGGTTTTGTCTGTGTCTACCTTGAGTCTTGTTCTACATCCTCCTCAGAGTGGATGGACTCTTTAAGGACAAATCCTTCCAGAGTGAGCAAACCCCTGAGACCCAGTAACGTCCTTCCATCCTAACAGAGCAACCCAACTTTACTGATAACTCTGTCCCTTCCATTTTTGCAGAATCCCTCGTGTTTATAATTAGTGAAATTAATCTTTATTGTAATCACTTTACTCACACCTTTTTATTTTCTTCCAGATTCATCTCTTTGCCCATAGATCCCAGTTCCTTAATCACCAGAGTGCATATTGATCAGGCGTGCAATGGATCTGAATTGATTAAAATTGACAAACAGGTCAATAGGAAAAACCTGTCAAGTCAAAAACACACGTTTGGCAAGAGATTCTGCCAATGCTGGAAATCCAAAGCAGCAGACACAAATTGCTGGAGGAACTCAGCAGGTCAGGCAGCATCTATGGAAATGAATAAGCAGTCAGCGTCTCCAGGCCTTCATCAGGACTAGAAAGGAAAGGGGAAGGGGAAGGTGGGGGAGGGGAAGGAAGTCTAGCTAGAAGGTGATAGATGAAGCCAGATGGCTGGGAAAGATAAAGGGCTGGAGAAGAAGGAATCTTATAGGAGAAGAGGGTGGACCATAGGAGAAAGGGAAGGAGATGGGACCCAGAAGAAGGTGATGGGCAGATGAGGAGAATAGGCAAGGGACCAGAGTGGGGAATAGAAGAAGAGGGAAGTGGATGGGAAAATAATAACTGAAAGTTGGAGAAATTGGAGTTGGAGTTGGAGTTGGAGAAATCGATATTCATGCCATCAGGTTGGAGGCTAACTAGATGCGGCTAAGTAGATGTGGTGTTGCTCCTCCACCCAGAGAGTGGTCTCATCATGGCAGAAGAGGAAGTCATAGACCACCATTAATGTTCTGGTGTCTTTATCTCATGGTCAGTGAAAATTCGCTCTTCTCCCTGCTGTCCAGCTTCTCTTTTCATTTTCCCATTCTCTTTCTCTCCTCTTTTGGCAACTTTTTCCCCTCCATGCATCTCCCCCCTCTGGTCCCACCAACTTTCTGTCCCACTCCACCTGGTTCAGAAACGGAATCTGAATCGGGCTAATTATCACTGCCTTATATACCGTGGAATTTGTTGTTTTGTGGTAGCAATGCAGTGTAAAAGTCTAATATTACAAAAATAAATAAATTGTGCAAAATTAAGGAATATTGGGATTGAAATTGTTTTATTATTGTCACATGTACCAGGATACAATGAGAAGCTGGTCTTGCAAGCTGTTCATACAGATCAGATCATTACACTGTACTTTCAGATAGAACAAGGTAAAACAGTAACAATGCAGAATAAAGTATAAAAACTACTGAAAAAGTGTAGTACAAGGAAAGTACCGTGCAGGTAAATGATAAAGTGCAAGACCATAATGAAATAGATGTGAGGCCAAGAATCCACCTTATCATACAGGATGTCCATTCAAGAATCTGATAACAGTGGGATTGAACATAAGAAATAGGAGCAGGAGTAGGCCATTCGGCCCATCGAGCCTGCCCCACCATTCAATAAGATCATGGCTGATCTGGCCATGGACTCACCTCCACCTACCTGCCTTTTCCCCATAACATTTAATTCCCATACTATGCAAAAATCTATCCAATCTTGTCTTAAATATATTTACTGAGGTAGCTTCCACTGCTTCATTAGACAGAGAATTCCACAGATTCACCACTCTTGGGAAAAGCAGTTCCTCCTCATCTCTGTCCTAAATCTACTCCCCCAAATCTTGAGGCTATGTCACCTTGTTCTAGTCTCATCTATCAGTGGAAACAACTTTCCTGCCTCCACCTTACCTATCCCTTTCGTAATTTTATATGTTTCTATAAGATCTTCTCTCATTCTTCTGAATTCCAGTGAGTACAGTCCCAGGTGACTCAATTTCTCCTCAAAGGCTAACCCCCTCATCTCTGGAATCAACCGGGTGAACCTCCTCTGTACTGCCACCAAAGCCAGTATATCCTTCCTCAATATGGAGACCAGAACTGCACATAGTACTCCAGGTGTGGCCTCACCAGTACCCTGTACAATTGCAGCATAACATCCCTGCTCTTGAATTCAATCCCTCTAGCAATGAAGGCCAACATTTCATTTGCCTTCTTGATAGCCTGCTGCACCTGCAAACCAACCTTTTGTGATTCATACACAAGCACTCCCAACTCCCTCTGCACAGCCACATGCTGCAATCTTTCACCATTTAAATAATAATCTGCTCTTTCATTTTTCTTCCAAAGTGGATGACCTCGGATTTTCCAATACTGTGCTCCATCTGCCAGACCCTTGCCCACTCACTTAACCTGCCTATATCTCTCAGCAGACTCTCCGTATCTCCTGCACAATTTGCTTTTCCACTCAATTTAGTATCATCAGCAAATGTAGATACACTACACTCGGTCCCCTCTTCCAGATCATTAATGTATATCGTGAACAGCTGCGGACCCAGTACTGACCCCAGCGACACACCTCTCACCACTGATTGCCAACCAGAATAATACCCATGTGTCCCAACTCTCTTCTTTCTATTAGTTAACCAATCCTCTATCCATGCTAATATATCACCCCCAACTCTATGCATCCTTATCTTATGAATAAGTCTTTTATGCAGCACGGTATCAAATGCCTTCTGGAAATCCAAGTAAATAACGTCCATCTGTTCCCCTCTATCCACTGTGCTCATTATATCCTCAAAGAACTCCAGTAAGTTTGTCAAACAGGACCTGCCTTTGCTGAATCCATGCTGCATTTGCCTGATGCATCCATTTCTTTCCAGATGCCTTGCTATTTCTTCTTTAATGATAGCTTCAAGCATTTTCCCAACTACAGCTGTTAAACTAACTGACGTGTAGTTACCTCCCTTTTGCCTACATCCGACATTCACCATCTTCAAGTCTGCCAGAACCTGCCCAGCATCCAGAGAATTTTGGTAAATTATCACCAAAGCCTCAACTATAACCTCTACCATTTCTTTCAATACCCTGGGATGCATTCCATCAGGACCAGGGGACTTGTCTACCTTTAGGCCCACAATTCTCAGCACTACCTCTTTAGTGAGGACTGTTGTACCGAGGTCCTCACCTCCCATCACATCAATAACATCTCGCTTTGGCATGTTAGGCATGTCCTCCACCATTAAAACTGACACAAAATAGTTATTCAAAGCCTTGGTCATTTCCTCATTACCCAATATCAATTCCCCCTTCTTGTCTTCCAAGGGACCTACATTCACTTTGGCCACCCTTTTCAGCTTTAAGCTGTCCTTGAGCCTGGTGGTAAATTTATTGTCAAGTACATATATGTCACCATATACAACCCTGAGAATCATTTTCTTGTGGGCATTCACAGTAGAACAAGGAACTAGAGTAGAATCAATGAATGACTACAAACAGAGACTGACAACCCTTGGCAAAAGACAAACTGCGCAAATGCAAAACAAAACTAATAACAAACAAATAAATAAATAGATAGACGAATGAATAAATAAATACTGAATGTGAGTCTGTAGATTGTGGGATCCATGAACACTAACCTCACTGTATTTTTCCTCCCTTTCTGCACTAGTTATTTAATTTAATTTTTATACACTTTTTGTAGTAATTTATAGTTTTTTATTATATATTGCACTGTACTGCTGCTCCATAACAGCACATTTCATGACATGCCAGTGATATTAAACCTGTTTTGGATTCTGCCCTGTGGTGCCAGAATCTCTGCCTGCAGCAATGGTCTCTCCACCCTGCCAATCCCTGAGGACTTTGTCTACACTCTAAAGCAGACCTCGCTCCACTCTGCCTTAACAGCAGTAATGTAAAATGGGGACACCCCTTTTTCCTTTACTAGGCAGAGAGAGAGCCTCTGGTATGTCGAATACTGGGTGAACGAGTAGTCTTTGGGGTACTGCAAGTCTGCGTCTTTATTGACACTTTGCTACACGCTTGAGTGCTCGATGGGGAGTGCCGATGCTTTTTTGCTGGTGGGGGAGAGGGGATCATTGCTTTGCTTCTGCTTATGCATGAGGGTGATGGGGTTCTAACATTTAAGTGTCATTCATTCTTTGGGGCACTCCTCTGTTTTCGTGGATGTTTGCGAAGAAGAAGAATTTCAGGATGTAAATTGAATATATTTCTCTGACATTAAATGTACTTACCTATGTAGCCAGCCCAAGCTGAGGCCAAAGCTATTCTATCATCCATCATCCGTTAATTTGTGCAGCTGAGGCACGTCAGCTGTGTTGGCAGCTCATCTCGGAGAAAGAAAACTCTGATCTCAAAAGCTCTGCTTCCTTGCGGCTACACCCACTTGTGGGGAAGGCTTTGGGAGGAAAATTCTGGAGCTGGAGGCCTTAAAGCAGTTCAATGCTGACTGGCAACTCTTGTGATGCCACTGGTGTCAAACTGTACCGGTCTCTGCCGTTCCTTTGGATTCATCAGCTGCGTGGAGAGGGGGAGCCTGCTACACGGGTAACAGCACACTCTCTGAATCGTACTGCCCTAGGGTAGGACGCAGCATCCATGGTTGGCACTGACCATCGGAGGCCTCGGTCACCCACGAATGCCTTGACCAAGTAGGCAGCACTCTAAAAATAAAATGAACAGTAACATTCTTTTAAATGCATTAAACACTTTGGCATAGTGTCTAAACTATCGATCCTGAGAAGCCTTATCTGTTGGGATCTGCTCTAAGTACCCACATTAATTATACCAGAAGAATAAGATGCATATTTCAACAGAACATTGTTAAATTTATCTGAAAGAAGCTGCCTCTGAAAAATCAAGGGAACAAGCAGATTTCAAATTCTGGATGGTGGCTTGAATGACAATTCATCTTGAGCCCTCTCGGTGAGGGATTTGACAAAGTAATGCTCACTGTGAAAATAGATCCTTCAAGGCAGAGCCAATTAATTTTTCTGTACCAATGCCCTGAGTTTTAAAACTAACAAGTTTCATTAGCAAAATGATTGCTGTGAAGATTTATTTACCTATTACTGACTGATACATATTTAAATGTGTACAGTTTGCCCTGGCTTTGATGGAGATCTCTAAGGATCATCACTTTGTAATGGTGAGTTTGTGGCTTCTGAGTTCCAGAGATCCTGACAGCGATGCCTTCTGGTGCTTAGCTCCTGGTAGGGTCACCTATGGTGGTAAAGTCAAGGGGGAAGTTGCAGACAAAGAGCGATTCAGTCAAGTCCTCAACGGTGGAGCTGGAGGAAGATGATGACACATCACAATGACAGTGAAGGTGGAGGAAGACGGCAGCAGCGAAGTGTCCACAGTCATCTTGTGTTCCATGTCACTGGACCCTGACCCCGATCTGTCAAGGATCGTGTGGTGGCTGTCCGTGAATCCTGAAGAATAGTCACGGCCCAATGGGTCGGCTGTTTATTCCTCATTATAGATGCTACCTGACATCCTGAGCTCCTGCAGCATTCTGTGTGTGTTGCTCTGGATTTCGAGCATCGTGCAGAAGCTCCTGTGTTTAACCTTGTTTAGCTTCTTCCTTGAAGGTTCTTTGAAAGGGGATGTGATTGCGCAATGATTAAATCACTGGATTAGTAGCTGCAAATCTGAACCTTTGGTCCAGGGGCAACAAGTTCACATCTCACCATGACAGCTGGGGAACTCAAGCTGAAATAATCCCGATTCTGTTAATAGGAAATAGAACATAGCTGGAAAATTACCACACAGCACAGGCTATTTCACCCACAAATTTGTGCCAACCTTTTAACCTACTCTAAGATCAATCTAACCCTCCTCTCCCACGTAGCCCTACATTTTTCTATCATCCACATGCCTATCTAAAAGTTTCTTAAATGCCTCTAATATATCTGACTCTACCACCACCCTTCATTGTGTAAAAAAACTTCTGTTTGACAAACCCCGCCCTCATACTTTCCTCCAATCACCAATGCCTCCTCATTTCTATCCTGGGAAAAGGCCTCTGGCTGTCCACTCGATCTTTGCCTCTTGAATAAAAGGCAGGACAAAGTGACCTCCTCCTGCTCCTACTTTATTTTGATTGTGACAAGGAAGACGCACCAATCATAGAAATTATCCTTGAGTGATGAGAATAAACATTTCATCCAACAAAATGTGCAGTGGTTTACTGAGCCTAATATTGCATAGATTGGTTTCCATTTTCTTACTACACAGTTAGTGATGCACAGCCAGCACTGAAACAGAGGTGTGCAAATTCCCTGGCACATTTTCCTACGGGAGCCGGCCAGTTCTCCTCTGGGAACGAGGACGAGTGGAGCTCAACTAACTGCCAGCTACGTGCCAAGTAAAACACCAACTTCTGGATCCCTTGGTGCCTGACTTCTCACTATATTAAGTCATTCTTATCTTGGCAGCTGGAATAAGTTATGGCCTGGAGTTGTGGCTTGAATTTCAAGTGATAAGTCCCCACTCAGGTGAAGGAGAATTCATTAAACCAAGGGATACGGGTTAACAAGGGCATAAAAGATCTAAAAAATACTCTAAGGTACATCTCTTCCAGTAATAACATTCCAAATGCAGTGGGGTTATTTTAAACTGGTTCAGATTGCACTTATGGTTATCTCCCCTGTACGGTAGTGTACCAGCAAGGGTCACACTATTACAGTGCCAGTGATTGGACTTCAATCCCTCCTGCTGTTTGTAAGGAGTTTGCATGGTACCATGCAAATTATTTCAGCACATACATATAGCAGAGTGCCTAAGACATTTGCACTGTACTCTAGTAACTTTGCATATTGCTCTGTACTGCTGCTACTGCTGCAAAAAAAAATCATTGCATAGTTAAGTGGTGATAAATCTGATATGGGTCTCTATTGTGGACTGAGAGTGGGAATAGGGCAGGGAGAGGGGAGGGAGTGGGAAACACCAGAGAGACATTCTGTAATGATCACTAACCCAATTGTTTGGAATCAAATGACCTTGCCTGGTGTCTCAGGGCTGGGAGTGTCTGCACCCGCACCACCCCCTACCCCGACCGCTGGCACTCTTTCTCTGCCACCTGTCCCACAGCGCTCCATCCTTCGCTCCCAACAGATTTACAAATTCACTCTCCTCTCCACGTTGACAAATACAGTACAGTAGTGGGCAAAGGTCTGAGGCAGCCTAGCTATATAAATTACAGTCCTCTACATTCTCCCCATGGGTTTCTTCAGGGTGCTCTGGTCCCAAAGACATGCTGCTTAATTGGTCTTGTGGGTGTAACTGGGTGTGCAGTCTTGCTGGTTTAGTTGATTCATTGGTCACGTGGGTGTAACTGGGTGTGCAGGCTTGTTGGCCCAAAGGGCTCGGTAACTCAACATGTCTCTAAGTCAAAATGCAGAAGTATTACCTGAGCAGGATTGAACACCCAGAAGAGTTGCAGCATGAGATCAGGGCTGTGAGCTTTTCCCAGTCAGGGGTAGCTTCTCTTTCAAAAGGAGGATTTGAAAAAGTCCAGCAAAAAGGAATTTATTGTCAACTAGTAACTTCTCTTTCAAAAGGAGGATTTGAAAAAGTCCAGCAAAAAGGAATTTATTGTCAACTAGTGCATGTATTCACAGGTGCAATGAAAAACTTACTTTATTTTATAGTACTTGAGCATATGAAAATAAACCTAACTTTGACTATGAACACATGTTTCACCATGTCACCAAAGATGAACTTGAAGCCAGTGTTCCCACTTGTGAGGACACTCAAATGCTGTTACTGTAAGAAGTCACTCAGACATTACAAAACAGAGGATAGATGAGAAAACGTACACTAAGACCATAAGACATATGAGCAGAATTAGGCTATTCCAACTGCTCCGCCATTCGTTCAATTATGGCTGATCCTTTTTTCCCCTCCTCAACCCCAGTTCCTTCTCCCTGTAACCTTTTACGCAATGTCCAATCAAGATCCTACCAAGCTCTGCCTTAAATACACCCAACGACTTGGCCTCCATAGCTGCCTGTGGTAATAAATTCCACAAATTCACTCCCCTCTGGCTAAAGAAATTTCTTTGCATCTCTGTTTTAAATAGATGCCCCTCTATCCTGAGGCTGTGCCCTTTTGTTCTAGACTCCCCCACCATGGGAAACATCCTTTCCACATCCACCCTGTTAGGCCCTTTTAATATTCAAAATGTTTCTATGAGATCCCCCTCATCCTTCTAAATTCCAGTGAGTACAGATCCAGAGTTAACAAATGCTCCTTGCTGATAACCCTTTCATTCCCAGAATCACCTTTGTGAACATCCTCTGAACCATCTCCAATGCCAGTACATCTTTTCTTAGAAGAGGAGCCCAAAACTGCTCATAATACTCAAGATGAGGCCTCTCCAGTGCCCTATAAAGCCTCAGCATCACATCCTTGCTCTTGTATTCTAGACCTCTTGAAATGAATGCTAACATGGTATTTGCCTTCCTCACCACCGACTCAACCTGCAAGTTAATCTTTAGAGTGTTCTACACAAAGACTCCCAAGTCCCTTTGCATCTCAGTTTCCTGGATTTTCTCCCTGTTTTGAAAATAGTCTCCACATTTATTTTCACTACCAAAGTTCAGTTTCCAGTATTTTATTTCATTTGCCAATCTCTTACCTATTTTCTTAATCTGTCGAAGTCCTCCTGCAGCCTACTTATTTCCTCAACGCTACCTGCCCCTCCACCAATCTTCATATCATCTGCAAACTTGGCAACAAAGCCATCTATTCCATCATCTAAATCATTTATATACAGCATAAAAAGAAATGGTCCCAACACCAACCCCTGTGGAACACCTCTAGTCACTGGCAGCCAACCAGAAAAGGATCTTTTTATTCCCACTCTCTGTCTCCTACCGATCAGCCAATGCTCGAACTATGCCAGTAATTTTCCTGTAATACCATGGGCTCTTAACTTGGTAAGCAGCCTCATGTGTGGAACCTTGTCAAAGGTCTTCTGAAAGTCCAAATATACAGCATCCACTACATCTCCTTTATCTATCCTACTCGTAATGTCCTCAAAGAATTCCAACAGGTTTGTCAGGCAAGATTTTCCCTTAAGGAAGCCTTGCTGACTTTGTACTATCTTGTCCTGCATCACCAAGTTCTCCAAATCTCATCCTCAACAATTGACTCCAACGTCTTTCCAACCTCTGAGGTCAGGCTAACTGGTCCATAATTTCCTTTCTGCTGCCTTCCTCCTTTCTTAAAGAGTGGAGTGACATTTGCAATTTTCCAGTCCTCTGGCACCATGCAAAAGTCCAATAATTTTTGAAAGATTATTGCTAATGCGTCCACAATCTCCACTGCTGCCTCTTTCAGAATCCTAGGGTGCAGCTCATCTGGTTTGGGTGACTTACGTACCCTTAGGTCTTTCAGCTTTTTGAGCACCTTCTCCCTTGTAATAGTAACTGCACTCACTTCTCTTCCCTCATACCATTCAACATCTGGCACACTGCTAGTGTCTTCCACAGTGAAGACTAATGCAAAACAGCTCTATTTCTATCTTTGATATCTCTATTTTCCCTTTTCAAGGTTCTTTTGAAGACCCTGACCTGAAGTTACACTCTGGCTTTGTTTCTTTGCAGGAAATGGACCTGCTCACGGAGCCTCACAACCAGCCGCTTTTTGATATCCCAAGGACGTGGCCTGGAAGCCTAGCGCACCTTCAGGGTGCTGGATTTTCATGGCTCTGGAGACAGGCTGATTCTAGGATGGTGCTCCTGACTGAGGCGTACAGGAGAACACAGAACGTTGGGAGCAGCGGGTTAGCCGCCGTGGTTTGTGTGTCCAGAGACCTGAACCATTTTGGGACAGACTCTCTGGATTCAGAGCTCTGAAAAAGTGAAGCAACAGACTTTTAACACTATAAATCAGCAGGTTGCTTCGTTATGTTTCCCCTCTCACTGTGAAACAGGGACATCTCATTTTCCCTTATTAGTGATAGAGAGAAACTCTGGTCAAATTACCAGGTGAACGAGTAGTCTTTGGGGTACTGCAAGTCTGTGTTGTTATTGATGCTTTGTTGCATGCTTGAATGATCAGTGGGGGGGGGGCGATGATGCTTTTTGCAGGTGGGGGAGGGGGTTTCGTTGCTTTGCTGCTGTTTGTCCATGGGCGGGGGATCTGGGGGGGCTTTGAGGTTCTAACATTTAACAGTCATTCATTCTTTGGGGCACTCTTTTGTTTTTATGGATGTTTATGAAGAAAAAGAATTTTAGGACGTATATTGTATACATTTCTCTGACTTCAAATGTACCTATTGAAAATACTCATTTAGTTCATTTGCCATCTCCTTGCCCCCCAGAACTTTCTCTCCTACCTCATTTTCTAGTGGTCCTATATCCACTCTCATCTCTCTGTTATTTTTTACATACTTGAAAAAGCTTTTACTATCCACTTTGATATTGTTTGCTAGCTTGCTGTCATATTGCATCTTTTCCCTCCTTTTAGTTGTTCTCTGTAGGGTTTTAGAAGCTTACCAATCCTCTGTCTTCCCACTAATTTTTGCTTTGTTGTGTGCCTCCTCTTTTTCTTTTACATTAGCTTTGACTTCCCTCGTATACTATTTTGCCATTTGTGTATTTCTTTATTTTTGGAATACATCTATCCTGCATCATCCTCATTTTTCCCAGAAACACACGCCATTGCTGCTCTGCTGACACCCCTGCCAGCAGCTCCTTCCAAATTACTTTGGCCATCTCCTCTCTCATCCACTGTAATTTCCTTTACTCCACTGAAATACTGCTACATCAGACTTTACTTTCTCCCTATCAGATGTCAAATTGAACTCAGTCATATTGTGATCACTACCTCCTAAGGGTTCTTTTACATAACACCCAATATATAACTCCCAATCCAGAATAGCTGATCCCCAAATAGGTTAAAAGACAAACTGCTCTAAAAAACCATCTTGTGGGCAGTCAACAAACTCACTCTCTTGAGATCCATTTCCAACCTAGTTTTCCCAATTGACCTGCATTTTGAAATCTCCCATGAGTATCATAACATTCCCCTTTTCTATTTCCGGTTGTAATCTGAGGTCCACATCCCAGCTGGGTCCTTTTACCTTTGCAGTTTCTTATAAGATCATAAGACCATAAGACATAGGAGTAGAATTAGGCCATTAGGCCCATTGAGTCTGCTCTATTGAGCACAGTAAGTGCTGGAGGAGCTCAGCAGGTTGGACAGCATCTATAGAGGGGAATGAACATCAACATTTCAGGCTGAGACTACTCATTAGCACCAGAAGGGAAGGGGGAAGAAGCTAGAAAAAGAAGGTGGAGGGAAGGGGGAGTGTACAAGCTGGCAGACCATGTAAGGGGGAAGGTGGGTGGGTGGAGAATGGGAGGGATTGAAGTGAGAATCTTGGAGGTGATAGGTGGAAGGGGTAAAGGACTGAAGAAGAAGGAATCTGATAGATGAGGAAAGACGGTCTGTTCACAAAGTGGTGATAATCTGAAGCCCACTGCCTGGAGTGGTGGTTGAACAGAATCAACAAGGAGGCTGGATAGGTTCTGGATTGTAGGACACTTGTCATTGGTGGGGAATGGAACTGGTGCAATTCTTGCTCTGGCATCAGTTCAATGAACCAAATGGCCCCCTTCTATGCTATAAGAACTCTATTGTTCAAGATTTTCCCTTCCCCTTCATCCTTACTGCTCTCCCTACCACTGTGCACATTCACGTGGAGCGCTGCCGCAAGAAAGCAGCATCCATTATCAAAGACCACCCACCAACCAGGCCATGCTCTCTTCTTGCTACTACTATTGGGTAGGATGTACACCTCCAGGTTCAGGAACAGTTATCACCTACAACTTCCATCGGGCTTCGAAACTAGCTTAGATAACCTCACTCACTTCAACACTGAACTGATTCCACAACACACAGACTCACTTTCAAAGACTCTTTACAACTCATGTTCTCAGTATTATTTATTTATTCATTTATTTATTTATTGATTAGAAATTTACTATGAACTTTGAATTCTACTGAGTTAGAAGGTTTTGCTCTATTATGATACAGTAATTCGCATATTATATGTTTCAAAATACCCAAAAGTCTTTAAATCGTTAATATTCTCTTCAAGCAATTGAAGCCTCACAATGCAAAGTGAATGCTCATTACAAATCATATAAATTCAATTAAAGAACACCAAAAGGAAGTATACTCCAGGGTGATTGTATCAACATCATGGTCAACGATAAAATAGTTCAATTTAAGCGGCGTACAGAGTAACTGGAGACGACAATGCTTCATCTTAGTACACAGCAGCTCGGTAAGAATAAGAAAGTATAGAAGCAAGAGAAGGTAAGAAGAAGCCAAACTTTAGCTGGAGGAAGAGAGGAAAGAAAGAAAGAATAAATAGAACATAAAACATAAAAGAGTACAACACAGGAACAGGACTTCAGCCTAGAATGTTGTTGCGAACCAGCTAAAAAGCAAATCAAAACCACCTAAACACTAATCACTCCTACTTACACCATGTCCATATCCCTCCAGCTTCGTCACATCCATGTGCCTATCCAGATGTCATTAAAGTATTTAATGTATTTGCCTCTACCAGGTAGCGCATTCCAGGCATCCAACACTCTCTTAACAAAAGATTTCCTCTTCACATCCCCTTTGAACCTACACCCTCTCACCTTCAATGCATGCCTTCTGGTCTTAGGCATTTCTTCCCTGGGGAACAGGTACTCACTACCTACTCTATCTGTGCCTCTAATAATCTTATAAAAGTCTATAACATCTCAGCAAATGTAGTTTTTTTTATGTTCCACCTTTCCAAGACATCTTGACATTGACTTTCTATTGGGAGTATTCCCAACTGTCCATTGGAATCTAGTCAGAGGCGATGTTGTATGACATTTCCATGGGATTCTAAGGAACATACAGCTAGACTATCTGGTGAGTAGGGAACTATAAATGATTAAAGAGAAGCAAAGAGTGGAGACATAAGCTCGGGAAATTGCAGTACACAGATGGCAAAAGAGAGGAGGAAGGAAAATAAGGAACTATGAAATAGAATGGGGAGCAATGTGCCAGATAGAGACATCCCTGCAGAGATACATTTCCAAGTTACTTCCTGCATCCCAAGTTACTCAAGCATCCCATCAAAGATACTTCTCCAAATTACTCAGGCATCTTGACAGAGATACATCTCCAAGGTACTCCCAACAGCTCTACAGAGATAGATCTCCAAGTTACTCCTGGCATCCCTACAGAGATACATCTCCAAGCTACCTCCTGCATCACCAAGGAGATACATCTCCAAGTTACCTCCTGCATCCCTAAGGAGATACATCTCCAAGCTACTCCCAACATCGCTACAGAGGTACATCTCCAAGTTACTCAGATATCTCTACAGAGATACATCTTCATGTTTCTCAGACATCCCTACAGAGACAGTACATCTTCTATACTTCCTGCATTCCTACAGAGATACATCTCCAAATTACTCAGACATCCTAACAGCAATACATCTCGAAGTTAATTCCTGCATCCCTACAGAGACACATTTCCAAGTTTCTCGGATATCCCTACAGAGATACAATACATCTCCAAATTACTTCCTGCCATCCTAAAGAGATTCATCTCCAAGATATTTCCTGCATCCCTACAGAGGTATTTCTCCAAGTTTGTTCCTGCATTTCTATAGAGATACATCTCAAAGTTATTTCCTACATTCCTACAGAAGTATACATCCGACTTACTCGATGCATCCCTATGGAGATACATCTACTAGTTACTCCCTGCATCCCTAGAGAGATACCTCTGCAGGTTACTCAGACATCCCTACAGAGAAACATTTCCAAGTTACTCCCTCCATCCCTCCAGACATACATCTCCAAGTTTCTTAGATATCCCTACAGAGATGCAGTATATCTCTGTTACTTCCTACATTCCTGCACAGATACCTCTCCAAGTTACTCAGACATCCCTGCAGAGATACAATACAGCTCCATTACTTCCTGTGTTCCTGCACAGATACCTCTCCAAGTTTCTCGGACATACCTACGGAGAAACAGTACATCTTCATTATGTCCTGCACCCCTGAAGAGATACATCTCCAAGTTACTTCCTTCATTCCCACAGAGGTACATCTCTAAGTTACTCCTTACATCCCGACAGAGATACGTCTCAACGTTTCTCTACATACCTAAAGAGATACAGTTCATGTCCTGCATTCTTACAGAGATGCATTTCCAAGTTGCTTAAAGAATGGGAACGGATGCGATGGGAGGTGAGGACTTTGATACAATAGCTATCACTAAAGAGGTAGTGCTGAGCAAACTTGTGAGCCTGAAGATAGACAAGTCCCCTGGTCCTGATGGAATGCATCCCAGGGTACTGAAGGAAATGGCAGAAATTATACTAGAGGCTTTGGTAATAATTTACCAAAATCCTCTGGACTCTGAGCAGCTCCCAGCAAATTGGAAGATGGCAAATGCGAAAAAGGATATAGGCAAAAGCCAGGTATCTATAGTCCAGTTAGTTTAACTTCTGCAGTTGGGAAAATGCTTGAAGCTATCATTAAAGAAGAAATAGTGAGGTATCTGGAAAGAAATGGATCCACCAGGCAGACACATTATGGATTCAGCAAAGGCAGGTCCTGTTTGACAAACTTACTAGAGCTCTTTGAGGATATAATGAGCGCAGTGGATAGAGGGGAACAGATGGACATTATTAACTTGGATTTCCAGAAGGCATTTGATAAGGTGCCACATAAAAGACTTCATCCAAAAGATAGGCATAAGTTGGGGCTGATGTATTAGCATGGGTAGAGGATTGGTCAACTAATACAAAGCAGAGAGTTGGTGAGTGGTGTGTCGCAGGGGTTGGTGCTGGGCCCTCAACTGTTCATGATATACATTAACAATCTGGAAGAGGGGACCGAGTGTAATTTATCTAAGTTTGCTGATGATACTAAATTCAGAAGATATGGAGAGTCTGCAGAGAGATATAAATAGGTCAAGTGATAGGGCAAGGGTCTGGCAGATGGAGTACAAGACTGGTAAATGCAAGGTCATCCATTTTGGAAGGAAAAATGGTAGAGCAGATTATTATTTAAAAGGTAAAAATTGCAGCATTCTGCTATGCAGAGTGACTTGGGAATGCTTGTGCATGAATCACAAAAGGTTGGTTTGCAGGTGCAGCAGGCTTTCAAGAAGGCAAATGGAATGTTGGCCTTCATTGCTAGAGAGATTGAATTTAAGAGCAGTGAGGCTATGCCACAGTACAGGGTACTGGTGTGGCTGCACCTGGAGTACTGTGTGCAGTTCTGATCTCCTTCCTTGAGAAAGGATATACTGGCTTTGGAGGCGGTGCAGAGGAGGTTCACCAGGTTGATTCCAGAGGTGACGGGTTTAGACTATGAGGAGACCTGGGTCACCTGGGACTGCACTTGCTGGAATTTAGATGAATGAGAGGAGATCTTATAGAAACATATATAATTATGAAAGGGATAGTTAAGATAGAGGCGGGAAAGTTGTTTCCACTGGTAGGTGAGACTAGAACTAGGGGACATACCCTGAAGATTCAGGGGAGTAGATTTAAGATGGAAAGAGGAGGAACTGCTTTTCCAAGAGAGTGGTGGATTTGTGGAATTCTCTGTCTAATGAAGTAGTGGAGGCTACCTCAGTAAATATATTTAAGACAAGGCTGGATAGATTTTTGCATAGTAGGGGAATTAAAGGTTATGGGGAAAAGGCAGGTAGGTGAAGATGAGTCCATGGCCAGATCAGCATTAATCTGCCTAAGGGTCTCAGCCCAAAACGTCAACTGTACTTTTTTCCATAGATGTTGCCTGGCCTGCTGAGTTCCTCCAGCATTTTGTGTGTGTCGCAAGGATTTCCAGCATCTGAAGATTTTCTCTTGTTTGTGTTTTTAGCACTGACCTTATTGAATGGTGGGGCAGGCTCGATGGGCTGGATGGCCTACTCCTGCTCCTATTTCGTATGTTCTTATGTTCTTACTTACTGCATTCCTGATGAGATACATCTCCAAGTTACTTACTCCTTCTCTACAGAGGTACCATTTCCAAGTTACTCACTACATCCCTACGGAGATACCTCTCCAAGGTAATCAGACACCCCTGCATAGATACATCGCCAAGTTACTTCCTGCATCCCTACAGAGATACATGTGCAAGTTATTCCAAGCATCCCTACAGAGATAAATCTCAAAATTATTCCCTGCATTTCACAGAGATACAACTCAAGGCTCTGCTTGCATTCCTATGGAGATACATCTCCAAATTACTCATACATCCCTACTGTGATACATTTCCAATTTATTCCTTCCATCCTGACAGAGATACATCTCCAAGTTATTTTCTGCATCCCTACAGAGTTACAACTCTAGTTATTAAGACAGCTCTTCAGAGATATATCTCCAATTTTCTCAGTCGTTCCTACAAAGATACAGTACATCTCCGTTACTTCCTGCATTTCTACAGAGATATACCTCCAAGTTACACCCTGCAAACCTCATTACTCACAAATTCCTACAGGATACATCTCCAAATTTTCTCAGACATCCCTACAGAGATACAGTACATCTCCATTACTTCCTGCATTCATACAGAAATACATCTCCAAGTTACTCACTTCATCCCTACAGAGATACATCGCCAAATTACTCAGTCATCCCTACAGAGGTACATCTATATGTTTACCAGGCATCCCTACAGAGAGACAGTACACCTCTGTTACTTCTTGCAGTCCTACAGAGATACATCTCCATGTTGCTGCTTGCATCCCTCCAGAGAGATATCTCCTAGTTTCTCAAGCATACCTACAGAAAGACAGTACTTCTCTATTACTTCCTACATCCCTAGAGATGCATCTCCAAGTTATTAAGATGTCCCTGCAGCGATACATCTCCAAGTTGCTCAAACAGCCCTACAGAGATACATCTCCCAGTTTCTCAGATATTCATACAGAGAGACATATCCAAGTTACTTCCTGCATCCCGACAGATATACATCTGCAAGTTTGTTCCTGCATTTCTATAGAGATTCTATAGAGAATTCATTGGTGTCCACATTTCCAAGGATCTCACCTGGTCCCTGAACTCCTCCATTCTGATCAGAAAGGCGCAACAACACCCTTATTTCCTGCGGAGAATGAGGAAAGCTCACCTCTGTCCCAGGATACTGACAGACTTTTACCGCTGTACCATTGAGAGCATACTCACCAACTGCATCTCAGTGTGGTATGGCAATTGTCTCGTAAAGAACTCCAACGTGTGGTGAAAACTGCCCAACGGATTATCGGCACCCAATTGCCCACCATTAAGAACATCTAACATAAATGGCTGGACAGGGCAAAAAGCATTATCAGGGATGCATGTCACCCTAACCATGGACTTTTTACTCTCCTCCCATTTGGTAGGTGCTACAGGAGCCTCCACTCCCACACCAGCAGGCACAGGAAGAACTTCCCTGAGGCTGTGACCCTGCTGAACCTCACATCACAGCGCTAAGCAGTATTGCACCCATATTGTACTGTCTCAGTACTTTTATATTTGTGTGCTGTAGCACTTACTTTTTAATTCACAGTTATTTTATAAATAAAACTATTCTTTGTATTTCTGGTTGGATGCTAACTGTATTTCATTGGCTTTGTATCTGTACTCGGCACAATGACAATAAAGTTGAATATAGTCTAATCTAATTTAAGATACATCTGCAAGTTACTTCTGCATCCCTACAGAAATACATTTCCAAGTTACTCGGGCATCTGAACAGCGACACATCTCCAAGTTAATTCTGCAACCCTACAGAGATACATCCCCAGGTTAGATAGATAGATAAATAGATAGATGGATAGATAGATAGATACTATATTGATCCCAAAGGAAATTACAGTGTCACAGTAGCATTACAAGTGCACAGATATAAATATTAGAAAAGAAGTAGCAAAAATAAAAAATATGTTACCGCAAACAGTCTAACAGGAGGGGGTCATCACTTTCCCAGCTTTAGATTGACTCATGTGATTCTCTTTGGAGCAGTGCAGTTGTCTTAGTTTATTACTAAAAGTGTTCCTTTGTTCAGCCAAGGCAGCATGCAGAGGGTGAGAAACGTTGTCCAGAACTGGCAGGATTTTCCATAGGGTCCTTTGTTCTACTACAGCTTCCAAAGTGTTCAGTTTGAATCCTGTAACAGAGCCCTCTGCTAATCTAAACCCTCTTCTAATCTAAACCCTCTACTCATCTAAACCCTCTACTAATCTAAACCCTCTTCTAATCTAAACCCTCTACTCCACACCATATCCTTTCCTTCTCTACATACCCATGATCTAAATACCAACAATTGAAAGATTTTTAGTTATTTTGAAACACATGCTATGTAAATTACAGTCAGCTTGTCTAGAAGTCATAGGCCCGATATTGGCGAGTCTGAGATTTCAGGGGCAAGAACTACAAGTCCAGAGGCAGGCTGTCCTGGGGTACAAGCCTCTGTGTGTGTGTGAGTGGGTGGGTGGCAGTGAGAAAATGTGGTCTGAATTGCTGTTGTTATTTTAGACCATAATATCACAAGATAGAGCAGTAGAATTAGGCGATTTGGCCCATCAAGTCATGGCTTATCTATTTTCCCTCTCAACCCCAGTCCTGTCTTCTGCAGGAATTCAAGAGGAGAGGAGAAGATGTGGCACGATGCAGCGCGCAGCGGTCACTCCGGTGATGAATATCTGTCATCTGTCTAGTAGGGTGCTGTGCACAATCCTGATTTGATGAAGGCAGACGTGAGAGAACGGAGGAACATCTGGTGAAACTTCTGAAATGCCTGTTTTGTTGCCGCTGCTACTGTGTGATCCAGAATCTCCGGAGGGGAAGGCCCCGAGTCCTCGGCTTTGCTTGTTGCTCAGCGGCTGGGACAGGATCGAAGCGCTCGGCAGAGATGGTGCTCGGTGCTCGGTGTCGGAGGCTCTAAGTTTTCGGACGGACTCAGAGTCCGCTGCGGTCGGGTGCTGCATCGGCAAGTTTGCGGCGCTTGGAGGTTCATGGCAGGGAGAGTTTCTCCTTCTACCATCTGCGTGAGATGATGGGCTATCGGGACTTTGAAACTTTTTTTTTAACGTGCCCATGGTCTGCTCTTTATCAAATTACAGTATTGTTTTGCACTGTTGTAACTATATGTTATAATTATGTGGTTTTTGTCAGTTTTAGTCTTGGTCTGTCCTGTGTTTCTGTGATATCATAGTGGAGGAACATTGTATCATTTTTTAATGCATGCATTTCTAAATGACAATAAACGAGGACTGAGTGTCCTCATAATCTAATCTAATCTAATCTAATCCCTGTATTCCTTCATGTTCTGACTCTATCAAGACTCTATCAACCTTTGCCTTAAATATACCCAATGACTTGGCTTCTACAGCTGCCTGTGGCAATGAATTCCACAGATTCACCACTCTCTGGCCAAAGAAATTCCTCCTCGTCTTTGTTCTAAACGGACGCCCCTCTATTCTGAGGTTATCCTCTGGCCTTAGACTCTCCTACCACAGGAAACATCATCTCCATATCCACTCTATTAAGGCCTTTCAACATTCGATAGGTTTCATTGAGGTCACCCCTCATCCTCTGAATTCCAGTGAGTAGAGGCCCAGAGCCATTAAACGTTCCTTAGTTTGTTTTATTGTTGACAAACAGGAGAAGATCTACAGATGCTGGACATCCAAAGCAACACACACAAAATGCTGGAAGAGCTCAGCAGTTCAGGCAGCATCTAGGAAAAGAGTACAGTCGACATTTCATGCCAAAACTCTTTGGCAGGACGCAGTCAGTGTTTCAGGCCAAAACCCTTCGGCAGGATGCAGTCGGCTGTAGTCTTTTCCTAGATGCTGCCTGGCCTGCTGAGTTCCTCCAGCATTTTGTGTGTGTTGCTTGTTTTACTGTTGTTTGTGTTGCTGCCTCTGTTGTTCTACTGAACATTGTAGACATGCTATATTAGTGCCAGAATGGATAGTGACACGTGCAGGCTACCCCCAGCACATCCCCAGTTGAGATGGTTGTTAATGTAGACAATGTATTTCAATGTATGTTACATGTGACAAATAAATCTGAATCTGAATCTACAAATGTAATCAACAGTTTGCTTTACCACCAAGCCAGTGAACAACAGGACTGAGTTTCTGACTGTTGCCAGAGAGACGGATGGAGCTGCATTGTTGGGAACAGAGGCTGTAATTCCAGGAGCATATGCAAATGCATGGCAGAGATAAGGAGTAGTAGCAAGGAGGGAGGACGCTATAAAAAGTGATGGAAACTGTGAGAACTACGGAAGTAGCATGTTCAAGAGGCCACTGTAGCTGCCACTGCCTTGTCTATGAGGTGAGTGATTTGACGTGATTCTTTGCAAGAATAGTTTTATTTGTCACATGTACATCATGTAGAGTGGCAGTATGGAGATACTTCTCTACCAAAGGAGGTGTAAGGTGTTTCTTCCCTCCGCTAGCCTGCAGGTCACCCTTGGCCAAGATGTAGCACTTGCTTAGCACCCCGATCAGAGTCGGGTGAAGCCATGGGAGCAGGTGGTGGATGGTCGTCTGAGCAGCTAGTGCAGATCACTAGTCCTCGTTATGTCACCACTGACAACCTTTGAAGAGTATTGATAATAGCAGGGGTCACCCGTCTTGTAAAGACACTGCCCAGCAGAAGGCAATGGCAAACCACTTCTGTAAAAATATTTGCCAAGAACAATCATGGTCATGAAACCATGATGCCCATGTCATACAACACGCACATAATGATCATGATGACATCAAAACATCAAAGCATACAGCGAAATGCATCTTTTGCATTAATGACCAACACAGCCTGAGGATGTGCTGTGGGCAGCCTGCATGTGTCAGCACACTTCTGACACCAACATAGCACGCCCATAACTTACTAACCCTAAACGTATGACTTTGGAATGTGAGAGGAGCCCCATGCAATCACGGAGAGAACATGCAGACTGCTTACAGATAGTGACAGGAATTGAACACTGATCAATGGTCACTGACATTGTGAAGCAATTACACTAACCACTACACTATTGTGCTGATGAAAGGACGTGGCTATCTCTCACACTGAAGGAAGGAAGGATTGGGTTGAAGTGGATGAAAGAGATGTTAATGTAACAGAGCGGAGAAATGGTGAGAACATAATTTTATGGACTGGAAAAGAGAGAAAAAAACGGGTCCTGATGAGAGGTTTCAGCCCGAAACATTGACAGCTTACTCTTTTCCATAGATGCTGAGTTCCTTCAGCATTCTGTGTGTGGCTAGAAAAGAAAGAAATTGAGTGCTGAGAATGTTGAAATTACCAGCATGGTTACTTTTCATGCAGATTCATTCGCTGGTATGAGAAGGACAATTGGGAAGGTGGTGCTGAATTTGATTGTATTCTGCTGACCAATTCTTCCAAGACGAGCTCTTACAATACCAACACTGTTGCACAATAGATGAGCATCTTTTAAATACATTGAAAAGAGAAAGTAATTTACAGCTGAGTTAGTAATGACAAACAATGACAATGTGAAGTCCTAATACAGGGGTGCTAGAAAGTTTGTGAACCCCACAGAATTTTCTCTATTTCTGCAAAAGTATGACCCAAAATGTAATCAGATCTTCATGCAAGTCCTAAAACGAGATAAAAAGAACCCAATTAAGTAAATAACACAAAAAAACATTACACTTGTTCATTTATTTATTGAGAAAATGATCTAATATTACATGTATTTGTTGGAAAAAGTATGTGAACCTTTGCTTTCAGTAACAGGTGTGACCCCCTTGTACAGCGATAACTTCAGCCAAACGTTTCCAGTAACTGTTGATCAGTCCTGCACTCCTCCGGCTTGGAGGAATTTTAAGTCATTCCTCCTTACAAGACTGCTTCAATTCTAAGGTGGCCTCCATGGTAGCATAGGGTTAGCACAATACTAGTACTGCTCAGGGCATTGGGGTTCAGAGTTCAATCCAGTGTCCTCTGTAAGGAGAATCTGTAAGTTCCTCTCATGGAATGTGTGGGTTTCCTCCCAAAGTCAACGGCGTACCAGGTAAGTTAATTGGTTATTGTAAAATTGTCCCATAACCGAGTTAGTGTTAAATTGGGGTTGTCATGGGTTGCTGGTGCGGAGTGGCTCGAAGGGCCAGAAGGACATGTTCCGTGCTGTATCACTAAATAAAACTTACAGAAAGTGAGAAGGCAAAGGACAGCAGACACATGTGACGATGTGACCAAGGGGATTAACATGCATGAAACGCTGGAGGAACTCAGCAGGTCAGGCAGCATCAAAGAAGGGAAATAAACAGTCAACGTTTTGGGCCGACAGCTTTCATCATGCCCTACACTTGTTATCCCATCTGGGAATAATCTTGTTTCCCCTTTTCCAGGAAGCGCAAGTTTCTTTGGGTTTTAATTGCTGTCGTACACATATGTTCTGCACTGGTGAAATTTGTGACCATAGTATTCTAATGCAGTGTTTAATCTTTGAGAGTCACAATTCCTACCAGATGACTCCTTCTCCTCCTCCCCACTTCCTTATTCTGGCTTCTTTCCCCTTTGCTTCCAGTCCTAATGAAGGGTCTCAGCCCAAAGTGTCAACTATTTATTCCTCTCCATAAAATGCTTCCTGACCTACTTAAGTTCATCCAACAGTTTGTGTGTGTGTGTGTTACTCAACATTTCCAGCATCTGCAGAATTCTGGTCTTGGATTAATTAGACAAGGAAGTAGGTTTTATATACATGGACTTAAGCAAGGCTTGGATAAGGACCCCATGTTAGTCTAGTCCACAAGGTTAGATCACATGGGATCTACGGTGAACGAGCCAACTGGACGCAACACTGACTTGGTGGTGGGAGACAGAGGGTGGTAGCGTATGGCTGATTTTCGGATTGGAGGGTCTATGACAGATGCCGTGCTGCAGGAATCAGAGCTGCATACTTTGTTTTGGTGATATATGTCAAAGATTAACTTTAGCTTTTCTTTGACATTGAAAGATTAGCTTTATTTGTCATGTGTACATCAAAACAGAGCAAAATGTGCCCTTATGTGACAGCGCACCTTTGGCGCCAACATAGCATGTCCACCCTAGCTCGTACATCTTCGGAATGTGGGAGGAACCCAGAGCACCTGGAGGAAACCCACACAATCATGACGAGAGCATACAAACTCCTTAAAAATATAAAACCTGAACTGCCCCATACAAAGTCATGTTTTTCCAAATGCTCAGAAACCTTACTGTTTCTTTAAGGTTTTTATAGCCGGGAGTGGTAATGGGGATAAGTTTCACTGTCTAGTAAATGCTCCCAACGACGTGCATCTCAAATAGCCTCTGACATCCAAGACCAGCTCTTGGTCTTCACGTGTGGCTTAGCTACTAAGCCCGGGAGAACCATTTCCACTGACAGGAGAAGAAGCCAAGTCGGGTTACTGGTGACTTAAAACCAGTCACTTCGGGCAGATGGGGCCTGGCAGCCATGCTTGGCAGCTCATCTAGGAGAAGGAAAACTCTTATCTCAAAACTCCGCTGCCTTGTGGCTGTACTCACTCATAGGGAAGGCTTCAGGAGAAAATCCTGAGGGAAAAAAATCCTATGTTGAGTTCAACTCTGAATGGCAACTGCTGCTGCTAAAATACATAGGGTTTTGTCCACGCACATCAAGCTATCTACCCCAGTATAGTACAAATTTGAGTTCTCCATTTCTCCTTTGTTAGATCGTATTACCCATGTCTATTGAGAAGATTTGTTCACTGAGTGTTTTCCAAGCAGTGACATCACTGTTGAAACGTTTGTCCGCTGTACTGGCTCTGGAGAAAGATGGGCCACGGTCCCAGTCAGGGGTAATTCCATCGCAACAGTATATTTTATTCTCTTCACGTTGAATTAAACCTGTAACACACAAGGGTAATATCTGTTCTTATTCCCAGTTTAAATCTTAAATTATTTTAAGTCCATATTTTCTATTTGTTTTCCTAGACCATCCAGACTCCCAATTGTCTTTGGAGTCAAAGCGTCCATTTTTCCTCACACAATTTTGTTCCGGGATAGAAGAGATAAGCACTGACATATTTTCCTTTACTTTGATTATCTGACAAAATTCCCGTAGTTCTCAGGATGAGGGAACTGAAAATCACTGTCCCCATCTTCTTGGAACAGTTGTTCCATCCTCAAGCCATCAGGGCCATCATGTACATCAATTGTTATATGCCCATGGTGGTAACATTCTTGTTTCCCCCACAAACAATCTGAGCTGGTTGATATGCTATCTTATCTGGAGAAGTCAGTACTTTGTCAACTGAAGGACTCGCTTCGTCTATAATTTCACAGGGCCCTGCAAACCTTGGATTTAAAAATGAGGTGGGTTGGTGTATTCCCTCATCACTCTTTATCCTGGGCTTAATTCCATGGGACTGACTTTTGAGTCAAAGTAGGCTTTACTCTGTTGCTTCTTCTTTCCTATTTGGTAGGCTGCCACATAATTGGCCTCTTTCACTGTCTCTACCGATTGTTGTATCCACTTTTCTAACACAATCCCATCGATTTCAGGCTCTGACAAATCTAATCCTAACAACTTCTCTAACCCTTTCATGTCCCTTCTGGTCATAAGTTTATAAGGGGTGTAACCAGCTGAAGATGCCACCTTATTATCATCAAGGCATAAGACAAAACTACTTGTCATGTTGTTCCATTTGTTGCACCATTCCGATATTCATATTTTTTAGTGTTTGATTCATCCTTTCCACAATTCCACTAGACTGAGGTCTATAGGGTAGATGAAATCCCTGCTTGATCCCTAAAAGTGCCATGACAGCTTGCATTATCTGGGCCGTGAAATGTGGGCCATTTGATACTCCAGGGTAGTCCCCAGCGAGTGAATATCCTTTCCAATAAGATTTTTGCAGCGGTCTTTGCTGTGTTTGTCTTAACTGGGAAAGCGTCCACCTACTTCATAAAGGTATCTGGAATATATTTGTACCCTCCTAGTTGGGGGGGGGGGGGTCAGTAAGGAACAAATATAATCTATCTGTAAATTAGTTCAAGGCCCCTCCACTGGTCTGGTGTGTAGAAGGGCTCCTTCCTTCACATTTCTGTCAGGATTATATTGTGCACAAATTAGGCAATTTTTGACCTAATGGACCATATCATCCTTCATCTTGGGCCACCAGAACATAAGAACATAAGAAATAGAAGCAGGAGTAGGCCATCAGGCCCATCGAGCCTGCTCCACCATTCAATAAGATCATGCCTTTTCCTCATAACCTTTAATTCCCCATCTATACAAAAATCTAGCCAACCTTGTCTGAAATATATTGACTGAGGTGGCCTCCACTACTTCATTGAGCAGAGAATTTCACAGATTCACCACTCTCTGGGAAAACCAGTTCCTCCTTATCTCCGGCCTAAATCTACTCCCCCAAATCTTGAGGCTATGTCCCCTAGTTCTAGTCTCACTTACCAGTGGAAACAGCTTTCTTGCCTCTATCTAACCTATCCCTTTCATAATGTTATGTGTTTCTATAAGACCTCCTCTCATTCTTCTGAATTCCAGTGAGTACAGTCCCAGGCAACTCAACCTCTCCTCATAGTCTAACCCCCTCACCTCTGGAATCAACCTGGTGGACTTCCTCTCCGCCGTCTCCAAAGCCAGTATATCCTTCCTCAAGTAAGGAGGCCAGAACCGCACACAGTACTCCAGGTGCAGCCTCACCAGTACCCTGTACAATTGCAGCATAACTTCTCTGCTCATAACTTCAGTCCCTCTAGCAATGAAGGCCAACATTCCATTTGCCTTCTTGATAGCCTGCTGCACCTGCAAACCAACCTTTTGTGATTCATGCACAAGCATTCCCAACTCCCTCTGCACAGCAGCATGATGCAATTTTTTACCATTTAAATAATAATCTGCTCTTCCATTTTTCCTTGCAAAGTGGATGATCTCACATTTACCAACATTGTGTTTCAGGTCTTGGGGAATAGGTAGTTTCATAACTGATTCTACTTCTCAGTTATCAATTTTTAATTTTTCCACTGTCAAGATTATTCCCAAAAAACTAACTTCATATTTCATTACTTGTGCTTTTTTAGGGTTTACTTTTAGTCTCAATGCAAGCAATAATTGCAGCAGTTCTGTCAATAGCTGATAGAGTTCCTGCTTGGTTTCATTCTGCAGAAGTGGATCATCTATATATTGTACCAAGCACTCAGGCTTTGAAAACTGTTTTAATCCTTCCCTTAAGCACAGATGAAATATAAATGGGGAATTATGGAACCCCTGTGGTAGGACAGAACCTGCTGTCCCTGAAAGGTAAATGCAAACTTGTATTGACACTCTTGTTTGAGTGGGATAACCCAGAATCTATTATTTATGTCTAAAACTGTGAACCATTGCGCTCTTTAAATAATTCTGTTTGACCACTGTCTCTTGGTTAGTTGTTACAGTTGGGACTGTTATCTGGGTTACTTTATTCAGCTCTCTGTAGTCTATTGTCAACCTCCAACTACCATCTGGTTTCCTCAATGGCCATATGGGTGAGTTGTTAGCGGAGGCTACTGGCCTCAGTACCCCTTGTTGTACCAAACTTTGTATTACTTTACCAACATCTTCCTCTGCTTTTTTGGGAAACCCATATTGCTTCTGTGGTTTGGGCTCTGGACCTTGTATGCACACACTGCCAGCCATCTTTCCAAAGTCATGCTTGTGCTTTGCAAGTGCCCATGAGTTCTGTACAATAGTTTGCTGCGCCTTCTGATCATTGCTCATCTCCTCTGGTTTTATCCACATTTCACCCATTGTACCTATTCTATCCTGATATTTTCCTGCTGGGATTTCCATGTGGTGGATGTTATTCATGCCAGTTGGCATCTGCCAAATGATACAATTAACTGGTCAAAACAAAGCCCCGCTTTGGCCATGTAATCACTCCCCAGTGTATGTTCCTGCTCCTGGGTAATTCCACCAACACCAGTGAATGTCCCAATGCTATGCCTCCTATTCTAACTTCCAATGGTACACTCACATGTCCCACTTGTGAATGTCCTGTGAATCCACTTAGGATAATTTTGCCTTGTATCTCTCATAAAGAGGTAACAGGGTCACCCCTGACCCTATCACTCACGAGAGGTCTTCCGGTTTATCCCACCTTGTGTCACATACCCACATTGGTGAGGCCTGACACTGTCACTGAAGCTCAGGGTACAATTCCCTGGATGGTGGTGTCTCCACCATGAACAGGTGGATCTCCATCCCATTGGCTCAAGGTCGCCTGATCTACCTGTGTCACTTTCATTTTGATTCTTGTACAGGGCCACAACCAACATTGTTTCATAGTTCTGCCCACCCCCACCTTGTGTATTTCTGTCTTTTTCTCCTGGCTGGTCCAAACCAGTTAACTGAGGTGATCCAGATGGAGTATAACAAGATTACAGGTTGCCTCTTTGGTAGGTCTTGCATTTAAATAATACGTGGCTACTCATCGGAGAATGGTCTCAGGTTCAGCAGGTCATTACCTGAAGTTCCTTCTGTCCACATTCAATTGCTCTGATTAGATTGTCCCAGAGGAAGAATCGGGTCAGAGTCCACATAAAAGACAACAATTTGGTTTGTCTGCTTCCCCTGCCCTTGGTTCATCAAATTCACTAATTGCATATTGCAGTGGGTGGTCAGAAGAAACTACAGTCTTTGTCTTTGTTCCTCCCCTCCCCATTTTGTAGACTCTGATTCTTGCTCTGGGACAATCTAATCAGAGCAATTGAATGTGGACAGAAGGAACTTCAGGTAATGACCTGCTGAACCTGAGACCATTCTCCGATGAGTAACTACTTACTACGTAAAATGTCAGACCTACTAAAGAAGCAATCTGTAATCTCGTTAGACTCTGTCTAGGTTGCCTCATTTAACTGGTTTGGACCAGTCAGAGTTGAAATATTCAAGGTTGGGGTGGGCAGAGCGATGAAATGATATTGGTTGTAGCCCTGTACAATGACCAGTAAGAAGGTGACCTTGAGCCAGTGGGATGGAGATCCAACAGTTCAATTGATGAGGAACACTATAAGAGCTAGGATCAAATTTGTGGGCCAAAAGATAGATAAGTCCCCCGGTCCTGATGGAATGCACCCTAGATACTGAAAGGGATTGCAGAAGTTATAGTAGAGTATTTGGCGATGATTTACCAAAATTCTCTGGACTCTGGGCAGGTCCCGGTGGATTGGAAGATGGTAAATGTCACGCCACTGTTCAAAAAAGATGTAGGTAAAAGGTAGGTAACTATAGGGCAGTTAGTTTAACATCTGCAGTTGGAAAAATGCTTGAAGCTATCATTAAAGAAGAAATAGTGAGGCATCTGGAAAGAAATGGATCCACCAGGCAGACACAGCATGGATTCAACAAAGGCAGGTCCTGTTTGACAAACTTACTGGGGTTCTTTCAGGATATAATGAGCGCAGTGGATAGTGGGGAACAGGTGGACATTATTTACTTGGATTTCCAGAAGATGTTCGATAAGGCGCTGCATAAAAGACTTAACCATAAGATAAGGATGCATAGAGCTGGGGGTGATATATTAGCATGGATAAAGGATTGGTTAACTAATAGAAAGCAGAGTTGGTATACATGGGCATTACTCTGGTAGATGGAGTACAATGTTGGTAAATATCCACTTTGGAAGGAAAAATGGACGAGGGGATTATTTTTAAATGGTAAAAAATTACAGCATGCTTCTACATAGAAAGACTTGGGAGTACTTGTGCATGAATCACAAAAAGTTGGTTTGCAGGTGAAGCAAGCAAATGGAATGTTGGCCTTCATTGCTAGAGGAATTGAATTTAAGAGCAGGGAGGTTATACTGCTACTGTACCGGGTACTGGTGAGGCCGCATCTGGAGTACTGCAGTTCTGATCTCCTTACTGACTTTGGAGGCAGTACAGAGGAGGTTCACCAGGTTGATTCCAGAGATGAGGGGTTTAGATTATGAGTTGTCTGGGACTGTACTCACTGCAATTCAGAAGAATGAGAAATCTTATAGAAATATATAAAATTATGAAAGGAATAGATAAGCTGGAGATAGGAAAGCAGTTTTCGCTGGTAGGCGAGACTAGAACTAGGGGACATAGCCTCAAGATTTGGGGAAGTAGATTTAGGACAGAGATGAGGAGGAACTTGCTTTTCCCAGAGAGTGGTGAATCTGTGGAATTCTCTGCCCATTGAAGCAGTGGAGGCTACCTCAGTAAATATACTTAAGGTGAGGTTGTACAGATTTTTGCATAGTAGGGGAATTAAAGGTTATGGGGAAAAAGCCAGATCAGTCATGATCTTACTGAATGGCGGAGCAGGCTCAATGGGCCAGATGGCCTACTCCTGCTCCTATTCTTATGTTCTTATGTAGGAGCTCCAAATCCGCAGGGGTGATAACACTCTAGCAGACCAACCACAGATAGGGAAGACCCCAGGGACACATGGAGATCGGGACCACGAGGAATGCCTGGCCAGCGCAGACTCCTTTCCCGGGTAATATCCTTTTCTCTTCCTTGACTGTTCATGGAGGGTCAGGAATTCTAGTGGGGTGCACACAAGTAGTTAGTTTGTGAACCCATGTGCTCTTTAATTGTGAAGACAATAGAAGTTACTTGTCAGTAAGTACAGATTCTCTGTGCTCACTGATCAGTATTACAAGGGAAGATTCTTGTAACAGTAGTTTCTTCTGGCCAACAGTCCTATCGACCTGCACCCAGACCATAGCTCTCCATACCCCGACCACCCACGTTCCTATCCAAACTTCTCTTAAATAACCTCTGGTTGTAGTCCCATCCAATCTCTGTGGAAAATTCTGCTTGCATTTACCCTATCTGTACCAGTCATAATTTTGTATACCTTTATCAAATCTCCTCTCAATCTTGTCATTTCCAAGGAATAAATTGCTAACCTAATTAAACTTTCCTTATAAATCAGCTCCTCCAGAACCAATAACATCCTTGTAAGTTTTCTTTGCACTCTTTCAAACTTATTTACATCTTTCCTGTAGGTAGGTGATGAAAACTGCGCACAATGTTCCAAGTTAGGCCTCACCAACGTCTTATACAACTTCAACATAACATCCCAACTCCTGTACTTAGTACTGAGGTGAGTGAAGTTATCCATGCTGGTTCAGGAGCCTGATGGTTGAAGGGTAATAACTGTACCCGAACCTGGTGGTGTCACAACCAGGGTTCCTTTTAAAAAAGAGAGGATTTTTTTCAATTAGGATGTGGACTGTATTTTCTCAGTGACATCTTGTGGGTATGCATTGTTTTGGGATTGTCTACCTTTTATGCCTAATTGTTTGTCTTTGAACGAGCTCTGGGTTTTCACTTTGTGTTGCAGACGTCTCATTTGGGATCATAGGGATTGTTAAACTCTCTTTGTATTTCGCTCTTTTATTCAATTTAGGATAAATTGATTAGCACAGTATTGGAGTTGTTGGCTTTGGGGATTATTGCTTGTCTGGACACCTGTGTTGTCTGATTCGTCCTGAATTTCTACATGCTCCAGGGTGTATTTCAAGGAGGCTTGCCAACCCCTCTTTGCTCAGTTGTTGGCTTTGGGGATTATTGCTTGTCTGATTGGTCCTGAATTTCTACATGCTGCAGAGTGTATTTCAGGGAGGCTTGCCAACCCCTCTTTGCTCAGTTGTTGTGGATCCTCGTCTGATGAAACTCAGTCCGAGTTCTACTGGGTACTGTCAGTGTACAGCATGCTTGAGTTCTTGATAGTTTTTCCGTAATACATCTTTAGTTTTGTTTGAATTGTTGAAGTCTCTATGATTCCTGCACTTGCGTTCACCTGTAACTCTCACGGGTGGTGTGGGACCGAAGGCTTCTGTACCCCCGCCCAATGGCAGCACGAGAAAAGAGCATGGTGGGGGCTCATTAATGATGGATGCCAGTTTCTTGTGGCTGTGCTCCTTATAGGTATGTTCAATGGTGGTTCAGGTTTCACTTACCCATTTTATACAGCGATCCCTCAACTTCTGAATGCTGAGTTTACACATTGTCATTATTACACCATTGAAAATTGTGTACATTCTAAGGTATATCCAAGTCATGAAGCTATTCAAGTTCTGAAGCTATTTTGAGCTGTAGGGAATATTGCATTGCCTGTGAGAATATATTGCACTGAAATACATTTTGCTCAGTCTATTTAATCAATGCTATTTAGTTTTTACAATATATATTAATGACTTGGATGAGGGAATTAAATGCAGCATCTCCAAGTTTGCGGATGACACGAAGCTGGGTGGCAGTGTTAGCAGTGAGGAGGATGCTAAGAGGATGCAGGGTGACTTGGATAGGTTGGGTGAGTGGGCAAACTCATGGCAGATGCAATTTAATGTGGATAAATGTGAAGTTATCCACTTTGGTGGCAAAAATAGGAAAACAGATTATTATCTGAATGGTGGCCGATTAGGAAAAGGGGAGGTGCAACGAGACCTGGGTGTCATTATACACCAGTCATTGAAAGTGGGCATGCAGGTACAGCAGGCAGTGAAAAAGGCGAATGGTATGCTGGCATTTATAGCGAGAGGATTCGAGTACAGGAGCAGGGAGGTACTACTGCAGTTGTACAAGGCCTTGGTGAGACCACACCTGGAGTATTGTGTGCAGTTTTGGTCCCCTAATCTGAGGAAAGACATCTTTGCCATAGAGGGAGTACAAAGAAGGTTCACCAGATTGATTCCTGGGATGGCAGGTCTTTCATATGAAGAAAGACTGGATGAACTGGGCTTGTACTCGTTGGAATTTAGAAGATTGAGGGGGGATCTGATTGAAACGTATAAGATCCTAAAGGGATTGGACAGGCTAGATGCGGGAAGATTGTTCCCGATGTTGGGGAGGTCCAGAACGAGGGGTCACAGTTTGAGGATAGAGGGGAAGCCTTTTAGGACCGAGATTAGGAAAAACTTCTTCACACAGAGAGTGGTGAATCTGTGGAATTCTCTGCCACAGCAAACTGTTGAGGCCAGTTCATTAGCTATGTTTAAAAGGAAGTTAGATATGGCCCTTGTGGCTACAGGGGTCAGGGGGTATGGAGGGAAGGCTGGGTTCTGAGTTGGATGATCAGCCATGATCATAATAAATGGCGGTGCAGGCTCGAAGGGCCGAATGGCCTACTCCTGCACCTATTTTCTATGTTTCTATGTTTCTATTACAGGAACCTATCTCTTTCCTAAGTTGAAGGGTTATTGCAATCATCTTCAGAGTTATTTCTCAGGGGGTTTCATTTTTGGATTTGCTGCCTTCACTTTTCTCCTGATAATTGTTATTTCAGGCAATCCACATTTGCCAGGTGTTGTTCAATGATATATAATCACACTCACTTAGTGTGTCAGCTGAGGCTCTGCAGGTAGAATGGGAGTCGGGAGTCAGGTGTTTCTGAATTCAAATCCACCTCCAGTCAACACAGTGGCTATATCTCATTAGGAGTCTGAGCAGATTTGGTATGTCACCAAAGACTCTCAAAAAAATTCTACAGGTGGATTGTGGAGAGTAATCTAGCTGTTTGTATCACCATCTGGTATGGGGGCGAGGGGGTTGGGGCTACTGCACAGGATCAGAAAAAGCTGTAGAAAGTTGTAAACTTTCATGGGCACTAGCCTCACCCACATCAAGGACACCTTCAAAAGGTGATGCTAAAGAAAGTGGCATCCATCATTAAGGATCCTTATCACCCAGGACGTGCCCTCTTCTCATTGCTACTATCAGGAGGAGGTACAGGAGCCTGAAGACTCACACTCAGTGATTCAGGAACAGCTTCTTCCCCTTTGCCATCTGATTTCTGAATGGACAATGAACCCATAAACAATTCCTCACTACTCTTCTGCTCTTTTTTGCACTACTTACTTAATTTATTTGTTATATGTAGATTTCTTATTGTAATATATAGTTTTTTAAATTATTATGTGTTGCAATGTACATCTGTTGCATAACAACAAATTTCATGACATACGCCAGTGATATTAAACCTGGTTCTGATTCTGATTCAGTTACTTGGGACCAAGAAATTGAGGTTGGAACTTTGCATGGAGAAGGGCTGCTCTCAGACAATCTGAGCTGTAGGGAAAAGATGAATAGGTTAGGACTTTATTCCTTGGAGCGTCGGAGAATGGAGAGAGATTTCATAGTGGTATAGAAAATTGAGAATATGGCTACAATGAGAGGTCATAGGTTAGGGTGAAAGGTGAAGTGTTCCATAAGAACTTCACTCAGCCTGGTGAAAGTGTGGAATGAGCTGCCATCAGAAGTGGTGGGTGTGGGTTTGACTTCAACATTGAAGAGGAATTTACATAGTGGTACCTAAGAATTTTGCATAGTACTGTATTTGTCAATGTGGAGTGGAAAATGAGTTTGTAAATGTGGCAGGAGCAAAGTATATTGGGAATAGCGAGGGTGGAGCTCTGTGGGAGGAGTGTGGGATGGGTGACGAAGAAGGAGTGCCAGCAGCTGGGGAGGGGGATGGCGCAGGTGCAGACACACCCAGCCCTGAAACGCCAGGCAAGGTCATTTGATTCCAAACAATTGGTTTATTGATCATTAAAGGATGCCTCTCTGGTGCTTCCTGCTCCCTCCGCTCTCCCTTCCCCTTTTCCCAACCATGAATCCCCTCTCCCTGCCCCTTCCCCCTTCCCACTCTCAGTCCACAATAGAGACCCATATCAGAATCAGGTTTATCATCACTCACATATGTCAAGAAAATTGCTTTTTTGTGGTAGCAGTACAGTGCAATACATAAAATTAATCTATTACTGTGCGAAAGTCTTAGGCACCCTATCTATAGATATGTACCTAAGACCTTTGCACAGTACTGTACATGGATGAGAGGGGTATGGAGGACTATGGTTCAGCTGCAATTTGATGGGACTAGGCAGAATAACAGGGTCTGGGCTGGATGACCTGCTTCTGTACTGTAGTGTTCTATGACTCCATGACTCTACGATCAACACTAAAGCAATTACCTGCCCACAACCATGTCAATGTGAAGATCCCCTCGTTTCTTGTCCAGTTTTAGCCCTCAATTAACACATCATCTATGCTAATCCTGTTGCACCGTGAGCTAGTCCCACCTGCCCACTTTTGACCTGTAAGACAAAGGAGCAGAATCTGGCCATTTGGCCCATCGACTCTGCTCCACCATTCAAACGTGGCTGATTTATTATCCTTCTCAGCTCCAGTCTCTTGCCTTTGACACCTTACTAATCAAGAACCTATAAACCTCCACTTCAAATGTACTCAATGGCTTGGCCTTCACAGCCATCTGTGGTAGTAAATTCCATAGATTCACCACCACCTTGTGAAGAAATTCCTCCTCATCTCTGTTCTAAATGGATGTCCCTCTATTCTAAGGCTGGGCCTTCTGGTCCTAGACTCCCCCACTATAGAAAACATCCTCTCCACATCCACTTTGTCTAGGCCTTTCAATGGATTTCAATGAGATCCTCCCTCATTCTTCTAAACTCCAGTGAGTACAAACCCAATGCCATGAAACACTACTCATATATTAACCCTTTCATTCTCAAAATCATTCTCAGAATCATTTACAAGGCCTATAGCTCTCTAAACCTCTCTTGTCCATATACTTATCAAGATGGCCTTTAAAATAATGTAACTGAAAATGATTAACCCCCCTGCTCTTGTTGGAGTTTGTGGTACACTAATTGGTCAGCGCGTGGACGTAATGCTAGAAAAATGCCACTCTTTGTTTTTGTATTTCTCAACTTTTGATTCATTGCTTCAATTTCCTCTCACTTTTAATTTTATTGTTTTATTTCTATTTTTTTATTCTTGATGGTTTTCATTACTCCCTTGTTCCCTGAACATCACTGATTCTCCCAGCCTCAGGGTTCCACCAATCTGCTTCCACATCAATAATTTAATTTTACTTAAACCAAGTTTCAGGAAAGCCTTGAAGGAGTTGTTGTTTTTCTTAAAACTGATTTTCCTGTCAAAAAGGATTCATTCTGTGTTTTCACCACAGGCCTTGTTCCATGTCAATTTCTCCCAGTCTCTTTATCTTTGGTTTTCAGCTTTCACAATGAGAAAAGCTATCCTGGCTGCAGCAGGATCTGGACCAGCTGGGAAAATGGGCTGAAAAATGGCGGACGGAATTTAATGCAGACAAGTGCAAGGTGTTGCACTTTGGTAGGACCAACCTCCCTACTGCCAGTTATTCCACTGGCATTTAGGGCAGCAATGAAGGACCTCCATCTCTGGTGGTCTTCAGGGCTTCCTTCATCATGTCAGTAGCTCGGTTTTCACTGCTGTCAGTCATGCAAGCCCTGAGTGGAGACTCAGAAGTAGTATTACACACAAATGTAGAAGGGTTCTTCATTGCTGTTTTCGTGACAGTTTGTTTGACCAGTTACAGTTCTTAGCCCTGAACTCAACTCCCAAACCTGGAGAACCAGTGGATCACTCTTAGTCTGGCCTCTACCCTTTGATCTGTTTTTTGGCCTGGGTGACCCTACCAAGAGCCAAAACATGAAGCCCAGACTCCAGCCAACACAGCTGTCCAGGTCTTTGAGGCACACAAGCCTCCAAACTCTACGGCAAGTGTGCAGTCCTCCTGGAGAGGACCAACTGGGTTAAGTTTTACACAGTGAACAGTAGGGTACCGAGGAATGTGGTAGAACAAAAGGATTGGGGAGTACAGGTCCATAATTCATTGAAAGTGGTGTCACAAGTAGATAACGTCACAAAGAAAGCTTTTGGCACATTGGCCTTCATAAATCAATGTATTGAATTCAACAGATGAGATGTTATGAAGAAGTTGTACAAGATGTTGGTGAGGCCTAATTTGGAGTATTCTGTGCAGTTTTGGCCACCTGCCTACAGGAAAAATATAAATGAGATTGAAAGAGTACGAAGAAAATTTACAAGGATGTTGCTGGTTTTGGAGGACCTGAGTTATAGGGAAAGAATGAGTAAGTTAGGAGTTTATTCCTCAGAACACTGAAGATTGAGGGGAGATTTGATAGAGGTGTACTAATTGAGGGGTATCGTCAGGGCATATGCAAGCAGGCTTTTTCCACTGAGCAGCACACACAATGCACTGGAGCAGCTCAGCAGGTCAGGCAGCTTCTCTGGATTGAAATAAATAGTCAACATTATGACTGGAAAAGAAGGAGGAAGAAGTCAGAGTAAGAAGGTGGGGGGAGGGGAGGAAGAAGCACAGGGTGATAGGTGAAACTGGGGGGGGAGTGGGGGAAATAAAGAGCTGGGAAGTTGATTAGTGAAAGAGATACAATGCTGGAGAAGGGGGAACCTGATAGGAGAGGACCGAAGGCCAAGGAAAAACGGGAAGGAGGAAGAGCACCAGAGGGGGGTGATAGGAAGGTCAGGAAATAAGGTATGAGAGGGAAAAGGGAATGGGGAATGGTTAAGGAGAGGAGGGGGGTATAATTACTGGAAGTTCAAGAAATCAACATTCAGGGCATCAGGTTGGAGGCTACATAGACAGAATATGAGGTGTTGCTCCTCCACCCTGAGTGTGGCCTCATCGTGGCAGTAGAGGAAGCCATGGACCGACATGTCAGAGTGGGAATGGCAAGTGGCATTGAAAGGGGTGGCCACTGGGAGCGAAGGTGCTCAATGAAGTGGTCTGCCAATCTACATCGGGTCTCACAGATGTACAGGACGCCACACTGGGAACACCGAATGTAGCAGGTAACCCCAACGGACTCACAGATGAAGTGTACCTCAGTGTCAGCTGAGGTTGGGTGGCTCTACATCCAGGTCATGGGTTATGGGTTGGAGGTGAAAAATTTAAGAGGAATATGAGGGGAAACTTCTTCACTCAGAAGGTCGTGAGCATGTGGTACGAGCTACCAGCACGAGTGGTGCAAGTGATCTCAATTTCAATATATAAGAGGAGTTTGGATAGGTACATGGATGGTAGGGATATGGAGGGCCATGGTCTTGGTACAAGTCGATGGGAGTAGGAGGTTTAAAAGTGCAACATGGACAAGATGGGCTGAAGGGCCTGTTTCTGTGCTGTACACACACGGACACACTGACATATATACACACATAGGCCCACACTAATGTGTATAAACACAAGTACACTTAGGTACACACATATATATTTATATATATATATATATATATATGTATAGAGAGAGAGAGACAGACTGTGCAAAAGTCTTAGGCACTTACTATGTACAGGGCTGGGTGTCTGAGACTTTTGCACAGTCCTGTATTTGTCAGTGTTTGAGTAGAGAGTGAGTTTATAAATCTGACAGGAGCACATGATGTTGGGAATGGCGAGGGTGGAACACTGTGGGGGGGTGGTAGAGAGGGAGTGATGGGGTGGGGGTGGCACAGGATGTTGGGAATGGTGAGGGTGGAACACTGTGGGGGGGGGTGGTAGAGAGGGAGTGATGGGGCGGGGGTGGCACAGGATGTTGGGAATGGCGAGGGTGGAACACTGTGGGGGGGTTGTAGAGAGGGAGTGATGGGGCGGGGGGTGGCACAGGATGTTGGAAATGACGAGGGTGGAACACTGTGGGGGGGTGGTAGAGAGGGAGTGATGGGGTGGGGGTGGCACAGGATGTTGGGAATGGCGAGGGTGGAACACTGGGGGGGGTGGTAGAGAGGGAGTGATGGGGTGGGGGTGGCACAGGATGTTGGGAATGGCGAGGGTGGAACACTGGGGGGGTGGTAGAGAGGGAGTGATGGGGTGGGGGTGGCACAGGATGTTGGGAATGGCAAGGGTGGAACACTGTGGGGGGGTGGTAGAGAGGGAGTGATGGGGTGGGGGTGGCACAGGATGTTGGGAATGGCGAGGGTGGAACACTGTGGGGGGGTGGTAGAGAGGGAGTGATGGGGTGGGGGTGGCGCAGGATGTTGGGAATGACGAGGATGGAACACTGTGGGGGGGTGGTAGAGAGGGAGTGATGGGGTGGGGGTGGCACAGGATGTTGGGAATGGTGAGGGTGGAACATTGTGGGGGGGTGGTAGAGAGGGAGTGATGGGGCGGGGGTGGCACAGGATGTTGGGAATGGTGAGGGTGGAACATTGTGGGGGGGTGGTAGAGAGGGAGTGATGGGGTGGGGGTGGCACAGGAGGTTGGGAATGGCGAGGGTGGAACACTGTGGGGGGGTGGTAGAGAGTGAGTGATGGGGAGGGGGTGGCACAGGATGTTTGGAATGGCGAGGGTGGAACACTGTTGGGGGGTGGTAGAGAGGGAGTGATGGGGCGGGGGTGGCACAGGATGTTGGGAATGGCGAGGGTGGAACACTGGGGGGGTGGTAGAGAGGGAGTGATGGGGTGGGGGTGGCACAGGATGTTGGGAATGGCGAGGGTGGAACACTGGGGGGGTGGTAGAGAGGGAGTGATGGGGTGGGGGTGGCACAGGATGTTGGGAATGGCGAGGGTGGAACACTGTGGGGGGGTGGTAGAGAGGGAGTGATGGGGTGGGGGTGGCACAGGATGTTGGGAATGACGAGGATGGAACACTGTGGGGGGGTGGTAGAGAGGGAGTGATGGGGTGGGGGTGGCACAGGATGTTGGGAATGGCGAGGGTGGAACACTGGGGGGGGTGGTAGAGAGGGAGTGATGGGGTGGGGGTGGCACAGGATGTTGGGAATGACGAGGATGGAACACTGTGGGGGGGTGGTAGAGAGGGAGTGATGGGGTGGGGGTGGCACAGGATGTTGGGAATGGCGAGGGTGGAACACTGGGGGGGTGGTAGAGAGAGAGTGATGGGGTGGGGGTGGCACAGGATGTTGGGAATGGCGAGGGTGGAACACTGGGGGGGGGTTGTAGAGAGGGAGTGATGGGGTGGGGGGTGGCACAGGATGTTGGGAATGGCGAGGGTGGAACACTGTGGGGGGGGTGGTAGAGAGGGAGTGATGGGGCGGGGGTGGCACAGGATGTTGGGAATGGCGAGGGTGGAACACTGTGGGGGGGTGGTAGAGAGGGAGTGATGGGGTGGGGGTGCCACAAGATGTTGGGAATGGCGAGGGTGGAACACTGTGGGGGGGTTGTAGAGAGGGAGTGATGGGGTGGGGGTGGCACAGGATGTTGGGAATGGCGAGGGTGGAACACTGGGGGGGTGGTAGAGAGGGAGTGATGGGGTGGGGGTGGCACAGGATGTTGGGAATGGCGAGGGTGGAACACTGTGGGGGGGTTGTAGAGAGGGAGTGATGGGGCGGGGTGGCACATGATGTTGGGAATGGCGAGGGTGGAACACTGTGGGGGGGTGGTAGAGAGGGATGATGGGGTGGGGGTGGCACAGGATGTTGGGAATGGCGAGGGTGGAACATTGTGGGGGGGTTGTAGAGAGGGAGTGATGGGGCGGGGGTGGCACAGGATGTTGGGAATGGTGAGGGTGGAACACTGTGGGGGGGTGGTAGAGAGGGAGTGATGGGGTGGGGGTGGCACAGGATGTTGGGAATGGTGAGGGTGGAACACTCTGGGGGGGTGGTAGAGAGGGAGTGATGGGGTGGGGGTGGCACAGGATGTTGGGAATGGCGAGGGTGGAACACTCTGGGGTGTGGTAGAGAGGGAGTGATGGGGTGGGGGGTGGCACAGGATGTTGGGAATGGCGAGGGTGGAACACTGTGGGGGGGTGGTAGAGAGGGAGTGATGGGGCGGGGGTGGCACAGGATGTTGGGAATGGCGAGGGTGGAACTCTGTGGGGGGGTTGTAGAGAGGGAGTGATGGGGCGGGGGTGGCACAGGATGTTGGGAATGGCGAGGGTGGAACATTGTGGGGGGGTGGTAGAGAGGGAGTGATGGGGCGGGGGTGGCACAGGATGTTGGGAATGGCGAGGGTGGAACACTGTGGGGGGGTTGTAGAGAGGGAGTGATGGGGTGGGGGGTGGCACAGGATGTTGGGAATGGCGAGGGTGGAACACTGTGGGGGGGG
Source organism: Mobula hypostoma (assembly GCF_963921235.1). NCBI lineage: Eukaryota > Metazoa > Chordata > Chondrichthyes > Myliobatiformes > Myliobatidae > Mobula > Mobula hypostoma. The sequence continues at coordinate 165,433,987 of NC_086098.1, read as the reverse complement.
TGGTAGAGAGGGAGTGATGGGGCGGGGGTGGCACAGGATGTTGGGAATGGCGAGGGTGGAACACTGTGGGGGGGTGGTAGAGAGGGAGTGATGGGGTGGGGGTGGCACAGGATGTTGGGAATGGCGAGGGTGGAACACTGTGGGGGGGTTGTAGAGAGGGAGTGATGGGGTGGGGGTGGCACAGGATGTTGGGAATGGCGAGGGTGGAACACTGTGGGGGGGTGGTGGAGAGGGAGTGATGGGGCGGGGGTGGCACAGGATGTTGGGAATGGCGAGGGTGGAACACTGGGGGGGGTGGTAGAGAGGGAGTGATGGGGTGGGGGTGGCACATAATGTTGGGAATAGCGAGGGTGGAACACTGGGGGGGTGGTAGAGAGGGAGTGATGGGGTGGGGGTGGCACAGGATGTTGGGAATGGCGAGGGTGGAACACTGTGGGGGGGTTGTAGAGAGGGAGTGATGGGGCGGGGGTGGCACAGGATGTTGGGAATGGCGAGGGTGGAACACTGGGGGGGTGGTAGAGAGGGAGTGATGGGGTGGGGGTGGCACAGGATGTTGGGAATGGTGAGGGTGGAACATTGTGGGGGGGTGGTAGAGAGGGATGATGGGGTGGGGGTGGCACAGGATGTTGGGAATGGCGAGGGTGGAACATTGTGGGGGGGTTGTAGAGAGGGAGTGATGGGGCGGGGGTGGCACAGGATGTTGGGAATGGTGAGGGTGGAACACTGTGGGGGGGTGGTAGAGAGGGAGTGATGGGGTGGGGGTGGCACAGGATGTTGGGAATGGTGAGGGTGGAACACTCTGGGGGGGTGGTAGAGAGGGAGTGATGGGGTGGGGGTGGCACAGGATGTTGGGAATGGCGAGGGTGGAACACTCTGGGGTGTGGTAGAGAGGGAGTGATGGGGTGGGGGGTGGCACAGGATGTTGGGAATGGCGAGGGTGGAACACTGTGGGGGGGTGGTAGAGAGGGAGTGATGGGGCGGGGGTGGCACAGGATGTTGGGAATGGCGAGGGTGGAACTCTGTGGGGGGGTTGTAGAGAGGGAGTGATGGGGCGGGGGTGGCACAGGATGTTGGGAATGGCGAGGGTGGAACATTGTGGGGGGGTGGTAGAGAGGGAGTGATGGGGCGGGGGTGGCACAGGATGTTGGGAATGGCGAGGGTGGAACACTGTGGGGGGGTTGTAGAGAGGGAGTGATGGGGTGGGGGGTGGCACAGGATGTTGGGAATGGCGAGGGTGGAACACTGTGGGGGGGGTGGTAGAGAGGGAGTGATGGGGCGGGGGTGGCACAGGATGTTGGGAATGGCGAGGGTGGAACACTGTGGGGGGGTGGTAGAGAGGGAGTGATGGGGTGGGGGTGGCACAGGATGTTGGGAATGGCGAGGGTGGAACACTGTGGGGGGGTTGTAGAGAGGGAGTGATGGGGTGGGGGTGGCACAGGATGTTGGGAATGGCGAGGGTGGAACACTGTGGGGGGGTGGTGGAGAGGGAGTGATGGGGCGGGGGTGGCACAGGATGTTGGGAATGGCGAGGGTGGAACACTGGGGGGGGTGGTAGAGAGGGAGTGATGGGGTGGGGGTGGCACATAATGTTGGGAATGGCGAGGGTGGAACACTGGGGGGGTGGTAGAGAGGGAGTGATGGGGTGGGGGTGGCACAGGATGTTGGGAATGGCGAGGGTGGAACACTGTGGGGGGGTTGTAGAGAGGGAGTGATGGGGCGGGGGTGGCACAGGATGTTGGGACTGGCGAGGGTGGAACTCTGTGGGGGGGTTGTAGAGAGGGAGTGATGGGGTGGGGGTGGCACAGGATGTTGGGAATGGCGAGGGTGGAACACTGTGGGGGGGTTGTAGAGAGGGAGTGATGGGGCGGGGGTGGCACAGGATGTTGGGAATGGCGAGGGTGGAACACTGTGGGGGGTGGTAGAGAGGGAGTGATGGGGTGGGGGTGGCACAGGATGTTGGGAATGGCGAGGGTGGAACACTGTGGGGGCGTTGTAGAGAGGGAGTGATAGGGCGGGGGGTGGCACAGGATGTTGGGAATCGCGAGGGTGGAACTCTGTGAGGGGGTTGTAGAGAGGGAGTGATGGGGTGGGGGTGGCGCAGGTGTCGACACACCCAGCCCTGAGAGATCAGGAAAGGTGAGTTGATTCCAAGCAATTGATTTATTGGTTATAACAGAATGTCTCTCTGTACTTTTCTCTCCCTCTTCTCTCCCTTCCCCTTTTCCCAACCTCTCACACACATGAGCATATGCACACTCCACTGTCAAGCCTCTTGTCAGTCTTTTCTAAGAATGTTCTTCCAGGTCCAACTAAAACCCTGCCACAGGAACTGTGCCATACACACAGCATCATAGTGACTCACTGTGCTTCAGTAATTAGCGCATTACAGGATAATTATAAAAAATTATATCAATATTGAATCCAATAAGAAAGTTCAACTGCGGGTAAAACCACTTTACACCAAACTATTTGAAGGAATTACAGCTGAATCCTTGCTCTTCACCTTTGAGCCAAGCACTTGTGTGTGTGATTCAGCCCACAGAATTTCACATGACACACTTTTACCGACCAAAACTGCTGCATATGCTCCTCTGTCTAAAGGGTACCAAAGTGATGTGGAGTTGTCGGAAGTTAACATTGTTCCTTCAGCCCATGCAGATCGCTCTGCACAGCTGACCCTGTCGTTTCGTGAGAGCCGCTCTGGGTTGCTTTCACCCAGAATTCTGTCCTGCAATCTTTGCCAGTGAGAGCGAATGTCGATTGAGTTACAGCAAAAAGATCACCTGAGAAAGGAATTGTTCCATGCCAGAGTTCACTTAACAAAATAAACATCCCTTTATTGTACAGTCTATAAAATGTACTCGGGCTAATCTTCCCTTGAAAACAAAAGCATATCACACTCAGTAAGCCGCAACACAGAATTGATTATGGTATTACCATCAAATCCAGTGTTAGATTCAGTTAAAACCAGACTACCGAAACAGATAGATTAATTATCCATGGTCAGATTAAAAAAATCCAAAAGAAAAGTTTTTGTATTTCTCCCTCCAGTCTTTGACTTTAAACACAGTTTTTTTAATGCAAAGACTCTGTCTAAAATCCTTGCTGCCTCATTAAAGCAGCCAGCGTGATCAACGACCCCGCCCTTCCACCCTGGGCATTCTCCCTTCTCCCCCCTCCTCTTGGGCAGAAGATACAAAAGCCTGAAAGCACATACTGCCTGGCTCAAGGACTGCTTCTATCCCGCTGATATAAGACTATTGAAGGCTTCCCTAGTACAATGAGATGGGCCCTTGATCTCGCAATCTACCTTGTCATGACCCTGCACCTTACTTTCTGCCTGCAATGCACCTTCTCTGTTTCTGTAACACTTTGTTCTGCATGAGTTCTTGTTTTACCTTTGGACTACTCAGTCCACTGACGTGATGAAATGATCTGTACCAACACACACACAACGCTGGAGAAGTTCAGCAGGTCAGGCAGCATCTGCGGAAATGAATAAACAGTTAACGTTCCGGGCCAACACCCTTCATCAGGGCTGGAAAGGAAGGGGGAAGATACCAGAATAAAAACGTGATGGGGGTGGAGAGGCTAGCCAGAAGGTTATAAGTGAATCTAGGTGGGTGGGAAAGGTGAAGGTCTGGAGAGGAGGAAATTTATATTTATCTCTGGAAGGAGAAGTCGATATTCATAACATCAGGCTGGAGGCTACACAGGCGGGATATGAAGTGCTGCTCCCCCACCCTGAGGGTGGCACAAGAGGCAGCCATGGACCAGCATGTCAGATCGTGAATGGGAATTGGAATTAAAATGATCAGTGTGGTTTGGTTTGCAAAACACAGTTTTTCACAGTACCTCAATACATGTGATAATACAAACGTTTGTAAAAAACAAGATACAGATTTATCATCACTGATTTAGATGATGTGAAATTTGCGACAGTGGAGTGCATAACCGTAAACGACTATAAATTACCAGTGACCAATTCTTATCGCTGGTTATTCACCATGCTGATGCAGTCACATCACCAGCTTCAGCAACAACTACTTCCCTTCAACCATTCAGTTCTTAAACCAACCCACAAAACGTTAATCACAATAGTTCAGTAATAGTCTGATCACTTTACAAAAAGGCACATTTTATGTTCTAATTGTGTTTTCTTGTAAAATTTGGGTAGAAAACTGTGTATAATTTATGTTTTTCTGTTTCTCTGATGCTGTCTGTTTGTGATGCTGTACAATTAAGTTTTTTGTTACACCGGTGCAGGCATATAGCTGTGCATCTGACAATAAATTCCAGATTGACTTTGACCTGAGCTGTAAACATTGTTGTCAATGTTCCTCCAGAACGTTGTTTCATTTGGCGGTATACATATATGGTTGATTGGCAATAAATTCACTTATTTATTTATTTCGAGATACAGTGCACTATAGACCTTCCAGTCCTTCGAACCATGCCATCCAGCAACCCAACCTAATCACAGGACAATTCACAATGACCAATTATCCTACCAACCTGTGGGAGGAAACCAGAGCACTCAGAGGAAACCTATACATTCTACAGAGAGGATGTACAGACTCTTTACAGGGGATGTTAGAATTGAACGCCAAACTCTAATGTTTCCTCTGGAGGGAGAGTCTAAGACTGAGGACTCAGCCTCAGAATAGAGGGGCATCCTTTTAGAACAGAGATGAGGAAGAATTTCTTTATCCAGAGTGTGGTGAATCTAAGGAATTCATGGCCACAGGCAGCTGTGGAGGCCAAGTGTTTACAAATGTTTAAGGCAGAGGTTGATAGATTCTTGATTGGTCAGGGCATGAAGGGGTACGGGGAGAAGGCAGGAGATTATGGCTGAGGGGAAAAATGGATCAGCCATGATGATTTGATGGAGCAGACTCGATGGGCCAAGTGACCTAATTCTGCTCCTATACCTTATGGTCTTATGGTAATAATGTCATGTTAATCTCTATGCTACCATGTAACTTGAACTTGATTTGAACTTGACTGTTTCTGCCTCCACAAATGCTGTCTGGCCTGCTGAGAATTTCCAAAATCTTCTGTATTTATTCAAACTTTTTCTGCCTGTGGCACATTCCAAAATATCCCAGTGGAACAGCGTGGAAGGGAAATCACCATTGAGCACGGAGGGAAGGCTGCAATTTGTGTGCAGAGATGAAAGCTAAAATCTTGCAGATGCTGGAAATCTGGAACAAAATTAGAGTGTTCTGAAAACTCTCAGCAGGTTAGGTAGTGTCTGTGAAGGAAGAACATAAAACATTACAGCACAGTAAAGGTCCATTGGCCCATGATGTTGTCTGGCATATTAAATTATTCTGAGATCAATCTAAGCCTTCCCTCCCACATAACCCTCCATTTCTCTATCTAAGAGTTTCTTAAATATCCCTCATGTATCTGCCTTTCAGCACCCCTGGCAGGAAGTTCCACACACCCACCACTCTGTGTAAAGAACTGACCTCTGACATCCCCCCTGCCCCGATACTTTCCTCCAATCACCTTAAAGTTATGCTCCTTATACTAGTCATTTCCACTCTGGGAAAAGGTCTTTGGCTGTCCACTTGATCATTTTGTACACCTTTATTAGGTTCAAAGATTCAAAGTACATTTATTACCAAAGTACGTGTAAATTATACAACCTTGAGATTTGTCTGATCACAGGCAGCCACAAACAAAGAAACATAAAAGAACCCAATAAAGAAAAAGACCCAATGCGCAGAGAAAGAGAAAAAACACAAATCATGCAAACAGAGATGCAAACAAAAGTCACATCTCATCCTCCTTCACTCCAAAGGGAAAAGCCTTAGCCCACTCAACCTATCCTCATAAGACATGCTCTCTAATCCAGGCACCATCCTCTGCACCCTCTCTAAAGTTTCCATAAAGAGGTGACCAGAACTGAACACAATATTCGAAGTGTGGTCTAACCAGGGTTCTATAGACCTGCCACATTAATTCGTGGCTGTTCTGAGAAACAGTTAACCTTTCAGCTTCAAGACCCTTTGACAGAACAGATCTAATGACAGCTGGATTTGTAGAGCATTTCAGGAATTCTCTGCTTAAATTGTATACAGGAGTTGACAATTCTAAATATACTCATGGTCAATCGAGGTTCAGGCAAACAAGACATGGACCTAATGCAAGCAGATAGGGTTAGTGTAGATGCACAGAAGGTTGGCATGGGCATGATGGGCCGAAGAGCCTGTTTCTGTGCTGTACAACACTGTGACTCTAAGAGTAATTCCTGTTGTTCAATATCTGCATGATATCACTTGAGTCGAGTATAATGTTCTCCCAAGGGCTTTTTCTCTTAATGGAGAATGTCTGTGTGTGACTTTGTTCAGCATGGGGAGGCTGATGCACAGGCAGCTGTCACACGGTCCTTGACAGATCAGGGTCAGGGTCCAGTAGGGTGGAACACAAGATGACTGGGGACCCTTCAATGTTGCAGCCTTCCTCTGTGTTCTCTGCCTCGTGATGTGTCATCATCTTCCTTCAGCTCCACCGTTGAGGTCTTTCTTGGATCGTGCCTTGCCTGGAACCTCCCCCCCGGCTATATCCCCAACCGAGAGCTAAGATCCAGCCAGCATCGCTCTCAGGATCTCAGGATCACACAAGCCCCTCCATCACGCCGAGGTGACGATCCTCGGAGAAGGCATGATACTAATTATTGGTTCAAGGATGTTGGATGAGCACTTAGAAACAGTTTAATTTTCAGAAAATGCAATTTATAAATAGAAAATGATAATCCAACAGTCACAAGTATCAGAATAACTATATTTACTCAAACAAAGAAAACTGTGGACTTCTCAGATTTCAGAACAAAAAAAAACAGTCGCGCACATATCAGTTCCATTCGTATCACACATCTTTAGACCAGTGTGTTCACTGGCTCAGCGAAACACTTGTCAAAAATTCATAAGTCTTGGTTATTCACATTTTATGTGCCCACTGGCAATGGAACTCAGTACCCAATAATAAACGTCTGATCAGCTGAAGATCCCTGGCAATACACACAAAGTGCTGGAGGAACTCAGCAGTTCAGGCTGCACCTATGGAAGTGAATAAACAGTCGATGTTTCGGGCCGAGATCCTTCTTCAGGGCTGCAAAGGAAGGAGGAAGATGCCGGAATAAGGAGTGGGCGGAAGGGGAAGGAGAAGAAGCTAGAAGGTGACAGGTGAAACCAGGTGGGCGGGGGAGGGGGGATGAAGTAAGAATGTGGGAGGTGTTAGGTAGAAAAGATATAGGGCTGGAGAAGAAGGAATCTGATAGGAGAGTAAAGTGGACCACAGGAGAAAGGGAAGGTGGAGGGGCACCAGGGATAGGTGATGGGTAGATGAGGAGAAGATGTAAGGGAGCAGAGTGGGGAATCAAAGAAGAAGGAAGGGGGAGAGGGAAAATTACTGAAAGCTACAGAAAATGATGTTCATGCCATGAGGTTGGAGGCTACCCTATTCTCTGAGCCTCCTCTTTCACTGAATGAGGAGTATTCCATTTCTGAGTCATTCCCAGTCAGGCAGCCTTATGCACCCTTGAACTGTCAATGACACATAAATCCAAAGGATAAGTAAAGCCTCAGCATTTGTATTTCTTAAGAGAAGGTTTGCTCATTGCAGTAGCTGAAGGCGCTTCAGCCGGCCAGTACTTGTAACTGTGGCTGGAGAAAACATTGTCTTTTGTGCATTCAGTTCTGTCCGGATATCGAGGCCCAAAGGTCAAAATGCCATGATCAGCGATTCTTGGGGTTGAGGTCTGAAGGTCAAAGTCCTATGATCAGCGAGTCCTGGGGTCAAAACCTGGAGATCGGCCAAGATGAAAATCGAACACCAAAGTCGGTGAGACCAGAGGTAGAGGCCTGAAGATCAAAGCCCCTGGGTCAGCTTGACCAGACATCAGAGGCCTGATGTCTGTGACTCTGAGGGTCCAAGTCCAAGGACTGGAGGCCCAGAGGTAGCCTGGCCTGGGGTTGGAGGCCTGCCTTAGTGTGTGAGTGGATGGGTGGCTGGGAGGATGGGAATGGGGCTTGCTTTGCTGTTGTTGTTGTTGTTGTTGTTGTTGTTGTGTTGTTCTTGTCTTTCTGTTGTCATTATTGTTGTGTTGTTGTTTTGTCATGTCATTGTTGTTGTGTCGTTGTTGTGTTGTTGTGTTGCTGTTTTGCTGTTGTGTCATTGTTGTTGTGCTGTTGTCTTGCTGTTGTTGTCATTGTTGTTGTGTCATTGTTGTTGTTGTGTTGTTGTCTTGCTGTTGTCATTGTTGTGTCATTGTTGTTGTGTTGTTGTTTTGTTGTTGTGTCATTGTTGTTGTTGTGTTGTTCTACTGAACATAGTGGACATGTTATATTAGCATCAGAATATGTGACGATACCCCCAGCACATCGCTGGGTGTGTTGGTTGTTAACACAAATGATGCATTTCACTGTGTGTTTCCATGTATGTGTGATAAATAAATCTGAATCTGGTCACCCCATTATTCATAGGCTTCAGGGAGGTGCAGAAGAGGTTTACCAGGATGCTGTCTAGAATAATGATACTGGCTTTTTCTATACCTCATAAACTTATAAACCCCTATCAGGTCTCCTGTCTGCCTCTGCCACTCCAGAGTAAACAACCCAAGTTTATCCAGCCTCTCCTTATAACACACACCCTCTAATTCAGACAACAGTGCCAGTGACCAAGGTTCCATTCCCACCAAGTTCTGTAAGGAGTTTGTACGTTCTCCCCGTGACTCTATGAGGTATCCTGCTGGTGCTCTGGTTTCCTCCCACCATCCAAAGACACACAGATTAGGGTTAGTAACTTGTGGGTATGTTCTGTTGGCACTGGGAGCATGATGACTCTCGAGGGCTGCCCCCAGCACATCCTCGGACTGTTTGAGTCATTGTATGTTTCAATGTACATATGACAAATAAAGCTAATCTTAATCTTTCTCTACCAAGAGAGGCAAATGCCAGTCCACCTCGGAACAAATCCATACACCCCTGTACCTGGCCGGGGGATGTATCATTCGGATAGGAGTTTCAACGGTGAACTAACACAGGGTAGTTAATAACAGTATTGCTCTTCTATAGATAGCACATTGAGGAACCCTCCCTCTTGGCCCCTAGCTGTGCTGTGCGAGTTAAATATACTCCCTGTTAAACCCACACACCATGCACCTTTCTAAACATTTCATTTATATTCAAACATTCTGAAGTTTGGCTCATTAAATATCTCTCGATCTGATCTTCTTTCAAAATCTGAATTTTTCCTGCTTTCATCTTTAATTCATTTCCCCCCTCCTTGGGGTTGAGTTTTTTTTTCCTCACTATTTTCTTTCTATATGTTTCAGCAAGTTTAGCTCTTTCCTCTCTGCTTTTATATATATATATAAACCTGGGTGTGTTTTCTGCAGAGTTCATAAGTTTGACCAGTCAGCGACTGAAGCCTGTAGCGCAGACAGAGAGGAAGCATCGTTTCCGTTGCAGGTGTCTGGGGTCAGGAGCATGATCTGTAAAGTAGACAGAGACTCATTAGAGGCATCTGCCACTCATTATAGAGAAAGAATAAAGATAAGTTTTATTTGTCACCTGTACAGTACATTGAAACATACACTGAAATGTGGCCATTTGAGTGGAGACCAACACAGTGCTAGGAAGTTCTGGGGCCAGCCCACAAGAGTCACCATGCTTCCAGCACCAAAATAGCATGCCCACAACTTACTAAGCATAACCTGAATGTTTTTGGAATGTAGGATAAAACCAGAGCACCCAGAGGAAACGTACGCGCTCACAGGGAGAATGTCCAACTCCTTACAGACAGCGGTGGGAACTGAACCGTAGGTGGGGTTTTGTGTTTAGCATGTCTTTCACCACTGTCCATGTTCCAAGACATCCTGAAGGTCATCACAAGTCACTGGCCTATCCAGTCCTTCGCTGGATACAAAATTCAGCCCAGCGATAATGGTTTGGGGGGAGGAGAGGTGGACTGAACTGAGAGAGGGTGCAGAGGCTCTGTACTCACCCAAGCACCCACCAGGGAGAGCAGGTCCACCAGCAGAAGCACCACTCTTCTGAATGAGCCTCTGGTCATCAGCAGGTGTGGGGAGGGGAGGGGTAAGTCGCAGAGACATACACCAAGGAAACAGGCCCTTCGGTCCCTCTGCTCCTTGCGACTAAGGTTTCCATCTATGTCAGTCCCATTTACCCACAACTCCCTAAACCTCTCTTATCCATAACTAAGCTCTTCGTGGGCTTCCAGCCCAGTCCAGGTCACAAACAGGACAAAAATCTGCAGATGCTAGAAATCCAAGCAACACACACAAAATGCTAGAGGAACTCAACAGGCCAGACAGCATTTATGGGAGAAAGCACAGTCGACGCTTTGGGCCAAAACCCTTTGGCAGGACTGGAGAACAAATGCTGAGAAGTAGTTTTGAGAAGTGGGGGGAGGGGAGAGAGAAACAGCAGGCGATAGGTGAAATCTGGAGGAGGAGGGATGAAACAAAGAGCTAGGAAGTTAATTGGTGAGAGAGACAGAAGGCCATGGAAGAAAGAAGAAGTGGGGGAGGGGGGAGAGAGCACCAGAGGGAGGCGATGGGAGAGCAAGGAGATAACATGAGAGAGGGACAAGGGGATGAGAAATAGTGAAGGTGGGGGGAGGCATTACTGGAAGTTTGAGAAATCGATGTTCATGCCATCAGGTTGGAGGCTACTCAAATGGAATATAAGGTATTGTTCCTCCAACCTAGGTGTGGCCTTATCCCAACAGTGGAGGAGGCTATCGATGGACATATTGGAATGGGAATGGGATGGATGGGCTGCTGAGTTCCTCCAGCACTTTGTGTGTGTAGCCCAGTCCAGGTGTTGATTTTACCCAGTGCCACAGTGGAGTTTGTCACTGAAACACTGGTTAAACTCAACACCTGGAAGCCCGAGAAGAGATTATGTATCATATATGCCAGGAAAACACTAGATCCTTTCTCCCTCATCCATCCAAGTGCAGAGATGTGTTCAATTAATTTACTGTATTTAATGTTTTAATTATGTAATAACATTTTCTTGTTATAAATTGAATTTGTTTTCACTTTTAATGTTCACTGTCCATTTAGAAACCTTATGGCAGAAGGGAAGAAGCTGTTTCTAAAATGTTGGGTGTGTGCCTTTAGGCTCCTGTACGTCCTCCCCGACCATAGCAATGAGAAGAGGGCATGTCCTGGGTGGTGAGGTTCTTCACGACAGATGCTGCCTTCTTGAGGCACTGCATTTTGAAGGTGTCCTCAATGGTGAGGAGGCCAGTGCCCACGATGGAACTGGCTGAGTTTACAACCCTCTTCATCTTTCTCTGATCCTGTGAAGTAGCCCATCCATACTAGATGATGATGTATCCAGTTAGAATGCTGTCCGTGGTATGTCTATAGAAATTTGCTGGAGTCATTGGTGATGAACCACATTTCCTCAAACTCCTAATGAAATTTAGCCTCTGGCATGCCTTTCTCATGAGTACATTAATATCCGGATGCAAGATAAATCTTCAGAGATGTTGACACCCAGGAACTTGAAATTGCTCACTCTTTCCACTATTCATCCCTCAATGAGAACTGGTATGATTTCTCACAACTTCACCGTCCTGAAGGCGCAATTAGTTCCTCAATCTTAGGGAGATACTATCCGTCTCTCATAAGGGGAAAGGATTCCTATAAAAATCAAAAAAGTAATCCTGGATGATCAGCCAACTGGTACATGAATTAACTTTGGGAATAATCTGTTACATACTTTGTTCAGGATTACTTGGAGGAGAGAACGGTTTGGAATCATGGAGTCACAGAACACTACAGCAGAGAAAAAGGCCCTTTGGCCCATCTAGTCTGTGCCAAGCCATTAATCTGCCTCTTCCCACTGATGTACACCTGGATCATAGCTCTCCATACCCACCCCACCCCCCCATCCCGTACCTATCCAAATTTCTCTTAAATGTTGAAATCAAATCCACATCCGCCACTTGCGCTGGCAATTAGTTCCACACTCACAGCACCCCCTGAGTGAAGTTTTCCCTCATGTTCCCCTTAAACATTTCACCTTTCATCCTTAACCCATGACCTCTAGTTGTAGTCTCATTCAACCTCAGTGGAAAAAGCCTGCTTGCTTTTATCCTGTCTATACCACTCATGATTTTGCATACCTCTATGAAATCTCCTCTCAATCTTCTACGCTCTAGGGAATAAAGTCCGAACATATTCAATATTTCCCTATAACTCAGGTCCTCCAGACCAGGCAATGTCCTTGTAAATTTTCTTTGGATTCTTTTAATCTTTGTGACACATTTCCTATAGGCAGGTGACTATAACTGCACATAATACTCTAAATTAGGCTTCACCAATGCCTTATACAATTTCAACATAACATTCCAACTCCTGAACTCAGTACTTTGATTTATGAAGGCCAATGTGCCAATAGCTTTCTTTATTATCCTATCTACCTGTGACATCACTTTCAAGGAATTATGGACCTGTATTCCCAGATCCCTCTGTTCATCCACACATCTCAGTGTCCTGCTACTCTCTGTGTAAGTCCTACCCTGGTTTGTCCTCCCAAAGTACGACCCCTCACACTTTTCTGCATTAAATTCCATCTGCCATTTCTCAGCCCATTTTTCAGGCTGGTGCAGATCCCACTGCAAGCTCTGATAGTCTTATTTGTGGTCCACTATGCCTTCAATCTTGGTATCACCTGCAAATCTGCTGAACCAGTTAAGCACATTATCATCCAGGTTGTTGATATTGATGACAAACAACAGACCCAGCACCAATCCCTGGGGCACACCACTAGTCACAGGCCTCCAGTCAGAGAGGCAACCACCTACTATCACTGACTGGCTTCTTCTGCAAAGCCATTGTCTAATTCAATCTACAACCTCATCTTCAATACCGAGCAACTGAACCTTCTTCACCAATCCCCCACGTGGGACCTTGTCAAAGATCTTGCTAAAGTAGAAGGTTTCTCCTAATCTACAGCATCAGTTCCTCCCATTCGCCTTCAAAGCTTCATTGGATCACTCTAAGCTGAACATATTCAAATCTGAACATAAACACAAGGGATTCTGCAGATGCTGGAAATCAAGAGCAACACACACAAAATGCTGGATGATCTCAACAGGCCAGGCAGCTAGGGTCTGGACTCTAAACATCAACTATTTATTCCTTTTCATAGATACTGCCTAATCTGCTGAGTTCCTCCAGCATTTTATACGTGTTTCTCCCCAATTCAAAGCTGGCTTAGGCACCTTCTTTATTCAGGAACTCGTGTTTTGTCGTTGGGTCCATTGTTGCTTGTCTATCTCAACGATCTGGATGATAATGGTGTAAACTGTGTCAGCACATTTGTGGATGACACTAGGATTGAGGACATAGTAACTAGAGAGGAAAGTTACCAAAGCTTGCAGCGAGATCTGGACCATTTGGGAAAATGGACGAAAAAATGGCAGATGGAATTTAATAGAGACAAGTATGAGGGGTTGCACTTTGGGAGGAAAAACCATGGAAGAACTTACACAGTGAATGGTAGGGCACTGAGATGTATGGTTGAACAGAGGGATCTGGAAATACAGATCCATATTTCCTTGACAGTGGTGTCACGGACTGATAGCACCATAATGAGAGCTTTTGGCACATTGGCCTTCATAAATCAAACAATGAATACAGAACTTGGAATGTTATGGTGAAGTTGATGAGACCTAATTTGGAGTATTCTCTGGAATTTTGGTCACCTACCTACAGGAAAGCTTTCAACAAAATTGGAAGGGTACAGAGAACATTTACAAGGTATTGTGGGACATGAGGACCTGAGTTTTATGGAAAGGTTGAATAGGTTCGGACTTTTTTCTCTGGAGTGTAGGAGAATGAGGGGAGATTTGATAGAGGTACACTAAATTTTGAGGGGTTAAATGCAAGTAGGCTTTTTTTCGACTAAGATTGGTCAAGACTAGAACTAGAGGCTACAGGTTAAATTTGAAAGGTGAGATATGTAAGGGGAACTTGAGGGAGAACTTCTTCACTCAGAGGGTGGTGAGAGTAGAACGACCTGCCAGTGGAAATGATGGATGCAACATTTAAGAGAAGTTTGGACAAGCAGTGGATGGGAGAGCTATGGTCCAGGTGGGGGTTGATGGGACTAGGCAGAATAATAGTTGGCACAGAACTAGATGGGTCAAAAGGCCTATTTGTGTTCTGTAGTGCTCTGTGACTATGCTACAGGACGGTGGCTGAAGATGGGGGCTAGAAAATTGTAAATGAAGCCCCCACCTAACACCTAACAGATAATTAGGGCATGAGGCTGCCCCAGGGCCATGTCCACTTGCCCTGTTTGGGAAGATCTCATTCTGACTGCTCCTAGTTGCATAAGGGATCCTTACAATCTCATTGTGTCTCAGTGAGAAAGCACAAAACTCGCATGTTGAATCTTTCTGCATTACCTATTAATGTGGCTTTATTTTTAAACCAGGCATCTTTGTCAAAACTGCTTAATGGCTTGAAAGTGTGAGAATGATCCAACAATAGTTTGATATTGTTTTATTCCAAAAGTGTCAGTGATAATTCCAAAGCTTGGGAACATGGTAATTAAATGCAGCGAAAATGCAGGATACCAAACCAGCTGCACTTAATTATCACTTAATAATCTGCACCATGTGACACATCTCACCGAGTGCCAGAGAGAGGGGAGGAGCGTCGAGATTCGAGAGCCCAATTCACTCACAGCTGCTCACTCAGAACAGGCCTGGCTGTACCCCGGCTACTAACGTTTGCTAATTCAGTGTTTGTTCCAGCTAATAGGCTAATCAAATGCAGTAATGACAGAGCTAGAAGAATGATAACTATAGAACATAGAACAGTACAGCACAGTACAGACCCTTGGGCTGACACCTTAACTTGCTCTAACCGTTCCCTCCAGACTCATCAAAAAGAGAAGCATCTTCCGCTGAGCAACCTGCCCTGTTCTGAATTACAGAGATCTAGGCCACTCATCCCTTCTACTCCATTAGGTTCGTCCATCGACACCGATGAAGCCTCGACATCATTAGTACTTTTTGTTTACGAGGTCGAGTTGCTAGCTCGGATGGAAAGCGTGCCCGGGTGCAGCCCGACTGGATTCGAACTCAGGAACTTTTGCTCCGGAGTCCGGCGCTGATGTCACTGCGCCACCAGCTGGCTATGATGGTGTTGAGACTAGCGCTTGATTTGGATTTAAGTGAGGGAGAGTTGCGCAGCGTCAGCCTCACTCTCTCTTCCCAGTTCCCATCTGGATCCTGTGGCAAGACAGAGTCGAGACGGCTGGAGATGGGACTAGGTACAGTGGATGACCAGGACAACTTCTGTGTCTTGTCCTGCTCCACATGTTCCATGATGCTTGCAGAGACCGCCTTCTTGACCGTTGGACCCTCCACTGGTCTCGTCCGCTCAATCCGCTGGAATCTGTCTTCACATGCTGTGATAGACAACTCCCTATCTCACCGAAGGTTTGAGACCCATCAGCTACCCTCACCTGGTTTAGCCGGCTTGTCGAAGCCGTTGCCCAGGGTGTGGCCGCTGTCGCATGCAAACAGCTACGGGGAGACACAGGTGAGAGCTGAATGCCAGGTGGGGACCAGAGGTGGACTAACTGCCTTGAAAAGGACGCGACATGTTCCCTCACCAGAGGTGCTACCCCTCCCTGACGCCCCATTCATCCCTTCTACTCCATTAGGTTCGTCTACCATCAACACCTTCTGTTCCCACCCCTCTCTATCTCCCTCCCTTTGAAGCACCTAGCAATTCTCTCTCCCTTGTCTGTTCATATACCTTCCCCTAACCACATATCTGCCGTCACCTCTGCCACATTCACAGGGGGCAAGAGTTGCATGTACTGGTATTGGTAGAAATTTGGTATTTGTATTAGAATTGGTATTGGTTTGTGTTGGTATTGGTATTGGTACTGGTATTGGTATAGGTTTGGTATTGATATTGGTATTGGTACAGGATTGATATTGGTATTATTATAGGTTTGGTATTGATATTGGTATAGGTTTGGTTTTGATATTGGGATTGGTACCGGTATTGGGATTGGTATTAGTATAGGTTTGATATTGGTATAGGTATAGGATTGGTATTGATATCGGTATAGGTTTGGTATTGGTAAAGGTTTGTTATTAGTATTGGTGTTAATATCGGTTTATTATTGTCACATGTGCTGACATAATGTGAAAAGATTTTATTTTGTGTACCACCCAGATGGATCATTTCATACTTAATTACATCAAGGTAGTGAACAGAAGGATTTCAGGGTGGAGATACGTCTCTTCCAAAGGAGATGTAAGGTGTTCCTTCCCTCAGCTAGCCTGCGGGCCACCCTCGGGCAAGGTGTAGCACCTGCTTAGCCCCTGATCAGGGTCACGTGAAGCCATGGAGCAGGTGGTGGATGGTCGTATGAGCAGCTGGTGCAGATCACACGTCCTCGTTATGTGACCACTGATGCCAGGCAGACAGTCTCTGAAGAGTATAGATAATGGCTGGAGTCACCTGTCTTGTAAAGACACTGCCCAGAGGAAGGCAATGACAAACCATTCCATAAGAAAAATTTGCCAAGAACAATCATGGTCACGGACAGACCGTGATCACCCACACAGTACAACACAGTACATAATGACGATGTCATACATCACGGCGCATAATGATGATGAGAAAGTAAACAGAAATCAGCATCAATGGTTTGTCATGACTGCCCAGACAACAAGACTGAGTAAACCCCCATCACTGATGATGCTGGTGTGGGAGACCTACACCGCTGACTTGGACCTTTCATCAGGGAGAAGATTGAAAAGCCTGAAAGTACCCACCACCATTTATCCCACTGTTATCAAATTATCGAAAGTTAAAATGGACTTTTAACCTCACAATCATCTGAGTTACGATCCTGCACCTTATTGCTTACCTGCACTGCACTTTCTCTGGAGCTGTTAGATTTTATAATACATTCTGTTATTGCTTTGCCTTATTCAATACACTTCACGAACACCACGCAAGGCAAGTTTTACAGTAGGTGTGACGATAATAAGCTAATACCATTTCCAGTTCCACAGAGCCTGAAGACCCACACTCGATTTAGGAACACTTTTCCCCTCCACCATAGGATTACTGAACGGTGCATGAACCCATGTACACTACCTCACTATTCCCTTTTTTTGCTGACCTGATAGAGGTGTACAAGATAATAAGAGGCACAGAAGGAGTGGGCAGCCAGAGGCTTTTGCCCTTAGTGGAAATGGCTACTATTGGGGGCTTAAATTTTAAGGTGATTGGAGGAAAGTATAGGGGTGATGTTTTTTACACAGAGAGTGGTGGGTGTGTGGAACGCCCTGCCAGGGGTGGTGATAAAGGCAGGTACATTAGACATTTAAGAAACTCTTGGGCACATGGATGATAGAAAAATGGAGGGTTGTGCAGGAGGGAAGGGTTAGATTGGTCTTAGAGTAGGTTAAAAGGTCAGTACAACACTGTGGGCTGAAGGGCCTGTACTGTGCTGTAATGTTTATCATCTATGTTCTATATATTTTTGCACTTTTTTTATTTTGTAATTTATAGTAATTTGATGTCTTTGGACTGTACTGCTGCCGCAAAATAACAAACTTCACGTCATATAAGTCAGTGATAATAAATTTGATTCTGACTGCCTTCAAGGGCAAGTGGAGATGGTCAGATCTGAGAATAATGTGTTCCAGCCATCTATCTCAAAACACCAAGACGGAGCCTTGTCCTTACATATTGCTCACTGGACTGAACTCTGAATCTTTTAATTCCAGCTGTACGCAAAACCCTCCTTCTCTGATGTGATAAATATTCATCGTGTGTGACTGGATCAGTCAGTGAAAGGGACAGTGTACTGATTATCATAACATTTCCACTTTACTCAAACCCTCTTATGGGCATGTCATTACTTGCTTATTTCCTTCACACGAGCGATTCTGCAGATACTGGAAATTCACAGAATGTTGGAGGAACTCAGCAAGTTAGCCAGCTTCTTTGGTTAGGAATAAACAGTCAATGTTTTGGGCCATGACCCTTCATTAGGACCTTCAGTCCTCCAGTCGACCAGTCTCAGAGTAGGAGAAGATGATAGTAAGTGTGGTAACCAGTTTCACAAGCTCTCTCCTGCAAAAATGAGGAGAGAGCTTTCCTGCAGGAGAGAGCTTGTGAAAGTGATGGAGGCATATAAGATCACGAGGGGCATAGGCAGGGTGAAAGCACAAAGTTTTTTCCTGGGGGGGGGACTAAAAACAAGAGGGGAGGGGTTTAAGATCAGAGCAGGAGATTTAAAAAAGCACATCAGGGACAGCTTCTTCACAGAGGGTGGTGCATATTTGGAATGTGCTCCCAGAAATAGTGGCTGAGGTGGGGATATTGGCAACAATTAAAGACATCTAGAAATGTCCATGGGGAGGAGAGATCTATATGGCGATGGGCAAATGGGGAAAGTTCACTGGACAACACAATCAACATGGAGCAGTTTCCATGGGCCTGTTTCCATGCTAAAGATTAGCATTATTTATCACATGTACATCAAACTACTGAATCACATCTTGAAGTGCGTCATTTGCGTCAACAACCAGCACAGTCCTAATATGCACTGGGACAGCCTGCAAGTGTCATCATGCTTCGCTTGCCAACATAACATGCCCACAAGTTACTAATTCTAATCCATACGTCTTTGGAATGTGTGATACGGCCACGGGGAGCATGTACAAACTCCTTTCTGTCACAGATCTAGGCTGGTCAGGTCGTGAATCATGGATTGGCTGTTGGGTTCAGCCAAGGTTTGTTTTGGCCATGGTCAAGTCAGGTTTAAGTTGGGTCTTAGTTTTGTACCCAAGGTGACCTCTCATTCAGGGGACTTGCTTGAGATGTTCAACAGAGGGGATTGCTTCCTGTAAGCAAAGGACATAGAATGTAGTTCAGAGTTCAAATTCAATTACATATATGTCACCATATGCAAACCTGAGATTCACTTTCTTGTAGGCATTCACAATAATTGCAAGAAACACAATATAATCAATGAAAGACTCACCCAACAGGACGGACAAACAACCAATGTGCAAAGACTGCACAGTGAAAACAAACTGTGCAGATGCAAAAGAAGAAAGAAGAAGAAATAGTAATAATAAATATCGAGAACATGAGATGAAGAGTCCTTGAAAGTGAGTCCATAGGTTGTAGGAACAGTTCAGTGATGGGCCAAGCGAAGTTGAGTGAAGTTAACACCTTTGGTTCAAGAGTCTGATGGTTGAGGTGTAATAGCTGTTCCTGAATCTGGTGGTGAGAGTCCTGAGGCTCCTGTACCTTCTTCCTAATGGTAGCAACCAGATGAGAGCATGGCCTGGGTGGTGGGGGCTCTGATGATGGATGCTGTTTTCCTGCAACAGTGCTGCTTGTAGATGTGCTCAATGGTGGGGAGGGCTTTACCCATGACGGACCGGGCCATATGCCCTACTCTTTGTAGGATTTTCCATTCATGGCCATTGGTGTTTCCATACTGGGCTGTGATACAGCCAGTTAATAGAGCATAGAATATTGAACATTACAGCATAGTACAGGAACTTTAGGTCATGATATTGTACCAACCTTAAAATCAATCCCACCCTTCCCTCCTACACAGCCCACCATTTTTCTATCATCCATGTGCCTATCTATCTAAGAGTTTATTAAATGCCTTGGCAGGTTGTTCCACACGCCCACCACTCTGCATAAAGAACTTTCTTCTGGCACTTTCTTCCAATCACATTAAAATTATGCCCCCTGCTATTAGCCATTTGCACCCTAGGAAAAAGTCCCTGTCTGTCCCCTTGATTTATGCCTCTCATCATCGTGTATACCTCTATCTCATCCTGCTTCACTCCAAAAGAAAAGCCTTAGCTTGCTCAACTATTCCATAAAACTCTCTAATCCAAGGAGCATCCTGGAAAATCTCTTCTAAAGCTTCCACATCTTTCCTATAATGAGGCAGTCCATACTGAACACATTACTCAACGTGTGGTCTGACCAGAGTTTTATAGAGCTGCAATATTACCTTGTGGTTCTCAAACTCAGTCTCCGGACTGATAAAGGTCAACACATCGTACGCCTTCTTAAACACCCTATAAACTTGCACAGCAGCTTTGAGAGATCTAAGGACACGGACCCCAATGTCTCTCTGTTCCTCCACACTGCTAAGGATTCTGCCACTAACTCTGTACTCTGCTTCAAGTTCAGTCAAAAGTGACATAAGTGAAAAAGAGCTTTTTTTCACAGGGTCTGGAATGCACCACTGGCAGGGAGTGGGAGCAGATTGGTGATGTTCAGAAGGCCCGGGGTAAGTCTAAGAGGAGACCATGTGCAGAGATGTGTTGTCGCTATTTAAACAGAGCAGTTTCAGATGTCTCACTGATACCTCTTACTCCAGCCCTCCAGAAGATCTGTTTAGAGTCGACGCTGTGTAATTCAGGAACATTTTGTGCTACTGAATTCTATTTCACAGTTGTATAAGCATCCATATGGTATATAGTTTCAGAGAATGTGCACAAGAGCAGACTGTTCTGTCGACAAAGGAAATAAGAGCTGCAGTAGGCCATTTGGCCCATTGTGTCTATTCCGTCATCTAGAGCTGAGAACAATACAGCACAGAAACCATATCTGTACCAACAACGATGCCAATTAACTCACTACAATAATAGCCAATGCTCCATCTCAATATAAATCCTCACCCTCACCCCATAGTTGGTAATACCGTGTAGCCTCCCGGTAAGCCTCAGGCTCACTCAGCTCGCTTTCGTCTCGGGGGAGCAGTCTTCGGCCCCGCCAAACTGGGTAATCAAGTTTGTGTGGATGCCATGTGATGTACCCCACACCGACAATTAACAGACAGCACACAATGTACGATTTACAGATTACACTTTATAGATCTTACTGGAACTATGTAATTAATCGAGATACAATATAAAAGGTGCCAAACTTAATCAGAGTTCAACCATTTTGTGCTCAACTGTTGGAGCTCAATTAATGGAGCTTTCCTTCCACCATTTTAGCTCCTCCGACCTCCTCGACCTGCCGCCTGGGACCAACCACAGTGGTTGACCAGAGTGCGTCCAGCACGTCCTTCCTCTTTGGTTCTCCTCCCGAAAAGCCCTGGGCCTCGGACTCCCTCTTGGGTCAGATCCTCGCCCAGCTTAGAGCATCTCTCTCATCACATCTCCTGTCTCTGTCCCCATTGCGCCTTCTTCTCAAAGCCCATAAAAACAATAGCTTACAGACACACAAGAAAGAATAACAGCTATCCCAATTGGTTAGCAAATGAATGCAATTCCCGTCATCAGTAATTATAACCCAAACAAGCTGCTACCGTTAACTCAGCAGTTATCATTACAGAGAAGCCATTTTATTAGCCTTAGCAAATAACATGAAAGAAGAAACCCCCTACAACCGGCAGTGTCCGAACAAGGTAACAGGAACAAGTAACTCATTACAATAATAACCAATGCTCCATCTCAATACAAATTCTCACCCCATAGTTGGTAATACTGGTAGTGTCCGAACAAGAGGTCTATGCCCCTCCTACCCTCTCACCTCACTCGGTCAACTTTCTGTTCCTTTCTCCGTCCCATGTGCAGGTCACACCGTGTATAAGATACCCCCCATTTTTGGAATGGAATTTTAAGGCAAGTCCTTTCTTGAGTTGAAGATTTATTGAGAGGTAATCCTTTGAAATAAATCCACTGAACTTTTCAAACTTTACTTATTCCATTAATGAGGCGCTGGGTTAACTTTGGCAATTTCATGTATTCAAACCAAGCCTTGTAAGGTGTAAGGAAAAGGAAAACGCTTCTACCTCTGTATGGCCGATTGGATTTTCTCTGAGTATCATCATCATCATCAGGTGGGTACGAGCCACAGCTTCACTCAAAGCCAACAATATCTCTTCCTCTGCACCCATCCTGAGGTATAAGTCACAGTAGTCCCTGTGGGGGGGGGAATGTTCTTTCCCTCCCCCTCTGACTTTTTGTCCATTCCTAACAATTCCCAGAAGATCAATAAACTGTCTAGTTATTTCCCCTCAACATCAGGATCTTGAACCAGAGGGAATAATTTCACTCACCTCAACACTGCATTGATTCCAATGGACTCACTTCCCAGAATTCTTCATTTCGTGTTCCCAATGAAGAGAGACTTTTTGTGCTTCAAGAGACTTTGAGACTTTTTCTTACCGTGCCCGTGGTCTGTTTTCATCAAATTATGGTGTTACTTGCACTGTTGTAACTATATGTTATAATTATGTGGTTTTTGTAAGTTTTTCAGTCTTGGTCTGTCTTGTGTTTCTGTGATATCACACTGGAGGAACATTGTATCATTTCTTAATGCATGCATTACTAAATGACAATAAAAGAGGACTGTGTGTCCTCATAATCTAATATTTATTGCATATATCTTTATTATTAATAATTAGATATTTAACATTTGCCCAGTTTGTTTTGTCTTTTGCACATTGATTATTTGTCCGCCCTCATTGTGTGTAGTTTTTTCATTGATTCTATTGTGTTCTTTTGTGTTTATTGGGAAATCCCACAAGAAAACGAATCTCAGGGTTGTATATGGTGACATATAAGAATGTACTTTGATAATAAATTTACTTTGAACTTTGATTTTTTTCTCTGGATCACTCTGAACACTGCATAAAGTTTGCTTCCTGCTTTCTTTTGACCACTTTACAACTCCTCATGATAATTGCCTCACAGGAGCAATGCCTTCTCCAAGTTCAAAATGTTACTTACTTACACACTCAGTGGTCAATTTATTAGGTCCCCCCAGGATCTAATAAAGTGAGTGTGCGTTCATGACCTTCTGCTGCTGTAGGCCATCCGCTTCAAGGTTTGATGTGTGGTGTGTTCAGAGATGCTCTTCTGCACAACACTGTTGTAACATGTGCTTATTTCAGTTACTGTCACCTTCCTGTCAGCTTGAACCAGTCTGACTTCTCTCATTAACAAGGCGTTTTTGACCACTAAACTGCTGCTCATTAGATGTTTTTTGTTTTTTGCACTGTAATCTCTAGAGACTGCTGTGCATGAAAATCCCAGGAGATCAGCTATTTCAGAGGTATTCAAACCACCCTGTCTGGCACCAACAATCATTACACAGTCAAAGTCACTTTGATCACATTTCTTCCCCAGTCTGATGTTTGTTCTGAATGTCAACTGAACCTCTTGACCTTGTTTGCATGTTTTTATGCATTGAGTTGCTGCCACAAGATTGGCTGATTAGATATTTGCATTAACAAGCAGGTGTAAAAGTGATCACTGAGCGCATGCTACAACACAGAAGGAGGCCATTCGGCTCATTGCATGTATGCTAGTTCCCAGCAGATCTATTCCAACAGCCCTATCATTCAGTAATGCTGTTCCCTCAAGCTCCTCGCTTTGTCAAGAGAAGGATCCAGGCCTGTTTGATAACACCCTCCCCCCCCACTGGTTTTCACCTCGTCCATGTATACTGGGAGCAAAAGCTCAGTGCATCCATGGATGGTGATTGAAAATCTGTTAGCAGACCAGCGGATGGTGTAATTGAGAGGGTGATGAAAGGACTGGGTGCCGACAGACTGTTATCGAGCCATCTGCACAGAGGCTCAGGCTGCATGAGTTTACAGCCTGTCACCTGTCAGCTCAGTCAGTCATCTGCTTCTTCACATGAGCTCAGCAGAAACTTACCCAGTTTTATCAGGACCCGACAGTCCAGGAGCAGCACAGCTGCTCAAAGTAAGTTTATTATCAAAGTATATATATGTCACCATATACAACATATATCACACATCATACAAGGAAAGCTTGATGGCTCTGAGTCTGTACTCGCTGGAATTCAGAAGGATGAGGGGTGTCTCATTGGAACCTTTCGAATGTTGAAGGGCCTAGACAGGGTAGATGTGGAAAGGAGGTTTCACATGGTGGGAGAGTCTAGGACAAGAGGACACAGTCTTAGGACAGAGGGGTGCCCTTTCAAAACTGAGATGCAGAGAAATTTCTTTAGCCAAATGGTGGTGAATTTGTGAATATTCACCTTTCACCTTAACCTGTGAACCCTAGTCCAAGTCTCTCCCAACCTCAATGAAAAAGACCTGCTTAAATTTACCCTATCTATACCTGTCCAATTTTCTATTCATCAGTCAAATCTCCCCTCATTCTCCGCTCCTCGGAACAAAGCCCCAATCTGTTCAGTCTTTCCCCGTACCTCAGGTCCCCAAGTCCCAGCAGCATCCTGGCAAATTTACTCTGCAGGTGAGGAGAACTGCATACAATACTCCAAATTAGGCTTCACCAACGTAATTAGAGGAGAATAATTGGGGTCTGATTGGTGTAAATGGGTGGCTGCTGGCTAGCACAGATTTCTTTAGGGCCGAAGGCCCATGTCTGTGGTGAATGAGATTCAAGTAGACAGCCCAACGGCACCTTCAGGAGAGTGGTTAGGGGAGGTCAAGAAATGCTCGTCCTCCCTACCAATCTATTAATAAATAATGAGAACAGGACTTCATGAAACTTTCAAACTCAAGAGGTTCTGCCGATGCTAGAAATCCAAAGTAACCCACACAAAATGCTGGAGTAACTCAGCATTCCTGATGAAGGCTCTTGGCCTGAAGTGTCGACTATATTCCCCTCCATAGATGCCGAATTCCTCCAGCAATTTCATTATTTATTGTGATACAACATGGAGTAGGGTCTTCTGGCCCTTCAAGCCGTGCCCCTCAGCAACCACCCCACCCCCCACCCCTGCACGCAAGTGGCCTACGCGCGTTGTGAGCATTTTTACTTGTGTGTTGGTGATTCTGCAGTTCAGGCAAGTCGCACATACGTGCACACCTGCCCATGCAAGGTTTCATGGTCTTGGTAGTCTTTCTCAGGATAAACAAGTTTAAAGCGAGCGTCTTGTTTCATAAAAGCGAGATGTGTCCTCCATAATTTCGGAGGTCTGTAAAGCTTTATGGAAAGCATTGCAGCCAGAGTTCCTTCCCTGCCCTTCAGTCGCCCAATGGGAAGCTATTGCAGCGTAGGAGGAAATGCGATGCTACCAAGCGGACCAATCACAGCCGTTGCGGTCTGCGTTGCTGTAACGCGCAGTTACATTTTGGGAGAGGTGCGCGTCAGGCTACGGCGTAGGTATCCACATAGGGTTCGCGGTGACGCCGTACCTACAGCGGCGAGTTGACGCAGAAGTATAAATCAGCCTTAAGTATCCTGTTGGCAGTCGGGCACTTTGGGGTGTTTGAAGGTCATACGGGAAGCCAAGATCTCTCATTTCTCTTTATGTAGTAAAACGTTAAACCAATAAGAAACTTTAAACAAATCTCACATCTCTATGGCTTCTGTTCTCTCTGTGTTGGGATCAGCATTTTACTAGGCTGTTACTCTCTGGGCATTTTAAATATCAGCATAAGTAATTATGTGATCTCAAAATCAGAATCAGGTTTACTATCACTGGCATAGGTGATGAAATTTGTTGTTTTGCAGCAGCAGTGCATTACAATCATCATCATGTGCGATGTTGTATGACGTGGGCGATCATGGTCTTTCCATCACCATGATTGTTCTTGGCAAATTTTTCTACAGAAGTTTTTTGCCATTGCCTTCTTCTGGGCAGTGTCTTTACAAGATGGGTGACCCCAGCCATTGTCAATACTTCAGAGATTGTCTGCCTGGCGTCGGTGGTCGCATAACCAGGATCTGTGATATGCACCAGCTGCTTGTACGACCATCCACCACCTGCTCCCATGGTTACACCTGACTCCGATCAGGGGCTAAGCCAGTGCTACACCTTGCCTGAGGGCGACCTGCAGGCTAGCGGAGGGAAGGAGCACCTCACCCTTACTTTGGTAGAGACGCATCTCCACCCTGCCACCCAATAATAATTTTAAAAAATTATAAATTATAATAAGAAATATATATAAAAATTAAATTAAATAAGTAGTGCAAAAAGAGAGCAAGAAAAGAAAGAAAATTAGACAGGTACTGTACTTGGGTTAATTTTCCATTTAGAAATCTGAGGATGGAGGTAAAGAAGAAGCTGTTCTTGAAATGTTGAATGTGTGTCTTCAGGCTCCTGTATCTCCTCCTTCATGGTAACAATGAGAAGAGGGCACGTCTTGGGTGATAGCAGTCCTTAATGATGGATGTTGCCTTTTTGAAGGTTTGCCGTTTGAAGATGTCCTCGAATCTGGGGAGCCCAGTGCCCATGATGGAGCTAGCTGGGTTTACGTCTTTCTGCAGCTTTTTCAGATCCTGTGCAATTCTCCAAATGTGCTGCAAAAATCCAATTCAATGAATAATAACTTTGTAGATCTCGTCCAATTACCCCTTTGCACAGACAAGTTCAGACCCTGAGAGTCTTTGAACGTTAATTGTCCAATTACTTGGATTGTTTGTTATATTGTATGCACTCTTTGAAGTAAGTTCGACAAATGAATTTGTCCAGTCATCTGGAAGTGATGGGACTATTCTGGCCTGAACTGAGTCTCAGTGACAGTAATTGGGTAGACCAGCCCATGATCAGGGAACTCATGGTATAACGGAGAGTGAACATCAAATCAGTCCCCTGGGCAAAGGGACCGAACCAGCTCAAAAGTTGACATCGAAGAAATATTGAAGCTTTGATTGCACAGACACCCTCAGTCCAACAAGTGGCTGAGTCCATAAGACATAGGACAGAATTCGGCCATTTGGCCCATCAAATCTTCTCTGCCTTTTGACCATAGCTCCTTGACTATCCCTCTCAATCCTATTCTCCTGTCTTCTCCCTGTAACCTTTGACACCTTGACTAATCAAAACCCTATCAACCTCAGCTTTAAATATACCCATGACCTGGCCTCCACAGCCTCCTGCAGCAATGAATTCCACAGATTTACCACCCTCTAGCTGAAGAAATTCCTCCTCACCTCTGTTCTAATGGGTCGTCCTTCTATCCTAAAATTGTGCTCTCTGGTCCTAGATCCCCACCGCCCCCCCCCCCACCATAGGAAACATCCAAGAAGGCAGGTGTATGGAGTTGAGTGGGATGATGGAGTGGAGGAGCAGACTCGATGGGCTGAATGGCCTAATTCTGCTCCTATGCTCTTATCCTCTCCTTGTCCACTCTATCTTGGCTTTCCAATATTCAATATGTTTCATTGAGATTCCCCCATTCCGCAAAGCTCCAGTAAATACAGGCTCAGAGTTATCAAACACTCCTGATAGGTTAACCCTTTCATTTCTGGGTGAGGTGGGACCATCCCGGCGTCAAACAGTGGTTCTTAAGGACATCTTACTGCTCGGTGTGTGATCATTGCTTGCATCCTTCGATTGCAGCTCACAGCACAACCTTCCTAACTGCTGCAACACTCTGTCATGGCCTTTACTCCAGGTAAGAGGCAGAGACTGTAGAATACAGAACACTGAACAATACAGCACAGTACAGGCTCTTCGGCTTACCCCACTCAAAGATCAATCTAGTCCTTCCATTTTTCTATCATCCATGTGCCTATCTAAGAGTTTCTTAAATGCCCCTAATGTATCTGCCTCTGCCACCTCTCCTGGCAGCGCATTCCACGCACCCACCTCCCTCCGTGTAAAAAACCTACCTCTGACATCCCCACCCCTTTCAAACTCCTTAAAATTATGCACCCTGGTATTTCTACCGTGGGAAAATGTCTCTGGCTGTCCACTCAATCTCCGCCTCTTATCTTCCGGTACACCTCTATCAAGTCACATCTCGTCCTGCTTCATTCCAAAGGAAGAAAAGTCCGAGACCCCTCAACCTTTACTCTTAAAACACCCTTCATCCTGGTAAATCTCCTCTGCACTTTCTCTAAAGCTTCCACATATTTCCTCTAATGAGGTGACCAGAACTGAAAAGAATACTCCAGGCATAGTCTAACCAGAGTTTCACAGAGCTGCAACATTACCTCACAGTTCTTGAACTCAATCCCGACAAACAGAGGCTATACGCTTTCTTTCTTAGGGTTCATTCATAGGATAAATGCAAGCAGGCTTTTTCCGCTGAGGGTGAACAAGACTTGAACTAGAGGTCATGGTTAAGGGTGAAAGGTGAAACATTAGAAGGGAACATGAGGGAAAACCTCTTCACTCAGAAGGCAGTGAGAGTGTGGAATGAGCTGCCAGCAGAAGTGGAGGATGTGGGTTCGATTACTACAATTAAGGAACGTTTGGATAAGGACATGGATGGGAGGGGTACGGCAGTGATAATAACCCCGATTCTGTGATAACCTTGGCCCACAGTCACACCCACATCCAGTGCAGTCCCCACGATCTCAATATCCTTACTTATCTTCTCAGTGCCTCAGGCATCACCCACTTGGGCTGTTTGCGTCTCTGGCCCACACACCTCACCCTTCGCCACCCTACAGCTGTCACTGAGCCTGCCTCACTATCCCACTCCCACACAGCCTTAACCCACGTCCCTCAGTTCCCCTCCCCACTGCTCTCCCACTCACAGCCTCTCCATCCCTGTCCATCCCTGACTGACCCTTTACTCTCACTGTCCCCTCTTCCCTTCCACCTCACTCCCCCGTTCCTCACTGACTGACCTTTCACTCTCACTGTCCCCTCTTCCCTTCCCCCTCACTCCCCCTGTTCCTCACTGACTGACCCTTCACTCTCACTGTCCCCTCTTCCCTTCCCCCTCACTCCCCCATTCCTCACTGCCTAACCTACTCCCCTCTCACCCACAGCCTCTCTGTCCCTGCCCCTTCATTGTCCTACGTTCTCACTGCCCCTCTATTACTCCCCCTCCTCCTCCCTGCCTACCACACATCGCTGCTCTCCCTTTACGACCCACTGCCCTCTCATCACAAACTTTTGCTCACTACTTTTTGCCTTCACTGCCACCTTTCCTAACGATGGCCCCCTTCACTGCCCCCTCTTCCCCGATGACCCCCTTCACTGCCCCCTTTCCCTCCCAATGGCCCCTTCACTGCCCCCTTCCCCAATAGCCCCCTTCAATGTCCTCTCTTCCCACAATAGCCCCCTTCACTGCCCCTTTCCCCCCCGATGGCCCGCTCACTGCCCCCTCTTCCCCGATGGCCCCCTTCACTGCTCACTCTTCCTTCCTGATAGCCCCCTTCTATGCCCCCTTCCCCAATAGCCCCTTCAATGCCCCCTCTTCCCCCCAGTAGCCGTCTTCACTGCCCCTCTTCCTCCCTGATGGCCCACTTCACTGCCCCCTCTTCCCCTCTCTGACGACCCCCTTCACTGCCTCTTCTTTGTCTCTCCCTTTTCCATGTTGCTAGCCCACTTTTGCCCCTCTCTCACTCAACCCTTCCCTCTCTCTGCACCACTACCCACACTCCGATGCCAAGCCCTCCCCGGCCCTGGTCACTCATGGCCCAATACGCTTGGACCTCCCTGTGCTCACAAGCCATTCTCTCTGGGCTGCTGATGAGGTGTCTGAGCCGGGGCTGGATTTATACACCAGGCCCAGCTCTCAGTCGGAGTTTGAGTCTCTGGATGCCACTTTGATCGGGCAGTGTTAATCAGAGCCCATAAACTCTTGTCCGCAGGCACACTTCCATCCTGACTTATGGAGCAGGTGATTTACTGAGCTGAATTTAATGGTTGCAGAGCGATGCAGAAAAAAGATAAATATAAGCCTTTATCAGTGGGGCTGTATGCTTAACTGTGTGCATCACTCAGAGTCTGGTGTCCAACGCTTCTGCTAAATTGCTTGTAAAGAGTAGAATTTAAAATCCACTCACTCAGCATCTGGAGAATTAAGTGTTAATTCAGCCTTCTAATTATGGCAATGATATGCATAGACTATGATAGTCATGCTTCTCCGAGGGATGTCACCTTGTTGTGGCAGAAAGGCTTACGAGTTCCTCCGATCGGAGAGCAATGCCGACCCGTGCTTAGCTCCTGGTAGGGTCACCCACGGTGGTAAAGACAAGGTGGAGGTTCCAGACGAAGAACGACCCAACCAAGATCTCAACTGTGGAACTGGCCGAAGATGATGACCCATCACAACGACAGTGAAGGCAGAGGAAGGCTGCAGCAAGGAAGTCGTCTTGCACGCCACCCCAATGGACCCTGACCCTGACCCTGATCTGTCAAGAACTATGTCGTGGCTGCCCATGCATCAGCCTCCCTACTTTAAACATAGGGAATCCACCCTACCATCCTGGTTATGTGGATCCTACAGTTACCCACAAATTGACAACCTTTAGGAGAATATCACACTCAACTTGAGTGATCACACTACTATTACTATTGATGGTCATGAAAGCAAGGCAAGATACCTAACGTTTCTTCTAAAGAATATTCATTGAAGCAAATATGACACAGCATCTGGAATGTGTCAGGAATGATTGGAGTGTGCAGAGAGAGTGGATGATGGCCCGAGTGTTGCACTCAATTTGAGATTCAGCAATGAGAGAAATCAGAGGATGCATAATAATTTTAAATCATTCAGTACTAAGCCGTACCATACTTAACTAAAGACAAGTTTGTGGGTTCCCAAGTCTACTACAGAGTGCCTTTGTTCCTTTTTCTGTCCTCGAAACTGCTTGTGACGCAGTCCAGTAGTGAAGCCTCTCCATAAAATGTGGATGCTGGTGTTTGCCTCTGATTAGACTTCTTCGAAGAGGAAGTGATGTGGAGAATAGGATGGATCCCCCAGTGGAAAACGAAGAGGAAGTGATGTGAAGAATAGGATCGATTCCCCTGGTGGAAAATGAAGAGGAAGAGATGTGGAGAATAGGATGGATACCCCTGGTGGAAAACGAAGAGGAAGTGATGTGGAGAATAGGATGGTTTTCCCAGTGGGAAATGAAGAGGAAGAGATTTGGAGAATAGGATGGGTTCCCCTGGTGGAAAATGAAGAGGAAGTGATGTGGAGAATAGGATGGTTTCCCCAGTGGAAAATGAAGAGGAAGAGATTTGGAGAATAGGATGGGTTCCCCTGGTGGGAAATGAAGAGGAAGTGATGTGGAGAATAGGATGGTTTCCCCAGTGGAAAATGAAGAGGAAGAGATTTGGAGAATAGGATGGGTTCCCCAGTGGAAAACGAAGAGGAAGTGATGTGGAGGATAGGATGGTTTCCCCAGTGGAAAATGAAGAGGAAGAGATTTGGAGAATAGGATGGGTTCCCCTGGTGGAAAATGCCAGTATGTGACTTTGTTTAATGTGCACATGCAACTACCACACAGGCCTTGACAAAATGGGGTCGGGGTCCAATGACATGGAATGCAAGAAGACTGGGGATCCTTCACTGCTGCTGCCTTCCCCCACCTTCACTGCCGTTATGAAGTGTCATCATCTTCTGCCAGCTCCACCGTTGAGGTCTTGGTTGGATCACTCTTTGTTAGGAACTTTCCTCTTGACCTTTCTGCCATGGTGACCCTACCAGGAGCTATGCTGTAGATAGCATTGCTCTCAGGATCTCAGGAACTCACAAGCCTCTCCGCCATGATAAGGTGAAGATCCTTGGAGAAGATACTTCACCCCTTACACAGAAAAGATTGTTTTTCCTAGAGGTTGCCATTGCAAGCATGGTCCAGCAGAGTTCAGTGAGGCAAACGAGTTCTACAATATGGTACACATTGCGTAATTCATATAAACAAGCCCAGCTACCCCTCACTCAAATTAGCGTGGCATTTGCTCAGAAGGTTCACACATTGTTTGGCCTTACATTTACCCTACCATACACTGGGAAGGGGTAAAAGATTGATAGGTTTGGCACTGGAGGTAGTGGAGAGGGTGGGAGACACTGACCATTTGTGGTGTCGCAATAGAACATGGGGAAAAATGGGAATGCAAAATGAGATTTCTACAGATGTACTGTGGAGAGCATTCTAACTGGTTGCAACACCACCTAGTATGGAGGGGGCACTGCACAGGGTTGGAAAAAGCTGCAGAAATTTGTAAACTCAGCCAGCTCCATCACGGGCACTGGCCTCCCCAGCACTGAGAACGTATTCAAACCACCATGCTTCAGAAAGGCAGAATCCATCATGAAGGACCCTCATCACCCAGGACATGCCCTCTTCTCATTGCTACCATCAGGGAGGAGGTACAGGAGAATGACGATACACACTCAATGTTTTAGAAACAGCTTCTTCCCCACTGCCACCAGATTTCAGAATGGACAAGGAACCCAGATACAATATCTCACTTTTTTCTTTCTTTTGCTCTCTTTTATTATGTACAGCATTGTACTGCTGTGGTAAAACAACAAATTTCACGACACATGCCAGTGATATAGAAGCATGATGCTGATTAACTTATTAAGCAGTAGTGATTCCAGAGAGCGATGGAGAAGCACACAGTGAGAAATCAGAGGATTATACAAAAGCAGCAAGGGTGCATGGCCGAGGAGAAAGAGTTTTGAGGGTCAGTTATGGGGAGTCAGCTGCTGGAATCCAGAGCAACACTCACAAAATGCTGGAGAAACTCAAGGGGTCAGGGAGCATCAATGCAGAGAAATGGGTAAATCAGAGTTTCCTGGTACATAGAAGATAGAACAGTACAGAATTCACCCATGACACTGAATGCGAGGTAGTTGTGACACTGTTCAACCAGGCGATCTATCTCAGTCCTGTACACATAATCATCATCATCAGAGTTAACACTTGGACAAAGTTCAGGCTTGGGGCTGCGTTTTCCATCTTGCTCACCCGATTAACCTTTAAACTTCTACATTCTCATCAGAACTACACACCAAATGCTGGAGGAACTTAGAGGGTCAAAAAGCATCTCTGGAGAGGACTAAACAGCTGACTTAAGATCCTGATCAGACTTAAGGTCAAACGTGAGACTTAAGGTTCTGATGAAGGGTCTCGGCCCAAAATGTCGACTGTTTATTCCCCTCCACAGATGCTGCCTGACCTGCTGAGTTCCTCCAGCATTTTGTGTGTGTTGCTCGGATTTCCAATATCTGCAGAAACACCTGTGTTTACCTTGTCAAGCTGAGGAAGTGCTGCAATGTTGAAGATGCTGTTTATTAGGTGAGACATATAATCAATGCTCCTTCTGCCTCTATAAACGATCAAGTGGCACTGTTTGAATTGGTTTATTATTGCCACACGTACCGACATCCAGTGAAAAGCTTTGTTTACTTTTATTTATTGGAATACTGTGTGCAACAGGCACTTAGAGCCGCACCACACCGTAACTCCCAGTTTAATCCTAGCCTAACCTCGGGACAATTTACAATGAATAATTAACTCACCTACCAGCAGGTCTTTGGACTGTGGGAGGAAAGCAGAGCACCTGGAGGAAACCTACATGGTCAAGGGGAGAATGTATAGTCAGTGGCAGGAATTGAATCCGGGTCACCTACACAGTGCAAGCGTTGTGCTAACCTCGACGCTACCATCCCACCCCTTGTCTTGCATACTGTTCACACAGATCAAATCATTACGCAGTGGACTGAGGTACAGCAAGGTAAGCAATAACAATGCAGAATAATGTGTAGCAGCCGCATGGAAAGTGCAGTGCAGGTAGACGGTGAAGTGCAAGAGCATAACCAGCAGGGTAGAAGAATAGCGGGACTGTGAGGAAATAGTGAGAGATTGTCTGGAGTGGATGGTGTCTTTGATCATGAGGCAGTGAGAAGTGGAGGCAGGGTCCACAGAGGGGAGGCTGCTTTCCATTAAGTGCTGAACTGTATCCGCGACTCTGCAGATTCCTGTGGTCACGGGCAGGGTGCATCCAGACAGAATGGTCTCTGTGGTGCATCAATACACATTGAAAAGGGTGAATGGGGATGTGCTGAATTTGTTCAGCTTGAGGAAGTAGTGGTGTTGCTGAGCCTTCTTAGCCAAAGCGTCAACGTGGTTGGACCAGATCAAGCTGTTGGTGATGCTCACTCCGAGGAACTTGCAGCTCTCAACCTTTCCAACCTCAATGACTTTGACATCAACAGAAGTACACTCGGTGGCCACTTTGTTAGGTACCTCCTGTACCTAACAAAATGGTCACTGACTGTGTGTCCGTGGTCTTCTGCTGTTGTAGCCCTTCCACTTCAAGGTCCAACATGTTGAAATTTCAGAGACGCTGTTCTGCACACCACTGTTGCAATGGTTATTTGAGTTACTGTCACTTTCCTGTCAGCTTGAACCAGTCTGGCCCTTCTCCTCTGATCTCTCTCATTAACAAGGCAATTTCTTCCACAGAACTGCCACCAATTGAATGTTTTTAGTTTTCACTCTGTTCTCTGTAAACTCCAGAGACTGGTGTGTGTGAAAATCCCAGTACCTAAGCAATATCAGAAATACTCAAACCACCCCGTCTGGCTCCGACAGCCATTCCATTGTCAAAGTTACTTAGATCACATTTCTACTCCATTCTGATGTTTGATCTGAACAACAACTGAACCTCGTGACCATGTCTGCATGCTTTTATGAATTAAGTTGCTGCCACATTATTAGCTGATTAGATAATTGGATTAACGAGCAGGTGTACAGGTGACCAAATAAAGTAGCCACGGGGTGTAGATGAACCACTCTCCCCCTACCATTTGAAAGCAGGAGGGGGTTACAATGACCAGGAGCCAGTTATCCATCCAGCGACTTTTACTTTGGGTGTTAGACCACAGAAACAAGCCTGGCCAAAGGCTAGCTAAACCCTAACGCATCGTTACTTATGTATAGGCAGGACAATGGTCACAGTGGCCTGGATTTCAGGTCATAAAGCACTCCAAGGCTGTTACCCTTCACTCTGAGTCAGGTGTCAGCACTCAGCCAGATATGGAAATTGGGACATAATCTCTGAGTTCCCAAGATATGCTCCACTAGCGTATCTCACTGTTTCACTGTCCAGGCATAAGGAAGAGCCTGTTACATGGCTTCATTACCTTCAGAGGCCCCCTCTGGATATAACCAAACCTGGCTGCTCCAGAGTAGCATAACTACCAAAATAAAGCCAGGTGCATAAGACCATAGGACCATAAGATATAGAAGCAGAAGTGGGCGATTCGGCCCATCGAGTCTGCTCCGCCATTCAATCACGGGCTGATCCAATTCTTCCAGTCATCTCCACTTCCCTGCCTTCACCCCATACCCTTTGATGCCCTGGCTAATCAAGAACCTATCTATCTCTGCCTTAAATACACCCAATGACTTGGCCTCCACAGCCACTTGTGGCGACAAATTCCACAGATTTACCACCCTCTGACTAAAGTAATTTCTCCACATCTCTGTTCTAAATGGACATCCTTCAATCCTGAAGTCGTGCCCTCTTGTCCTAGAATCCCCTACCATGGGAAATAACTTTGTCATATCTAATCTGTTCAGGCCTTTTAACATTCAGAATGTTTCTATGAGATCCCCCCTCATTCTCCTGAACTCCAGGGAATACAGGCCAAGAGCTGCCAGACATTCCTCATACAGTAACCCTTTCATTCCTGAAATCATTCTCATGAATCTTCTCTGAACCCTCTCCAATGTCAGTATATCCTTTTTAAAATAAGGAGCCCAAAACTGCACACAATACTCCAAGTGTGGTCTCACGAGTGCCTTATAGAGCCTGAACATCACATCCCTGCTCTTATATTTTATACCTCTAGAAATGAATGTCAATATTGCATTCGCCTTCTTCACCATCGACTCAACCTGGAAGTTAACCTTTAGGGTATCCTGCGCAAGGACTCCCAAGTCCCTTTGCATCTCTGCATTTTGAATTCTCTCCCCATCTAAATAATAGTCTGCCCATTTATTTCTTCAAACAAAGTGCATGACCATACACTTTCCAACACTGTATTTCATTTGCCACTTCTTTGCCCATTCCCCTAAACTATCTAAGTCTCTCTGCAGGCTCTCTGTTTCCTCAACACTCTCCACTCCTCCACCTATATTTGTATCATCGGCAAATTTAGCCACATATCCATTAATCCTACAGTCCAAATCATTGACATACATCGTAAAAAAACAGCGGTCCCAACACTGACCCCTGTGGAACTCCACTGGTAATCAGCAGCCAGCCAGAATAGGATCCCTTTATTCCCACTCTCTGTTTTCTGCCGATCAGCCAATGCTCCAACCACGCTAGTAACTTCCCTGTAATTCCATGGGCTCTTATCTTACTCAGCAGCCTCAAGTGTGGCACCTTGTCAAAGGCCTTCTGAAAGTCCAAGAACACCACATCTACTACATCTTCTTTGTCTACCCCGCTTGTAATTTCCTCAAAAAATTGCAGTAGGTTGGTCAGGCAGGATTTTCCTTTCAGGAAATGCTGGCTTTGGCCTATCTTGTCATGTGCCACCAGGTACCCTGTAATTTCATCCCTAACAATTGATTCCAACAACCTCCCAACCACTGATGTCAGGCTAACAAGCCTACAGTTTCCTTTCTGCTGCCACCCACCCTTCTTAAATAACGGAGTAACATTTGCAATTTTCCAGTCATCCAGTACAATGCCAGAATCTATCGATTCTTGAAAGATCATTGTTAATGCCTCCTCAATCTCTCCAGCTACTTCCTTCAGAACCCAAGGGTGCATTCCATCAGGTCCAGGAGATTTATCCACCCTCAGACCATTAAGCTTCCTGAGCACCTTCTCAATCGTAATTTTCTCTGCACAAACTTCACTTCTCTGATACTCTTGAATGTCCGGTATACTGCAGACATCTTCCACTGTGAAGACTGATGCAAAATACATATTCAGTTCCTCTGCCATCTCAACATCTCTCATTACAATATCTCCAGTGTCAGTTTGTATTGGTCCTATATCTACCCTCAACTCTCTTTTACCCTTTATATACTTAAGAAAGCTTTTAGTATCTTCTTTGATATTAGTCACCAGCTTCCTTTCATAATTCATCTTTTCCTTCTTAATGACCTCCTTAGTTTCCTTCTGCAAGTTTTTATCTTCTATCTTCCCAGTAGCTGTGGCTTCCTTGTATGCCCTCTCTTTTCCTTTTACTTTGGCTCTGACTTAACTTGTCAGCCACGGTAGTGGCCTTCTTCCATTCAAAGATTTCTTATTATTTGTAATATATCTGTCTTACACTTCCCTCATTTTTGCAGAAACTCCAGCTATTGCTGCTCTCCTGTCCTTCCTGCTAGTGCCCCTTTCCAGTCAACTTTGACCAATTCCCTCTCATGCCATTGTAATTTCCTTTATTCCACTGAATTACTGACACATTGGATTTTAGTTTCTCCTTCTCAAATTTCGAAGTGAACTTGATCATATTGTGATCACTGTTCCCTAAGGGTTCCTTAACCTTAAACTCTCTTATCACCTCTGGATCATTGCACAACAACCAATCCAGCACAGTCAATCTCCTAGTGGGCTCAACAACAAGCTGTTCTAAAAAGCCATCCCTTAGACATTCTACAAATTATCTCTCTTGAGGTACAGTACTGACCTGGTTTTCCCAATCCACTCTATGTTAAAATCCCCAACGATTATCATGACATTTTCCTTCTGACACACCTTTTCGATCTCCTGCTGTAATTTGTAATCCACATCTCGGCTGCTGTTTGGAGACCTGTATACAACTGCCATTAGGATCCTTTTATACCCTTGCCATTTCTTAACTCAACCCATAGAGACTCTACACCTTCCGATCCTACACCACACCTCTATAAAGATTTAGTATTACTTCTTATACACAGGGCCATAACACCCAATTTTCTTTCTGTAAGTGTAGACAAGAATAAGTAAGAGGCATGGATCAAGTGGACAACCAGAGACTTTATCCAGGGTGGAAATGGCAAATACAAGAGGGCATCATTTTAAGGTGATTAGGTGAAAGTATAGAGTGGGGGGACATCAAAGGTAGATTTGTTTTATACAGAGAGAGGTGGGTGTGTGAAACACTTTCCCAGGGTTAGAGACAGATACATTAGGTACATTCAAGAAACCCTTAGCTGGGCACATGGATGACAGAAAAATTGAAGGCTATGTGGGAGGGAAGGATTAGATTGATCTTGGAGTAGGTTAAAAGCTGGGCAAGAGTTGTGGGCAGATGGGCCTGTACTCTGCCATAATGTTCTATGTTCTATTTCTATGTAGAGGACAGTGCGAAGGTCTGATTCTGAATGTGCTCATGTACCCAGCACAGTAGACTCAAATCCAGAAGCCAGATTTAAACCCAAAAGTAGAATCTCCTTTACTTTTCCATTACACAGCAGCAGATGCTCCAGATCCTACTGATCTCCCTCCTGGCACTTATCCCTACAAGCAACTGAAATGCTACACCTGCCCATTCACTTCCTCCCTCACCTTCATTCAGATCCCCAAAACATCCCTCCAGGTGAGGCAACACTTCACCTGTGAATCTATTGTATCCAGTACTCTGAACATGGCCTCTTAGACATCGGCGAGACTCAATGTAGACTGAAGGACTGCTTTGTTGAGCACCTTCACTCCATTTACCAAGAGCAGAATTTCTCAGTGGCCAACCATTTTAATTCCTGTCTCCATTCTCATTTCAACATGCCAGTCCAAGACATCCTCTTTTGCGTTCTCAAGGCATCCTCATATTCCATCTAACCTGATGGCATGAACATCGTTTTCTCTGCCTGGTAATTCCCCCTCCCTACCCCCTACTTCTATTCCCCACTCTGGCCTCTTACCCTTTCTCCTCAGCTGCCTATCAACCACGCCTCCCCCCCCACCCCGGTGCACTCCTTTGTCTCTTTCTCCCATGATCCACTCTCTTCTCCGATCAGATTCCTTGTTCTCCAGCCTTTTACTGTTCCTACCAACCTGACTTCACCTGTAACCTTTGAACTATCCTCCTACCTCTCCCCCTATCTTTTTATTCCCCCATCCTTTCCAGTCCTGAAGAAGGGTTTCAGCCCGAAACATCAACTGTTTATTCATTTTCATAGATGCTATCTGACCTGCTGGGTTCCTCCAGCATTTTGTGTGTGTTGTTCTGGATTTCCAGCATCTGCAGAATCTCCTGTGTTTATGAAATGCTGCAGATGTTGACTACTGTATGAGCCATACAGCTGCATGTCACAAATGATCCTAATTACTACCAAACAATCTCCCTGACATTGTAAATTAATTCTCATATGCAATTCTCCTAAGGTGGTACAGTAGCACAGTGGTTGGCAATTAGAGTGCCAGCACCCTGGGTCCAATTCCTGCCAGTTTGTACGTTCTCCCCAAGGGAGACAGTGTGGGTTTCCTCTGTGCTCCAGTTTTGTTCCACATTCCAAAGATGAAGCTGGAGCACATTCCAAGGTGAGTAGGTTACTTGGCCACACGGTGTAATTGAGCTCATGGGTTTGTTGAGGCAGAATGGCCTGTTACCATGAGTTAGCCATTTCAGCCCTGGGAAAAAGCCTCTGGTTATCCACACATGCCCCTCATCATCTTATACACCTCTACCAGGTCACCTCTCATCCTCCATCCCTCCAAGGAGAAGAGGCTGAGTTCACTCAACCTATTCTCATGAGGCATGTTCCCCAATCCAGGCAACATCTTTGTAAATCTCTTCTGCACCCTTTCTATAGTATCCACATCCTTCCTGTAGTGAGGTGACCAGAACTATACACAGTACTCCAAGTGGGGTCTGACCAAGGTCTTTTATAGCTGGAACGTTACCTCACAGCTCTTGAACTCAATCCCATAGTTGATGAAGGCCAACACACCATAGGCCTTCTTAACAACACTGTCAATTTGCACAGCAACTTTGAGTGTCCTGTGGACACTGACCCCAAGATGTAGCTGACCCTCCACACTGCCAAGAGTCCATTAATACCATTAATACTATATTCTGTCTTCAAAATTGACCTACCAAAATGAATCACTTCCCACTGCCCTCAATGACCCAGCTCCAACAAGAGAGAATCTAAACTGATAAATGTGAACTAGTTTACTATTGTCACATGTACTGAGGTACAGTGACAAACTTGGGTATGCATGTGGTGTGAGCAAGAACAAGGTAAGACAATGACACACTACAGAATAAAGTGTTACAGTTGCAGGGAAAGTGTAGTGTAGGCAGACAGTGAGGTTCAAGGACATTACGAGGTAGTTGCAATCAGCTTCATTTGTCACATGGACTTGAAACAGCAAAACATACAGGGAAATGTGTCTTTTGGACAATGACCTACACAGTCCGAAGATTTGCTGGGAGGAGCCTACAAGTGTGGCCACACTTCTGGTGTTCACATAGCATGCCCACAACTTACTAAGCCTAACCCTAACCCTAAACTTGGAGTGGAATGGAAACTGGAGCACCCAGAGGAAACCCACGCAGTCATAGGGAGAACGTACAAACTCCTTACAGACAGCAGCAGGAATTGAACTCTGACCTTCCAATCATTGGCACGGTAAAGTTTTCAGCTGAGCACTACACTACCATGAGATCAAGCATGCATCCTATCACACTAGGGGATAGTCAACAGTCCGATAACAGCAGAGTAGACCCTGTCCTTGAACCTGCTGGGACGTGCTTTCAAGCTTTGTATTTTCTGCCAAATGGGAGAGAATGACCAGGATATGTGAGATCTCTGATTATCCTGGCTGCTTAATCAAGGGAGAGTCCATGGTGGGGAGCCTAGTGTCAGTGATGTGCTGAACAGTGGTCATAATTCTCTGTAGTGCAGAGAGGGTGAATAATAAAGTGTAAGGTCATAACCAGTTAGACTGTGAGGCCAAGAGGTTATTTTATCAGACTAGGGGACCATTCAATCGTCTGATATCAGCTGTTTTTGAGCCTGGAGGGACAGGACAAGCCTTCAGGCTGCTCTACCTTCTGCACGATGAGAGAGGGGAGAGAAAGGATGTCTGTGGTAGGT
This sequence comes from Mobula hypostoma, assembly GCF_963921235.1. Classification (NCBI taxonomy): domain Eukaryota; kingdom Metazoa; phylum Chordata; class Chondrichthyes; order Myliobatiformes; family Myliobatidae; genus Mobula; species Mobula hypostoma. Next base: position 165,393,211 of record NC_086098.1, on the reverse strand, counting down.
GACTTCTGATGTTCAATGATGCTACTTTTTCTGACAAAGACTCTTGGACCTGAAGTACTGTCATTTTCCCCGACCTACTGAGTTTTAGTAACTTCAGTTTTCACTTCATGTCTTCAATGTCTGCTTTTTTTATATTGTTTTCCTTTATTATAGTATTTGCTTTCCCTGCAGGACCCTGAGAAATGGAATATTAGATCCAGGGAATATGACCAGAATAAGTCCATCGATTCTTTATTTTTAGTGATATTAATTACTCAATGCTCTTCATTGTAATTAAATTCTTGCTTCCCCTTCATTTCTGCTGCCAGTAATGTGTGTTTCTTGCCGCAAAATTTTAAACATAAATATTTGTTTAATGCCTCTGCTCTATTTCACTTCCCATTATTGCTCTGGCAGCTCCTTTTGCTTTTAGTGCATTTTTTTTAATTTTTATATAGATGCAGGGATTCTTACAATCATATTAATATTTATTGCTAGTTTATCTTCTCGGTTTATTCACTCTTTATAGCTTCTTAAAACACTCGCTGACCTGAAGACTGCCTTCTATCCTCCGCAACAATTTAAAAGTTCACCCATAAGGAGGCGAAGTCTTTGGGTATATTTAAAGCAGAGGTTGATAGGTTCTGGATCAGTCAGGGTGCCAAAGGTTATGGGGAAAAGACAGGAGAATGGGATTGAGAGGGATAAGTCAGTCATGACAGATGCCATGTTAGTGCGATGCTACTACAGCTTGGGGCATTGGAGTTTCGGAGTTCAGTCCCAGTGTCCTCATTAAAGAGTTTGTAGTCCTCCCCAGGAATATGTGTGTTTTCTCTGGAGTCTTTGGTTTCCTCCCACAGTTTAAAGACGTACCGGCTAGTGCGTTCATTATTGACTATAAATTGTTTTGTAATTAAGTTGCGCTTAATTCAGGGATTGCGGGATGGTGTTGCTCTGAGAGACGGAAAGGCCCATTCCGCACATAAATAATAACTCAGCCGTGGTGAACTGGCAGAACAGACTCAATGGATTGAATGGCCTATTTCTGCTCCTATGTCTTATGGACAGAATCTTACACGATCTTAACCACCTCATGGCTGTATCACTATCCCGTGAAAATTTAAACACCTCAATATGCATTTTCGAGAACACATCTTGATAAATTTGAAATATTACGGAATCATTGAGCATTCCATCACAGAAGTGGGTCCTTTAGCCCATCTAGTTCATGCTTTGTCCCACCGACCAGCACCTGAACCATAGCTCTTTTATTTGTTAATTAATTAACTTAAATTAATTTTTTTGTTTGTCTACCAGGAAACGTTTTGATCTAACTGTTGTTCCCAGCCCAACTAATACACCTTTATATCTACAAAGCTGATTCTCTTCAGATTCAGTTTATAAGAGAGCAGCCTCTGACACGTGTGACGTGTTGAAAAGCACAGTCCAGTTTATTGTTCTGTGCAGGAGCACGTGTCCACACAGGTGCAATCCAAACTCTGGCTGCAGCCGCATCACGGGCACATTGTGAAGCACAACTCTCACAAGGTAAACACAAATTATATGTGAGGTTTACAAGAAAGAATACAATAGAACAAAAAAAAAGAGAAAATCTGCAGATGCCGGAAATCCAAAGCAACACACACAAAATGCTGGAGGAACTCAGCAGGTCAGGCAGCATCTATGGAAAAGAGTAAAGAGTCAACGGCTTGGTCAAGACCCTTCATCAGGACTGGAAAGGAAAGGGGGAAGATGCCAGAATAAAAAGGTCAAATTTACTTTGTTTTTGAACATTCACGCTCACCCCCTCTTCCCACATCTTAATGTTGATAGAGTTCCTCTTCTCCGTACCTTCCACCCCATCAGCCTCAACATCCAACACATCATCCAACTTCCACCATCTCCAAGGGGATCCTACCACGAAACGTATCTTTACCGCCACCCCTTTTATCTTCTCCTCTCCTATCAGTTTCCTTCTTCTTCAACCCTTCATCTTTTCCACCTATCACCATCCAGTTTCTTACCTCAGACCCGTGCTTCACCTATTCACCTGGTCTCACCTGTCACCTGCCAGCTTGTACTCCTTCCCCCCCCCCCCACCTTCTTAATCTGGCTTCTGCCTCCTTCCATCCAGATGTAGGGTCTCAGCCTGAAGTGTCAACTATTAGTCCCCTCCATAGGTGCCGCCTGGCCTGCTGAGTTCCTCCAGCATTCTGTGTGTGTGGCTCCAGATGTCCAGCGTCTGCAGAATCTCTATGTCCAAGCTAGTTTGTGAGAGGGAACTGGGTAGTCCAAGGCCAACTAGCCACTCAGAGCAACACACACAAAATGCTGGAGAAACCCAGCAGGCCTGGCAGCATCTATGGAAAAGAGCAAGCAGTCAATGTTTCAGGCTGAGACCCTGCATCAGGACTGGAAAGGAAGAGGGAAGATGCCAGAATAAAAAGGCCATGTTTAATTTGCCCTTGAGCATCTGTCCTGCGTGTTGCTTGGATCTCCAGCATCTCTCATCTCTAGTCAAACTCCACACAGGCAGAGCCCGGGCTCAGCATTGAACCGAGATCTCTGGGGTTGGTAGGCAGCAGCTCCATCAGCGATGCCTGAGTGGCGCTGAGATTTTCTCAGAGCAGAGCACTGTACAGAACAGCTTGTTATTTAGAGCTTCTCTGCTACTCACAGTTGCTGGTGTACCACCAGGAATCTGACACTTCGTTGACAATCGTAATACAACTTCCAAAACACTGGGCTACCTGTTGCCATGACAATGATATTTCTTTAGTGCTATGTTGGTGCAAAGCTTCCTGCAACTTCAATTACCGATGGGATCTCAATATCATCTTTTGAAATTCCAGGCAAAAGCCCAGAGTCACTCCTGTGTGAAGCGAAGGATTTTGGCTGGTGTATCTCCCATGTCCAAAGACCACTTGACCACTGTACCATTCCCCATCCATAAAACCATAAGATATAGGAGCAGAATTTGGTCATTTGGCCTAGCAAGTCTGCCCCATCATTCCATCATGGCTGATTTATTATCCCTCTCAACCCCATTCTCCTGTCTTCTCCCCATAACCTTTGATGCCCTGTCTTATCAAGAACCTATCAACCCCCACTGTAAATATACCCAATGACTTGTCCTCCATGCCACAGACCATCAGTGGCAATCAATTCCATAGATTCATCACCTGTTGGCTAAAGAAATTCCTCCTCATCTCTGTTCTACATGGATGTCCCTCTATTCTGAAAGGAAGCTAGTCGATAATATTAAAGAGGTTACCAAAAGTTTCTTCAGATACATAAAGTGTAATAAAGGAAAGGTGAGTGTGGATATCGGACCTCTGAAAAATAATGAAAGAGATTTAGTAATGGGGAAGAAGGAAATGGCGGAACTGAATAACTATTTTGCACCAGCCTTCACTGAGGAACACACTGGTGGAAGTTCCAGGTGTCAGGGGGCATGAAGTTACCATAATAGAGAGAGGTTTTGTGGAAACTAAGAGATCCAGATTGTGTACATCCCAGAGTTCTGATTGTGGTAGCTGAAGAGATTGTGAAGGCATTAGTAATGATCTTTCAAGAATCATTAGATTCTGGAATGGTTCCGGAAGACTGGAAAATTGCAAATATTACTCCACTCTTAAAGAAGGAAGGAAGGCAGAAGAAAGGAAACTATAGGCAAGTTGTCTGGCCTCAGTGGTTGGGAAGATGTTGGAGTCGATTGTTAAGGATGTGGTTTCAGGGTACTTGGAGGCACATGATAAAACAGGCTGTAGGCAATATGGTTTCCTCAAGGGAAAATCCTGCCTGTCAAATCTGTTGGAATTCTTTGAAGAAATAACAAGCAGGATAGACAAAGGAGAATTGCTTGATGTTGAAAAACTTGGATGTTCAGAAGGCCTTTGACAAGGTGCCACACATGAGGCTGCTTAACAAGCTATGAGCCCATGTTATTACAGGAAAGATTCTAGCATGGATAAAGCAGTGGCTGATTGGCAGGAAGCAAAGAGTATAAATAAAGGGAGCCTTTTCTGGCTGGCTGTCAGTTAACTAAGTGTGTTCCATAGGGGTCTCTTTTGGGACCATTTATTTTTACATTATATGTCAATGATTTGGATGCAAAGTTTGCAGATGATATGAAGATAGCTGGAGGGGCAGATAGTTTTCAAGATGTAGAGAGGCTAACAGAAGGAATTAACCAGATTAGGAGAATGGGCAAAGAATGGCAGATGGAATATATTGTTTGGAAGTGTATGGTCATGCACTTTGGTAGAAGAAATGAAAGGATTGACTATTTTCTAAACAGAGAGAAAATACAAAATACTGTGGTGCAAAGATATTATGCTGAGACTTTATAAAGACTGATACAGCCTCACCTGGAGTATTGTGAGGAATTTTGTGCCCCTTATCTCAGAAAGCATGTGCTGAAACAGGAAAAAATAGTCTATGCCTTTATTCCTTCTACCAAAGTGCATGACTATACTCCTCCCAATACTGTATTCCATCTGCCACTTCTTTACCCATTCTCCTAATCTATCTAATTCCTATTAATTAATCTAATTAATAATTATTTATTATTAATATTATTTTATTTTTTTCTCTTCTATATTATGTATTGTATTGAACTGCTGCTGCTAAGTTAACAAATTTCATGTCATGTGCCGATGATAATAAACCTGATTCTGATTGCTCCCTATCTCCACCTCTGAATACCTTCTTCATCCTGTTCACTCTGGCTAAGATATATAAACCTGAGATTCATCTTCTCACAGGCATGCTCACTAAATCAAATAACCATAACAGAGTCTATGAAAGATGTGTTTAGTGGTAAGGTCCCTTTGGAGATGGGGGAAGTTGTGGAGGATGATGTGTTGGATGCAGAGGCTCATGGCGTGGTAGGTAAGGACAAGAGGGTCTCTATCACTAGCACAGATGTACGGGAAATGGAGAAGATGCGGGTGAGGGCAGCATCAATAGCAGAGGGAAGGAAACCCCTATCTTTAAAGAAGGAGGATATTTCTGATATCCTAGAATAGAAAGCCATATCCTGGGAACTATTGTGTCTGGTGCTCCTGATGCGGCCTTGTCTACATTGGTGAAACCCGTCATAAATTGGGGCACCGCTTCGTCAAGCACCTCCGCACCATCTGCCACAGGTGAGACTTCCCAGTGGCCAAACATTTTAATTCTGATTCCCATCTCCGCTCCAGCATGTCAATCCATGGCCTCCTCTAGTACCAAGGTCAGACCACCCTCAAACTGGAGAGGCAACATCTAGATACTCTCCAACCTGGCAGTATGAATATCCATTTCTCCTTTCAGTGAACAAAATTCTACCCCCCTTCCTCTACTCCCCACTCTGACCTTTTACTGCTTCTTACCTGCCTATCACTTCCCCCGGGTCTCCTCTTCTTTCCCTTTCTCCTATTGCCCACTCTCCTCTCTAATCAGATTCTTTCTTCTCCAGCCCTTGACCTTTCCCACCCACAGGCTTCACCTATCACCTTCCAGCTAGCCTCTTTCTCCACCTCACTTCCCTCTCAGTCCTGATGAAGGGTCGAAGCCCAAAACATCAACCGTTTACTCTTTTCCGCAGACGCAGCCTGACCTGCTGAGTCCCCCTAGCACTTCGTGTGTGTTCCTTCGGATTTCCAGCCTCTGCAGATTTTCTCCAGTTTGTGAATAGGCAATAAATCATGAGAACATGAGATGAAGAGTACTTGAAGATGAGTCCATAGGTTGTGGGAACAGTTTACTGATGGGAAAAGTGAAGTTATCCCCTCTTGTTCAAGAACCTGATGTTTGAGGAGTAATAACTGTCCCTGAACCTGGTGATGTGAGTCCTGAAGCCCCTGTACCTTCTTCTTGATGGCAACAATGAGACGAGAACATGGCCTGGGTAACGCACACAAAATGCTGGAGGAACTCAGCAGGCCAGGCAGCATCTATGGAAAAAGGTACAGTCGATGTTTTGGGCTGAGACCCTTCAGCAGGACTGGAGAAAAAAAGATGAGGAGTAGATTTAAAAGGCAGGGACGGGGAGAGAGAAACACAAGGTGATAGGTGAAACCTAGAGGGGGAGGGATGAAGAAAAGAGCTGGGAAGTTGATTGGTGAAAGAGGCACAGAGCTGGAGAAGGGGGAATCCTATCAGAGAGGACAGAAGGCCATAGAACAAAGAAAAGAGGGGAAGAGAGCTAGAGGAATGGGCAGGCAATGAGATAAGGTGAGAGAGGGAAAAGGGGATGGGGAATGGTGAAGGCTGGGGGGGCATAACAGGAAATTTGAGATATCGATATTCATGCCATCAAGTTGGAGGCTACCCTGACGGAATACAAGGTGTTGTTCCTCCAGTCTGAGTGTGGCCTCGTTGTGACAGTGGAAGAGCCCATGGATTGGCATATTGGAATGGGAATGGGAATTGGAATTAAAATGGGTGGCCACTGGGAAATCCTGCTTCTTCTGGCGGATGGAGTGTAGGTGCTCGGTGAAGCAGTCTCCCAATATAAGTCTGATAGCATCGATATACAGGAGGCCACACCGGGAGCACCAGACACAGTATGTGAGCCCAACAGATGCACAGGTGAAGTGTTGCCTCACCTGGAAGGACTGTTTGGGGCCCTGTGGTAGTGAGGGAGAAGGTGTAGGGGCAGGTGTGACACCTATCCTGCTTGCAAGGATAAGCGCCAGGAGGGAGATCAGTGGGGAGGGACGGATGGACAAGGGGATCCCTGTGGAAAGCAGAAAGTGCGGGGGTGGGGGAGAGTAAGATGTGCTTGGTAGTGGGATCCTGTTGGAGATGGTGGAAGTTCCAGTGCTGGACGTGGAGGCTGGTGGTGTGGTAGGAAGGTCACTGTTGATGGGTGCTGCTTTCCTGCCACAGTGCTCTGTAGCTGTGCTCAATGCTGGGGAGGGCTGTATCTACTAGTTTGTGTAGCAGTTTCTGTTCAAGGGCATTCGTGTTTCCATACCAGGCTGAGAGGCAGCCAGTCAATATACTGCAAGATTTCTCCTTAAGGAAACCCTGTTGGTTTTGGCCGATTTTATCATGTGCCTCCAAGTATCTCAAAACCTCATCCTTAATATCTTCCCTACCACTGAAGTCAGCCTAACTGGTCTATAACTTCCTTTCTTCCTCCTCCCTCCTTTCTTTAAGAGTGGAGTGACATTTGCAATTTCCCAATCCTCCAAAACATTCCAGAACACAGTGATTCTTGAAAGATCATTATTAATGCCTCCACAATCTCTTCAGATACTTCCTTCAGAACACTGGGGTGTAGTCCATCTGGTCAAGGTGACTTCTCTACCTTCAGACCTTTCAACTTTCCAAACACCTTCTTCTTAGTAATAGCAACTACACTCACTTCTGTCACTGACACACTCACATTTTTGACATACTGCTGGGGTCTTCCACAGTGAAGAATGACACAGAATACTTATTAAGTTCCTCTGCCATTTCTTTGTTCCCCATTCCTACTTCTCCAGCATCATTTTCCCACAATATGGTATATCTTGCAGCTCTCCTTTACTCTTTATATATCTAAAAAAGCTTTTAGTATTCTCTTTGATATTATTGGCTATCTTACCTTCATATTTCACCTTGTCTCCCCATCGGTCCATCGACCTCTGAACCATGGCCCAGCACGCTTCCACTGCTCCTGTCTTAGACTCATGAAGTGGCAGGAAATGGGCAGTGAAGGGAATGGGGGAGTGTAGGGAGTGGTGAGTAATGCAGTGATGTGAACTATTCGCAGGTCGATGGGATTAGTTTAAATTGGGGTCATGTTCATCACAGTCATTGTGGAGTGAATGATCTGCTCCTGTGCCGTGCTGTTTATGTTCTGCATCCAGTGACCACTTTACTGGGCACACCTCGTTAATGCAAATATCTAATTAGCCGAGCTTGTAGACATGGGCAACACACACAAAATGCTGGAGGAACTCAGCAGGACAGGCAGCATCTATGGAAAAAAGTACTGTCGACGTTTCCAGCCGAAACCCTTCGGCAGGACTGGAGAAAAAGCTGATGAGAGGGGAGAGAGAAACGCCAGGTGATGGGTGAAACCCAGAGAGGGAGGGATGAAGTAAAGAGCTGAGAAGTTGATTGGTGAAAGAGACTGAAGGCCATGGAAGAAAGAAAAGGGGTGGGGGGGAAGGAGCACCAGATGGAGGTGATGGATGGGCAAGGGGATAACATGAGAGAGGGACAAGGGGATGGAAAATTGTGAAGGGGTGGGGGGGGAAGCATTACTGAAAGTTTGAGAAATCGATGTTCATGCCATCAGGTTGGAGGCTACCCAAATGGAATATAAAGTGTTGTTCCTCCAACCTAAAAGTGGCCTCTTCATGACAGTGGAGGAGGCCATGGATGGACATATCAGAATGGGAAAAAGAAGTGGAATTAAAATGGGTGGCCACTGTTAGATCCCACTTTTTCTGGTGAATGGAGTCTCCCAATCTACATCAGGTCTCATTGATATACAGGAGGCCACACCGGGAGCACTGAACACAGTAGATGACCCCAACAGACTCACAGGTGAAGTGTCGCCTCACCTGCAAGGACTGTTTAGGGCACTGAATAGTAGTGAGGGAGGAGGTGTAGGGGCAGGTCGAGCACTTGTTCTGCTGGCAAGGAAGTGCCAGGAGGGAGATCAGTGGGGAGAGATGAACGGACAAAGTGAGTCACGTGGACAAGGGATCCCCCCAGAATGTGCTTGATGGTGAGATCCTGTTGGAGGTGGCGGAAGATTCGGAGAATTATGTACTGAACGTGGAGGCTGGTGGGGTGGTAGGTGAGGACAAGAGGAACCCTATCCCTGGTAGGGTGAAGGGAGGATGGGGTAAGAGCAGACATGTGTGAAATGGAAGAGATGCGGTTGAGGGCAACGTTGATGGTGGAGGAAGGGAAGCCCCTTTCTTGGAAAAACGAGGAAATCACTTTCGTTCTAGAATGAAAAGCCTCTTCCTGAGAGCAGATTAGGCGGAAACAGAGGAATTGAAAGAAGGGGATGGTGTTTTTACAAGTAGCAGGGTGGAACAAGGTGTAGTCCGGGTAGCTGGGTGAGTTTGTCGGTTTATAATAGGCATTGGTGGATAAGCTGTTTCCAGAGATAGTGACAGTGAGATCGAGAAAGGGGAGGGACATGTCGGAAATGGACCAGGTAAATTTGAGGGCAGGGTGGAAGTTAGAGGTAAAGTGGCTGATATCAACGAGTTCAGCACAGGTGCAGGAAGCAGCACCAATGCAATCGTCGATGTAGCATAGCAATCAGAACAAATGCTACACCTGCCTGCACACCTTCTCTATTCAGGGCCCCAAACAGCCTTTCCAGGTGGAGTGACACTTTATCTGCGAGTCTGTCTGTTGTCTATTTAGTATTTAAGTAATATTTGAGTAATCTTGTATATATATTGGTTGATGAAGTATTCTTGCTCGTTTAAATAATTCATTCAAGTTATATGTATGGATACCTGAATTGCTAACGTGGCCACACTGCCACATGATACGTGCATGCCTCGCTTAAAGTAAACATGAAGTAAAACTCACATTTTGGACTCCTGTGTTTTCCTTTGAGTTAGTTTAATTAATTTAATGTTTTGAGGTTACAAAACATAACACTGTCGGGGTCATCTACTCTATCCGGTGCTCGCATTATGGCCTCCTCTACATTGGTGACACTCATAACAACGATGTTGGGTTCATCTACTGTATCTCATTCTTCCATTGCAACCATCCTCTACATTGGTGCCACACAACATAACAATGTTGGGATTATCTACTGTATCTGGTGCTCCCAATGTGGCCTCCACTATGCTGGTAATACCCAGCATAAGCTGAGGGACGGCATGTCAAGCACATCTGCTCTGTCTGCCACAAAAAGTGAAATCTCCTCGTGCCATCCATTTCAATTCAACTTCACATCCCATTCTGACATATCTGTCCATGGCCTTCTCTACTGCCATGATGAGGCCACTTCACGTTGGAGGAGCAGACCTTATATTCTGTCAGGGTAGCCTCTAATCTGATGGCATGAACATCGACTTCTCAAACTTGGGGTAAATTTATTATCAAAGTATGTATACCATGTACAACCTTGGGATTCATCTTCTTGCAGGCAGCCACAAAACAAAGAAATACAATAGAGCCCACGATAAACCAAAAACCGAGAAACAGTCAATGTGTAAAGAAGGATAAAGCGTATTATTAACTGAAAGAAAAGTAAAGAAATAACACTGAGAACAGGAGCTGCAGAGTCAGTGCAGAGGGTGTGGAGTCAGTTCACTGTTGAGATGAGCGAAGCTGGTCCAGTCATCCCTTGGCTGTAGGGCAACAACTGCTCGCAGACCTGGTTGCATGGGACCCAGGTCTCTTTGCACCTCCCACCCAATGGTAGCAGAGAGAAGAGAGGGAGACCAGTCAAGTGCAGGCAACGGGACAGGCTCAGGTGGGGGATTTGACTGGCAGAGAATAGAGAAGCAGGCTGAGGGTAGCAGACACCAACAGAATCAACAAACTCATTCGTAAGGCCAGTGATGTTGTGGGGATGGAACTGGACTCTCTGACGGTGGTGTCTGAAAAGAGGATGCTGTCTAAGTTGCATGCCATCTTGGACAATGTCTCCCATCCACTACATAATGTACTGGGTGGGCACAGGAGTACATTCAGCCAGAGGCTCATTCCACCGAGATGCAACACAGAGCATTATAGGAAGTCATTCCTGCCTGTGGCCATCAAACTTTACAACTCCTCCCTTGGAGGGTCAGACACCCTGAGCCAATAGGCTGGTCCTGGACTTATTTCATAATTTACTGGCATAATTTACATATTACTATTTAACTATTTATGGTTCTATTACTATTTATTATTTATGGTGCAACTGTAACAAAAACCAGTTTCCCCCGGGATCAATAAAGTATGACTATGACTATGACTATGACTATGACTCTTTGCTTTTCCATCACCTCCCTCGAGTTCACCTCTGCCTTCCCTTTCTTCGTGGTCCGCTCTCTCTCCTATCAGATTCCTATTTGTAAAGAGAGCAGAGATTTATCTGTGGTATTAAGCAGTAGTTTTCAAACCGCAAAGCATCTACCTGGTCACGGTAACACTGCTTGCTGTGCACTAATTGATTTCTACATTTCCTGCAATGGCACTCTACTGGTAATTACTGGTTGCAAAGTACTTCTGGATATCCTGGGGTTGTTCAAAGGAAAACCAAGATGCTGGAAATCCGAAATGAAAGAGAAAGTGCTGAAAATGCTCAGCAGGCTGAGCAGCGTCCTTGGAGAATGAGTCAGAGTTAATATTATAGGTCAATGCGTTTCATTGGAATCGCGAACTCTTAGAATTAGAACACAAGACCATAAAACATAGGGGCAGAATTAGACCATTTGGCTCATCGAGTCTGCTCTGAATTCCATCGTGGCTGATCCATTTTCACCCTCTACCCCATTCTCCTGCCTTCTCCAATAACCTTTGACACCCTTACTAATCAAGAACCTATCGAGCTCCACTCTTAAATACACCCAATGACTTGGCCTCCACAGCTGTCCATGGCAATGAATTCTAGGGATTCACCACAAGCAGAGACAAGAGAACACAGATGGGGTAGGTACTGCCAATAACCAAAGGAGTGACAACTCTGAGGGTTACCATCTATACCATGGGTGGCACGTTATTGTAGTGGTTAGCACAATGCTTTGCAGTACCAGTGACGGTGGTTCAATTCCCACTGCTGTCTGTAAGGAGTTTGTACATTCTCCACCTGACCACATGTGTTTCCTCCGGGTGCTCTGGTTTCCTCCTACAGTCCAAAGACATACTGTTTGGTAAGCTAATTCAGTGGTCCCTAACCTCCGGGCCGCGAAGCATGCAGGAGTGCAGCGGTAGCCGGAACGCACCCAGCACATCTTTAAGAAACAAGCCAAAATAAACAAACTAATTAGTTAGGTGCCGCCCAGCACAGAAATGTCGAGATCTGGGCTGACATTTACGCGTCGGGTGGCGCACCTAATTAATTAGATTGTTTATTCTGGCTTTTTTCCTTAAAGATGTGCTGGGTGAGTTCCGGCTACCACTGCACCCCTGCATGCTTCGCGGCCCGGTATCAGTCCGCAGCCCGGTGGTCAGGGACCACTGGGCTAATTGATCATTGAAAATTGTCCTGTCATTGGGTGAGGGTTAAGCTGGGGATTTTTGGGCAGCTTGGCTCAAAGGGCCAGAAGGGCCTATTCTGCATTGTATCTGACTAATAATTTTAAAAATGACGTTGTCTTTGATGAGATTTTGTTTCCAGATGATGATTTTCCCAATGAATGAAATTCCATGTGATGATTCCGAAGGCAGGCTCTACTTGTAGTTAGGGTAGCATCAATTCAAGGGTTTGATTCCTGGAATTGGGTTGCCTGGTGAGGAGAGAGTGAGACAGATTGGCCTACACTTACTGGTGTTTGGAACCAGAGCCAGAATCAGAATTAGGATTCTGTCACTGACATTGTCATGAAATGTAAACACTAGAGATTCTGCTGATGCTGGAAATCCAGAGCAGCACAAATAACTCAGCAGGTCAGGCAGCATCTATAGAGGGGAATAAACAGTCACCACTTGACATTCAGTATACCTTCGAAGCCTTTGAAAACCTTTGAAACCTTTGAAACAGTCAACATTTCAGGCTGAGACCTTACATCAGGAGTCCTGATAAAATTCTCATCCTGAAACATCAACCGTTTATTCCCCTTCACAAAATACTGCCTGACCTGCTGAGGTTGTCCAGTATTTTTTGTGTGTGTCATAAAATGTGTTGCTTTGTGGCAGCAGAACAGTGCAATACATAAAGAAATATTCCTTCCCTTTCTCCCATGATCCACTCCCCCTCCTATCAGATTCATCCTTCCATTTCTCCCATGATCCACTCTCCTCTCCTATCAGATTCCTTCTTCAGCGCTTTACCTTTTCCACCTATCACCGCCCAACTTCTCACTTCATCCCCCCTGCCTCCCCCTCACCTGCTCTCACCACCTGTCAGCCTGTATGCCTTCCCCTACCTCCACCTTATTCTGACTTCAATAAACTTCCCAGCTCTTTATTTCACACCACCCCCTCCCAGTTTCTCCCATCACCTTGTGTTTCTCTCTCCTCTCCATCCCCCCACCCTTTTAAATCTACTCTTAATCTTTTTTTCTCCAGTCTTGCTGAAGGGTCTCGGCTCAAAACATCGACTATTTACTCTTTTCCACAACTGCTTACTCTTTTCCACAGTTGCTGCCTGGCCTGCTGATCATAGAACATAGAATAGTACAGCACAGTACAGGCCCTTTGGCCCACATTGTTGTGCCGACCCTCAAACCCTGCCTCCCATATAACCCCCCAACTTAAATTCCTCCATATACCTGTCCAGTAGTCTCTTAAAATTCACTAGTGTATCTGCCTCCACCATTGACTCAGGCAGTGCATTCCACACAACAACCACTCACTGAGTAAAAAACATCCTCTAATATCCCCCTTGAATTTCCCACCCCTTATCTTAAAGCCATGTCCTCTTGTATTCAGCAGCGGTGCCCTGGGAAAGAGGTGCTGGCTATCCACTCTATCTATTCCTCTTATTATCTTGTACACCTCTATCATGTCTCCTTTCATCCTCCTTCTCTCCATAGAGTAAAGCCCTAGCTCCCTTAATCTCTGATCATAATGCATACTCTCTAAACCAGGCAGCATCCTGGTAAATCTCCTCTGTACCCTTTCCAATGCTTCCACATCCTTCCTACAGTGAGGCGACCAGAACTGGACACAGTACTCCAAGTGTGGCCTAACCAGAGTTTTATAGAGCTGCATCATTACCTCGCGACTCTTAAACTCTATCCCTTGACTTATGAAAGCTAACACCCCATAAGCTTTCTTAACTACCCTATCTACCTGTGAGGCAACTTTCAGGGATCTGTGGACATGTATCCCCAGATCCCTCTGCTCCTCCACACTACCAAGTTTCCTGCCATTTACTTTGTACTCTGCCTTGGAGTTTGACCTTCCAAAGTGTACCACCTCACACGTCTCCGGGTTGAACTCCATCTGCCACTTCTCAGCCCACTTCTGCATCCTATCAATGTCTCTCTGCAATCTTTGACAATCTACACTATCTACAACACCACCAACCTTTGTGTCATCTGCAAACTTGCACACCCACCCTTCTACCCCCACATCCAGGTCGTTAATAAAAATCATGAAAAGTAGAAGTCCCAGAACCGATTCTTGTGAGACACCACTAGCCACAACCCTGCAATCCGAATGTATTCCCTCCACCATGACCCTCTGCTTTCTGCAGGCAAGCCAATTCTGAATCCACCTGGCCAGACTTCCCTGGATCCCATGCCTTCTGACTTTCTGAATAAGTCTACTGTGTGGAACCTTGCCAAATGCCTTACTAAAATCCATATAGATCACATCCACTGCACTACCCTCATCTATATGCCTGGTCACCTCCTCAAAGAACTCTATCAGGCTTGTTAGACACGATCTGCCCTTCACAAAGCCATGCTGACTGTCCCTGATCATTCTCTAAATGCCCATAGATCCTACCTCTAAGAATCTTTTCCAACAGCTTTCCCACCACAGACATAAGGCTCACTGGTCTATAATTACCCGAACTATGCCTACCACCTTTTTTGAACAAGGGGACAACATTTGCTTCTCTCCAATCCTCCAGTACCATTCCCGTGGACAACAAGGACATAAAAATCCTAGCCAGAGGCTCGGCAATCTCTTCCTTTGCCTCGTGGAGCAGCCTGGGGAATATTCCGTCAGGTCCTGGGGACTTATCCATCCTAATGTATTTTAATAACTCCAACACCTCCTCTGCCTTAATATCAACATGCTCCAGAACATCAACCTCACTCATATTGTCCTCAGTGTCATCAAGTTCCCTCTCATTGGTGAATACCGAAGAGAAGTATTCATTGAAGACCTCGCTCACTTCCACAGCCTCTAGGCACATCTTCCAACCTTTATCTCCAATTGGTCCTATCTTCACTCCTGTCATCCTTTTGTTCTTCACATAATTGAAGAATGCCTTGAGGTTTTCCTTTACCCTACTCGCCAAGGCCTTCTCATGCCCCCTTCTTGCTCTTCTCAGCCTCTTCTTAAGCTCCTTTCTTGCTACCCTATATTCCTCAATAGACCCATCTGATCCTTGCTTCCTAAACCTCATGTATGCTGCCTTCTTCCACCTGACTAGATTTTCCACCTCACTTGTCACCCATGGTTCCTTCACCCTACCATTCTTTATCTTCCTCACCGGGACAAATTTATCCGTAACATCCTGCAAGAGATCGCTAAACATCGACCACATGTCCATAGTACATTTCCCTGCAAAAACACCTTCCCAATTCACACCCGCAAGTTCTAGCCTTATAGCCTCATAATTTGACCTTCCCCAATTAATGCTGAGTTCCTCCAGCATTCTGTGTGTGTTGCTATGTCATAAAATTAGTTGTTTTGTGGCAGCAGTACAGAGCAAGCATAAAAAATATTACTACAAACAGAAATAAAAAAACAATAAGTCTTGCAGAAAGAGAGTAAACAGTGAGGTTGTGTTGATGGACTGCTCAGAAATCTGATGGCAGAAGGGAAAAAGCTGTTCTTAAGATGGTGAGGGTGGATCTTCAGGCTCCTGGACCTCCTCATTGAGAAGAAGGCATGACCTGGGGAAATGGGAATCATTAATGTTGGACTCTGCCTTCTTGGTGCTGGGGAGGCCAGTGGCCACGATGGAGCTGGCAGAGTTTCCAACCCTTTGAAGCTTTTTCCGATCCTGTGGCATGGCAGCTCCATGCCAGACAATGATACAACAAATCAGAATGTTCTCCATGGTATACGGAGCAGGGGTAACTGTTAGGACTACCACTGTAGTCCAGTATTGGGCCCGCTGGTCGGGGTTGACCATGGATGTTGTGTCCCAGCTCTCTACGAGCCAGAGCAGGACGATCTGGAGAGCAAGCTGTTGCCCGAGCAGCAGGTTTCCCCTCTCCGCTAGCTGATGCACCAAAGGAACGGCAGAGACACCTGCCGCATCACAGGAGTTGCCAGTCAGCGCTGAAATCAACATAGGACCACCTTACAGACCCCAGCTCTAGACTTTTCCTTTGGGTTTACTCCCAGAGCCTTCCCATGACGGGGTGTAGCCACAAGGCAACGGAGGCTTCAGTTCAGAGTTTTCCTTCTCCTAGGTGAGATGCCAACCACGGCTGACGTGCCCCATCTGCCCGGAACAACTGGTTTTAAGGCATCGTGAACCCACCTTTTTTACTTCCCACGAGGATAGGAACGGTTCTGCTTGGATTAGTAGCTAAGCCACATGTGAGGGCCAGGAGCTGGACTTGATTGTCAGAGGCTATTTGAGGTGCACAACACTAGGAGCATTTAATAGTTCGTGGGAGTGTATCCCCCCCACCACCCTGGCTATGACAATCTTAAGGAACCAGTGTAGTAAGCTGTGCAGTAAAGTGTGGAATAAAGATTTCAGTTTAATTAATCTCATGAAGAGTTTAATGTAATTCAAAAGCTTGATCCCATGGGATGTTCTTTCTGCACACTATGGAAGATGAAAGCGCACAGTGATCACGTGCAGGGAGTGTGTCCAGCCACAGCTCCTGGCTGACTGCATTGTATAGCTCGTGTTGTGGATAACTTTGCGATATCACCCTAAGGACACTGTGGGCAGTGCATTTAGTGGGCTGGTCACACCGCAAGCAATGGCAACACAGGCGGAAGAGTGGTGGCTGACCACCAGGTAGAGTAGTCGCAGGGGCAGATTGTCTTGAAGCTTGGAACCAACCCCCTGAGGAGCTGATGGAAGCAAGCTCTCTTACAACAGTCCGGCTCAATATTTAAACCATTCTGATTGGTCGCACCACCATCTGCTATGGAAGCTCCAATGCAGAGGATTGAAAAAAAGCTGCAGAAGATTGTAAACTCAGCCAGCTCCATCATAGTTCCTCGCCTCCCCACCATCGAGGACCATAAGAGAAGAAGTAGGCCACTCAGCCCATGGAGTTTTCTCCTCCATTTCATGGCTGATATATTATCCCCCTCAAACCCATTCTCCTGCCTTCTCCCCGTAATCTTTGACACCCAGACAAACCAAGAACCTATCACACTTGCTTTAAATATACTCAATGACTTGGCCTTCAAAGCTCTCCATGGAACTGAATTCCACAGATTCGCCATCCTCTGGCTAAAGAAATGGACATCCTTCTATTCTGAGGCAATGCCCTCCGGTCCGAGACTCTCCCACTGCCGGAAACATGAGAAAATCTACAGATGCTGGAAATCCGAGCAACACACACAAAATGCTGGAGGAACTCAGCACGCCAGGCAGCATCTATGCACATGAATACACAGTCAACATTTCGGCTTGAGACCCTTCATCACGACTGGAAAGAAAGGGGAGAAGTCTGGTTCAAGAGCCAGATTGCTGAAGGGTAATAACAGTTCCTGAACCTGATGGTGTGGGACCGAAGGCTGCTGTACTTTCTGCCCAGTGGTGGCAGTGAGAAGGGGGCATGGCCTGGAAGGTGGGGGTCCATGATGGATTGTTCATTATAGGAGGTGGGAAGACCAATGCTTATTGTGAAGATGAGAGTGAGCTGCCTCTTTGCCCTGCTGTAGGCCTTGTTAGAAGGGTCTCCACAGTTCATCTCCTCAAGAAAAGACTGCACCTCTGCCAGCCCATAGAACATCAAATCAGAAAACTGTCTACAAGTTCTATGAGGGAGGTTGAACACCCCGCCGCAACATTCAAATGAATCTGCTGCCCATCATGACCCAGCCTTAAGCACTGAACTCCCCGCCTCCAGTCCAATTGGCCTAGAATGCTGAAATATTGCATTGAGGCATTGATCAAAAGTGCCTGCCAATGTGTGGGTTGAGCAGAAGAAATGATCAATTAAGGAGAGAGGCTATAAATTGGCTCATATATCATTGCTGGCAAAAGCCAATCTGACTGTTCAATAGGTGATATGTGGACACAAGGAACATTATTGTTTGGAGTTAGGAGGTACCAGAATGAGTGGTTCTGATTTCTAGGGACAACAGGACAATAAACTGGAGTAGGAGGGAGGACATTCAGCCCATCGACAATTCCTCAGCATTCAACACAAAGTGTGCAGAGGAATGTCAAATGCTGACGATACCACTGTCATTGGCCAAATCAAAAGTGATGACGAATCAGTATACAGGATGCAGATGAAAAATCTGGCTGAATGGTTCCACAACAACCTTTCACCCAGTGTTTGAAAAGCAAAGAGCTGATTATTGACCGCAGGAGGAGGAAAGTGGAGGTCAGCCTCATCATCAGGAGATCAAAGGTGGAGGGGGTCAGCAACTTTAAATTCCTCAGCACTATCATTTCAGAGGATCTGTCCTGGGCCCAGGAGGCATGGCAGTGCCTCTACTTTCTGTGAGGTTGCACAGATTCAGCAGGTCACTTAAAACATTGACAAACTTCTATAGATGTGCGGTGGGGAGTACATTGACTGGCTGCATCACAGCCTGTTATGAAAAACCCAATTCCCTTAAGCAGAAAATCCTACAAAAACTAATGGATACAGGCCAGTCCATCATAGGTAAAACCCTCCCCACTATTGAGTACATTTACAAGGAGGGCTATCACAGGAAAGCAGCACCCATCATCAGGGACCCCCACCATCCAGGACACGCTCTCATCTCACCACTGCCATCAGGAAGATGGTACAGGAGCCTTAGGACCCACACAGTGAAGTCCAGAAACAATCATTACCCCCAACCCATCAGTCTCCTGAACCAGAGGGGATAACTTCACTCATCCCAACACTGAACTGATTCCTCAACCTCTCGACTCACTTTTAAAGAGTCTACAATTCCAGTTATTGATATTTATTGCTTATTTATTTATTATTGTTATGCTTATTCTTTTTTGGTATTTGCACAGTTAGTTGTTTGTCCGTCTTTGTCGTGTGTGGTTTTTCATTGATTCTATTGTTTTTCTTTGTATTTACTGAGAATGCCTGCAAGCAAATGAATGTCAGGGTAGTATATGGTGACATACATGTACTTTGATTATAAATTTACTTTGAGCTTTGAACTTTGGAGTGCGAGGAGTTGTATTTGGAAACTCAAAAGCAAGTCAGACTTTCGTAGCAGGGCTTTGGGAAGTGCTGTATGTCGGAGGGAGCTCAGAGTCCAAGTACATGGCTCCTGGAAAGTGAAGTCACAGGTAGACACGGTGATGAAGAAGAATCTTTTGGGGTCATCTGTTGCACCCAGTGTTCCTAATGCAGCCTCTTCTAAAATGGTGAGATCTGTTGTAAATTGGGAGACTGCTTTGTTGAGCACCTCCGCACTGCTCCATCCACCAAAAGTAAAATTTTCTGGTGGCCAACCATTTTAATTCCGACTCCCATTTATTCTGACATGTTGGTCCATGGCCTCCTCTTTTACCAAGATGAAGCCATTCTCAGAGTGGAGGAGCAACACCTCATTGAGTCTGGGTAGCCCCCAAGCTGATGGCATGAATATTCATTTCTCCTTCTGTTTTTTTCCCTCCCCCCTCTTCTTCTATTACCCACTCTGACCTCATACCTCTTCTCTCCTGCTGACCACTTCCTCCTGGTGCCATAGAAACATAGAAAATCTACAGCACAATACAGGCCCTTCAGCCCACAAAGTTGTGCAGAACATGGCCCTACCTTAGAAATTACCAGACTTACCCATAGCCCTCTATTTTTCTAAGCTCCATGTACCTATCCAAAAGTCTCTTAAAAGTCCCTATCGTATCCTCCTCCTCCACCGTTGCCGGCAGCCCATTCCACACACTCACCACTCTCTGAGTAAAAAACTTACCCCTGACATCTCCTCTGTACCTACTCCCCCGCACCTTAAACCTGTGAGCTCTTGTGGCAACCATTTCAGCCCTGGGAAAAAGCCTCTGACTATCCACACATCCCTCCTGCTCCTTCTCCTGTGATTCACTCTCCTCTCCTAGCACATTCCTTTGTATCTTTCCCACCAATCTGGCATCACATCACCTTCTAGTTATTCTCCTTCCCCTCTCCCCATCATTTTATTCTGTCATCAACCTCCTTCCTTTCTAGTCCTGATGAAGGGTCTCAGCCTGTTTATTCATTTCCACAGATGCTGCCTGACCTGCTGAGTTCTTCCAGCAGTTTGTGTGTTGCTTTGGTGAAGAAAGCTTTTGGCATGCTGGCCTTCACCAGACGAAGTATGAAAATGAAGTTGTACTGGTTGCTAGTGAGACCCACTTGGAGTAATGTGTTCAGTTTTGGTCACCCTGCCATAGAAAGATGGTGTTAAACTGCAAGGAGTACAGAAAGGAGTTACAAAGATATTGCCAGGACTCAAGGGACTGAGTTATAGGGAGATGTTGGACAGGCCAGGACTTCATTGCTTAGTGAATAGGTGACTGGGAGGTAATCTTATAAAGGTGTATAGAGTCATGAGGAGCTTAGAAAGGGTGAGTACACTCAGTCTTATTCCCAGGGCTAGGGAATCGAGATGAGAGAGAAGAGATTTAATAGGAACTTGAGGGGCAACAATTTTACACAAAGGGTGGTATCTATGTGGAATGAGCTGTCAGAGGAAGAGGTTGAGGCAGTCACAATAACTCCTTAAAGGATATTTGGTTAGGTAAATGGATTGGAAATGGGTTAGAAGGCAAAGAGCTAAACACTGACAAATGAGACTAGACTGGATAGGGCACATTGGTTAGCGTTGATTCGATGGGCTGAAGGGCCTGTTTCCGTGCGGTGAAACTCCATGACCGTAAGACCATAAGATATAAGAGCAGAATTAGGCTATTTGGCCCATCGATATTGAATTCTATCAAGGCTGTTTTATTATCCCCCTTAACCCCATTCTCCTGCCAGCTCTCCATAACTTTTGACACCCTGACTAATCAAGAACTTATTAACCTCTGCTTTGAATATACTCAATGACTAGGCCTGCACAATCATTTGTGGCAACGAACTCCACAGATTTGCCTCCTTCTGCTGGAAGAAATTCCGTTTCATCTCTGTTCTAAAGGGACGTCCTGGTGTTCCGAGGCTGTGACCTCTGGTCCTGGACTCCCCCAGTAGGAAATATCATCTTCACATCCACTCTATCCACTCTGTCCACTCTGTCCACCCTATCCACTCTGTCCACTCTATCCACTCTGTCCACCCTATCCACTCTGTCCACTCAGTCCACCCTATCCACTCTGTCCACTCTATCCACTCTGTCCACTCTGTCCACCCTATCCACTCTGTCCACTCTGTCCACCCTATCCACTCTGTCCACTCTATCCACTCTGTCCACTCTACCCACTCTGTCCACCCTATCCACTCTGTCCACTCTGTCCACCCTATCCACTCTGTCCACTCTATCCACTCTGTCCACCCTGTCCACTCTGTCCACTCTACCCACTCTGTCCACCCTATCCACTCTGTCCACTCTGTCTACTCTATCCACTCTGTCCACTCTATCCACTCTGTCCACTCTGTCCACTCTGTCCACCCTGTCCACTCTGTCCACTCTATCCACTCTGTCCACCCTATCCACTCTGTCCACTCTGTCCACACTATCCACTCTGTCAACTCTGTCCACTCTATCCACTCTGTCCACTCTGTCCACCCTATCCACTCTGTCCACTCTATCCACTCTGTCCACCCTGTCCACTCTGTCCACTCTATCCACTCTGTCCACCCTATCCACTCTGTCCACTCTGTCCACCCTATCCACTCTGTCAACTCTGTCCACTCTATCCACTCTGTCCACCCTATCCACTCTGTCCACTCTATCCACTCTATCCACTCTGTCCACCCTGTCCACTCTGTCCACCCTGTCCACTCTGTCCATCCTATCCACTCTGTCCACTCTGTCCACCCTGTCCACCCTATCCACTCTGTCCACCCTATCCACTCTGTCCACTCTGTCCACCCTATCCACTCTGTCAACTCTGTCCACTCTGTCCACTCTATCCACTCTGTCCACCCTATCCACTCTGTCCACTCTGTCCACTCTATCCACTCTGTCCACTGTATCCACTCTGTCAACTCTGTCCACTCTGTCCACTCTATCCACTCTGTCCACCGTATCCACTCTGTCAACTCTGTCCACTCTGTCCACTCTATCCACTCTGTCCATCCTATCCACTCTATCCACTCTGTCCACCCTGTCCACTCTATCCACTCTGTCCACCCTATCCACTCTATCTAGACCTCTCAATATTCGACAAGTTTCAATGAGATTCATCCCCTTATTCTTCTAAACTCCAGCGAATCCAGGCCCAGAGCTATCAAACACCCCTCATACATTAATGCTTTCATTCCCAGGATTATTCTTGTAAGCCTCCTCTGGACCTTCTCCAATATTTAAATAGACTTCATGACTCTAACAAGATTGTGGCTAATCCAACTGTAACCACACCTCATCATTCCCATCGACCATTAACAATCATTCACTGATCAAGAATGTATTCAAAGTATCTGCCTCAACACCTGAGATGAAGAGGGTCCCAAAGACTCTCATATCCCTCCAAGTGATAAACCTTATCCCATCTGTCCATCTGGGTGACTCCTTATTGGTAAATGATTTATTTATTGTTGTCACATATACCAAAACACTTGGCTTTGCATGCCATCCATACAGATTATTTCATCACATCAGTTCCATTGAGATACAGTAGTACAAGGGAAAACAATAACAGAATGCAGAACAAAGTGTTACAGTGACAGAGACAGTGCAGAGTACGCAGACAATAAGGTGTAAGATTGTAAGGAGGTAGATTATGAGGTCAAGTGTCCATCTTGCCATTATGCATCCCAACAGAACGCTTTCTCTGGTGCATCTATAACAATTGAAAAGGGTTAAAAGGGGATATGCTAAACATTCTTCGCTTTAGAAATGCTTAGAAGCTTTCTTGGCCATACTGTCTACGTGGTTGGACCAGGACAAGCCATTTACACCTTGGAATGTGATGCTCTCAACCATCTCCACTTCAGTCTGTTGATCGAAATAGGAATGAGTTCACCATAACTCCTTCCTGAAATCAATAACCACCCCTTCCTTTTGCTGAGGGAAAGATCATTGTCATGATACCACTCACCTCATTTGTAACCAGCCTCTTCCTTCCGCCTCCAGGTTCTGCTATACATCCTCTCCATTTCCACCCGGAATGAAATCACACTGAATCAATGTAATAAAGTTTGGAGCAGAAGAGAGTTAGTTAAATCTCCAACTCTCTCAGGGACTGCAGTACGATCAGACAGAGGATTCAGCCAATATGAGCAGGAATGGTCATTCATCATGCCTCCCGCGTTACTTTCTGCTCAGTAAGAGCTATTTACTCAGCTGAAAGTGGCTTCTTGCAAATGGAGGTAGAGGGTGACGGAGATTTATGTGTTATCTGGCAGATCTGGCTGAGTCAACAGAGTTGACAGCGGATTACAGATCTGGCCAGTTAGCTCACATTCCATCCTGAGGCTCAGTTTCTCTCACCCATTCATAACCTGCCACCAAATCACAAGATTTACGGAGCTCCCCAGCTGTATGAATATAGAGCAGAGGAATTGAATAAGCTCGAGGCCATTCGGCCCATTATACCTGTTCTGCCAGACTTACTTGATTTATGCCTCTGCCCACTTATTTATTTATTTAGAGGTACAGCATGGTACAGGCCCTTCAGCCCAATGAGCTGCACTGCCCAGCAGCCCACCAACTTAACCCTAGCCTAATCACAGGACAGTTTACAATGACCAATTAACCTACTAACTGGTACATCTTTGGAGTATGGGAGGAAACTGGAGCTCCCAGAGGAAGCCCATGCACTTACAATCTCTTACAAGGGATGCCAAAGTTGAACTTCAAACTCCAGCGCCCCAAGTTGTATTACCATTGCACTAACTGCTATGCTACTGTGATGTGCTTTCTTGCTATAACTCCATAACCCTTGAACATCCATCCCTCTCCAATGTCCAGAAATCCATTAGACCCTAGCATTGAGTCATAGGGCACTACAGCACAGAAACAGGCCCCTTGGCACATCTACACTCGGTGTATGAGCGACTGCGAATCCACAACCATCTAGGGTGGAGAACACTAAAAGCTCACCTTTTCATCTCCGTCCTGAATGGCCAGTCCCTCATTTTGAAGGCATACAAGATAGCAGATGCCATCTAACCAAACTTACAGAGCTTTTTGAGGAAGTTACCAGGGAAGTCAATGAGGAAAGGCAGTGAACTTTGTCAACATAGACTTCAGTAAGACATTTGAGAAGGTCCTGTGTGGGAAGCTGGTCAAGAAGGTTGAGTCACTCGGCATTCTGGATAAGGCAGTAGATTGGATTTGACACTGGCTTTGTGGGAGAAGCCAATGAATGGTAGTTGAGAGTTGCCTGTCTGACGGGAGGCCTGTGACTAGAGGATGCCACAGGGATCAGTGCTGGGTCTGTTGTTGTTTGTCATCTATGTCAATGATCTGGATGATAATGTGGTCAACTGGATCAGCAAATTTGTGGATGACACCATGATTGGGAGTGTAGTGGACAGTGGTAATACAACTGAGGTCATGGGTTAATGGTGAAAGGTGCGAAGTTTAAGGGGAACATGAGGGGAAATTACTTTACTCAGAGGTTTGTGAGACCTCTACTAACAGGAGAAAGGACAAAGGTGGGTTACTGACACCTTCAAACCAGTCATTTTGGGCAGATAGGTCTCTTTGGCCATGGTTGGCACTCATCTAGGAGAAGGAAAACATATCATACTTCTGCCGCCTTGCAGTTCTACCCACTCATGGGGAAGGCTTCGGGAGTAAACCCCAAGGAAAAATCCAGAGCTGGAGTCCCTAAGACAATCCTACGTTGAGTTCAATGCTGACTGGCAGCTCCTGCGATGCTGTTGGTGCCAAAATGTATCGGTCTCTGCCGTTACTTTGGATTCATCAGTTGCCTGGGGAAGGGAAGCCTGCTGAATGGGCAACAGCTTGGTCTCCGTATTGTACAGCCCAGGCTCGAGTATCATGTAGACAGCTAGGACATAATATCCATTGTCAATCCCAACCAATAGAGGGCCTCAATATATATCTGCTCGTTCATTACGTGCCATGTCATATGACGCGACCATGATTGTTCTTGGCAAATTTTTCTTGCCATTGTCTTTTTCTGGGTGGTGTCTTTAGAAGATGGGTGACCCCAGCCATTACCAATACTCTTCAGAGACTGTCTGCCTGGTGTCAGTGGTCGCAAAACTGGGACTTGTGATATGTACCAGCTGCTCGTACGACCGTCCACCACCTGCTCCCATAGTTTCATGAGATCCTGATCGGTGGTGGGGGGGGGAGGGGCTAAGCAGGTGCTATATAGTATAAAAAGAGAGCATAAATAGCTAATGTTCATGGTTTCATGGGCTGTTCAGAAATCTGATGGTGGAGGGGAAGATTCTCACCCATGAACCAGCCTGGTCACAGACTCAGTCTTTGCAGAGTCAATGGGGTGCATGATCTCCAGATTCAAGATTGTTAATGTCATTTCATGTACAATAGTATAGAGGAGAACAAAATAATTGTTACTCCAATGCAGCACAAAAAACACAATAAGATAAAGAACACAATAATTAAAAAATTCAATAAATATAGAAACGTAAGATGCCATACATGCATACAGTGGATTGACTGTTTGTCCATAAAGTGACACTGGGCACGGGAGTGTCTGTGCATAAGGTGACCCTGACAGGAAATGATAAAGTAGTGGTGGTTGGGGGTGTAAAGGGGTGAGTTACAGGGTGGAGGTGTTGATCAGTCTCACTGCTTGGGGAAAGGAACTGTTTTTGAATCTGGTGGTCCAGGAGTGAATGCTACATAGCCTCTTCCCTGATGGGAGAGGGACAAACAGTCCGTGAGCAGGGTGGGTGGGATCCTTCATGATGTTACTGATCTGTTTCTGGCACCTTTATTTATATTTGTTCTTACCAAACAGTTCTGACAGTAAGGAGAGTGTCTGACGTGGCAGGAATGGATTACTTGACCTCACTCCTCACTGTACTGTATTATTTTACAGTTCCATGAAGAAGGTACCTAAGCTGCTTTTCAGCAACTGGTCTCATGCCACTTAACTGCCAATTCACACACTTGCTATATTTAGTAGCCTTGTGTTTGCACAGACACACACTACTTGCATATTTAACTGAGATGCAAATGATTTATCTGCTGCTATTTCAGGCAGCGCAACTAATTTTCTCATCTTGAAATGTTGCCAAAAATATAAATTGGATCAACAGAAAGACCAGTTAAAACGACCTCCATGCCCTGCAATCTGGAGGGGAAAAGGCAGTGATCAAACCCATCTCAAACCATCCAGTTCTACTGAGTAAACGGTTCGGTGGGGCTCTGTTCTTTTTGGAATAAATTGTCAGAGTTTGTTATGGTGGTCTGGCTATTGTTTGGAGGGAAAATTGATTTTGTTTTATCATGTTGTAGACTGTGTTCATATCATGTTTGACAGGAAACAGAGAGCAGGCAATATTTACCATGTCCACTGGACACAGCCGATAAAACCATAAGAATTAGGCCATTCAGCCCATCAAATCTGCTCTGCTATTCACTATTGGCTGATTTATTATCCCTCTCAATCACATTCTCCTGTCTTCTCCCTGTAACCTTTGACACTCTTACTAATTAAGAACCTATCAACCTCTGCTTTAAATTCCAATAATTTTGCCTCGGTAGCCATCTGTGGCAATGAATTCCACAGATTCACCACCATCTGGCTAACAAGATTCCTCCTTATCTCTGTTCTAAAGGGATGTCTTTTAATTCTGAGGCTGTGCCCTCTGGTCTTAGACGCTCCCACTATAGGAAACATCCTCTCCACATCCACTCTATCAAGTCCTTTCGATATTCGATAAGTTTCTAAATCAGAATTAGCTTAATGTCACTGGCATATGTTGTGAAATTTGTTGTTCTGCAGCAGCAGTACAACCCAATACATGACAATAAAAACTGCAAATTTCATTAAGAAATATATCTTTTTTAATTTAAATTAAATAAATAGTGCAAAACGAGAGTAAAAAAAGAATATTGTGATAGTGTATATGTGTTGAGTGTCCATTTAGAAAACTGATGGTACAGGGGAAGAAGCTGGTCCTGAATCATTAAGTGTGTGTCTTCTTCCTGATGGTAGCAATGGCAAGAGGGCTTGTCCTGGGCGATGGAGAATGAGATTCCACCACCCCCCCCCCCGCATTCCTCCAAACTCCAAACTCCAGTGAGTACAGACCCAGAACCATCAAATAGTCCTCATATGTTAATCGTTCCATTGCTGGAACTATTCTTGTGAACCTCCTCTGAACTGATATTTCTTACTGTAATTCAGAGTTTTTGTGCATTGCAATGTACCGCTGCTACAGAACAACAAACCATGACAAATGGCAACAATAATAATGTGATTCTGATCAGGATCCGGATCCGGATCCGGATTCCAAACTCAATGCCTTCCATGGAATCTTTCTGTCCACATATTTGATTCAATGTTCCTAGCCTTATCTGTTCTTTAGAAAAGTGCCTCATTGGCTTCACGGTTCACGCTGGGGTAGCGAAGGTGGCTGTGGAGTGTGGTCCTCTCAGTGTCTGAGTGAGACACAGTGTTGTAATCAGTGACACACTGTCTCAGTGTTCAGACCAACATTAATTCCTCAGTGAGATGCCACAAAGAAGTGATCTGATCACCATCACATTGCAATCTATAAGATTGTTCAAAGTTCAAAGTTAATTTATTACTGTCAGGAAGGACGTACTGTTGCCTGAAGATACACACTCAACGATTCAGGAACAGCTTCTTCCCCTCTGCCTTCGGGTTTCCAAATGCACATTGAACCCATGAACACTACCTCACTACTTTCTTTTCTCTATTTCTGTTTTTGCACTTCTTATTTTAACTTAGCTATTTAATAGACATATAAATACTTAATGTAATTCAGCTTTTTTTTCTCGATGTCTATTTGTCATGTATTGCATTGTACTGTTGCTGCAAAGTTAACAAATTCCACAACGTATGCCGGTGATAATAAACCTGATTTTGATTCTGAAGTACACATGTATACGTCACCATGTCCAACCCTGAGATTCATTTTCTTGTTGGCATTTACAGGAAAATTACGAAATACAAGAGAATTTATGAAAAATTATAACAAAGACTGACAAACAACCGATGTACAAAGATCATGCTCATAATTAAACAATAATACTGAGAAGATGAGCTGTCGAATCCTTGCCAGTCAGCCTGTAGGCGGAATCAGTTCAGAGTTGTGAGGAGTGACTATCTATGCTGGTTCAGAAGCCTGATAGGTGCAGGGTAGTCGTCGTCGTCGTGGCTATCCCTCGAGGTCGAGGATGATGGTCTTCATTCTGAAGAAGTGGCCCACAGAGTGAAGACTCTGTTTGTTTAATGTGTACTTGATGTTGCGCTCCAAGAAGCACACGATACTTCACAAATCAACCAACTGATTCCAATGGCATGGAAACCACAACAATTGGAGCTGATGGATTTCTTGTAGCCTTCATCCGCCCTCACAGCCATTGAGTTCGAAGTAACTTTGTCCGCCTGTTCCACCGTTGAGGTCTTGGTTGGATTGTTCTTTGTCAGGGACCTCACCCTCGACCTTACCGCCATGGGTGACCCTACCAGGAGCATAGCTCGAAACGGCATTGCTCTCAGGATCACAGGACCACACAAGCTTCTCCACCGCGACAAGATGACAAGGTGCAGGATAGTGACTGTTCCTGAACCTCCGTGTGGGATCTAAGGCTCGATGGTATGGGGTCCATGATGACGGACGCTGTGTTCCTGTGGCAGCGCTCCTTGTAAGTGCACTCAGTGTTTTGCCTGTGATGGACTGGGCTGCATCCACCAGTTTTTGTAGAATTTGCCTTTTCAGAGCTTTGGTTCTGTGTACAGACTGGCTACTCTGTCACCATGTTGCAGCACGGGCTCTCTTGCACTTTGTGAACATTTAGAGATTAAAAACAGAGAGATTAGTTCATCTGATTGCCATCCACAGATGCTGCCTTACCTGCTGAGTTCCTCCGGCATTTTGTTTGTGTTACTCTGGATTTCCAGAATCGGAATCAGAATCAGAAATTAGTCCCAACAAGCCGGAGTGAGACAATGGCTGGACTAATGGATGAGAGTGTGTGTACAGTCTGTTAGCAGATACCTCATCAATTTGAGCAGAAATCCCCAATGCAAAGTCTGTAAAGCTTCAATGATATGGAGATAAATTATTTGCAAAGTTCACAGTGAGAGTTAAGTTAAATAAAGTTGTACTCAACAAGTCAGGCACGTCCATGGAGAGGAATAAAGAGTCGAGATTCTTCATCAGAAAATCCTCCTAAAGGGTTCCGGCCCAAAATGTTGGCTATTTAATCATTTCCATAGATGCTGCCTGACCTGTTGAGTTCCTCCAATATTTTGTGAGTGCTGCTCTGGATTTCCAGCATGTGCTGAGTTTCTTGTGTTTAAAGTTATACTCAGCAGGGTATCACGAGACAGCTCACATTCCCGGGAAACCCCAGGGCAGTTTCTTCAAGGAATAGGCTGTGTCAGCAGGTGTTGAGAGGGAAGGGGAGAGGAGTGCGTTGTGCATACTGGAGCAGCAAATAATCTGCTGGAGAAACTCAGTGGGTCGAGCAGTGTCTGTGGGGCGGGGGAAGAGGAGAGAGGGAAAGAACTGATGACACGTCAGGCTGAAACCTTGTGCCAGGACTCAGAGTGGATAGAGGAGGGCCATCCATGTTACTGATTGTAAACCAGAGAAGCTTTCATTGGGAAGAGTTGGGAACCACTAGGTTAATGAGAACAAGTTAACATGTCCCCCACTGACCCTCACCAATTATTATTGATGCACCATGGAAAACATCTTATCTGCAGCTCGTTGTGGCAACTGCTCTGCTAGTGACTGTAGAGAGTTGGAAGGTCCCACTAAATCTGCTTCAAGGCCTCCTTGATCCATGTACCCCAGACCTCTGTGTAAATATACAACCATTTTAAGCGTAATCACAGCTGGATCCCAAGCACAGCAAGGTGACAACAGTTATAAAGCATGGGGACAGGCCCTTCAGTCCAAATCATCTGTGCTGACCACGGTGATTTCCCAATCCAGTTCCAGCTGCGAAGAGTTGTGGACACAGCTCGACATATCAAGGAACCTAACCTCCCCTCCATGGACTCTGTCTACACTTCTCACCGCCTCAGTAAAGCAGCCAGCATAATCACAGACCCCACCCACCATGGACAGCCTCTCTTCTCCCCCTTCTCCTCAGGAAGAAGATATAAAAGCCTGAAAGCACGTCCCACCAGGATCAAGGACAGCTTCTATCCCACTGTTATAAGACTGTTGAACAGACTCCTAGTACAATAAGGTGGACTGTTGATCTCACAGTCTAACTTGTTATGACCTAACATCTTATTGCCACCTGCACTGCACTTTCTCTGTCACTGTAACACTTTATTCTGAATTCTGAGATTGTTTTCCCTTGCACGATCTCAATGCACTGATGTGATGAAATGATCTGTATGGACGGCATATAAAACAAAGTTCTTCACTCTACTTGTGACAATAACCCAATTTACCAGTTTATCAATCACTGCCCCAATGCTGCACCATGTTGGGGCTGCTACAGTACAGCTCATCTTTATTGTGTAAGATCCCTGTTGAAAACAATAGGATATAAACTGTCTTTGAGTCTGATAGGATGTTTTCTCAAGCTTTTGTATCTTCTGCCAGATGGGAGGGTGGAGAAGAAAGAATGTCCATTGTGGAAAGAGGATTATATTGGCTGATTTGCTGAGGAAGCAGGAGATGTAAACAGAATCAACAGTGGGGAATCTGGTTTCTGTGATAGACCTCTGTCCAGGGTCAGTTAGTGGCAGGACTAGCCGACCTTTCCAACAGCTCCCAGATCAGTTAGTGGCAGGACTAGATAACATTTCCAAGAACCCCCAGATCCTGTAAATGAATGAAAAATAGTCTGCTATCTCGGATGATTTCTAGGAGTGAATATGTCTCCGAGGATCATCACCTCGTCATGGTGGAGAGACTTGTGGGTTCTGAGATTCCCAGAGTGAAGCCATCTGGCCCTTAGCTCCTGGTAGGTAACAATGGTGGGTAAGGTCAGGAGGGAGTCTCCAGACAAAGAGTGACCAACCAAGACCTCAACAGTGGAGCTGGCAGAAGGTGATGACACTTCACAATAGCAGTGAAGGCAGAGGAAGGCCGCAGCAGTGGATGGTCCTCAATCATCTTTCATTCCACACCACCGGATCCTGACCTGTCATGGACCGCATGGCGGCTGCCCATGCATCAAACTCGCCACGTTAAACAAAGTCACACGCAAACATTCTCCATTGAGGAAATCCACCCTAACATCCCAGATTAAGTCCATGGAGATCAACAAGTAGTGAAGGGGGCAGGATTGTAGGGTCTGGGTGCTCCTCAAAACATGGATCCTGGATCAACCTCTACAGCCAACTGAAGACCCACCAATAGGAAACTCCTTAGGAGAACATCAGTCACATTAAACAAAGTCACACACAGGCATTCTCCATTAAGGGAATCCACTCTACATCCTGACTATGTGGATAGACAACCCCTTAGGAGAACATCATACTGGACTTGACTGATCATCTTTACTACTAGGATTTCACAGTTCATTAAAAGTTCTATTCTGTATCCTTGAACCAGACGTGGAATCTTCAGGAACGGCTCATGAAAATCCCTGCAGAATAAACACTTCTGTTACAATTTGACATTATTTCCCTTTGCCTGTAAAGGAAGAAATAAATTTTCTCCAGAAAATCAGATTGACTGCCACGCAGAGCAAGCCAAGCACTGGGGAACAGGTGAAACCCAATAACACAGAGCGAATAGATATTAAAAACAGGCAAATCTTGCTTACTGAACTATATTGACGAGCTCAGCCTTCCGAGGGATTGGGGTCCACTCTCTACACTGCTGACAACTCTACAAGTTTGTAAAGGATTGAACACTTTAGTAGTTGGGGATTTATGGAGGGCGCTTCCTTTCCAGATTTTACGGCGTGTGACGGAATGTTATAATCAGTGACTGCTCAGAACATGAACGCAATTGTTCCACTAATCCCTACCTCCAACACCCACATCCCATCACAGAATTATTCCAATCCACCCTCAAACCAGCCCTGTGTTCACTGCTTGTGTCATCCAGGCAATGCTCTCAAAATCATTGGCACTGTTTAAAGCGATCTTTCCCACGACTCAGCCCACCTCCCCGCCTGACTCGAGCACACTGTTGCCCTGGCTCTGCTTACGGTCATTGTACAATCTCCCTCTATCTTAAATGCCCAAACTGACCAACTCTTAACTGACACCTTCTTCTGCCCCAAGTTCAAGATGGAAGATTCAAATTTATCCGTCTTGTGTACATCAAAACACATACTGAAATGCATTGTTTGTGCTGGCGGCAACCCACAAGTGTTGCCACACATTCCAGCACCACCTTAGGACGTCCACAACGTTCAGCAGAACACAACAAACAACAGCAGCAAAACAAGCACTGTTCCTCCTTCCCAGCCACCCGTGCACATACACAGACACAGTCCTCCAGCTTCTAGCTTCCAGCGAACACGGATTTAGGCCACAACTTCCCCAGCAGGTCTCAACTTCCAGACTCCTGATTTGCCCCTTCACCCTCAATCCTCCATTTCCTCTGTCCTGACTCTGCAGTCCCCGCTCACCGCTAACATACAACCCCTCTCGGCCTGTACCGTACACAATGAGCAGCACAGTAGAGCAGCCGGTAGGTCCACTGCCTAACAGCACCAGAGACCCAGGTTCAATCCTCAATCACCTCCAAGAGGCAGTGACTCAAGAAGGTGGCATCTGCCACTGAAGATCCTCATCATCCAGAACATTCTCTCTTCTCATTGCTACCATCAGGGAGGAGGTACAGGAGCCTGAAGACACACACTCAACAATTCAGGAACAGCTTCTTCCCCTCCACCATCAGATTTCTGAACAGTCCATGAACCCACAAGCTGCCAAGATGAGCACTGGCAAGGACTGAGCCTAGATGCAAAGGTATGGCAGACTCCCACGTAGAGAAGGAAACAAGAGATTACAGGTACGAGTCATCTACGTAAGGAATCACAGCCCAGAGAAAGGGAAGGGTACATGGACCAGCAATGGGGGGTTTGAGTAGGAAAATGTAGATTTTATTACTGAGTAGATTCAAGGCTAGGATTGAGGGACTTATTTTAAATATCACAGGAATTAAGACATGAGTTCAAATTGGGTCATGATCTGACAGTGGTATAGTGAGTGTTTTTAAGTTTTATTTAGAGGCACAGCATGGAACAGACCCTTCCGGCCCAATGGGCTGAAACTCCCAACAGCCCACCGACTTCAATTTACAATGACCAACTAACTACCCACCGACTTCAATTTACAATAACCAATTTACAATGACCAACTAACAACATACTGACTTCAATTTACAATGACCAACTAACCCACTAGCTGCTACACTGCTGGAATGTGGGGGGAAACCCACACAGTCAAATGCCTTTGGCACCTTTCCTCATCTGTTTGGACAAATAGAATTGGGAGTTTCAACACTCGATGTCTCCACATGGCAAGTAACATATCTCATACATTTTACATTTTCCTACTGCTGAATTGTCGTTTGTTAAGACACATTTTGGCAAGCGTCAACCAGGTCTTTGATTTGTATTCATTAATTTAATAAGGCATTGTGGTCTGGGTGGACAGGTTTGGCTGAATGAGCTATTTCTCTGCTGTGTGACTTTGTGACTACATGTGCTCTGTGTTCTGACCTTGGACAAGACGGGCTGGCACAATAGCCTAGCGGTTAGCAGTTCCAGTGATCTGTGGCCAGAGTTCAATTCTGTAAGGAGTTTCTATGTCCTGCCTGTGACCATGTAGGCTTCCTCCAGGTGCTCTGGTTTCGTCCCACATTCCAAAGACTAGGGTTAGTGAATTGTGTGTGTGCTACATTGGCGCTGGAAGCATGACGACCCTTGCAGGCTGCCCCCAGCACATCCTCTGACCGTGCTGGTCTTTAAGGAAAATGTTCATGACCAGAGCATAGAAAAGAGCTGAAAAGATTACTGATGACTCCACCCTCCCTAGCAATCCCTTAATCACCAAATTGCAATCAGAGAGATGCTACGAGTCCATCACCACCAGGACCACATGGCATCTCTTCTTTCCTTTAGCTATCCAGCTTCTCAACAAAACCCACTCAGGTGCAATACCCCAAATGTCCCTGCACAAAATCCATTAAATTCTCTTTCCTGCTCTCCTTGTTCTGTTGAGAATTATTGAGTCTGTTCATATGCTCACTTTTATTTAAGTCTGAACATGGAACCTAGAAATCTGCAACACATTACAGGCCCTTCAGCCCACAATGTTGTGCCAACAACGTAACCTACTCTAGAAACTGCCTGGAATTTTCCTAGCTCTATTTTTCTTACCTCCATGTACCTATCTAAGAGTCTCTTAAAGGACCCTGTCGTATCCACCTCTACCTTCGTCACTGGCAGTGCATTCCACACATCTACCACTCTGTAAAAAACTTACTCCCGACATCCCCCTTGTACCTACTTCCAAGCACCTTAAAACTATGCCCCTCGTGTTAACCATTTCAGCCCTGGGAAAAAGCCTCTGACTATCCACACGATCAATGCCTCTCATCATCTTATACACCTCTATTAAGTCACCTCTCATCCTCCGTCGCTTCAAGGAGAAAATGCCAAGTTCACTCAACCAATTCTCATAAGGCATGCTCTCCAATCCAGGCAACATCCTTGTAAACCTCCTCTGCACTCTCTCTATAGTATCCACATCCTTCCTGTAGTGAGGTGAATAGAACCGAGCACAGTACTCCAAGTGGGGTCTGACCAAGGTCTTACATAGCTGTAACATTACATTTTTACATTTGCAAATGACACAAAGTTTAATTATTGACATTTGCACATGCGACCATTCTGCTAATTATTGATAGCTCATAGTTATTTGCACTGTTGTCTTGCAAATTGTTGGTTGCTATTGTATTGTCCTATGTTTTATGCCTGGCACCGAACCACAATCAATTCTGGTCTGTTTCACCTACTGGCAATAAAGTGACATTGATTTTGATGATGCATTTCACTGTGTGTTTCAATGTACATGTGACAAATAAAGATAATCTGGATTAATGTTGGACTGAAATAATTCAGCGAAGCTGGTCTGAAATCAGGCTCTCACTGCTGAATTAGCCTCAGATGAACATAAGGTGCTCACGAAGGAGACTGAAGGTCTCAAAGAGCACAAAGAGAAAGGATGGGACTGTAAATCATGACAAGGTCCTGTCGAATATTGAGATTCGCAGATGGAGTTGTTGGCGGGGTGGAAATACGTCTCTACCAAAGGAGGTGTAAGAGATTCCTTCCCTCCGCTAGTCTGCAGGTCACCCTTGTGAAAGATGAAGCACTTGCTTAGCCCAGCGATCAGGGTCACGCGAAGCCATGGGGGAAGCTGGTGCATATCACAAGTCCTGGTTATTCAACCACTGATGCCAGACAGACAATCTCTGAAGAGTATTGATAATGGCTGGGGTCGCCCATCTTGTAAAGACACTGCCCAGAAGTAGGCAATGGCAAACCGCTTTTGTAGAAAAAATTGCCAAGAACAATCCTGACATGAGACCATGATCTCCTACATCATACGACATGTCACATAATGATGATGAAAAGACAGAGTGGATGTGGAGAGGACATTTCCCATAGTGGGGGAGTCTAGGACCAGAGGACACAGATAGAGTGGATGTGGAGAGGATGTTTCCTATAGTGGGGGAGTTTAGGACCGGAGGACATAGATAGAATGGATGTGGAGAGGATGTTTCCTATAGCGGGGGAGTCTAGAACCAGAGGACATAGATAGAGTGGATGTGGAGAGGATGTTTCCTATAGTGCAGGAGTCCAGGACCAGAGGACACAGACTCAGAATAGAAGGATGTCCCTTTAAAACAGAGATGAAGAGGAATTTCTTTAGCCAGAAGGTGATGAATCTGTGGAATTCATTGCCACAGATGGCTGTGGAGGCCAACTCATTGGGTATATTTAATGTGGAGATTGATAGGTTCGTGCTTAGGGCATCAAAGGTTACGGAGAAGGGATGCAGAAGAATGGGGTGAAGGGGGATGATAAGTCAGCCAGGATGGAATTGTGGAGCAGACTCGATGGGCTGAATGGCCCAATTTTGCTCCTTTGTCTTATGAATTTATGATGTTATATTTGAGACACAGGCAACTGAACTCAGCAGAAAGTTTTAATGGGGTAGAGATTTATAGAACTAAAATCAAAAGGGATGTAAAATAAAATCAAATTCAGAGGAGTTATAAAGAACAAAAGGATAACAGAGGAAAGAGAGAGCCTTTTGGAAACCAAAATAACTGATGTGTGTGTGGAGACAGAGGACGTGTGTTGGATTCTTTATGAGTATTTTTCGACTGTCTCCACGGTGATGTTGAGGTAATGCAAGAGGAGTGTGAAGTCAAAGTTCAAAGTTCATAGTACTGTGCAAAAGTCTCAGGCGCATGTAAAGAAAGTTCTGCAGAGTGAAGATGCTTTCAAAAATAATGAAATATACAGTTTTTAAATATCAAAAAAATTACTATAAAGAGCAGTAAACAGTAAAAAAAAGCTAAATGAAATCAATATTTAGTGTGACCAGCCTTTGCTTTTAAAACTGCATCAATTCTCTTAGGTACCATGTCATGCATTTTTATAAGAAAATCAGCTGGTAGGTTGTTCCAAGCATCTTGGAGAACTTGCCACAGTCCATCTACGGACTTCGTCTCTCCAGGTAATTCCAGACAGCCTTGATGATGTTGAGATCGGGGCTCTGTGGAGGCTATTCCATCTGAAAGCGTATACAAAAATTGAGGGTTTCTAAAACTTTTGCACAGAACTCTATACTGTAGACAACCTTGAGATTCACCTCCTTGCAGGCAGCCACAGAACAAAGAAACACAGCAGAATCCACACTACAAAGACCATCAAACATCCAATGTATGAAAAAAGAATAAATTACGTAAACAATAAACAAGTAAACAAATAACACACAGAACAAGAAGCACATATTGGGTATTGGAGATTGAATATTCATATATTCAACTTATATTGGATGGCATGAGCATGGTGGCAGGTAAAGGATTATTACAGATTAACTTCATTTGTCAATTGTACATTGAAACATCATTACAGTAAATGAGTCGTTTGCGTCAACAACCAACAGTCTGAGGATGTGCTGGAGCCAGCCTACAACTGTCGCCATGCTTCCAACACAGTGTACCCAGACTTATTAACCATGACTCACAGGTCTTTGGACTGTGGGAGAAAACGGGAGCACCTAGAGGGAACACATGGGGTCAGGGGCAGAATGTACAGACTCTCTACAGACAGCAGTTCAGCAACTGAACGCTGATTGCTGGTTCTGTGAAGCGCTATGCTAACCGCCTCCCTACTGTGATGCCCTCCGTGCCAGAATTCCATGTGCCTGAGATGCTCCTGCAAGTTTCTTTATTGGTCCTGTGTACAGATGCACCTCTGAATGTTACTCTAACTTGACCATGACGTTGCCTTGACTGACGCGAGGATATAGACCCAATAGGAGAAGAACTGATGACATGTTTCCAAGTGTGTGATCTAGAGAGGAGCCTGCTGAATTTGGTGTCCCCATGCACCTGTTGCACTGCTTATTCCTGGAGGTAAAACTCAATTTTTGTAAGAGTTATAGTGAGGCTGCACTGAGGGAGTGATTAGACTTGTGCAGGTTGGTTCAAGAAGCAAATAGTTGAAGTGAAGCTATTCTTGAACCTGGAGGTGCAAGACTTCAGGCTCTGTACCTCCTGCCCGATGGTAGCTGTGAGAAGGCAACATGGCCAAGATGGTGGGGATCTTTGATGATGGGTACACCTCACATAGGTGTATCTGATGTTGGAGTCCAGACCACGAGCGATTCAGTCAAGTCCTCACTGGCGGACCTGGCAGAAGATGATGAACCATCACAACAACAGTGAAGGAGTAGCAGTGAAAGGTTCCCAGTTGTCTTGCACTCCAAGCCTCTGGACCCTGACCCTGATCTGTCCAGCACTGTGTGATGGATTCCTGTGTATCAGACTCCCCACATTAAACAAATTCACCACAGGAGTTCCCATTAAGTGAATAACCCCGAGGGACACATCATACTTGACTTGAGTGGCCGCACTGCTACCACCGATTGAGGGGGGATGTGCTAGTGATGATTTGGGCTGAACAGCAAGTGAATAGATACATCTTCATGTTCAAGTTCAAATTCAGGTTTATTATCATACAACTGTACACATGTACACCACCAAACAAAACAACATTCCTCCGGACCACAGCACATATAACTCGCACACAACACATAAAGTAATATTACCACAAATAAGTTAACAAATGATAACATATATTCCAGATGTTTGACATTTAGCATGAAATGCATTTATGGCACATTGAAAAGTAAACAGTATAATGCTACTGCCATTTCATACAGGATGAGGACCTGGGGGGGGGTGGCAGGCAGTTCAGTCTGGGGAAAGAAGCTCCTTCCCAGCCAGCAGTCCTCATCCTCATGCTACCGTACCTCCTGCCTGGTGGTAGAGGATCAAAGAGATTGTCGGGTGATCCTTCAACTGAAGGATGACACCGGATCGAGAAGATGATACATTGCCGTCATCTCAAAGGCAACTACAGACAGAAAGTAAATATTAGCTTAGCTTGCAACCTCTTATTCTCAGGAACAAATAAAAAAAAGGTTGCAAACCAGAGAGGTCTCCCATCAGCAAGGACATACGAGGGGTGATTGATAAGTTTGTGGCCTAAGGTAGAAGGAGTCAATTTTAGAAAACCTAGCACATTTATTTCTCAACATAGTCCCCTCCTACATTTACACACTTAGTCCAGCGGTCGTGGAGCATACGGATCTTGGACCTCCAGAAAGCCTCCACGGCAGGGGTGATTGATAAGTTTGTGGCCTAAGGTAGAAGGAGATGAGTTATTAACTTCAATCTTTCTGCATAATCTCTCAAAGAGCTGTCCTGCATGTGCATGCAAAGAGAGCTGTATAACTCATCTCCTTCTACCTTAGGCAATGAACTTATCAATCAGCCCTCGTATATACTGAAAGGTGCTGGAAAAGGGTCAGTAACGTCAGGAAGGATTCCATCCACATCCACGCCAGGGCCACCAGACACAAAAGCAGTAAGACTGATTAACAACTCCACCCACACCCCCAATCACCACTACTTTATCATTTCCTGTCAGAGTCACCTTACGTACAGACACTCCTAAGCCTAGTGTCACTTTATGAACATACAATCAATCTATACATATATGCTATCTTATGTATTTATATTTATGGTGTTTTAAAAATTACTATTATTGTGTTCTTTATATTTTTTGGTTCTGCATCCGATCTGGAGTAACAATGATTTTGTTCTTCTTACACTTGTTTACTGGAAATGACATTACACAATCTTGAATCCTGAATCTATAACCTTCTCCCACACTACGGCTTCCTGTCTTCAGAATCCAGGTTTTGTGGCTGAAACAAACTATCTGAGGAGCTTCAGGCTGAGAACAGAATAAGTAGAAATTAGAATAAAGTGGGTTGAATAATGGATTGAAAAGTAACCGAGTCAGATCCCTCATTACATGACTCATGATTCTGTCTGTTTCCATATTGTATTTTTCCACTCCTATTTACCCACTCTGTGCTCCGATGAACTGAGCATTTCCTCAGATACTTTCTGATTGTTATGAGATTTCACTCTCATCAAAGAGGTCATGCTGAGTCAGTGAGGAGCCGAGCCTGCGTTCTGGCGTGTGCTCCGGGCTGGAGTGGCTTGTCAAAGGGAAGGACGGCTGGGGGCTGAGCACCTGCTCACGTGGGAACAGTGATTCATCGCCAGCGTGATTGTGCTTAGGTCTCTCAGATGGGAGACTGTCGCCATATCAACAGGTCCCTCCGAGAGAGCTGTGTGAAGTTAAATGCTGAAAATTGCTCTTTTACAGTCGAGTGATATAATTTTAATGGTCGTTTGATTGTATCTGCTTGTTCTTATCCTGAGACCGTTGCTGTCTGGAGCTTAGCTCCCGGTAGGGTCACCCATGGTGGTAAGGTCAAGGTGGAGGTTCCAGACAAAAAGTGATCCAACCAAGACCTCGGCAGTGGAACTGGTGGAAGACGATGAGCCATCACAACGGCGGTGAGGCGGAGGAAGGCTGCAGCAGGAAATGTTTCCAATCACCTTGCACTCCATGACAGTGGACTCTGACCCCAATCCATCCAGGACTGTGTGGTGGCTGTCCGTTTATCAGTCTCACAGTTTCGTTTGGCTGCATTCGTGGGTATTCATGAATGACAATTCAACTTGAACTTGACTTCCCATGTTAAACAGTCATGCATGGGCATTCTCCATTAAGGGAATCCACCCTAACACCCTGGATTAAGTCCTGTGGCAAAGGAGGCAGGACTGTGAGATCAGGAAGCCCCTAGTATATGTGGATCCCAAAATGGCCTCTGTAGCCAGCTGAAGACCCACCCATAGACAGCCCCTAAGGAAAACACTGGAGGAAATAGTTGAGGCAGGTACATTAACAACATTCAAAAGGTACTTGGACAGCTCCATGGATTGTAATGGTTTTGAGGGCTCTGGGTCAAACGCAGGCAAATGGCATCAGCTTAGATGGGAACCTCGGTTAGTGTGGAGCAGCTGAGCTGAGGGCCCTGTTTCTGTGGCCCCCTCCAATGTGACAATGAATCTGTTTTGTTCTCTGAGGGTCATGTTACCCAGGAAACACTGCTGTTTTTGGCTGTGCAGTGACTTATGGTGGCCTAGCTCTTGGTGGAATGTCTCAGAAGACAGAAGATGGCCACGCATTTTATTTCATTATTATGAGATACGGTATAGTAACAGGCCCTTCTGGCCCAATGCTTCTCCAAGAGGACCACCATCTTGTCACAGAGGTTGGAGGATTACATGCTTCAATGACACAGAGAGCTGTGTTGGCTTTGGCTCTTGGTAGAGTCACCCATGCCAAGCAGGTCAAAGGGTAGAGGCCAGACTAAGAGTAGTCCTCCAGTTTCAGGGTTTCAGATCAGGGCTAACAACCCTGAATGGTCAAACTAAGCTGTTATGGAAACAGCAAAGAAGAATCCTTCTACATCTGAGTGTGAGGGTATTCCTGAGTCTTCATCTGGGACTTGCATGACTGAGAGTAGTGAAAACTGAGCGACTGACACTCTGAAGGAGCCCTGAACACCATCAGAGATGGAGGAACTTCATTGCTGCCCTAAACACCAGTGACATAATGGGCATCAGAGAGAGCTGCCCTAACTGTGATGAGAACTGACCCTGTTGTTTTCAATGTGTGCAGATCGCCAAGGCAGGAAGCTGACTTCAGATCAGCTCATCATAGAGCAGGTAAACAGGCAAATTCTGAACCTAATCCTCATCCAGGCATTGAGGGAGTTAATGACAATTATCCCTTATTGTCACTCTGAGAGAAAATCACAGCGGTTATTTTCTCTGTCTGCTCAGCGCGCAGTGTATTGGTGACTGATTATTGTAATTTGTGAAGTATTATTAACGTTTGAGGGGTGGGATCCAGGTGCAAGTTGAAGCAACTGGGTCACATGGACTCTCCCCACGTGTTTCAGGATCACAGCACTAGAATCCATCA
Organism: Mobula hypostoma; assembly: GCF_963921235.1. Lineage (NCBI taxonomy): Eukaryota > Metazoa > Chordata > Chondrichthyes > Myliobatiformes > Myliobatidae > Mobula > Mobula hypostoma. Next base: position 165,351,418 of record NC_086098.1, on the reverse strand, counting down.
GCATCAAACCTGAAGAGCCTGAAATCGTTAGACATCAGTCACCATTGCACCAATAGTTAACTGTCATTCATAGATTTTGTTTAAAGTAAGATATTTATTATGTTAAAATAAGACGAGAATTAAATTCTGTTGGTGATTCTACAAGGCAAATGGTCTTCTCCATTTTAATTTGGGATACTGTGTTCTGATTCAGTTACCCTGCTATTGGAAAGATGCCATTAGGATTTAGACCATAAGACCATAAAGCATAGAAGCAGATTAAGGCCATCTAGTCTGCTCTATCATTCCACCATTGCTGATTCATTTTCCCTCTCAACCACATGCTCCTGCCTTCACTCCATAACCTTTGTTGCCCTGACTAATAAGACCATTTATACAGATGCTGCCATTACTCAATGGATTGAATTGCAAAACTTAACTCCAAGATGGTGGTGGTGAACCTTGGTGTTGTTCTGCAGGCTGCTTACAAAACTTCTAACTGTACCTCTTCCGAATTACTCTCACTGCAGTCTGCAGCATGCAATTTTACTGTCTTAATGAAGCAGTGGTTTAGTGGTTTTATGATCTTCTGAAGTACATGGTGGACTTAACTTTCAAGCATGCAAGTAGGGCACTTTTAAGTAGACAAAGTTACATCACCATAGCCAGAAAAGATGGAAGAAGGAAGGACTCCAAGTCAGACTGAAACACCAAGCAATGAAAGTTCCTCTAACCAGCACTATATTGGAACAGTTATTACCTCTCAAACATCAGTCTCTTGAACCAAAGGGTATAACTTCATTTGCTCCATTACTGAACTGTTCCCACAACCAATGGACTCACTTTCAAGGAATCTTCATCTTATGTTCTCAATATTTATTGCTTATTTGGAGTATATGATAAGACAGTATGGAGGAAGTTTCACTCTACCCCGGGAGTGTGTGATGGGACAGTGTGGAGGGAGCTTCACTCTGTGTCTGACCCCAGGAGTGTGTGATGGGACGGTGTGGAGGGAGCTTCACTCCGTATCTGACCCCAGGAGTGTGTGATGGGATGGTGTGGAGGGAGCTTCACTCTGTGTCTAACCCAGGAGTGTGTGATGGGACGGTGTGGACGAAGCTTCACTCTGTGTCTAACCTGGGAGTGTGTGATGGGACGGTGAGGAGGGAGCTTCACTCTGTATCTGACCCTGGCACTGGGTGTTGGGACAGTGCGAATGGTGATTTAAACCTTTTTTAACTTGTGCTGTCCTGTCCTGGTCTGGTTAAGCTAGTAGAGAGGGAAGCCTGTACCTATCTCTTTATTCTTTCTTGGGGATGCTTGCTTTTGGTGTTACTGCAATTTTCCATCGCTTGCTTCAGTAAGCAGCAACATAGGAAAAAAAACTTTATGCCGATGTTTGAAGTGTAATGTGTTTATAAATAGTCACTGATTATAGATTGTTTCAGGATGAGTAATAGAATTTGCTGAAACAGTCACACTGGTTAACTATCAGGCTGGGAACATCTGTACAATGCAATTAGATCGTGCACAAGCAATAAAAGGTGTCAATGAAAAAGAACAATTTTCAGTTTATTTCTAAGGATGCCATCATTAGAAAGGAGGTTCAGCCATTGGTGCATCACAATATAGAACCTGATGTCTTCCATGTTAAATCTGATGTTTCCCTGTCCATTTGGACACATCAATGTCCATTCTGATGTTCCCCATTTGCAATCTGATGTTCCCATGTTGAATCTGATGCTCCCATGTCCAGTCTGATGTTTCCATGTTGAATCTGATGCTCCCAGTCCAATGTGATGCTCCCATGTCCAATGTGATGTTCCCATGTCCAGTCTGATGTTCCCATGTTGAATCTGATGCTCCCATGTCCCATGTGATGCTTTCATGTTCAATCTGATGTTCCCCATGTTGAATCTGATGTTCCCATGTCCAATGTGATGTTCCCCATGTCCAGTCTGATGTTCCCATGTTGAATCTGATGTTCCCATGTCCAATGTGATGTTCCCATGTCCAGTCTGATGTTTCCCATGTCCAGTCTGATGTTCCCCATGTCCAGTCTGATGTTCCCCATGTTCAATCTGATGTTCCCATGTTGAATCTGATGCTCCCATGTTCAATCTGATGCTCCCATGTCCAATGTGATGTTCCCATGTCCAGTCTGATGTTCCCATGTTGAATCTGATGCTCCCATGTCCAGTCTGATGTTCCCCATGTCCAGTTTGATGTTCCCCATGTTCAATGTGATGTTCCCATGTCCAATGGGATGTTCCCCATGCCCAATCTGATGATTCCAGTGTCCAGTGATTTAGCCACTGACTGATTTATGACAGACTATCACTGCTAATTTCTGCAAACCCTCTCTGCTCTTTTGAAGTCTGACCGCTCCCACCAAACCCACATTTCCACTGGATCTCCATTCCCAACAGATCCACATTCCCACCAAATCCCCATTCCCACCAAAACCCTATTCCTGCCAAGCCACCATTCTCATCAGATTCACATTCTCACCAAATCCCTATTCCACCAAACCCCCATTCCTAACAACCCCCCATTCCCACCAGATTCGCACTCCACCAAATCCCCATTCCCACCCAATCCCCATTCCCATCAGATCACCATTCCCACCAGATCCCCATTTCCATCATATCACCATTCCCACCAGATTCCCATTCCCACCAGATCACCATTCCCATGAGATCACCATTCCCACCAGATCCCTATTCCTACCAATTCCCAATTCCCACCACATTCCCATTCCCAGCAATATTCCTATTTTACACTCTACAGATGAAGATTATTTTTGAATAACACACAAGATCTGGAGGGAGGGACTCAATCGGTCATGGAGGGAAGTGGGTAGTCAATGTTTTGGGTTAAGACCCTGCATCTGCACTGGGTAGACATGAGACATCCAGTACAAAGAGTTGGAGCGAATGAATGGAGAAAGATCTGGGACCTGTTGAGGAGGGGAGATCAGCAGATGGAGATGAGGGAAGTGGGAATAATAATCGTCAATGTTAAGAATATTCACACATCTGCACTTCCGACCCTCTCTATTCCAGACATTGGAGTTCTAGGTATTATACCTCAGAGATTGGCCAGTCACAGTGTGGAGATAAGATATGAGACCTTCCTCATTCATAAAGTTCAAAATGAAACGGTTTTCTCAAAATTTTACTTGCATGTCCTGTTCATAAAAAGCACAACAGATCTCTTCATGATCCTTCATCCTTATTCATGTAAACCCTTCCCATCTCTCAGCTCTCCATGATTTCACATTCCTCCATTGCTTGGCTCTTGACATTCCCCAATCTAATCACACTCCCACCGGCGGCACTCCATACTCTGGATTTGTCTTGAGTCCTAATGAAGGGTCTCGGCCTGAAACATCGATTGTTATTCCTCTCCATAGATGCTACTTAGCCTGCTGAGCTCCTCCAGCATTTTGTGTGTCTTGCTTGGATTTCCAGCATCTGCAGATTTTCTCTTGTTTGTGTTTTGATTACTACACAGCAAAGTCTTTTCCAGGGATGCCTACCGTGAAGAAGTTTAAATATTCTTTTCGATGGGAGTTCAGTGCGACCCTCTCTCACTGCTCCCCCTCTGTGATCTTTGGAGTACTGCCTACCTCTCAACCATCAGGTTCTTGAACAAAAGGGGATAACTGCACTCACTTGTCTCACCAATGAAATGTTCCCACAGCCAATGATCTCACTTTAAGGATTCTTTATCTCATTATTTCATGTATGCCTGCTGGAAATGAATATGGTGACATACATATACTTCGATAATGAATTTATGTTGAACTTTGATCTCTATTGCTGTCCAATTCCGATTTCCTCCCCCTTCCTTTCCAGTTCTGACAAAGGGTCTCAACCTGAAATTTTGACTGTTTATTCCCGTGCATAGATGCTGCCTGACCTGCTCAGTTCCTCCAGCAATTTGTGAGTGTTGCTCCTGAGCTGCTTCCCAGTATCGATCCACCTGCCACCCTGTATCATTCCACCTGCCACCCTCTTGCCCTTCTTAGACTCTCTTACATCTACAACTTTGGAATCTGGAGATTAGATATGGACTTCCTCACTTGTAAGGTTCAAAATGAAGTTGTTTTCTCTGACTTTTCCAGACACGTCCTGTTGATAAGAGGCATGACTGATCTCTTCATCGGAGACACCAGAGTTCGAGGCCTAGTGTTTGGGGTCCTGTCACCAGAGGGACTGGAGTTCGAGGCCTACCATTTGCGGTCCCGTCATTGTAGAGTCTGGAGTTTGAGGCCTGGAGTTTCCTCACTGAGGGTTCTCCTTCCTCATCGGTGATTCCAGGGGTTGAACTGAAGATTGAAGCCCAAGGGTTGGTTCAAAGTCTGCAAGTCGAGGCCCAAAGTTCTTGAGTCGACTGTAATTCCTCTGGGGAATTTGAAGCCCAGCGTCTGTGATTCCGCAAGTGCACTAAAGGCTGGAGGCCGGAGATGGCCTTTCCTGTGATTGGCTGACTACGTGTGTGTGTTAGTGGGTGGGTGATCCCACAAGTCCACGAGAGGTTGGAGACCTGCCTTGGGATTGGAGGACTCTGTGTGTGGGTGTATGAGAGGGAGGAAAGGAGCTTTACTGGCTTGTTTTGTTTTCACTTGCTGTGTTTTGTGTGCTTCTGATGAGCGCTGTTGGCATGCTATGGTGCTGCCGGAATACGTGGCGACTCTTGTGGATTGGCCCCAGCACAACGCAGGCTGAGCTGGTTCATAATGCAAACGATGCATTTCACTGTATGTTCTGATGTAAGTGAACCTGAATCTGAATCTTTACCCATAAATTATCTCCGAAAATGTTTCTAGATAAGCATTTAACTCTGAGAGATGAAAGCTTTGATATCTCTGGCTCAATCCTTGCTGCTCGGTTTCTGAGAAGAGACATGTAGGTAGCCACCTTAAAATAAGTGTGTGTTCTATCCTAGGCTTCATTTCACTTTGTAAACCTAGGCTTGACATTTATTGCATCTGGCCGAGGCACAGTTTCTGTTTTAAGAATGACTTCAAAGAGCCTAGCTCCAGGGCTAACTGCAGAGATAACCCCCAGCAGTCAGTAGAATTACCTTTCTAAAAATAAATACTGAGGTCTGCTTGCTTTTAGTGGAAAGATTTTGTCAACATTTACAGTTCAATTAACTACAGGTTCAAAACAAACCCATTGGGAAATCACATCTGAACCCATTTCCAGAGAGTCACAGAGTGAAAGTGGGAGGTGATAAACCCACTTCACTTCTCGACACAAAGCAAATTAGGAACCAAGCTCCAGTTTTACCATCTCTCAGAAGCAGGAAACATCGTAGCTTTCACCAACTGCAATGAGGTGAAGGCTAAAGCTGAAGTCAAGTTTGTTAATGCAAACAAAACATTGCACTGTGTCTTGATGCAAATAACTGAACCGGAATCGGAATCGGAACCGGGACTGGAACCGGAACCGGAATCACAATCGGAATCGGAAAAGCCTAATTCGGTTCCTATTGTCTAACGGTCTTAAACTGAAACATGGGAAAGACGTGGATGGGAGTAAAGGGCCTTGTATTGCTGTTTTGTTTGTGTTGTTCTGCTGAACACTGGGTGGCATGGTACATTGGCACCGGATGCTTGTGGGCTTCCCCCAGCACATCCTTCGGTTGTGTTGATTGTTAACGCAAATGACACATTTCACTAGATGTTTCAAAGTCCACATGATAAATGAATCTGAATTCACAAGAAATGCATAAATTAAACATAAATTATACACAATTTTTACATGAAAGGATACCAAGTATAATAAACACAGGAGATTCTGCTGATGCTGGAAAAGCAGTGTAATTTCCGTTCACCTCACTACAGGAAGGATGTGGAAACCATGTGGGTGCAGAGGAGATTTACAAGGATGTTGCCTGGATTGGGGAGCATGCCTTATGAGAATAGGTTGAGTGACCTTGGCCTTTTCTCCTTGAAGCAACGGAGGATGAGAGGTGACCTGATGGGTGTATATAAGATGATGAGAGGCATTGATCATGTGGATAGTCAGAGGCTTTTTCCCAGGGTTGAAATGACTAGCACAAGAGGGCACAGTTTTAAGGTGCTTGGCTGTAGGTAGCTAGTGGTGAGTGCGTGGAATGGGCTGCTGGCGATGGTGGTGGAGGCGGATACAATAGGGTCTTTTAAGAGACTCCTGGACAGGTACATGGAGCTTAGAAAAATAGAAGGCAATGGAAGACCCTAGGTAATTTCTCAGGAAAGCACATGTTCCGCACAGCTTTGTCGGCCAAAGGGCCTGTATTGTGCTGTAGGTTTTCTATGTTTCTGACACACACAAAACACTGGAGAACTCAGAAGGTCAGGCAGCATCATTGGAAATAAATGAACAGTTGATATTTCAGTCCAAGACCCTTCATCGGGACCGGAAAATAAGGGGGCTGAAGCCAGAAAAAGATGGTGGGAAGAGGGTGAGGAGCACAAGCTGGCAGATGACATGCGAGACCAAGTGAGGGGCAGGGTGATTGATGGAGGAGGGAGGGTTGAAGTGAGGTGATAGATGGAAGAGCTAAGGGGCTGAAGAAAGAAAGGAGAGTGGACCATGGGAGAGATGAGAGAGGATGCCAGCATTTAGAGCTTGACGAGATTTGCTTTGTCACCAAAGACATTAGCGAATCTCTAAAGATGTGCTGTGGAGAGCATTCTGACTGGTTGCATCACTGTCTGGTATGGAGGGGTCATTGTACAGGATCAGAAAATTCTACAGAGGGTTGTAAACTGAGCCAGCTCCATCACGGGCCACTAGTCTCCCCAGCACCCAGGGCAGCTTCAAAAGGCGATGCCTCAGGAAAGCAGCATCTGTCATTCAGGACCCCCAATACCCTCACTAGCTTGTTGGGAAACACAGTCAGCCTGGAGCAGTTGGGCTGAAGAGCCTATATTCCATGCTGAGTGACTCCACGGCTCAGAGCTTTGAGGAGCGGACACCTCATTCAAGGGCTCTTTTGCGACAGGGCTACCTATTTTGTACTGACTCTCTACTGAATTACATCATTTCACTCATCATGGCATTAAATTTAACCTGCAGTTCATCTGCCCTTTTCATTCACCACCTTCTGTCTTTCTGCAGTATTTTCCTATCTCACCTGCTCTTTATAACCTTTCTCAATTTTAGAATCAGAATCCTGCATATGTGGTGAAATTTGTTGTTTTGTGGCAGCAGTACATTGCAATACATAAGAACAAAAACTGTTAATTACAATAAAACAGGTTTAAGGTGCTGGGGAGTAGGTACAGAGGAGATGTCAGGGGTACATGGAGCTTAGAAAAATAGAGGGCTATGGGTAAGCCCAGTAATTTCTAAGGTTGGGACATGTTCGGCACAACTTTGTGGGCCGAAGGGCTTCTATTGTGCTGTAGGTTTTCTATGTTTCTATGTTTCTATGTAATAAGAAGTATACAGTATATAAAAATAAATTAAATTTGTAGTCCAAAAGAAGAGGGAGAAATATCAAGGAAACAGTCATGGGTTCGTGGGCCATTCAGAAATCTACTGGTGGAGGGGAAGGAGCTGTTCCTGAAATGCTGAGCATGGGACCTCAGGCTCTGTACTTCCTCCTTGATGGTAGCAATGAGAAGAGGGCATGTCCTGAGTGATAGGGGTCCTTAATGATGGAAGTGTTAATGGCAGATTTTAGAATTATCGTCTCTAGACTCATGACTGCACTGTGCGGGGGGGGGGGGGCATGTTCCCAAAACCCATCACCAGGGATGTTCACGGGAAACCATTGACACATCTCTGCCCTCATCAATCCGCTCTACAACTCCACAAAGTTCAATGAGTGAGCTTTTCCTTCAATAAATCTGTACTACCTTTTATTAACATCTGGAATCAGATTCAATTGTTAATCAAAATATACAGTAAAGTGCAACACACACAAAGTGCTGAAGGAACTCAGCAGGTCAGGCAGCAAGGATGAAAATGAATAGATAGTCGACATTTCAGGCCGAGACCTTTCTTCAGGACTGAGAAGGAAGGGGGAAGATGCCAGAATAAAAAGGTGAGTGGAGGGGAAGGAGGCTAGCTGGAAGGTGATAGGTGAAGCCAGGTGGGTGGGAAAGGTCAAGGTCTGGAGAGGATGGAATTTGATAGGACAAGATGGCAGCGAAGACAAGCTCCCAGGATGTGACTGTGGTAGTGGGTCTGGGTGAGTACGTGGTGGAAGAGTCCGAGGGCAGTATAGATCACAGTGGAGGAGCTGGGAGAGAGCGTAGCTATTAAGATGCTGACTGGACTAGAGAGCATGTCTTTTGAGGACAGATTGAGTGAGTTAGGGCTTTTCTCTTTAGAGCGAAGGTGGATGAGAAGTGACTTGATAGAGGTGTACATGGTAATAAGAGGCATTGATTAAGTGGACAGCCAGAGACTTTTTCCCAGGACAGAAATGGCTAATATAAGGGGGCATAATTTTAAGGTGATTGAAAGAAAGCACAGATCTTTGAGATTTTGATTGTCAGCGAGGAGGAGATACATGCAATATATTTGCCATCTCCTTGTTTCCCTTATTTATTCTTCGACCTGTGGTTTGAAAGGGACCAATGATTACTTTCGCTGCTCCCTTGATATGATCCATCATCAAGCTCCGCATCTTCTGCAGGACACCAGGAATCTGCCGCTGGAGATTGTAAAAGGCCACATCAAACTTTTTAGCACTGAGCAGCACTCAAAGTGATTAGCAGGATTAGTGTCACTTTAGAATGTGCAGGTGATTAACAGAAAGTGTCTAAGAGTAATTAGGAGGCGAAGACTTTTGGATTTAGAAAATGCAACAGAAAGCACATTCCAGTAAAGATACACGAGCTCTGAGAAAGTATATTCCAGAATTTGAGGCATATTCCACAAAGCATATTCTAGTAAAGGGACATGAGCCCTGAGAATATTCAAACCAAATTTACATGGCTGATCATTTTCTGAAAACTTTAGGTTGTAAAATGGACTGATGGAGACCCTAAAGGCTACAAAGGGCTTGACCAGAAGTTGGTGAGCCCAGTTCTTACACCTGATCAGAAACTGAGGGGAACTCTTCGAAAGAGGGTGATGGGAATGAGGTTCTCCCTCCCACAGGCAGAGCTGAGGTGGGTTTCAGGGGAAAGTGGATCAGTATGAGAGAGGGGCAGAGCAATGAATCTGTTTGACCATACAACAGGATCATGGTTAATTCTGTCTCAGTACCACACTTCATGTGTCAAGGTGAGCACTGGCAACTACTGACCAGGGTGCAGGGGAATGGCAGGCCCCCGTGTAGAGGTGGGAAAAACAAAAGGCTGTACATAAGAATTCTAGCAGGACATTGCTGGCTTGACCGAGCATACTGTGAGACAAATCATTCTCACAAGGACTCCGAGCAGAGCTAACTGAGAGTCCAAATTAAATAACTATAGAATGTGGAAAAACCGTGTCGGTCACAAATAATTTGACAAGATTAAACAATAAGCACCAAGGCCTATCAACTCTATAAAGGCAACAGTTACTAAATACAGGTGTCTGTGAAACCCAAAAACTCAGCGCTCTGCAGCACACCACAGAAGCCCACAGGGCTTATGATATTGTGATGCATTTGGTAGCCGGAAATCTATCTACCTTATTCTTCAGCCTCCAGAGCCCTACAGTGGGAGAGAAATCCACAGGTTATCAGCCTCTGGGTGAGGAAAATTCTTCTTACCTCAGTCCCACATGTCCTACTGATGCTGGGTAAATTATTGGAAGGTATTCTAATGGATCGGATATATGAGTATTTGGAGTAGGGATAGTCAACATGGCTTTCTATGTGGTAGGTTGGATCTGACCAATCTTATACAGATTTTCGAGAATATCAAGAAAATTGATAAAGGCAAGACAGTGAACGTAGTCATGGACTTCAGCAAGGTCTTTGATGAAGTCCCACATGGGAGGCTGGCCAAGAAGGTTCAGTTGCTCAGCATTCAGGATGAGGTAGCAAATTGGATTAGACATTGGCTTTGCAGGGGAAGCCAGAGAATTGCAGTAGATGGTTGCCTCTCTGACTGGAGGCCTGTAGCTAATGACGTGCCACAGAGGCTGATGCTGCGCATGTGTGAGGTACTAAACTTTGGGAGGACTGACCAGGGTAGGTCCTACACAGTGAACAGAAGGGCACTGAGGAGTGCAGTAGAACAAAGGGATCTGGGAATACAGATCCAAAAACCCTTGAAAGTGCTCTCACAGGTAGATCTGGTCATAAAGAAAGCTTTTGGCATATTGGCCTTTATAAGTCAAACTATTGAGTACAGGAGATGGGATGTTATGTTGAAGTTGTATAAGACATTGGTGAGGTCTAATTTGGAGTAGTGTGTCCCGTTCTTGTCAATTACCTACAAGAAACATGTAAATAAGGTTGAAAGAGCCCAGGGAAAATTTACAAAGATGTTGGCGGGGCTTGAAGACCTGAGTTACGGGGAAAGATTGAATAGGTTGGGAGAATGAGGAGGGATTTGATAGTATACAAAATGATGAGGGGATAGACAGTTTAAATGCAAGCAGGCTTTTCCCACTGAGGCTACTGAGACTAGTTGTAGAAGTCATGGGTTAAGGGTAAAAGGTTATCAAGGATGTGATAACAGCACATTTGGAAAGTGGTGAAATGATCGGACAAAGTCAGCATGGATTTGTGAAAGGAAAATCATGTCTGACGAATCTCATAGAATTTTTTGAGGATGTAACTAGTAGAGTGGATAGGGGAGAACCAGTGGATGTGGTATATTTGGATTTTCAAAAGGCTTTTGACAAGGTCCCACACAGGAGATTAGTGTGCAAACTTAAAACACACAGTATTGGGGGTAAGGTATTGGTGTGGGTGGAGAATTGGTTAGCAGACAGGAAGCAAAGAGTGGGAATAAACGGGACCTTTTCAGAATGGCAGGCAGTGACTAGTGGGGTACCGCAAGGCTCAGTGCTGGGACCCCAGTTGTTTACAATATATATTAATGACTTAGATGAGGGCATTAAATGCAGCATCTCCAAGTTTGCGGATGACACGAAGCTGGGTAGCAGTGTTAGCTGTGAGGAGGATGCTAAGAGGATGCAGGGTGATTTGGATAGGTTAGGTGAGTGGGCAAATTCATGGCAGATGCAATTTAATGTGGATAAATGTGAAGTTATCCACTTTGGTGGCAAAAATAGGAAAACAGATTTTTATCTGAATGGTGGCCAATTAGGAAAAGGGGAGGTGCAACGAGACCTGGGTGTCATTATACACCAGTCATTGAAAGTGGGCATGCAGGTACAGCAGGCGGTGAAAAAGGCAAATGGTATGCTGGCATTTATAGCGAGAGGATTCGAGTACAGGAGCAGGGAGGTACTACTGCAGTTGTACAAGGCCTTGGTGAGACCACACCTGGAGTATTGTGTGCAGTTTTGGTCCCCTAATCTGAGGAAAGACATCCTTGCCATAGAGGGAGTACAAAGAAGGTTCACCAGATTGATTCCTGGGATGGCAGGACTTTCATATGAAGAAAGACTGGATGAACTGGGCTTGTACTCGTTGGAATTTAGAAGATTGAGGGGGGATCTGATTGAAACGTATAAGATCCTAAAGGGATTGGACAGGCTAGATGCAGGAAGATTGTTCCTGATGTTGGGGAACTCCAAAACGAGGGGCCACAGTTTGAGGATAGAGGGGAAGCCTTTTAGGACCGAGATTAGGAAATACTTCTTCACACAGAGAGTGGTGAATCTGTGGAATTCTCTGCCACAGGAAACAGTTGAGGCCAGTTCATTGGCTATATTTAAGAGGGAGTTAGATATGGCCCTTGTGGCTACGGGGGTCAGGGGGTATGGAGGGAAAGCTGGGGTGGGGTTCTGAGTTGGATGATCAGCCATGATCATAATAAATGGCGGTGCAGGCTCGAAGGGCCGAATGGCCTACTCCTGCACCTATTTTCTATGTTTCTATGTTTCTATGTCACTCAGAAGGCAGTGCAAGTGTGGAAGGAGCTGCCAGTGGAAGCAGTGAATGCAGGTTTGCTTCCAACATTTAAGAGAAGTTTGGATAAGTACATGGATGGGAGAGGTATGGAGGGCTGTGGCCCAGGTGTAGATTGATGGGACAAGACAAAGTTTAACAGTTCAGAACAGACTAGAAGGGCTGAAGGGCCTGTTCTTGTGCTGTAGTGTTCTATGACTATGGCACACAAAACTAAAACTGTTCACTGTACCTCGGTACCTAGAGTCACGGAGCAGCACAGTATCCCTTTGAACCAAACAGTCCATGCTGGTCCTAACCTGTCCCAGTTTCTGCATTCAGCCCATTTCCCTCCATGTACCTATCCAGGTGCTGTTTAAATGATACTATTGTACCAGTCTTGACCAGTTGTCCTGGCAGCTTGTTCCACATATTCAACACGTGTATCAACAATAGACCAATTACCAATTACAGAATCAGAATTAGGTTTAATATCACCGGCATATGTGGTGAAATGTGTTGTTTCATGGCAGCAGTACAGTGCAATGTATAATGATAAAAAACTGTAAATTACAGTAAGAAGTAGATACATATTTTTTAAAAAATTACATTAAATAAGTAACGCAAAAAGAGAAAGAAAGAAAAAAGTAGTGAGGTAGTGTTCATGGGTTCATTACCCATTCTGAAATCTGGTGGCAGAGGGGAAGAAACTGTTCCTGTATCATTGAGTGTGCGTCTTCAGATAAGTTTATGGATAGATTGGTGGGTCCAAAAGGGGCCAATTGATGAATAAACTGGTGAATTTAATTGCTAAATTATTACTGAGAATCGTCACAGGCACTGAGGTACAGTGAAAAAACTTGTTTTTTATTTATTTAGAGATACAGTGTGGAACTTCCAGCTCACCCAGCAACCCATCAGTTTTAACACTAGCCTAATCTCCGATTTAACCCAATTCATCAACTGGAACCCGCAGTTAACTAACCTACATCTTTGGACTGTGGGGGGAGCTGGAGCAGCTGGAGGAAAGCCCCATGCACACAGAAGGAACATACAAACTTCCTTACAGAGGACGGCAGAAATGGACTCCAAACTGCAATGTCCCGAGCTGTAATAGCATTGTGCTGACGGCTACAGCCCCTGTTGTATGCTATCCATGCAGGTCATTCAGACAGAACAGGGGAAAACAGTAAGAGAAAGCAGAATAAAGTGTAACAGTTACAGAGAAAGTGCAGTGCAGACAGGCGGTAAGGTGCAAGGGCATAAGGAGGTAGATTGTGAGGCCAAGAGTCTGTCTTATCATACTAGAAAACCAGGGGATAGAATGCGTCCATAACCAGGTAGATTGTGAGGTCAAATGGAGTCCATCTCATCATACTAGGGGACCATTCAATAGTCTTATAACAGCAGGATAAAAGTTTTCCTTGAGCCTTTTTTTTTGTTTAATTAATTTATATTTTACATTTATTTACTTATTGTAATTTATAGCTTTTTCTATATTGCACTGTACTGCTACTGCAAAACAACAAATTTCACCACATATATCAATGATAATAAATCTGATTCTGAGTCTGCTGGCACGTGCTTTCCAGCTTTTGTATCTTCTGTCCGATGGGGGTGGTGGTGTGGGTGGGCTCTTTGATGATGTTGATTGATAATTGGCTTGGACTGGATTTGACAGGCAGGGGTAGCGATTACTGGAGAAAGACCATGGATCAATAGTTGACTCAGTAATTCACCCAGGATGCAGCGATAATTCCCGGCAGAGACCCTGCAACTTAACGGGAGAAATTAAGTTCCAAGCACTTTGCAGGCACTGCAATTTAACCTGAAATGGATGAGATTGGCACTTGCGCTGAATTCTGAATTTTATTTAGTAATCTTCTAACGGATTCTATTTACTTACCTTGCTATTTAAGCCTTTTCATGCTGATTTGCCAGACTTCTGCTTAATGCATATGATGTGAGATGGCACCTCTTCAGGGCTGTAGTCATAATGAAAGCAGAGCTGATGTCTCAGAACTGCTCCGAGTGGCAGTTTACAAGTGCCTGCAATGCTGTGTAGTCTATGCCAGGACTCTCCGACAGAAATCAGACATGGGCACTATTAGAGAATTTCACTGAAACCTATCAAATATTGAAAGATCTCAGAAGAGTGGATGTGGAGAAGATGTTTCCTATAGTGGGGGAATCTAGGTCCCAAGGGCACAGCCTCAGAATAGAAGGCATCCATTTAGAACAGAGATGAGGAGGAATTTCTTTAGCCAGAGGGTGGTGAATCTGTAGAATTCATTGCCACAGAAGGCTGTGGAGGCCAGGTCATTAGGTATAGTTAAAGCAGAGGTTCACAGGTTCTCAATTAGTCAGGGTGTCAAAGGTTATGGGGAGAAGGGAGGAGAATGGGGTTGAGAGAGATAACAAATCAGCCATGATGGAATGGCAGAGGAGATGCGATGGGCTGAATGGCCTAATTCTGCTCCTATGTCTTATGGTCCTATGGTCTTATTGCAGTTTAACTGGGGCAAGGAGGCTAAGCAGTAATTTTCACTTTTTGGAGATTTATGGAATTACTGAACTATTACACCAGGGAAGGAGGTCACTCAGCCACTGTGGTAGTTTTCAGTAGGCTCAGCCCAGCGCCTCCATTCCCTAGGGCTTTCCTGAGATATGTTTGTTCTGTCTATTCATCCAATTCATGACCTAATGCATCAATTCACTGTCCCTCCAGGCAACAGGATTCACTCCCTGTGGCAAACACCTACCCTCACCACACCCAAGTCCTCCACCAGTCTCCTCAAACCTCTGACTTCTGACTTTTGACCCATCTGCCAATGGGAACAGTCAGTCACAAATGACAGGATTACCCGGTGGCCACCCATTTCAATGACTTCTTCTCTGTAGGCTGCCTCATTATTATTTGAAATTAGGTCAATCAATGCAGTATCATCAGCAAATTTAATTAGCAGATTGGAGCTGTATGTGGCGACACAGTCATGGGTATACAGATAGTAAAAGAGGGGGCTTAGGACACAACCCTGAGGGGCATCTGTTTTGAGGATCAGAGGGGCAGAGGTGAGAGAGCTCCCTCTTACCACCTGCCGGCGATCTGACAGGAAGTCCAGGATCCAGCTACACAAGACAGGGTGAAGGCCGAGGTCTATGAGCTTCTTGACAAGCCTGGAGGGAAGTATGGTGTTGAATGCTGAACTGTAGCCCAGGAACAGCATTCTGACATAAGCATCCCTCTTCTCCAGGTGTGTAAGGACAGTGTGTAGACGTGTTGCGCTGTGGGGCACAAGCTGAGACCAGACCAGACCAGGAGAGGGGGAAGGTGGGTGGCTGGAGAAGGGAGGATGAAGTAAGAAGCTGGGAGGGGAGAAGTGGAAAAATGGTATTTCCTGATAACCACCCATTTCAAAGTAATCTGATAGGGGCGTGGACCATTGGAGAAAGGGAAGGAGCAGAAGCAGCAGAGGAATGTGATGGGCAGCTGAGGAGAAAAGAAGAGGTGAAAGGTAACCAGAAATGGGGAATGGGAAAAGATAGAAGGGAGAGGGGGGAAATTACCCAAAGCTGGAGAAATCGATGTTCCTACTATCAGCTTGGCGCCTACGCCCACCAAGATGTAATATGACGATTGGTCCTCCAGCCTGAATGTGACAGTAGAGGAGGAGGCCATAGAGTAATGTCGGAATGGCACACACATCACTGAGGATCTCACATGGTCTGTACACACTGGCTGTGTGGTGAAGAAGTGCCTGTTTCACCTCAAACAGTTGAAGAAGTTTGGTATGGGCCACCAAATCGTAAGAACTTTCCATAGGGCCATGATTGAGAGCATCCTGATGTGCTCATCACTGCATGGTATGGGAACTGTACTTCTCTGCAGAGAGTGGTGTAGACAGCCCAGTGCACCTATTGATGTGAACTTCCTGCTATTCTGGACATTTACAAAGAGAGGTGTGTAAAAAGGGCCCGAAGGATCATTGGGAATCCGAGTCACCCCAACCACAAACTCTTCCAGCTGCTACCATCCGGGAAACAGTACCACAGCATAAAAGCCAGGACCAACAGGCTCTGGGACAGCTTCCATCAGGACATTAGACTGATTAACTCAAGCTGATACAACTGTATTTCTGTTATATTAATTGTCCTGTTGTACATACTATTTATTATAAATTACTATAAATTGCACATTGCACATTTTCAATGGAGATGTAATGTAAAGATTTTTACTCCTCGTGTATATGAAGGATGTAAGTAATAAAGTCAATTCAGCTCATACCTTCTTAATCTGGCTTCATTCCCATCATTTCCAGTCCTGATGAAGAATCTCAGCCCAATACATTGACTGTTTATTCATTTCCATAGCTGCTGCCTGGCCTGCTGAGTTCCTCCAGCACTCTGTGTGTGTTGCTCTGGATTTCCAGCATCTGCAGAATCTCTCTAGTTTATTCCTGTTGCATTGCATCCCTGGTGATTTGAACCCCTACCATTAAATCATCCCTCAGTCTCCCCAGCGCCACAGAGACAAGTTCGGCCCTTCCAGTTTTTACACATGACAATAACCCTGGGCAGTTCAGTCAGATCTCCTCTGACTGGCCGAGGCCACACTTGGAATACTGTGTACAGTTTTGGTCACCCTGTTATAGGAGAGACATCATTAAATGTAACATGTGCAGAGAAGATTAACAGGAACACTGCCAAGATTTGAGGGCCCGGGTTATAGGGTGAGCCTGAACGGGCTAAGTCTTGGAATGCAGAAGATCATGGGTGACCATACAGGAGTCTATAAAATTACGAGGGGAAAAAATAAGGTGAACTCCTACAGTATTTTTCCCAGGGAGGGGAACTAGTAACAAGAGGGCAGAGATGAGAGGTGAAAAATTTTAAAGGGACCCAAGGGGCATCTTTTCCACACAGAGGGTGGTAGGTGCATGGAACAAGCTGCCAGTGGAAGTGGTTGAGGCAGATTCAATAGCAATGTTTAAAAGAACATAGAACAGAGAACAGTACAGCACAGTACAGGCCCTTCAGCCCACAATATTGTGCCAGCATTTTAACTTACTCTAAGGTCAATCTAACCATTCCCATCTACATAGCCCCCATTTCTCAATCATCCATATGCTGCTGTAACATTTAAAACACACTTGGACAGGCACAAGGGTACCTTGGACAGGTACGTGGATAGGAAAGCGTCCCTTGCCCTTTTTATGATATGGACCAATACCATTAAGCAAGGTTGGGAACCCCAAGTTTGGAGGGATATGGGTCAAACAGGGGCAAATGGGACGAACTTGCTGGGTGCCTTGGTTGACATGGACTGGTTGGGTCGAGGGGACTGTTTCCATGGATACTGTACTTTATAACTATAACTCTAGACCATCTTGTTGTCTGTAAGGAGCTTGTATGGAGTAGGCTTCCTGCGGGTGCTCTAGTTTCCTCCCACAGTCCAAAGCTGGATGGGTTAGCACCAGAAGGGTGGTGATACTTGTGGGCTGCCTCCAGCACATCCTCGCACCATGTTGGTGGTTGATGAATTTCATTGTATGTTTCAATATACATGTGACAAATAAAGCTCATCTCTTTCATCTTTTTTTAATCCCTTGGACCTCACTCTCTTCCTACAGCAGGGTCACCAGGGCTGAACACACTTCTCTCATCATGGTTCATCTGCACATCTCATGTTAATACAGGTCAGAACATTTTTAGTTGTACTGTCAACCTGTCCTGTCACCTACTCAGACCTGTCCACATGCCTGTGCACCAGCCTCCCCCTGTCCTTCAATGCTTCATGTTACAGTCCTCCCGCCATTCTTCCTCACAAATCCCTATCCGAGCAGAGGGGATAACTTCACTCGCCCTGTAGGATAGCGCAGTTGGGAGCAATGTACATAATTCACAACCACTGAGTTGGGGTTTCACTCTAAAAGGCGTTGTGATGACGTTGTTACATAAGGATTTTTAGCCCGCTTTTGTGTTTAATTTTGGAGCTCAGTAAAATGTGGTTACGGGTTTCATTAAACATAAAATGCCTGACACCATTTTATTCATGAAAATCTACAGCCCTTTCACTGAACCTTTTCCATGGAACTGGTCTACCTTTCACGTACTCTTCCTCTCATGTTCTTCATATGTATTGTTTGTTTGTCTATCTATCTAACCTATTGATTCACTTACTTTCTCCTTCCTTTTCTGTCATCACAGATTGTTGTTATTTTGGTCATTGCCCATCCTGTTGGGTTCGGCCACTCACTGATTCTGCTGGGTTTCTTGGAGTCACTGTGAATGCCCACAAGAAGAGGAAACTCGTGGCTGTCTATGGCGGTATCAATGTACTTTGACAATTAATTGACTTTGAACTTTGAAATGTCTGTCAGGTTGCACCCACGTGTCGGTGCTCTCTGGAAATCCATCCCGATCCTCTTTACTTCCAAGTTTGCTGTTGTCTCAGATTCAAAATCAGAATCAGGTTTAATTTCATTGGCATACGTGAAAAAAATTCTTGTGCAGCAGCAATACAGTGCAATACATAATATTAACAACTATAAATTACAATCAGAAGTATACATAAAAAATAGTGAGGTAGTGTCCAAGGGTTCAATGTCCATTCAGAAATCTGAATGCAGAGGGGAAGAAGCTGTTGCTGAAATGTCGAGTGTGTGTCTCTTCAGGCTCCTGTACCTCCTCCCTGATGATAGCAATAAGAAGAGTGCATGCCTTGGGTTGTGGGGGTCCATAATAATGGGTGCCACCTTTTAGAGGCATCACCTTTTGAAGGTGTCCTGGATGCTGGAGATGCTGGTGCCTCTGATGGAGCTGGTTCAGTTTTCAACCCGCTGCAGCTTTTTAAAATCTTGTGCAGTGACCTCTCCATACCAGACAGTAGCGCAACCAGTTAGAATGCTCTCCACAGTACACTGGTGGAAATATGTAAGTGTCTTTGGTGATCAATCTAAGTGTCAGGCCAATTTGGAAAGGTCAGGTATGGGCCAAAATGTAGCAGAGCGGTCCATGCTCCGAGGTTGGGTATGAACCGAAACATACAGGACGGGTCCAGGCTCAGAGCTTGAGTATGGGCCGAAATGTACAGGAGGGGTCCAGGCTCAGAGTTCGGTATAGACCGAAATGTACAGGAGAGGTCCAGGTCGAAACATACAGGAGGGGCCCAGGCCGAAATGTACAGGAGGGGTCCAGGCTCAGTGGTTGGGTATGGGCCGAAATGTACAGGAGGGGTCCAGGCTCAGTGGTTGGGTATGGGCCAAAATGTACAGGAGGGTCCAGGCTCAGAGTTCGGGTATAGGCCGAAAAGTAGAGGAGGGGTCCAGGCACAGAGTATATTGAGGCAACGGGGTTTGGGTCCTAGAGTGAGAAATAGCAAGATGTTTGGATGATTTAAACACTGTCTCAGGTTGAAAAAGCAGGTTGTTGGGACCAGAGACACAGGTCTGATGGTTTCTTCTTGCCGCTGTGCGACATTTATTCTGCTCTGTGCTGAACTGAGGCTGTAGCCTGCTCGAACTGCAGTGATGCCTGGCTTCGTGTCTGTGGTCTCACTTTCATACTGAATGCTTTTAGCTTACTGTTTGCTCGATCTGTTTTTTTGTTTGCACACGGGGTGTCTGACAACTCTTTTTAATGGGTTCTATTGGGTTTCTATGTTTTGTGGCTGCCCACAAGGAGACAAATCTTAAGGTTGTATGATATATCCATTCTTTGATAATAAATGTACTTTGAACTTTGAACATACCAATTCTCCTCAAACTCTTGATGAAATATAGTCTGCATACTTTGAGCCTTGTTCATCCAAATACAAGTCGTGAATATAGATCAAGAAAGCAGCAATGTCGGGATCAACTAAGTTCCTGAGGATCAGCTGCTCCCGCCTCAAGGCCAAGATTGCATTCAGAGTGCACTCCCCTTTATTCCATGGGCACAAGAGGTTCTGCAGATGCTAGAAATCCAGAGTAACAAAATGCTGGAGGAACTCAGCAAGTCAGCAGCATTTATGAAGAGGCATAAACAGTTGAAGTTTTGGGCCAACTCTTGATGAAGGATTTCGGCCCAAAACAGCAACCGTTTAATCCCGTCCATAGATGCAGCCTGAACTGCTAAATTTCACCAGCATTTTGTATGTGTTACTCTTTTATTCCATGGTAACCCATCTCATTGATAAGATCTGGTGACACCTTATCAAAGGTTCTTTGAAGAGGAAGGTCATTCCCATTGTGTCCTGGGAAGACAGAATCCCCTCATTCCGAGGACCATCAGCACCTCGTCATAGGACAAGGCTGAATAGGTCAGAATTTTATTCTCTGGGATGCAGGAGAATGAAAGGAGATTTAATACAGGTATACAAAATTATGAGGGATAAGACAGGATAAATGCATGCAGGCTTTTTTCCATAGAGGTTGGGTAAGACTAGACTAGAACTAGAGGTTATAGGTTAAGGGTGAAAGGTGAAATATTTAAGGAGAACCTGAGGGGAAACCTCTTCACTGAGAGGGTGGTGAGAGGCTGGAACGAACTGCCAGTGGAAATGGTGGATGTGGGTTCAATTCAACATTTAAGAGAAGTTTGGATAAGTACATGGGCGAGAGGGGTATCGAAGGCTATGGTCTGGGTGTGGGTTGAAGGGACTAGGGAGAATAACTGGGGAAAATAGAGGGCTATGGGTAACCCTGGGTAATTTCTAAGGTAAGGACATGTTTGGCACAGCTTTGTGGGCCAAAGAGCCTCCATTGTGCTGTAGGTTTTCTATGTTTCTAACTGTTCAGCAGGGATTAGATAGACAAAGTCCTCCATGACTCTAAGTTATGGTACATGCTCCTGAATTACTTATAAAATGTTTTGCGATTTCTGCAGACATCCTGAACATCACGTTCATTATTACTTCCTTTGCTGTTTGGGAGTTTCTCAAGGGCTCTGAGTCTTCCTCCTACGTCAGCGACTGTCTCCTGTAGCCTCGCCAAAGGTATGACATCCTTTTTCAGTGTTGTGTCCAGAGTTGGACAGAGTGATGGATGTTCTTTGGCCTTCTTCCCTTGCTGTCTGAAAAAAGATTTGTTAAACTATTTACCATGAACACAAAGCACGTTGAAACCCTTGTCAACCAATTATCTCCTGCCAACATGAGGAAATGTTGTACACCAAAGCTTTTTCCATGGCTCAGGCCCAAAGTGGTGCCCAGTAACACCACTGCTAAATCTGCTGGTGATACTCACCAGGTCAGCCAGCATCTGTGGAGAAAGAGGCTCAATCTTTCAGCTCAATGAACCTTTCTTATTCATTATTTCTCTCTCTACAGATGCTGCCCCACCTACTGAGTATTTGTTTAATTTCTATGCAACACTTACCAAGTAATTAGTTGGAATATGTCATGAAATTAGTTGTTTTGTGGCAACAGTACTGAACAATACATAAAAATCTATTATAAGCTACTATATATATATGTGTATACACCAGAGACCAAATTGTTAACCTACGCTGGATAATGGAGAAATCAAGGGAATTCCAGAAAAACATTTATCTATGTTTTATTGACCACTCTAAAGCCTTTCACATTGTGGACTATGGCAAATCCTGAAAGAAATGGGAATACCTGGACATCTGATCTGCCTTTTGAAAAATTTGAATGAAAATCAAGAACCAACAGAACCGAACACAAATTGGGAAAGGAGCACAACAAGGCTGCATACTGTCACCCTACTTATTTAATCGAGATGCTGAACACATCATGAGCAATATTGGTCTAGACATGGAGCAGAGAGCAAGTTTGTAAACTTGGCGGAAGCAAAGGATGTTGGCAACGGTGAGGGTAGAGTGCCACAGTAGGGGTGTGGAACAGGGGGCAGAGAAAGAGTGCCAGGCCATGGACTGGGGGGTGGGGGTGGTGCGGGTACAGACAGACCCAGCCCTGAGACACCAGGCAAGGTCATTTGATTCCAGACAATTGGTTTAGTGATCATTACGGAATGTCTCCCCTTTTCCCAACCATGATTCCCTCTCCCTGCCCCCTTCCCACTTTCAGTCCACGATAGAGACCCATATCAGAATCAGGTTTATCATACTTTACATATGTAATTAAACTTGTTTTCTTTTGCGGCAGCAGTGCTATGCAATACATAAAATTACTACAAAAGTCTTAGCACCCTAGCTATATATATATATGTGCTGAAAACTTTTGCTCTCTTTTTGAACTATTTATATACACATAGAATAAATAGTGCAAAAAGAGAGCAAATCCCTAATTGAGGACATCTTCAAAAGATGATGCTTCAAAAAGACAGCATCCATCACTAAGGACCTTCACCATCTGGGACATTCCCTCATCTCAGTGCTACAGTACAGGAGTCTGAAGCTACATACTCAAAGTTTTAGAAGCAGCTTCTTCCCCTCCACCAGCAGTTTTCTGAATGGAAAATGACCCATGAACATTAGCTCTCTTTTTGCACTACTTCTTTTAAAATATTTTTCATTATATCTCACAGTATTTTTTTAGGCATTGCACAGTGCTGCTGCTAGCCGGCCGGTGGAGTAGGGGCCATCTGCACCGGACTTCAAGATGAGTGGTCTGGGGTTCAAATCCGGCTGACTCCTTGCATGCTTCCATCCGTGCCGGGCTAAGTGTCGAGCTATCAACTCAGCCTCGTAAAAAAAACAGACGTAAAGCTAAAGAAACAGCAAGTTTGCCACACAATGCACCACAAGGCTACAAAGCAACAAATTTCATGACAGATGCTGGTGATATTAAATCACTGTCCTCCCCTTCATCTGCCTATCACACCTCCTCACCTGGATTCACTAATCACTTGTCCCAACTCTTCTCACATTTTACACTGGCAGTCTCCACTAACTTTCGGTCCAGGAGAAGGGACTCAACCAGAAACATAGACTGCCCATTTCTCTCCACACATGCTGCCTGACCCATTGCGTTCCTCCAACAAATTGTTTTTATTTCTTCCAGAAACTTCAATAAATTGACTAATCAAGACCAGTAACCCTATTCAAATAACTGAGGCTACAGTGACAACGATATTGATAGCCGGATTAAAGAAGAGGGGCCTGATGTGAAGTGCAGCTTGGTCCTCAGCTTGAGGTGTTTGTGCCCCACATAAAAATTCGGTGGAGCAAGGAGTCACTTGACCCGGAATCTCTCCTCCAGTTTGTCTTTGACCTCTGCATTGCAAAGGTTAGGGTCTAGCCAGAAGTTAGCATATTAGGGCCCATTAAACCACAGCCCAGCCACAGGTGGACAGTAAAGATCTCACAGTAAAGTTGTGAAGGAGGGTAGTAGGCTTCAGTAATACTTATCCTTCAGCAGGTAGATAAAGACAGAGTTATTAGACAACACTGGATACCCTCAACTCTGTCAAACGTCAGCTGATCCTTTCTTCACAGATGCTGCCTGACCTGCTGAGTGTTCAGGTGGATGACCTGTGCACTGTTTTATTATTGTTTACACAATTTCTTCTTTCTTTTTATGTATAGTAGATGTTTGACTGTCCGTGTGGTGTGGGGTTTTTGTGAATTCGATTGTGTTTCTTTGTTTTGTATGTTACGTACCCCGTAAATGGGTTGCCAAACCAGCAGAAATGGATCACTCAGTTGGAGTCTGGATTACTAGAACTAAGAAAGTTTTATTAAAGAAACAAGCAACACAGTAATCGAAAGGATAATAAATGCAACAGTTCAGCAATGATAAACACACATGTGCACAGAATTAAAATAACAGCATCAATCAAGCTCTATCGTTGTCTAGGGGTAAATGACCAATTTCAAAGTGACACAAAAGTCCAGTTCGATTTAATAGTTCAGTTCGCAGTAATCATTGCCATGGCGATGGACAACGTGGGGGGGAGGGAGAGAGAGAGAGAACGGGAACGACTGATCATTCAGACACGGCTTCCACTCACAGACCGGCAATATGGCTCACAAGCAGCTTTCGGGCGGGTCCTTTGTGATGTCACCTGAGGTCACCGACTGTGACCCCTCCTCCAGATGCGGTCGATCCTCTGCAGTGAACCCGCACCCAAGCGAGGGTGGACACACACCGGGTTCTCGCTGATCGTACCTTTCCACCCTGTGCGTTTAAGGTCCGATACTTCCCACCGACTCGTGAGAGGCACACCGCTTCCAGGGTCTCGTTACCTCGAGTGTCGTGGGTGTCCTGCCTTAGCGAACCTGTCCTTTTTTATCCCCCTGCTGGGGTATCGCCTGTCCATCACTTCAAACAGTTCAGGGTTCAAAGGGGGAGCCGCTCCAGACAGGTCTCTCTCCCATCCCTTCATTACACATCTCCAGATGCTGCTTCATTGTTCCTTATCTCTCCTTCCCCTGAGGACAGGTGGCAGACCAACTGCTGATGCCACTGATGCTAACCCAGGCCAGCAAACATCTTAATTTTATGTGTATTCTCGTCACACTTCCCCCCTTTAAGGATTTTTACCGGGAGGTAAAAATTACAAACACGAATACATTAGTTGATACACACACAAATATACATCTTTATCAGCTATTTGGCTAACACAGCGAGTTTGAAGTTGTCAACACCTTGACAGACAGTCATCAGATTTTCTGTTCCTTTTATGTGTGTTATTAATAATCCCTCAGACCAGGCTCCAATTTAGCAAACTTCATAGTGGCCAAAAACACTGATGAATTGCGATTAATGTAACCTCTCATTTGGTTTTGTCCCAGACCACAATAACAAGGGTCGTCCCATTCCGACTCAGTTTTCTCTCGCAAGGGCTTAGTAGGAGGGGGAGGGGTAGTGACCGCAGAGTTATTGCAAAACTTCCTACAGTACCCCACCATCTCCAAGAGCCTTCTGAGGGCCCTTTTGTCTGTCGGGGTTGGGAGGTCAGCGATAGCCTGCACTGTAGCTTGCATCGCTGCCAGCTGCCCCTGTGTCACCACAATTCCCAGGTAAGTGACCCTCGTGTGGCCGAATTCAATTTCTTCAAGGTTCACTATCAAGCTGGCTTCAGACAGCCGTATTAAATTGCCAATACACACCTCTGTGTTCGTCAGCCCTTTAGTCACTGAATTACTCATTATATATGGATGTTGTTTACTAGGCTGGCCTAACAGACATCACCCAACGTCCCAGTTCTTTGCATTGCCTCGGGACAATCAACCACACAGGTGCGAGTCGTTTAATTACTCCTAAAGAGTCGCTTTGTTCGGGGATTAAGGGAGAGACCTTATCAGTAGACCTGGCCAAAACAATAGCCTTCTCCCATCTGATCAATCCCATACTAATCTTTTCAAAATGGTTCTTTCTCTTATCAGGGGGCCCCTAGCTTCACTGATTTCCACGCTAACACCGACTAGGTTTGTTAGCATACCAAAAGCCTGTGACCATCTCAGTTCGCGTCGGTCATGATCAATAACATCCTTCCCCCTGGGCAGCCGGTAAACCTCTTTCATGATTCCATCAACTGTTTCCTCCAGTACCGCAAAATGTCCACCGGGGGGTACCTCATGGGCCATGTTAAAAACCTTATCCCCATAACTCTTTTGCACCACCCCCCACTCCTCATCTGCGGGTACTGTACTTGATTTCCCTTTTTTCCTTAGCACTTCCTCCTCCACACAATAGCCTACTAGTTCCCTTGTCAAGGCTGTGTCAGAGAGAGCGGTCTCTGCCAAAACCATCAGACCCTCGTCTTGCTCCCGCGTCTGCACAAATTCTTCCCTGGCTACTGCTACGTCTGTCCCAGCTCCCTCACTACCTCTTGTCTCACTACACTCCTTCTTTTCATTTTCTACCCCCGTCTCGTACAAGACTGGCAGAAACGTTTCAGCTAAATTCACTACCACGGCCGCATGATGAACCTGTGAGTCCATGAGCGGGGCCTCAATGCTGGCAGGCTGACCTGTCAGTCTCACGACTGGGAACACGATTCCCCCGGCGACGTCATTACCGAGCAAGATTTCCACGCCTTTCATCGGTAATTCGGACCTCACCCCGATCGTGACTAGTCCAGAGACCAGGTTGCTTTGTAAGTGTATCTGGTGCAAAGGGACTGACTCTGTCCCTTCCCCAACACCTTTGACCTCTACCTCCCCAGTCTGGGTCTCTGAGCTAAACTCTAATACCCTCTTCAGTATTAGTGACTGACACGCTCCCATGTCTCTCCAGATCCGCACTGGAACTGGTTTTAACCCCTCCTTCACTGACACCAATCCGGCCGAGATAAACCTCTCGCGCCCTTCCTGAACTTTGGCAGACCTGCCCTTCCCTAGCGGTTCGCTTAACAGCTCGATACAGCCATTCAAAATTGCCGTTTTTCCTTTTCCCGTCTCCTTCTTTGGGGCAAAGCACCTGGACGCAAAGTGTCCGACTTTCCCGCAATTATAACAGACGACCCCAGGGGACTTCCTACCAGACTGCTCCCGGTCTACCTTATCCTTTTCACTAGTCCCCGGCTTACTTTCTGACTTTTCCGGCGGACTCTCCCCACCGTCCTGACTACCCTTCTGGTAGCCTTTACTTCGGGCAAACTTCATTTTATGCGTCAACACATACTCATCCACTAACTTAGCAGTTGCGGCTAACGTGGCTGCCTCTTTCTCATTGAGGTAGGGTCTCATACCCTCAGGGACACAACCTTTAAACTGCTCAATCAGGATCAGTTGTAGCAGTCTGTCATAATCCCCCTCTACCCCCTTTGAGGTGCACCAACGCTCACAATATGTCTGCATCTCACGGGCAAACTCCAAATACATGCGGTCCCACTGCTTCCTCGCATTCCGGAACCTCTGCCAGTATGCCTCCGGAACCAACTCATAAATCCTGAGGATGGCCTCTTTTACCACCTCATACCTCTGGGCATCTTCTGCGGACAAAGCGGAGTAAGCTTCTTGGGCTTTCCCTTTTAGTACACTCTGAAGTAACACAGCCCACTTATCCCTCGGCCAGTCCTGACTTATAGCCACTTTTTCAAAATGGAGGAAGTACCGATCCACGTCGGTATCGTCAAATGGGGGAACCAGCCTAACCTCCTGGGTCGCCCGGAACCCTCCACCTTGGTTCGGCACGAGCCCCTGCTCGGCCCTTATCTTTAACTTCTCCAGCTCAAATTCCCTTTCCCTCTGTTTCCCTCTCTCTTCTCGTTCCCATTGCCTCTCTTTCTCTTCTCTCTCCAACTGTCTCTTTCTCTCTCTTTCTCTTCTCTCTCCAACTGGCTCTCTCTCTCTTTCTCTTCTCTCTCCAACTGTCTCTCTCTCTCTCTCTTGCCTTTCTACCTCTCTCTCCTGCCTTTCTAACTGCTTCTCTTCATGTTCTAACTGCCGTACCCGGAACTCGTGCTCGAGTCTCAGTTTTTCAAGCTGTACCTGTACCGCGTCTCCAGCAAGTTTTTCAATAGACACCACCCCCAGCTCACCTTGGGGAAACACACCTTTAGATACATAGTGCTCTACAATAGCTCTGTGTATCTCCTCTCTCCTCATTGTCGACTTCCCCTTAGCAAGATTCAACCGTTTGTCCACAGCTACCAATTCCGATTTCCTGGCATCCTCTAATGCCTCCAAGGTCGGCGCCTTTATAAATTCCTCAGCCTCCATTTCTGCTGTTTGTCTTTTCTTTCTTTCGGGAATTTTAACCCAATCAATTTACTCCGTCCCAAATTTAGCGTTCAAAATCCCGGACGAGGCCCCACTTATGTTACGTACCCCGTAACTGGGTTGCCAAACCAGCAGAAATGGATCACTCAGTTGGAGTCTGGATTACTAGAACTAAGAAAGTTTTATTAAAGAAACAAGCAACACAGTAATCGAAAGGATAATAAATGCAACAGTTCAGCAATGATAAACACACATGTGCACAGAATTAAGATAACAGCATCAATCAAGCTCTATCGTTGTCTAGGGGTAAATGACCAATTTCAAAGTGACACAAAAGTCCAGTTCGATTTAATAGTTCAGTTTGCAGTAATCGTTGCCATGGCGATGGACAACGTGGGGGGGAGGGAGAGAGAGAGAGAACGGGAACGACTGATCATTCAGATCGGCTTCCACTCACAGACCGGCAATATGGCTCACAAGCAGCTTTCGGGCGAGTCCTTTGTGATGTCACCTGGGGTCACCGACTGTGACCCCTCCTCCAGATGCGGTCGATCCTCTGCAGTGAACCCGGCACCCAAGCGAGGGTGGACACACACCGGGTTCCCGCTGATCGTACCTTTCCAACCTGTGCGTTTAAGGTCCGGTACTTCCCACTGACTCGTGAGAGGCGCACCGCTTCCAGGGTCTCGTTACCTCGAGTGTCGTGGGTGTCCTGCCTTAGCGAACCTGTCCTTTTTTATCCCCCTGCTGGGGTATCGCCTGTCCATCACTTCAAACAGTTCAGGGTTCAAAGGGGGAGCCGCTCCAGACAGGTCTCTCTCCCGTCCCTTCATTACACATCTCCAGATGCTGCTTCATTGTTCCTTATCTCTCCTTCCCCTGAGGACAGGTGGCAGACCAACTGCTGATGCCACTGATGCTAACCCAGGCCAGCAAACATCTTAATTTTATGTGTATTCTCGTCACATGTATAAGATGATGAATCTGAAGGATATATATGGTATACGCACCTTGATAATAAATATACTTGGAACTTCCAATTTGAATTGAATTGATTTATTACTTACATCCTTCATATACATGAGGAGTAAAAATCTTTACATTACGTCCCCATCTAAATGTGTAATGTGCAATTTATAGTAATTTATAATAAATAGTATGTACAACTGGATAGTCAATATAACATAGAAATACAGTTGTGTCAGCGTGAATTAATCAGTCTGATGGCCTGGTGGAAGAAGCTGCCCAGAGCCTGTTGATCCTGGTTTTTATGCTGCGGTACCATTTCCCAGATGGTAGCACAAGACCATAAGACCACAGGATATAGGAGCAGAAGTAGGCCATTCAGCCCATCGAGTCTGCTCCGCCATTCAATCATGGGCTGATCTAACTCTTCCATTCATCCCCACTTCCCTGCCTTTTCTTAATACCCTTTGATGCCCTGGCTAATCAAGAACCTATATATCCCTGCCTTAAATACACCCAATGACTTGGCCTCCACAGCCGCTCATGGCAACAAATTCCACAGAATCCCCACCCTCTGACTAAAGTAATTTCTCTGCATCTCTGTTCTAAATGGACGTCCTTCAATCCTGAAGTCATGCCCTCTTGTCCTAGACTCCCCTACCATGGGAAATAACCTTGCCATATCTAATCTGTTCAGGCCTTTTAACATTTGGAATGTTTCAATGAGATCCCCCCTCATTCTCCTGAACTCCAGGGAATACAGCCCAAGAGCTGTCAGACGTTCCTCATACGGTAACCCTGGAACAGTTTGTGGTTGGGGTGACTTCGGTCCCTAATGATCCTTCGGGCCCTTTTTACACACCTGTCTTTGTAAATGTCCTGAATAGTGGGAAGTTTACATCTACAGCTGTGCTGGGCTGTCTGCACCACTCTCTGCAGAGTCCTTCGATTGAGGGAAGTACAGTTCCCATACCAGGCAGTGATGCAGTCAGTCAGGATGCTGTCAATCACAGCCCTATAGAAAGTTCTTAGGATTTGGGGCCCATACCAAACTTCCTCAACCGTCTGAGGTGAAAGAGGCGCTGTTCTGCCTTTTAAACCACACAGCTGGTATGTACAGACTGCGTAAGATCCTCGGTGATGTTTATGCAAGGAACTTAAAGCTGTTCACCCTCTTAACCCTAGATCCATTGACGTCTATAGGGGTTAGCCTGTCTCAATTCCTCCTGTAGTCCACAACCAGCTCCTTTGTTTTTGCGACATTGAGACCTCATTATTATTTGAGAATAGGCCAATCAGTGTAGTGTCATCAGCAAATTTAATTCACAGTTTGGTACTGTAGGTGGCGAACGCAGTCATGGGTATACAGAGGGTAAAGGAGGGGGCTTAGTACACAGCCCTGAGGGGCACCTGTGTTGAGGGAGCTCACTCTTACCACTTGCCGGCAATCTGACAGGAAGTCCAGGATCCAGCTGTACAAGGTGAAGGCCAAGTCTCTGAGCTTCTTGTCGAGCCTGGTTTTGAATGGTTACAGCATTTCCTAGTTTTATTTTGATTTCCAGCATCCACTGTGTTTTTTAATTTTCAGTTGCTCATAATCATACTGGCTTCAGTGGGATGTTAGAACTTCCCACAGTTAATGTACAGCTCAGGAAAAGACCTTTCACCACACTCACACACTCTGTGCCAAACACAATGCCAAATTAAGTTAAACTTCTAAAGTACTGAGCATGGGATTTGTGAAGTTATGCTGCAATTATATAAGATGTTGGTGAGGCTGTATTTGGAATATTATGTAGGGTTTCAATTACCCTATATAGAAAAGATGCTATTTAAACAAAAAGATTTATCAGGATGTTGCCTGGACGAGGGGGCCTGAGTTGCACAGACTAGAGATTGAGGGGTGAAGCATAGACGATCACGAGGGTCAGAGACAGTGTGAAAGGTCAAAGTCTTTTTCCCAGGGTGGTGGTGGGGGGGGGGGAAGCTAAAAACAAGAGGGCAGGGATTTAAGATCAGAGGCGAGAGATTTAAAAGGTACATCAGGGGACACTTCATCACACAGAAGGTGGTGTGTATTTGGAAGGAGCTGCCAGGAATAGCGTTTGAGGTGGCACATTAGCAATGTTCAACAGCTGTCTAGATAAGTACATGGAGAGGAGAGGTTTAGAGAGGCATGGGCAGATGGGACAAGCTCACTGGGTGACACGGTCAGCTTGCACCAGATGGGCTGAAGGGCCTGTTTCCAAACTGTGTGGCCCTGTGACCTTTCTCCCTACACGTGGTCCATATCCCTCCATTCCTGCACATACAGAGCCTCAGAAACACAATCAGCTTTACTATCACCGGCACGTGGCCTGAAATGTGTTAACTCAGCAGCAGCAGTTCAATGCAATACATAGTCTAGCAGAGAGGGCAAAATAATGATAATAAATAAACAAGTAAATCAATTATATATGTTGAATAGATTTTTAAAAATGTGCAAAAACAGAAATACTGTATATTTTAAAAAGTGAGGTAGTGTCCAAAGCTTCAATGTCCATTCAGAATTCGGATGGCAGAGGGGAAGAAGCTGTTCCTGAATCGCTGAGCGTGTGCCTTCAGGCTTCTGTACCTCCTACCTGATGGTAACAATCAGAAAAGAGCATGCCCTGGATGCTGGAGGTCCTTAATAATGGACGCTGCCTTTCTGAGACACCGCTCCCTACAGATGTCCTGGGTACTTTGTAGGCTAGTACCCAAGATGGAGCTGACTAGATTTACAACCTTCTGCAGCTTCTTTCGGTCCTGTGCAGTAGCCTCCCCATACCAGACAATGATGCAGACTGTCAGAATGCTCTCCACAGTACAACTACAGAAGATTTTGAGTGTATCTGTTAATCTCTTATTAACTCTTATACACTCTTAAGAGAGTGTATCTCTTAAACACCTCTGTTAATATCTGCCTTCACCACTGCCCTGGCAACCCAGCAATCTCTGTGTAAAACAATTGCCCCACACATGGCATTTAAACTTTCGCCCTCCCTCAAATGCATGATCTTCTGTCTTTGACATTTCTACCCTGACTGATCATTGTGTGGCCCTGTTTTCTGCCTGCCACACTCCAGAATACTCTTGTGGCAGCAGAACCTTGGGACATCATTGAACATGCTATAGAAATGAAACTGTGTTTTGTTGTAGCTGACTGTGTAATTATACCATCAGTGTGTCTCTGTGCTGAGGACTGTGGGACAGGGTGTCCCGGCCCACCAAGTAACTAGATACGTACATGAGGGAGAAAGGAATACCATCAGTTCCTGACAGGGTGAGAGGAGGGAGGGCGGGAGGTGGATCACTGAAGCATTAACAGAGGAATAAACCATGGGGTGAATCAAGATTCAAGGTTGTGTAATGTCATTTCCAGTACACAAGTGTAAAGAACAAAATCATTGTTGCTCCAGATTCCATACAGCATAAAAACACAAAAGATAAAGAACAGAATAATAAAAAACCACAGTAAATATAAATACACAAGATAGATTATATACAGTAGTTAGATTGTATGTCTATAAGGTGACACCAGGCTGTACACAAGGCGACTACAGGAGATGATAAAGTCATGGTGCTCGGGGGTGTGGATGGTGAGTTGGTGGGTGGAGGTGTTGATCAGTCTTATTGCTTGGGGAAAGTGACTGTTTTTGAGTCTGGTGGCCCTGGCATGGATGCTACATAGACTCCTCCCTGATGCGAGAGGGACAGACAGTCCGTGAGCAGGGTGGGTGGGATCCTTCATGATGTTACTGGCCTTTTTCCGGCACCTTTCTGTATATATGTCCCTGATGGCGGGTAGACTGGTGCTGGTGATGTGCCGTGCATCTACCCATCTTCCTGTCTGCCACAGTGGAGTTTCTATATCATGCAGAATGCAGTTTGTCAGGATACTTAGAAAAAAAGAGGGCAATGGGTAACTCTAGGTAATTTCTAAAGTAGGTACATGTTCAGCACAGCATTGTGGGCCGAAGGGCCAGTATTGTACTGTAGGTTTTCTGTGTTTCTATGCTCTCCACTGCACATCTGTAGAATGATATGAGTACAGATGTGTAAATTCCAGTTCTCTTTGGCCTCCTCAGAAGGTAGAGGTGTTGGTGAGGTTTCTTGACTGTGTAGGATGTGTTCCGGAACGATGAGAGGTTGTGTGTGATGTGCACTCCCAGGAGCTTGAAACTGCGTTGCTGATGTAAATTACCTGCCTTCATACTGCCCACTGCTAAGTACTGTACCATACAACCCATGGCTCGGCATTTAAGGCTGACATCACTACAAGACTGGGACAAGGGGTGGTGAGAGTGTGTAACAAGCTGCCAGTGGAAGTGGTGGATATGGGTTCACTTTCAACATTTAAAAGAAGTTTGGATAAGTATGTGGATGGGAGGGGTATGGAGGCCTATGGTCCATGTCAATTAGACTGGGCAAAATAATAGTTTGGCAGGGACTCGATGGGCTGAAGGGCCTGTTCCTGTGCTGTAGTATTCTATGACTCTATAAGTGGGACTAAGTGACTTTGACAGTGAAATGATTGTCCGTGCCAGATGGGGAGGTTTGAGTATCTCAGAAACTGCTGGTCTCCTGGGATTTTCACGGACAACAGTCTCTAGAGTTTACAGAGAACAATGCAAGATTTCAGTGAGAGATAGGTCAGTGGGTGAAAACACCTTGTTAACGAGAGAAGTCAGAGGAGAATGGCCAGACTGGTTCAAGCTGACAGGAAAGTGACAGTAACTCAAATGTTAAACAGTGGTGTGCAGAAGAGCATCTCTGAACACACATCATGACGAACCTCGAAGTGGATGGGCTACAGCAGCAGAAAGCCATGAACATACACTCACTGGCCATTTTATTAGGTGCAGGAGGCACCTGATTGTATAATTACTTCAATAATAAACTTACTTTGAACTTCGGGTCATACATTATCAAACAGGCTTTTCAACCTCACGCTGCTGCCTCAGTCGTTTTCGCTCATTTCTGCTGTTAGTGCTGATGCAAGAACACAAGAAAATAAGAGCTGCAGTAGGCCAGTTGGCCCCTCTAACAGAGTGAGGGGAGAGTTGCTAGGTATACAAGATTGGTTGTCATAGCCAGGGGTGGTAGTGGGGGATAAGTTTCCACTAACTATAAAATGCCCCCAATTGCATACATCTCAAATAGCCTCTGACAACCAAGTCCAGCTCCTGGCCTTCATGTGTGGCTTAGCTGCTAAGCCTGGCAGAACCATTCCTACTGACAGGAGAAGGGGCAAATGTGGGTTACTGACGCCTTAAAACCCGTCGCTTCAGGCAGATGGGGCTCGTCCACCACGGCTGGCAGCTCATCCAGGAGAAGGAAAACTCTGATCTCAAACCTCCGCTGCCTTGTGGCTATACCCACTCATGGGGAAGACTTTGGGAGTAAACGCCGAGGAAAGTTCCAGAAAAGGAATCTCTTGTCTTTTGCACACTGGTTGAACAGCCAAGTTGGTCATTGATTCTGTTATGGTTATTATTCTATTATGGAGTTATCTAGTATATCCCCAAGAAAAAGAATCTCAGAGTTGTATATGGTATCATATGTTTCCTTTCATAATATGTTTTCTTTGAAACTTGAACATTAAAGCAGTTCTTCATTGAGTTCAACACTGAAAGGTAACTCCTGTAACATCGCTGGTGCCCATTTGGTCAGCCATTCCTTTGAACTCATCAGCTGCATGGCCAACAGCTTGCACTCCATATTGTACTGCCCTGGCTTGCAAAGCAGCTTGCATAGCACGTGGACGGCAAGGATGCAATACCCATGTTGACCCTGACCAATGGAGGGCCTAACACAAAATTATGAGGGGTATAGACAGAGTAAATACAAGCAGGCTTTTTCCACTAAGGTTGGGTGAGAATAGACCAAGAGGTCATAGAAACATAGAAAATAGGTGCAGGAGTAGGCCATTCGGCCCTTTGAGCCTGCACCGCCATTCAGTATGATCATGGCTGATCATCCAACTCAGAACCCTGTACCAGCCTTCCCTCCATACCCCCTGATCCCTTTAGCCACAAGGGCCATATCTAACTCCCTCTTAAATATAGCCAATGAACCGGCCTCAACTGTTTCCTGTGGCAGAGAATTCCACAGATTCACCACTCTCTGTGTGAAGAAGTTTTTCCTAATCTCGGTCCTAAAAGGCTTCCCCTTTATCCTCAAACTGTGACCCCGCGTTCTGGACTTCCCCAACATCGGAAACAATCTTCCTGCATCTAGCCTGCCCGATCCCTTTAGGATCTTATACGTTTCAATCAGATCCCCCCTCAATCTTCTAAATTCCAGAGAGTATAAGCCTAGCCAATCCAGTCTTTCATCATATGAAAGTCCTGTCATTCCAGGAATCAATCTGGTGAACCTTCTTTGTACTCCCTCTATGGCAAGAGTGTCTTTCCTCAGATTAGGGGACCAAAACTGCACACAATACTCCAGGTGTGGTCTCACCAAGGCCTTGTACAACTGCAGTAGTACCTCCCTGCTCCTGTACTTGAATCCTCTTGCTATAAATGCCAGCATACCATTCGCCTTTTTCACCGCCTGCTGTACCTGCATGCCCACCTTCAATGACTGGTGTATAATGACACCCAGGTCTCGTTGCACCTCCCCTTTTCCTAATCAGCCACCATTCAGATAATAATCTGTTTTGCTGTTTTTGCCACCAAAGTGGATAACTTCACATTTATCCACATTAAATTGCATCTGCCATGAATTTGCCCACTCACTCAACCTATCCAAGTCACCCTGCATCCTCTTAGCATCCTCCTCACAGCTAACACTGCCGCCCAGCTTCGTGTCATCCGCAAACTTGGAGATGCTGCATTTAATTCCCTCATCCAAGTCATTAACATATATTGTAAACAACTGGGGTCCCAGCACTGAGCCTTGCGGTACCCCACTAGTCACTGCCTGCCATTCTGAAAAGGTCCCGTTTATTCTCACTCTTTGCTTCCTGTCTGCCAACCAATTTTGTATCCACATCAATACCTTACATAGAACATAGAATAGTACAGCACAGTACAGGCCCTTCGGCCCACCATGTTGTGCCAACCCTCAAACCCTGCCTCCCATATAAACCCCCACCTTCAATTCCTCCATGTACCTGTCTAGTAGTCTCTTA
Organism: Mobula hypostoma; assembly: GCF_963921235.1. NCBI lineage: Eukaryota > Metazoa > Chordata > Chondrichthyes > Myliobatiformes > Myliobatidae > Mobula > Mobula hypostoma. Next base: position 165,315,774 of record NC_086098.1, on the reverse strand, counting down.
AACTTCACTAGTGTATCTGCCTCCACCACTGACTCAGGCAGTGCATTCCACGCACCAACCACTCTCTGCGTAAAAAACCTTCCTCTAATATCCCCCTTGAACTTCCCACCCCTTACCTTAAAGCCATGTCCTCTTGAATCGAGCAGTGGTGCCCTGGGGAAGAGGCGCTGGCTATCCACTCTATCTATTCCTCTTATTATCTTGTACACCTCTATCATGTCTCCTCTCATCCTCCTTCTCTCCAAAGAGTAGAGCCCTAGTTCCCGTAATCTCTGATCATAATGCATACTTTCTAAACCAGGCAGCAATCCTGGTAAATCTCCTCTGTACCCTTTCCAATCCTTCCACATCCTTGCTATAGTGAGGCAACCAGAACTGGACACAGTACTCCAAATGTGGCCTAACCAGAGTTTTATAGAGCTGCATCATTACATCGCGACTCTTAAACTCTCTCCCTCGACTTATGAAAGCTAACACCCTATAAGCTTTCTTAACTACCCTATCCACCTGTGAGGCAACTTTCAGGAATCTGTGGACATGTACCCCGAGATCCCTCTGCTCCTCCACACTACCAAGTATCCTGCCATTTACTTTATACTCTGCCTTGGAATTTGTCCTTCCAAAGTGTACCAACTCACACTTCTCCGGGTTGAACTCCATCTGCCACTTCTCAGCACACTTCTGCATCCTATCAATGTCTCTCTGCAATCTTTGACAATCCTCTACACTATCTACAACACCACCAACCTTTGTGTCGTCTGCAAACTTGCCAACCCACCCTTCTACCCCCACATCCAGGTCATTAATAAAAATCACGAAAAGTAGAGGTCCCAGAACAGATGCTTGTGGGACACCACTAGTCACAATCTTCCAATTGGAATGTACTCCCTCCACCACCACCCTCTGCCTTCTGCAGGCAAGCCAATTCTGAATCCACCTGGCCAAACTTCCCTGGATCCCATGTCTTCTAACTTTCTGAATAAGCCTACCGTGTGGAACCTTGTCAAATGCCTTACTAAAATCCATATAGATCACATCCACTGCACTAACCTCATCTATATGCCTGGTCACCTCCTCAAAGAACTCTGTCAGGCTTGTTAGACACGATCTGCCCTTCACAAAGCCATGCTGACTATCCCTGATCAGACCATGATTCTCTAAATGTCAATAAATCCTATCTCTAAGAATCTTTTCCAACAGCTTTCCCACCACAGACGTAAGGCTCACTGGTGCATAATTACCCGGACTATCCCTACTACCTTTTTTGAACAAGGGGACAACATTCGCCTTCCTCCAATCTTCCCGGTACCATTCCCGTGGACAATGAGGACATAAAGATCCTAGCCAGAGGCTCAGCAATCTCTTCTCTCGCCTCGTGGAGCAGCCTGGGGAATATTCCGTCAGGTCCCTGGGACTTATCTGTCTTAATGTATTTTAACAACTCCAACACCTCCTCTCCCTTAATATCAACATGCTCCAAAACATCAACCTCACTCATATTGTCCTCAGTGTCATCAAGTTCCCTCTCATTGGTGAATACCGAAGAGAAGCATTCATTGAGGACCTCACTCACTTCCATGGCCTCCAGGCACATCTTCCCACCTTTATCTCCAATCGGTCCTACCTTCACTCCTGTCATCCTTTTTTTCTTCACATAATTGAAGAATGCCTTGGGGTTTTCCTTTACCCTACTCGCCAAGGCCTTCTCATGTCCCCTTCTTGCTCTTCTCAGCCCCTTCTTAAGCTCCTTTCTTGCTTCCCTATATTCCTCAATAGACCCATCTGATCCTCGCTTCCTAAACCTCATGTATGCTGCCTTCTTCCACCTGACTAGATTTTCCACCTCACTTGTCACCCATGGTTCCTTCACCCTACCATTCTTTATCTTCCTCACCGGGACAAATTTATCCCTTACATCCCGCAACAGATCTCTAAACATCGACCACATGTCCATAGTACATTTCCCTGCAAAAACATCATCCCAATTCACACCCGCAAGTTCTAGCCTTATAGCCTCATAATTTGCCTTTCCCCAATTAAAAATTTTCCTGTCCTCTCTGATTCTATCCTTTTCCATGATAATGCTAAAGGCCAGGGAGCGGTGGTCACTGTCCCCCAGATGTTCACCCACTGAGAGATCTGTGACCTGACCCGGTTTATTACCTAGTTCTAGATCTAGTATGGCATTCCCCCTGGTCGGCCTGTCCACATACTGTGACAGGAATCCATCCTGGACACACTTAACAAACTCTGCCCCATTTAAACCCTTGGAACTAATCAGGTGACAATCAATATTAGGGAAGTTAAAGTCACCCATGATAACAACCCTGTTATTTTTGCACCTTTCTAAAATCTGCCTCCCAACCTGCTCCTCTGTATCTCTGCTGCTACCAGGGGGCCTATAGAATACCCCCAATAGAGTAACTGCTCCCTTCCTGTTCCTGACTTCCACCCATACTGACTCAAAAGAGGATCCTGCTACATTACCCACCCTTTCTGTAGCTGTAATAGTATCCCTGACCAGTAATGCCACCCCTCCTCCCCTTTTTCTGCCTTCTCTATCCCTTTTAAAGCACTGAAATCCAGGAATATTGAGAATCCAACCCTGCCCTGGTGCCAGCCAAGTCTCTGTAATGTCCACTACATCATAATTCTATGTATGTATCATGCTCTCAGTTCATCACCTTTGTTCCTGATGCTTCTTGCATTGAGGTACACACATTTCAGCCCTTCTACCTTACTGTCTTTACACCGTTTATTCTGCTTCTCTTTCCTCAAAGCCTCTCTGTATGTTAGATCTGGCTTTACTCCATGCACTTCTTTCACTGCTCTATCGCTCTGGGTCTCATCCCCCTCGCAAATTAGTTTAAACCCTCCCGAACCATGCTAGCAAACCTACCTGCAAGGATATTACTCCCCCCTTGAGTTCAGGTACCCCCTATACCATGTGCTTTAAGTTTGCACACTAATCTCCTGTGTGGGACCTTGTCAAAAGCCTTTTGAAAATCCAAATATACCACATCCACTGGTTCTCCCCTATCCACTCTACTAGTTACATCCTCAAAAAATTCTATGAGATTCGTCAGACATGATTTTCCTTTCGCAAATCCATGCTGACTTTGTCCGATCATTTCACCGCTTTCCAAATGTGCTGTTATCACATCTTTGATAACCGAGTCCAGCAGTTTCCCCACCACCGATGTTAGGCTAACTGGTCTATAATTCCCTGGTTTCTCTCTCCCTCCTTTTTCAAAAAGTGGGGTTACATTAGCCACCCTCCAATCCTCAGGAACTAGTCCAGAATCTAAAGAGTTTTGAAAAATTATCACTGATGCATCCACTATTTCTCGGGCTACTTCCTTAAGCACTCTGGGATGCAGACCATCTGGCCCTGGGGACTTATCTGCCTTTAATCCCTTCAATTTACCTAACACCACTTCCCTACTAGGGTTAAGAGTGAGAGGTGAACTATTTAAGGGTAACACGAGGGGGAACTTCCTCATGCAGTGGCTGATACAAGTGTGGAATGAGCTGCCAGCAGAAATGGTGGATACAGAATTGATTTCAGCATTTAAGAGAAGTTTGGATGGGAGAGATATGGAGGGCTATGGCTCAGGTGTGGCTCGAAAGGACTAGGGCAGAGCAACAGTTCAGCATGGATGAAATGGGCCATGGGCTTGTTTCTCCACTGTAGTGTTCCGTGAGGAGAGCTCGGAGATGTTGGAGAGGTGAACATACTGCAGAGCAGCCAGAAGTGTTGAATTATTGATAGATTCAGTGAACCAAAATAAACACTCATTAAACGGGTAGTGAGTGGAGGAGGGTCCCGCTGGGATCTTGCAGAACAAGTGCCAGGGAGGGAATGTATTCACTTTTAAAACTACAGCAGCAAATATGATCATTTGAATGCACACAGCCTGCCTCTTCACTCTGCAAACTCTTCAGTTTGGAGACCAGCTGAATTCCAATGTGCCTCTTGGCCTTTTTAATTAGGAAACGCTTTCTGCGATTCGAATGAGTTCCATTAAGGATTGCCCTCTTAGTCTGGAGAGGTTCTGCTGCTAGTTCAGCAGTATGGCCAAAGCTGGCTTCAGCTTCTCCTCTGGGCCACTGCACCGTCGCTGGTGGTGCTCTCAGCTGGAGTTCCTTCCTGAACCCCTATCACTGACTCTTTCCTTTCAGCAAGAAGCTCTTCAAACACACTCTTCATAATTTATCCAAATATCTTTTCCTGTGGCTGATGAGGCTTCTCTGAAGGGTCTTATGATGCTAAAGTTTCCAATAAGAACACTATTTTCTTCTCTGTCACAGTAGCATTGTGGTTAGTGCGACACTACTACAGTTGGGGTGTCAGAATTCAGAGTTCAATTCTGGTGTCCATTCTCCCTGTATGCAAGTGGGTTTCCTCTGGGTGCTCTGGTTTCCTCCCATGGTCCAAAGATATACTGTTTAGAGAGTGAATGGCTCATTGTAAATTGACCTGTGATTAGGCTAGTGGTAAATACTGTAGATGGTTTACTGAGTGGCACAGTTTAAAGCACAGGAAGGGTTTGTTCTGCATTGTATCTCTAAATCAGGGGTTCCTATCCTGGGGTCCAAGGACCCCTGGCTTAATGGTATTGGTCCATGGCATAAAAATGGTTGGGAAGCCGTACTGTAAATAAAACCTCCCCCTCCTCCCTTGCTCAGTACATCACAGACACCAGCATAAACACAAGAGATGCTGAAAATCCAGAGCAACATATAAAATGCTGGAGGACCTTCAAGTTCAAGTTCACGTGTAATTGTCATTCAACCGTGCACCTGCATACAGCTAAATAAAACATTGTTCCTCTGGGGCCAATGCAAAAAACACAGCACATAGAGTCACACAGACACACAGTACATGCAGTTACGATAGGACGTACTGTCACATTAATAATATTAGCACAACTCAGCAGGTTGGGTGGCAACTATGGAGGTCATGTTTCACGCTGAGAGCCTTCGTCACCAGACCTGATGAAGGTCTTGGTCTGAAACATTGCCTGTTTATTCCCCGTTATGGAAACCAGCCTCCCTCCATGGAGTCTGTCTGCACTTTTCACTGCCTTAGTAAGGCAGCCACCCACCCTGGACATTGTCTCTTCACCCTCTGCCGTCGGGCAGAAGATACAAAGGCCTTACAGACGGTACTGTACCAGCCGGTTCAGGGACAGCTCACCCAACTGCTATAAGACTATTGAACTAGTACAATGAGAGTAACTCTTGACTTCACAACCTACCTTGCTATGGCCTTGCACCTTATTGTTTACCAGCACTGCACTTTATCTTTAGCTGTAACCCTTTATTCTGTAAAGCATAAACGCAACAGATTCTGCGGATGTTGAAAATCTTGAGCAACAAACACAAATTGATGCAAGAACTCAACAAGTCAGGTAGGATCTCTCCACCAACCCTTCTGCCAGCCAGCTACCTCCCCTCCCCCCTCACCTGATGGCACCAATCACCTGCTAGTGTGTACTCCTTCCTCTCCCCCCACCTTCTTACTCGGGTTTCTGCCCCCTTTCTTTCCAGCATTGTGACCTTGCACCTTATCGTCTGTCTGCATTGCATTTTCCCTGTAACCGTAACACTTTATTCTGCATTGTTATAGACTTAACTTGTACTATCTCAACGTAATGAATTGACCCGTATGGATGGTATGCAAGGCAGGTTTTTCACCGTACCCTGCTACATGTAATAATAACAAATCAATTTACTAATTTATCAATTTATTTACGATCCCACCAATTCCCCCACCTCACCCCCCATTACATGGAGAATTTCTGTATAGCACCTTACAGAAGGGAGCTTTTGGAAAAGGCATTTTGCAGGGTGGGTGGTGTTCACAGTGGTTTTTCCTGCCCACTTCTTTGTCCTGGACACATACACATCTGTAGTGATGGTAGACTGCGGCCAACGACCTTTTCAGCTGACCCAGCAGTTCACTGTAGTTTCCGTATATTGCTGCACCAATCACACCAGGATGTCCTGGGGAAGACGGAATCAGTGACCAGGCAGTAATGGCTGATGTGAGGATGCTCTCTGTGATGTCAGTGTGGAATTACACCAACACCCCAAGCACATTCCTAATACATGACTATGCGTACTCCTAGTTTAGCATTCAGTTCTGCAGCAATAAACTGTAACGTTCTTTGCAAACTACTTGCTGTTTCTGCACCTTTTGTGGATCATACACTGGACCACCATGCTGAGATGATGCTTTCCATGTACAGTACATTTCCTGCCAAAGTGGTCAGTGTCACATTCCCCATGCACAGTACGTTAAATCGTTGCCCACCCCATCATCCATCTACATCTGTAGTTGCCTCATCACCCTGGAAACTTTCCAAGGCTCATATCGTTGGTCTCGTGAGACTAACGATTGCTTATAAAGTCTCCTCATCACCACTTATTGCATTGTCTATCTACATCTGTAGTCTCCTCATCACCACTCACTTATTGCACTAGCAAAACTAGCAACACCTGAAGTGGTGAAAAGTTGAGGGCCCAGTTCACACCACTCGTTACACCCTACCAATCACAAAACAGACACTTACACAGTCTCAGAGCATCCCACTGCCACCTAACTTTCCAATTGCCAACTTTTCACTTGGACACATCAATCTGAATAAATTCTGTTCAAATTTGGAAAAATTCTCACAAATTTCTACAGATGTACTGTAGTGAGCATTCTAACTGGTTGCATCACCATCTGGTATGGGGTACAGGGGGTGGGGGGAGACACTGCACAGGATCAAAATAAACTGCAGAGAGTTGTAAACTCAGTCAGCTCCACCATGGGCACCAGCCTCCCAAGTATCCAAGACATCTTCAAGGAGCGAAGCCTCAAAAAGGCAGCGCCCATCATTAAGAACTCCCATCACCCAGGACATGCCTTCCTCTCATTGTTACCGTCAGGAAGGAGGTACAGGAGCCTCAGCGATTCAGGAACAGCTTCTTCCCCTCTGCCATCAGACTTCTGAACGGACATCGATCCCATGAACACTACCTCATTACTCTTTTTGCACTACTTATTTAATTTAACTATTTAAATGCGCGCACACACACGCACAGATATATATACACTATACCTACTGCAATTTGCTGTTTTTATTATTATGTATTGCATTGTACTGCTGCCGCAAAACAACAAATTTCACAAAACATGACGGTGATATTAAACCTGATTCTGATTCAACCACCTTTCGAAATCTGAATGTAGCACATCCTCGGGTACTCTTCATCCACACCTCATGCCCAGTCTTCAAGGACTCCAGATGTCAAAGTCAAGTTTATTGGGATCTACACAAGTCCCTGTGAGCACAGGTACAATGAAGAGCTTACTTGTAGCAGACTCACAGGAACACAGCATCATGTAAGAAGCACTCACAAGAAAAACAAATAATACACTATTGTTTCAAGAAAGATCACAATTAAAGTGGTAAACACGAGGAATTCTGCAGATGCTGGAAATTCAAGCAACACACATCAAATTTGCTGGTGAACGCAGCAGGCCAGGCAGCATCTCTAGGAAGAGGTATAGTCGATGTTTCAGGCCGAGACCCTTCGTCAGGACTAACTGAAGGAAGAGCTAGTAAGAGATTTGAAAGTTGGACGGGGAGGGGGAGATCCAAAATGATAGGAGAGGACAGGAGGGGAGGGATGGAGCCAAGAGCTGGACAGGTGATTGGCAAAGGGGATATGAGAGGATCATGGGACAGGAGGTCCAGGGAGAGGGGAAAGGGGGGGGGAACCCAGAGGATGGGCAAGGGGTATAGTCAGAGGGACAGAGGAAGAAAAAGGAGAGAGAGAGAGAATGTGTGTATATAAATAAATGACGGATGGGTTACGAGGGGGAGGTGGGGCATTAGCGGAAGTTAGAAAAGTCGATGTTCATGCCATCAGGTTGGAGGCTACCCAGACAGAATATAAGGTGTTGTTCCTCCAACCTGAGTGTGGCTTCATCTTTACAGTAGAGGAGGCCGTGGGTAGACATATCAGAATGGGAATGGGATGTGGAATTAAAATGTGTGGCCACTTGGAGATCCTGCTTTCACAATTAAAGTAAATTTTTGTGCAAAGTGGACATAGTGCTGATAAACGAGGACTTGGATTGTGCAGGTTGATTCAAGAACCAAATAGGTGAACTGATGTAGAACACACATACAAAACACTGGAGGAACTCAGCAAGTCAGGAAGCATCTGTGGAGGGGAATAAACAGTTGATATTTCAGGATGAGACCCTTTGTCAGGGCCATTCCAGGAGACAGCCCAGAGCAAAAGAGCTGTTACAAGGCCAGCATGGACTGAATGGGCCAAATGGCCTCACTCGGTGCTGTGTGAGTGTGCAACCTTCCACAGCACAACGAAACACTAAAGCAAAACCCAGGTTATGCATGACAAGCACCCACAGATAGCAGAGATCACAAATTCTCCTGTGATTAGAGGCTAGGGTTGAATTGGGGGCTGCTGGATGGCACAGCTCAAAGGGCCAGAAGGGCCTGTTCTCTACTGTATCTTAATAAATGATCAGACAGACTGCTTCAGTCCAACTGAGAGGGTGTGGTCCAGGGCACCCGACAATGGAAAGGCCTCGATGGGGCAGTGGCGTGTGGAGAGGGGACGTTTCCTTCAGTGGGTGAGTCTAGGACCAGAGGGCACAGCCTCAGAACAGAAGGATGCCCAATTAGCACAGAGATAAGGAGGAATTTCTTTACTCAGGTGTTGGTGAATATGTAGAATTTATTGCTACAGACAGTTGTGGAGGCCAAGCCATTGAGTATATTTAAAGTGCATGTTGATATTGATCTTGGTTAGTCTGGGCATTAAGGGTTTCGGGGAGAAGACAGGGGAATGGGGCTGAGAGGGATAATAAATCAGTCATGATGGAATGACGGGGCAGACTCGATGGGCAGAATAGCCTAATTCTGATTTTATGTCTTAAATTTTCTTCTCCTCTCCCAGACTATTTACTCAGCAAGTCAATCAGCATTTACGGAGGGCGTAAATGGTTGACATTTGAGTCTGAGATCCGTCATCAGGACTATAAAAGGAGGGAGAAGAAGCCAAAGTAAGAAGGTTGAGGGAGGAGGAGGAGTACAGGCTGGCAGGTGATAGGTGAGACCAGGTGAAGGGAAAGGTGAGTGACTGTGAAGTAAGAAGCTGGGGGGTGGGGGGATTTGGATAGAAGAGGTGAAGTCTTGAAGAAGAAGGAATCTGATAGGAGAGGCCAGTGGACCATGGGTGAAAGAGAAGAAGGAGGGGAACCAGAGAGGTGATAGGCAACTGAGGGGGAAGGGATGAAACGAAAACCTGACAGGATAATGGAAAGGGAGAAGGGGCAGGGGGTAAAAATTACCAGAAGTTAGAGAAATAAATATTCATGCCATCAGGTTGGAGGCTACCCAGATGAAAGATGAGCAGTGGCCTCCTTCCTTTCCAGTCCTTGGCCCGAAATGTCAACTGTTTATTCCTCTCCATTGATGTTGCCTGGCCTGCTGAGTTCCTCAAGCATTTTGTATGTGTTACTCTAGATTTCTAGCATCTGCGGAATCTTGTGTGTTTCTGAAAGATGTGGCAGGACTGTCCATCCGTCAAAAGCTTCCTGAGGAGTTCCTCACAGAGGGGTTGGGGGCTTCCTCCACTTGACTCATACGGACACCCATCTGCTACTTCTGCTCAACACGCTGGCCTTCCTGATGCGGAAACAAAAAGCTCAGGGAGCAAAGATGGAGTAAAGAATGAAATTAGGAGAGCCAGAAGGGACCATGAGAAGGCACTGGCAGACAGGATTAAGGAAAACACCAAGGCATTCTACAAGTATGTGAAGAGCAAGAGGAAAAGACGTGAGAGAATAGGATTGATCAAGTGTGACAGTGGAAAAGTGTGTATGGATCCAGAGGAGATAGCAGAGGTACTTAATGAGTACTTTGCTTCAGTATTCACTACGCAAAAGGATCTTGGCAATTGTAGGGATGACTAGCAGCGGACTGAAAAGCTTGAGCATGAAGATATTAAGGAAGGGGATGTGCTGGAGCTTTTGGAAAGCATCAAGTTGGATAAGTCACCCGGACCAGACGGAATGTGCCCCAGGCTACTGTGGGAGGCAAGAGAGGAGGTTGATGAGCCTCTGGTGATGATCTTTGAATCATTAATGAGGATGAGAGAGGTTCCAGAGGATTGGAGGGTTGTGGATGCTGTTCTCTTATTCAAGAAAGGGAGCAGAGATAGCCCAGGAAATTATAGACCAGAGAGTCTTACTTCAGTGGTTGGTAAACTGATGGAGAAGATCCTGAGAGGCAGGATTTATGAACATTTGGAGAGGCATAATATGATTAGCAATAGTCAGCATGGCTTTGTCAAAGGCCGGTTGTGCCTAACGAGCCTGATTGAGCTTTTTGAGGATGTGATTAAACACATTGATGAAAGTAGAGCCATAAATGTAGTGTATATGGATTTCAGCAAGTCATTTGATAAGGTACCCCTTGCAAGGTTTATTGAGAAAGTAAGGAGGCATGGGATCCAAGGGGACATTGCTTTGTGGATCCAGAACTGGCTTGCCCACAGAAGGCAAAGAGTGGTTGTAGACGGGTCATATTCTGCATGGAGGTCGATGACCAGTGGTGTGCCTCAGAGATCTGTTCTGGGACCCCTACTCTTTGTGGTTTTTATAAATGACTTGGATGAAGAAGTGGAGGGATGGGTTAGTAAATTTGCTGATGACACAAAGGTTGGGAATGTTGTGGATAGTGTGGAGGACTGTCAGAGGTTACAGCGGGACATTGATAGGATACAAAATTGGGCTGAGAAGTTGCAGATGGAGTTCAACCCAGATAAGTGTGAGGTGGTTCATTTTGGTAGATCAAATATGATGGCAGTATTAATGGTAAGACACTTGGCAGTGTGGTGGATCAGAGGGATCTTGGGGTCTGAGTCCATAGGACTCGTTGCTACGCAGCTTGACTCTGTGGATAAGAAGGCATACATCAATCGTGGGATTGAGTTTAGGAGCCGAGAGGTAATGTTGTAGCTATATAGGACCCTGGTCAGACCCCACTTGGAGTACTGTGCTCAGTTCTGGTCACCTCACTGCAGGAAGGACGTGGAAACCATAGAACGGATGCAGAGGAGATTTACAAGGATGTTTCCTGGATTGGGGAACATGCCTTATGAGAATAGGTTGAGTGAACTCAGCCTTTTCTCCTTAGAGCGACGGAGGATGAGAGGTGACCTGACAGAGGTGTATAAGATAATGAGAGGCATTGATCGTGTGGATAGTCAGAGGCTTTTCCCCAGGGCTGAAATGGCTAGCATGAGAGGGCTAGTTTTAAGGTGCTTGGGAGTAGGTACAGAGGAGACGTCAGGGGTAAGTTTTTTTATGCGGAGAGTGGTGAGTGCATGGAATGGGCTGCTGTCGACGGTGGTGGAGGCGGAAATGATAGGGTCTTTTAAGAGATTCCTGGATAGGTACATTCAGCTTAAAAAAATAAAGGGCTATGGGTAAGCTTAGGTAGTTCTAAGATAAGTACATGTTTGTCGCAGCATCGTGGGCCGAAGGGCCTGTATCGTGCTGTAGGTTTTCTGTTTCTATGTTTCTATGAAGAGAGTCAGAGAAGTGCCCTTCAGGTGATGGGCAGTCAATGGCTCTGCCTGATTTGACTGCCTACCCCTCTTCCAGGCTATGTCAGTGCCAGAGTGCCCTTGGAGAAGGAGCACATGGTCTCTATAGGGAAGGACTCATTCTCCAAGAACCCAGAACCAGTAAAATGCGGGTTCTGTAGATAATAGTAATCTTATTTTAATTTGAAATTTCCAACAGTTTTGTGAACCCCTCATTACAGTATGCATTCTGTCAGTAAATAAACTATTGCATGTTTGCAAAAAAAACAGCAGGGAATTAAATTAAAAAAACATGGGAGAATGTTTTATTGCTCCTGGCTTGTTCCATTTGATTATTATTGAAGGCAATGGTGAAAGATAGGAGCTTTAAAATCCAGCCATAATATATCTTACATTAAATTGAAGCTTTACTGTACAAAAGAGACTCATAAATCCATTGATTTAGCCCTTTGCAAAGTTGCTAAAAGACCACCAGTGTCCAACTTTAATCACATCCTTCTGGCTTAGATCAATGGAACATTTCATTCAGGAACCATTTCTCCCATGCCATAAGAGCATGAGATTTAGGAGCAGAATTAGGCCATTTGGCCCATCGATTCTACTCCACCATTTCATCATGGCTGATCCATTTCCCTCTCAGCCACAATCTCCTGCCATCTCTGCATATCCCTCCATGCCCTGATTAATCGAGTATCTATCAAGCTCTACATTAAGTATACCTGAAGACTTGAATTCCACAGGTTCACTACTCCCCAGCTAAAGAAATTCCTCCTCATCCCTGTCCTTAATGGACGTTAATGACACCGGCTGGTGGAGTAGTGGCATCGGCACTGGAATTCAAGGCAGATGGTCCTGAGTTCCTGGGCAGTGCAGAAGAAAGGCCTGGCAATCTACTTCCCTATCTTGCCATGAAAACCCCATGGACCCTATGGCCCATGAGTTCACAAAGAATTGGACTCGATTAAATGACTGAACAACAACAACAAAAATGGTGCATTAGCGGCAGACCAATCGATTTGCAATTCATTCGCAGGAGCAAATAAAGTAAAGCAGGTTCAAAGCAGAGAAGCCATTATGTGAGTGGACCAGTGTAGGAGTGGGAACTTGAGACTTTGGTGAGGAGGCACAGGTAAGTAACAGGTAAGTAACAGGTAAGGCTTTTGTAGTGGTTGAATTAAAAAGTCACAAAATTACCACTAGTTAAATAAAGTAGGGATGATGGAGGATCAGGTGATATGCTGTAGTTGGTGGACCCCATTGTGGTTTCTGGTGACCACATCTGCAGCAAGTGTTGGCTGCTTGAGGAATTCGGGCTCAAAGTTGACCTGGAATCTGAGCTTCAAACACTGCGGCACATCAGGGAGGGGGAGAGTTACCTGGATTCTCTGTTTCAGGAGGTAGACACACCATTAGATTAGCTGCTTCAAATTCAGTCTGTGGTCAGGGACAAGAGGGTGTGACTGTGAATGAGGCAGTTCGTGGGATCCAAGAGACAGTACTGGAGGTCCCTCAGCCCTTGAGCTTGTCCAGCAGGTCTGAGATTCTTGCTCCCTGTGTGGATGAGAGTGAGGGCTCTGGAAGGATGAGCAACCTAACTGTGGCACTGTAGTTCAGGGAGCCATTCAAGAGGGGGAAGAGAAGAGAAATGTAGCAGTAATTGGGATAGTATAGTCAGGGGAATAGACAGAGTTCTCTGTCAGAAGGATAGAGCACCCCGAAGGCTCTGTTGCCTGCCCGGTGCCCAGGCTCAAGACATCTTATCTGACCCGCAGGGGAATTTGCAATAAACAGAGAAATATCTGAGAATGGACAGCAGTTATCATGGGGGACTTTAAACTGCACATAGATTGGGTGAATCAAGCTGGCCAAGGCAGTCTTGAGGAGGTTTTAATAGAATGCATCCATGATGGCTTTCTTGACCAGCATGTTACTGAATCTACAAGGGAACGTGCTATCTTAGATCTGGTCCTGTGCAATGAGACAGGTAAAATTAGTGATCTTGTAGTTAGGGCACCTCTTGGAAAGAGTGATCACAGTATGACTGAGTTTCCCATACAAATGGAGGGTGTAATAGTTTGAGCTAAAGCCAGTGTATTATGCCTAAACAATGGCGACTACAATGGGATCACCAAGGACACAGGCTATATGGTGGGACAATTGAGGAACAATGGAAGACTTCCAAAGAGATTTTTCCACTGTGCTCAACAAAAGTATATTCCAGTTAAAAGCAAGGACAGTAAGGGTGGGGAGAGCCAGCCTTGGATAACTAAGGAAATAAAAGAAGGCACCAAACTAAAAGCTTGTGATGCATTGTCACCAGGAGTAGTGGGAAACTGGAAGATTGGGAAAACTTTAAAAAGCAACAAAGAACCATTAAGTAAGCAATAAAGAAAGGGAAGCTAGGTTATGAAAATAAACTGGCACAAAATATAAAAAGAGATAGTAAAAGTTATTATAATTATATGAAGTGGAAAAGGTGGCTAAAGTGAACGTAGGTCCCTTGGAGGACGAGAAGGGGGAATTGATATTAGGCAATGAGGAAATGGCAGAGGCTTTGAAAAACTATTTTGTGCCAGTCTTCATGGTGGAGGACACGTCTAACATGCCAAAGAGAGATGTTATTGATGCGATGGGAGGTGAGGACCTTGATTCAATAGCTATTAAAAGTAACATTAGCAATTTTGCAGATGACACAAAGCTGGGTGGCAGTGTGAAATGTGCGGAGGATGTCATGATAATGCAGGATGAATTGGACAGGTTGGGTGAGTGGGCAGATGTATGGCAGGTGCAGTTTAATGTGGATAAATGTGAGGTTATCCACTTTGGTGGCAAGAACAGCAAGGCAGATTACTATTTGAATGGTGTCAAGTTAGAAAAAGAGGAAGTACAATGAGATCTAGGTGTCCTTGTTCATCAGTCACTGAAAGTAAGCATGCGGGTACAGCAGGCAGTGAAGAAAGCTAATGTCATGTTGGTCTTCATAACAAGGGGAGTTGAGTATAGGAGCAAAGAGGTCCTTCTGCAGTTGTACAGGGCCCTGGTGAGACCACACCTGGGGTATTGTGTACAGTTTTGGTCTCCAAATTGAGGAAGGACATTCTTGCCATTGAGGGAGTGCAGCGTAGGTTCACGAAGTTAAATCCCGGGATGGCAGGACTGTCATATGTTGAAAGATTGAAGCGACTGGGCTTGTATACTCTGGACTTTAGAAGGATGAGCGGGGATCTGATTGAAACATATAAGATTATTAAGGGATTGGACATGCTAGAGGCAGGAAACATGTTCCCAATGTTGGGGGAGTCCAGAACCAGAGGCCACAATTTGAGAATAAGGGATAGGCCATTTAGAACAGAGTTGAGGAAAAACTTCTTCACCCAGAGAGTTGTGGATCTGTGGAATGCTCTGCCTCAGAAGGCAGGGGAGGCCAATTCTCTGGATGCTTTCAAGAAAGAGTTAGCTAGAGCTCTTAATGATAACGGAGTCAAGGGATATGGGGAAAGGCAGGAATGGGGTACTAATTGTGGATGATCAGCCATGATCACAGTGAATGGCAGTGCTGGCTCGAAGGGCCGAATGGCCTACTCCTGCACCTATTGTCTATTGTCTATTGTCTATCACTAAAGAGGTAGTGCTAACCAAACCTGTGGGCCTGAAGATAGACAAGTCCCCTGGTCCTGATGGAATACATCCCAGGGTACTGAAAGAAATGGTAGAAGTTATAGTAGAGGTTTTGGTGATAATTTACAAAAATTCTCTGGACTCTGGGCAGGTCCCAACAGATTGGAAGACGGCAAATGTCATGCCACTATTCAAAAAAGGATGTAGGCAAAAGGCAGGTAACTATAGGCCAGTTAGTTAACATCTGTAGTTGGGTAAATGCTTGAAGCTATCATTAAAGCAGAAATAGTGAGGTATCTGGAAAGAAATGGATCCATCAGGAAGACACAGCATGGATTCAACAAAGGCAGGTCCTGTTTGACAAACTTACTGGAGTTCTTTGAGGATATGATGAGCACAGTGGATAGAGGGGAACAGCTGGACATACAGCTATACAAGACCCTGGTCAGACCCCACTTGGAGTGCTGTGTTTAGTTCTGGTCACCTCACTACAGGAAGGATGTGGATACTATAGAGAGAGTGCAGAGGAGGTTTACAAGGATGTTGTCTGGATTGGAGAGCATGCCTTATGAGAATAGGTTGTGTGAACTCGGCCTTTTCTCCTTGGAGCGACGGAGGATGAGTGGTGACCTGATAGAGGCGTATAAGATGATGAGGGGCATTGATCATGTGGATAGCCAAAGGATTTTTCCCAGGGTTGAAATGGCTAACACAAGGGGCATAGTTTTAAGATGCTTGGAAATAGGTAATGAGGGAATGTCTGGGGTAAATTTTTCACACAGAGAGTGGGGGGTGCGTGGAATGCATTGCTGGCAGCGGTGGTGGAGGTGGATACGACAGGGTCTTTTAAGAGACTCTTAGATAGGTACATGGAGCTTAGTCAAATAGGAGTTACATGGTTGGCACAACATTGTGGGCCAAAGGGCCTGAATGTGCTGTAGATTTCTATGTTCTAGTTACTTGGGTTTCCAGAAGGCATTTGATAAGGTGCCACAAAAAAGACTTATCCATAAGATAAAGATGCATAGAGTTGAGGGCGATTTATTAGCATGGATAGAGGATTGGTTAACTAATAGAAAGAAGAGAGTTGATATACATGGGTGTTACTCTGGTTGGCAATTAGTGGTGAGCGGGGTCAGTCCTGGGCCCCCAACTGTTCACAATATACATTAACAATCAGGAAGAGGGGACCGAGTGCAGTATATTTAAGTTTGTGGATGATACTAAATTGAGTGGAAATGTAAATTGTGCAGGAGATATGGAGAGTCTGCAGAAAGATATAGATAGGTTAAGTGAGTGGGCAAGGGTCTGGCAGATAGAGTACAATGTTGGTAAATGTGGGGTCATCCACTTTGGAAGGAAAAATGAAAGAGCAGATTATTATTTAAATGGTAAAAAATTGCATCATACTGCTGTGCAGAGAGACTTGGGAGTGCTTGTGCATGAATCACAAAAGGTTCGTTTGTAGATGCAGCCGGCTATCAAGAAAGCAAAAGGAATGTTGGCCTTCATTGCTAGAAGGATTGAATTCAAGAGGTTATGCTGCAATAGTACAGGGTACTGGTGAGGCTGCACCTGGAGTACTGTGTACAGTTCTGGTCTCCTTACTTGAGGAAGGATATACTGGCTTTGGAGGCGGTGCAGAGGAGGTTCACCAGGTTAGTTCCAGAGATGAGGGGTTTAGACTATGAAGAGAGATTGAGTGGTCTGGGACTGTACTCACTGGAATTTAGAATGAGATGTCTTATAGAAACATATAAAATTATGAAAGGGATAGATAAGATAGAGGTAGGTAAGTTGTTTCCACTGGTAAGTGAGACTAGAACTAGGCGACATAGCCTCAAGACTCGGGGGAGTAGATTTAGGCCGGAGATACAGAGGAACTGTTTTTCCCAGAGAGTGGTAAATCTGTGGAATTCTCTGCCCAATGAAGTAGTGGAGGCTTCCTCAGTAAATATATTTAAGACAAAGTTGGATAGATTTTAGATTAGTAGGGAATTAAGCGTTATGAAGAAAAGGCAAGTAAGTGCCATTATCTTATTGAAGGTTATGAGGAAAAAGCCAGATCAGCCACGATCTTATTGAATTGCAGAGCAGGCTCGACGGGCCAGATGGCCACCTCCTGCTCCTATTTCTTATGTTATGTTCTTATGACATCTGTCTATTTTGAGGGTTGTGCCCTCTGTTCCTAGACTTCCCCACTCTAGGAATCACCTCCCCCCCACATCCACTCTTTCGAGGCCTTTCAACCTTTCAATAGGTTTCAATGAGACCACCCCTGCTATTCTTCTGAATTCCAGTGAGTACAGGCCCAGAGCCATCAAATGTTCCTCATATGATGAACCTTTCAAATCCTAGAATCATTTTTGTGAACCTACTTTGAACCTTCTCCAATATCAGCATGTCCTTTCTTAGATTAGGAGCCCAAAACTGCTCACAGTATTCCAAGTGAGGCCTCACAAGTGTCTTATAAAGCCTCAACAGTACATCTTTGCTTTTAAATTCTAGACCTTTCAAAATGAATGCTAAAATTGTATTTGCCTTCCTCACCACAGACTCAACCTGGAAAGTAACCTTTCGGGAATCCTGCATGAGGATTTTTGATTTTCTTTCTCCTTTTAGAAAATAGTCTACACTTTTATTTCTTCTACCCAAGTGCATGACTGTACTCTTCAAGCCATTGTATTTCATCTGCTATTTCTTTGCAATACAGGCCCTTGTGCCAGCAACTAACAAAGTCTGAGGATGTGCTAGGGACAGCCTGCAAATGTCAAGACACTTCCAGCATCAACATAGTGTGCCCACAACTTACTAACCCTGACCCGCACATCTTTGGAACGTGGGTGGAAACCAGAGCACCCGGAGGAAACCCACAGGGCGAATGTACAAACTCCATACAGACAGTGGTTGGATTTGAGCCCAGCTCACTGATGTGCAATAGCATTATACTAATCACTACACCTACATGCTGCCCACGTTTGCTACCATGCGTGAGTGCGGAAATGTCCACTGTACCCGTGATTACATCATCAACAAAGCAACAAGCTGCAGATAGACATCAGAGAATCCTGCGTGGAAAAGCCTGGAATAACGTCATCTGAGGTGATGTTCCAACTGGAAGCAATCATGCAGGAAATGTAACTTTGGGGAAAAAATGCCTTTCTTGGCCATTTCAGCACAAAAATATCAACTGTCATTTACAGATTCTGAAGCACATGATTTCAAAATAATTCACAACTTAGAATTTCTGTGAAAAATGGAAAAGCATCATAAACAGTCTGAAGAAAGAAACCTTTCTGGTTTTTCAGATGAACCTTCTTATGTCCCACTGAGGCCCAGAGCATTTCTCGAGTGGTAAATTACATTTATGGTGCAATTATTTTAGGTAAAAGCTGACACTTCAAATACTAAATTACAGAAGGCTTTCAATAAAATAATATCATAAAACTGTCTGCAGCTGGCTTTGAACACAGTTGATATTTGCCCAGATTTAATCCATGCTCCTTGGCTTCTCCCACTGCCTGTTCAGTAATGGTCAGGAGAAAACCCTTCCCCTCCCCCTCCAATTCAGTAAAACAGCCTACCAGCTGAGCAACAAGGAGCTGGAACTGTTCAAGGGGGATTGAGTTCAAGAGCCACAGGGCAATGTTGCAGCTCTGTAAAACTCTGGTTAGATCACTCTCAGGGTAGAGGTGCATATTCCGTCTGGGTAGCCACCAGCCCGATGGCATGAACATCGATTTCCCCAATTCCTGGTAATCTCTCACAGTTCATTGAAAGTGGTTTCACAGTTAGATTGTGTGGTGATAAAGGTGTTTGGCAAACTGGCCTTCAACAGTCAGGGTATTGAGGGTAAGAGCTGGGAATTACGTTGCAGATGCATAATTCACTGGTGAGGCCACATGGATCCCAACCTGCTACCTGTAAAAACACCACCTCCTTCACTCAATTCCTCCATCTCCATCACATCTGCTCTCAGGATAAGGCTTTTCATTCCAGAATGAAGGAGATGTCCTCCTTCTTCAAAAAAAAGGGGCTTCCCTTCCTCCTCCTTCAATGCTGCCCTCAACTGTATCTCTTCCACTTTATGCACGTCTGCTCTTACTGCATCCTCCCGCCACCTTATTAGGGATAGGGTTGATCTTGTCCTCACTTACCACCCCACGTCCAGCACATATCTCTCTGCAACTTATGCCATCTCCAACGGGACCCCAGCACCAAGCACTTTCTTCCCTCCCCCGCCCCACTTTCTGCTTTCCGTAGGGATTGCTTCCTATGTGACTCCCTTGTCCATTCGTCCCTCCCCACTGATCTCCCTCCCGGCACTTACTCTAGCAGGTGGAACAAGTGCTATACCTACCCCTACACCTTCTCCCTCACTACCATTCAGGGCCCTAAACAGTCCTTACAGGTGAGGCAACACTTCACCTGTGAGTTTGTTGGGGTCATTTACTGTGTCTGGTGCTCCCAGTGTGGCCTCCTGTATATCGGTGAGACCCAACATAGATTGCAAGACTGAGCTGAGCACCTACACTCTGCCCACCAGAAAAATCGGGATCTCCCAGTGGCCACCCATTTTAATTCACCTTCTCATTCCCATTCTGATATGTCCATACAAGGCCTCCTCCAATGCCGTGAGGAGGCCACACTCAGATTGGACGAACATCACCTTATATTCAGTTTGGGCTGATGGCATGAATATTGATTTCTCAAACTTCCAGTAATGGCCCCCCACAGCATTCCCCATCTCCTTTTCTCTCTCTCACCTTATCTCCATGCTTGCCCAACTCCTCCCTCTGGTTCTCTTCCCCCTTTTCTTTCTTCCATGACCTTCTGTCCTCTCCTATCAGACTCCCCTTCTCCAGCCCTGTATCTCTTTCACTAATCAACTTGCCAGCTCTTTACTTCGGTAGACACTACCGATGGTGGTAAGGGAAGAGCCCATGATGTATTGGGCAGAGTTCACTACTTTCTGCAGTTTCTTATGTTTGTTGCACGATGGAGCACTAAGCCCTGGGAAAGAAAATAGAAAGGACTTGAATGAATTAATAGAAATATTGTAGGAGACACCTAATTGTTCAATTGTCTCATGATTTCCCAGGAAGTTCGAAATGGTGGATAGTAAGATGGGCAATGAAATGAAGAAATGTGGATTTACGAAATGAACAAATCACAATCTGAAGATCAAGCCCCTGATTTAGATGCATTGCTTCCACACAATTTAAAAAATCCTGGTGAACAAATAACAAAGATATTGCTTCACGTGTTAATAATTTATTAGGAAAAGACATAGTTCCAGGGAATCTGTGAATAACAAACATTAATTAGAGGGGAGAAAGCATATCCAGAGCATTATAACAATGGTCTCAGGAAATGCACAACACAATCCACAACACAAATATACAACAGAATCTACAATACAATCTACAACATAATATACAACACAATACACAACACAGTATACAACACAATATACAACACAATATGCAACACAATATGCAACACAATATACAACACAATATGCAACACAATCTACAACACAGTATACAACAGAATCAACAACACAATCTACAACACAATCTACAACATAACCTATAATACAATATACAACACAAAACACAACACAATCTACAACACAATCTGCAACACAATATACAACACAATCTACAATACAATGTACAACAGAATCTACAATACAATCTACAACAGAATCTACAACACAATACAACACAAATATAAACCACAATTCCTTCTGAAGAACTGACATTTCAAAACTAAAATGTAATAATGAAACCTTAGCCGACCACTTGGTAAACTGGTAAATGGGTTTATTAGAGTCACATGTATTGAAGTACAGTGACAAACTGCGTTCCAAAAATTTTAGCTTTACAGTATTAGATTTTATTGTTTCAAGATTGTTAATTTTGCTGGTTTCTTAATAAAGCAGGTCCTTCAGCCCATCCAGTCTATGCCAAGCCATTTAAACTATCTACTCTTATCAACTTGCATCTTGACCATAGCCCCATTCCCCTACCATCCAAGTACCTATCCAAACTGCTTAATTCTTGAAATTGAGCTCGCATGCACCAGTTGCACTGGCAGCAATTTCTACATTCTCATGACCCTCTAGGTGAAGAAGGTTCCCCTTAAGCCTTTCACTTTTCACCCTTAACCCATGACCTCTAGTTGTAGTCCCACCCAATCTCAGTGGAAAATCCTGCTTGAATTTATCCGTCATAAACTAGTGTTGAAATTGCAGGGGCCCTGGCAGAAATATTTAAAATATCGCTGTCTACAGGTGAGGTGCCGGAGGATTGGAGAGTGGCTCCTGTTGTTCCGTGGTTTAAAAAAGGATCGAAAAGTAATCCGGGAAATTACAGGCCAGTAAGTTTAACGTCCGTAGTAGGTAAGTTATTGGAGGGAGTACTAAGAGACAGAATCTACAAGCACTTGGATAGACAGGGACTTATTAGGGAGAGTCAACATGGCTTTGTGCGTGGTAGGTCATGTTTGACCAATCTATTGGAGTTTTACGAGGAGGTTACCAGGAAAGTGGATGAAGGGAAGGCAATGGATATTGTCTACATGGACTTCAGTAAGGCCTTTGACAAGGTCCCACATGGGAGGTTAGTTAGGAAAATTCAGTCACTAGGTATACATGGAGAGGTGGTAAATTGGATTAGACATTGGCTCAATGGAAGAAGCCAAAGAGTGGTAGTAGAGAATTGCTTCTCAGAGTGGAGGCCTGTGACTAGTGGTGTGCCACAGGGATCAGTGCTGGGTCCGTTGTTAATTGTCATCTATATCAATGATCTGGATGATAATGTGGTAAATTGGATCAGCAAATTTGCTGATAATACAAAGATTGGAGAAGTAGTAGACAGTGAGGAAGGTTTTCAGAGCCTGCAGAGGGACTTGGACCAGCTGGAAAAATGGGCTGAAAAATGGCAGATGGAGTTTAATACAGACAAGTGTGAGGTATTGCACGTTGGAAGGACAAACCAAGGTAGAACATACAGGGTTAATGGTAAGGCACTGAGGAGTGCAGTGGAACAGAGGGATCTGCAAATACAGACACAAAATTCCCTAAAAGTGGCATCACAGGTAGATAGGGTCATAAAGAAAGCTTTTGGTACATTGGCCTTTATTAATCAAAGTATTGAGTATAAGAGCTGGAATGTTATGATGAGGTTGTATAAGGCATTGGCGAGGCCGCATCTGGAGTATTGTGTTCAGTTTTGGTCACCAAATTACAGGAAGGATATAAATAAGGTTGAAAGAGTGCAGAGAAGGTTTACAAGGATGTTACCGGGACTTGAGAAACTCAGTTACAGAGAATGTAACTGAGAATGGTTGAATAGGTTAAGACTTTATTCCCTGGAGCGTAGAAGAATGAGGGGAGATTTGATAGAGGTATATAAAATTATGATGGTTATAGATAGAGTGAATGCAAGCAGGCTTTTTCCACTGAGGCAAGGGGAGAAAAAAACCAGAGGACATGGGTTAAGGGTGAAGGGGGAAATGTTTAAAGGGAACATTAGGGGGGGCTTCTTCACACGGAGAGTGGTGGGAGTATGGAATGAGCTGCCAGATGAGGTGGTAAATGTGGGTTCTTTTTTAACATTTAAGAATAAATTGGACAGATACATGGATGAGAGGGATATGGAAGGATATAATCCGTGTGCAGGTCAGTGGGGCTAGGCAGAAAATGGTTCGGCACAGCCAAGAAGGGCCAAAAGGCCTGTTTCTGTGCTGTAGTTTCTATGGTTCTAATTTTGTATACCTCTATCAAATCTCCCCTCAATCTTCTACGTTGCAGGGGGTAAAGCCCTAACCTATTCAGTCTTTCCTTATACCTCAGGTACATCAATAAAGGATTGAACGTATTTTCTTTGACTTTCAACTTCATTATAGTGGCTAGCGTATCATACAGTGTCAACACACACTGAGTGGTTTTGGTTTGTTTGAAAGTAACTACTACAGTCTATATACCTACATAGATTGATATCCATAAAGTGACACTAGGCTCAGGAGCGTCTGTAGATAAGATGACTCTGACAGGAATTGATAAAGTAGTGGGGTGGGGAGTTGAGTTAGTGGGTGGAGGTGTTACTGCTTGGGGAAAGTAACAGTTTTTGTATCTGGTGATCCTGGCGTGAATGAAACATAGCCTCTTTCCTGTTGGGAGTGGGACAAACAACCCATGAGAGGGTGGATGCAACTGTGAACAATAGAATGTATTTATAAATATATATAAACAAAGATTGACAAACAACAAATGTTCAAAATTGTGCAAATGAAACAAATCCTTGCAAGCCTTCCCTATCCATGTACAGTACACATCCAAGTGGTGAGTAGATCTCTTTTACAAAGGCAGGAGTGAAAATGCCTGGGTCCTGGGTAGCAAGACAGTGTGATTAAAATCAAGATGCATGAGATGAGAGAAGTTCTGTCTAAACCCCATGCTTGCATATCTCCTGAGAGAGGGAGCAAGAATATTTGTGTCTGTATTTTCATCAGATGTCTCATCACAATCTGATACTGACATGTGCTTTGCAGTATTTTAATATTTCAGATTATTGGCATTGTGCTACTGCCTTGCCTGAGGGGATCCACAGGGAAGTGGTTCTCTTTGAGCTGAAGATATAATATAGCTAGACTCTGCCTCTAACTTACACAGGTGCAGTACCTTGAATGTAGAAACATGTCCCAAAGTGGCTTCAGGGAGGGAAAGAAGCTGCTTTTGCTGTTGTAATCTTGTTCTGCTGAGTATGGTGGAAATGCTACATTGGCAATACAACGTGTGGCGACACTTGTGGGCTGCCCCCAGCACAGCTTTAGGTACGTTGGTTGTTATCTCAAGTGATACATTACACTGTGTGCTTCTAGTGGAGTGGTGTCATAGCAACAACCTGGCACTCAACATCAGTAAGATGAAAGAGCTGGTTGTGGGCTTCAGGAAGGGTAAGACGAAGGAACACATACCAATCCTCATAGAGGGATCAGAAGTGGAGAGAGTGAGCAGCTTCAAGTTCCTGGGTGACATAATCTCTGAGGATCTAACCTGGTCCCAACATGTCAATGTAGTTATAGATTAGATTAGATTTAGATGATGAGGACACTCAGTCCTCGTTCATTGTGATTTAGAAATGCATGCATTAAAAAATGATACAATGTTCCTCCGGTATGATATCACAGAAACACAAGACAGACCAAGACTAAAACTGACAAAAACCACATAATTATAACATATAGTTACAACAATGCAAAGCAATACCATAATTTGATAAGAGCAGACCATGGGAACGGTAAAAAGTTCTCAAAGTCCCAATAGCCCCAACATCTCACGCAGACAGTAGAAGGAAGAAACTCTCCCTGCCATGAGTTTCCAGTGCCACAAACTTGCCGATGCAGCATCCTGGAAGCACCCGACCACAGTCTGACTTTGAGTCCGTCCGAAAACTTCGAGCCTCTGACCAGCCCTCCGACACAGAGCACCGAGCACCATCTCTGCCGAGCGCTTTGACCCTGGCCCCGGCCGCCAAGCAACAGGCAAAGCCGAGGATTCGGGGCCTTCCCCTCTGGAGATTTCGGATCACACAGTAGCAGCAGCAGCGAAGCAGGCATTTCAGAAGTTTCACCAGATGTTCCTCCGTGCTCTCACGTCTGCCTCCATCAAATCAGAATTGTGCACGGTCTCCTACTTATCAGATTACAGATATTCATCACCGGAGAGGCCGCGTGCGCTGTGTCGTGCCGCCATCTTCTCCTCCTCCTTATAAGGAGGCAAGAAACATAGAAACATAGAAAATAGGTGCAGGAGTAGGCCATTCGGCCCTTCAAGCCTGCACCGCCATTCAGTACAATCATGGCTGATCATCCAACTCAGAACCCTGTACCTGCCTTCTCTCCATACCCCCGATCCCTTTAGCCACTAGGGCCATGTCTAACTCCCTCTTAAATATAGCCAATGAACTGGCCTCAACTGTCTCCTGTGGTAGAGAATTCCACAGATTCACCACTCTCTGTGTGAAGTAGTTTTTCCTCATCTTGGTCCTAAAAGGCTTCCCCTTTATCCTCAAACTGTGACCCCTCGTTCTGGACTTCCCCAACATCGGGAACAATCTTCCTACATCTAGCCTGTCCAATCCCTTTAGGATTTTATACGTTTCAACCAGATCCCCCCTCAATCTTCTAAATTCCAGGGAGTATAAGCCTAGCCAATCCAGTCTTTCATCATATGAAAGTCCTGTCATCCCAGGAATCAATCTGGTGAACCTTCTTTGTACTCCCTCTATGGCAAGGATGTCATTCCTCAGATTAGGGGACCAAAACTGCACACAATACTCTAGGTGTGGTCTCACCAAGGACTTGTACAACTGCAGTAGTACCTCCCTGCTCCTGTACTCGAATCCTCTCGCTATAAATGCCAGCATACCATTCGCCTTTTTCACCACCTGCTGTACCTGCATGCCCACCTTCAATGACTGGTGTATAATGACACCCAGGTCTCGTTGCACCTCCCCTTTTCCTAATCGGCCACCATTCAGATAATAATCTGTTTTCCTGTTCTTGCCACCAAAGTGGATAACCTCACATTTATCCACATTGAATTGCATCTGCTATGAATTTGTCCACTCACCCAACCTATACAAGTCACCCTGCATCCTCTTAGCATCCTCCTCACTGCTAACACTGCCACCCAGCTTCGTGTCATCCGCAAACTTGGAGATGCTGCATTTAATTCCCTCATCCAAGTCATTAATATATATTGTAAACAACTGGGGTCCCAGCACTGAGCCTTGCGGTACCCCACTAGTCACCGCCTGCCATTCTGAAAAGGTCCCGTTTATTCCCACTCTTTGCTTCCTGTCTGCTAACCAATTCTCCACCCACACCAATACCTTACCCCCAATACCGTGTGCTTTAAGTTTGCACA
This sequence comes from Mobula hypostoma, assembly GCF_963921235.1. Classification (NCBI taxonomy): domain Eukaryota; kingdom Metazoa; phylum Chordata; class Chondrichthyes; order Myliobatiformes; family Myliobatidae; genus Mobula; species Mobula hypostoma. The sequence continues at coordinate 165,289,577 of NC_086098.1, read as the reverse complement.
CTAATCTCCTATGTGGGACCTTGTCAAAAGCCTTTTGAAAATCCAAATATACCACATCCACTGGTTCTCCCCTATCCACTCTACTAGTTACATCCTCAAAAAATTCTATGAGATTCGTCAGACATGATTTTCCTTTCACAAATCCATGCTGACTTTGTCCGATCATTTCACCGCTTTCCAAATGTGCTGTTATCACATCCTTGATAACTGACTCCAGCAGTTTCCCCACCACCGACGTTAGGCTAACCGGCCTATAATTCCCCGGTTTCTCTCTCCCTCCTTTTTTAAAAAGTGGGGTTACATTAGCCACCCTCCAATCCTCAGGAACTAGTCCAGAATCTAACGCGTTTTGAAAAATTATCACTAATGCATCCACTATTTCTTGGGCCACTTCCTTAAGCACTCTGGGATGCAGACCATCTGGCCCTGGGGATTTATCTGCCTTCAATCCCTTCAATTTACCTAACACCACTTCCCTGCTAACATGTATTTCCCTCAGTTCCTCCATCTCACTAGACCCTCGGTCCCCTACTATTTCCGGAAGACTAATTATGTCCTCCTTAGCGAAGACAGAACCAAAGTAGTTATTCAATTGGTCTGCCATGTCCTTGTTCCCCATGATCAATTCACCTGTTTCTCACTGTAAGGGACCTATATTTGTCTTAACCAATCTTTTTCTTTTCACATATCTATAATAGCTTTTACAGTCAGTTTTTATGTTCCCTGCCAGTTTTCTCTCATAATCTTTTTTCCCCTTCCTAATTAAGCCCTTTGTCTTCCTCTGCTGGACTCTGAATTTCTCCCAGTCCTCAGGTGAGCCGCTTTTTCTCGCTAATTTGTAGGCTTCTTCTTTGGAATTGATACTATCCCTAATTTCCCTTGTCAGCCACGGGTGCACTACCTTCCCTGGTTTATTCTTTTGCTAAGCTGGGATGAACAATTGTTGCAGTTCATCCATGTGATCTTTACATGCTTGCCATTGCATATCCACCGTCAACCCTTTAAGTATCATTTGCCAGACAGCAGCTATACTTTATTAGGAGTTTGAAGAGATTTGGCATGTCAACAAATACACTCAAAAACTTCTGTAATTGTACCGTGGAGAGCATTCTGACAGGCTGCATCACTGTCTGGTATGGGGAGGCTACTGCACAGGACCGAAAGAAGCTGCAGAAGGTTGTAAATCTAGTCAGCTCCATCTTGTGCATTAGCCTACAAAATACCCAGGACATCTTCAAGGAGTGGTGTCTTAGAAAGGCAGTGTCCATTATTTAGGACCTCCAGCACTCAGGGCATGCCCTTTTCTCACTGTTACCATCAGATAGGAGGTACAGAAGCCTGAAGACACACACTCAGCGATTCAGGAACAGCTTCTTCCCCTCTGCCATCCAATTCCTAAATGGACTTTGAAGCTTTGGACACTACCTCACTTTTTAAAAAATATACAGTATTTCAGTTTTTGCACTTTTTTAAAATCTATTCAATATATGTAATTGATTTACTTGTTCAATTATCATTATTATTTTAAATTTATTATTATTTTATTCGCTCTGCTAGATTATGTATCGCATTGAACTGCTGCTGCTTAGTTAACAAATTTCACATCACATGCCGGTGATAATAAACCTGATTCTGATTCTGAATAAATCTGAATTTGGGAAATTATGCAACCACAAAATCTCACAGTATGGAACGTAGAACAATGCAGCTCAGGAACTGGTCCTTCGGCCAATAATGCTGTGCCGAACCAATTCAATTCGTAATCAAATGGCCAACTAAACTAATCCCTTCAGCTTGCACAATGTCCATATCCTTCCATTTTGCTCACATTCATGTGCCCATCGAAACGTCTCTAAAGCTTCTGCCTCCGCCGCTACCCTAGGCTGTGCCTCCCAGACAGCCACCACTCTCTGCGCAAAGCAACCTGCCCCTCACATCCCCTCTGAGACTAACCCCTCTCTCTTACCCATCCCTACTGCTCCCCCACCAAGTGCCCTGAGTGGGAAGAAGCTCCACATTTCGAACTTTGGAGATCAAAGTAAATTCATTATTAAAGTACGTACAGAACATTATGTCACCATCTACCTCCTTTACTTACTTATTTAGAGACACAGCACGGAACAGGCCCTTCAGGCCCTTCGAGCCGTGCTGACCAGCAACCCACCGATTTAACCCTCGCCTAATCACTGGACCATTTACAATGTCCACTTAACCTACCAGTGGATTGTCTATACACTGAGGGAGGAAACCAGAGCACTCGGAGGAAACCATGCACACACGCAAAAGAAGGTACAAACTTGCTGACAGAGGACGCTGAAAATGAACTCCAGACTCTGATGCCCCAAACTGTACCACATATCATGAGATCATTTTCTTGTGGGCATTCATAGTAGAACAAAGAAATATAAAGGAATCAGTGAAAAACTACACAAAGACTATGTCACAATGGGGGGGGGGGCATAGGGAGAAAGGGTGGACCCAAATGCAAGACACATCTTGTGAGGTTCCTTAGATTTAGTTTATTGTTCGATACCAGGAGAGCAAGGCAGGAGCAGGAGTAGCAACCTGGACAAGGACTCAGGACTACGACTAGGCTGGGACTAGGGGTCTGGGCTTGGACTCGGAATCGGCTCCCAGAACTAGAGGAGACATGAAGAGGCTAGGGTGTGGACTCCGAACCAGAGGCAGGGCAAGGACCCAGTACCTGGGTCTTGCCTCGGGCTCGAACCCCAGAACCAGGCATGGACATGACATTGGCTAGAGAGAGAACGACCTTGGGAACACAGAGCCTTGGTCTCAGGAGAGCAGGTACATGGAACCATGGACACATACACAGAACACAGAGTCAGGACCCCTCCTTGGGTACAGGACATAGGGCCAGGACTCATGTACCCCCATGGGGCAACGACAAGACGGCCTGACTTCCCCCATGGAGGCAAGGACAAGACACGACCAGACATGACCCCCCACGGGGCAACGGCAAGACGGCCTGACTTACCCCACGGCGGCGAGCACAAGACACGACAAGACATGACCCCCCACCGTGGGGTAACGGCAAGACGGCCAGACTTACCCCACGGAGGCGAGAACAAGACATGACAAGACATGACCCCCCGCGGGGCAACGGCAAGACGGCCTGACTTACCCCACGGAGGCGAGGACAAGACAAGACCAACACGAAAGCACACCAGACAGTACCTATCTAGCTCGGCGATAGAACTAGACTGAGGTGCAGGCGAGGGCTGCAGACGAGGGCTAGAGGCGAGAGGGGCAGAGAAGGGATTCAGACAGGGGGTAGGACAGGAATCACAGACCACCAGGACCAGGACTTGACTCGGAAATTGGATGCCGCCAGGGCCAGGACTGACTCGGTACGTGGAGGCCGCCAGGGCCAGGACTTGACTTAGTACTTGAATGCCGCCAGGGCCAGGACTTGACTCGGTACTTGGAGGCCGCCAGGGCCAGGATTTGGCTCGGAACTTGGATGCTGCCAGGGCCAGGGCTTGACTCGGAGCCTCTGAGTAGTGGCGAGCTCTCAACTCGGCCCGGGAACAGTAGACAGCGGTTCTTGATTCCCTCCAGCGGGTTAACTGACAGACCCACCTCAGTGAGGAACTTTGCAGGCTCGCTTTGGCAAGGTAACTTGACAGGGTTGCTCCAGTGAGAAAGGCGAATTACCGGCACTCGCTTCGAGCGGAGACTAGGCTTGCTCCGGCCAGATGACACTGGCACGCCATACCTTGGTGACTTTGCAAATGTTCCCACGCCGAACGGCTGAAAGCCGGAGACTATAAACTACCGGTTCAGCCAGGAGTAAATTGCCTTCAATCACCAAGGCCGAGGGACATGGGAAAACAGGGAACCAAAGGGAAACAGGGAGTCAACGGTCCGGATCGTAACATAAACAAAGTAAATTTAAGGGGACCCCGATCCAGACCATGACAGACTAACAAGCAAACAATGTGCAAAAGAAGATAAACTGCAAATACAAAAAAAAACAAATAATAAATAAATAATACTAAGAACATGAGTTGTAGAGTTCTCAAAAGTGACTCCCTAGGTTGTGGAATTTATCATTCTATCCTGGGGAGAGACATTTTTCCGGAGGTGAGTCTATTTAAGGCTGGTTTATACCTGAGGTTGGGTGGGATTACAACTGGAGGTCATGGGTTAAGGGTGAAAGGTGAAAAGTTTAAGGGGCAACTTCTTCGCTCAGAGGGTGGTGAGCACAAGTGGAGCATGCAAGCTTGATTTCAACTTTTTAAAGAAGTTTGGATAGGTGCATGGATGGTAGGGGTATGGAGGGCTATTGTCCCGGAGCAGGTCAAGGTAAATGGCTCAGCACAGACTAGATGGGCCAAAAGGCCTGTTTTTGTGCTATAATTTTTATGACTCTATGAGTCTATGATTATATTCACCCTCCCCAGTCTCAGGTGAAATACTTCATCCTTGTCCACACCCAATCCAGAAGGTCAAAGACAGGACATTGGAGCTGAGAGGAAAATTGGATCAGCCATGATGAAATGTTGGAGCAGACTCATAGAAATGTAGAAACATAGAAAATCTACAACACATTACAGGCCCTTCGGGCATGATGTTGTGCTGACCATGTAACCGACTATAGATGCTGCCTAGAATTTCCCTACCATGTAGCCCTCTGTTTTTCTAAGCTCCATGTATCTATCTAAGAGTCTCTTAAAAGACTCTATTGTATCCGCCTCCACCACCGTCACTGGCAGTGCATTCCACACACCCACCACTCTGTGTGAAAAACTTACCCCGACATCCCCTTTCTACCTACTTACAAGCATGTTAAAACTATGCTACCCCCCCCCCCCGTGTTAGCCATTTCAGCCCTGGGGAAAAAGCCTCTGACTATCCACATGATCAATGCCTCTCTTCATCTTACACACCTCTGTCAGGTCACCCCTCATCCTCTATCACTCCAAGGAGAAAAGGCCAAGTTCACTCAACCTATGCTCATAAGGCATGCTCTTCAATCCAGGCAACATCCTTGTAAATCTCCTCTGCACTCTCTCTATAGTATCCACATCCTTCCTGTAGTGAGGTGACAAGAACTGAACACAGTACTCCAAGTGCGGTCCGACCAATGTCTGATATAGCTGTAACATTACCTCAGGGCTCTTGGACTCAATCCCACGGTTGATGAAGGCCAACACACCATATGCCTTCTTAACAACACCGTCAACCTGTGCTGCAGCTTTGAGTGTTCTCTGGACATGGACCCCAAGATCCCGCTGATCCTCCACACTGCTGAGAGTCTTACCATTAATATCATATTCTGTCTTCAAATCTGACCTACCAAAATGAACCACTTCACACTTATCTGGGTTGAACTCCATCTGCCACTTCTAAACCCAGTTCTGCATCCTACTGATGTCCAGCTGTAACCTCTGACGACCCTCCAGACTATACACAACACCCTAACCTTTGTGTCATCAACAAACTTACTAACTCACTTTCCTACTTCTTCATACATGTCATTTATAAAAATCACAAAGAGGAGGGGTCCTAGAACAGATCTCTGTGGAACACCACTGGTCTCTGATCTCCATGCAGAATACAAACCATCCACAACCACCCTTTGCCTTCTTTGGGCAAGCCAATTCTGGATCCACAAAGCAAAGTCTCCTTGGATCCCATGCTTCCCTACTTTCTGAAGGAGCTTTGCATGGGGAACATTATCAAGTGCCTTACTGAAATCCATATACACTACATCCACTGCTTTTGCTTCATCAATGTGTTTTGTAACGTCTTCAAAGAATTCAATCAGGTTCATGAGGCATGACCTGCCCTTAACAAAGCCATCTGACCCTAGTCAAATTATGTCTCTCCAAATGCTCATAAATCCTGCCTCTCAGGATCTTCTCCAACAACTTGCCTACCACTGAAGTAAGACTCATTGGTCTATAATTTTCTGGGTTATCTCTAATCCCTTTCTTGAACAAGGAAACAACATTTGCAAACCTACCAATCCTTTGGTACTTCTCCTGTCCTGATTGATGTTGCAAAAATCATCACCAGAGACTCAGCAATCTCGTCCCTCGCTTCCCATGGTAGCCTGGGAAATATCTCTGTAACTCTCGCTTCAGCTAGCGGCCAAGTATAGGGGGTGATAGCCCCCGGCTCGGCCAAACTTAAAGAAATCTTGTTTGGGTGGATGCTGCATGATGTGTCCCCTGTTACTAATCAGTACCCTGAAATAACGAACAGTACACAATATGTGATTAAACGATTAAGCTTTATAATTCTTACTTTGACAAGATGGTTAGTAAAGAAATCAAAAAAAAGGAAAAAAAGGGCCCAATCTTATTAAACAGTCTGTTGCGCAAAGTTGGAGCTCACTGATAAGTCGATCGTCCACCATCGACCGCCTCTGATCGACACTGCCCTTTGGACCCTCGCTCCAAGTCCACCCTGTCCAGCGGTCTACCAACTCTTTCCATTCACGTCTTCTCTCCTCATCTCTCCCTGGCCAAAAGACTGCGAAAAATCTCCTTCCAGATTCACAAGACAGAGCAACAATCTCTGATTGGCTAACATGCATAACCACAGTCCTGTTATCTCCAGCCATAACCCAAACACTGCTGCTACAGAGAAACTGTTACCTCAGCAGTGAACATTACAGAGAAGCCATTACATTAGCATTACACTAGCAGTGAATTAGCAGTACATTTCAATGGGCCAAATTGGCCTAATTCTGCTCCTATATCTTATGGTCTTAAGGTCTAAGGTTGTCTTTCAGAACAGCCTGTAGACTAGAAATGAGTCCTTCCTGATGGCTGGAACCCCTTCCAGGAGCTTCCATGAGGAAGCTTCGATGTCAGTTCCTCAACTTCAGTTCTGATTCAACATAAAATATTTATTCATGACTACAATTGTAAATGCAAATAAAATGTAAACATTAGCATGGAGTCATAGAAAACTACAACAGAGAAACAGACTTTCCCACTATCTATCCATGCTCAACTATTAATCTGCCTCGTCCCATTGACCTGCACCCGGACCAGAGCCCTCCGAGCCCTCCAAACCTTTCCCATCCATATATCTATCCAAATCTGTCTTCAGTGTTGAAATTCAAACCCACATCCACCACCTCTGCTGGCAGTTCTCACCACCAGTGAAGAAGATCCCCACCAGGTTCACTTTAAGTATTTCACCTTTCACCCTTATCCTATGACCTCTAGTTCTAGTCTCACCCAACCTCAGTGGAAAAAGCCTGCAATAAAAAAAACAGAAAAAGATGGAAAAAATAGATGAGTGATATCTGTGGATTGAGAATCAGTTAATGCTAAACAAGAATCACTCATTCGGGTTTAATATCACTAGCTTATGTCTGAAATTTGTTACATTTGTGGTAGCAGTACAATGCAATACAGAATACTAAAATCTGTAAATTACAATAAGAAGGATGTATATTAAATAACTAGAAACCAAAGAAACCATAGAAAAACTACAGCACAGAATCAGGGCTTTTGGCCCTTTTTGGCTGTGCCGAACCATTTTCTGCCTAGCCCCACTGACCTGCACACGGACCATATCCCTCCATACACCTCCCATCCATGTATCTGTCCAATTTATTCTTAAATGTTAAAAAAGAACCTGCATTTCCCACCTCGTCTGGCAGCACATTCCATACTCCCACCACTCTCTGTGTGAAGAAGCCCCCCCAATGTTCCCTTTAAACTTTTCCCCCCTCACCCTTAACCCATGTCCTCTGGTTTTTTTCTCCCCTTGCCTCAGTGGAAAACGCCTGCTTGCATTCACTCTATCTATACCCATCATAATTTTATATACTTCTATTAAATCTCCCCTCATTCTTCTACGCTCCAGAGAATAAAGTCCTAACCTATTCAACCTTTCTCTGTAACTGAGTTTCTCAAGTCCCGGCAACATCCTTGTAAACCTTCTCTGCACTCTTTCAACCTTATTAATATCCTTCCTGTAATTTGGTGACCAAAACTGAACACAATACTCCAGATTCGGCCTCACAAATGCCTTATACAACCTCATCATAACATTCCAACTCTTATACTCAATACTTTGATTTTTATTAATCAATGTACCAAAAGCTCTCTTTACGACCCTATCTATCTATGATGCCACTTTTAGGGAATTTTGTATCTGTATTCCCAGATCCCTCTGTTCTACTGCACTCCTCAGTGCCTTACCATTTACCCTGTATGTTCTACCTTGGTTTGACCTTCCAAAGTGCAATACCTCACACTTGTCAGTATTAAACACCATTTGCCATTTTTCAGCCCATTTTTCCAGCTGGTCCAAGTCCCTCTGCAAGCTTTGAAAACCTTCCTCACTGTCCACTACACCTCCAATCTTTGTATCATCAGCAAATTTGCTGATCCAATTTACCACATTATCATCCAGATCATTGATATAGATGACAAATAACAATGGACCCAGCACTGATCCCTGTGGCACACCACTAGTCACAGGCCTCCAGTTTGAGAAGCAATCCTCTGCTACCACTCTTTGGCTTCTTCCATTAAGCCAATGTCTAATCCAATTTACCACCTCTCCACGTATACCTAGCGACTGAATTTTCCTAACTAACCTCCCATGCGGAACCTTGTAAAAGGCCTTACTGAAGTCCATGTAGACAACATCCACTGCCTTCCCTTCATCCACTTTCCTGGTAACCTCATCGAAAAACTCCAATAGATTTGTCAAACATGACCTACCATGCACAAAGCCATGTTGACTCTCCCTAATAAGTCCCTGTCTATCCAAATGCTTGTAGATTCTGTCTCTTAGTACTCCCCCCAATAACTTACCCACTACCGACGTCAAACTTACCGGCCTATAATTTCCAGATTCCTTTTCGATTCCTTTTAAACAACAGAACAACATGAGCCATTCTCCAATCCTCCGGCACCTCACCCGTAGGCACTGACATTTTAAATATAGGCCCCTGCAATTTCAACACTAGTCTCCTTCAAGGTCCGAGGGAATACCCTGTCAGGTCCTGGGGATTTATCCACTTTAATTTGCCTCAAGATAGCAAGCACCTCCTCCTTTTCAATCTGTACAGTTTCCATGATCTGACTACTTGTTTCCTTTAATTCCATAGACTTCATACCTGTTTCCTTAGTAAATACAGACGCAAAAGAACCATTTAAGATCTCCCCCATTTCTTTTGGTTCTGCACATAGCCGACCACTCTGATCTTCAAGAGGACCAATTTTATCCCTTACAATCCTTTTACTCTTAATATACCTGTAAAAGCTCTTTGGATTATCCTTCACTTTGACTGTCAAGGCAACCTCATGTCTTCTTTTAGCCCTCCTGATTTCCTTCTTAAGTATTTTCTTGCACTTTTTATACTCCTCAAGCACCTTATTTACTCCCTGTTTCCTATACATAGAAACATAGAAAATAGGTGCAGGAGTAGGCCATTCGGCCCTTCGAGCCTGCACCGCCATTTATTATGATCATGGCTGATCATCCAACTCAGAACCCAGCCTTCCCTCCATACCCCCTGACCCCTGTAGCCACAAGGGCCATATCTAACTTCCTTTTAAACATAGCTAATGAACTGGCCTCAACAGTTTGCTGTGGCAGAGAATTCCACAGATTCACCACTCTCTGTGTGAAGAAGTTTTTCCTAATCTCGGTCCTAAAAGGCTTCCCCTCTATCCTCAAACTGTGACCCCTCGTTCTGGACCTCCCCAACATCGGGAACAATCTTCCCGCATCTAGCCTGTCCAATCCCTTTAGGATCTTATACGTTTCAATCAGATCCCCACTCAATCTTCTAAATTCCAACGAGTACAAGCCCAGTTCATCCAGTCTTTCTTCATATGAAAGACCTGCCATCCCAGGAATCAATCTGGTGAACCTTCTTTGTACTCCCTCTATGGCAAAGATGTCTTTCCTCAGATTAGGGGACCAAAACTGCACACAATACTCCAGGTGTGGTCTCACCAAGGCCTTGTACAACTGCAGTAGTACCTCCCTGCTCCTGTACTCGAATCCTCTCGCTATAAATGCCAGCATACCGTTCGCCTTTTTCACCGCCTGCTGTACCTGCATGCCCACTTTCAATGACTGGTGTATAATGACACCCAGGTCTCGTTGCACCTCCCCTTTTCCTAATCGGCCACCATTCAGATAATAATCTGTTTTCCTATTTTTGCCACCAAAGTGGATAACTTCACATTTATCCACATTAAATTGCATCTGCCATGAGTTTGCCCACTCACCCAACCTATCCAAGTCACCCTGCATCCTCTTAGCATCCTCCTCACTGCTAACACTGCCACCCAGCTTCGTGTCATCCGCAAACTTGGAGATGCTGCATTTAATTCCCTCATCCAAGTCATTAATATATATTGTAAACAACTGGGGTCCCAGCACTGAGCCTTGCGGTACCCCACTAGTCACCGCCTGCCATTCTGAAAAGGTCCCGTTTATTCCCACTCTTTGCTTCCTGTCTGCTAACCAATTCTCCACCCACACCAATACCTTACCCCCAATACCGTGTGCTTTAAGTTTGCACACTAATCTCCTATGTGGGACCTTGTCAAAAGCCTTTTGAAAATCCAAATATACCACATCCACTGGTTCTCCCCTATCCACTCTACTAGTTACATCCTCAAAAAATTCTATGAGATTCGTCAGACATGATTTTCCTTTCACAAATCCATGCTGACTTTGTCCGATCATTTCACCGCTTTCCAAATGTGCTGTTATCACATCCTTGATAACTGACTCCAGCAGTTTCCCCACCACCGACGTTAGGCTAACCGGCCTATAATTCCCCGGTTTCTCTCTCCCTCCTTTTTTAAAAAGTGGGGTTACATTAGCCACCCTCCAATCCTCAGGAACTAGTCCAGAATCTAACGCGTTTTGAAAAATTATCACTAATGCATCCACTATTTCTTGGGCCACTTCCTTAAGCACTCTGGGATGCAGACCATCTGGCCCTGGGGACTTATCTGCCTTCAATCCCTTCAATTTACCTAACACCACTTCCCTACTAACATGTATTTCGCTCAGTTCCTCCATCTCACTGGACCCTCTGTCCCTTACTATTTCTGGAAGATTATTTATGTCCTCCTTAGTGAAGACAGAACCAAAGTAATTATTCAATTGGTCTGCCATGTCCTTGCTCCCCATAATCAATTCACCTGTTTCTGTTTGCAGGGGACCTACATTTGTCTTTATCAGTCTTTTCCTTTTTACATATCTATAAAAGCTTTTACAGTCCGTTTTTATGTTCTCTGCCAGTTTTCTCTCATAATCTTTTTTCTCCTTCCTAATTAAGCCCTTTGTCCTCCTCTGCTGAACTCTGAATTTCTCCCAGTCCTCAGGTGAGCCACTTTCTCTGGCTAATTTGTATGCTACTTCTTTGGAATTGATACTATCCCTAATTTCTCTTGTCAGCCACGGGTGCACTACCTTCCTTGATTTATTCTTTTGCCAAACTGGGATGAACAATTGTTGTAGTTCATCCATGCAACCTTTAAATGCCTGCCATTGCATATCCACCGTCAATCCTTGAAGTGTCATTTGCCAGTCTATCTTAGCTAATTCACGTCTCATACCTTCAAAGTTACCCCTCTTTAAGTTCAGAACCTTTGTTTCTGAATTAACTGCGTCACTCTCCATGTTAATGAAGAATTCCACCATATTATGGTCACTCTTACCCAAGGGGCCTCTCACGACAAGATCGCTAATTAACCCTTCCTCATTGCTCAAAACCCAGTCCAGAATAGCCTGCTCTCTAGTCGGTTCCTCGACATGTTGGTTCAAAAAACCATCCCGCATACATTCCAAGAAATCCTCTTCCTCAGCACCTTTACCAATTTGGTTCACCCAGTCTACATGTAGATTGAAGTCACCCATTATAACTGCTGTTCCTTTATTGCACACATTTCTAATTTCCTGTTTAATACCATCTCCGACCTCACTACTACTGTTAGGTGGCCTGTACACAACTCCCACCAGCGTCTTCTGCCCCTTAGTGTTACGCAGCTCTACCCATATCGATTCCACATCTTCCCGGCTTATGTCCTTCCTTTCTATTGCGTTAATCTCTTTTTTAACCAGCAACGCCACCCCACCTCCCCTTCCTTCATGTCTATCCCTCCTGAATATTGAATATCCCTGAACGTTGAGCTCCCATCCCTGGTCACCCTGGAGCCATGTCCCTGTGATCCCAACTATATCATAATCATTAATAACAATCTGCACTTTCAATTCATCCACCTTATTACGAATGCTCCTTGCATTGACACATAAAGCCTTCAGGCGCTCTTTTACAACTCTCTTAGCCCTATACATGTCATACAACTCTCGCTTCTTCTTTATCAGAGTTGCAATATACCTTGAGAACCAAGGTTCCTTATTCCTATTCACTTTGCCTTTAATCCTGACAGGAACATACAAACTCTGCACTCTCAAAATTTCTCCTTTGAAGGCTTCCCACTTACCGATCACATTCTTGCCAGAGAACAACCTGTCCCAATCCACGCTTTTTAGATTCTTTCTCATTTCTTCAAATTTGGCCTTCTTCCAGTTCAGAACCTCAACCCTAGGACCAGATCTATCCTTGTCCATGATCAAGTTGAAACTAATGGTGTTATGATCCCTGGAACCAAAGTGTTCCCCTACACACACTTCCGTCACTTGTCCTAACTCGTTTCCTAACAGGAGATCTAATATTGCATCCCCTCTAGTTGGTACCTCTGTATATTGATTTAGAAAACTTTCCTGAACACATTTTACAAACTCTAAACCATCTAAACTCCTAACAGTAAGGGAGTCCCAATAAATACGTGGGAAATTAAAATCCCCTACCACCACAACTTTATGTTTCCTGCAGTTGCCTGCTATCTTTCTGCAGATTTGCTCCTCCAATTCTCGCTGACTATTGGGTGGTCTATAATACAACCCCACTAATGTGGCCATGCCTTTCCTGTTTCTCAGCTCCACCCATAAGGACTCAGTAGACAAGCCCTCTAATCTGTCCTGCCTGAGCACTGCTGTAACATTTTCCCTGACAAGCAATGCTACTCCCCACCTTTCATTCCTCTGCCTCGATCACATCTGAAACATTGGAACCCTGGAATATTCAGCTGCCAGTCCTGCCCCTCCTGTAGCCAAGTTTCACTAATTGCTATAACGTCATAATTCCACGTGTCAATCCACGCCCTCAACTCATCCGCCTTCTCCGCAATACTCCTAGCATTGAAATATATACACCTCAGAAGATTTTTACCACCACTCACAACCTTTCTATTTGTGGCTTTGTTTGAACTTTTAACATCATTTATTTTCACCCCAGCCACACTGTCAGCTCTGGCACCCTGGTTCCCATCCCCCTGCAAATCTAGTTTAAAGCCTCCCCAATAGCACTAACAAACCTCCCTGAAAGGATATTGGTCCCCTTGTGGTTCAAGTGTAACCCGTCTCTCTTGTACAGGTCCCACCTGCCCCAGAAGAGGTCCCAATGATCCCGAAATCTGAAACCCTGCCCCCTACACCAGTTCCTCAGCCACTTGTTCCTCCTCCAGAGCATCCTATTCTTACCATCACTGACACTCAGCACAGGTAGCAATCCTGAGATTACCACCCTCGAGTGCAAAAAGAGCAGAAAAAATAGTGAGGTAGTGTTTATGGTTTCATTGTCCATTCAGAAATCTGATGTCAGAGGGGAAGAAGCTGTTCCTGAAACGTTGAGTGTGTGTCTTCAAGCACCTGTACCTCCTCCCGGATGGTAGCAATGAGAAGAGGGCATGTCCTGGGTGATGGGGGTCCGTAATGATGGATGTTGCCTTTGTGAGTCATCACATTTTGAAGATGTCCATGATGCTGGGGAGGCCAGTGCTCATGATGGAGCTGGTTAAGTTTATAACTTTCTGCTGTTGATTGATAACTGGTGAAATACTTTGGTTGTTATTCATGCATATATCAGGAAATCAAGGGAATGCAAAGGGAAAAACTGTAACAGAGTACTGTTAGAGTTACAGAGAGTTCCTCACTCCACAGGTCTACTTTGGTTTCCACCATTTTATTTCAGACTGACCTTTCTCCCATGATTCACTGTCCTCTCCTATCAGATTCCTTCTTCTTCAGCCCCTTTCTTCCACCTATCACCTCCCAGCTTCTCACACCATTACCTTCCGTCCTTCCCTCCCTCCCTCACTCACTTACCCCACCCTTTAATTTTAGCTTCCATCCTTTCCAGTCCTGATGAAGGGTCTCGGCCCAAAACATCGGCTGTTAATTGATGCTACCTGATCTGTTGGGCTCCTCTGGTGTTTTGTATTTATCTCAGAGGACCTGGAGTGCTCTTTATGTTTTTTGAGGTACAGCAGAGTAACAGGCCCTTCCGGCCCAACGAGTCCATGCCACACAATTACACTTGTCTCACCAATTAACCTGCTCACCTGGCTGTGTTTGGAATGTGGGAAAACACCGGAGCACCCGCAGGAAATCCACGCGGTGACGGGGAGAACATGCAAAGTCCTCACAGGCAGCGGCAGGAAGTGAACCCAGATCTCTGGCACTGTAGAGTGTTACACTCACCTGGTGGCATGGTGCAAAGACAATAATCTATCCCTCAACGTCAGCAAGACGAAGGATTTAGTTGTTGACTTCAGAAGGAGTAGCGGACCGCATTTATATCTGTGGTGCGCAAGTGGAACAGGTCAAAAGCTTTAAGTTCCTCGGGGTCAATATCACAAATGACCTGACTTGGTCCAACCAAGCAGAGTCCACTGCCAAGAAGGCCCACCAGCGCCTTTACTTCCTGAGAAAACTAAAGAAATTTGGCCTGTCCCCTAAAACCCTCACTAATTTTTATAGATGCACTGTAGAAAGCATTCTTCTAGGGTGCATCACAACCTGGTATGGAAGTTGTCCTGTCCAAGAGCGGAAGAAGCTGCAGAAGATCGTGAACACGGCGCAGCACATCACACAAACCAATCTTCCGTCTTTGGACTCACTTTACACCGCACGCTGTCGGAGCAGTGCTGCCAGGATAATCAAGGACACAAACCACCTAGCCAACACACTTTTCGTCCCTCTTCCCTCCAGGAGAAGGCTCAGGAGCTTGAAGACTCGTACAGCCAGATTTGGGAACAGCTTCTTTCCAACTGTGATAAGACTGCTGAACGGATCCTGACCCGGATCTGGGCCGTACCCTCCAAATATCCAGACCTGCCTCTAGGTTTTTTTTTGCACTACCCTACTTTCCATTTTTCTATTTTCTATTTATGATTTATAATTTAAATTTGTAATATTTACTATAGATTTGTAATCCAGGGAGCACGAAGCACAGAATCAAATATCGCTGTGATGATTGTACATTCTAGTATCAATTGTTTGGCAACAATAAAGTATAAAGTAACAAGTAATACTCACCACTTTGCTACTATGCTGCCTCACTTACATAGGGCAAGCAGAGACTTGATGAACCGAATGGTCTTCCTACTGTACCTTTTCTGTGGTAATGTGATGCTTTCTGCCCAAGAGAGGAGTTTGCCCAACCATTCATCAGGCTATACCTGAAACTTCCAACACACAAACCTATCACCTTAATGTTACACGTCTAATCACAATGTGATTTGAGCAGCTAATTGAATCCACAATCACCTCCCAGGTGAGAGACTGCACTAATGAGCATTGAGGTTTAAACTTCTGGTGTTCACTGACAGACTTGCTAATCAGATCCATTTGCAGTTTGTGTTTACTCTGTGATTTTACTCAAAGTCATAGTCATAGTTATACTTTATTGATCCTGGGGGAAATTGGTTTTCGTTACAGTTGCACCAGAAATAATAAATAGTAATAAAACCATAAATATTCAAATAGTAATATGTAAATTATGCTAGGAAATAAGTCCAGGACCAGCCTATTGGCTCAGGGTGTCTGACCCTCCAAGGGAGGAGCTGTAAAGTTTGATGGCCACAGGCAGGAATGACTTCCTATGATGCTCTGTGTTGCATCTCGGTGGAATGAGGCTCTGGCTGAATGTACTCCTGTGCCCACCCAGTACATTATGTAGTGGATGGGAGACATTGTCCAAGATGGCATGCAACTTAGACAGCATCCTCTTTTCAGACACCACCGTCAGAGAGTCCAGTTCCATCCTCACAACATCACTGGCCTTACGAATGAGTTTGTTGATTCTGTTGGTGTCTGCTACCCTCAGCCTGCTGCCCCAGCACACAACAGCAAACATGATAGCACTGGCCACCACAGACTCATAGAACATCCTCAGCATCGTCCGGCAGATGTTAAAGGACCTCAGCCTCCTCAGAAAATAGAGACGGCTTTCATAAAAGGGATTTCAGTTTTCCTTAACCTTCATCCATAAAGACCATTCTAACTGGTGTCTGTTATGGAGGGGTCACTGCACAGGATCAGAAAAAGCTGCAGAAAGTTGTAAACTGAGCCAGTTCTATCATAGGCACCAGTCACCCCAGCATTGAGGACACCCTCAAAGGCCATGCTACAAGAAGGTGGCATCCATCATCACCCAGGACATGCCAGGACATTGCTACCATCAGGGAGAAGGTACACAAGCCTGAAGGCACACACTTAACTTTTCAGTAACAGCTTCTTCCTCTTTACCATCAGAATTCTGAATGGAGATTGAACCCATAAACACTACATCAGTAATTTTTTGCTCTCTTTTTGGCAGATGATAGGTATATATTCCAAATACTACTATTTAATACTACTTATTTAATTTAATTTACAACAGGTAGTCAAAACTACGCAACACATCACTGCCACCAGTCTACCTGCCATCAGGAACATACATATAGAAATGTGCTGGAAAAGGGCCAGTAACATCATAACGGAACTCACCCACCCTGATCATGGACTGTCTGTCCCACTCCCATCAGGGAGGAGGCTACGTAGTATCCACACCAGGACCATCAGACTCAAAAATAATTCCTTTCCCCAAACAGTAAGGCTGATCAACACCTCCAGCCACTAACCCACCCCTTCACACCCCCAACCACCACTACTTTATCATTTCCTGTCAGAGTCACCTTATGTACAGACAATGTGACATTGAAGAAAAACTTTTTCACCCAGAGAGTGGTGGATATATGGAATGTTCTGCCCCAGAAGGCTGTGGAGGCCAAGTCTCTGGATGCTTTCAAGAAAGAGATGGATAGAGCTCTTAAAGATAGCGGAATCAAAGGTTATGGGGATGGCAACACACATCAAAGTTGCTGGTGAACGCAGCAAGCCAGGCAGCATCTGTAGGAAGAGGTGCAGTCGACATTTCAGGCCGAGACCCTTCGTCAGGACTAACTGAAGGAAGAGTGAGTAAGGGATTTGAAAGCTGGAGGGGGAGGGGGAGGTCCAAAATGATAGGAGAAGACAGGAGGGGGAGGGATAGAGCCAAGAGCTGGACAGGTGATAGGCAAAAGGGGATACGAGAGGATCATGGGACAGGAGGTCCGGGAAGAAAGACAAGGAGGTGGGGGGGGTGACCCAGAGGATGGGCAAGAGGTATATTCAGAGGGACAGAGGGAGAAAAAGGAGAGTGAGAGAAAGAATGTGTGCATAAAAATAAGTAACAGATGGGGTACGAGGGGGAGGTGGGGCCTTAGCAGAAGTTAGAGAAGTCGATGTTCATGCCATCAGGTTGCAGGCTACCCAGACAGAATAACAGAATTCGTTTGGCCCTTGTGGCTATGGGGATCGGGGGTATGGAGGGAATGCTGGGGCGGGGTTCTGAGTTGGATGATCAGCCATGATCATAATAAATGGCGGTGCAGGCTCGAAGGGCCGAATGGCCTACTCCTGCACCTATTTTCTATGTTTCTATAATATAAGGTTTTGTTCCTCCAACCTGAGTGTGGCTTCATCTTTACAGTAGAAGAGGCCGTGGATAGACATGTCAGAATGGGAATGGGATGTGGAATTAAAATGTGTGGCCACTGGGAGATCCTGCTTTCTCTGGCGGACAGAGAGTAGATGTTCAGCAAAGCGGTCTCCCAGTCTGCGTCGGGTATGGATATTGATTGTGGATGATCAGCCATGATCACAGTGAATGGCGGTGCTGGCTCAAAGGGCTGAATGGCCTACTCCTGCACCTATTGTCTATTGTCTATTGTCAAATGTATGTGCAATCAATGTATGCTTTCTTATGGATTCATATTTATTGTGTTTTTATTATTGTCTTCTTTATCTTACTGTGTTTTTCTGTTATTATTGTTTTCTTGACTTTATTGTGTTTTTTTGTGCTGCATCAGATCTGAGTGACAATGATTTTGTTCTGCTTTACACTTGTGTACTGGATATGACATTAAACAATCCGGAATCATGAATCTTGAGTTAAAACACATTCCACTATCTTTCCCTTTGTCTGATTTTTCAACATCTTTTGTTAAATTCTGTCACCCTCCTTTTCATCACCTTTTCTTCTTGGCAACAGTAAAAAACCTCTTTCTTCCGTCAAATGCTAATTTTAATTTGTTTTTGAACACAGTTTTCTCACTTATCTTGTGCTTTGATTTTCCCTGAGGGAATGTGCTTTAACAACAGTCAGACATGGGGATGCTCAGAAGGTGGGAAATGTTGAAGGGTGCAGATCTCTGAGGCCACAGGAGGTGACAGACCAGCAAAGGTGAATCTGTGGAGGGATTTGAAAACAAAGTCTAGGAGTCCAGTATTGCAGATCTTCAGCCTATGAGTATAATGCTCTCTGACAATTGTGGAGAATGGGTTGAGAGGGTTAATAAATCAGCCATGATGGAAAGGCCTAATTCTGCTCCTATGTCTTGTGATCTTATGATTGACCTCTTTCTTCACAATGGTATCCAAAAGAAATTTTCCCACAAGTCCTGAAAAAGGGTCTCGGCCTGAAACGTTGACTGTTTATTCATTTCCATCGATGCTGCCTGACCTGCTGAGTTCCTCCAGCATTTTGTGCCTGTGGCTTTGGTTTTCCACCATCTGCAGAATTTCTCATGTTTACAATCCGACAAATGTGTTGTAATTACCCAAGGAACATGATTCTGATGGGAATGATTGCATCCTTGTATGGAAATACCTTTCATAGAATAATACAGCCTTTTAGTCTGGTCCCATCGACCCACACCGGGACCCTAACCCTCCATATCCCTCCCATCCATGTACCTATCCAAACTTCTCCCTAGTCCCATCGATCCACACCCAGACCATAGTCCTCCATACCCTCCCATCCATGTACCTATCCAAACTTCTCCCTAGTCCCATCGACCCACACCCGGACCATAGTCCTCCATACCCTCCCATCCATGTATGACACTTTTCTTATCTTATAAAGATTATTTAATATAATTTCTTGTGGTGTAAGAGAAAAAAATTGCTACTCCCGATCCAATGTAGCACAAAAAACCATAAAAGATAAAGAACACAATAAATATATACAGTAAATGGTCTGTTCTTATCAAATTACGGTATTGCTTTGCACTGTTGTAACTATATGATATAATTAAGTGGTTTTTGTTAGTCTTTAAGTTGGTTTGTCATGTGTTTCTGTGATATTATTCTGGAAAGACATTGTATCATTTCTTAATGTGTCCATTACTAAATGACAATAAAAGAGGACTGCGTGTCCTCATAATCTAATCTAATCTAATCTAATTACATAAAATAGCTTTTATATATATATATTATATATTATTATATATTAGACTGTTTTTGAGTCTGGTGGTCCTGGCGTGGATGCTACATAGACTCCTCCCTGATGGGAGTGGGACCAACAGTCCATGAGCAGGGTGGGTGTGATCCATCATGGTGTTACTGGCCCTTTTCCGGCACCTTTCTGTATATATGTCCCTAATGGCGGGTAGGCTGTTGTATTTCGCTGCATTTTGATGGACATATGACAAATAAAACTAATCTTAACTTCTCTGAAATGAATGAGAGTTGTTCTCCATCACTGGGGCCTGGTGAACAAGTAGATCCAGCTATAATCACACAGCGTTTTGCTTTGATGCAGCAGTGTTTGATCAGGGAACTGTGTGATTCAGATTGGCGAGAATGATGAGCCTCCTGGAGACAGGACTTCAAATGATGTCTCTGTGCACCAGGGAGGGACTGAATGCCCGCGTTGTTTTTGTTCCTCCACAGACTGAGTCTGATTACAACCGTGGCTGTGACTGGATTTTCTATAATTCAATGCAGCCTATTTATTTCGTTTTATTTAGGGATACAGCACAGTAACAGATCCTTAGAATATTAGACCATAAGACACAGGAGCATCATTAGGCCATTCAGCCCATCGAGTCATCTGCACCATTCCATCATGGCTGATCCTGGAACCCACTCAACCCCATACACCTGCATTCTCACCGTACCCTTTGATGCCCTGAGCAATCAGAAAATCATCAACTTCCACTTTAAGTATACACACACGGACTTGGCTTCCACCACAGTCTGTGGCAGAACATTCCACAGATTCACTACTCACTGGCTAAAAAAATTCCTCCTCACCTCTGTTCTAAAAGGTCGCCCCTCAATTTTGAGGTTGTGCCCTCTAGTTCTGGATACCCCCACCAGAGGAAACATTCTGTCCGCATCCACTCTACCTAGTCCTTTCAATATTTGGTATGTTTCAATAAGATCCCAACCCCGCAACCTCCCCCGCCCCCCATTCTTCTAAATTCCAGTGAGTACAGGCCCAAAGCTGTCAAATGCTCCTTGTGATAACCTTTTCATTCCCAGAATCATCCTTGTGAACCTCCCCTTCGATGACAACACATCCTTTCTGAGATATGAGGCCCAAAACTGTTGACAATACTCCAAGTGTGGCCTGACTAGTGACTTATAAAGACTCAACTTGTAAATTAACCTTCTGGGAGTCTTGCTCAAGGACTCATAGGTCCCTCTGCACCTCTGATATTTGAACCTTCTCCCCATTTAGATAATAGTCCACACTATTGTTCCTTTTACCAAAATGCATTATCATACATTTCCCAACACTGTATTCCATCTGCCACTTTTTTGCCCATTCTTCCAATTTGTCTAAATCCTGCTGCAATCACATTGCTTCTTCACATTGCATCACCCATCCCTCCACTTATCTTTGCGTCATCCAAAAACTTTGCCACAAAGCCATCAATCCCATTATCCAAATCATTGACAATGTGAAAAGCAACAATCCCAATACTGACCCCTGAGGAACACCACTAGTCACCGGCAGCCAACCAGAAAAGGGCCCTTTTATTCCCACTCGCTGCTTCTTGTCTGTCTGTCATTCTAAAGTCCCCCATGCCAGTATCTTTCCGTAATGCTATAGGATTTTAACTTATTACGCAGCCTCATGAGTGGCACCTCATCGAGCACCTTCTGAAAATCCAAGTAAATGACATCCACTGCCTCTCCTTTGTCTAACCTGTTTGTTACTTCCTCAAAGAACTCTAACAGTTTTGCAAGCAAGATTTGCCTTCGCAGAAACCATGCTGACTTTGACTTATTTTATCTTTAGTTTCCAAGTACCCAAAACTTCATCCTTAACACTTTCCCAATCACTGAAGTTAGAATAACTAACCTATAATTTCCTTTCTTTTGCCTTCCTCCCTTCTTAAAGAGTGGAGTGACATTTGCAATCTTGCAGTCCTCCAGGACCATGCCAGAATCAAGTGATTCTTGAAAGATCAAAACCAATGCATCCGTTACCTCTTCAGCAATCTCTCCCAGGACTCTGGGATGTAGTCTATCTTGTCCAGGTGACTTATCCACCTTAAGACCTTTGAGTTTGCCTAGCACCTTTTCCCTTGTAGTAGCAATGGCACTCACTCCTGCTCCCTGACACTCATGGACCTCTGACACACTGCTAGTATCTTCCACAGTGAAGACATGTGCAAAGTACCCATTAAGTTCATCTGCTATTTCTTTGTGGAAGGATGTGGAAACTATAGAAAGGGTGCAGAGGAGACTTACAAGGATGTTGCCTGGATTGGGGAGCATTCCTTATGAGAATAGGTTGAGTGAACTCGACCTTTTCTCCTTGGAGCAATGGAGGATGAGGGGTGACCTGACAGACATATATAAGATGATGAGAGGCATTGATCGTGTTTATAGTCAGAGGCTTTTTCCCAGGGCTGAAATGGCTAACAGAAGAGGGCACAGTTTTAAGGTGCTTGGAAGTAGGTACAGAGGAGACGTCAGGGATAAGTTTTTATGCAGAGAGTGGTGAGTGCATTGAATGGGCTGCTGGTGATGGTGGTGGAGGCGGATATGATTTTATGAGACTCCTGGACAGGTACATGTAGCCCTAGGTAATTTCTAAAGTAAGTACATGTTCGGCACACCAAAGGGTCTGTATTGTGCTGTAGGTTTTCTATGTTTCTAAATCAGAATTCCTGCCCCCTGCTCCAAATCTTCAGCCACGCATTTATCTGCCACATCATTCTATATCATTGCTCACTTTCATGTTGCACAGACAGCAATCCTAAGATTACTACTCTTGAGGTTCTGCTTCTCAGCTTCCTTCCTAACTCCCTGTATTCTGTTTTCAGGACCTCCTCCCTTTTCCTGCCTATGTCTTTGGTACCAATATGTACCACGACCTCTGGCTGCTGCTCACCCTCCCATTTCAAGACATTGTGGACACGTTCAGAAACACCATGAACCCTGGCAACTGGGAGGCAAACTACCATCCGTGTTTCTTTTTTGCACCCACAGAATCACCTATCTGTCCCCCTCACTATAGAGTCCCCTATTACTGCTGCCATCCTCTTACATTCCCTAACCTTCTGAGCCACTGGGCCAGACTCAGTGCCAGAGGCTCAGTACTCATAAGAGAGTACTTATTGTTGAGGGGGACGGCCACAGGGATACTCTCCACTATCTGGTGTTCTCCCTTCCCTCTCCTGACAGTCACCCATTTATCTGCCTTCTGTAACCTTGGGGTGACTGCCTCCCTGTAGCTCCTGTCTATTACTGCTTCACTTTCCCTAACAAGCCGAAGGTCATCAAGTTGTAGCTCAGTCTCCTTCTGGCCTGGAAATAAGTAGCCTAGCTCTGCTGGGTGGTGGGGAGAGCGGTGTAGAGATACGTCTCTAGCAAAGGAGGTGTAAGGCACCCATTGCCTCTGCTAGCCTGCGGATCACCTTTGGACAAGGTGTAGCACCTGCTTAGCCCCCATCAGGGTCACATGAAGCCATGGGAGCAGGTGGTGCATATAACGCGTCCTGGTTATGCGACCACTCACACCAGGGAGACAATCTGTGAAGAGTATTGACAACAGCTTGTAAAGACTCTGCCCAGAAGGAAACAATGGCAAAGCATTTCCATCGAAGAATTTGCCAAGGACAATCTTGGTGGTGGAAGTCATGGGAGCAGGTGGTAGAGAGTATTGATAATGGCTGGGGTCACACAGCACATAACGTTGATGATTCATTTCAATTCAATGTCATTCAACCAGACATGAATATTCATGAACACAGCCAAAAGGGACAGTGTTACTCTCGGGCCAAGGTGCAAAACATAGTACCGACAGTCAAACACAGCACAAAGCACACGTAGCACAAACAAGATATCAGTACAATAAAGCCAGCTAGGAAAAAAAAGGAGTCCATGAATACCGCAGAAATCTGCAGTCAACCACCATACATTTTGTCTTCTGCTGAGCAAACACTGGGGGACACCAGTGACTCCAGCCTGGACCTGTACCACACCACCCCTAGTGGAGCACACTGGCTTCAACGCCTCTCTCCTGGCAGCTGTAAGCTGGCAACACTGCAGCTTGAGGCCCTGAGTTCATGAGTGCCTCGGATATCTGCACTCGACCACAATACTACTTGTCTTCTGCCAAGCACACGCTGGGGAGGCAGAACCAGCTCCGGCCTGGATGTCATGGCACACTGCCCCCAGTGGAGCACACCAGTTTCAACACCTCTCTCCTGGCAGCTGTAAATAGGCGACACTGCGGCTTCAGGCCTAGTCCTTGCCACAACCAAGGTCTTGCAGCAACCACCACCCCCACCCGCTTTCAGTGAAAGCGATAAATCAGTGAATCGAACTTGCAGCTTTCCACAATGTCCAAAATGATCTTGCGATCGCAAGACAAGTGACTAAGACAGTCAGTTGCTGTTAGACTCCACACCACCTTCATGCAGTGACTCCTCTGAAGCCACCCTGACACAAGCAGCACCGCCCACTCCTTCAATTCCTCCACCAACAAGCAACTCACTGATGGCATCGGCCATACTTTAAGTTCTTAATGTCCAGCAGGATCTTGCAATCATAAACATTATATTTAAAAAGGCTGGTGGCACACTTTGTTGATCCTGTAGAAACTATTGCGATCAAACGCACCGCCATCCATCTCGCCGGAATGATGACTAATGCTAGCACAGAAAATCCAGAGCAATGCACACTAAATGCTGGAGGAACGCAGCAGGTCAGGCAGCCTCTATGGAGGGGAATAAATGGTCGACATTTTGGGCTGAGACCCTCATCAGGACTGGAAAGGAAGGGGGAAGAAGCCAGGATAAGAAGGTGGGGGGAGGAGGAGAAGGAGTACAAGCTGGCAGGTGGGTGGGGATTGAGGGAGAGGGGATGCAGTGAGAAGCTGTCAGGTGATAATAACTTACCTATCCTAATACAAGAGATTCTGCAGATGCTGGAAATCCAGAGCAACACGCACAAAATGCTGGAGCAACTCTGCAGGTCAGGCAGCATCTGTGGAGGGGAATAAACAATTGACATCTTGGGCCAAGTGATCATTTATTGTAGCACAGCAGAGTGAAAAATAAATAACTGCAAAGGAGAGGGGAAGGGAGGAGGGCAGTGGGAGGGGAATGGAGAAGAGGAGTGAGACAGAGAGGGCAATAGGAGAAGGAAGATAAAAGAGAAGGGACAGGAAAAGAAAGGAAGAGATAAGGAGAAGAGGGAAAGGCAGAGGCACTAAAGATAGATCTTGATGGAAATCATAAATAGCTTTGCTATTCAGTCTATTTATAGGAAGGATCTTGGAGCATTTAAGCCAGTAACCAGGGAGGTTTCACTGTGTGCCAGCTCTGTATTCTGTAAGAATCAGCAAAGAATTCCTTTCAATTAAAAAATCAATTTCAGTGAAACCACACTCACACAAGCAACTATTTTTAGAGCAGGAGGAGGCTCTCAGGATGCTGTGCAGGGAATTCAAAATAACATGTTAGCTGCAGCGTTCCCTCTAATTTTCTTTTGCAGTTGTGGAGATCATTGCTCTGAGCAGAAAAGTTTTACATGGCCTGAAATCTGCGTGGCTCTTTGAACTGTGTCAGTGTTCAGTGGGCCTGTGGTTTATTAACAATGATTGACCAACTTCCATTCTGTGTTCATTGTTACAATTTGTAACAGTGTTGTAATATGAAACACTGACGACGTAAATACATTGATGCTCTGAAATGTTTCAAAGTAAATTTTGTGGTACGTTTATGGATGTTATTCATTAATGCACAATTAATTAGAGGGTAGCAGAGGATTAGCAGAGCCGATACAGTTTGGCTCAAGAGCTTCACAGGAGTTGCCAGTCTGCATTGAACTCAAGGTACAACTGTCTTTCGGACGTCAGCTCCAGATTTTTCCCTCAGGACTTCCCCATGAGTGGGTACAGCCACAAGGCCGCAGAGGTTTAAGCCCCATTCACCCAAGACGACTGGTTTTAAGGCACCAGTAACCCACCTTTGCCTCTTATCCTATCAGTAGAAAAGTTCCTCGGGCTTAGTAGCCAAGCCACATGTGAAGATGGTTGTCAGAGGGTATTTGAGGCACACGCTACTGGGAGCATTTAATAGGTAGTGGGAAATTAACCCCATTACCACCCTCGGCTATAACAACCTTAAGAAACTAATTTCAAAATTATATATTCATGTTATAGAAAAGAAAATTCCAGCTGCACAGCAACAAAGCTATGTGCATAGAAGCATGTCCACGCACACACACTGCTCAGAGGGAAGAGTGGTTAGCTGCAATGGATGCTAAAGTTTATGACAGAAGGACAGCCAGTTTGGCAGGTAGTGATTAAAGCTAATTCTTCTGAGTGAGAACTCCTCAACATCTCAGTTTAGCACAGTCTGCCCTCAGGCAGCCACTGGGAGAGGTACCTGAGGTCTGTCCAGGAGCCTGGAGTCATCCAACCCTCAAGATGCTCAGCAACTTGGCACGACCCTTCGGCCTGAATAAAAATGCAGAAGGGGCATTTCTCTGTGGGGGATCTGTAATACTGAAGGCATGGGTCAGACCACACTTGGAGTATTGTAAGCAGTATTGGGCCTCTTATCTAAGAAAGGATGTGCTGTTATTGGAGAGGATCCAGAGGAGGTTCACATGAATGATCCCGGGAATGAAAGGGTTAATGTATGAGGAGCGCTTGATAGTTCTGTCTGTACTCACTGAGGTTTAGAAAAATGATAACCTCATTGAAACCTACTGAATATTTAAAGACCTCAACTAAGTGGGTGTGAAGAGGATGTTCCCAATCATGGGTGAGCCTACGACCAGAGTAAAGGACATGCCTTTAGAACAGGGATGAGGAGGAACTTCTTTAGCCAGATGGAGGTGTATCTGTGGAACTCATTGCCACAGCCGGCTGTGGAGGCCAAGTCAATGAGTATATTTAAAGTGGTGGTTGATAGGTTCTTGATTAGTCAGATTATCAAAGGCTCTGCAGAGAAGCCAGGAGAATGGGGCTGGAAGAAAAATAAATTGGCCATGGTGGAATGGTTGAGTGGCTTAATTCTGCTCCTATACCTTATGGTCTTGTCGTCCTATTACAGTTTGAGGAATCCCTCTTGAACTGAATGGATGGGAGAGTCCTGTCACGGAGTCAGAAGGTAAACACAACTCCAATTCGAGCTGAGACACCCACTTCCCAGTGCCAGTGGTGAGGGTGGGGCACACTCTGGGAGACGTCACGTGAGGTCAAACCAAAATCAGTCCTCATGACCTTTCAAAGGGCAGTAAGATCTACAGACTACTGTTGAAAGGAGAGTGGGAGGGGGCAGTTCAAGATTCAAAATTCAGATTTATTTATCACGTGTACATGGAAACAACCAGTGAAATGTGTTGTTTGCGTTAACAACCAACACAACCCAAGGATGTGCTGGGGGCAGCTTGCAAGTGTTGCCGCACATTCCAGCACCAACAGAGCCGAACAGCACAGAACACAACAAGCAACATAGAACATAGAATAGTACAGCACATTACAGACCCTTTGGCCCACAATGTTGTGCTAACCCTCAAACCCTGCCTCCCTGTGGGTTTTCCCCCAGTGTTCCAATTTCCTCCCACAGCCCAAAGACGTGCAGGTCAGTGGGTTAATTTGTTGCTGCAAATTGCCCCTAGCTCGTGGGCGACAGGTGAATCTGGAGGGCGTTGGAACATAGTTGGTACAACACAGTACAGGCCTTTCGGCCCATGAAGTTGTGCTGACCTTATGGTCTTATGGACTTTTGAACCCACTCTAAGATCAACCTATGCCTTCTCACCCACGGCGCCCTCCATTTTTCTATCATCCATGTGCCTATGAGAGTTTCTTAAATGTCCCTAATGTATCTGCCTCTACCACCTCCTTTGGCACGGCGTTCAATGCACCCACCACTCTCTGTGTAAAACCCTACCTTCTGACATCCCCTCTACACTTTACTCCAATCACCTTACAATTCTGACCCCTTGTATTAGACATTTCTGCCTTGAAGAAAGAGTAACCACTTCCACAAGCTTCTCCCAAAGGATCCGGGAGCTAAGAATGTGTTTGAAGTTCAAAGTACATATACTACCCTGAGATTCATTTGTGGACATTTAAGTAAGTACAAAGAAACACAATAGAATTAATCAAGGACTGTGCACAAAGACGGACAAAGAACCAAAGTGCAAAAGACAACTAAGTGTGCAAATAGATGGTTCAAAAGTATGTTTCTTCAAGGGCAATTACAGGCAGCAGACAGGAGCAATAGTAGTTCAGAAATACCGTATATCTAGAGTTTTGTGAGCAGCCTGCAAAGCATGGCAGTGTATTGCCAGCATCATTTTGGTGGCCTCCTCACTTACACATTTGTGAAGTTCCCAATGCCAGAAGCGTTATATAACTGTGAGTGATTACTGCTGTCTGTGCTGTGTGGTGGTATTGGTGAATTGCTGCAGAATACAAAGCTTTCTGCAGCTTCAGCACAGCACGACCTCCTCTCTGCTGGGTCCCTTCCAGAGCTTCCCCAGCGCTGATGGTCATCTCTCCTGCACCCTATGCTCCCCACTCTGTACTCCCCCCCACCACATTCCCCACTCCGTGCATTCAGGTACCAGAGTGTCCATCACAGGGTTCAGGGTCCCACTGCCAGTCTGGGAAACCATTTATCAAAGTCAAAGTGGGGTTCATTGAAACGTGCACAAGTCCCGTATGCAGCCACATCTCCGCACCCCTCTGTCTATTACCCTGTAACAGCATTTTATATCACTTTTTATAACGTTGTTTACACTGTAAACACAAACTGATATTTATGCACATTTTATTCCATGATGGTTCAACAATTATAAAAAATACAGAATTCTATAAAAATAAAGTTAGAGGTTAAGTTGTGCATAATTGTTGAATGCTGTTATTTTTCATTGAATGAATCACCCTGACCAACACAGCACAGCAAATTCCAGTTACATAATAATCTGGCAGCGGACTGAAAAGCTTGAGCATGTAGATATTAAGGAAGAGGATGTGCTGGAGCTTTTGGAAAGCATCAAGTTAGATTAGTCACTGGGACTGGACGGGATGTACCCTGGGCTACTGTGGGATTCGAGGGAGAAGATTGCTGAGCCTCTGGCGATGATCTTCACATCATTAATGAGGACGGGAGAGGTTCCGGAGGATTGGAGAGTTGCGGATGTTGTTCCCTTATTCAAGAAAGGGAGTAGGGATAGCCCAGGAAATTATAGACCAGTGAGTCTTACTTCAGTGATTGGTAGGTTGATGGAGAAGATCCTGAGAGGGAGGATTTATGAACATTTGGAGAGGCATAATATGATTAGCAGTAGTCAGCATGGCTTTGTCAAAGTCAGCCTGTGCCTTACGAGCCTGATTGAATTTTTTGAGGATGTGACTGAGCACATTGATGAGGGTACAGCCATTTTTTGTAGTGTATATGGATTTTAGCAAAGCATTTGATAAGATACCCCATGCCAGGCTTATTGAGAAAATAAGGAGGCATGGGATCCAAGGGGACATTGCTGTGTGGATCCAGAACTGGCTTGTCCACAGAAGGCAAAGAGAGATTGTAGACTGGTCATATCCTGCATGGAGGCCGGTGACCAGTGGTGTGCCTCAGGGATCTGTTCTGGGACCCCTACTCTTTGTGATTTTTATAAATGACCTGGATGAGGAAGTGGAGGGATGGGTTAGTAAATTTGCTGATGACGCAAAGGTTGGGGGTGTTGTGGATAGTGTGGAGGGCTGTCAGAGGTTACAACGGATCATTGATAGGATGCAAAGCTAGGCTGAGAAGTGGCAGATGGAGTTCAACCCAGATAAGTGTGAGGTGGTTCATTTTGGTAGATCAAATATGATGGCAGTATTAATGGTAAGACACTTGGCAGTGTGGAGGTTCAGAGGGATCTGGGGGTCTGAGTCCATAGGATGCTCAAAGCTGCTACGGAGGTTGACTCTGTGGTTAAGAAAGCATATGGAGCGTTGGTTTTCATCATCCGTGGGATTGAGTTTAAGAGAATGTTGCAGCTATATAGGACCCTGGTCAGACCCCACTTGGAGTACTGTGTTCAGTTCTGGTCACCTCACTACAGGAAGGATGTGGAAACCATAGAAATGGTGCAGAGGAGATTTACAAGGATGTTGCCTAGATTGGGGAGCCTGATTTATGAGAATAGGTTGAGTGAACTCGGCCTTTTCTCCTTGGAGTGATGGAGGATGAGGGGTGACCTGATAGAGGTGTATAAGATGAAGAGAGGCATTGATCATGTGGATAGTCAGAGGCTTTTTCCCAGGGTTGAAATGGCTGGCACGAGAGGGCATACTTTTAAAGTGCTTGGAAGTAGGTACAGAGGAGATGTCAGGGGTAAGTTTTTTCTCAGCGAGTGGTGAGTGCGTGGAATGGGCTGCTGGCGGCGGTGATAGAGGCAGAAACGATAGGGTCTTTTAAGAGACTCCTGGATGGATACATGGAGCTTAGAAAAATAGAGAGCTATGGGCAATCCTGGGTAATTTCTAAAGTAGGGACATGTTCAGCACAACATTGTGGGCCAAAGCGCCTGTATTGTGCTGTAGGTTTTCTATGTTTCTATGTTTCTTCTTCTTGAGTAACACACACAAAATGCCGGAGGAACTCAGCAGGTCAGGCAGCATCCATAGAAAAGAGTAAACAGCTGATGTTTCAGGCCTAGACCCTTCGATTGGACCTTTCAGCTAGCCTCTTTCTCCTCTCTCCACTTTTTATTCAGGCATCTTCCCCCTTCCCTCTCAGTCCTGAAGAAGTGTCTCAGACTGAAATATTGACTGTTTACACTTTTCCATAGATTCTGCCTGACCTGCTGAGTTCTTCCAGCATTTTGTCTGTGTTGCTTTGGAATTCCAGCATCAGCTGGTTTTCTCGTGATTCTTCTTCTTAAGCCTATCACCCCTACTGCGACATAGACAGCCGACAGCAGCTCATCAAGGTCCTCTATCCTGGGCCAGTCTTTCCAGTTGTCCCCAGGTGTAGTCCATCTTCAAAAATCCTTCCTTTCCCAGGGATGAAGTCTTTGGAGGTTCTGTTGGTGTTCCTGTAGCTCTGGTTTTTTACAAGATGAGGTTGCGAGCCCCTTGCCCAACCCTCCACCTTTCACAGCTGGGCTTGAGATCGTCCATGGCAGAGTTAAATGATGCCGTATATGGCAAATAACGTTGATCCACGATCTCAATCCTTGATCGCAGGTGCATAGTATTAGGTAAACCACATTCATAAGAAAACCATCAATTACACATAAGGGTAAGGAAACAGCTCCAACACTCTGCTAAACCCAGTACTCTTCCAAAATTTCATCTGAATCTATCACAGGCCATTCTGCCATCACTGGCTCCCAGGAAAGAAATCCTATCATTCCCATTTCCTAATTTCCCTGTAATTTTCCTGAGAGCTGAACGTCCAAGGATACACGGTGTATCGGAAGGATAGGAAGATAGGCAGAGGGGGAGGCATGGCTTTATTGGTAAGAAATGATATTAAATCATTTGAAAGAGGTGATATAGGATCGGAAGGTGCAGAATCTTTATAGGGGTAAAAGGACCCTGATGGCAGTTATTTATATGCCTCCAAACAGCTGCAGTGATGTGAACTACAAATTACAACAGGAAATAGAAAAGGCTTGTCGGAAGGGCAGTGTTATGATAATTGTGGGGGATTTTAACATGCGAGTGGATTGGGAAAATCAGGTCAGCACCGGATCTCAAAAGAGAGAATTTGTAGAATGTCTGTGAGATAGCTTTTCAGAACAGCTTGCTTTTGAGCCCACTAGGGGATCGGCTGTACTGGATTGGATATTGTGTAATGAACTGGAGGTGATTAGAGAGATTGAGGTGAAGGAACCCTTAGGAGGCAGTGATCATAACATGATTGAGTTCACTGTGAAATTTGAAAAAGAGAAGCCAAAATCTGATGTGTCGGTATTTCAGTGGAGTAAAGGAAATTACAGTGGCATGAGAGAGGAACTGGCCAAAGTTGACTGGAAAGGAACACTAGCGGGAAAGACGGCAGAGCAACAGTGGCTGGAGTTTATGCGAGAAGTGAGGAAGATGCAAGACAGGTATATTCCAAAAAAGAAGAAATTTTCGAATGGAAAAAGGATGCAACCATGGTTGACAAGAGAAGTCAAAGCCAAAGTTAAAGCAAAGGAGAGGGCATACAAGGAAGCAAAAATTAGTGGGAAGACAGAGGATTGGGAAGTTTTTAAAAGCTTACAAAAGGAAACTAAGGTGGTCATTATGAGGGAAAAGATTAACTATGAAAGGAAGCTAGAAAATAATATCAAAGAGGATACTAAAAGCTTTTTCAAGTATATAAACAGTAAAAGACAGGTGAGAGTAGATATAGGACCGATAGAAAATGATGCTGGAGAAATTGTAATGGAAGATAAGGAGATGGCGGAGGAACTGAACGAGTATTTTGCATCAGTCTTCACTGAGGAAGACATCAGCAGTACACAGGACACTCAAGGGTGGCAGGGAAGAGAAGTGTGCGCAGTCACAATTACGCCAGAGAAAGTACTCAGGAAGCTGAATAGTCTAAAGGTAGATAAATCTCCCGGACCAGATGGAATGCACCCTCGTGTTCTGAAGGAAGTAGCTGTGGAGATTGCGGAGTCATTAGCGATGATCTTTCAAAAGTCAATAGATTCTGGCATGGTTCCGGAGGACTGGAAGATTGCAAATGTCACTCCGCTATTTAAGAAGGGGGCAAGGAAGCAAAAAGGAAATTATAGACCTGTTAGCTTGAACATCGGTGGTTGGGAAGTTGTTGGAGCCGATTGTCAAGGATGAGGTTACAGAGTACCTGGAGGCATATGACAAGATAGGCAGAACTCAGCATGGATTCCTTAAAGGAAAATCCTGCCTGACAAACCTATTACAATTTTTTGAGGAAATTACAAGTAGGCTAGACAAGGGAGATGCAGTGGATGTTGTATATTTGGATTTTCAGAAGGCCTTTGACAAGGTGCCACACATGAGGCTACATAACAAGATAAGAGCCCATGGAATTACAGGAAAGTTACATACGTGTATAGATTGGCAGGAAACAGAGAGTGGGAATAAAGGGATCCTATTCTGGTTGTCTGCCGGTTACCAGTGGTGTTCCACAGGGGATCGGTGTTGGGGCCGCTTCTTTTTACATTGTACATCAACGATTTGGATTATGGAATAGATGGCTTTGTGGCTAAGTTTGCTGACGATACAAAGATAGGTGGAGGGGCCGGTAGTGCTGAGGAAACGGAGAGTCTGCAGAGAGACTTGGATAGATTGGAAGAATGGGCAAAGAAGTGGCAAATGAAATACAATGTTGGAAAGTGTATGGTTATACACTTTGGCAGAAGAAATAAATGGGCAGACTATTATTTAAATGGGGAAAGAATTCAAAGTTGTGAGATGCAACGGGACTTGGGAGTCCTCGTACAGGATACCCTTAAGGTTAACCTCCAGGTTGAGTCAGTGGTGAAGAAGGCGAATGCAATGTTGGCATTCATTTCTAGAGGAATAGAGTATAGGAGCAGAGATGTGATGTTGAGGCTCTATAAGGCTCTGGTGAGACCTCACTTGGAGTACTGTGGGCAGTTTTGGTCTCCTTATTTAAGAAAGAATGTGCTGATGTTGGAGAGGGTACAGAGAAGATTCACTAGAATGATTCCAGGAATGAGAGGGTTAACATATGAGGAACGTTTGTCTGCTCTTAGACTGTGTTCCTTGGAGTTTAGAAGAATGAGGGGAGACCTCATAGGAACATTTCGAATGTTAAAAGGCATGGACAGAGTGGATGTGGCAAAGTTGATTCCCATGATGGGGGAGTCTAGTACGAGGGGGCATGACTTAAGGATTGAAGGGCGCCCATTCAGAACAGAAATGCGAAGAAATTTTTTTAGTCAGAGGGTGGTGAATTTATGGAATTTGTTGCCATGGGCAGTAGTGGAGGCCAAGTCATTGGGTGTACTTAAGGCAGAGATTGATAGGTATCTGAGTAGTCAGGGCATCAAAGGTTATGGTGAGGAGGCGGGGGAGTGGGACTAAATGGGAGTATGGATCAGCTCATGATAAACTGGCGGAGCAGACTCAATGGGCCGAATGGCCGACTTCTGCTTCTTTGTCTTATGGTCTTATGGTCTTAGGGTAATTTATCCGCTCTCGCACAAACCCATCAATTCCTCCTTAACACAGGAGATTCTGCAGATGCTGGAAATCCAGACCAACACACACAAAACTCAGGAGGACCTCAGCAGGTCAGGCAGCATCTATGGAAATTAATAAACTGTCAATGTTCCAGAGGAGAACTTTGACTGTTTATTCCCCTCCATAGATGCTGCCTGACCTGCTGAGTTCTTCCAGCATTTTACACAGTGTGCTGCTTTATTCTACAGTTTTTTAATAATGGGGACAAACTCCCACTACTGATTAAATGCTCTCAATGGCACGTGTCTCAAATAGCCTCTGACAACCAGTCCAGCTCCTGGCCTTCACATGTGGCTTAGCTACTAAGCCCGGCGGAACCATTTCAACTGACAGGCGAAGGGGTAAAGGCGGATTTCTGGAGCCTCAAAACCAGTCACTTCGGGCAGATGGGGCTCACCAACCATGATTGGCAGCTCATCTAGAAGATGGAAAACTCTGATCTCAGACCTCCGATGCCTTGTGTCTATACCCATTCATGTGGGAGGCTTCAGGAGTAAACCCCCAGGGTAAAATCCAGAGCTGGAGTCTCTAATGCAGTCCTACGTTAAGTTCAACGCTGATTGGCAACTCTTGTGATGCTGCCAGTGCCAAACTGTATCGGTCTCTGCCATTCTACTCAAACTCTCTGGAAAGAAGGAGACCAGGCCCATTTTTCTCAAGCTATCCATAACAGTCAAGACCAGTCCCATTCTACTCAAACTCTCTAGAAAGGACGAGCCTAGACCCATAAAACCATAAGACATAGGAGCAGAGTTAGGCCATTCAGCCCATCGAGTCTGCTCCACCATTCCATAATGGTGGATCCTGGATCCCACTCAACCTCATACACCTGACTACTCGCCATATCATTTGGTGCCCTGACCAATCAGGAAACGATCAACTTCCACCTTAAATATACCCATAGTTTTGGCCTCCACCGCAGTCTGTGGCAGAGAATCCTACAGATCTGCTACTCTCTGGCTAAAATAATTCATCCTTACCCCTGCTCTAAAAGGTCTCCCCTCAATTTTGAGGCTGTGCCCTCTAGATCTGGATACCCCCACCATAGGAAACATCCTCTCCACATCCACCCTATCTAGTCCTTTCAACATTCAGTAGGTTCCCCCCCCCCCCCACTGCATTCTTCTAATGAGTACAGGCCCAAAGCTGCCAAACGCCCCTCATATGTTAACCCCTTCATTCCCAGTATCATCCTCGTGAACCTCCTCTGGACCCTCCTTAATGACAGTAAATCGTTTCTGAGCTATGGGTCCCATTCCACTCAAACAAGTGGAAAGGATGAGCCCAATCCATCCGGAAAAGAGTAGACCAGGCTCATTCTACTAAATCTCTCTGGAGAGGATGAGACTAGGCCTAATCTACTCAAACAAGTGGAAAGGATCAGCCCAGGCCCACTCTACCCAAACTCTCTGGAAAGAACGAGTCCAGGCTGACTTTACGCATATTCTCCAGAAAGGTCGTGCCCAGGGCAATTCCACTGAAACTCTCTGGACAGAGTAATCCCTGGTCCATTCTACTCAAGCTCTCTGGAAAGGCCGAGCAGAGGCCCATTCTACTCAAACTCTCTGTAAAGGACAAGTCCAGGCCCATTCTACTCAAACTCTCAGTAAAGAACAAGCCCAGGCCCATTCTACTCAAACTCCCTGTAAAGGACGAGCCCAGGCCCATTCTACTCAAACTCTCTGTAAAGGACAAGCCCAGGCCCATTCTACTCAAACTCCCTGTAAAGGACGAGCCCAGGCCCATTCTGCTCAGACTCTCTGGAAAGGACAAGCCCAGGCCCATTCGACTCAAACCCTCTGGAAAGGCCGAGCAGAGGCTCATTCTACTCAAACCCTCTGGAAAGGCCGAGCAGAGGCCCATTCTACTCAATCTCTGGAAAAGACGAGCCCAGGCCCATTCTACTCAAACTCTCTAGAAAGGACGAGTCCTGGTCCATTCTGCTCAAACTCTCTAGAAGGGACAAGCCCAGGCCCATTCTGCTCAATCTCTGGAAAAGACAAGCCCAGGCCCATTCTACTCAAACTCTCTGGAAAGGCCGAGCAGAGGCCCATTCTACTCAAACTCCCTGTAAAGGACAAGCCCAGGCCCATTCTATTCAAACTCTCTGGAAAGGATGATCCCAGGACCATTCCACTCAAACTCTCTAGAAGGGACAAGCCCAGGGCGATTCTGCTCAAACTCTCTGGAAAGGCCGAGCAGAGGCCCATTCTACTCCAACTCTCTGTAAAGGACAAGCCCAGGCCCATTCTGCTCAAACTCTCTGGAAAGGCCGAGCAGAGGCCCATTCTACTCAAACCCTCTGGAAAGGCCGAGCAGAGGCCCATTCTATTCAAATTCTCAGTAAAGGACAAGCCCAGGCCCATTCTACTCAAACTCTCTGGAAAGGATGATCCCAGGACCATTCCACTCAAACTCTCTAGAAAGGACAAGCCCAGGGCGATTCTGCTCAAACTCTCTGGAAAGGCCGAGCAGAGGCCCATTCTACTCAAACTCTCTGTAAAGGACAAGCCCAGGCCCATTCTGCTCAAACTCTCTGGAAAGTATGATCCCAGGACCATTCTACTCAAACTGTCCCAATAGGACAAGCCCAGGCCCAAACTGCGCACACTCTCCCAAAGTGATGAGCCCAATCTCATTTCATTCAAATTCTCTGGAAATATGAGCCCAGGCCTACTCTATGCAAACTTTCTGGAACGCACAAGCCCAGTCCTATTCTACTGAAACTCACTGGAAAAGACAAGCCCAGACCCATTCCACTCAAACTCATTGGAAAGGACGAGCACAGGCACATTCTACTCAAACTGTCCCAAAAGTATGAGCCTTGAGCCATTCTACTCAAACATTCAGGAAGGTCAAGCACAGGCCCATTAGACTCAGAATTTCCAGACTTTCCAGAAAGAACGAGCCAAGGCCCATTTTACTCAAACATTCCGGAAACAAGGAGCGCAGGCCAATTCTACTGAAAATATCCATAAAAGTCAAGTCCAGGTCTACTTCTACTCGCCAGAAATTATGAGCCCAGGCCTATTCTACCCAATCTCTCCAGGAAGGACAAGCCCAGTCCCTTTCCACTAAAGCTCTCTGGAAAGGACGAGCCTTGGTCCATTCTATTCAACTGCAAATGGAAAGGACAAGCCCACCCATTCCACTCAAACTCCCCAGAAAGGACAAGACAAGGCCAATTCTACATAAATTCTCCAGAAAGGACGAGCCCAAGCCCATTCAACCCACACTCTCCAGAAAGGAGGACCCCAGGCATATTTACTCAAACAGTCCAGAAAAGACAATCCCAGGCCATTAAGGTCATCGTTGTCCTGAAAGGACAAGCCCAAGCCCATTCTACTAAAGCTCGACAGAAAGGACGAGCACTGTCCCATTCGAACCAAACTCATTGGAATGGATGAGCACAGGCCCATTATACTCAAACAGCCCCAAAAGTACGAGCCTTGAGCCATTCTGCTCAAACATTCCAGAATCAAGCACAGGCCCATTGCACACCAACTCTCCAGAAAGTATGAGCCTAGGCTGATGCTACTCAAACTCTCTAGAAAGGATGGGGCCAGGGTCACACCACTCAAACTCTCCCCAAAGGACATAACCAGGCCTGTTCTACCCAATGTCTCCAGGAAGGACAAGTCCACACTCATTCCACCCACACCCTATGGAAAGAACAAGCCCAGGCCCATGCTACTCAGAATCTCCGGAAAGGACAAGCCAAGGCCAAACATGTCACTACGTTTGGATATGGCCCTGAACAGAGCAAGAGACACTGAAGTGGGTTGATAGTTCACAGACTTTAATGTGAACAGAGTTAGAGGGAAAAGAAAATAATAAACGTTAGGCCAAACAGGGCTGTTAACTAAAACTCTCAAATGGAAAACAAAGTCAACACTGTGGCTGAAAGGAATAACTAAACATGAAATGAATACCTCTAGTCTTCAGGGCCAGTTGACTCGACAGTCAATTTCTCAGGCAAGGCCAAATGCAAGCAGGCAGTGAAACATTGCTGTGCTTTGCTCAAGTCTCAACAAGAACTGCAACAAAAAAAATGGAGTTAAATACTCCACGATGAAATAATAATTAGCCCTCACGTGCACATTCATGAGCTCAATTGCCAGATCTGCTGCACTGCCAAATCCATGGTTGTGACAAAATAATATCAAGATGGATAGCAAAAGCTTTTTAAAGTATGTAAAAAATAAAAAAGAGATGAGAGTGGATATAGGGATGCTAGAAAAAGAGGACAGAGAAATAACAATGGGGGCCAAGGAGATGGCAGGTGAACTAAATGAGTACTTTGCATCAGCCTTCACTTTGGAAGTCACTAGCAGTGTGGCAGATGTTGAAGGGTGTGAAGGAAGAGGTGTGGGTGCAGTTACTATTACAAGGGTGGAAGTGCTCAAAAAGCTGAAAAACCTAAAGGTGCACATGTTACCTGGACCAGATGAACTGCACCCTAGGATTCTGAAAGAGGTAGCAGTAGAGATTGTGGAGGCATTGGTAATCGTTGGACTCTACTATGGTGTCAGAGGATTAGAAATTGCAAATATCACTCTACTGTCTAAGAAAGGCAAGGAGACAGCAGAAAGGAAATTACAGATCAGTTAGCCTGACCTCAGTGGTTGGGATGATGTTGCTGTCAATTGTTAAGGTTGAGATTATGGAGCACTTGGTGACACAGGACAAGACAGGACAAGGGGAAAATCTTGCCTGACAAACTTGTTGGAATTCTTTGAGAAGTTTGCCAGTAGGATAGATAAAGGGAAGTAGTGTACTTTGTATATTTGGACTTTCAGAAGGCCTTTAACAAGGTGCCACACATGAGGCTGCTTACCAAGTTAAGAACCTATGGTATTACAGGAAAGTTACTGGCATTGTTAAAGCATTGGCTGATTGGTAGGAGGCAGCAAGTGGGAATAAAAGCATCCTTTTCTGGTTGGCTGCCAGTGACTAGTGGTGTTCTTCCGGGGTCAGTGTTGGGACCATTTCTTTTTATGCTGTATATCAATGATTTAGAGGATGGAATAGATGGCTTTGTTGCCAAGTTTGCAAATGATACGAAGATTGGTGGAGGGGCAGATAGTGTTGAGGAAACAGGTAGGCAGCAGGACTTAGACAGATTAGGAGAATGGGCAAGAAAGTGGCAAATGAAATACAATGTTGGAAAATGCATGGTCATGCACTTTGGTAGTAGAAATAAATGTGTAGACTATTCTCTAAATAGGGAGAAAATTCAAAAATCTGAGATGCAAAGGGACTTGGGAGTACATGTGCAGAACACCCTCAAGGTTAACTTGCAAGTTGAGTTGGTGGTGAGGAAGGCAAACGCAATGTTAGCATTCATCTCAAGAGGTCTTCAATATAAGAGCAGGGATGTGATGCTAAGTCTTTTTAAGGCACTGGTGAGACCTCATCTTGAGTATTGTGAACAATTTTAGGCTCCTTATCTAAGAAAAGATGTGCTGGTATTGGAGAGGGTCCAGAGGAAGTTCACAAGGATGATTCTAGGACTGAAAGGGTCATCATATGAGGAACGTTTGATGACTCAGGGTCTGTATTCACTGGAATTTAGAAGGATGAGGGTGAGCTCATTGAAAATTTTCAAATGTTGATAGGGCTAGACAGAGTAGATGTGGAAAGGATATTTCCCCATGGTGGGGGAGTCTAGGACAAGAGAGCACAGCCTCAAGATAGAGGGGTGTCCATTAAAACAGAGATGCGGAGAAATTTCTTTAGCCAGAGGGTGGTGAATTTGTGGAATTTGTTACCACAGGCAGCTGAGGATGTTGGGTGTATTTAAGGCAGAGATTAATAGGTTCTTGATTGGACACGGCATCAAAGGTTACGGGGAGAAGGCCTGGGAGTGAGGTTGGGGAGGGGAGAAAAGGGTCACCCATGATGGCTAATTGGCATAATTCTGCCCCTATGTCTTATGGTCTTAAGGCCCATTCTACTCAGACTTTCTGGAAACAAGGAGCATAGGCCAATTCTACTGAAAATATCCGGAAAAGACAAGTCCAGACACTTCCTACTCCTACTCGCTGGAAAGTATGAGCCCAGTCCCATTGCACTAAAACTCGCCGCAAAGGACGAGCCGAGGCCCATTCTACTCAGACTCTCCAGAAAGGACGAGCCCAAACCCATTTCAGTCAAACTCCTTGGAAAGGATGGGTCTAGGCCCATTCTACACAAATTCTCCGACAATTCTACTCAAACCTTATGGAAAATATGACCCCAAGCACATTCTACCCTAATTATCTGGAAAGGATGCACCCAGACCCATTTCACTCAAACTCATTGGAAAGGACCAGCCTAGACTCATTCTACCCCAATTCTCCAGAAAGGATGAGCCCAGGTCCATTCAACTCTAACTCTATGGCAAGTGCAGATCATTTCTCATCAATATCAGGAAGACTGGGGTAATCAGGCTCCTCATCTGGCTGCTGACCGCTCAGCAAATTTAACTCCATAGTTACTCATTGGGAGGAAGAACAAGCGAAAGACCCAAGCTGACATTGGACGTAATGCTATTCCTCATTCCCACAGATAAAAGAATGGTGGGATTTTACCTCCACACCCTCCCTTCTCTTCTCCTCACCCCACTCTCTCCCCCTTCTCACTCCCAACCCCTTACTCTTTCACTCCCTCTCCCAATCCCCCTCCCTCACTCTCTCCCTCCTCTCTCTCACTCTCTTTCTCCCTCACTGTCTCTCTCCCTCTCTCCCTCACTCTGTCCCTCACTTTCTCCCTCCCTCTCTTACCCTCTCTCTCCCCACTCTTTCTTCTTCTCTCTCACTCTCTATCTCCATCCCCCTTTCTCTCCCTCCCTCACACCCTCTCACTTGCTCCCCTCCATCTCTTTATCCCTCTTTCTCCCCATCTCTCTCTCTGTATAGCTCACTCTTCCTCACCTTCCCTCACCCTCTCCCTCATTCTTGTCTTTTTTCTCCCCTCTCTCTCTTACTCTCTCTCCCCCTCACAATCTTTCCCTCTCTCTCACCCTATCTCCCTATCTCTCTCCCTCCCTCACACCCTCTCACTCTCTCCCCTCTCTCTTTCTCCCTTTCCCCCTCCCACTGTCTCCCTATCTCTCTCACTCTCCCTCACTTCCTCTCACTCTTTCTCAACTCCATCCCCTCTCTTTCTAACTCCCTCTCACTCTCTCTCTCTGCACTCTCTCTCCTCCACTCTCTCCCTGCTTTCTCTCTCCACCCTCTCTCTCTCCCCAAACTCTCTCTCTCCCCCTCACTCCCTCTCCATCACTCTCTCTCTCCCCACTTCTCTCTCCTCCTTCTCTCTCCATTCTTTCTCCCTCTTTCACTCCCTCACTCCCCTTCATCCTCTCTCTCTCCCTCCCTTCCTCACTCTCTCTCCCCCTCTCTCCTTCATTCTCTGTCTCCCTCTCTGTCTGTCTCTTTCTCCCCCTCCTTCTCCCTCCTTCTCTCTCCCCCCTCTCTTCCTCTCTCACCCTTTCTCACTCCTGTCTCTCTTTCTCTCTCTCTCATTCTCTCCCTTACTCTCTCCCTCTCTCTCTCGCTCTCTCACCTCCTCGGTCTCTCAAACTCTCTCTTGCCCCACACTCTTCCCCTCCCTTTCTCTCTCTCTCACCCTCCCTCTCTTCCCTCTCACTCTCTCTCCCTCTGTCCGTCTCATCTCTCCCCTCCTCTCACTCTTTCTCCCTCATCACTGCCCCCCTCACTTTCTCACTCATGCTCTCCCTCTCCCCCCACTCTTCCTGTCTCCCTCTCCCTCCTTCATTCTTTCTCTCCCTTACTCTCCTATATTCTTTCTCTCCTTACCTCACTGTCTTTCTCTCTCACCACCAGTCCCTTGGAACAGCCAGGGTGGGGGAACAAGAAGCAGGGGTTCACCATAGTTGTCCCGAGGATGCCCCACCATTCCCTGAGACTGCAGCCTAACTCGCACCTTCCCATGT
This sequence comes from Mobula hypostoma, assembly GCF_963921235.1. Taxonomy (NCBI): domain Eukaryota; kingdom Metazoa; phylum Chordata; class Chondrichthyes; order Myliobatiformes; family Myliobatidae; genus Mobula; species Mobula hypostoma. Next base: position 165,247,740 of record NC_086098.1, on the reverse strand, counting down.
CCGACATTCCCCGAGTGTCCAACCTTGCACTCACTACCGGAGAGGAAAATTCCAATCATTCACACATTTCAACAAAAATTCATTGACCCACTCCTCAAAAGATATGCTTTATTTGTTACATGTACATCCAAATACCAAAGCATTCAGTGAAGTGTGTCATTGTTAAGGTGTATGGTGTGTTGGCCTTAATTAGTTGGGATATCGTTCAAGAGCCTTCAAATGTTTCAGCTCTATAAAACTCTGGTTGGACCACAATTGGTCTGGTCTGGTTCCGGTCCCCTCATTATAGGAAGGATGTGGAAGCTTTAGAGAGGTTGCAGAGATTTACCAGGATGCTGCCTGGATTAGAGAGTGTGTCTTATGAGGAGAGGTTGAGTGAGCTAGGGATTTTCTCTCTGGTGTGGAGAAGGATGAGATGTGATCTGATAAAAGGTGACAAGAGGCATAGATCGATTGGACAGTCAAAGACTTTTTCCCAGGGCGGAAATGGCTAATAAATGGCAGTGTCATTTAAAACTGATTTAGGAAAGTATTGGAGTGAACGTCAGAGGTAAGTTCTTCACACAGAGAGCAGTGAAACGCACTGTCTGGGGTGGTGGTAGAGACGGGTACATTAGGGACATTTAACGGACTCTGATAGGCACATGGATCAAAGGTTCATTTATTATCAAAGTATACAACTGAAATTCTTCTCCGGGTAGCCATGAAACCAAGAAAGAAAAGAAAGGCAGCATGATCAACAGCCCCAAAAATCCCCTCCCCACACAAAAAAATGAGAAAGATCTGGTGAAAAACACAGAATATGTAAAAACAAGAAGCCTACAGTCCAAATCGAAATGGAGTCAAACATCAGCTTGCAGTCTGCCCACCTTGAGGTTCCCGCAGGCTGCCTCTGCCTCCTAGAATCTTCTCGGAGCACTGGAACACCCAAATGATCTCCAAACAGCAAATCTCAGGCTCCAACAGTTCCAGAATCACATCCAAGATGAAAATCAAACGTAAAGGATAAAAAAAAAGGGAAATACGTAGTTTCACAATCTATGCAAGAGATGTCGACCGAAGGAGCATTATATGCAGGCACCATCTTGACCATAAGTGACTGGATATAGAAAAATGAAGGGCTATCTGGGAGGGAGGGTAAGATTGATCGTAGACTATATTAAAGGGCCTGTGCCATGCTCTGGTGTAATGGCAGCGTGGCGGTTAGCGCCAGGTGTTCCGGACTGCAGGGTTCAAATCTGGCACTGTACATTCTCCCTGTGACCATGGGGTTTCCTCTGGTTTCCTCCCGCAGTCCAAAGATGTACCAGTTAGTAGGTTAACTGGTCATTGTAAATTGTCCTGTGATTAGGCTAGCGTTAAATCAGTGGGTTGCTGGCTGGTACGGCTGGAAGGACCAGTTCTGCACTGTTTCACAATAAAAATAAAACTATGTTCTGTGTTCCAGAACCAGATTAGAGGGCAAGTCTTACCAGGAGAGCCTTTACCAGCTATGCTTTTCTCTTTGGATGAAGGAGGATGACAGGTGGTTGGAAGGAGATAAGGGCCAGTACTGTTCCATGTTCTAAAACATTTAGACAGATAGAATACAGGCACAGTGAGTGTCGTGCTGCGACAGACCCTGTGGGTCTGAAATCATTAGTCAGCATTACGTGAGGGGAAAGACATCATGTGGCCTTTCTCATGGATAAGACTCATGGAGAGGGTCAGTAACTTTAAATTCCTCAGTGTTGTCTTTCAAGACGACAAACTTCTATAGGACAGTGTATTAACTGGCTGCATCACGACCTGCTATGGAAACACCAATGCCCTTGAATGGAAAACCCTACAAAAAGTAGTTGATGTGGCCCAGTCCATCACAGGTAAAGCCCTCCCCACCATTTAGACACATCTAAACTGTGTGTTGTCACAGGAGATCTGCATTCATCAAGGATCCCCACCATCCAGGCCATGGTCTCTTCTCACTGCTGCCATCAGGAAGAAGGCAGAGGAGCCTCAGGACCCACCCACCAGGTTGAGGAACGATTATTACCCTTCAACCATTAAGCTCTTGAACCTGAGGGATAACTTCACTCAACTTCACTTACCCTGTCACCGAACTGTTCTCACAACCTTCGGGCTCACTTCCAAGGACTCTTCATCTCATGTTCTCGATATTTTTGCTTATTTATTGTTATTACTATTTTCTCGTGTATTTGCAGTCTGTTGTCTTTTGCACAATGGTTGCGAGCAGTCTTTCATTGATTCTATTATAGTTTTAGTGTTTATTGAGTATATGTTCTTGTGCATATTCCTGCAAGAAAATGAATCACAGCGTGTATATGGCGACATACAGTGCCTATAAAAACTATTCACGCCCCTGAAAGTTTTCATGTTTTATTGTTTTACAACATTGAATCACTGTGGATTTAATTTGGCTTTATTTAACACTGATCCACAGAAAAAGACTCTTTTGTGTCAAAGTGAACTAAATAAATTACAAATATAAAACACAAAATAATTGATTGCATAAGTATTCACCCCTTTCAAATCAATACTTAGTAGGTACACCTTTGGCGGCAATTACAGCCTTGAGTCTGTGTGGAGAGGTCACTATCAGCTTTGCACGTCTTTGCACTTCTGCCCACAATGTTGTGCTGACCCTCAAACCCTACCTCCCATATAAACCCCCACCTTCAATTCCTCCATATACCTGTCTAGTAATCTCTTAAACTTCACTAGTGTATCTGCCTCCACCACTGACTCAGGCAGTGCATTCCACACACCAACCTCTCTGAGTGAAAAACCTTCCTCTAATATCCCCTTTGAACTTCCCACCCCTTACCTTAAAGCCATGTGCTCTTGTATTGAGCAGTGGTGCCCTGGGGAAGAGGCGCTGGCTATCCACTCTATCTATTCCTCTTATTATCTTGTACACCTCTATCATGTCTCCTCTCATCCTCCTGCTCTCCAAAGAGTAAAGCCCCAGCTCCCTTAATCTCTGATCATAATCCATACTCTCTAAACCAGGCAGCATCCTGGTAAATCTCCTCTGTACCCTTTCCAATGCTTCCACATCCTTCCTATAGTAACCAGAACTGGACACAGTACTCCAAGTGTGGCCTAACCAGAGTTTTATAGAGCTGCATCATTACATCGCGACTCTTAAACTCTATCCCTTGACTTATTAAAGCTAACACCCCATAAGCTTTCTTAACTACCCTATCCACCTGTGAGGCAACTTTCAGGGATCTGTGGACATGTACCCCCAGATCCCTCTGCTCCTCCACACTACCAAGTATCCTGCCATTTACTTTGTACTCTGCCTTGGAGTTTGTCCTTCCAAAGTGTACCACCTCACACTTCTCCAGGTTGAACTCCATCTGCCACTTCTCAGCCCACTTCTGCATCCTATCGATGTCCCTCTGCAATCTTTGACAATCCTCTACACTATCTACAACACCACCAACCTTTGTGTTGTCTGCAAACTTGCCAACCCACCCTTCTACCCCTACATCCAGGTCGTCAATAAAAATCACGAAAACTGGAGGTCCCAGAACAGATCCTTGTGGGACACCACTAGTCACAATCCTCCAATCTGAATGTACTCCCTCCACCACGACCCTCTGCCTTCTGCAGGCAAGCCAATTCTGAATCTACCTGGCCAAACTTCCCTGGATCCCATACCTTCTAACTTTCTGAACAAGCCTACTGTGTGAAACCTTGTCAAATGCCTTACTATAATCCATATAGATCACATCCACTGCACTACCCTCATCTATATGCCTGGTCACCTTCTCAAAGAACTCTATCAGGCTTGTTAGACACGATCTGCCCTTCACAAAGCCATGCTGACTGTCCCTGATCAGACCATGATTCTCTGAATGCCTATAGATCCTATCTCTAAGAATCTTTTCCAACAGCTTTCCCACCACAGACGTAAGGCTCACTGGTCTATAATTACCCCGACTATCCCTACTACCTTTTTTGAACAAGGGGACAACATTCACCTCCCTCCAATCCTCCGGTACCATTCCCGTGGACAACGAGGACATAAAGATCTTAGCCAGAGGCTCAGCAATCTCTTCTCTCATCTCGTGGAGCAGCCTGGGGAATATTCCATCAGGCCCCGGGGACTTATCTGTCCTAATGTATTTTAACAACTCCAACACCTCCTCTCCCTTAATATCAACATGCCCCAGATCATCAACCTCACTCATATTGTCCTCACCATCATCAAGTTCCCTCTCATTGGTGAATTACCGAAGAGAAGTATTCATTGAGGACCTCGCTCACTTCCACAGCCTCCAGGCACATCTTCCCACCTTTATCTCTAATCAGTCCTACCTTCACTCCTGTCATCCTTTTTTTCTTCACGTAATTGAAGAATGCCTTGGGATTTTCCTTTACCCTACTAGCCAAGGCCTTCTCATGCCCCCTTCTTGCTCTTCTCAGCCCCTTCTTAAGCTCCTTTCTTGCTTCCCTATATTCCTCAATAGACCCATCTGATCCTTGCTTCCTAAACTTCATGTATGCTGCCTTCTTCCACCTGGCTAGATTTCCCATCTCACTTGTCACCCATGGTTCCTTCACCCTACCATTCTTTATCTTCCTCACCAGGACAAATTTATCCCTAACATCCCGCAAGAGATCTCTAAACTTCGACAACATGTCCATAGTACATTCTCCTGCAAAAACATCATCCCAATTCACACCTGCAAGTTCTAGCCTTATAGCCTCATAATTTGCCTTTCCCCAATTAAAAAATTTCCTGTCCTCTCTGATTCTAACCTTTTCCACGATAGTGCTAAAGGCCAGGGAGCGGTGGTCACTGTCTACCAGATGCTCACCCACTGAGAGATCTGTGACCTGACCCGGTTCATTACCTAGTACTAGATCTAGTATGGCATTCCCCCTGGTCGGCCTGTCCACATACTGTGACAGGAATCCGTCCTGGACACAGTTAACAAACTCTGCCCCATCTAAACCCTTGAAACTAATCAGGTGCCAATCAATATTAGGGAAGTTCAAGTTACCCATGATAACAACCCTGTTATTTTTGCACCTTTCCAAAATCTGCCTCCCAATCTGCTCCTCTGTATCTCTGCTGCTACCGGGGGGCCTATAGAATACCCCTAATAGCATAACTGCTCCCTTCCTGTTCCTGACTTCCACCCATATTAACTCAAAAGAGGATCCTGCTACATTACCCACCCTTTCTGTAGCTGTAATAGTATCCCTGACCAGTAATGCCACCCCTCCTCCCCTTTTTCCACCCTCTATCCCTTTTAAAGCACTGAAATCCAGGAATATTGAGAATCCATTCCTGCCCTGGTGCCAGCCAAGTCTCTGTAATGGCCACTACATCACAATTCCATGTATGTATCCAAGCTCTCAGTTCATCACCTTTGTTCCTGATGCTTCTTGCATTGAAGTACACACACTTCAGCCCTTCTACCTTACTACCTTTACACTGTTTATTCTGCTTCTCTTTCCTCAAAGCCTCTCTGTATGTTAGATCTGGCTTTACTCCATGCACTTCTTTCACTGCTCTATCGCTCTGGGTCCCATCCCCCTCGCAAATTAGTTTAAACCCTCCCGAACCATGCTAGCAAACCTACCTGCAAGGATATTGCTCCCCCTCGAGTTCAGGTGCAACCCATCCAATCCGTACAGGTCCCACCTTCCCCAGAAGAGATCCCAATGATCTAAAAATCTAAAACTCTGCTCCCTGCACCAACTCCTCAGCCACGCATTCAACTGCCATCTCCTCCAATTCTTACCATCACTGTCACGTAGCACTGGCAGCAATCCTGAGAACGCCACCCTTGAGGTCCTGTTCTTCAGCCTTCTGCCTAGTTCCCGAAACTCACACTTCAGGACCTCATCCCTCTTCCTACCTATGTCGTTGGTCCCAATTATGACTTCTGGTTGCTTTCCTTCTCGTACCAGGATGTCATGCACCCGGTCAGAGACATCCCGGACCCTGGCACCCTGGAGGCAACAAACCATGCGGGTGTCCTTCTCACGTCCACAAAATCTCCTGTCTACTCCTCTGACTATAGAGTCTCCAATGACAACAGCTCTCCTCTTCTCCAGCCCACCCTTCTGCACCACAGGGTCAGACTCAGTGCCGGAGGCCCTGCCACCGTGGCTCACACCTGGTCGGTCGTCCCCGCCAACAGTATCCAGGACCGTAAACTTATTATTCAAGGGAATGGCTACAGGGGTGCTCTGCACTACCTGTCTGCTCACCTTCGCTTTCCCCCTTCTGACTGTCACCCAACGACCTGCTTCCGACAGCCTAGGTGTGACTACCTCCCTGTAGCTCTCATCTATGACTGCCTCATTCTCCCATATGAGTCGAAGGTCATCCAGCTGCTGCTCCAGATTCCTTACACGGTCTTCCAGATCGCCCAGCCATATGCACTTCTGGCAGATGTGACTCTGCGGGAGAGGGGCGTTCCCCCAGGACTGCCACATCTCACATGAGAGGCACATCACCGCCTCAGGAGACATTGTAAAAACTAACTGCGAGCTAGCTTGTCCTCCGCCTCTTCTCGTCGAAGTCTCTCGAGTCAAAGCCTCAAAGCTCCACTCCTTCACTGGCCGTTTTCCACAGGCCGCTCCGCTTGAGCTACCCCTCTATTTATCCGTTTGAGCTTTTCAAAATGCTTGGTCACCTGACCTCGATTGCCCAATCAGCTGCTTTCTGCTGAGTCTGAGCTATTCAAATCTTGATTGTCTAATCAACGGCTTTATGCTGATCTATTTAAATCTTGATTGACTTGATTGCACAGACCAACTGCCAAAATCTCTCGAGTCAAAGCCTCAAAGCTCCACTCCTTCACTGGCCCACTCACGCACTGGCCGCTTTCTTCTTTACAAAACTGCTCAGGCTCTCTCAGATTGCATGGGGATTGTGAGTGGACAGGCCTTTTTCAAGTCCATCCACAATTTTTCAATTGGATTGCAGTCTGGACTCTGACTTGGCCACTCCAGGACATTAACTTTGTTGTTTTTATGCCATCCCTGTGTAACTTTGGCTTTATGCTTGGGGTTATTGTCTTGCTGGAAAACAAATCTCTCAAGTCACAGTTCTCTTGCAAACTGCATCAGGTTTTCCTCCAAGATTTCCCTGTATTTTCCTGCATTCATTTTACCCTCCACCTTCACAAGCCGTCCAGGTTCTGCTGCAGTGGAGCATCCCCACAGCATGATGCAGTCCCACCATGCTTCATGGTAGGGATGGTGTGTTTTTGATGATGTGCAGTGCTTGGCTTACACCAAACATAGCATTTAGTGATGGCCAGAAAACTCAATTTTGGTTTCATCAGACCATAGATCCTCCTTCCAGCTGACCTCAGAGTCTCCCAAATGCCTTCTGGCAAACACTAGCCGAGATCTTATGCGAGTTTTTTTCAACAGTGGCTTTCCCTTTGCCACTCTCCCATAAAGCTGCGACTGGTGAAGCACCCGGGGGACAGTTATATGCTCAGTTTCTCCCATCTCAGCCTCTGAAATTTGTAACTCCTCCAGAGTTGTCATGGATGTCTTGGTGGCCTCCATCACTAGTCCCCTTCTTGCACGGTCACACAGTCTTTGAGGACAACCTGCTCTAGGCAGATTTACAGCTGTGACATATTCTTTTCATTTCTTCATGATTGACTTCACTGTACTCCAAGAGATATTCAGTGACTTGGAAATTTTCTTGTAACCATCTCCTGACTTGTGCTTTTCAATAACATTTTTGTGGAGTTGCTTGGAGTGTTTTTTCTTGTCTTCATGGTGTAGTTTTTGCCAGGATACTGACTCACCAACAGTTGGAACTTCCAGATACTGGTGTATTTTTACTACAATCAGTTGAAAAACCTTGAATGCACACAGGGGATCTCCATTTAACGAATTATGTGATTTCTAAAACCAATTGGCTGCACCAGTGATGATTTGATGTGTCATATTAAAGGGGATGAATCAATGCAATCAATTCAGTGGTTGGTAAGTTGATGGAGAAGATCCTGAGAGGCAGGACTTATGAACATTTGGAGAGGTATAATATGATTATGAATAGTCAGCACGGTTTTGTCAAAGGCAGGTCGTGCCTTACGAGCCTGATTGAATTTTTGAGGATGTGACTAAACACATTGATGAAGGTAGAGCAGTAGATGTAGTGTATAAGATACCCCATGAAAGGATTATTGAGAAAGTAAGGAGGCATGGGATCCAAGGGGACATTGCTTTGTGGATCCAGAACTGGCTTGCCCACAGAAGGCAAAGAGAGATTGTAGACTGGTCATATCCTGCATGGAGGTTGGCGACCAGTGGTGCGCCTCAGGGATCTCTTCTGGGACCCCTACTCTTTGTGATTTTTATAAGTGACCTGGATGAGGAAGTGGAGGGATGGGTTTGTAAATTTGCTGATGACACAGAGGTTGGAGGTGTTGTGGATAGTGTGGAGGGCTGTCAGAGGTTACAGCGGGACATCGATAGGATGCAAAACTGGGCTGAGAAGTGGCAGATGGAGTTCAACCCAGATAAGTGTGAGGTGGTTCATTTTGGTAAGTCAAATATGATGGCAGAATATAGTATTAATGGTAGGACTCTTGGCAGTGTGGAGGATCAGAAGGATCTTGGGGTCCGAGTCCATAGGACACTCAAAGTTGCCGCGCAGGTTGACTCTGTGGTTAAGCAGGCATACAGTGCATTGGCCTTCAACAACCGTGGGATTGAATTTAAGAGCTGAGAGGTAATGTTGCCGCTGTATGGGACCCTGGTAAGACCCCACTTGGAGTACTTGCTCATTTCTGGCCACCTCACTACTGGAAGGATGTGGAAACTATAGAAAGGATGCAGAGGAGATTTACAAGGATGTTGCCTAGATTGGGGAGCATGCCTTATGAGAATAGGTTGAGTGAACTCGACCTTTTCTCCTTGGAGCGATGGAGGATGAGGGGTGACCTGACAGAGGTGTATAAGATGATGATGAGAGACATTGATCGTGTGGATAGTCAGAGGGTTTTTCCCAGGGCCAAAATGGCTAACACGAGAGGGCACAGTTTTAAGGTGCTTGGAAGTAGGTACAGAGGAGATGTCAGGGATAAGTTTTTTACGCAGAGAGTGGTGAGTGCATGGAATGGGCTGCCAGCAATGGTGGTGGAGGCGAATACGATAGGGTCTTTTAAGAGACTCCTGGATAGGTACATGGAGCTTAGAAAAATAGAGGGCTATGGGTAACCCTGGGTAATTTCTAAAGTAAGTACATGTTCAGAATAGCTTTGTGGGCTGAAGGGCCTGTATTGTGCTGTAGGTTTTCTATGTTTCTATGTAATTATTTTGTGTTTTATATTTGTAATTAATTTAGATCACTTTGTAGAGATCTATTTTCACTTTGACATGAGAGCCTTTTTCTGTTTTTCAGTGTCAAAAAAGCCACATTGAATCCACTATGATTTACTGTTGTAAAACAATTAAACATGAAAACTTCCAGGGGGTGAAGACATTTTAGAGACACTGTACAGTATGCTCATTGATAATAAATCTACTTTGTCCTCTGAACTTTGAACATCAGGGGCACAGATTTAATCATCAAAGAGCAGTCAGTGAGCCGCTGGGAGAGGTGTTAGTGCAGGTGAAAGGGTGCAGCTCTCTCTCTCTGACCTCACACAAAATGCGAGGTCAGGGGCGATCCATTGAGTGACCAGTAAACATCGCAGGTGCGACTGCACTGAAATCAGGTACGGTTCCTCACCACTGATAACTATCACTTCAGTAACTATGTGTGGCTGAGTAAAGCAGCCTCTTCCAAAGCATACTGGTGTCAGACTGAATCACTGACACACACCCACGTGTTCAAATCTCACAAAGGTGATGGCGCAGGTTCATCACGTTGAGCCTGGGAGCTGTCTGTGGGGTGTATGAGGTCATCTCTGGACAAGGTGACCACTCTTTCAGATAGATTCACAGCACAGAATCCACAGGCCATCCAAGTTGATGGGAGAGGGGTGACTCCGGCAACAGTACTTTAAGAGCATGGAATTATTTTCCATTTTCTTTACCCAAAGGGAGTTAACTGCCCTACCAGAGTGTACTGTTACTAGAAGAAGTAGTCAGAAGTATGATATTCCATGTACAAACTTCACCCTTAAACCAAATTTAGAAGAAGATTGAATACGCACTGTACATGATGGGAGGGGTATGGAAGGCTTTGGCCCAGGATCAGTGGGACTAGGCAGAATAACAGTTCAGTATGGACTAGATGGGCTGAAGGGCCTATTTCTGGGCTTTGGTGTTCTGAGACTCTATCTCTCTGATACCAAGAGCTGTGTTTTCTCACTTCCTGCTTCCATACATAACACCAGTACCCAACTCGAACTCAAATCCTCACAAGAATTCCTGGAATTGGCCCATTTACACCCAGAGTCCCCACTTATGCCCAGAGTCCCCACTTACACCGAGAGTCCCCATTTACACCCAGAGACCAGCATAAAATGTGATTGTGGTCTGAGCAACAAATGAACCTCTTGACCATGTCTGCATGCTTTTCTGCACTGAGTTGCTGTCAGTTGATTGGCCGATTAGATATTTGCATTAATGAGCAGCAGTACAGGTGTACCTAATAAAGTGGCCACTGAATGTATACATGGCCACACTCAAACAATTGCTTGCACAATGTGTTTTCTAAAATTGCTTTTATATGTGTAATGTTCTTACTGTGTTTCTTATGCTCATTGTGTTTTTAATGCTGCATCGGATCCAGAGTAACAATCATTTTGTTCCCCTTACACTTATGTACTGACAAATGAATCTGGAACTTTGAACAGTCCCAGAAATCCAGTCTCTTCCTGTAGGAAGCCCCTGGTGTCCTCTCAGTGGATGAGAATGGTCCCGTATGAAGGAGGGGAGTTCTCCTCCCTGTCCTGCACTCAATAATTACCCTTCCACTGACAAGTTTATCCCATGGTTGCAGTCACAGCAGTTTGTGGGAGCTTTCTGTGCACACATGGCTGCCACACTCCTTGTATCACAACAGTGGCCACACTATTGAGGACTGCTTGTGGAAGTTGCTATATAAATGTAAATTCCGTTTTACACTTGACTTGCCTCAGCAGACTCTGTGTGTGAAGACATCCAGGCACTGAACAAGGGGAAGGTAATCTTGTTATTTTTAGCAAGGCAGAAATCAATGACCTTTCACTCTGGAGGGACCTGACCAGGTTGTAGAAGGTCAATTGGAAAAGACGATGATCAGCTCTTTGTTCAGCTCACGAATTCTGCCACCCTTCTCTTAATCAATCACTGCCTGCCTTCCTCTCACTCTTCCCAGCACACCAAGGCATTCTCACTCTCTCTCACTCTCCACAACAGGCACATTTCATAATGTCAATCAGGATTTTTTAAAAATCCTTTGGGAACTGGTTGTTCTGGGAGGAGTGTCAAAGATATTTAAAAACATTCCTCTCACCTTCACTTGAGAGCAGAACAAAATATAAGAACATAAGAAATAGGAGCAGGAGTCGGCCATCTGGCCCATCGAGCGTGCTCCATCATTCAATAAGATCATGGCTGATCTGGCCATGGACTCATCTCCACCTACCTGCCTTTTTCCCATAACCCTTAATCCCCCTTCTATGCAAAAATCTATCCAAACTTGTCTTAAATATATTTACTGAGGTAGCCTCCACTGTTTCATTGGGCAGAGAATTCCACAGATTCACCACTCTCTGGGAAAAGCAGTTCCTTCTCATCTCCATTCTAATCTACTCCTCCAAATCTTGAGGCTGTGTCCCTTAGTTCTAGTCTCACGTACCAGTGAAAACCACTTCTCTGCCTCTATCTTACCTATTCCTTTCATAATTTTATATGTTTCTATAAGATCTCTCATTCTTCTAAATTCTAGTGAGTACAGTCCGAGGCCACTCAATCTCTCGTCATAGTCTAACCCCCTCCTCCAAAGCCAGTATATCCTTCCTCAAGTAAGGAGACCAGAACTGCACACAGTACTCCAGGTGCGGTCTCACCAGTACCCTATACAATTGCAGCATAACTTCCCTGCTCTTGAATTCAATCTCTCCAGTAATGAAGGCCAACATTCAGTTTGCCTTCTTGATAAACTGCTGCACCTGCAAACCAACCTTTTGTGATTCATACACAAGCATTCCCAAGTCCCTCTGCACAGCCACATGCTGCAATCTTTCACCATTTAAATAATAATCTGCTCTTCCATTTTTCCTTCCAAAGTGGATGACATTGCATTGACCAATGTTGTACTCCATCTGCCAGACCCTTGCCCACTCACTTAACCTATCCATATTTCTCTACAGACTCTTCGTATCTTCTGCACAATTTGCTTTTCCACTCAATTTAGTGTTATCAGCAAACTTAGATACAGTACACTCGGTCCCCTCTTCCTGATCGTTAATATATATCGTGAACAGTTGCAGGCCCAGCACCGACCCCTGCGACACACCACTCACCACTGACTGCCAACCATAGTATCCCATGTATCCCAACTCTATGCATCCTTATCCTATGGATAAGTCTTTAATGAGACACCTTATCGAATGCCTTCTGAAAATCCAAGTAAGTAATGTGCATCTGTTCCCCTCTATCCACCGCACTCATTATATCCTCAAGGAATATGCTATTAGGGAGTTGTTTCTGTATTTTCAGTTCTTTGGCAACATGATAGGACGTTCCTCTGAGGTGGTGCTTAAAATTTTAGTTCCATTTCATAGACACGTGCACAAATAGAACATAGATCACTACAGCACATAGATCCTTCGCCCATGATGTTGTGCAGGCCTTTCAGCCAACTCCCAGTTCAATCTAACCCTTCCCTCCTATACATCCCTCACTTTTTCTATTATCCATGTGCCTATCTAACAGTTTCAGAATTAAAATCAGGTTTAACTCATTGGCATATGTCATGAAATGTGTTGTTTTGTAGCAGCAGCACAGTGCAGTACATAATAATGAAAAACAAGTTACAGTAAGAATATGTATATATATTTAAATAACTAGTGTGAAAAGAGAGCAAAAAAGAACAAAATTAGTGAGGTACATGCGTTCAATGTCTATTCAGAAATCTGATGTCAGTGAGGAAGAAGCTGTTCCTAAAACATTGTGTGTGCACACGTGTGTGTGTGTGTGTGTGTGTGTGTGTGTGTGTAAGTAAATATCCCTAATGGTGGTGCCTCTACCACCCACCCCTGGCAGGGTGTTCCACGCACCCACTACTCTCTGTGTAAATAATTTACCTCTGATATCCCCCCTCCCCAATACCTTCCTCCAATCGCCTTAAAATTCTCCTCTTTATATTGGCCATTTCCACACTGGGAAAATGTATCTGCATATCCGTTTGATCTATGCCTCTTGTCATCTTGTAGACCTCTATCAGGTCACCTCTCAGACCTCCAGGATCTCCCAGGTACTCCTGAGAGAGTGCTGCAGTATCAGAGACCGTGTCCTTCAGATGAGCCCAGGCTCTGAGACACTCTTCCAAGAGGATGTCAAAGTTCCCATGGTGATATTTCAAGGAAAAACACATGATTCTTAGATTCAGATTAACTTATTTATCACATGTACATGAAAACATACAGTGAAATGCACCATTTGAATTAACAACCAACACAACACAATCCAAGGATGTGCTGGGGGCAGCCCACAAATGTCGTCACATATTCTGGTACTAACATAGCATGTCTAATGTTATGTACCCCGTGGTTCATATTTTCTGTGGACTGTCACTTTAAAACGTCAAGAGAATGAGACTGACCTTTGGACACTGTTTGAGCTGCTCGAGAGAGAGAGAGAGAGAGAGAGAGAGAGAGAGAGAGAGAGAGAGAGAGAGAGATGGAGTTATTTGACGGTCAATCGTGTTATGGTTTCTCTGCAGCGGCACACACAGTCAGAGTCAAGATGGATTCGATCAACAAAAGACACCAGTGAGTGAGGTCCTGGTTTAAACTTTCAGTAGCCCGAAAGGAGTGAGTGAGATCAATCCTGAGTATTGATAAATGACTCTCACAAGTTTTCTGCAACCAGAACAAGTTTGCAGGAAGAGAAGAGAGGAGGGATAGGTCTGAAACAGAAGAAACCTAGTGACAAAGAGGTCACTGTTTGGACTCTCTCCAAGTAGCCTGTGAGGGTGAGTTTGAGTTCCATTCGAATACGAAGGTGTGACTGTCACGTAGTTAATCCACAGGAGTGGGAGGAGTACCTTTGTGAATACCACTTGTATGTTACCCTTGTTTGGGTGTGGTAATTCACTGAAGAAGGGCACCTCTGTTGGCGTTATTTTGTATGTCATGGGACTGGATAAGTGGCTATCACAGTTGTGTGTTTGGGGTTTGTTTGTGTGGAAACTACCTGTGTGTGATAATCCTTGCCTGGGTTGGTAGTTTTACCACTTGAAGACGGTACCTCAGTGATCAGCTATTGTTGGTGATAATCCATACGTGGATTCTGTTGGAGTATCCTGTGGCCACCACTTTGGGATGACCCGCAGCTGAATTTGGCTGTGGTACCACTTGTGTTGAAAGGATAGTCATTGAAGATCACTGTTGGTGATATTTTGTGTGTGGAGTGGAACAACTTCGGAGATAAAATCTACTACTATTGTTATCTTGTATTGATGTTGCGGAATCTGTGGAATATTGACATAATTACCTTCTCACAACATTTACCTTTTGGATTACAAATATCTCTCATTAATTAACCTGAGCATTGAACTGAACTATCTTACATTCCATCATAAGACTGTATCCCTTACCACCTAAGCTTGAAGAAGTTTGGGTTTTATATTTACACACCTGTATATGCATAAACTTTGCTAACCTGTTTGATTTATCTGGTTATATATTACTGTATTGAATAGTTACTAATAAAATAGAATTAGTTAACAGCAATACGAGACTCCAGGTGTGACCCATTTCTGCTGGTTCTTTAAACCCGTTACGGGGTACGTAACACTAGCAACACCCTGGTAAATGTTTCGTAGAAAAACATAGAAACATAGAAAACCTACAGCACAGTACAGTCCCTTCGGCCCACAAAGCTGTGCCGAACATGTCCCTACCTTAGAACTACCTAGGCTTTACCCATAGCCCTCTATCTTTCTAAGCTCCATGTAGCCATCCAGGAGTCTCTTAAAAGACCCTGTCGTATCCGCCTCCACCACCGCCGCCGGCAGCCCATTCCACGCACTCACCACTCTCTGCGTAAAAAACTTATCCCTGACATCTCCTCTGTACCTACATCCAAGCACCTTAAAACTATACCTTCTCATGCTAGCCATTTCAGCCCTGGGAAAAAGCCTCTGATTATCCACATGATCAATGCCTCTCATTATCTTGTACACCTCTATCAGGTCACCTCTCATCCTCCATCGCTCCAAGGAGAAAAGCCGTGCTGTCCATGATGGAGACGTGAGATAGCAAGGGTAGAGAGCAGAATCAAGGTAACTGCAAACTAGTGAAGGTCTGATCACTGGGCAAGACTCCATTAACTCTGGAACAGTACAGACACTGGTAAAAGCACTTAACAAGCCAGCTAGTATCTGTGGGGAGAGAAACCTTTCATACTTTTGGTCAATGGCTTTCCATCAATACATCTGCATCCTCTCTGGGTGTTGGGATGGAGATACGTCTCTACCAAAGGAGGTTGGAAGGTGCTCCTTTCCTCCTCTAGGCTGCAGGTCAGCCTTGGGCGAGGTGTAGCACCTGCTGAAGGCTGATTTATACTTGTGCGTCAAATCAACGCCGTAGGTACAGCATAGCCGCGAACCCTACGCAGAGCCTGACGGGCACCTCTCCCAAAATGTAGCTACGCGTCGCGGCAACGCAGACCGCAACAGCTGTGATTGATCCGCTCGGTAGCATCGCATTTCCTCCTACGCTGCAATAGCTTGCCATTGGGTGACTGAAGGGCAGGGAAGGAACTCTGGCTGCAATGCTTTCCATAAAGCTTTACAGACCTCCGAAATTATAGAGGACATATTTCGCTTTTACAAAAGAAGACACTGGCTTTAAACTTGCTGACCCTGAGAAAGACTACCACAACCATGAAGCCTTGCACGGGCAGGTTTGTGTGCATGCGCGACGTGCGAATGCGTGACATGTACGTGCCTGAATTGCAGAGCGATGCAGACACACCAACACACAAGTATAAATGCTCACAACGGCGTTGCCCACTTGAATAGGCTACGGCGCAAGCTTGACGCACAAGTATAAATCAGCTTTTAGCCTCCCCCCGCCCCAATCAGGGTCACGTGAAGCCATGGGAGCAGGTGGTGGATGGTCGTTTGAGCAGCTGGTGCAGATCACAAATCCTGGTTATGTGACCACTGACACCAGGCAGACAATCTCTGTAGAGGATTGATAACGGCTGGGATCACCCGGCTTGTGATGCCAGCAATGGCAAACCATTTCTGTCAAACAATTTGCCAAGAGCAATCATGGTCATAAAGACCATGATTACCCACGTTATACGACAGGACACATATTGATGATGTCATTATGGTCATGGAAAGACCATGATAGGCCATGTCATAAAACATCCTGTCATACGACACAGTACATAATGATGATGTCATATATCACAGTTCCATACTGCAATTCACCCAAGGGACATAATAATGAGTTAAAAATGCTTTTTAAAATGTGCCACTATGCTTCAAAACTTGAATAATTCCATTAGTATTTTACAGAACTGGGTCCAAATAGACTTCAGGCAACATCAGATCTATTTATAGCTGCAGTCACAAGGCTGGTAGCTATTTTTATACTGTGATACGTGATTAATCAAGAGACACTGTTTCATACACACACACACACACACACGCGCGCATTCACACACACAAATCACACACACACACATTCACACATACACACACACCACAAACAGACATATACATACAGTCACACACACAAACACACATACACATACACACTCACACACACACAAATCACACACACACACACACACCCACAAACACACATATACATACACAGTCACACAAATCACACACACCCTCAGAAACACACACACACCCACAAACACACATACACATACACAATCACACACACACTCAGAAACACACATTCACACACACACACACACACACACACACACACACACATTCACACATATACACACACCCACAAACACACACACTCAGAAACACACATTCACACACACACACACATACATTCACACATATACACACACCCACAAACACACACACACACTCAGAAACACAAACACACACACACACACACACACACACACACACACACACACAGAGTTGCTGACATAATGAGCACACTATGCTGATGCGTGAATGTCAGGCTGCCCCCAGCATATCCTCAGGTGTGCTGGTTGTTAACACTATTGATGCATTTCCCTGTATGTTTCTGTGTACGTATGATAGATAAATAGTCATAGTCATAGTCATACTTTATTGATCCCGGGGGAAATTGGTTTTCATTACAGTTGCTCCATAAATAATAAGTAGTCATAGAACCATAAATAGTTAAATAGCAATATGTAAATTATGCCAGTAAATTATGAAGTAAGTCCAGGACCAGCCTATTGGCACAGGGTGTCTGACCCTCCAAGGGAGGAGTTGTAAAGTTTGATGGCCACAGGCAGGAATGACTTCCTATGATGCTCTGTGTTGCATCTCAGTGGAATGAGTCTCTGGCTGAATGTACTCCTGTGCCCACCCAGTACATTATGTAGTGGATGGGAGACATTGTCCAAGATGGCATGCAACTTAGACAGCATCCTCTTTTCAGACACCACCGTCAGAGAGTCCAGTTCCATCCCCACAACATCACTGGCCTTTCGAATGAGTTTATTGATTCTGTTGGTGTCTGCTACCCTCAGCCTGCTGCCCCAGCACACAACAGCAAACATGATAGCACTGGCCACCACAGACTCGTAGAACATCCTCAGCATCGAATGGCAGATGTTAAAGGACCTCAGTCTCCTCAGGAAGTAGAGACGGCTCTGACCCTTCTTGTAGACAGCCTCAGTGCTCTTGAATCAATAATAACCTTTCAGATGGAGGAGGGTCAGAAGTTGCAGAGAGGTAGCGTGGGCCAGCAGGTCTGAACGATCACTATCTGCAGTGATTCTCAGCCAAAGTGAACAGCTTGAGCCTGACCCTGTCTCCAGCCCAGAGTTTCACGCCGGCAGCTCTCTGTAGTGTACACGTGAGCCTGACCCTGTCTCCAGCCCAGAGTTCCACGCCGGCAGCTCTCTGTAGTGTACACGTGAGCCTGACCCTGTCTCCAGCCCAGAGTTCCACGCCGGCAGCTCTCTGTAGTGTACACGTGAGCCTGACCCTGTCTCCAGCCCAGAGTACCACGTCGGCAGCAAAGGGAAGGGAAGGCACGAATGTGGAATGAGCTGTCAGCACAAATGGTGCATGTGAGCTCGGTTTCAACCTTGTAGAGAAGTTTGGATAGGTACATGGATGGTAGAGGTATGGAGGGCTATGGTCCTGGTACAGGACGATGGGAGTAGGCAGTTTATATGGTTCAGTATGGACTAGATGGGTCAAAGGGCCTGTTTCTGTGCTGTACGACTCTGCGACTCTATGACACAGGAGAGTGCAGATGCTGGAGTGTAGTGGAACGCACTGTCTGCTGGAGGAATCCAGTGGGTCGAACAGCATCTGTCAGGGGAGAAGGAACTATCAATATTTCAGCTTGAAAGCCTGTGTCGGGACTCAGGGCAGAGAGAGGACATGGTGGCACGAGTTCAGTGCAGCTCAAAGCCAGTAAGCTTGAGATAAATTAACACCGCTCCTTTAACAGTGTCTATCTAAACCGGAATATGGACCAAGGTAAGCAGGGGGCCTTCTCGTCACTGTGATTCAATTAAGATTTGACAAGACAGTAACAAAAGGAGGAGAGTTAAATACAATTTGAAAGAAACCCTAACGTGTGCATCCTCATGTGCACGATTACCATCTCCTTCAGCTGCTCACCTACGAGAGCGCCCCATCTCCATCTTAAAGGACCTCAGTCTCCTCAGGAAGTAGAGACGGCTCTAACCCTTCTTGTAGACAGCCTCACACGGCCTGTATGAAGAGAAGAGAGTGAGTGGTGAACCCTCCCCCTCCCCCAGCAAGGAGACTGGAATCAACTCAACCCAGATTAAAACACAGCGCCCTGAAAAATAATACACCCGCCACTAACCCACACTCACTTGGGGAAACCTGCACCATCGATTTGTTAACTCAAGAGATTCTGCAGATGCGGAAATCTTGAGTAGCACACACACACACACAAAGCTTGAGGAACTCAGTAGGTCAGGCAGCATTCTACAGAGGAGAATAAACAGTCCATGTTTTGGGCCGAAATTCTTCATCAGGACTGGAAAGGAAGGGGACAGAAGCCAAAATGAGAATTTGGCAGGTTATAGGTGAGACCAAGTGAAGGGGCAGGTGGGTGGTTGGAGTGGGGGCGATGAAGTAAGAAACTAGGAGGTGATAGATGGAAGAGGTTTCCTCTATCTTACCTATCCCTTTCATAGTTTTATGTTTCTATGGGGGTCCCCTCTCACTCTTCTGAATTCCAGTGAGTATTGCCCCATTGTTACATCTCGCCTCACCGGCTAGCCCCTCATCTCCAGCATCAACCTCCTCCAAAACCAGTGAATCTTTCCTCAAGTCAGGAGTCCAGAACAGCACATGGTACTCCAGGTGAGGCCTCACCTGTATCCTGTACAGAATCATTATACTTCATAAACTTTAAGTTAGAAGTGACATTGAGGTAAGAAATTACCATTATTATTATTTCACAGGAGATTCTACAGATGCTGAAAATCCAGAGCAACACACACAGAATGCTGGAGTAACTCAGCAGGCGAGACAGCATCGATGCAGAGGAATAAACATTTGATATTTCAGGCCAAGACCCCTCATCAGAACTGGAAAGGAAGGGAGCAGAATCCAGAATATGAAGCTGGGAGGAGGGGGAAAAGTACAAGTTGGCAGGTGAGGGGGAAGGTGAGCGGGTGGGGGAGGGGCATGAAGTAAGAAGCTGGGAGGTGATTGGTGGAAGAGGTAAAGGGCTGAAGAAGAAGGAATCTGATAGGAGAACCATGGGAGAAAGGGAAGCAGTAGAGGCACCAGAGAGAGGTGACAGGCAGGCAAGGTGAGAGGGTGAGAGATTAGAAGGGGTCAAAGGGGAACCAGAATGGGGAATAGAAGAGAGAAGTGGGAGGGGGGGAAATTCCTTCTGGGTAGCCTCCAACCGGACAGCATGGATAATGATTTCTCCAACTTCCGGTAAATTCTGTGTGTATTAGCATTTTGTGTGTATTACAATATTTGTTGTGCCCACCAGACAGTAATAAACTGTACCACTAACTAGTTAACAATGACATCCGTTTACACAATTTCCACTCTGTGATGGGGTGCCTCGTGACTCTATCATTAACCAAATATCAACACTGGGCCAAAAGTGATGATGGAGGATTAAAAGGAAAAGAAAAATGGAGGCCTATGTGGAGGGAAAATCTAAGAGTAGATTCAAGAGCTGAAGAGCCTGTACTGTGCTGTACTGTTCTATGTTCTACAATATGCTCTATAATGTTTAACCCCTGTTACGTACCCCGTAATTGGGTTGCCAAACCAGCACAAATGGACCACTTAGTTGGAGTCTGGTTCACTAGAAACTAATAAAGTTTTATTAAAGAAATAAGCAACACAGTACTCTAATCGTAAGGATATAAATGCAACAGGTTAGCAATGATAAAACACACGTACACAGAACTCGGGTAATAGGAATCAACCAAGCTCTATCGCAGTCTAGGGGTAAAATGATCAGTCTCAAGTGATGCAGAGTTCAGTTCAGCTTAGTACAGTTCACAGTAATCGCTGTTGTGTCGTTGGAGAGAGAGAGAGAGAGAGAATGCAAATTTTGATTCAAACAGACCCTTGATGTTCTTCGCAGTTAGCTTTCGGACAAACCCTTTTATGTCTTCTGTGGTCACCGACTGTGACCCCTCCGTTCCGTATACGACCGTTCTTCCGTGGTGAACCCGGCACCCAGGCAAGGGTGGACACACACACCAGGTTCCCGCCGATCGTCCCTTTTCACCCTGTCAGTCTATGGTTGGTTCCCTCGAACCAGAACTCCAACTCACCAACTTGTGGGGGCACACCGCTCTTCCAGGGTCTCATTATCTCGTGATCTTGTGGTGTGTCATGCCTTAGCGAACCTGTTCTTTTTATCCCCCTGCTGGGGTATCGCCTGTCCATCAAACTTCAAACAGTTCAGGTTCAAAGCAATCGGTCTGTCAATATTCTGAAATGTGTTTCTTTCTCGTTAATCTGTCTCTTCTCTCTTATTAGCATTTTGAATATTTCTCCATTGTCTCACTTATCTCTCTCTTATTAGCATCAATCTTCTGATAACTTGGTTTGTCGTCACACCCCTGACTAATGAGGAACCTATAATCTCTGCCTTAAATATACTCAATGACTTTAGTGTTCCTTTACACTAGTGTACTGGAAATGACATTACACGTTAAACATTAAACGGTCTAAATCCATAGTCGAACTTCAGCAGAAGGACAGCAATGGTTCAAGAAGGCAGCTTCCCTCACCCCTTCTCAGGGCTGCTGTGGGTTCACAGTGAACACTGACCTTGACATTGTGACCACGTTGCACGCATGAATAAAAATCAACTCTAAGTATCCACCATCACAGGCACGTCCGAGAGGTGATGCCTCGAGAAGATGACATCATCGTGAAGGGGCCTTCATGAAAAATCACCGTTTGGGACATGGCCTCTTCTCATTGCTACTGTCAGCGAGGAGGTACAGAAGGCTGAAGGCACACACTCAATGTTTTACAAACAGCTCCTTATCCTCCACCATCAGATTTCTGAATGGATGTTGAATCCATGAACACTACCTCACTATTTTTCTCCCTTTCAGAACATAGAACATTACAGCACAGTGTGGACCCTTCAGCCCACAACATTGTGCTGACCTTTTAACCTATTCTAAGATTAAACTAATCCTTCCTTCTACATAATCTTCCATTTTTAGATCATCTGTGTGCCTATCTAAAAGTCTCTTAAATGTTCCTAATGTATCTGCTTCAACCACCACTCCTGGCAGTGTTCCACACATCCAGCACTCTGTGTGTAAAAAACCTACCTCTGACATCACCTCTATATTTTCCTCCAATCACATTAAAATAATGCCCCCTAATATTAACTATTTCCTCTCAGGAAAAAATCTTTGGGTGTCCATTCAATCTATATCCGCTCGATCTGTCCTGGGAAAAAGTCTCCAGCTGTCCACTCGATCTGCCCTGGGAAAAGTCTCTGGCGATCCACTCAATCCGTCCTGGGATAGAGTCCCGGCTATCGACCCGAGCTATGCCTATATCCATTGTTGATTTTCAGGATCTGAATATTATTGGCTTTTCCAATCGGCTTTTGAGGTTGCGAGTCATCTGTTGAGTTTGCTGCTGTTCCAATGATGAAGACACTCTCAGAGTGGTGCTACTGGAAAGGCTTTAGTGGGTATCAGGAGCTGAACGACTCATGGAGACACCATGCTCCTCCCTGCCCAGCAGATACAGCATTTGCGTGGCTTATCCCACTCTGATCCTGGCAAATGGCAACTCTTGAGCTTTGGTGGTAGAAGTATTGGTAAATTAGTAAAATTGGTATTTATTGGTTTATTTTTGTCTCATTTGTTTTATATGCTTTCTTTACAGATCACTTCGTCACATCAGTACATTAAACCATAGACCATAAGACAGTGGAGCAAAATTAGGCCATTCAGCCCATCGAGTCTGCTCCGCCATTCCATCATGGCTGATCCTGGATCCCACTCAGTCACATACACCTGCACTCTCACCGTATTCTTCAATGCCCTGACCGATCAGAAAATGATCAACTTCCACCTTAAATATACCCACGGACTTGACCTCCACTGCCGTCTGTGACAGAGCATTCCGCAGATCGACTACTCTCTGGCTAAAAAGAATTCCTCTTACTTCTTTTCTCAAAGGTCGCCCCTCAATTTTGAGGCTGTGCCCTCTGGTTCTGGATACCCCCGCCACAGGAAACATCCTCTCCACATCCACCCTATCTAATCCTTTCAGCTTGGTAGGTTTCAATGAGAGCCCCCCACATTCTTCTAAATTCCAGTGAGTACAGGCCCAAAGCTGCCAAACGTTCCTCATATTTTAACCCCTTCATTCCCAGAATCGTCCTCGTGAACCTCCTCTGTATTCTTTCCGATGACAGCACATCTTTTCTGAGATAGGGGCCAAATCTGTTGACAATGCTCTGTGTGGCCTGACTAGTGGTCCTATAAAAGCTGAGCACTACCTCATTGGTTTTATATTCTATTCCCCTTGAAATAAATGCCATCATTGCATTTGCCTCCTTCACGACAGACTCAACCTGTAAATTAACCTTCCGGGTGTCTTGCACAAGGACTCCTAAGTTCCTCTGCACCTCTGATGTTTGAACCTTCTCCTCACTTAGATAATAGTCCACACTATTGTTTCTTTTACCAGAATGCATTATCATACATTTCCCAACACTGTATTCCATCTGCCACTTTTTCCCTTCCACTTCTTCCAATTTGCCTAAGTCCTGCTGCCATCGCATTGTTTCCTCAGCACTACCTACAAGTCCACTTATCATCATATCATCCACAAAGCTATCAATTCCATTACCCAAATCATTGACAAATAACATGAAAAGTAGTGGTCCCAATTATGACCCCTGCGGAACACCACTAGTCACTGGCAGCCAACCAGAAAAGGCCCCTTTTATTCCCACTCGCTGCCTCCTGCCTGTCAGCCATTCCTCTATCCATCTTTCCTGTAATGCCCTAGAATTTTATCCTGTTAAGCAGCCTCATGTGTGGCACCTTATCAAATACCTTCTGAACATCCAAGTAAATGACATCCACTGCCTCTGTCCACTCTGCAGTTACATTGACTTATTTTACCATTAGTCTTCAAGTACCCTGAAACCTCATCCTTAATAATAGACTGCAATACTCTCCCAACCACTGAGGTTAGGCTAACTGGCCTATAATTTCCTTACTTTTGCCTTCCTCCCTTCTTAAAGAGTGGAGTGACATTTGCAACCGTCCAGCCCTCCGGGACCATGCCAGAATCACATGATTCTTGAAAGATCATGACCAATGCATCCGTTATCTCTTCAGCAACCTCCCTCAGGACTCTGGGATGTAGTCCATCTAGTCCAGGTGACTTATCCACCTTAAGAGCTTTCAGTTTGCCGAGCATTTTTTCACTCCTGCTCCCTGACACTCACAGACCTCTGGCATACAGCTAGTGTCTTCCACAGTGAAGACTGAAGCAAAGTACTTATTAAGCTCATCTGCCATTTCTTTGTCCCCCATTACTACCTCACCAGCATCATTTTCCAGTGGTCTAATATCAACTCTCACCTCTCTTTTATTTTTTTATTTAACTAAAAATGTTTGGTATCCTGGTATAATTGCCTAGTTTGCCCTGATATTTCATCTTTTCCTTTCTTAGAGCTTTTTTAGTTGCCTTTTGTTGGATTTCAAAAGCTTCCCAATCACCCCGCTTCCCACTCACTTTTACTACCTTATATGTCCTTTCCTTGGCTTTTATACATCTCTTACCAACAGAGCCACACCACTGCCTATGCCTTCCTGTCTGTCCTTTTGATACAAAGTACATCCTTCGACATTAAGCTCCCAACTACGGCCTCCTTTCAGCCATGACTCAGTGATGCTCACAATGTCATATCATAGAAACACAGAAAACCCACAGAGTTGTGCCGGAAATGTCCCTACCTTAGAAATTACTAGAGTTACCCACAGCCCTCTATTTTACTAAGCTCCATGTACCTATCCAAAAGTCTCTTAAAAGACCCTATCATATCCGCCTCCACCACCGTCGCCGGCAGCCCATTCCACACACTCACCACTCTCTGAGTAAAAAACTTACCCCTGACATCTCCTCTGTACCTACTCCCCAGCACCTTAAACCTGTGTCCTCTTGTGGCAGCCATTTCAGCCCTGGGAAGAAGCCTCTGACTATCCACATGATCAATGCCTCTCATCATCTTATACACCTATGAGGTCAAGTTCAGCTAAGTTTTACTGTGGAACCATTCCTCAGCCTTACAACAGCAGGATAAAACTGTCCTTGATCCTGCTGGTACGTGCTTTCAGGGTTTTGTATCTTCGGCCAATGGTTGGGGGGAGGAGAGAGAATGTCTGAGGTGAATGGGGTCTTTGATATTTTATGTATATTGCTTGACATATCGTGTGAAATAAGCCCTTCCACCCCTTTGTGCCACACTGCCCAGCAATCCTCAGATTTAACCAATGACAGGACAATGTACAGTGACCAATTAGCCTACTAACCAGTACACCTTTGGAATGTGGGAGGAAACCGGAGCACCCGGAGGAAACCCACGCGGTCACGGGGAAAACATACACTTTGTTACAGGCAGCAGTTGGAATTGAACCTGGGTTACTGCTACCGTAAAGCATTGTACTAACCACTATACTACCGTGACTACGCTAGCCGCTCTCCTGAGGCAGTGGGAAGTGTACACAGAAGTTGCTTTCCTTGATGTGTGGAGCTATGTCCACAACTCTCTGCAGTTTCTTGCAGTCACAGACAAATTATTTGCTGTACCAAGCCGTGATACATTCAGTAGGATGCTTTTAACGGTTCATCAATGAAAATGGACATTCTGAATTTCTGATCTGGCAGCTCAGTGCGGGTGTCCACGAGGCTCCGTGGACCTCCACCTGCTGTGGAAATGTCCATCACCTCATGCTCCCCGCCATCTCCCTAATCCCCATTACAGTCTGGCCAGGGCTCAGCCTGGTTCGATAAGGAGAGCAGAGGTGTATGCAGGTTGCGGTACCAGACCAACATCTGATGTGACAAGCCGGCAGATCACCGACACAGGACTCTACGCATGATGAACTGTGACTATAACACACCATTCATAGACCGACTGATTCCACATCCAATAGACCTTAGGAAGGTGCACCCATCATTAAGGGTCCCCACTACCCAGGGCATAGCCTCTTCACATTGTTACCATCAGGGAGGAGGTACAGAAGCCTGAAGTCACACACTCAGAGATTCAGGAACAGCTTCTTCCCCTCTGCCATCCGATTCCCAAATGGACTTTGAACCCGTGAACACTACCTCATGCATTTTTATTCTTTTTTTTGCACAGCTTATTTTAACTATTTAATAGACACGTATACTTACTGCAACTCAGTTTTTTCACTATAGTTACTTTTCATGTATTGCATTGTACTGCTGCTGTCAAGTTAGCAAATTTCATGAGGTGGTGTTATTAAACCTGAGCCTGATTCTGGGGTCCTGCGCATCAGGTGTTACTGGTGGCAGCCAGTCACAATGGAAACTGGAGAAGATGTCCACAAGATATTCCCATCTTCAGTTATGTGAGTCTGCTGGGGAAATCAGGGACATGATGTCTGTGAATCTATTAGTCTGGCAGAGGCTGAGGAAGACAGTCTGTCCTGGGTTGGAGGACTGACAGTGGGGGGGGGGGGAGTGGAGGAGAACAGGGTTTGTTTTGCCGTTGTTTTGCTGTTGTCATGTTCTGTGTTGTTCTGCTGAATGTGGTGGACATGCCACACTGGCACCAGGATGTGTCGTGACACTTGTGGGCTGCCCCCAGCACATCCTTGTGTTTCAATGTACATGTGATCAATAACTCTGATTCTGAACCTGAATCCCCAGTCAGTATGGATTAGCAACAACATCTTCACCACGATCTCCATTATCACAGGAGCACCACAGGGATGTGTACTTAGCCCCTGCTCTACTCACTTTACACCTCGGACTGTGAGGCTGAGCACAGCTCCAATGCTACATTCAAGTTTACTGACGACACCACTGCCGTAGGCTGAATCAAAGGTGGTGGCGAATCAGCATACAGGAGGGAGATTGAAAATCTGGCTGAGTCGTCTCGAAACAACAACCCATGTGCAAACAATACATTTCAATATGTTTCAATGCACATGTGACAATTAAAGCTAATCTTTAAAAATTTTTCAATAGGATGTGAGGCGAAGTATTCACTCATCTTCACTTGCCCCATCATTGAGATGTTCCCACAAGCCAGAGGTCCATGAGTCAGTCCTCATCAGAGGGTCAGCAACTTTAAATTCCTCAGTGTTATCATTTCAGAGAACCTGTAAATGAATGTCAGGGGTGTATATGGTGACATATATGTACTTTGATAATAAAATTTACTTTGAACTTTTGAACTTTGAATGAGTGCTGAAAGAAAGGCTGAAACAGTTGTCTGTGTCCTTCTCCAGAAATGTGGAAAGGGTGATGCCAGCTCCCTCCTGAGATCCCACTCCAGCTAATTCCATGCAAAGATCAAAGTACGTTAGTTAGTTATCCAAGTACAGATATGTCACCATATACAACTCTGAGATTCATTTTCTTGTGGGCATGCTCAATAAATCTATAGAATAATAACCACAACAGAGTCAATGAAAGACTGCCCAACTTTGGTGTTCAACCAGTGTACAAAAGACAACAAACTGTGCAAATACAAAGAAAAAGGAATAATTAATAAATAAACAAACAAACAAACAAACAATAAATATCGAGAACATGAAATGAAGAGTCCTTGAAAGTGAGTCCATAGCTTGTGGGAACATTTCAATGATGGGGCAAGTGAAGTTGAGTGAATAGTTCTTATTGAAAGAGTTTTAACGGTTAGCTTTAATTGTCATATGTGCACTGAAACATATTGTGACATATCATTTGTACCAATGACCAACACAGTCCAAGGACAAGCTGGGCTGCTTGCAAGTGTCACCAAGATTCTGGCGCCAACATAGTATGCCCACAGCTCACTAACCCTGACCTGTACATCTTAGAAGTATGAAGAGCTGAGAGCTCTAGCTGTGGTAAAGGCTGTGCGAAGCAGGCTACACACCAGCTGTGCGACTGAAGCTCGATGGTCCAGAACTAGCTGTGCCTCTGGCTAAGCCGTTCCACTCAAGTGACAACACTGGCATCTATTGAGATTAATCAGCTCTGCCCTGTCCACAGAAATCAGCCCGTGTGTCAGCTGACCTTTATCAAAAACTTTCTTCCATCGATAGACCAGCAGCAGTGATGTTCCTGATGATTGCACCGTGTTCACAACTTCTCAAGAAATGAAGTCGCCCTATCTTCCCACAGCAAGACTCAGACGGCATTCAGGTAGGAGCCGCTGGGTAATATTTGTACCTCGGAAATTCCAGGCCACGAACAATCACCAGAAGACAGAGTTGAACCGTCTGCCCTTGATGTTCAATGGTGTTACGCTCCCAGGAAGGTGTTCCATTGTGGTTCCGTAAACCTGCAGCATAACATAACACATTTGTATTCTTTGTTCTGGCCTGTTTTCTCACTCTGTAGAACAGGGGTTCCCAATCTTATTTATGCCATGGACCCCTACTATTAACCATGGGGTCTGAGGCCCCTACTCTCGACATAGAACATAGACAACTACAGCTCAGGTCAGGCCCGTAATACTGTGCTGACCTTTTCACCTACTCTAGAATCTATCTAACACATAATCTTCTATTTTTCTTTCATCCCTGTACTTGTCTAAGAGTTTCTTAAATGTTTGCCTCTACCACCCAGCCCTGGCAGAGCATGTCACTCACCCACCTCTTTTTGTGTAAAAAAAACTTGCCTCTGATAACCCCCACAACTTTCCTCCAATCACCTTAATATTAAGCCTCCTCATATTAGGCACTTCTGCCCTGGGAAAGTCTCTGGCTGGCCACTCTGTTTATGATTTATCTGGTGCTCTGTGCCTGTGGGTCTGCTGCAGGTATGTTTCTCACTGAACCTGTGCAGACGTGGACTTGTGCAGATGACAGGAAACTCCGGTTTGATTGACCAGAATGATAGCAAGTCTCCAAATTCTGGATCAATTAATTAACCTTAAAATTATGTCTCCTCATACAGCCATTTCTGTCACACTCACCAACACACATACACATACAGTCTCTCTTTCTCTCTCACATACACACACACACACACACACACACACACACACACACACACACAGCACAGAGTCAGGAGACCTTGCTCAGTCAACAGTCTGTAAGAACTAACAGGTTACCCTGCAGAGCAACAGACAGCCATTGTAGTGAAGTGCAGGGTGCCGGGACACAAGCTGGACCACAGGGGCAAAGGACAGATCAAACAAAGCAGAAGCAGGAATCAGGGACAGTCTCCCCTTTAGAGATGCTGTCTAACAGCCCTGCAGTTCTGTCAGAGAATATTCCCTTTGCTCGTGGGATTGGTGACAGCTTTTCAGCATCCCGCCACAGTACTCGGTGTTTGTTGCAGTATCTTGTAGAATGTTAATGAAAGTGTCACCCGTGATTGAGAATTTACTTTCAGGCCTGCGACTACTCTCTAAATTGACATTCTGTCATAAGATCCGCACTCTTGCTGACAGTTTGATTTATAATATGTGCAGGCATCTACATATGCATTCAAATAGAGTCAGCCACCTGGTCAGGAGCCTGTCTGACTTGGGCACGATGGTAGGGTAGCAGTTCGTGCGAGGCTACTACAGTATGGGAGTGTCGGAGTTCAGAGTTCAATTCTGATGTCATCTCTAAGGAGTGTGTACCAACCTCCCTGTGGAATGCGTAGGTTTCCACAGGGTGCTCAGGTTTCCTCCACAGTCCAAAGACATACGGTACCAGCTAGTAGGTTAATAGGACATTGTAAATTGTCCATAGACTATAAGTCCATAAGACACAGGAGCAAAATCAGCCCATCTGGCCCATCGAGTCTGCTTCGCCATTCAATCATGGCTGATCCTTTTTGTCTATCTCCTCCTCAACCCCAATTCCCAGCCTTCTCCCCGTAACCTTTGATGCCAAGTCCAATCAAGAACCTCGTCCTGTGATTATGCTACGTTAAATCAGTTGGTGCCTGACAGGGGGGAGTGTGGTTTGAAGGGCCAAAAGGCCTATTCTGTGCTGTATCTCTAAATAAGTTTTTAAAATGTTGGACCTTGGTTACTCCATAGCGATGTCCCACCACTCGGGCTGATCGGAAACTCAGAGGATAACTAACATGGGAACCAACACTCCCTTCCCACTTTTCCCCGTATCCATGACTAATTCCAAAAGCAGTAGTACACCCAGTGGTCACTTTATTAGTCATCTCCTGGTCGCTGTGTATGTTCACAGTCTTCTGCTGCCGTGGCCCATCCACTTCAATGTTCAAAGTGCTGTGTGTTCAGAGATGCTTTTCTGCGTACCATTGTTAAAACGTGCTTGTTTGAGTTACTGTCAGCTTCCTGTCAGCCTGAACCAGTCTGGCCATTCTCCTCTGACCTCTCTCATTAACAAGACATTTCACTCACAAAACTGTCATTCACTAGATTTTTTTTTGCATTTTGCACCATTGTCTGTAAATTCTAACCGAGGGGTCCGTTGTTTCCAGGTTGGAAACCCCTGCTCTAGAGCCTGTTGTGCATGAAATCCCAGGAGATCAGCAGTTTCTGAGATATTCAAACCACCCTGTCTGGCACCAACATTTATTCCATGATCAAAGTCTCTTAAATCAGATTTCTTCCCCACCCTGATGCTTAGTCTGAACAATAACTGAACCTCTTGACCATGTCTGCATGCTTTTATGCATTGCGTTGCTGCCACGTGATTGGCTGATTAAATATTTGCATTAATGAGCAGGTGTACAAGTGTACCTAATAAATTGACAACTGTGTGTACGTCTCCCAGATTCAGAAATTAACATTGACCAAACAATTCCTAATCCCTGGAAATCCTCCTCAAACCTTTCCTATTCCCAATTTCTTTTGTTCCTCTTTTAAATTGCTCCTTCATCTTCCTCTCCTGGCAGCTTCCTTCCACCATCTGCGGTTTGTTGCCTCCAGCCTTCACCTCCCAGCCTCTGTCACTCTTCCTGGCACAGTAGTATGGCAGTTACTGCAAAGTTTTACAGTGCCGGTGAGCCAGGTTCAATCCTCACTGACGTCTAGAAGCAAAGTTTGCATCAGTACATGGATGGAGGGCTATGGTCTGAGTACAGGCCAAAGGGAGTAGGTCGTTTGAATGGTATCGGCGTGGACTAGATGGGTGAAAGGCCTGTTTCAGTGCGGTAGTGTTCTGTGACTATGAGTCTATATATTCTCTCCGTGACCACATAGGCTTCCTCCTGTGCTCCACTTTCCTCCCACATTCCAAAGGTGTACAGCTAAGGGTTAGTCATTTGTGGGCATTCGAAAGAACCTGCTTCCAAGCTCCACTGTACTATGTTCTAATTAACAAGCATTTTCTGCATGTTCATTTAAATCATTAATATATATTGCAAATAATGGAGTTCCCAGCAGTAATCCCTGTGGAATACTGCTAGACCCAAACTTAAGACAGAGAATCACCCCTCCACCACTACATGCTATTTCCTATGAACAAGCCAATTCTATCTCCAGCTTACCGACCCGCCATAGATCCCATATGACATCATCTTCTGGACCAGTCTCCATGAGGGACCTTGGCAAATGCTGTACTGAAGTCCGACGAGACCATTGCTGTTGCTCTTGTCTCAGCATTCTCCTTCATCACCTCTTGGATGTGGAGGAGATGTTTCCTACAGTGGGGAGTCTCGGGCCAGAGGCCACAGCCTCAGAATAGAAGGATGTGTTTTTTAGACAGAAGTGCAGTGAAACTTCCTTAGCCAGAGAGTGGTGATTCTGTTGAATTTATTGCTTGGGAAGACTGTGGAGGTGACATCACTGGGCATATTTAAAGCAGAATTAATAAATTCTTGCAACACACACAAAATGCTGGAGGAACTCAGCAGACCAGGCAAAATCTATGGTAAAAAAAAAGTGCAGTCGACCTTTTGGGCCGAGACCCTTTGGCAGGACTGGAGAGAAAAAGCTGAGGAGTAGATTTGAATGGTGAGGGGAGAGGAGAGAGAAACGCAAGGTGATGGGTGAAACCCGGAGAGGGAGGGATGAAGCAAAGAGCTGGGAAGTTGATTGGTGAAAGGAACCGAAGGCCATGGAAGGAAGAAAAGCAGGGGGAGGAGCACCAGAGGGAGACGATGGCTGGGCAAGGAGATGAGGTGAGAGAGGGAAAGGGGGATGGGGAATGGTGGGGGGGGGGAGGAGGTGTCCCATTATTGGAAGTTTGAGGAATCGATGTTCATGCCATCAGGTTGGAGGCTACCCAAACGAAATATAAGGTGTTGTTCCTCCAACCTAAGTGTGGCCTCATCACAACAGTGGCGAGGCCATGGATGGACGTATCGGAATGGGAATGGGAAGTGGAATTAAAATGGGTGGCCACTGGGAGATCCTGCTTGTTCTGGCGGACAGAGTGTAGATGCTCAGCAAAACAGTCTCTCAATCTACATCATGTCTCACCGATATACAGGAGGCCACAACAGGAGCATCAAACGCAGTATATGACCCCAACAGACTCACAGGTGAAATGTTGCCTCACCTGGAAGGACTGTTTGGGTCTCTGAATGGTAGTGAGGGAGGAGGTGTAGGGGCAGATGCAGCACTTGTTCCACTTGCAAGGATAAGTGCCAAGAGGGAGATCAGTGGGGAGGGATGAATGGACAAGGGAGTCGCTTAGGCAGCGATCCCTGCGGATAGCAGAAAGTGGAATGGGGGGAGAGAAAGATGTGTTTGGTGGTGGGATCCAGTTGGAGATACTGGAGGTTTCGGAGAATTATGTGCTGGATGCGGAGGCTGGTGGGGTGGTAGGTGAGGGCAAGAGCAACCCTATCCCTAGTAGGGTGACGGGAGGATGGGGTAAGAGCAGATGTGTGTGAAATGGAAAGATGTGGTTGAGGGCAGAGTTGATGGTGGTGGAAGGGAAGCCCCTTGATAAAGTCTTGATTAGTCAGGGCATCAAAAGTTATAGGGTCGAAGGCAAGAGAATGGGGTTGAGGGGGTAATAAATTAGCTGTGATGGAATGGCCTAATTCTGTTCCTAAAGGAGGGAGGAGAAGATGATGGCGTGACGCAGCTTGCAGCAGCCACTCCGGTAAGTGCTATCTGTTATCTGTCCAGTAGGATGCCATTCACAATCCTGATTTGATGGAGACAGACGTGAGAATACGGAGGAACATCTGGTGAAACTTCTGAAACGCCTGTTTCGCTGCCGCTGCTGCTGTGTGATCCGGAGGGGAAGGCCCCGAGTGCTCGTCTTTGCTTGCTGCTCGGCAGCCGGGGCGCGGTCGAAGCGCTCGGCAAAGATGGTGCTCGGTGCTCGTTGTCGGAGGCTCGAAGTTTTCGGACAGACTCAGAGTCGGCTGCGGTCGGGTGCTTCCAATGCATCGGCAAGTTTACGGCGCTTGGAGGTTCATGGCAGGGAGAGTTTCTCCCTTCTACCGTCTGCGTGAGATGATGAGTCTATCGGGACTTTGAGACTTTTTTTTACCGTGCCCATGGTCTGCTCTTTATCTAATTATGGTATTGCTTTGCACTGTTGTAACTATATGTTATAATTATGTGGTTTTGTCACTTTTAGTCTTCGTTTGTCCTGTGTTTCTGTGATATCTTTCCGGAGGAACATTGTATCATTTTTTAATGCATGCATTTCTAAATGACAATAAACAAGGACTGAGTGTCCTCATAATCTAAAATGTCTCATGGTGCCCAAATAATACAATTAAATCCATGATCAGTATCTGCCCCGCTCGAAACCACAATGACTTGCTCTAACAAATCGGTGTGTTTCTCAAAGTGAGTTAGTCCTGTCCCACTGGGTTAAGCAATCTCTGTCTCCAAGCCCAGCACTTTACCTCAAAATTATTACCATCAGAGAGACAGGAGGGGAGATTGAAAGCGATATAAAATGTGACAGATGAAAATTTGCATCAACTATTTTTTAAGATGGTGTTAATACCATTAAGTATTCTGAAACTATTAACTTAGCTTGGCCTGTTTCCTACTCAGTAGCACAAGTTAAGCCAAACCACATGCGATCTGTACTTTGGTAGATACAGAGGCAGGAAAAGAAATGCAAAAATACGCTGTTCCCAGCACTGACAGCCTTCAGCGTAACGAGCCCACAGGTACAAGTGAAGCATCAGTATGACGAGAGTCAGATGGGAGCTGGCCGCGGTGTCAGTCTGCAATGTCTGAGCCTTGTGCTGAGGTTAATTACTGTTTGTTCTTCATCTTTTCCCAGGTTTTCTGAGGGCCAGGAGGCATAAACTCTGCATTTCAAAAACACCGTGAGCTCACACAGCTTATAGCAGCTCACGTCAACCATGTGGTGGAACTAAACTGGTTAGGAGTGTCAGGCTCCAAACACAGTGCCGGGTTCTACCAGGCCCTGGGGTGGGTAGAAGCAGCCTTGGTCAGCAGATCATGAACGTGGGAACTGTTCACGGGGTCAGGCAGTCTCTGAACCGGTCATAGGTTTCACCCTCATACTCCATCCTGTTCATCATCCTCAGCTCTCCAGTGGCCACACCCCATGCCAGCATGGTAGCACAGATGCTTTACAGCACCAGAGATCCAGATTCAATCTCCATCACTGTCTGTAAGGAGCTTGTGTGTTGTCCCAGTGGCTGTGTGGGTTTCCTCTGGGTTCTCCAGTTTGCGCCCACATCCCAAAGACGTAGAGTTAGAGTTAGTAGCTTGCAGGCGCACTGTGTTGATGCCGGAAGCATGATGACACCTGTGGGCTGTCCCATCACATCCTCGGCCGGTGTTGCTCATTGACGCAGAATGACGCATTTCACTCTACATATTGATGTACATGTGACAAATAAAGCTAATCTTTGATCCTAATCTAATCCCATTCCTCCAGGATCAAAAGTCAGATCAGCCACTGTTCCTGCCCTTTGGGCAGTCATGGGGGAGAGGCCATTTGGCCCATCAAATCTCCTCCGCCACTCAATCCCGGCTGATTACTTTCATTTTCCCACTTTCTCCCCATCTCCACTCTCAGGTTTTGCTTCATCCCTGCCCCCATTACATCCTCTCTCAACGTTCTTTCAGTGACCGCGTGAGTTTGTACGTTCTCCTCAATACCTCGCGGGATTGTACACTGTCCTCATGACTGCGCGGGTTTGTACATTCTCCCCCTGACCCTGTGAGTTCATGCACTCTCCCCGTGACCGCGTGAGTTTGTACACTCTCCCCGTGACCGCATGGGTTTGTACGTTCTCCCCATTACCATGCGGGTTTCTACATTTTCCCCATCACCGCGTGAGTATGTACATTCCCCCGTGACCACGCGGGTTTGTACACTCTCCCCGTAACAATGCGGGTTTGTACGTTCTCCCCGTGACCGCATCAGTTTCTACGCTCTCCCCATGACCACGCAGGTTTGTATGTTATCCCCGCGACTGCAACGGTTTGTACGCTCTCTCCGTGACAGCACGGGTTTGTACGTTCTCCCCGTGACCGCATCGGTTTGTACGCTCTCCCCGTGACAGCGTGGGTTTGTACGTTCTCCCCGTGACCACATCGGTTTGTACGCTCTCCCCATGACAGCGTGGGTTTGTACGCACTCCCCATGACCGTGTGAGTCTGTTCGTTCTCCCTGTGACTGCATGGGTTTGTATGCTCTCCCCGTGACCATGTGAGTTTGTACGTTCTGCCCGTGACTGCACGGGTTTGTATGTTCTCCCTGTGACCATGTGAGTTTGTACTTTCTCCTGGTGACCTCATGGGTTTGTACGTTCTCCCCGTTACCGCACAGGTTTCTACGTTCTCCCTGTCACCGCGTGAGTTTGTACATTCCCTGTGACCACGTGGGTTTGTACGTTCTCCCCGTGACCGCATCAGTTTCTACGCTCTCCCCATGACCACGCGGGTTTGTACGTTCTCCCTGTGACCTTGTACGGTTGTACGTCTCCCTGGACCGCATGGGATTGTACGCACTCCCCGTGACCGCGTGTGTTTGTATGTTCTCACTGTGACCTTGTACGGTTGTACGTCTCCCCGTGACCGCACGGGTTTGTACGCACTCCCTATGACCGTGTGAGTTTGTTCATTCTCCCTGTGACTGCGCGGGTTTGTATGCTCTTCCCGTGACCGTGTGAGTGTATACGCTATCTCTGTGACCATGTGAGTTTGTACATTCTGCCCGCGACCGCACAGGTTTGTATGTTCTCCCTGTGACCATGTGAGTTTGTACTTTCTCCTGGTGACCTCATGGGTTTGTACGTTCTCCCCGTTACCGCACAGGTTTCTACGTTCTCCCTGTCACCGCGTGAGTTTGTACATTCCCTGTGACCACGTGGGTTTGTACGTTCTCCCCGTGACCGCATCAGTTTCTACGCTCTCCCCATGACCACGCGGGTTTGTACGTTCTCCCTGTGACCTTGTACGGTTGTACGTCTCCCTGGACCGCATGGGATTGTACGCACTCCCCGTGACCGCGTGTGTTTGTATGTTCTCACTGTGACCTTGTACGGTTGTACGTCTCCCCGTGACCGCACGGGTTTGTACGCACTCCCTATGACCGTGTGAGTTTGTTCATTCTCCCTGTGACTGCGCGGGTTTGTATGCTCTTCCCGTGACCGTGTGAGTGTATACGCTATCTCTGTGACCATGTGAGTTTGTACATTCTGCCCGCGACCGCACAGGTTTGTATGTTCTCCCTGTGACCATGTGAGTTTGTACGTTCTCCCAGTGACCTCATGGGTTTGTACGTTCTTCCCGTGACCACATCAGTTTGTACACTCTCCCCATGACCGCGTGGGTTTGTACGTTCTCCCCATTACCACGCAGGTTTCTATGTTCTCCCCACGACCACGTGGGTTTGTACGTTCTCCCCGTGACCGCGTGGGTTTGTACGTTCTCCCTGTGACCTTGTTCGGTTGTACATCTCCCCGTGACCGCACGGGTTTGTACGTTCTCCCTGTGACCTTGTACGGTTGTATGTCTCCCCGTGACCATACGGGTTTGTACGCATTCCCCATGACCGTGTAAGTTTGTTTGTTCTCCCCGTGACCGTGTGAGTTTGTACATTCTCCTGGTGACTTCATGGGTTTGTACATTCTCCCCATGACCGTGTGCCTTTGTACATTCTCCCCATGACCGCATGAGATTGTACGTTCTCCCCGTAACCGTGTCAGTTTCTACGTTCTCCCCGTGACCGTGTGATTTTGTACGTTCTCCCCGTGACCGCATGAGTTTGTACACTCTCCCCGTGACCGCATGGGTTTGTATGTTCTCCCCGTTACCGCGTGAGTTTGTACGTTCTCCCTGTGACCGCGTGTTCTTGTGCATTCTCCTCGTGACTGTTTGAGTTTGTACATTCTCCCCCTGACCTCATGCATTTATATGGTCTCTCCAAGATCACGTGAGTTTGTAGGCTCTCCCCGTGACCACGTGGGAGTGTATGCCCTCCACGCGACCGTGCAGGTTTGTACGTTCTCCCCGTGACCAGGTGGGTTTGTACGTTCTCCACGTGACCGCGTTGGTTTGTACGTTCTCCCAGTGACCGCGTGAGTTTGTACGTTCTCCTCGTGACCTCGCGGGATTGTACGCTGTCCTCATGACTGCACGGGTTTCTACATTCTCCCCCTGACCCTGTGAGTTCGTGCACTCTCCCCGTGACCGCGTGAGTTTGTACGTTCTCCCCATGACCGCATCAGTTTCTACACTCTCCCCGTGACCACGCAGGTTTGTACGTTATTCCCATGACTGCAACGGTTTGTACGCTCTCTCCGTGACAGCGCGGGTCTGTACGTTCTCCCTGTGACCGTGTGGGTTTCTACGCTCTCCTTGTGACCACGTTGGCTTGTACGTTCTCCGCATGACTGCGCAGGTTTGTACGTTCTCCCCGTGACCACGAGTGTTTGTACGCTCTCCCCGTCACCATATGAGTTTGTGCGTATTCCCCGTGACCATGCGGGATTGTACGCTCTCCCTGCGACCGCAGAGTTTGTACGTTCTCCCCGTTACTGTGTGAGTTTTTACATTCACCTCGCAACCGCGCATGTTTGTACGTTCTCCCTGTGACTGCGCAGGTTGTACATTCTGCTGGTGCCCATGTGAGTTTATACATTCTGCCCCTGACTGTGCCTGTTTGCACGTTCTCCCGTGACCGCGTGGGTATGCACGCTCTCCCCATCACCGCATGGGTTTGTACGTTCTCCCCGTCATCACGCGGGTTTGTTCACTCTCTCCGTGACCGTGTGGGAGTGTACACTCTCCACGCAACTGCGCGGGTTTGTACGCTCTCCCCATGACCATGTGGGTTTATACATTCTCCCCCTGACCGCGCCTGTTTGCACGTTCTCCCCGTGACCGCGCGGGTATGTACGCTCTCCCCATGACCGCGTGGAAATGTATGCTCTCCCTGTGACAGCACGGGTTTGTACGTTCTTCCCGTGACCATGCGGGTTTGTACATTCTCCCTGTGACCGTGTGGGTTTGTACATTCTCCCCATGACCGTGTGGGTTTGTACGCTCTCCCCGTGACCATGTGGGTTTATATGCTCTCCATGTGACTGTGTGAGTTTTTACGCTCTCCCCATGACCTTGTGAGTTTGTACATTCTGCCCGTGACTGCGTGGGTTTCTACGTTATCCCAGTAACTGTGTGAGTTTGTACGCTCTCCCCATGACCGTGTGGGTTTATACGTGCTCCTCCTGACCACGCCTGTTTGCACGTTCTCCCCATGACCGCGCGGGAATGTACGCTCTCCCCATGACCGCGTGAGTTTGTATGTTCTCCCCGTCACCGCATGAGTATGTACACTCTCCCCATCACCACGCAGGATTGTTCACTCTCTCTGTGACTGTGTGAGTTTGTACGTTCTCCCCGTGACCGTGTGAGTTTGTACACTCTCCCCGTCACCACACGGGTTTGTTCACTCTCTCCGTGACCGTGTGAGTTTGTACGTTCTCCCCGTGACCGTGTGGGAGTGTATGCTCTCCACGCAACCGTGCTGGTTTGTACGTTCTCCTCCTGACCGCGTGAGTTTGTATCCTCTCCCCGTCACCACATGGGTTTGTACGTTCTCCCCTTATCCGCGTGGGTTTGTACGCTCTCCCCATGACCATGTGGGTTTATACATTCTCCCCCTGACCGCGCCTGTTTGCACGTGCTCCGCGTGACCACGCAGGTCTGTGCATTCTCCCTGTGACCGGGCGGGTTTGTACGCTCTCCCCGTCCGCACACGGGTTCGTACGTTTTCCCCATGACCGTGTGAGTTTCTACGTTCTCCCCACGACCGCATGGGTTTGTACATTCTCCCCGTGACCGAGTGAGTTTGTACGCTCTCCCCATGACCGTGTGCGTTTGTACGCTCTCCCCGTGACCATGTGAGTTTGTACGTTCTTCACGTGACAGCGCAGGTTTGTATGTTCTCCCCGTGACCACATGGTTTTGAACGCTCTCCCTGTGACTGTGTGAGTTTGTACGTTCTCCCTGTGATAGTACAGGTTTCTATGTTCTCCCCATGACCACACAGTTTTGAATGCTCTCCCCGTGACCGTGTGAGTTTGTACGTTCTTCCCATGACGGTATGAATTTGTACGCTCTCGCCGTGACAGCGCGGGTTTGTACACTCTCCCCATGACAGTGTGAGATTGTTCGTTCTCCGCGTGACCACGCAGGTCTGTGCATTCTCCCTGTGACCGGGCGGGTTTGTACGCTCTCCCCGTCACCACACGGGTTTGTACGTTTTCCCCATGACCGTGTGAGTTTCTACGTTCTCCCCGCGACCGCATGGGTTTGTACATTCTCCCCATGACCGCGTGAGTTTGTACATTCTCCCTGTGACCGTGTAAGTTTGTACGCTCTCCCCGTGACTGCAAGGGTTTCTACACTCTACCCATGACCATGTGAGTTTGTACGTTCTCCCCACGACCGTGTGAGTTTGTATGCTTTGCCCGTGACGGAGTGGGTTAGTATGCTCTCCCCGAGACTGCGTGAGTTTTGTACGTTCTCCCCGTCACCACGCGGGTTTCTATGCTCTCCCCATGACCGTGTGAGTTTGTACGTTCTCCCCGTGACCGCGCGGGGTTGTACATTCTCCCCGTGACCACGCGATTTTGAACGCTCTCCCCATGACTGTATGAGTTTGAAATCTCTTCCCGGGATGGTGTGCGTTTGTATGCTCTCTCCATGACAGCGTGAGATTGTATGTTCTCCCCATGACCGCGCAGTTTTGAACACTCTCCCCGTGACCATGTACATTCATATGCTCTCCCCATGACCGTGTGGTTTTGTACACTCTCCCCGCGACCACACAGGTTTGTACATTCTCCCCATGACCGGGTACATTTCTATGCTCTCCCTGTGACCGCGTGAGTTTTGTACACTCTCCCCGTCACCACGCAGGTTTCTATGCTCTTCCCGTGACTGTGTAAGTTTGTTCGCTGTCCCAGTGACCGCACGGCTTTGTACGCTCTCCCCGTGACCTCATGAGTTTGTACGTTCTCCATGTGACCGAGTGAGTTTGGACACTCTCCCCATGACTATGTGAGTTTGTACGTTCTCCCTGTAACCGCGCGGGTTTGTACGTTCTCCCCGTGACTGAGTGAGTTTGTATGCTCTCCCCGTGACTATGTGAGTTTGTACATTCTTCCCATGACAGCGCGGGTTTGTACGTTCTCCCCGTGACCTCATGAGTTTGTACGTTCTCCACGTGACCGAGTGAGTTTGTACACTCTCCCCGTGACCGTGTGAGTTTCTACGTTCTCACCGTGACCACGTGGCTTTGCACATTCGCCCCATGACTGCGCGAGTTTCTACGTTCTCCCTGTGACCACGTGGATTTCTTCATTCTCCCCATGACTGCGCGAGTTTCTACGTTCTCCCCGCGACCGCGTGGATTTCTTCATTCTCCCTATGACCGCGTGAGTTTCTACGTTCTCCCCGCGACCGCATGGATTTCTTCATTCTCCCCATGACTGCGCGAGTTTCTACGTTCTCCCCGCGACAGCGTGGGTTTCTTCATTCTCCCTATGACCGCGCGTGTTTCTACATTCTCCCCGCGACCGCGTGGGTTTCTTCATTCTCCCTATGACCACGCATGTTTCTAAGTTCTCCCCGTAACCGCGTGGGTTTGTACGCTCTCCCCGTGACCACGCAGGTTTATACGTTCTCCCCATGACCATGTGAGTTTGTACGTTCTCCCTGAGACCACGCAGGTTTGTACGTACTACCCATGACTGTGTGAGTTTGTATGCTCTCCACGTGATGGAGTGGGTTAGTATGCTCTCCCCGAGACCGCGTGAGTTTTGTATGTTCTCCCCGTCACCACGTGGGTTTCTATGCTCTCCCAGTGATCGCGCGGGTTTGTACGCTCTCCCTGTGACCTCATGGGTTTGTATGTTCTCCACGTGACCGAGTGAGTATGTATGCTCTCCCCATGGCCGTGTGAGTTTGTACGCTCTCCCCGCGACCATGTGAGTTTGTATGTTCTCCCCGCGACCGTACGGGTTTGTACATTCTCCTCGTGACCGTGTGAGTTTGTATGTTCTCCCCATGACTGCATGGGTTTGTACGTTCTCCCCGTAACCGTGTGAGTTTCTACGTTCTCCCCGTGACCACACAGGTTTGTACGTTCTCCCCATGACCGTGTGTGTTTGTATGCTCTCCCCATGACCGAGTGAGTTTGTACGCTCTAACCATGACCGTGCAGGTTTGTACGCATTCTCCGTGACTGCGCGGGTTTCTACGCTCTCCCCGAGACCGTGTGAGTTAGTACGCTCTCCCCGAGACCGCATGGGTTTGTACGCTCTCCCTGTGACCGTGTGAGTTTACATGTTCTTCCTGTGACAGCGCAGATTTGTACGTTCTCCCCGTGACCACACGGTTTTGAACGCTCACCCCATGACTGTGTGAGTTTGTACGTTCTTCCCGTGACGGTGTGCGTTTGTACATTCTCCCTGTGACAGCGTGACATTGTATGTTCTTCCCCATGACCGCGCAGTTTTGAACGCTCTCCCCGTGACCCTGCACGTTCATACGCTCTCCCCGTGACCGCTTGGTTTTCTACGCCCTCCCCGCGACCACGCAGGTTTGTACATTCTCCCTGTGACCGGGAACGTTTCTACGCTCACCCCATGACCGCGTGAGTTAGTACACTCTCCCCGTGACCGCGTGGGTTTGTACGTTCTCCCCATGACCGCGTGTGTTTCTACGCTCTACCCGTAACCGTTTGGGTTTGTACGTTCTCCCCATGACCATGTGAGTTTGTACGCTCTCCCCGTGACTGCATGGGTTTCTACGTTCTTCCCATGACCGCACAGGTTAGTACATTCACCCCGTGACCACGTGAGTTTGTATATTCTCCCCGTGACCGTGTGGGTTTGTACGCTCTCCCCGTGACCGCTCGAGTTTATATGTTCTACCTGTGACCGTTTGGGTTTTTACGTTCTCCCCGTGACCACGCGGGTTTGTAGGTGCTCCCCGTGACCATGTGAGTTTGTACGCTCTCCCTGTGACTGCGTGGGTTTCTACATTCTCCCCGTGACCGTGTGGGTTTGTATATTCTCCCCGTGACCGTGTGGGTTTGTACGCTCTCCCCGTGACCGCTCGAGTTTATATGTTCTACCCGTGACCATTTGGTTTTGTACGTTCTCCCCGTGACCACGCGGGTTTGTAGGTTCTCCCCGTGACCACGCGGGTTTGTAGGTTCTCCCCGTGACCATGTGAGTTTGTACATTCTCCCCGTGACCGTGTGGGTTTGTATATTCTCCCCGTGACCATGTGAGTTTGTACGCTCTCCCTGTGACTGCGTGGGTTTCTACATTCTCCCCGTGACCATGTGAGTTTGTACACTCTCCCCGTGACCGCTCGAGTTTATATGTTCTACCCGTGACCATTTGGGTTTGCACGTTCTCCCCGTGACCGTGTGGGTTTGTAGGTTCTCCCCGTGACCGTGTGAGTTTGTACGCTCTCCCCGTGACCGTGTGGGTTTGTACGCTCTCCCCGTGACCGCTCGAGTTTATAAGTTCTACCCGTGACCGTGTGGGTTTGTACACTCTCCCCGTGACCGTGTGGGTTTGTAGGTTCTCCCCGTGACCGTGTGGGTTTGTACGCTCTCCCCGTGACCGTGTGGGTTTGTACGCTCTCCCCGTGACCGCTCGAGTTTATAAGTTCTACCCGTGACCACGCGGGTTTCTACATTCTCCCCGTGACCACGCGGGTTTCTACATTCTCCTCGTGACCGTGTGGGTTTGTACACTCTCCCCGTGACCGTGTGGGTTTGTACGCTCTCCCCGTGACCGTGTGGGTTTGTACGCTCTCCCCGTGACCACGCCAGTTTATACATTCTCGCGTGACCGTGTGGGTTTGTACGTTCTCCCCGTGACCGTGTGGGTTTCTACATTCTCCCCGTGACCGTGTGGGTTTGTACGCTCTCCCCGTGACCGTGTGGGTTTGTACGCTCTCCCCGTGACCGTGTGGGTTTGTACACTCTCCCCGTGACCGTGTGGGTTTGTACGCTCTCCCCGTGACCGTGTGGGTTTGTACGCTCTCCCCGTGACCACGCCAGTTTATACATTCTCCCCGTGACCGTGTGGGTTTGTACGTTCTCCCCGTGACCGTGTGGGTTTCTACATTCTCCCCGTGACCGTGTGGGTTTGTACGCTCTCCCCGTGACCG
Organism: Mobula hypostoma; assembly: GCF_963921235.1. Taxonomy (NCBI): domain Eukaryota; kingdom Metazoa; phylum Chordata; class Chondrichthyes; order Myliobatiformes; family Myliobatidae; genus Mobula; species Mobula hypostoma. The sequence continues at coordinate 165,204,121 of NC_086098.1, read as the reverse complement.
TGTGGGTTTGTACGCTCTCCCCGTGACCGTGTGGGTTTCTACATTCTCCCCGTAACCGTGTGGGTTTGTACGCTCTCCCCGTGACCGTGTGGGTTTGTACATTCTCCCCGTGACCGTGTGGGTTTCTACATTCTCCCCGTGACCGTGTGGGTTTGTACGCTCTCCCCGTGACCGTGTGGGTTTGTACGTTCTCCCCGTGACCGTGTGGGTTTGTAGGTTCTCCCCGTGACCGTGTGGGTTTGTACACTCTCCCCGTGACCGTGTGGGTTTGTACATTCTCCCCGTGACCGTGTGGGTTTCTACATTCTCCCCGTGACCGTGTGGGTTTGTACATTCTCCCCGTGACCGTGTGGGTTTGTACGCTCTCCCCGTGACCGTGTGGGTTTGTACGCTCTCCCCGTGACCGTGTGGGTTTGTAGGTTCTCCCCGTGACCGTGTGGGTTTGTACACTCTCCCCGTGACCGTGTGGGTTTCTACATTCTCCCCGTGACCGTGTGGGTTTGTACGCTCTCCCCGTGACCGTGTGGGTTTGTACGCTCTCCCCGTGACCGTGTGGGTTTGTAGGTTCTCCCCGTGACCGTGTGGGTTTGTACGTTCTCCCCGTGACCGTGTGGGTTTGTACACTCTCCCCGTGACCGTGTGGGTTTGTACATTCTCCCCGTGACCGTGTGGGTTTGTATGTTCTCCCCGTGACCGTGTGGGTTTGTACGCTCTCCCCGTGACCACGCGGGTTTCTACATTCTCCCCGTGACCGTGCGGGTTTGTACACTCTCCCCGTGACCGTGTGAGTTTGTACACTCTCCCCGTGACCGTGTGGGTTTGTACATTCTCCCCGTGACCGTGTGGGTTTGTACGCTCTCCCCGTGACCGTGTGGGTTTGTTAATTCTCCCCGTGACCGTGTGGGTTTGTACGCTCTCCCCGTGACCGTGTGGGTTTGTACGCTCTCCCCGTGACCGTGTGGGTTTGTAGGTTCTCCCCGTGACCGTGTGGGTTTGTACACTCTCCCCGTGACCGTGTGGGTTTGTACATTCTCCCCGTGACCGTGTGGGTTTCTACATTCTCCCCGTGACCGTGTGGGTTTGTACATTCTCCCCGTGACCGTGTGGGTTTGTACGCTCTCCCCGTGACCGTGTGGGTTTGTAGGTTCTCCCCGTGACCGTGTGGGTTTCTACATTCTCCCCGTGACCGTGTGGGTTTGTACGCTCTCCCCGTGACCGTGTGGGTTTGTACGCTCTCCCCGTGACCGTGTGGGTTTGTAGGTTCTCCCCGTGACCGTGTGGGTTTGTACACTCTCCCCGTGACCGTTTGGGTTTTTACGTTCTCCCCGTGACCACGCGGGTTTGTAGGTGCTCCCCGTGACCATGTGAGTTTGTACGCTCTCCCTGTGACTGCGTGGGTTTCTACATTCTCCCCGTGACCGTGTGGGTTTGTATATTCTCCCCGTGACCGTGTGGGTTTGTACGCTCTCCCCGTGACCGCTCGAGTTTATATGTTCTACCCGTGACCATTTGGTTTTGTACGTTCTCCCCGTGACCACGCGGGTTTGTAGGTTCTCCCCGTGACCACGCGGGTTTGTAGGTTCTCCCCGTGACCATGTGAGTTTGTACATTCTCCCCGTGACCGTGTGGGTTTGTATATTCTCCCCGTGACCATGTGAGTTTGTACGCTCTCCCTGTGACTGCGTGGGTTTCTACATTCTCCCCGTGACCATGTGAGTTTGTACGCTCTCCCCGTGACCGCTCGAGTTTATATGTTCTACCCGTGACCATTTGGGTTTGCACGTTCTCCCCGTGACCGTGTGGGTTTGTAGGTTCTCCCCGTGACCGTGTGAGTTTGTACGCTCTCCCCGTGACCGTGTGGGTTTGTACGCTCTCCCCGTGACCGCTCGAGTTTATAAGTTCTACCCGTGACCGTGTGGGTTTGTACACTCTCCCCGTGACCGTGTGGGTTTGTAGGTTCTCCCCGTGAGCGTGTGGGTTTGTACGCTCTCCCCGTGACCGTGTGGGTTTGTACGCTCTCCCCGTGACCGCTCGAGTTTATAAGTTCTACCCGTGACCACGCGGGTTTCTACATTCTCCCCGTGACCATGTGAGTTTGTACGCTCTCCCCGTGACCGTGTGGGTTTCTACACTCTCCCCGTGACCACGCGGGTTTCTACATTCTCCTCGTGACCGTGTGGGTTTGTACACTCTCCCCGTGACCGTGTGGGTTTGTACGCTCTCCCCGTGACCGTGTGGGTTTGTACGCTCTCCCCGTGACCACGCCAGTTTATACATTCTCGCGTGACCGTGTGGGTTTGTACGTTCTCCCCGTGACCGTGTGGGTTTCTACATTCTCCCCGTGACCGTGTGGGTTTGTACGCTCTCCCCGTGACCGTGTGGGTTTGTACGCTCTCCCCGTGACCGTGTGGGTTTGTACGCTCTCCCCGTGACCGTGTGGGTTTGTACGCTCTCCCCGTGACCACGCCAGTTTATACATTCTCCCCGTGACCGTGTGGGTTTGTACGTTCTCCCCGTGACCGTGTGGGTTTCTACATTCTCCCCGTGACCGTGTGGGTTTGTACGCTCTCCCCGTGACCGTGTGGGTTTGTACGCTCTCCCCGTGACCGTGTGGGTTTCTACATTCTCCCCGTAACCGTGTGGGTTTGTACGCTCTCCCCGTGACCGTGTGGGTTTGTACATTCTCCCCGTGACCGTGTGGGTTTCTACATTCTCCCCGTGACCGTGTGGGTTTGTACGCTCTCCCCGTGACCGTGTGGGTTTGTACGTTCTCCCCGTGACCGTGTGGGTTTGTAGGTTCTCCCCGTGACCGTGTGGGTTTGTACACTCTCCCCGTGACCGTGTGGGTTTGTACATTCTCCCCGTGACCGTGTGGGTTTCTACATTCTCCCCGTGACCGTGTGGGTTTGTACATTCTCCCCGTGACCGTGTGGGTTTGTACGCTCTCCCCGTGACCGTGTGGGTTTGTAGGTTCTCCCCGTGACCGTGTGGGTTTGTACACTCTCCCCGTGACCGTGTGGGTTTCTACATTCTCCCCGTGACCGTGTGGGTTTGTACGCTCTCCCCGTGACCGTGTGGGTTTGTACGCTCTCCCCGTGACCGTGTGGGTTTGTAGGTTCTCCCCGTGACCGTGTGGGTTTGTACATTCTCCCCGTGACCGTGTGGGTTTGTACACTCTCCCCGTGACCGTGTGGGTTTGTACGCTCTCCCCGTGACCACGCGGGTTTCTACATTCTCCCCGTGACCGTGTGGGTTTGTACACTCTCCCCGTGACCGTGTGGGTTTGTACATTCTCCCCGTGACCGTGTGGGTTTGTATGTTCTCCCTGTGACCGTGTGGGTTTGTACGCTCTCCCCGTGACCACGCGGGTTTCTACATTCTCCCCGTGACCGTGCGGGTTTGTACACTCTCCCCGTGACCGTGTGAGTTTGTACACTCTCCCCGTGACCGTGTGGGTTTGTACATTCTCCCCGTGACCGTGTGGGTTTGTACGCTCTCCCCGTGACCGTGTGGGTTTGTTAATTCTCCCCGTGACCGTGTGGGTTTGTACGCTCTCCCCGTGACCGTGTGGGTTTGTACGCTCTCCCCGTGACCGTGTGGGTTTGTAGGTTCTCCCCGTGACCGTGTGGGTTTGTACACTCTCCCCGTGACCGTGTGGGTTTGTACATTCTCCCCGTGACCGTGTGGGTTTCTACATTCTCCCCGTGACCGTGTGGGTTTGTACATTCTCCCCGTGACCGTGTGGGTTTGTACGCTCTCCCCGTGACCGTGTGGGTTTGTAGGTTCTCCCCGTGACCGTGTGGGTTTCTACATTCTCCCCGTGACCGTGTGGGTTTGTACGCTCTCCCCGTGACCGTGTGGGTTTGTACGCTCTCCCCGTGACCGTGTGGGTTTGTAGGTTCTCCCCGTGACCGTGTGGGTTTGTACACTCTCCCCGTGACCGTGTGGGTTTGTACATTCTCCCCGTGACCGTGTGGGTTTGTACACTCTCCCCGTGACCGTGTGGGTTTGTACGCTCTCCCCGTGACCACGCGGGTTTCTACATTCTCCCCGTGACCGTGTGGGTTTGTACACTCTCCCCGTGACCGTGTGGGTTTGTACATTCTCCCCGTGACCGTGTGGGTTTGTACTTTCTCCCCGTGACCGTGTGGGTTTGTACGCTCTCCCCGTGACCACGCGGGTTTCTACATTCTCCCCGTGACCGTGTGGGTTTGTACACTCTCCCCGTGACCGTGTGGGTTTGTACACTCTCCCCGTGACCGTGTGGGTTTGTACATTCTCCCCGTGACCGTGTGGGTTTGTACGCTCTCCCCGTGACCGTGTGGGTTTCTACATTCTCCCCGTGACCGTGTGGGTTTGTACGCTCTCCCCGTGACCGTGTGGGTTTGTACGCTCTCCCCGTGACCGTGTGGGTTTGTAGGTTCTCCCCGTGACCGTGTGGGTTTGTACACTCTCCCCGTGACCGTGTGGGTTTGTACATTCTCCCCGTGACCGTGTGGGTTTCTACATTCTCCCCGTGACCGTGTGGGTTTGTACATTCTCCCCGTGACCGTGTGGGTTTGTACGCTCTCCCCGTGACCGTGTGGGTTTGTACGCTCTCCCCGTGACCGTGTGGGTTTGTAGGTTCTCCCCGTGACCGTGTGGGTTTGTACACTCTCCCCGTGACCGTGTGGGTTTCTACATTCTCCCCGTGACCGTGTGGGTTTCTACATTCTCCCCGTGACCGTGTGGGTTTGTACGCTCTCCCCGTGACCGTGTGGGTTTGTACGCTCTCCCCGTGACCGTGTGGGTTTGTAGGTTCTCCCCGTGACCGTGTGGGTTTGTACACTCTCCCCGTGACCGTGTGGGTTTGTACATTCTCCCCGTGACCGTGTGGGTTTGTACACTCTCCCCGTGACCGTGTGGGTTTGTACGCTCTCCCCGTGACCACGCGGGTTTCTACATTCTCCCCGTGACCGTGTGGGTTTGTACATTCTCCCCGTGACCGTGTGGGTTTGTACGTTCTCCCCGTGACCGTGTGGGTTTGTACGCTCTCCCCGTGACCGTGTGGGTTTGTACGCTCTCCCCGTGACCACGCGGGTTTCTACATTCTCCCCGTGACCGTGTGGGTTTCTACATTCTCCCCGTGACCGTGTGGGTTTGTACGCTCTCCCCGTGACCGTGTGGGTTTGTACGCTCTCCCCGTGACCGTGTGGGTTTGTAGGTTTCCCCGTGACCGTGTGGGTTTGTACACTCTCCCCGTGACCGTGTGGGTTTGTACATTCTCCCCGTGACCGTGTGGGTTTGTACACTCTCCCCGTGACCGTGTGGGTTTCTACATTCTCCCCGTGACCGTGTGGGTTTCTACATTCTCCCCGTGACCGTGTGGGTTTGTACGCTCTCCCCGTGACCGTGTGGGTTTGTACGCTCTCCCCGTGACCGTGTGGGTTTGTAGGTTCTCCCCGTGACCGTGTGGGTTTGTACACTCTCCCCGTGACCGTGTGGGTTTCTACATTCTCCCCGTGACCGTGTGGGTTTGTACGCTCTCCCCGTGACCGTGTGGGTTTGTAGGTTCTCCCCGTGACCGTGTGGGTTTGTACACTCTCCCCGTGACCGTGTGGGTTTGTACATTCTCCCCGTGACCGTGTGGGTTTGTACATTCTCCCCGTGACCGTGTGGGTTTGTACACTCTCCCCGTGACCGTGTGGGTTTGTACGCTCTCCCCGTGACCACGCGGGTTTCTACATTCTCCCCGTGACCGTGTGGGTTTGTACATTCTCCCCGTGACCGTGTGGGTTTGTACATTCTCCCCGTGACCGTGTGGGTTTGTACGCTCTCCCCGTGACCGTGTGGGTTTGTACGCTCTCCCCGTGACCACGCGGGTTTCTACATTCTCCCCGTGACCGTGTGGGTTTGTACACTCTCCCCGTGACCGTGTGGGTTTGTACATTCTCCCCGTGACCGTGTGGGTTTGTACACTCTCCCCGTGACCGTGTGGGTTTCTACATTCTCCCCGTGACCGTGTGGGTTTCTACATTCTCCCCGTGACCGTGTGGGTTTGTACGCTCTCCCCGTGACCGTGTGGGTTTGTACGCTCTCCCCGTGACCGTGTGGGTTTGTAGGTTCTCCCCGTGACCGTGTGGGTTTGTACACTCTCCCCGTGACCGTGTGGGTTTGTACACTCTCCCCGTGACCGTGTGGGTTTGTACGCTCTCCCCGTGACCACGCGGGTTTCTACATTCTCCCCGTGACCGTGTGGGTTTGTACACTCTCCCCGTGACCGTGTGGGTTTGTACATTCTCCCCGTGACCGTGTGGGTTTGTACTTTCTCCCCGTGACCGTGTGGGTTTGTACGCTCTCCCCGTGACCACGCGGGTTTCTACATTCTCCCAGTGACCGTGTGGGTTTGTACACTCTCCCCGTGACCGTGTGGGTTTGTACACTCTCCCCGTGACCGTGTGGGTTTGTACATTCTCCCCGTGACCGTGTGGGTTTGTACGCTCTCCCCGTGACCGTGTGGGTTTGTACATTCTCCCCGTGACCGTGTGGGTTTCTACATTCTCCCCGTGACCGTGTGGGTTTGTACGCTCTCCCCGTGACCGTGTGGGTTTGTACGCTCTCCCCGTGACCGTGTGGGTTTGTAGGTTCTCCCCGTGACCGTGTGGGTTTGTACACTCTCCCCGTGACCGTGTGGGTTTGTACATTCTCCCCGTGACCGTGTGGGTTTCTACATTCTCCCCGTGACCGTGTGGGTTTGTACATTCTCCCCGTGACCGTGTGGGTTTGTACGCTCTCCCCGTGACCGTGTGGGTTTGTACGCTCTCCCCGTGACCGTGTGGGTTTGTAGGTTCTCCCCGTGACCGTGTGGGTTTGTACACTCTCCCCGTGACCGTGTGGGTTTCTACATTCTCCCCGTGACCGTGTGGGTTTGTACGCTCTCCCCGTGACCGTGTGGGTTTGTACGCTCTCCCCGTGACCGTGTGGGTTTGTAGGTTCTCCCCGTGACCGTGTGGGTTTGTACACTCTCCCCGTGACCGTGTGGGTTTGTACATTCTCCCCGTGACCGTGTGGGTTTGTACACTCTCCCCGTGACCGTGTGGGTTTGTACGCTCTCCCCGTGACCACGCGGGTTTCTACATTCTCCCCGTGACCGTGTGGGTTTGTACGTTCTCCCCGTGACCGTGTGGGTTTGTACGCTCTCCCCGTGACCGTGTGGGTTTGTACGCTCTCCCCGTGACCACGCGGGTTTCTACATTCTCCCCGTGACCGTGTGGGTTTCTACATTCTCCCCGTGACCGTGTGGGTTTGTACGCTCTCCCCGTGACCGTGTGGGTTTGTACGCTCTCCCCGTGACCGTGTGGGTTTGTAGGTTTCCCCGTGACCGTGTGGGTTTGTACATTCTCCCCGTGACCGTGTGGGTTTGTACACTCTCCCCGTGACCGTGTGGGTTTGTACATTCTCCCCGTGACCGTGTGGGTTTCTACATTCTCCCCGTGACCGTGTGGGTTTGTACGCTCTCCCCGTGACCGTGTGGGTTTGTACGCTCTCCCCGTGACCGTGTGGGTTTGTAGGTTCTCCCCGTGACCGTGTGGGTTTGTACACTCTCCCCGTGACCGTGTGGGTTTCTACATTCTCCCCGTGACCGTGTGGGTTTGTACGCTCTCCCCGTGACCGTGTGGGTTTGTACGCTCTCCCCGTGACCGTGTGGGTTTGTAGGTTCTCCCCGTGACCGTGTGGGTTTGTACACTCTCCCCGTGACCGTGTGGGTTTGTACATTCTCCCCGTGACCGTGTGGGTTTGTACACTCTCCCCGTGACCGTGTGGGTTTGTACGCTCTCCCCGTGACCACGCGGGTTTCTACATTCTCCCCGTGACCGTGTGGGTTTGTACATTCTCCCCGTGACCGTGTGGGTTTGTACACTCTCCCCGTGACCGTGTGGGTTTGTACACTCTCCCCGTGACCGTGTGGGTTTGTACATTCTCCCCGTGACCGTGTGGGTTTGTACACTCTCCCCGTGACCGTGTGGGTTTCTACATTCTCCCCGTGACCGTGTGGGTTTCTACATTCTCCCCGTGACCGTGTGGGTTTGTACGCTCTCCCCGTGACCGTGTGGGTTTGTACGCTCTCCCCGTGACCGTGTGGGTTTGTAGGTTCTCCCCGTGACCGTGTAGGTTTGTACACTCTCCCCGTGACCGTGTGGGTTTGTACATTCTCCCCGTGACCGTGTGGGTTTGTACGCTCTCCCCGTGACCACGCGGGTTTCTACATTCTCCCCGTGACCGTGTGGGTTTGTACATTCTCCCCGTGACCACGCGGGTTTCTACATTCTCCTCGTGACCGTGTGGGTTTGTACGCTCTCCCCGTGACCACGCGGGTTTCTACATTCTCCCCGTGACCATGTGGGTTTGTACACTCTCCCCGTGACCGTGTGGGTTTGTACACTCTCCCCGTGACCGTGTGGGTTTGTACGCTCTCCCCGTGACCGTGTGGGTTTGTACGCTCTCCCCGTGACCGTGTGGGTTTGTACATTCTCCCCGTGACCGTGTGGGTTTGTACGCTGTCTCCCGTGACCATGCCAGTTTGTACATTCTCCCCGTGTCCGTGTGAGTTTCTACACTCTCCCCGTGACCTTGTGAGTTTGTACGCTCTCCCCGTTACCGAGTGGTTTTGTATGTTCTCCCTGTGATCGTGTGAGTTTGTATACTCTCTCCGTGACCACGTGGGTTTGTACGTTCTCCCCGTGACCGTATCAGATTGTTCATTCTCCCCGTGACTGCGCAGGTTTGTACGCTCTCCCCGTGACCGTGTAATTTTGTACGCTCTCTCCGTGACCGTGTGCATTTGTACGTTCTCCCCGTGACAGCGTGGGTTTATACACTCTCCCCGTGACCGCATGGGTTTCTACGTTCTCTACGCAACCGTGTGGGTTTCTTCATTCTCCCCATGACTGTGCGTGTTTCTACATTCTCCCCGTGACCAAGCATGTTTGTACGTTCTCCCCATGACCATGTGAGTTTGTACGCTCTCCCTGCGACCGTGTGAGTTTATATGTTCTCTCCACGACCGTACGGGTTTGTACGTTCTCCCCATGACCGTGTGAGTTTGTATGTGCTCCCTGCGACCACGTGGGTTTGTACGTTCTCCCCGAGACTGCATGGGTTTCTACGCTCTCCCTGTGTCCGTGTAATTTTGTAAGCTCTCCCCATGACCGTGTGAGTTTGTACATTCTTCCTGTGACAGCGCAGGTCTGTACATTCTCCCTGTGACCGCACGGTTTTGAATGCTCTCCCCATGACTATGTGAGTTTGTACATTCTCCCCGTGACCACGCGGGTTTGTACATTCTACCCGTGACCGTTTGGGTTTGTACGTTCTCCCCCTGACCACGTGGGTTTGTATGCTCTCCCTGTGACTGCGTGGGTTTCTACGTTCTCCCTGTGACCGCTCAAGTTTGTACGTTCTACCCGTGATTGCTCAAGTTTTTATGTTCTACCCGTGACCGTGTGTGTTTGTACACTCTCCCCATGACACGTGAGATTGTATGTTCTCCCCATGACCGCGCAGTTTTGAATGCTCTCCCCATGACCCTGTACGTTCATACGCTCTCCCAGTGACCATGTGGTTTTGTACTCCCTCCCCGCGACCACGCAGGTTTGTACATTCTCCCCGTGACCGGGTACGTTTCTACACTCTCCCCATGACCGCGTGAGTTTTGTACGTTCTCCCCGTCACCACGCAGGTTTCTATGCTCTTCCCGTGACCGTATGAGTTTGTACATTCTCCCCGTGACCATGTGAGTTTGTACGTTCTTCCCGTGACAGCGCAGGTTTGTACGTTCTCCCCATGACCATGCGGCTTTGAACACTCTCCCCATGGCCATGTGAGTTTGTACGTTCTTCCCATGACGGTGTGCGTTTGTACGCTCTCTCCGTGACGTGGGTTTGTACGTTCTCCCTGTGACCACTCGAGTTTGTACATTCTACCCGTAACCTTGTGGGTTTGCACGTTCTCCCCATGACCACACAGGTTTGTACGCTCTCCCCGTGACCGCTCGAGTTTGCATGTTCTCCCCGTGACTACGCCGGTTTGTATGCTCTCCCCGTGACCACTCGAGTTTGCACGTTCTCCCCATGACTACGTGGGTTTGTACGCTCTCCCCGTGACCGCTCGAGTTTGCACATTCTCCCCGTGACTGCGTGGGTTTCTACATTCTCCCCGTGACCGCACGAGTCTGTACGCTCTCCCCATGACCGCGCAGGTTAGTACGTTCACCCCGTGACCGCGCGAGTTTGTATATTCTCCCCGCAACCGTGTGGGTTTGTACACTCTCCCCATGACCGCTCGAATTTATATGTTCTACCTGTGACCGTGTGGGTTTGTACATTCTCCCCGTGACCGTTTGGGTTTCTACGTTCTCCCTGTGACCGCTCAAGTTTGTACGTTCTACCCGTGATCGCTCAAGTTTTTATGTTCTACCCGTGACCGTGTGGGTTTGTACACTCTCCCCATGACACGTGAGATTGTATGTTCTCCCCATGACCGTGTGGGTTTGTACATTCTCCCCGTGACCGTTTGGGTTTCTACGTTCTCCCTGTGACCGCTCAAGTTTGTACGTTCTACCCGTGATCGCTCAAGTTTTTATGTTCTCCCCGTGACCGTGTGGGTTTGTACATTCTCCCCGTGACCGTTTGGGTTTCTACGTTCTCCCTGTGACCGCTCAAGTTTGTACGTTCTACCCGTGATCGCTCAAGTTTTTATGTTCTCCCCGTGACCGTGTGGGTTTGTACATTCTCCTCGTGACCGTGTGGGTTTGTACACTCTCCCCGTGACCGTGTGGGTTTGTACGCTCTCCTCGTGACCGTGTGGGTTTGTACGTTCTCCCCGTGACCGTGTGGGTTTGTACGCTCTCCCCGTGACCGTGTGGGTTTGTACATTCTCCCTGTGACCGTGTGGGTTTGTACGCTCTCCCCGTGACCGTATGAGTTTGTACATTCTCCCCGTGACCACGCCAGTTTATACGTTCTCCCCATGACCGCGCGGGTTTCTACAGTTTCCCCATGACCATGTGAGTTTCTACGCTCTCCCCGTTACCCCGTGAGTTCATACGCTGTCCCCGTGACCGCGTGGGTTTGTACATTCTCCCCGTGACCGCGCGGGTTTGTACGTTCTCCCTGTGACCGCGTGGGTTTCTACGCTCTCCCCGTTACCCCGTGAGTTCATACGCTGTCCCCGTGACCGCGTGGGTTTGTACGTTCTCCCCGTGACCGCGCGGGTTTGTACAATCTCCCCATGACTGCACAGGTTAGTATGCTCATCCAGTGACCGCGCAGGTTTGTACATTCTCCCCATAACTGCACGGGTTTGTACGTTCTCCCTGTTACCGCGCTTGTTTGTACATTCTCCCCGTGGCCGTGTGAGTTTCTACGTTCTCCCCATGACCGCGCGGGTTTGTACGTTCTCCCCGTGACCGCATGTGTTCGTACGTTCTCCCCATTAAAGCGCTTCTTTGTATGTTCTACCCGTGACTGCATGGGTTTGTATGCTCTCCCCGTGAGCACGCCAGTTTGTACGTTCTCCCCGTGACCACGCGAGTTCGTATGCTCTCCCCATGACCGCGTGGGTTTCTACATTCTCCCCATGACCGTGTGAGTTTCCATGCTCTCCCTGTTACTGCGTGAGTTTATACACTCTCTCCGTGACCGCTCGGGTTTGTACGTTCTACCCGTGACTGTCTCGGTTTGTACCTTCTCCCTGTGACTGCGTGGGTTTGTTCGTTCTCCCTGTTAACGCGCTTGTTTGTACGTTCTACCCATGACTGCATGGCTTTGTACGCTCTCCCCGTGACCATGCCAGTTTCTACGTTCTCCCCGTGACCGCGCGGGTTTCTACATTTTCCCCATGACCGTGTGAGTTTCTACGCTCTCCCCATGACCACGTGAGTTTATACGCTCCCCCCATGACCACGTGAGTTTGTACGCTCTCCCTGTGACTGCGTGGGTTTCTGTGTTCTCTCTGTGACCGCTCAAGTTTGTACGCTCTCCCCGTGACAGCGCGGGTTTGTACGTTCTCCTCGTGACCATGTGGTGCCTCATCCGAGCTAGTCTCATTAGCTAGCATTTGACACACACCTCCCTAAACATTTCCAATTCATGTACCTGTCCAACTGTCTTTTGAATGGTTTGAACGTACTGTATCTGCCTCAAACACTTCCTCTGCAGCTCATTCACTAGGTACACCTGCACACCTAACAACAGGAATTCTGCAGATGCTGGAAATTCAAGCAACATACATCAAAGTTGCTGGTGAACGCAGCAGGCCAGGCAGCATCTATAGGAAGAGGCGCAGTCGACGTTTCAGGCCGAGACCCTTCGTCAGGACTAACTGAAGGAAGAGTGAGTAAGGGATTTGAAAGTTGGAGGGGGAGGGGGAGATGCAAAATGATAGGAGAAGACAGGAGGGGGAGGGATGGAGCCGAGAGCTGGACAGGTGATAGGCAGAAGGGGATACGAGAGGATCATGGGACAGGAGGTCCGGGAAGAAAGACGGGGGGGGGGGGTGACCAAGAGGATGGGCAAGAGGTATATTCAGAGGGACAGAGGGAGAAAAAGGAGAGTGAGAGAAAGAATGTGTGCATTAAAAAGAGTAACAGATGGGGTACGAGGGGGAGGTGGGGCCTAGCGGAAGTTAGAGAAGTCAATGTTCATGCCATCAGGTTGGAGGCTACCCAGACGGAATATAAGGTGTTGTTCCTCCAACCTGAGTGTGGCTTCATCTTTACAGTAGAGGAGGCCGTGGATAGACATGTCAGAATGGGAATGGGATGTGGAATTAAAATGTGTGGCCACTGGGAGATCCTGCTTTCTCTGGCGGACAGAGCGTAGATGTTCAGCAAAGCGGTCTCCCAGTCTGCGTCGGGTCTCACCAATATATAAAAGGCCACATCGGGAGCACCGGACGCAGTATATCACCCCAGCCGACTCACAGGTGAAGTGATGCCTCACCTGGAAGGACAGTTTGGGGCCCTGAATGGTGGTAAGGGAGGAAGTGTAAGGGCATGTGTAGCACTTGTTCCGCTTACACGGATAAGTGCCAGGAGGGAGATCAGTGGGGAGGGATGGGGGGGACGAATGGACAAGGGAGTTGTGTAGGGAGCGATCCCTGCGGAATGCAGAGAGAGGCGTGGAGGGAAAGATATGCTTAGTGGTGGGATCCCGTTGGAGGTGGCGGAAGTTACGGAGACACCTGCACACCTGCTTGCTTATGCAAATATCTAATCAGCCAATCACGTGGCAGCAACTCAGTGCTTAAAGCATGCAGACATGGTCAAGAGGTTCAGTTGTTGTTCAGACCAGACATCAGGATGGGGAGGAAATGTGACCTAAGTGACTTTGACCATGGAATGATTGTTGGTGCCAGATGGGGTGGTTTGAGTTCGAAACTGCTGATCCCCTGGGATTTTCACGCACAGCAGTCTCTGGAGAACAGTGTGAAGAACAGAAAACTTCCAGTGAGTGGGAGTTCTGTGGGTGAAAATGCCTTGTTAATGAGAGAGGTCAGAGGAGAATGGCCAGACTAGAAATGCTGACAGGAAGGTGACGGTAACTCAGATAACCATGTGTTACAACAGTGGTGTGCAGAAGAGCATCTCTGAACACACAATGCAGTGCACCTTGAAGTGATGGGCTACAGCAACAGGGGACCATGAACATACATTCACTGGCCACTTGATTAATATAGTGGACCCCAAGTGTACATTCCACATTCAGTGTTAAAAAAATGCCCCGTCAGGTCCCTTTTCAATCTCTCCCCTCTCACCCCAAACCTGTGCCCTTTAGTTTCCGATTCTCCAACTCTGAAAAAAGACCGAGTCCATTCACCCGATCTGTACACCTCTGTGAGGTCACTCCTCACTGGAACTCCGTACTGCATTAATCTTCACAGTCCCCTCACTCACACTAAAGTTGCAGCACTCCATTCAGCAAGAACCAATCCTGACATCGTCACCATTCTGACGCAGGTTCTGGACCTGAAATGCTCCAGGTTTACATAAACATGAACCTCACACTTCCTGTCAATCCGAACCTTCAGGCCGTGCTGCTCAAGGGCTTGTGCTAATATCTTGTGACTACATGTGCTGGATCGTAATTATACGTGGGAACAGTTTTACCGCTAACGCAATGGTCCTTCTGTAGAAGTAGCATTTGGGTTATGGTTAGAGATAACGGGTGCTTTGGAATGTGAGCTGGGTCCTTGTTCGGCGGGAGAGGAAGAGGGAAGACACAGGAGAGAAATGGTCTTCGGATTCGACCGGTGGGGACCGTGATTCGATGGAGCAAGGTGCCGTAGTTCACTGAGGATCAGTGAATGTGACTTTTGGAAGAGTTGAGCTCCAACTTGTGCACATTTGACTGTTTAATTATAAAGGGCCATTTTTGCTTTTTTCTTTCTTTTCTTTACTAACCATTTCATTAAGTTAAGATTCATAAATATAATTCCTTTAATCGTCTGTTATTTCGTGGCACTGAGTTGTAACAGGGTAGTATATTACACAGCATCCACACAAACCGGGGTTTGGGGTTTGGGGTTTGGGATGGGAGAGTCATCTCAACCTCACGGGTTTGGTGGGACTGGAGTGTGTATTCACTAGACTTACGCAGCCAAGGAAACCAGGAGGTTTCATATGTGCTGTCTGTGACTATATGGCCACTCCGCAGAGAGCGAAGGACAAGACAGGCACAGAAAGAGTCATGGTCATCCACTGCAACCACGGAAGTTCCCAGTTGTGATGTTTGTTTGTACCACTGGACCTGGACTTCTGAGGTTGAGGGAGTGGAACTGCCCCAGTGCAACAGATTTTCCACTTTAAAACTCTCCCGCGCAGGCTTCCTGTCATCATCTGGTACAAGGAACAACCACCATGTGTATGGTTGAATGACAATAAATTTGAAATTGATCGTAACTCTTTTCCTCCCTCCATGGATGCTGCCCGACCTTTCACAGTGGCTTCTGTATCTTGATGGTTGCTCATCTCTAACATTACCGAGTATTGGCCTTTCACCTAAAACTTTCATCGTCTCCCTCTCCCCAGATGCTGCCCAACCTACCTAGTATTTACAGGATTCTCTGATTTGTTTCCTGCATCAGTCAGAGTGATTATTAGACGTTTTTTGTGTGTGAGGACAAACCAGGGTTGGTCTTACAGGGCGAGTGGTAGGGCACTGAAGAGTGCAATAGGTCAGAAGGATCTGGGAATACAGATCCAAAAATCCTTGGAGGTGGTATCACAGGTAGATGGGGTTGTAAAGAGAGCTTTTGGCACATTGGCCTTTATAAGTCAGGCATTGAATACAGGAGTTCAGATGTTCTGTTGAAGTTGCATGAGATATTTGTAAGGCCAAATTGTGTGTAGTTCTGGTCACCTACCTACAGGAAAGATACCAACAAGCTTTACAGAATGCACAGAAATTACAAGGATGTTGCCAGCACTTGAGGAATGAGTTTTAGGGAGAAGTGAAATAGGTTCGGACTTTAATCCCTGAGTTTAGGAGAATGCGGGGAGATTTGACAGAGATATACAGAATTATGAGGGTATACTTGGACAGGATTGACCTTTGGCTTTCCCCTCCAGATCACCAACCTCTGGGTATCGACCCCAGGACACGCTGATCATGGGTTTAACCAAACTCAAAGCTGGTTAACGTTTACATCGGTAGTATTGTGGCCACATTTGAACATCACACCTACAGTTAAATTAGTGAACAAAAAGCTTAGCTTTCTCTTGGCTCTCTGCAGTAACTTGCCTTGCAGTAATTAGCCTTGTTTCTCTTTGCTGACTTCTGTGTCCGTAAATAGTTATGACAAAGCCATTTGTAGTGCTGGTGTAATGAGGCATGACCCCACATGGCCCATCTCTGCCTAGCTGCCTTGTGAAGCGACAGGCTATCAAGGCGCATTAGCAAGCACACATCTCCTCCTTAAGTCTAACCAACATAACACTATCTATGTATGACTGGAAGCTTGGCAGGTAGAACTGTAAATGAACAACAGGAGGTCTTCCAGGTGAAGGTGGTCTAGGCACAGCCGAGGTCAGTTCCACAAGGTAGGCGGGAAGGGAAATTAAAACCACGGTTACTCAGTTAGCCCAAATCCACCATCAGATTTCTAAACGGTCAATGAACCTATAAACACTACCTCATTATTCCTCTATTTACATATTTTACCTTAGATTTTAGCTTACATTAATTTTTTCAATATCTTGCACTGTAAACAACAGAAAACAACACATTTCACATTTGGTGAGGCCAAATATGGAGTATTGTGTGCAGATTTGGTCACCTACCTACATGAAAGACATCAATAAGATTGAAAAAGTGCAGAGAAAACTTACAGGGATGTTGCTGGGACTGGAGAACCTGAGTTATAGGTAAGGACTTTATTTCTTGGAGAGTAGGAGAACAAGGGGAGGTTTGATAGAGGTATACAGAATTATGAGAGGTATAGATAGAGTAAATGCAAGCAGGCTTTTTCCACTGGGGTTGGGTGAGATTTGAACTGGGGGTCATGGGTTAAGGGTGAAAAGTAAAATGTTTGAAGGGGACCTGCGAAGGAAATTCTTCACTCAGAAGGTGGTGAGAGTGTGGAATGAGCTGCCAGCAGTAGTGGTGGATGCGGGTATGATTTCAACATTTAAAGGAAGTTTGGATAGGTACATGGATGGGAGGGTATGGAGGGCTATGGTCCGGATGTGGGTCGATGGGACCAGGGAGATGTTTGGATAAGTACGTGGATGGGAGGGTATGGAGGGTTATGGTCCTGGTGTGGGTCGATGGGACCAGGGAGATGTTTGGATAAGTACGTGGATGGGAGGGTATGGAGGGTTATGGTCTTGGTGTGGGTCGATGGGACCACGGAGATTAATAGTTTGGATAAGTACGTGGATGGGAGGGTATGGAGGGTTATGGTCCTGGTGTGGGTCGATGGGACCTGGGAGATGTTTGGATAAGTACGTGGATGGGAAGGGTATGGAGGGTTATGGTCTTGGTGTGGGTCGATGGGACCACGGAGATTAATAGTTTGATGGACTAGATTGGCCAAAGGGCTGGTTTCTGTGCCGTAGAGTTTTACATCTCTATGTCAGTGATGATAAATCTGATTCTGTGTACAATGGAACAGAGCACATGACAGATTGTAGGTTGTGATCACAGGGAAACCAGATTGCCAGTGTCCACTATTCCATCAGGGCTGATTAATTATCCCTCTCAACTCCATTCTCCTGCCTTCTAGGGACATAGGACTAGCAGGGTCTTGAGGGGCATTCTGTCTGCCACAGCTGATGTGAGGAAGACCCTAGCCAGGGTCAACCCACGTAAACTTGTGGGGCCTGATGATATACCTGGTTGGGTGCTCAGATACTGTGCAGTCCATTTGATAGAGACTCTAACAGACATCTTCAATATCTCTCTGGTCCACTGTCCCCGCAGGCTTCAGAACAGCTACCATCATCCCTGTGCCCAAGAAGACAATGGTAAAATGCCTTAGTGAATACATCCAGTGGCACTGAAGTCAATAATAATGAAGTACTTGAATGGATAGTTATGAATCCCATCTTCCTTCTACACTGGACCCTTTCCAGAATGCCTGTCACTCAAATTGGTCCACTGGTGGTGCCATATCCTCAGCCCTCGACTCCATCCTGTCCCACCTGGAAAATGGTGCCTCATATGCCAGGATGCTGTTTACCAATTTCAGATTGGCATTTACTACAATCACCCCTCAGAAGCCGGTTCGTAAATGTCCCCGTTGGCTCTGAACACTTCTCTCTGTAGCTGGATCATGGACTTCTTGACAGAAAGTCAACAGTCAGTCCAAGCTGGCAGCTAAATCTCTAGCTCCATTATGCTGTGCACTGGCACACCCATCACCTTCCCCAACCCTTCACCTACCCTCACCCTTCACCTTCCCCGACCCTTCACCTTCCCTCACCCTTCACCTTCCCAGACCCTTCACCATCCCTCCCCCTTCACCTTCCCCGACCCTTCACCTTCCCTCACCCTTCACCATCCCCGACCCTTCACCGTCCCTCACACTTCACCTTCCCCGACCCTTCACCTTCCCTCACCCTTCACCTTCCCCGACCCTTCACCATCCCTCACCATTCACCTTCCCCGACCCTTCACCTTCCCTCACCCTTCACCATCCCCGACCCTTCACCGTCCCTCACACTTCACCTTCTCCCACCCTTCACCTTCTCCACCCTTCACCTTCCCCCACCCTTCACATTCTCCCACCCTTCACCTTCCCCACCCTTCACCTTCCCTCACCCTTCACCTTTTCCACCCTTCACCTTCCCCACACTTCACCTTCCCTCACCTTCACCTTCCCCACCCTTCACCATCACCCACCCTTCACCTTCCCCCACCCTTCACCTTCTCCCACCCTTCACCTTCTCTCACCCTTCACCTTCCCCAACCTTCATCTTCTCCAACCCTTCACCTTCCCACACCATTCACCTTCCCCACCCTTCACATTCCCTCACCCTTCACCTTCCCCACGCTTCACCTTCCCCCACCCTTCACATTCCCCCAACGTTCACATTCCCCACCCTTCACCTTATCCCACCCTTCATATTCCCCACTCTGCACCTTCCACCACCCTTTACCTTCTCCCACCCTTCAAGTTCCCCCAACCTTTACCTTCTCCACGCTTCACCTTATCCCACCCTTCACCTTCCCCAACCTTCACCTTTCCCCACCCTTCACCTTCCCTCACACTTCACCTTCTCCACCCTTCACCTTCCCCACTCTTCACCTTCTCCCACTCTTCAACTTCCCCCACCATTCACCTTCTCCCAACCTTCACCTTCCCCCACCCTTCACCTTCCCCAACCATCACCTTCTCCCACCCTTCACCTTCCCCATCCTTCACCTTCCCCACCCTTCAGTTTCCCTCAGCCTTCACCTTCCCCACCCTTCAGTTTCCCTCAGCCTTCACCTTCCCCCACCCTTCACCGTCTCCCACTCATCACCTTCTCCAACCTTCACCTTCCCCAACACTTCACATTCTCCCACCCTTCACCTTCCCCACCCTTCATCTTCTCCCACCCTTCACCTTCCCCACTCTTCACCTTCTCCCACCCTTCACATTCCCTCACACTTCACCTTCTCCACCCTTCACCTTCCCCACCCTTCACCGTCCCTAACCCTTCAACTTCCCCCACCCTTCACCGTCCCCACTCTTCACCTTCTTCCACCCTTCACTTTCCCTCACCCTTCATCTTCCCCACCCTTCACCTTCCCTCACCCTTCTCCTTTCCCACACTTCACCTTCACCCACCCTTCACGTTCCCCCACAGTTCACCTTCTCCCACTCTTCACCTTCCCGCACCCTTCACCTTCTCCACCCTTCACCTTCCCCACCCTTCACCTTCTCCACCCTTCACCTTGTCCCACCCTTGACCTTCCCTCACCCTTCACCTCGCCACCCTTCACTTTCACCCACCCTTCACCTTCCCCCACCCTGCACCTTCTCCCACCCTTCACCTTCCGCCACCCTTCACCTTCTCCACCCTTCACCTTCTCCACCCTTCACCTTCCCCACACTTCAGCTTCTCCCACCCTTAACATTCCCTCACCCTTCACCTTCCCCCACCCTTCACCTTCTCCCACCCTTCACCTTCTCCCACCCTTCACCTTACCCCACCATTCCCCTTCTCCACACTTCACCTTCCCCCACCCTTCACCTTCCCCACCCTTCACCTTTCCCCACCCTTCACCTTCCCCACTCTTCACCTTCCCCCACCCTTCACCTTCCCCACCCTTCATCTCTTTCCACCCTTCACCTTGCCCACCCTTCACGTTCTCCCACCTTTCACCTTCCCCACTGTTCACCTTCTCCCATCCTTCACCTTACCTCACACTTCACCTTCTCCACCCTTCACCTTCCCCACTCTTCACCTTCTCCCACCCTACACCTTCCCCCACCCTTCACCTTTTCCCACCCTTCACCTTCCTCCACCCTTCACCTTCCCCACCCTTCACCTTCTCCCACCCTTCACCTTCCCCATCCTTCACCTTTCCCCACCCTTCACCTTCCCCACTCTTCACCTTCCCCCACCCTTCACCTTCCCCACCCTTCATCTTCTCCCACCCTTCACCTTGCCCACCCTTCACGTTCTCCCACCTTTCTCCTTCCCCACTCTTCACCTTCTCCTACCCTTCACCTTACCTCACACTTCACCTTCTCCACCCTACACCTTTCCCCACCCATCACCTTTTCGCACCCTTCACCTTCTCCCACCCTTCACCTTCCCCACCCTTCACCTTCTCCCACCCTTCACCTTCCCCATCCTTCACCTTCCCCACCCTTCACCTTCCCCACCCTTCACCTTCCCTCACCCTTCACCTTCTCCACCCTTCACCTTCCCCACTCTTCACCTTCTCCCACCCTTCACCTTCACCCAGCCTTCACCTTCCCCACTCTTCACCTTCTGCCACCCTTCACCTTCCCCCACCCTTCACCTTCTCCACCCTTCACCGTGTCCCACCCTTGACCTTCCCTCACCCTTCACCTCGCCACACTTCACTTTCACCCACACTTCACCTTCCCCCACCCTTCACCTTCTCCACCCTTCACCTTGTCCCACCCTTGACCTTCCCTCACCCTTCACCTCGCCACACTTCACTTTCACCCACACTTCACCTTCCCCCACCCTGCACCTTCTCCCACCCTTCACCTTCCGCCACCCTTCACCTTCTCCACCCTTCACCTTCTCCACCCTTCACCTTCCCCACCCTTCAGCTTCTCCCACCCTTCACATTCCCCACCCTTCACCTTCCCCCACCCTTCACCTTCTCCCACCCTTCACCTTCCCCCACCCTTCACCTTCTCCACACTTCACCTTCCCCCACCCTTCACCTTTCCAACCCTTCACCTTCCCCCACCCTTCACTTTCCCCACTCTTCACCTTCCCCCACCCTTCACCTTCCCCACACTTCACCTTCTCCCACCCTTCACCTTCCCCACCCTTCATCTTCTCCCCCCCTTCACCTTCCCCACTCTTCACCTTCTCCCACCCTTCACCTTCCCTCACACTTCACCTTCTCCACCCTTCACCTTCCCCACCCTTCACCGTCCCTAACCCTTCAACTTCCCCCACCCTTCACCGTCCCCACTCTTCACCTTCTTCCACCCTTCACCTTCCCTCACCCTTCATCTTCCCCACCCTTCACCTTCCCTCACCCTTCTCCTTTCCCACCCTTCACCTTCACCCACCCTTCACGTTCCCCCACAGTTCACCTTCTCCCACTCTTCACCTTCCCCCACCCTTCACCTTCTCCACCCTTCACCTTCCCCACCCTTCACCTTCTCCCACCCTTCACCTTCCCCCACCCTTCATCTTCTCCCACCCTTCACCTTCCCCCACCCTTCACCTTCCCCACCCTTCACATTCCCTCACCATTCACCTTCCCCCCACCCTTCATCATCTCCCACCCTTCACCTTCCCCCACCTTTCACCTTCCCCACTCTTCACCTTCTCCCACCCTTCACCTTGCCTCACCCTTCACCTTCCCCACCCTTCACCTTCCTTCACCCTTCACCTTACCTCACCCTTCACCATTTTCACCCTTCACCTTCTGCCACGCTTCACAATTCCCCACCCTTCACCTTCCCCCACCCTTCACCTTCTCCCACCCTTCAACTTCCCCCACCCTTCCCCTTCTCCACGCTTCACCTTCCCCGACCCTTCACCTTTCCCACCCTTCACCTTTCCCCACCCTTCACCTTCCCCACTCTTCACCTTCCCCCACCCTTCACCTTCCCCACCCTTCATCTTCTCCCACCCTCACGTTGCCCACCCTTCACGTTCTCCCACCTTTCACCTTCCCCCACCCTTCACCTTCCCCACCCTTCACCTTCTCCCACCCTTCACCTTGCCCACCCTTCACCTTCCCCACCCTTCACATTCCCCCACCCTTCATCTTCCCAACCCTTCACCTTCCCCACCCTTCACCTTCCCCCCACCCTTCACCTTCCACATCCTTCACCTTCCCCACCCTTCACCTTCCCCGACCTTTCACCTTCGCCCACCCTTCGCCTTCTCCACCCTTCACCTTCCCCCACCCTTCACCTTCGCCCCCTTCCTTCCCCCACCCTTCACCTTCCCCACCCTTCACCTTCTCCCACCCTTCACCTTCCCCACCCTTCACCTTCTCCCACCCTTCACCTTCCCCACTCTTCACCTTCTCCCACCCTTCACCTTACCTCACACTTCACCTTCTCCACCCTTCACCTTCCCCACCCTTCACCTTCTCCCACCCTTCACCTTCCCCCACCCTTCACCTTTTCCCACCCTTCACCTTCCCCCACCCTTCACCTTCCCCACCCTTCACCTTCTCCACCCTTCACCTTCCCCACTCTTCACCTTCTCCCACCCTTCACCTTCCCCCACCCTTCACCTTCTCCCACCCTTCACCTTCCCCCACCCTTCACCTTCTCCACCCTTCACCTTCTCCCACCCTTCACCTTCCCTCACCCTTCACCTTCTCCACCCTTCACCTTCCCCACTCTTCACCTTCTCCCACCCTTCACCTTCCCCCACCCTTCACCTTTTCCCACCCTTCACCTTCCCCCACCCTTCACCTTCCCCACCCTTCACCTTCCCCACCCTTCACCTTCCCCCACCCTTCACCTTCTCCCACCCTTCACCTTCCCCACCCTTCACCTTCCCCACCCTTCACCTTCTCCCACCCTTCACCTTCCCCACCCTTCACCTTCCCCCACCCTTCACCTTCTCCCACCCTTCACCTTCCCCCACCCTTCACCTTCCCCACCCTTCACCTTCTCCCACCCTTCACCTTCCCCACCCTTCACCTTCCCCCACCCTTCACCTTCCCCACCCTTCACCTTCCCCCACCCTTCACCTTCTCCACCCTTCACCTTCCCCCACCCTTCACCTTCCCCCACCCTTCACCTTCTCCCACCCTTCACCTTTCCCCACTCTTCACCTTCCCCCACCCTTCACCTTCCCCACACTTCACCTTCTCCCACCCTTCACCTTCCCCACCCTTCACCTTCTCCCACCCTTCACCTTCCCCACCCTTCACCGTCCCTAACCCTTCAACTTCCCCCACCCTTCACCGTCCCCACTCTTCACCTTCTTCCACCCTTCACCTTCCCTCACCCTTCATCTTCCCCACCCTTCACCTTCCCTCACCCTTCTCCTTTCCCACCCTTCACCTTCACCCACCCTTCACGTTCCCCCACAGTTCACCTTCTCCCACTCTTCACCTTCCCGCACCCTTCACCTTCTCCACCCTTCACCTTCCCCACCCTTCACCTTCTCCACCCTTCACCTTGTCCCACCCTTGACCTTCCCTCACCCTTCACCTCGCCACCCTTCACTTTCACCCACCCTTCACCTTCCCCC
This sequence comes from Mobula hypostoma, assembly GCF_963921235.1. Classification (NCBI taxonomy): domain Eukaryota; kingdom Metazoa; phylum Chordata; class Chondrichthyes; order Myliobatiformes; family Myliobatidae; genus Mobula; species Mobula hypostoma. The sequence goes on along the minus strand of NC_086098.1, from coordinate 165,180,717 downwards.
ACCCTTCACCTTCTCCCACCCTTCACCTTCCGCCACCCTTCACCTTCTCCAACCTTCACCTTCTCCACCCTTCACCTTCCCCACCCTTCACCTTCTCCCACCCTTCACATTCCCCACCCTTCACCTTCCCCCACCCTTCACCTTCTCCCACCCTTCACCTTCCCCCACCCTTCACCTTCTCCACACTTCACCTTCCCCCACCCTTCACCTTTCCAACCCTTCACCTTCCCCCACCCTTCACTTTCCCCACTCTTCACCTTCCCCCACCCTTCACCTTCCCCACACTTCACCTTCTCCCACCCTTCACCTTCCCCACCCTTCATCTTCTCCCACCCTTCACCTTCCCCACACTTCACCTTCTCCCACCCTTCACCTTCCCCACCCTTCAGCGTCCCTAACCCTTCAACTTCCCCCACCCTTCACAGTCCCCACTCTTCACCTTCCCCACCCTTCACATTCCCTCACCATTCACCTTCCCCCCACCCTTCATCATCTCCCACCCTTCACCTTCCCCCACCTTTCACCTTCCCCACTCTTCACCTTCTCCCACCCTTCACCTTGCCTCACCCTTCACCTTCCCCACCCTTCACCTTCCTTCACCCTTCACCTTACCTCACCCTTCACCATTTTCACCCTTCACCTTCTGCCACGCTTCACAATTCCCCACCCTTCACCTTCCCCCACCCTTCACCTTCTCCCACCCTTCAACTTCCCCCACCCTTCCCCTTCTCCACGCTTCACCTTCCCCGACCCTTCACCTTTCCCACCCTTCACCTTTCCCCACCCTTCACCTTCCCCACTCTTCACCTTCCCCCACCCTTCACCTTCCCCACCCTTCATCTTCTCCCACCCTCACGTTGCCCACCCTTCACGTTCTCCCACCTTTCACCTTCCCCACTCTTCACCTTCCCCACCCTTCACCTTCCCCCACCCTTCACATTCTCCCACCCTTCACCTTCCCCACCCTTCACATTCCCCCACCCTTCATCTTCCCAACCCTTCACCTTCCCCACCCTTCACCTTCCCCCCACCCTTCACCTTCCACATCCTTCACCTTCCCCACCCTTCCCCTTCCCTCACCCTTCACCTTCTCCACCCTTCACCTTCCCCGACCTTCACCTTCCCCGACCTTTCACCTTCGCCCACCCTTCGCCTTCTCCACCCTTCACCTTCCCCCACCCTTCACCTTCGCCCACCCTTCGCCTTCTCCACCCTTCACATTCCCTCACTCTTCACCTTCTCCCACCCTTCACCTTCCCCCACCCTTCAGCTTCTCCCACCCTTCACCTTCCCCCACCCTTCACCTTCGCCACCCTTCACCTTCACCCACCCTTCACCTTCCCCCACCCTTCACCTTCTCCCACCCTTCACCTTCCCCCACCCTTCACCTTCTCCCACCCTTCACCTTCCCCCACCCTTCACCTTCTCCACACTTCACCTTCCCCCACCCTTCACCTTCCCAACCCTTCACCTTCCCCCACCCTTCACCTTCCCCACTCTTCACCTTCCCCCACCCTTCACCTTCCCCACACTTCACCTTCTCCCACCCTTCACCTTCCCTCACCCTTCACCTTCTCCACCCTTCACCTTCCCCCACCCTTCACCTTCGCCCACCCTTCGCCTTCTCCACCCTTCACCTTCCCTCACTCTTCACCTTCTCCCACCCTTCACCTTCCCCACTCTTCACCTTCCCCCACCATTCACCTTCCCCACCCTTCACCTTCCCCCCACCCTTCACCTTCCACATCCTTCACCTTCCCCACCCTTCCCCTTCCCTCACCCTTCACCTTCTCCACACTTCACCTTCCCCGACCTTTCACCTTCGCCCACCCTTCGCCTTCGCCACCCTTCACCTTCCCCCACCCTTCACCTTCGCCCACCCTTCGCCTTCTCCACCCTTCACATTCCCTCACTCTTCACCTTCCCCACCCTTCACCTTCCCCCACCCTTCACCTTCTCCCACCCTTCACCTTCCCCCACCCTTCCCCTTCTCCACACTTCACCTTCCCCCACCCTTCACCTTCGCCCACCCTTCGCCTTTCCCCACCCTTCACCTTCCCCACTCTTCACCTTCCCCCACCCTTCACCTTCCCCACCCTTCATCTTCTCCCACCCTTCACCTTGCCCACCCTTCACGTTCTCCCACCTTTCTCCTTCCCCACTCTTCACCTTCTCCTACCCTTCACCTTACCTCACACTTCACCTTCTCCACCCTTCACCTTCCCCACTCTTCACCTTCTCCCACCCTACACCTTCCCCCACCCTTCACCTTTTCCCACCCTTCACCTTCCCCCACCCTTCACCTTCCCCCACCATTCACCTTCCCCACCCTTCACCTTCCCCCCACCCTTCACCTTCCACATCCTTCACCTTCCCCACACTTCCCCTTCCCTCACCCTTCACCTTCTCCACCCTTCACCTTCCCCGACCTTTCACCTTCGCCCACCCTTCGCCTTCTCCACCCTGCACCTTCCCCCACCCTTCACCTTCGCCCACCCTTCGCCTTCTCCACCCTTCACATTCCCTCACTCTTCACCTTCCCCACCCTTCACCTTCCCCCACCCTTCACCTTCTCCCACCCTTCACCTTCCCCCACCCTTCCCCTTCTCCACACTTCACCTTCCCCCACCCTTCACCTTCCCCACCCTTCACCTTTCCCCACCCTTCACCTTCCCCACTCTTCACCTTCCCCCACCCTTCACCTTCCCCACCCTTCATCTCTTCCCACCCTTCACCTTGCCCACCCTTCACGTTCTCCCACCTTTCACCTTCCCCACTCTTCACCTTCTCCTACCCTTCACCTTACCTCACACTTCACCTTCTCCACCCTTCACCTTCCCCACTCTTCACCTTCTCCCACCCTACACCTTCCCCCACCCTTCACCTTTTCCCACCCTTCACCTTCCCCCACCCTTCACCTTCCCCCACCATTCACCTTCCCCACCCTTCACCTTCCCCCCACCCTTCACCTTCCACATCCTTCACCTTCCCCACACTTCCCCTTCCCTCACCCTTCACCTTCTCCACCCTTCACCTTCCCCGACCTTTCACCTTCGCCCACCCTTCGCCTTCTCCACCCTGCACCTTCCCCCACCCTTCACCTTCGCCCACCCTTCGCCTTCTCCACCCTTCACATTCCCTCACTCTTCACCTTCCCCACCATTCACCTACCCCCACCCTTCACCTTCTCCCACCCTTCACCTTCCCCCACCCTTCACCTTCTCCACACTTCACCTTCCCCCACCCTTCACCTTCCCCACCCTTCACCTTTCCCCACCCTTCACCTTCTCCCACCCTTCACCTTCCCCACCCTTCACCTTCTCCCACCCTTCACCTTCCCCCACCCTTCACCTTCTCCCACCCTTCACCTTCCCCCACCCTTCACCTTCCCCCACCCTTCACCTTCCCCACCCTTCACATTCCCTCACCATTCACCTTCCCCCCACCCTTCATCTTCTCCCACCCTTCACCTTCCCCCACCTTTCACCTTCCCCACTCTTCACCTTCTCCCACCCTTCACCTTCCCTCACCCTTCACCTTCCCCACCCTTCACCTTCCTTCACCCTTCACCTTACCTCACCCTTCACCTTCCCCACCCTTCACCTTCCCTCACCCTTCACCTTCCCCACCCTTCACCTTCACCCACCCTTCACCTTCCCCCACCCTTCACCTTCCCCACTCTTCACCTTCCCCCACCCTTCACCTTCCCCACCCTTCACCTTCTCCCACCCTTCACCTTGCCCACCCTTCACGTTCTCCCACCTTTCACCTTCCCCACTCTTCACCTTCTCCCACCCTTCACCTTACCTCACACTTCACCTTCCCCACCGTTCACCTTCTCCCACCCTTCACCTGCTCCACCCTTCACCTTCCCTCACCCTTCACCTTCCCCACCCTTCACCTTCTCCCACCCTTCACCTTCTCCACCCTTCACCTTCCCCACTCTTCACCTTCTCCCACCCTTCACCTTCCCCCACCCTTCACCTTCCCCACTCTTCACCTTCTCCCACCCTTCACCTTCCCCCACCCTTCACCTTCGCCACCCTTCAATTTCACCCACCCTTCACCTTCCCCCACCCTTCACCTTCTCCCACCCTTCACCTTCCCCCACCCTTCACCTTCTCCACCCTTCACCTTCTCCCACCCTTCACCTTCCCCACCCTTCACCTTCCCCCACCCTTCACCTTCCCCACTCTTCACCTTCTCCCACCCTTCACCTTCCCTCACACTTCACCTTCTCCACCCTTCACCTTCCCCACCCTTCACCGTCCCTCACCCTTCAACTTCCCCCACCCTTCACCGTCCCCACTCTTCACCTTCTCCCACCCTTCACCTTACCTCACCCTTCACCTTCCCCACCCTTCACCTTCCCTCACCCTTCTCCTTTCCCACCCTTCACCTTCACCCACCCTTCACGTTCCCCCACCCTTCACCTTCTCCCACTCTTCACCTTCCCCCACCCTTCACCTTCTCCACCCTTCACCTTCCCCACCCTTCACCTTCTCCCACCCTTCACCTTCCCCCACCCTTCATCTTCTCCCACCCTTCACCTTCCCCCACCCTTCACCTTCCCCACCCTTCACATTCCCTCACCATTCACCTTCCCCCCACCCTTCACCTTCTCCCAACCTTCACCTTCCCCCACCTTTCACCTTCCCCACTCTTCACCTTCTCCCACCCTTCACCTTGCCTGACCCATCACCTTCCCCACCCTTCACCTTCCTTCACCCTTCACCTTACATCACCCTTCACCTTCCCAACCCTTCACCTTCCCTCACCCTTCACCTTCCCCACCCTTCACCTGCACCCACCCTTCACCTTCCCCCACCCTTCACCTTCCCCACTCTTCACCTTCTCCCACCCTTCACCTTCCCCACCCTTCACCTTCTCCCACCCTTCACCTTCCCCCACCCTTCACCTTCCCCACCCTTCACCTTCCCTCACCCTTCACCTTCCCCACCCTTCACCTTCCCCCACCCTTCACATTCCCCCACCCTTCACCATTCCCACCCTTCACCTTCTGCCACCCTTCACATTCCCCACCCTTCACCTTCCCCCACCCTTCACCTTCTCCCACCCTTCACCTTCCCCCACCCTTCCCCTTCTCCACGCTTCACCTTTCCCCACCCTTCACCTTTCCCCACCCTTCACCTTCCCCACCCTTCACCTTCCCCCACCCTTCACCTTCTCCCACCCTTCACCTTCCCCCACCCTTCACCTTCTCCACCCTTCACCTTCCCCCACCCTTCACCTTCCCAACCCTTCACCTTCCCCCACCCTTCACCTTCCCCACTCTTCACCTTCCCCCACCCTTCACCTTCCCCACCCTTCACCTTCTCCCACCCTTCACCTTCCCTACTCTTCACCTTCTCCCACCTTTCACCTTCCCCACTCTTCACCTTCCCTCAAACTTCACCTTCTCCACCCTTCACCTTCCCCACCCTTCACCGTCCCTCACCCTTCACCGTCCCCACTCTTCACCTTCTCCCACCCTTCACCTTCCCTCACCCTTCATCTTCCCCACCCTTCACCTTCCCTCACCCTTCACCTTTCCCACCCTTCACCTTCCCCCACCCTTCACCTTCCCCCACCCTTCACCTTCTCCCACCCTTCACCTTCCCCCACCCTTCACCTTCTCCACCCTTCACCTTCCCCACCCTTCACCTTCTCCCACCCTTCACCTTCCCCCACCCTTCACCTTCCCCACCCTTCACATTTCCTCACCATTCACCTTCCCCCCATTCACCTTCCCCCCAACCTTCATCTTCTCCCACCATTCACCTTCCCCCACCCTTCACCTTCCCCACTCTTCACCTTCTCCCACCCTTCACCTTCCCTCACCCTTCACCTTCCCCACCCTTCACCTTCCCTCACCCTTCACCTTCCCCACCCTTCACCTTCACCCACCCTTCACGTTCCCCCACCCTTCAACTTCTTCCACCCTTCACCTTCCCCCACCCTTCACCTTCTCCACCCTTCACCTTCTCCCACCCTTCACCTTCCCCATCCTTCACCTTCCCCACCCTTCACCTTCCCCACCCTTCACCTTCCCCACCCTTCACCTTCCCCCACCCTTCACCTTCCCTCACCCTTCACCTTCCCCCACCCTTCACCTTCCCCACCCTTCACCTTCTCCCACCCTTCACATTCCCCACCCTTCACCTTCCCCCACCCTTCACCTTCTCCCACCCTTCACCTTCCCCCACCCTTCACCTTCTCCACCCTTCACCTTCCCCCACCCTTCACCTTCCCCACCCTTCACCTTCCCCCACCCTTCACCTTCCCCACTCTTCACCTTCCCCCACCCTTCACCTTCTCCACCCTTCACCTTCTCCACCCTTCACCTTCCCCACCCTTCACCTTCCCCCACCCTTCACCTTCTCCCACCCTTCACCTTCCCCCCATTCACCTTCCCCCCAACCTTCATCTTCTCCCACCATTCACCTTCCCCCACCCTTCACCTTCCCCACTCTTCACCTTCTCCCACCCTTCACCTTCCTTCACCCTTCACCTTCCCCACCCTTCACCTTCCCTCACCCTTCACCTTCCCCACCCTTCACCTTCACCCACCCTTCACCTTCCCCCACCCTTCAACTTCTCCCACCCTTCACCTTCCCCCACCCTTCACCTTCTCCACCCTTCACCTTCTCCCACCCTTCACCTTCCCCATCCTTCACCTTCCCCACCCTTCACATTCCCTCACCCTTCACCTTCCCCACGTTTCACCTTCCCCCACCCTTCACCTTCCCTCACCCTTCATCTTCCCCCACCCTTCACCTTCCCCACTCTTCACCTTCTCCCACCCTTCACATTCCCCACCCTTCACCTTCCCCCACCCTTCACCTTCTCCCACCCTTCACCTTCCCCCACCCTTCACCTTCTCCACCCTTCACCTTCCCCCACCCTTCACCTTCCCCACCCTTCACCTTCCCCCACCCTTCACCTTCCCCACTCTTCACCTTCCCCCACCCTTCACCTTCCCCACCCTTCATCTTCTCCCACCCTTCACCTTCCCCACCCTTCACCTTCCCCCACCCTTCACCTTCCCCACCCTTCACCTTCCCCACCCTTCACCTTCCCCCACCCTCCACATTCCCCACCCTTCACCTTCCCCACCCTTCACCTTCCCCTAAACTTCACATTCTCCCACCCACCTTCCCCCACCCTTCACCTTCCCCACCCTTCACCTTCTCCCACCCTTCAACTTCCCGCACCCTTCACCTCCACCCTTCACCTTCCCCCTCCCTTCACCTTCCCCAACCTTCACTTTCCCCCACCCTTCACCTTCCCCACTCTTCACCTTCCCCCACCCTTCACCTTCCCCACCCTTCATCTTCTCCCACCCTTCACCTTCCCCACCCTTCACCTTCCCCCACCCTCCACATTCCCCACCCTTCACCTTCCCCACCCTTCACCTTCCCCCACCCTCCACATTCCCCACCCTTCACCTTCCCCACCCTTCACCTTCCCCCAAACTTCACATTCTCCCACCCACCTTCCCCCACCCTTCACCTTCCCCACCCTTCACCTTCCCCACCCTTCACATTCCCCCACCCTTCACCTTCCCCCACCCTTCACCTTCCCCCACCCTTCACCTTCCCCCACCCTTCACCTTCTCCCACCCTTCACCTTCCCCACTCTTCACCTTCCCCACCCTTCACCTTCCCCCACCCTCCACATTCCCCACCCTTCACCTTCCCCACCCTTCACCTTCCCCCAAACTTCACCTTCCCCACCCTTTACATTCCCCACCCTTCACCTTACCCCACCCTTCACATTCCCCCACCCTTTACCTTCCCCCACCCTTCACCTTCCCCACCCTTCACCTTCTCCCACCCTTCACCTTCCCCACTCTTCACCTTCCCCACCCTTCACCTTCCCCCACTCTCCACATTCCCCACCCTTCACCTTCCCCACCCTTCACCTTCCCCCCACCTTCACCTTCCCCACCCTTCACCTTCCCCACCCTTCACCTTCCCCCACCCTTCACCTTTCCCCACCCTTCACCTTCCCCACTCTTCACCTTCCCCCACCCTCCACATTCCCCACCCTTCACCTTCCCCACCCTTCACCTTCCCCCAAATTTCACCTTCCCCACCCTTTACATTCCCCACCCTTCACCTTCCCCCACCCTTCACATTCCCCCACCCTTTACCTTCCCCCACCCTTCACATTCCCGCACCCTTCACCACGACGAGACAGCATGGAAGTAGAGCAACGTGTAGAATTGTGCAAGCACTGAGGCTGAGTCTAAACATGGACAAGACTAAGGAGATGGTTTTGGACTTTAGGAGGGAGCAGGCTGACCTCTCCTCACTGCACATAAACGGTTCCTCCACAGAGAGGGTTAGGTGCGCAGGTTTCTGGGAGTGCACATAACGGTCAGTCTGACCTGGTCCTTGAAAACCGTCTCTTTGGTCAGAAAAGCACAGCAGTGTCTCTACTTTCTGAGGAGATTCAGGCAAGTGACGCTTCACTCCCCTATTTTAATAAATTTTTACAGCAGCACCATCGAAAGTGTCCTGACCAGCTCCATCACCACCTGGTATGGGAATTGCAAGACATCTGACTACAAGTTCCTACAGAGGATTGTGTGGAATGCTGAGAGGGTCATCGGAGTCTTTCATCCAGCCATCAGAGATATTTATCAGGAGCGCTCCGTACACAGGGTTGTTAGTATTGTCAATGATCCCTTCCATCAGGCAGGAGGTGCCATAACATCAGGACAAGGGCTGTTAGGATTGGAACCAGCTTCTTCCCCCAGGCCGTGAGACTACTGAACTCCTTGCCACCACCCGGGTCCGAAGACATGTGAAGTTCCAGTAGCATTATACTGTTTGCTTTTTAACTTGTGTCATAAATGCACCTTATTATTTGTTAATTTATTTGTAGTTATACCAGTCCAAGTGTTGTGAGTCAGGTACGTATATGTACTGTGTTGTGGACCTTGGCCTGAAGGAACATTGTTTCATTTGGTGTGTATAGCTGAATGACAATAAACTTGAAATGGGACTAGTTCAGGTTGCTATCTTGGATGAGATCAAATTGGTGTATTATTATCACACGTTATGAGGTCCAGTGAAAACCTTTGCTTTGCATGTCATCCAGACAGATCATTTCATCACATCAGTGCATTGAGGTTAGTCGAAGGGAAAACAATAACAGAATGCAGAATGAAGTGTTACACTGACACAGAAAGCGCAGTGCAGGTGGACCAGGTGGACTGTCAGGTCAAGAGTCATTTTCTGCACAGTCCCTCAGCGCCCATCCAGGTATAATATCAGGCCCCACAAGTTTACATCGGAGAACCCTGGTTAGGACCTTTCTCACATTCGCAGTGGCCATACAGAGTGCCCCTCAGGTTCTTGCTAAATCTCTTAAACTTATGTTCCCTAGTTCTGGGTTCTCCTTTCCTGGAGGAAAAACTGTGTATGTTCACCGGGGCAGTGCCCTCATGATTTTAGAGATCTCCATAAGGTCACTTCTCAGTCTCCCCAATTCCAAAGAAGAAAGGGCTAACCTGATAACTCGGGCACAGAGGGCAAGCTGCCAAACCACTGACAAATTCACATCGAACCTTTTCTCTTTTGGAACTGCATCTGAAGCTAAAGGTCATAACAGATTACGATCAAGCTACTTCAAAGCGGCGTTCCTTCCCACCCCCCAGCCCAGCGGTGTAGAAGATCACATATCAGGGTGACATGTCCTGACAGACGTCAACTTGGCTGGACTGAGGTGGCAGATTCCCCAAGGGCTCCAGCCTGCTAGTGAGCAGAGATTATGACAGAGCCAATGTCTGTGAGTTACAAAGTGCCTGCCCTCAGCTCAGACACCGCCTGCGTAAAATGCTCTGCACGTTTCCTTAGATTTCATATTCAAAGGCTGTTCACCCATCGTCCTTGTACTAGTTCACTGGCTGAACTGTCCAATTTATTATTTATAAATTATTTATTTCCTTATTTGAGCATCTGCACAGCTTGTTGTCTTTTGCACATTGGTTGTTTGTCCCTGTTGTGTGTGGTTTTTCATTGATTCTATTGTCTTTCTTTCTATCTACTGGGAACGCCCAGAAAAAAATGAATCTTAGGGTTGTATATGGTGACATATATGTACTTAGATAATAAATTTACTTTGAACTTTTTGAAATTTAAATTTGTCCCCTGCCTCGGGACACTCACTCATTTGGATATTCTCCCACTCTCCCAAAGCATTGATTCCCTGCAGCTGGTTTCCATGGGAATAGGCTCAGTGAGAAAATCCATATTTTCCACCAGACCGATATGATGGCAGTTGCTGTTGTTAAACTTAATAGAGCTGTACAGGATGGCAAGAGGCATACACTCAATGGCCACATTATTGGGAACGGGAGTGGAACCCAGTGTGGACCTCTGCATCAGTAGCCCACGCACTTCAAGCTTCAACATGTTGTGCATTCAGAGATGCTCTTTTACACACAACTCTGGTAATGCAGGGTTATTTGAGTTACTGTCACCTTCCTGTCAGCTTGAACCAGCCTGGCCATTCTCCTCTGACCTCTCTCATTAATGAGGCATTTTCACCCACAGAACTGCCACTGACTGGATAGTTTCTGTTTTTCACACCATTCTCTGTAAACTCTAGAGACTGTTGTGCATGAAAACCCCTGGAGATCAGTAGTTTCTGAGATACTCAGACCACCCCATCTGGCACCCACAATCATCCCAGGGTCGAAGTCACTTAGATCACATTTCTTTCCCATTTTGATGTTTGGTCTGAACAGCAATTGAACTGTGTCTGCATGCTTTTATGCATTAAGCTGCTACCACATGATATTTGCAATAACGAGGTGTACCGGTGTACCTAATAAAGTGGCCACCGAATATAGATAAAGTGGACAGCCAGAACTTCAACCAAGCCAGAGATAGCTAATACAAGGGGGCATAAATTTAAGCTGATTAAAAGGGTATGTTAGAGGTAACACAGAGAGTGGTGGGTGCATTTTAAGCCCTGCTAGGGGTGGTGGGTAAAGGCGGATACATTAGAGACATTCAATAGACTCCTAGATTAGCAATGGACGAAAGAAAAATGGAGAGCTATGTGGGAAAAAGTGTTAGATTGATTTTGGAGTAGGTTAAAGGGTCAACACAACATCGTGGGCTGTAGGGCCTGTACTGTGCTATGTTCTATGTGACCATGAATTCCATAGATTCACCACCCTCCGGCTAAAGATATTCCTCCTCATCTCTGTTTTACCAGATGTACAGCAATGAAGAAGCAACTGGAATGCATTTCTTCAGGCTGTTGGGCGGCCTTCTCCACAGCTGCACAGTGGTCACATCCCCACACTCTGACACTGGTGTGAGGGCATCTGTTGGCACTGAAGTGGATAGACAGAACAAGATGGAATTGGGCTGATGGCCTCTGCACGTTCTCCTCACATTCACAGAACAGGTCAGCCAAAGCTCTTTGGTTCAAAAGACCAAAGTTTCCTTTGCACAGTGACAGATGGCTGGGCACGCAGCACTCAACTGTAGTCAGGGCAACGAGAATGTGTGCAGAGTTACTATTAACTCCACAGGGACTGGAGGCAGCCCACTGGTATAGAAAAGGAGTTGTAGCTTCACAATACATCAGTAACACCCAGTAAACCTTGCAGGAAGGTCCACACATGAAGCTGCCCTGTAATAAAGAATGAACATGCTCTTTCCCCTGTATCCAGACCTGGCTGCATCGTTCACCTGAATGGACAGGAGAGTCACGTGGGGTGATTGGCCCAATAGAGAACCATATCCATCCTTGTGAAAATACCTCAGCACATCACAGAAAACAGCCACCCTCCACAGACTGTCTACACTTCTCACTACCTCAGCAAAGCAGCCAGCATCATCAAAAGAACATAAGAACATAAGAAATAGGAGCAGGAGTTGGCCGTCTGGCCCGTCAAGCCTGCTCCGCCATTCAATAAGATTATGGTTGATCTGGCCATGGACCCAGCACCACCTACCTGCCTCTTCCCCCTAAAACTTAATTCCCCTACTATGCAGAAATTTATCCAATCTTGTCTTGTGGATTTTCTAGTGGGTGATGGTGGAGGTAGATATTGGTGGGGGGAGATATTGATGGGGTGATGTTGGTGGAGGAGTTGTTGTTGGAGACAGAGATTCCTGGGAGGTGAAACCAGTGGGGGCAGATGTCGGTTGGGGGAGATTTTGGTGGGGGAGAGTTTCAAGAGGGGAGATTTTGGTGAGGCGAGATATTGTTGGGGGAGATATTGGTGGTGGGAGATATTGATGGGGAGGTGTTGGTGGGGATGATATTTGTGGGGGAGATGTTGGAGGTGGGAGATATTGGTGGAGGGAGATATTGGTGGGGGAGAGATGTTAGTTGGAGAGATGGCAGTTTGAGATGGTTGGGGTGATAAAATGGGTGTTGTCTTGGTTGAGGGAGATGTTCGTGGGTGAGATGTTAGTGGGGAGATATTGGTGGAGGAGAAATTGGTGGGAGGATGTTTGCAGGGGTGATGTTGGAGGTATGAGATGCTGGTGGAAGAGATGTTGCAGGGGATATTTGTCAGGGCATTTTCATTTGGGGAGATGTTAATGGGGAGATGTTGGTGATGGGAGATGTTGGCGGGAGAGATGTTGGTGAGGGGAAATGGCAGGAGATATGTTCAGGCTGTGTTGTTGGGGGTCATGTTGTTGGGGTGAGGCACTGGTTGAATGAGACGTTGATGGGGAGAGATATTGGTTGGGGGAGATATTGGTGGAGTGAGACGCTGGTAGGGAAGATGTTGGTGGGCGGAGATGTTAGTTGGGGAGATGTTGGTTACAGAGGTATTAGTGAGGGAAGACATTGGTGAGGAAGATTTTAGAAGAGGGATATGATATAATGGAGATGTTTGTGAGGGTAGTGTTGGTGTGCAGATCAGTTCATCGGGGAGATGGTTTTGGTAGATGTTGGTGGTGGAGAAAATGTTGCTGGGAAGATGGTGGAGGAAGGAGATAGTAGTGGGGAAGATGTTAGTGAGGGGAGAAAATGGTGTGGGAAATTGAAAGGGGTAAATGTTTGAATGGGAAGAAGTTGGTGACAAAGATGTTTGTGGTGTGGTGTCGGTGGACAGATATGTTTGTAGGGGTGATGCTGATGGGGAGATGTTGGTGGTAGGAGATGTTGATGGGGAGACAGTGATAGGGGAGATATTGGTGGGTGAGATTTGGAGGGGTTGTTCGTGGGGGTGGTATTGGTGTGGCAGGTGTTAGTGGGTGAGTTGTTGGTAGGGAAGATATCAGTAGAAGATTTTTGTTGGGGGAGATAGTCATAGTCATAGTCATAGTCATACTTTATTAATCCCTGGGGAAATTGGTTTTCGTTACAGTTGCTCCATAAATAATAAATAGTAATAGAACCATAAATAGTTAAATAGTAATATGTAAATTATGCCAGTAAATTATGAAATAAGTCCAGGACCAGCCTATTGGCTCAGGGTGTCTGACCCTCCAGGGGAGGAGTTGTAAAGTTTGATGGCCACAGGCAGGAATGACTTCCTGTGACGCTCTGTGCTGCATCTCGGTGGAATGAGTCTCTGGCTGATCATACGCCTGTGCACACCCAGTACATTATGTTGTGGATGGGAGACATTGTCCAAGATGGCATGCAACTTGGACAGCATCCTCTTTTCAGACACTACCGTGAGACAGTCCCGTTTCATCCCCACAACATCACTCACCTTACGAATGAGTTGGTTGATTCTGTTGGTGTCTGCCACCCTCAGCCTGCTGCCCCAGCATACAACAGCAAACATGATAGCACTGGCCACCACAGACTCGTAGAACATCCTCAGCATTGTCCGGCAGATATTAAAGGATCTTGATCTCCTCAGGAAATAGAGACAGCTCTGACCCTTCTTTTAGACAGCCTCAGTATTCTTTGACCAGTCCAGTTTATTGTCAATTCGTATCCCCAGGTATTTGTAATCCTCCACCATGTCCACACTGACGCCCTGGATGGAAACAGGGGTCACCGGTACCTTAGCTCTCCTCAGGTCTACCACCAGCTCCTTAGTCTTTTTCACAGTAAGCTGCAGATAATTCTGCTCACACCATGTGGCAAAGTTTCCTACCGTAGCCCTGTACATCTCCCTTGCTGATGCATCCAACTATGGCAGAGTCATCCGAAAACTTCTAAAGATGATAAGACTCCTTGCAGTAGTTGAAGTCCGAGGTGTAAATGGTGAAGAGAAAGGGAGACAAGACAGTCCCCTGTGGAGCCCCAGTGCTGGTGATCACTCTGTCAGACACACAGTGTTGCAAGCACACATACTGTGGTCTGCCAGTCAGGTAATCAAGAATCCATGATACCAGGGAAGCATCCACCTGCATCACTGTCAGCTTCTCCCACAGCAGAGCAGGCTGGATGGTGTTGAACACACTGGAGAAGTCAGAAAACATGACCCTAACAGTGCTCGCTGGCTTGTCCAGGTGGGCATAGACACGGTTCAGCAGGAAGACGATGGCATCCTCAACTCCTAGTCAGGGCTGGTAGGCGAACTGGAGGGCATCTCAGTGTGGCCTGACGATAGGCCGGAGCAGCTCCAGAACAAGTCTCTCCAGGGTCTTCATGATGTGGGAGGTCAATGCCACCGGTCGGTAGTCATTGAGGCTGCTGGGGCGTGGCGTCTTTGGCACAGGGACGAGGCAGGACGTCTTCCACAGCACAGGAACCCTCAGGTTGAATACATGGTGAAGTACTCCACATAGCTGAGGGACACAGGCTTTGAGCACCCTGGTACTGACACCATCCAGTCCTGCAGCCTTGCTTGGGTTGAGACGTTTCAGCTGTCTTCTCACCTGTAGAGCTGTGAAGCCCACCGTCGTGGTTTTGTGTGGGGAAGGGGTATAGTCATGAGACCAGGGTGGGGGACTGTGAGGAGGGGTGGGAGGGGAGAGTGGAATATGTGTTGGTTGGGGGCCGACAACAGACGGCTCATGTGTGGGATGGGCAGGGGCCACACTGTCAAATCTGTTAAAGAACAGGTTAAGTTCATTGGCCCTGTCCACACTGCCTTCAGCTCCTCTGATTTTGGTGGGAGTGATATTGTTGGTGCAAGTGTTGGGTGTTGTTAGTGATGGGAGATGTTAATGTAGGCAGTTTTAGTGAAGTGAGATGTCAGTTAAGGGGGATATTGGTGGGGGAGATTTTGAAGGGGAAGATGTTGGAGTGGGAGATATTGGTGGAAGTGGTGTTGGAGGGGGTGATAGTGTGGTGGGAAGATGATGCTAGTGGAGATGGAGTGGAGTTTTTGGACATGGCAGGAGGAAGATGTTGGCTGGGGAAGATGTGGATGGGTAAGTGTTGGTGGATGAGATGGTGGGGTGATTTTGGTTGGGAGAAATACTAGTCGATGAGATAGTGGGGGATTTTGATGGGATTAGGTGTTTCTGGGGTAGTGTTGGTGTGGGAGTTGGTGGGTGAGATGTTGATGAGTGTGATGATGAGGGAGAGGTTGTTGGGGAGAGATGTTGGTGGGGTGAGATGGTGTTGGGGTGGTTGTGGGGGAAATGGTGATAGTGGAGATATTGGTGGGGTAGATATTTGCAGGGGAGATGTTGGAGGTGTGAGATGCTGATGGAAGTGATGTTGCAGTGGGAAGATATTTGTCGGGGTACCTTCAGTTAGGGCAGATGTTGGTGGACTGAGATGTTGATGGGGAGATGTTGCCAGGGGAGATGTTGGGTGTGAAATGTTGGTGGGGGAGATATTGGTTTGGGGAGATGTTGGTGGAGCAAGATATCGGTGGGGGAGATTTTGGTGGAGCAAGATGGTGGGTGGGGAGACGATGGAGAAATGTTGATTGGTAAAGATATTACTGTGGGCGGTATTGTTGGGAGAAGATACAGGTAAGGGAGATTTTGGAAGAGGGACATATTGATGGGGAGATGTTTGTAGGGATAGAGTCCGTGTGCAGAGCAGTTCATTGGGAGATATGATTATTGGTATATGTTGGTGGTGGGAGAGATGTTGATGGAGAGATGGTGCTGGGGAGAAATTGGTGGAGGTACAAATTGGTGAGGAAGAAATTGGAGGAGGAAGATGTTTGGAGCAGGTGTTAGTTTGGCAGCAAGATGATGGTATGGGGATAGAGTGGAGTTTTGGGACGTGGTGGGAGGAAGAAATTGGTCTGGGGAGATGTGGGTTGGGGTAGATGTTGGTGAATGAGATGGTGGGGAATTTTGGTGGGAGTAGGTATTCCTGGGGTAGTTTTGGTGGGGGAGATATTGGTGAGTGTGATGTTGATGGGCGTGAGGCTGGTGATGGGAGATGTTGGTGGGAGAGATGGTGGGGGACATGTTGGGGGAGATGTTATTGGAGTGAGGTGTTAGGTGAGATGTTGTTGGGGTGAGTTGTTGAAATGTGAGATGTTAGTGGGTGAGATGTTGGTGGGAGAGATATTGGTTTGGGGAGATACTGGTTTGGCAAGATGTTGGTAGAGCAAGATATCGGTGAGGGAAATTTTGGTGGAGAAGGTGTTGGTGGGGCAAGATAGTGGGTGTAGGTGTTGGTGGGGGAGGTGATGGTTGGGTATATGTTAACAGGGTGAGATATTACCATGGGTGGTATTGTTGGGAGAAGATATAGGTGCAGGAGATTTTGAGACAGATATGTTGATGGGGAGATGTTTGTGGGGGTAGCGTCAGTGTGCAGAACAGTCCATCAGGAGAAATAATTATTGGTAGATGTTGGTTGTGGGAGAGATGTTGATGGGGATATATTGCTGGGTAGAAGTTGGTGGAGGTAGAAATTGGTGAGGAAAGAAACTGGAGGAAGAAGATGTTTAAATGGGGAGATGTTGGTGGGTTAGATTTGGATGGGCTGGTTGTGGGGCTGGTGTTGGTCTGGTAATTGTTAGTGTAGGCAGTTTTGATGAGGTAGTAAGGGGATTATTGGTTGGGGGAGATTTTAGAGGGGGAGATGTTGGTGTGGGAGTAGTGTTGGAGGCGGTATTAGTGTGGTGGGAAGATGTTGGTAGTGAAGCTGGAGTGAAGTTTTTGGGTATAAATGTTGGTGGATGACATGGTGGGGTGATTTTGGTTGGGAGAGATATTAGTAGGTGAGATGCTGGTGGGGAAAATTCTAATGGGGGTAGGTGGGTGAGATGTTTTGGATGGGGTAATGTTGAAGGAGTGAGATGTTGGTGTAAAAGATGATGGAGGGGGAAGATATTTGTCAGGGTATTGTTGGTTGGGCGAGATGTTGATGGGATAAGATGTTGATAGGGAGATGATATGGGAGATGTTGGTGGGAAGATGTTGGTGGGAAGACGTTGGTGGGGGAGATGTTGGTGTGGGGAGATATTGGGGGTGAGATTGGTGGGGGAGAGATTGCAGGGAAGGTTTGGTGGTGTGGGGTACTGGTGGAAAAGATATTGGAGGGGGAAGATATTTGATAAGGCATTGTCCGTTGTGGGAGAGTTAGTGGGAGGAGATGGTGGGGGACATGTTGTTGGGGGAGATGATTTTAGGGGTGATATGGTGTTGGGGTGAGATGTTGTTGGAGTGAGATGTTGGGGTGAGATATTGCTGGGGGAGATGTTGGTTTGGGATGATATTAGTTTGGGGAGATATTGGTTGGGGCAATATTGGTAGGGTAAGATATTAGTGGGGCAGCTTTGGCTGGAGAATGTGGTGGGGGGCAAGATGGTGTGGGTGGATGTTGGTGGGGATGTTGGTTGGAGAGATGTTGGTGGGCGATATGCTGGGTGGGGGAGATGTTGTCAGGGGAGATATTACTGTAGATGGTATTGGTGGGGGAATTGAATTGAATTGACTTTATTTCTTACATCCTTCACATACATGAGTAAAAATCTTTACAATACATCTCCGTCTAAATGTGCAATGCATAATCATAGTAATTTATAATAAATAGGACAGTCAATGTAGCATAGAATACACTCAAATCAGCGTGAGTTAGGCAGTCTGACGGCCTGGTGGAAGAAGCTGTCCCGGAGCCTGTTGCCTGTTGATCCTGGCTTTTATGCTGCGGTGCCCTTTCCCAGATGGTAGCAGCCAGAATAGAGTGTGGTTGGGGTGACTGAGTCCCCAATGATCCTACAGGCCCTTTTTACACACCTGTCTTTGTAAACATCCTGAATCACGGGGAATTCACAACTACAGATGCACTGGGCTGTTCGCACCACTCTCTGCAGAGTCCTGTGATTAAAGGAGGTACAGTTGTGGGTGAGGGATATTTTTAAAGAGGGATATGTTGATGGGGAGATGTTTGTGGGGGTAGAGTCGATGTGCAGAACAGTTCATCGGGGGAGATGGTGGGGAGAAGTTGGTGGAGAAATTGGTGAGGGAAAAATTGATGGGGGAGAAATTGGTGAGGGAAAAATTGATGGGGAGTAATTGGAGGAGGAAAAAGTTTGAGTGGGGAGATGTTGGTGACAAAGATGTTTGTGGGTCTGGTGTCAGTGAGCAGATATATTTGTGGGGGTGACGTTGATGGGGAGATGTTGGTGGGCTTGGTATTGATATGGTAGTTGGAGGGTAGTTGTTAGGGAAGATATCAGTGGGGGAGATTTTAGTGGGGTTGATATTGGTGGTGGAAGTGTTGGCAGGGGTGTTGTTAGTGGTGGGAGATGTTAGTATGTGCAGTTTTGGTAAGGTGAGATGTTGGTGAGTGGAGATATTGGTGGGGGAGATTTTGGAGGGGAAGATGTTGGAGTGGGAGATATTGGTAGTACTGTTGGAGGAGGTGTTACTGTAATGGGAAGATGTTGGTAGTGGAGTTGTTGACCATTCACTAACGGAAACTAGGTTAGGAAACACTACGCAACTTGTAATTAGCGGAAGCTCACACTTTATTGTCTCTGCACAAACAGCAACAGAGCTATGTTGACCCAGGCCAACAACCTAGAACATGAATTCTACTGTTCCGTCTCTGCCAATACTCAGACAACTGTCCAAGTTTTAACACTGGATCTCCATTGGCCAGATGATCGATCCTTTCTTCTCCCGGACCCTGGCATGGGGGTTCTTCCTTGTGATGGTGGGTCTCTTGAGAGAGTTATTGCTGATAGCAGCACCAATGTATCTTCTTTTATTTTCGTTCCTAACAGTTCAAATATTGCATTCCAGTATCATAGACTATAGCTCATGTGTCTGACCTTTAACACCTTTTTATTGGCTCTGCTCTGGGCCAGCATCCATTATTGCCCACTTCCCAGCAAGTGACAATCAGTCATTTACAGCTCTTTGTTCTCTTCAGTGACCAGCTCGAATCACTCCAGGCAGAGACAGACCCAAACATTCACAAACCTGCATGTTTTATCAAAAACACTTCACAAATAAATTATTTTGAAATTATCTCTAGTCCAACAAGTTACCTGAAGCAACATTGCTTTTACTATAAAATCCAGAAAGCAAAGCAACTTCATCTCACAAAATAGAGGATATAAAATAGTTCCACAAAATGGTAGCCTCCATCTCCAAGCACATGGCAGGAACACATGGCTTCCAGTGTCATTGACCCATACAATTCAACATTTTCTTCTATATTTTAAATCTGCCACGGCCAACAGAGTTGTGGGAAATAATGGTTGGGGGGAGATGTTGGTGGGGGGAGATGCTGGTGGTCTTAGAGGGGTAGATAATGGTGCGGTGATTTTGGTTGGGGGCAGATATTACTAGGTGAGATATTGGTGGGTGAGATGTTGATGATAGAGAGACTGATGATGGAGATGTTGATGGGGCAAAATGGTGGTGGAGATTGTGGTAGGGCAATGGTGGTGGGGGATGGTCGACAGGGAAACTTGTGGGGGAAGATGTTCATATGGAGATATTGCTAGGTGATACATTGGTGGAGTGAGATGTATGCATGGAGTTGTGTCAGTGGGGAGATGTTGATGGAGAGAGTTGGTGGGTGGAGATGGTGGGAGAGGATGTTGATGGGGTGATATTGGTATGGAGAGATGTTGGAGGAGATGGTGGTGGTGATGGAGGATGGAGATGGTGGGGGAATGATTGGTGGAGATGGTTGTGGGGGAGTTGGTTGGGAGAAAATGTTGGTCGGTGGGAGATGTATATCAGGGGGAGATAGTTGGGGGGAGATAGAGGGGGTAAGATAGAGGAAGAAGACAAAGGGGGAAATAGAGAGGGAAGATAGAGGGAGGAGATAGTGGGGGGAATACTGGGGGATGGATAATGGAGAGACATAGTGCGAGAGATAGTGGGGGAGATAGAGGGGGAGATGGTGGGGAGGAGATATTAGTAGGGTTTGGTTTGGTGCCCAGAGATATTGATGGGGTAGTAATATTGGTGGGAGAGATGTTGAGTTGAGAGTTTGGTGGGGGAAATATTGGTAGAGCAGAGATGTTGGTCAAGGGAAGGTGCATGTCGGGGGAGATGATGGGCAGGAGATGTTGGGGGAGACGGTGGGTAGGAGATGTTGGTGGAGGGTTGCTGGGGGGAAGGGGGAGATGTTGGTCAGTGGGAGAGTGGGGACATAGTAGGGGTGATAGTTGGGGAAAGAATTGGGAGAGATAGTGGTGGGGAGATGGTGGGCGGAGATATTGGTGCGAGGAAATATTGGTGGGGAAATGGTGAAGGGAGATGATGAAGTGACATACTGGGAGAGTTCTGGGGGTGTAATACTGGTGGAAGGGAGATGTCAGTGGGGGAAATGGTGCAGAAGATGGTGGTGTGGGAGATGGTGGGGCGGAGATATTGGTGAGGGGAGCTGTTGAGGGAATGAGATGGTGGGGGTGATGATCGTGGGGGAGCTATTGGTGAGGTAGATAGTGGGGGAGTGGTTGTTTGGGGGAGATAACTTGGGGAGATGTCGAGTGAGATGGTGGGGGAGACGGTGGGGGGAGATGGTAGGGGGAGAGATGGTGGGGAAGAGATGGTGGGGGAGGTGATAAGGGGAGATGGTGGAGGAGATGGTAGGGAGGGGGGGGAGGTGTTAAGGGGAGGTGATGGGGGAGATGGTCGGGGGAGATGGTGGGGGGAGATGGTGGGGGGAGATGGTGGGGGGAGATGGTGGGGGGAGATGGTGGGGGAGATGGTGGGGGAGGGGGAGATGGTAGGGGGGAGATGGTGGGGGGAGATGGTAGGGGGAGATGGTAGGGGGAGATGGTAGGGGGGAGATGGTAGGGGGGAGATGGTGGGGGGAGATGGTGGGGGAGATGGTAGGGGGAGATGGTGGGGGAGATGGTGGGGAGATGGGAGATGAGATGGTAGGGGGAGATGTGGGGGGATGTGGGGGAGATGGGGGGGAGATGGGGAGATGGTGGGGGGATGGTGGGGGAGATGGGGGGAATGGTGGGGAGATGGTGTGGGGGAGATGGTGGGGGAGATGGTAGGGGGAGATGGTAGGGGGAGATGGTAGGGGGAGATGGTGTGGGGTAAATGGTAGGGGGAGATGCTGGGGGAGATGGTGGGGGAGATGGTGGGGGAGATGGTGGGGGAGATGGTAGGGGGAGATGGTAGGGGGAGATGGTAGGGGGAGATGCTGGGGGAGATGGTGGGGAGATGGTAGGGGGAGATGGTAGGGGGAGATGGTAGGGGGAGATGGTGGGGGAGATGGTGGGGGGAGATGGTAGGGGGAGATGGTAGGGGGAGATGGTGGGGAGTGAGGGGGAGATGGTGGGGGAGATGGTGGGGGAGATGGTGGGGGAGATGTGGGGGAGATGGTGGGGGAGATGGTGGGGAATGGGGGAGATGGTGGGGGAGATGATGGGGGAGATGGTGGGGGATGGGGGAGATGGTGGGGGAGGGGGAGATGGTAGTGGTAGGGGGAGATGGTAGGGGGAGATGGTAGGGGGAGATGGTAGGGGGAGATGGTGGGGGAGATGGTGGGGGGAGATGGTGGGGGGAGATGGTGGGGGAGATGGTGGGGGGAGATGGTAGGGGGAGATGGTGGGGGGAGATGGTAGGGGGGAGATGGTGGGGGGAGATGGTAGGGGGAGATGGTGGGGGAGGTGATAAGGGGAGATGGTAAGGGGAGGTGGTAAGAGGAGATGTTGTGGGGAGATGGTGGGAGATGGTAGGGGGAGATGGCAGGGGGGAGATGGCAGGGGGGAGATGGTAAGGGGGAGATGATGGGGGAAGATGGTGGGGGAGATGGTGGGGGGAGATGGTAGGGGAGATGGTAGGGGAGATGGTGGGGGGAGATGGTAGGGGAGATAGTGGGGGAGATGGTGGGGGGAGATGGTGGGGGAGATGGTGGGGGAGATGGTAGGGGGAGATGGTAGGGGAGATGGTAGGGGGAGATGGTAGGGGGAGATGGTAGGGGGAGATGGTAGATGGTGGGGGAGATGGTGGATGGTGGGGGAGATGGTGGGGAGATGGTGGGGAGAGATGGTGGGGGGAGATGGTAGGGCAGATGGTAGGGGGAGATGGTAGGGGGAGATGTGGGGGAGATGGTAGGGGGAGATGGTGGGGGAGATGGTGGGGGGAGATGGTGGGGGGAGATGGTGGGGGGAGATGGTGGGGGGAGATGGTGGGGAGATGGTGGGGGGAGATGGTGGGGAGATGGTAGGGGGGAGATGGTAGGGGGAGATGGTGGGGAGATGGTAGGGGGAGATGGTAGGGGGAGATGGTGGGGGAGATGGTGGGGAGATGGTGGGGGAGATGGTGGGGGAGATGGTGGGTGGTAGGGGGAGATGGTAGGGGAGATGGTGGGGGAGATGGTAGGGGAGATAGTGGGGGAGATGGTGGGGGAGATAGTGGGGGAGATGGTGGGGGGAGAGATAGTGGGGGAGATGATGGGGAGATGGTGGGGGGAGATGGTGGGGGAGATGGTAGGGGGAGATGGTAGGGGGAGATGGTAGGGGGAGATGGTAGGGGAGATGGTAGGGGAGATGGTGTGGGGGAGATGGTAGGGGAGATGGTGGGGGAGATGGTGATGGGGAGATGGTAGGGGAGATGGTGGGGAATGTAAGATGTGGGGGAGGTGATAAGGGAGATGGGGGGAGGTGGTAAGAGGAGATGTGTGGGGGAGATGGTGGGGGAGAGATGGTAGGGGGAGATGGTGTGGGGAGGGGGGAGAGATGGTAGGGGGAGATGGTGGGGGAGATGGTGGGGGAGATGGTGGGGGAGATGGTGGGGGAGATGGTAGGGGGAGATGGTAGGGGGAGATGGTGGGGGAGATGGTAAGGGGAGATGGTGGGGGAGATGGTGGGGGGAGATAGTGGGGGAAGATGGTGGGGGGAGATGGTGGGGGGAGATGGTGGGGGAGATGGTAGGGGGAGATGGTAGGGGGAGATGGTAGGGGGAGATGGTAGGGGGAGATGGTGGGGGAGATGGTGGGGGAGAGTGGTGGGGGAGATGGTGGGGGAGATGGTGGGGGGAGATGGTGGGGGAAGATGGTGGGGGGAGATGGTAGGGGGAGATGGTAGGGGGAGATGGTAGGGGGAGATGGTAGGGGAGATGGTGGGGGGAGATGGTAGGGGGAGATGGTGGGGGGAGATGGTAGGGGGAGATGGTAGGGGGAGATGGTAGGGGGAGATAGGGGGGAGATGGTGGGGGAGATAGTGGGGGGGAGATGTGGGAGATGGTGGGGGGAGATGGTAGGGGGAGATGGTAGGGGGAGATGGTAGGGGGAGATGGTGGGGAGATGGTGTGGGGGAGATGGTAGGGGGAGATAGTGGGGGGAGATGGTGGGGGGAGATGGTGGGGAGATGGTAGGGTGAGATGGTACGGGAAGATGGTAGGGGGAGATGGTAGGGGGAGAGATGGTGGGGGGAGGTGTGGGAGATGGTGGGGAGATGGTGGGGGAGATGTAGTGGGGAGATGGGGAGGGGGGAGATGGGGGGGGAGATGGTAGGGGAGATGATGGGGAGATGTGGGGAGATGGTGGGAGATAGTGGTGGGGGGAGATGGTAGGGGGAGATGGTAGGGGGAGATGGTAGGGGGAGATGTGAGATGGTGGGGGAGATGGTGGGGGGAGATGGTGGGGGAGATGGTAGGGGGAGATGGTGGGGGGAGATGGTGGGGAGATGGTGGGGGGAGATGGTAGGGGGAGATGGTAGGGGGAGATGGTGGGGGGAGATGGTGGGGGGAGATGGTAGGGGGAGATGGTAGGGGGGAGATGGTGGGGGGAGATGGTGGGGGAGATGGTGGGGAGAGATGGTAGGGGGGAGATGGTAGGGGGAGATGGTAGGGGGAGATGGTAGGGGGGAGATGGTAGGGGGAGATGGTAGGGGGAGATGGTGGGGGGAGATGGTGGGGGGAGATGGTAGGGGGAGATGGTGGGGGAGATGGTAGGGGGAGATGGTAGGGGGAGATGGTAGGGGGAGATGGTAGGGGGAGATGGTGGGGAGAGATGGTAGGGGGAGATGGTAGGGGGAGATAGTAGGGGGAAATGGTTGGGGAGATAGTGGGGGAGATGGTAGGGGGAGGAGTGGGGGAGATGGGGGGGAGATGGTGGGGGATGGTAGATGGTGTGGGGGAGATGGTAGGGGGAGATGGTAGGGGGGGATGGTGGGGGGAGATGGTGGGGGAGATGGTGGGGGGAGATGGTGGGGGAGATGGTGGGGAGATGGTGGGGGGAGATGGTAGGGGAGATGGTGGGGGGAGATGGTAGGGGGAGATGGTAGGGGGGAGATGGTAGGGGGAGATGGTGGGGGAGATGGTGGGGGGAGATGGTAGGGGAGATGGTGGGGGGAGATGGTGGGGGGAGATGGTAGGGGGAGATGAGTGGGGGAGATGGTGGGGGAGATGGTGGGGAGATGGTGGGGGAGATGGTGGGGGAGATGGGGGAGATGGTGTGGGGGAGATGGTAGGGGGAGATGGTGGGGGAGATGGTAGGGGAGAGATGGTAGGGGAGAGATGGTGGGGGAGAGATGGTGGGGGAGAGATGGTGGGGGAGAGATGGTAGGGGAGAGATGGTAGGGGGAGATGGTGGGGGGAGATGGTAGGGGAGATGGTGGGGGGAGATGGTGGGGGGAGATGTAGGGGGAGATGGTAGGGGGAGAGATGGTAGGGGGAGAGATGGTGGGGGAGGTGATAAGGGAGATGGTAAGGGGAGGTGGTAAGAGGAGATGTTGTGGGGAGATGGTGGGAGATGGTAGGGGAGATGGAGGGGGAGATGGTAGGGGGAGATGGTGGGGGAGATGGTGGGGGAGATGTGGGGGGAGATGGTAGGGGGAGATGGTGGGGGAGATGGTGGGGGAGATGGTAGGGGGAGATGGTAGGGGGAGATGGTAGGGGGAGATGGTAGGGGGAGATGGTAGGGGGAGAGAGGTGGTGGGGGGAGATGGTGGGGGGAGATGGTGGGGGGAGATGGTGGGGGGAGATGGTGGGGGGAGATGGTGGGGGGAGATGGTAGGGGGAGATGGTAGGGGAGATGATGGGGGTGGGGGGGAGATGGTAGGGGGAGATGGTAGGGGGAGATGGTGGGGGAGATGATGGTGGGGGGAGATGGTGGGGGGAGATGGTGGGGGGAGATGGTGGGGGAGATGGTGGGGGAGATGGTGGGGAGATGGTGGGGGGATGGTAGGGGAGATGGTGGGGAGATAGATGGGGGGAGATGGTGGGGGAGATGGTGGGGAGATGGTGGGGAGATGGTAGGGGGAGATAGTGGGGGAGATGGTAGGGGGGGGAGATGATGGGGGAGATGGTGGGGGAGATGGTGGGGGGAGATAGTAGGGGGAGATGGTAGAGGGAGATGGTAGGGGGGAGATGGTGGGGGTAGATGGTAGGGGGAGATGGTAGGGGGAGATGGTAGGGGGAGATGGTAGGGGGGAGATGGTAGGGGAGATGGTGGGGGGAGATGGTGGGGGGAGATGGTAGGGGAGATGGTGGGGGGAGATGGTAGGGGAGATGGTAGGGGGAGATGGTAGGGGAGATGGTAGGGGGAGATGGTGGGAGAGATGGTAGGGGAGGTAAGATGGTGGGGGAGGGATGGGGGAGATGGTGGGAGATGGTGGGAGATGGTAGGGGGGAGATGGTGGGGGGAGATGGTAGGGGAGATGGTGGGGGATAGATGGTGGGGTAGAGATGGTGGGGGAGATGGTAGGGGAGATGGTGGGGAGGGTAGGGGAGATGCTGGGGGAGATGGTGGGGGAGATGGTAGGGGGAGATGGTGGGGGGAGATGGTAGGGGGAGATGGTGGGGGGAGATGGTAGGGGGAGATGGTAGGGGGAGATGGTGTGGGGGAGATGGTAGGGGAGATGGTAGGGGAGATGGTGGGGGGAGATGGTGGGGGGAGATGGTGGGGGGAGATGGTAGGGGGAGAGATGGTAGGGGGGAGATGGTGGGGGAGATGGTAGGGGAGATGGTGGGGGGAGATGGTAGGGGGAGATGGTGGGGGAGATGGTGGGGGGAGATGGTGGGGGGAGATGGTGGGGGGAGATGGTAGGGGAGATGGTAGGGGAGATGGTAGGGGAGATGGTAGGGGAGATGGTGGGGGGAGATGGTAGGGGGAGATGGTAGGGGGAGATGGTAGGGGGAGATGGTAGGGGGAGATGCTGGGGGAGATGGTGGGGGAGATGGTAGGGGGAGATGGTGGGGGAGATGGTAGGGGGAGATGGTAGGGGGAGATGGTGGGAGGAGATGGTAGGGGGAGATGGGGGGGGAGATGGTAGGGGGAGATGGTAGGGGAGATGGTAGGGGAGATGTTAGGGGGAGATGGTAGGGGGACAGATGGTAGGGGGAGTGATGGTGGGGGAGGTGATAAGGGGAGATGGTAAGGGGAGGTGGTAAGAGGAGATGTTGTGGGGAGATTGTGGGAGATGGTAGGGGGAGATGGCAGGGGGGAAATGGCAGGGGGGAGATGGTAAGGGGAGATGATGGGGGAGATGGTGGGGAGATGGTGTGGGGGAGATGGTAGGGAGAGATGGTAGGGGAGAGATGGTGGGGGGAGATGGTGGGGGGAGATGGTGGGGGGAGATGGTGGGGGAGATGGTAGGGGGAGATGGTGGGGGGAGATGGTAGGGGGAGATGGTAGGGGGAGATGGTAGGGGGAGATGGTGGTGAGAGATGGTAGGGGGAGATGGTAGGGGGAGATGGTAAGGGGAGATGGTGGGGGGAGATGGTGGGGGAAGATGGTGGGGCCAGATGGTGGGGCCAGATGGTGGGGGGAGATGGTGGGGGGAGATGGTAGGGGGGAGATGGTAGGGGGGAGATGGTAGGGGGGAGATGGTAGGGGGAGATGGTAGGGGGAGATGGTGGGGGGAGATGGTGGGGGGAGATGGTGGGGAGATGGTGTGGGGGAGATGGTAGGGGGAGATGGTAGGGGGAGATGGTAGGGGGAGATGGTAGGGGGAGATGGTGGGGGGAGATGGTAGGGGAGATGGTAGGGGAGATAGTGGGGGAGATGGTGGGGGAGATAGTGGGGGAGATGGTAGGGGGAGATAGTGGGGGAGATGATGGGGGTAGATGGTGGGGGGAGATGGTGTGGGGGAGATGGTAGGGGGAGATGGTGGGGGGAGATGGTGGGGGGAGATGGTGGGGGGAGATGGTGGGGGGAGATGGTGGGGGGAGATGGTGGGGGGAGATGGTGGGGAGATGGTGTGTGGGAGATGGTAAGGGGAGATGGTAGGGGGAGATGGTAGGGGGAGATGGCAGGGGGAGATGGTAGGGGGAGATGGTGGGGGGAGATGGTGGGGGGAGATGGTAGGGGAGATAGTGGGGGAGATAGTGGGGGAGATGGTAGGGGGAGACAGTGGGGGAGATGATGGGGGTAGATGGTGGGGAGATGGTGGGGGGAGATGGTGGGGGTGATGTTGGGGAGATGGTGTGGGGGAGATGGTAGGGGGAGATGGTAGGGGGAGATGGTAGGGGGAGATGGTAGGGGGAGATGGTAGGGGAGAGATGGTAGGGGGAGATGGTAGGGGCGAGATGGTAGGGGCGAGATGGTAGGGGGAGATGGTGTGGGGGAGATGGTAGGGGAGATGCTGGGGGGAGATGGTGGGGGGAGATGTTAGGGGGAGATGGTAGGGGGAGAGATGGTAGGGGGAGAGATGGTGGGGGAGGTGATAAGGGGAGATGGTAAGGGGAGGTGGTAAGAGGAGATGTTGTGGGGAGATGGTGGGAGATGGTAGGGGGGAGATGGCAGGGGGGAGATGGTAAGGGGAGATGATGGGGGGAGATGGTGGGGGAGATAGTGGGGGAGATGGTAGGGGGAGATGGTAGGGGGAGATGGTAGGGGGAGATGGTAGGGGGAGATGGTGGGGGAGATGGTAAGGGGAGATGGTGGGGGAAAATGGTGGGGGGAGATGGTAAGCGGAGTTGGTGGGGGGAGATGGTGGGGGGAGATGGTGGGGGGAGATGGTAGGGGGAGATGGTAGGGGGAGATGGTAGGGGGAGGTGGTAAGGGGAGATGGTGGGGGAAGATGGTGGGGGAAGATGGTGGGGGGAGATGGTGGGGGGAGATGGTGGGGGGAGATGGTAGGGGGAGATGGTAGGGGGAGATGGTAGTGGGAGATGGTAGTGGGAGATGGTGGGGGGAGATGGTGGGGGGAGATGCTGGGGGGAGATGCTGGGGGGAGATGGTAGGGGAGATGGTAGGGGAGATAGTGGGGGAGATAGTGGGGGAGATAATGGGGGTAGATGGTGGGGGTGATGTTGGGGAGATGGTGTGGGGGAGATGGTAGGGGGAGATGGTAGGGGGAGATGGTAGGGGGAGATGGTAGGGGGAGATGGTAGGGGGGAGATGGTAGGGGGAGATGGTAGGGGGAGATGGTGGGGAGATGGTGGGGAGATGGTGGGGGGAGATGGTGGGGGGAGATGGTGGGGGAGATGGTAGGGGAGATGTTAGGGGGAGATGGTAGGGGGACAGATGGTAGGGGGAGAGATGGTGGGGGAGGTGATAAGGGGAGATGGTAAGGGGAGGTGGTAAGAGGAGATGTTGTGGGGAGATTGTGGGAGATGGTAGGGGGAGATGGCAGGGGGGAGATGGCAGGGGGGAGATGGTAAGGGGAGATGATGGGGGAAGATGGTGGGGAGATGGTGTGGGGGAGATGGTAGGGAGAGATGGTAGGGGGAGATGGTAGGGGGAGATGGTGGGGGGAATTGATAGGGGGGAGATAGTGGGGGGAATTGATAGGGTGGAGATAGTGGGGGGAGATGGTGGGGGAGATGGTAGGGGGAGATGGTAGGGGGAGATGGTAGGGGGAGGTGGTAGGGGGAGGTGGTAGGGGGAGGTGGTAAGGGGAGGTGGTGGGGGGAGATGGTGGGGGGAGATGGTGGGGGGAGATGGTGGGTCGAGATGGTGGGTCGAGATGGTAGGGGGGAGATGGTAGGGGGGAGATGGTAGGGGGGAGATGGTAGGGGGAGATGGTAGGGGGAGATGGTGGGGGGAGATGGTGGGGGGAGATGGTGGGGGGAGATGGTGGGGAGATGGTGGGGGAGATGGTAGGGGGAGATGGTAGGGGGAGATGGTAGGGGGAGATGGTAGGGGGAGATGGTGGGGGGAGATGGTGGGGGGAGATGGTGGGGGAGATAGTGGGGGAGATGGGTAGGGGGAGACAGTGGGGGAGATGATGGGGGTAGATGGTGGGGAGATGGTGGGGGGAGATGGTGGGGGTGATGTTGGGGAGATGGTGTGGGGGAGATGGTGGGGGGAGATGGTGGGGGGAGATGCTGGGGGGAGATGGTAGGGGAGATAGTGGGGGAGATAGTGGGGGAGATAGTGGGGGAGATAGTGGGGGAGATAGTGGGGGAGATGGTAGGGGGAGATGGTAGGGGGAGATGGTAGGGGGAGATAGTGGGGGAGATAGTGGGGGGAGATAGTGGGGGGAGATAGTGGGGGGAGATAGTGGGGGAGATGATGGGGGAGATGGTGGGGAGATGGTGGGGGGAGATGGTGGGGAGATGGTGGGGGCAGATGGTGTGGGGAGATGCTGGGGGGAGATGCTGGGGGGAGATGCTGGGGGGAGATGCTGGGGGGAGATGCTGGTGGGAGATGGTAGTGGAGATGGTGAGGGGAGATGGTGGGGGAGATAGTGGGGGAGATGGTGGGGAGATGGTGGGGAGATAGTGGAGAGATAGTGGGGGAGATAGTGGGGGAGATAGTGGGGAGATGCTAGGGAGAGATAGTGGGGGAGATGATGGGGAGATGGTGGGGATATGGTGGGGGGAGATGGTGGGGAGATGGTGGGGGCTGATGGTGGGGAGATGGTGGGGGGAGATGGTGGGGGGTGATGGTGGGGAGATGGTGTGGGGGAGATGGTAGGGGGAGATGGTAGGGTGAGATGATGGGGGGAGATGGTGGGGGGAGATGGTGGGGGTAGATGGTGGGGGAGATGGTGGGGGAGATGGTGGGGAGATGGTAGGGGGAGATGGTAGGGGGAGATGGTAGGGGAGATGGTGGGGGGAGATGGTAGGGGAGATAGTGGGGGAGATGGTAGGGGGGAGATAGTGGGGGAGATGATGGGGAGATGGTGTGGAGATGGTGGGGAGAGATGGTGGGGAGATGGTAGGGGTAGATAGTAGGGGGAGATAGTAGGGGGAGATGATGGGGGGAGATGGTGGGGAGATGGTGTGGGGGAAATGGTAGCGGAGATATTGGGGGAGATGGTAGGGGGAGATAGTGGGGGAGATGATGGGGAGATGGTGGGGGAGATAGTGGGGGAGATGATGGGGGAGATGGGGAGATGGTAGGGGGAGATGGTAGTGGAGGTGGTGAGGGGAGATGGTAGGGGAGATAGTGGGGGAGATGGTAGGGGGGAGATAGTGGTGGAGATGATGGAGAGATGGTGGGGAGAGATGGTAGGGGAGATGGTAGGGGGAGATGGTAGGGGGTGATGGTGGGGGGAGATGGTAGGGGGAGATGGTGGGGGGAGATGATGGGGAGATGGTGTGGGGGAGATGGTAGGGAGAGATGGTACGGGAGATGGTGGGGGAAATTGGTAGGGGGGAGATAGTGGGGAGAGATGGTGGGGTAGATGGTAGGGGGAGATGGTAGGGTGATGGTGGGGGGAAATGGTAGGGGAGATAGTGGGGGAGATGGTAGGGGGGAGATAGTGGGGGGGAGATAGTGGGGGAGATGATGGGGGAGATGGTGGGGGGAGATGGTAGGGGGAGATGGTGGGGGGAGATGGTGGGGGGAGATGGTGGGGGGAGATGGTGGGGAGATAGTGGAGAGATGGTGGGGGGAGATAGTAGGGAGAAATGGTGGGGGAAGATAGTAGGGGGAGATGGTGGGAGGAGATAGTAGGGGAGATGGTAAGGGGAGATGGTGGGGGGATGGTAGGGGGAGATGGTAGGGGGAGATGGTAGGGGGGAGATGGTAGGGGGAGATGGTAGGGGGGAGATGGTGGTGAGATGGTGTGGGGGAGATGGTAGGGGGAGATGGTGGGGGGAGATGGTAGGGGGAGATGGTAGGGGGAGATGGTGTGGGGGAGATGGTAGGGGGAGATGGTGGGGGGAGATGGTGGGGGGAGATGGTGGGGGGAGATGGTAGGGGGAGATGGTAGGGAGAGATGGTAGGGAGAGATGGTAGGGGGAGAGATGGTAGGGGAGAAATGGTGGGGGAGAGATGGTGGGGGAGGTGATAAGGGGAGATGGTTAGGGGAGGTGGTAAGAGGAGATGTTGTGGGGAGATGGTGGGGAGATGGTGGGGGGAGATGGTGGGGAGTTTGTAAGGGGAGATGGTGGGGGAAAATGGTAAGGAGAGATGGTGGGGGGAGATGGTGGGGGGAGATGGTAGGGGGAGATGGTAGGGGGAGATGGTAGGGGGAGATGGTGGGGTAGATAGTGGGGGGAGATAGTGGGGGGAGATAGTGGGGGGAGATAGTGGGGGAGATAGTGGGGGAAGATAGTGGGGGGAGATAGTGGGGGGAGATAGTGGGGGGAGATAGTGGGGGGAGATAGTGGGGGGAGATACTGGGGGGAGATAGTGGGGGGAGATGGTAGGGGGGAGATAGTTGGGGGAGATGGTAAGGGGAGATGGTAAGGGGAGATGGTGGGGGGAGATGGTTGTGAGATGGTGTGGGGGAGATGTAAGGGGGAGATGCTGGGGGGAGATGGTGGGGGGAGATGGTGGGGGGAGATGGTAGGGGGAGATGGTAGGGGGAGATGGTAGGGGGAGATGGTAGGGAGAGATGGTGTGGGAGAGATGGTGGGGGAGAGATTGTGGTGGAGGTGATAAGGGGAGATGATAAGGGGAGGTGGTAAGAGGAGATGTTGTGGGGAGATGGTAGGGGGGAGATGGTAGGGGAGATGGTAAGGGGAGATGGTGGGGAGAGATGGTGGGGAGATGGTAAGGGGAGATGGTGGGGGAAAATGGTGGGGGGAGATGGTATGGAGAGATGGCAGGGGGGAGATGGTAGGGGGGAGATGGTAGGGGGGAGATGGTAGGGTGGAGATGGTAGGGTGGAGAGGGTTGGGGGAAATAGTGGGGAGAGATGGTAAGGGGAGATAGTGGGGGGAGATGGTAGGGGGAAGATGGTAAGGGGAGTTGGTAGGGGGGAGTTAGTAGGGGAGATGGTAAGGGGAGATGGTGGGGGGGATAGTGGGGGAAATTGGTGGGGGCATGGTAGGGGGAGATGGTAGAGGGAGATGGTAGGGGGGAGATGGTGGGGGAGATAGTAAGGGGAAATGGTGGGGTTAGATGGTGGGGGGATGGTAGGGGGAGATAGAGGGAGATGGTAGGGGGGAGATGGTAAGGGGAGATGGTAGGGGGAGATGGTAGGGGGAGATGGTAGGGGGAGATGGTGGGAGGAGATGGTGGGGGGAGATGGTAGCGGGGAGATGGTAGCCTGGAGATGGTAGCGGGGAGATGGTGGGGGGAGATAGTGGGGGGAGATAGTGGGGGGAGATAGTGGGGGGAGATAGTGGGGGAAGATGGTAGGGGAAGATGGTAGGGGAAGATGGTAGGGGAAGATGGTAGGGGAAGATGGTAGGGGGGAGATGGTAGGGGGAGATAGTGGGGGAGATGGTGGGGAGATGGTGGGGGGAGATGGTGGGGGGAGATAGTGGGGGGAGATAGTGGGGGGAGATAGTGGGGGGAGATGGTAGGGGAAGATGGTAGGGGAAGATGGTAGGGGAAGATGGTAGGGGAAGATGGTAGGGGAAGATGGTAGGGGGGAGATGGTAGGGGAAGATGGTAGGGGGGAGATGGTAGGGGAAGATAGTGGGGGAGATGGTGGGGGGAGATGGTAGGGGGAGATGGTGGGGGAGATGGTGGGGGGAGATGGTGGGGGAGATAGTAAGGAGAAATTGTGGGGGGAGATAGTAGGGGAGATGGTGGCGGGAAATGGTAGGGGAGAGATGGTAAGGGGAGATGGTACGGAGAGATGGTGGGGAGATGGTGGGAAGATGGTGGGGGAGATGGTAGGGGGTGATGGTAGGGGGAGATGGTAGGGGGAGATGGTAGGGGGAGATGGTGGGGGCCGATGGTGGGGGGCGATGGTGGGGGGAGATGGGGGGAGTTGGTGGGGGGAGATGGTGTGGGGAGATGGTGGGGGAGATGGTGGGGGGATGGTAGAAGGAGATAGAGGGAGATGGTAGGGGGGAGATGGTAGGGGGACATGGTAGGGGGGAGATGGTGGGGAGATGGTAGCGGAGATGCTAGAAGGCCATGGTGGGGGAGGTGATAAGGGGAGGTGGTAAGGGGAGATTTTGTGGGGAGATGGTGGGAGATGGTAGTGGGGAGATGGTGGGGGAGGATGGTGGGGGGAGATGGTGGGGGAATGGTAGGGGGAGATGGTAGGTGGAGATGGTGGGGAGATGGTGGGAAGATGGTGGGGGAGATGGTAGGGGAGATGGTGTGGGAGATGGTGGGGGGAGATGGCAGGGGGAGATGGTATGGGAGATGGTGGGGGGCGATGGTGGGGGGAGATGGGGGGAGATGGTGGGGGGAGATGGTGGGGGGAGATGGTGGGGGGATGGTCGGGGGAGATAGAGGGAGATGGTAGGGGGGAGATGGTCGGGGGAAATGGTAGGGGGGAGATGGTAGGGGGGAGATGGTGGGGAGATGGTAGGGGAGATGCTAGGGCGAGATGGTGGGGGAAGTGATAAGGGGAGATGGTGGGCTAGATGGTAAGGGGAGGTGGTAAGGGGAGATGTTGTGGGGAGATGGTGGGAGATGGTATTGGGGAGATGGTGGGGGGAGATGGTGGGGGGCGATGGTGGGGGGAGATGGTAGGGGGAGATGGTGGGGGGAGATGGTGGGGGGAGATGGTGGGGGGAGATGGTGGGGGGATGGTAGGGGGAGATGGTAGGTGGAGATGGTGGGGAGATGGTGGGAAGATGGTGGGGGAGATGGTAGGGGGAGATGGTAGGGGGAGATGGTGTGGGAGATGGTGTGGGAGATGGTGTGGGAGATGGTGGGGGGAGATGGTGGGGGGAGATGGTGGGGGGAGATGGTGGGGGGAGATGGTGGGGGGAGATGGTGGGGGGAGATGGTAGGGGGAGATGGTATGGGAGATGGTATGGGAGATGGTGGGGGGCGATGGTGGGGGAGATGGGGGGAGATGGTGGGGGGAGATGGTGGGGGGAGATGGTGGGGGGAGATGGTGGGGGGAGATGGTGGGGGGATGGTAGGGGGAGATAGAGGGAGATGGTAGGGGGGAGATGGTAGGGGGAAATGGTAGCGGGGAGATGGTAGGGGGGAGATGGTGGGGAGATGGTAGGGGAGATGCTAGGGGGAGATGGTGGGGGAGGTAATAAGGGGAGATGGTCGCTAGATGGTAAGGGGAGGTGGTAAGGGGAGATGTTGTGGGGAGATGGTGGGAGATGGTAGTGGGGAGATGGGGGAGATGGTGGGGGGCGATGGTGGGGGGAGATGGTGGGGGGAGATGGTGGGGGGAGATGGTGGGGGGAGATGGTGGGGGGATGGTAGGGGGTGATAGTAGGTGGAGATGGTGGGGAGATGGTGGGAAGATGGTGGGGGAGATGGTAGGGGGAGATGGTAGGGGGAGATGGTAGGGGGAGATGGTGTGGGAGATGGTGTGGGGAGATGGTGGGGGGAGATGGTGGGGGGAGATGGTGGGGGGAGATGGTCGGGGGAGATGGTCGGGGGAGATGGTAGGGGGGAGATGGTCGGGGGAGATGGTAGGGGGGAGATGGTAGGGGGGAGATGGTAGGGGGGAGATGGTAGGGGGGAGATGGTCGGGGGGAGATGGTCGGGGGGAGATGGTCGGGGGGAGATGGTCGGGGGGAGATGGTAGGGGGGAGATGGTAGGGGGGAGATGGTGGGGGGAGATGGTGGGGGGATGGTGGGGGGAGATGGTAGGGGGAGATGGTGGGGGGAGATGGTAGGGGGAGATGGTGGGGGGAGATGGTGGGGAGATGGCGGGAAGATGGTGGGGAGATGGTGGGAAGATGGTGGGGGAGAAGGTAGGGGGAGATGGTGTGGGAGATGGTAGGGGGAGATGGTAGGGGGGAGATGGTAGGGGGGAGATGTTAGGGGGGAGATGTTAGGGGGAGATAGTAGGGGGAGATAGTAGGGGGAGATGGTGGGGGGAGATGGTGGGGGAGATGGTGGGGGAGATGGTGGGGGGAGATGGTGGGGGGAGATGGTGGGGGGAGATGGTGGGGGGAGATGGCGTGGGGGAGATGGTCGGGGGAATTGGTAGGGGGAGATGGTAGGGGGTGATGGTGGGGGAGATCGTGGGGAGATGGTGGGGGGAGATGGTAGGGGGAGATGGTAGGGGGAGATGGTAGGGGGAGATGGTGGGGGGAGATGGTAGGGGAGATAGTGGGGGAGATGGTAGGGGGGAGATAGTGGGGGAGATGATGGGGGAGATGGTGGGGGGATGGTGGGGGACATGGTAATGAGAGATGGTGGGGGGAGATGGTGGGGGGAGATGGTGGGGGGAGATGGTAGGGAGAGATGGTGGGGGGAGATAGTAGGGTGAGATGGTGGGGGAAGATAGTAGGGGGAGATGGTGGGAGGAGATAGTAGGGGAGATGGTAAGGGGAGATGGTGGGGGATGGTAGGGGGAGATGGTAGAGGGAGATGGTAGGGGGCAGATGGTGGGGGGAGATGGTAGGGGAGAGATGGTGGTGAGATGGTGTGGGGGAGATGGTAGGGGGAGATGCTGGGGGGAGATGGTGGGGGGAGATGGTGGGGGGAGATGGTAGGGGGAGATGGTAGGGAGAGATGGTAGGGGGAGAGATGGTAGGGGGAGAGATGGTAGGGGGAGAGATGGTAGGGGGAGAGATGGTGGGGGAGGTGATGGTGGGGGAGGTGATAAGGGGAGATGGTAAGGGGAGGTGGTAAGAGTAGTTGCAGTGGGGAGATGGTGGGAGATGTTAGGGGGGAGATGGTAGGGGGAGATGGTAGGGAGAGATGGTAGGGGCAGAGATGGTAGGGGGAGAGATGGTGGAGGAGAGATGGTGGGGGAGGTGATAAGGGGAGATGGTGGGGGGAGATGGTAAGGAGAGATGGTGGGGGAGATGGTGGGGGGAGATGGTGGGGGAGATAGTGGGGGGAGATAGTAAGGGGAGATAGTGGGGGAAGATAGTGGGGGGAGATGGTAGGGGGGAGATAGTGGGGGGAGATGGTACGGGGAGATGGTAAGGGGAGATGGTGGTTGGAGAAGGTAGGGGGAGATGGTAGGGGGAGATGGTAGGGGGGGATGGTGGGGAGATAGTAGGGAGAAATGGTGGGGGGAGATAGTAGGGGAGATATGGTAAGGGGAGATGGTAGGGGGAGATATTGGCGGGAAATGGTGAGGGGAGATGGTGGGGGACGGTAGGGTGGAGATGGTAAGGGGAGATGGTTGGGGAAAAATAGTGGGGGGAGATGGTAGGGGGAAGATGGTAAGGGGAGTTGGTAGGGGGGAGATAGTAGGGGAGATGGTAAGGGGAGATGGTGGGGGGAGATGGTGGGGAAAGATGGTGGGGGGATGGTAGGGGGAGATGGTAGAGGGAGATGGTGGGGGGAGATGGTAGGGGGGATATGGTAGGGGGAGATGGTGGGGGGAGATGGTGGGGGGAGATGGTGGGGGGAGATGGTGGGGGGAGATGGTGGGGGGAGATGGTGGGGGGAGATGGTGGGGGGAGATAGTAAGGGGAAATGGTGGGGGGAGATGGTGGGGGGATGGTAGGGGGAGATAGAGGGAGATGGTAGGGGGAGATGGTAGGGGGGATGGTGGGGGAGGTGATAAGGGGAGATGTTGTGGGGAGATGGTGGGAGATGTTAGGGGGGAGATGTTGGGGGAGATGGTTGGGGGAAAATAGTGGGGGAGATGGTAAGGGGAGATAGTGGGGGGAGATGGTCGGGGGAAGATGGTAAGGGGAGTTGGTAGGGGGGAGATAGTAGGGGAGATGGTAAGGGGAGATGGTGGGGGGAGATGTTGGGGGAAGATGGTGGGGGGATGGTAGGGGGAGATGGTAGAGGGAGATGGTAGGGGGGAGATGGTAGGGGGGAGATGGTAGGGGGAGATAGTAAGGGGAAATGGTGGGGGGAGATGGTGGGGGGATGGTAGGGGGAGATAGAGGGAGATGGTAGGGGGAGATGGTGGGGGAGGTGATAAGGGGAGATGGTGGGGGAGATGGTAAGGGGAGGTGGTAAGGGGAGATGTTGTGGGGAGATGGTGGGAGATGGTAGGGGGAGATGGTGGGGGAAGATGGTAGTGGGGAAATGATGGGGGGAGGTGGTGGGGGAGATGGTAGGGGGGAGATGGTGGGGGGAGATGGTGGGAGGAGATGGTGGGGGGAGATAGTGGGGGAGATGGTAGGGGAGATGGTTGGGGAGATAGTGGGGGAGATGGTGGGGGAGATGGTAGGGGAAGATGGTAGGGGGGAGATGGTAGGGGGAGATAGTGGGGGAGATGGTGGGGGGAGATAGTGGGGGGAGATGGTGGGGGAAGATGGTAGGGGGAGATGGTAGGGGGAGATAGTGGGGGAGATGGTGGGGAGATGGTGGGGGGAGATGGTGGGGGGAGATGGTGGAGGGAGATAGTAGGGGAGATGGTAAGGGGAAATGGTGGGGGGAGATGGTGGGGGGATGGTAGGGGGAGATAGAGGGTGATGGTAGGGGGGAGATAGAGGGAGATGGTAGGGGGGAGATGGTAGGGGGAAATGGTAGGGGGAGATGGTAGGGGTAGATGGTAGCGGGAGATGGTAGGGGGGAGATGGTAGGGGGGAGATGGTAGGGGGAGATGGTGTGGGGGCGATGGTAGGGGGAGATGCTGGGGGGAGATGGTGGGGGGAGATGGTAGGGGGAGATGGTAGGGGGAGAGATGGTAGGGGGAGAGATGGTGGGGGAGGTGATAAGGGGAGATGGTAAGGGGAGGTGGTAAGAGGAGATGTTGTGGGGAGATGGTGGGAGATGGTAGGGGGGAGATGGCAGGGGGGAGATGCTAAGGGGAGATGATGGGGGGAGATGGTGGGGAGATGGTAGGGGGGAGATGGTAAGGGGAGATGGTGGGGGAAAATGGTGGGGGGAGATGGTAAGGGGAGATGGTGGGGGGAGATGGTGGGGGGAGATGGTGGGGGGAGATGGTGGGGGGAGATGGTGGGGGGAGATGGTAGGGGGAGGTGGTAAGGGGAGGTGGTAAGGGGAGATGGTGGGGGAAGATGGTGGGGGGAGATGGTGGGGAGAGATGGTGGGGAGAGATGGTGGGGAGAGATGGTGGGGAAAGATGGTGGGGAAAGATGGTAGGGGGGAGATGGTAGGGGAGATGGTAGGGGGAGATGGTAGGGGGAGATGGTAGGGGGAGATAGTGGGGGGAGATGGTGGGGGGAGATGGTGGGGGGAGATGGTGGGGGGTGATGGTGTGGGGGAGATGGTAGGGTGAGATGGTAGGGGGAGATGGTAGGGGGAGATGGTAGGGGTAGATGGTAGGGGAGATAGTGGGGGAGTTGGTAGGGGAGATAGTGGGGGAGATGATGGGGGGAGATGGTCGGGAGATGGTGGGGGGAGATGGTGGGGGAGATGGTGTGGGGGAGATGGTAGGGGGAGATGGTAGGGGGAGATGGTAGGGGGGAGATGGTAGGGGGAGATGTTAGGGGGAGATGGTGTGGGGGAGATGGTAGGGGGGAGATGGTAGGGGGAGATGGTGGGGGGAGATTGTGGGGGAGATGGTAGGGGGGAGATGGTGGGGGGGTGATGGTGGGGGGGAGATGGTGGGGGGAGATAGTGGGGGAGATGGTGGGGGGGAGATGGTGGGGGGAGATAGTGGGGGAGATGGTAGGGGGAGATGGTGGGGGAGATAGTGGGGGAGATAGTGGGGGAGATAGTGGGGGGAGATAGTGGGGGGAGATGGTAGGGGAAGATGGTAGGGGGGAGATGGTAGGGGGAGATAGTGGGGGAGATGGTGGGGAGATGGTGGGGGGAGATAGTGGGGGGAGATAGTGGGGGGAGATGGTGGGGGAAGATGGTAGGGGGGAGATGGTGGGGGAGATAGTGGGGGAGATGGTGGGGGGATGGTGGGGGGAGATGGTGGGGGGAGATGGTGGAGGGAGATAGTAGGGGAGATGGTAAGGGGAAATGGTGGGGGGAGATGGTGGGGGGATGGTAGGGGGAGATGGTGGGGGAGATGGTGGGGGGAGATGGTGGGGGGAGATGGTGGGGGGAGATGGTGGGGGGAGATGGCGTGGGGGAGATGGTAGGGGGAGATGGTGGGGGGAATTGGTAGGGGGGAGATAGTGGGGGTGATGTTAGGGGGAGATGGTAGGGGGAGATGGTAGGGGGAGATGGTAGGGGGAGATGGTAGGGGGAGATGGTAGGGAGATGGTGGGGGGAAATGGTAGGGGAGATGGTGGGGGAGATGGTAGGGGGGAGATAGTGGGGGAGATGATGGGGGAGATGGTGGGGGGATGGTGGGGGACATGGTAATGAGAGATGGTGGGGGGAGATGGTGGGGGGAGATGGTGGGGGGAGATGGTAGGGAGAGATGGTGGGGGAAGAGATAGTAGGGTGAGATGGTGGGGGAAGATAGTAGGGGGAGATGGTGGGAGGAGATAGGGGAGATGGTAAGGGGAGATGGTGGGGGATGGTAGGGGGAGATGGTAGAGGGAGATGGTAGGGGGGAGATGGCGGGGGGAGATGGTAGGGGAGAGATGGTGGTGAGATGGTGTGGGGGAGATGGTAGGGGGAGATGCTGGGGGGAGATGGAGTGGGGAGATGGTAGGGGGAGATGGTAGGGAGAGATGGTAGGGGGAGAGATGGTAGGGGGAGAGATGGTAGGGGGAGAGATGGTAGGGGGAGTGATGGTGGAGGAGAGATGGTGGGGGAGGTGATAAGGGGAGATGGTAAGGGGAGGTGGTAAGAGTAGTTGCAGTGGGGAGATGGTGGGAGATGTTAGGGGGGAGATGGTAGGGGGAGATGGTAGGGAGAGATGGTAGGGGGAGAGATGGTAGGGGGAGAGATGGTAGGGGGAGAGATGGTGGAGGAGAGATGGTGGGGGAGGTGATAAGGGGAGATGGTAAGGGGAGGTGGTAAGAGGAGATGTTGTGGGGAGATGGTGGGAGATGGTAGGGGGAGATGGTAAGGGGAGATGGTGGGGGGAGATGGTAAGGAGAGATGGTGGGGGAGATGGTGGGGGGAGATGGTGGGGGAGATAGGTGGGGGGAGATAGTGAGGGGAGATAGTGGGGGAAGATAGTGGGGGGAGATGGTAGGGGGGAGATAGTGGGGGGAGATGGTACGGGGAGATGGTAAGGGGAGATGGTGGGGGAGATGGTGGGGGGAGAAGGTAGGGGGAGATGGTAGGGGGAGATGGTAGGGGGAGATGGTAGGGGGGGATGGTGGGGAGATAGTAGGGAGAAATGGTGGGGGGAGATAGTAGGGGAGATATGGTAAGGGGAGATGGTAGGGGGAGATATTGGCGGGAAATGGTGAGGGGAGATGGTGGGGGACGGTAGGGTGGAGATGGTAAGGGGAGATGGTTGGGGAAAAATAGTGGGGGGAGATGGTAGGGGGAAGATGGTAAGGGGAGTTGGTAGGGGGGAGATAGTAGGGGAGATGGTAAGGGGAGATGGTGGGGGGAGATGGTGGGGAAAGATGGTGGGGGGATGGTAGGGGGAGATGGTAGAGGGAGATGGTGGGGGGAGATGGTAGGGGGGATATGGTAGGGGGAGATGGTGGGGGGAGATGGTGGGGGGAGATGGTGGGGGGAGATAGTAAGGGGAAATGGTGGGGGGAGATGGTGGGGGGATGGTAGGGGGAGATAGAGGGAGATGGTAGGGGGAGATGGTAGGGGGGAGATGGTGGGGGAGGTGATAAGGGGAGATGTTGTGGGGAGATGGTGGAAGATGTTAGGGGGGAGATGTTGGGGGAGATGGTTGGGGGAAAATAGTGGGGGAGATGGTAAGGGGAGATAGTGGGGGGAGATGGTCGGGGAAGATGGTAAGGGGAGTTGGTAGGGGGGAGATAGTAGGGGAGATGGTAAGGGGAGATGGTGGGGGGAGATGTTGGGGGAAGATGGTGGGGGGATGGTAGGGGAAGATGGTAGAGGGAGATGGTAGGGGGGAGATGGTAGGGGGGAGATGGTGGGGGGAGATAGTAAGGGGAAATGGTGGGGGGAGATGGTGGGGGGATGGTA
Organism: Mobula hypostoma; assembly: GCF_963921235.1. Lineage (NCBI taxonomy): Eukaryota > Metazoa > Chordata > Chondrichthyes > Myliobatiformes > Myliobatidae > Mobula > Mobula hypostoma. The sequence continues at coordinate 165,139,296 of NC_086098.1, read as the reverse complement.
GGGGGAGATAGAGGGAGATGGTAGGGGGAGATGGTAGGAGGGAGATGGTAGGGGAGATGCTTGGGGGAGATGGTGGGGGAGGTGATAAGGGGAGATGGTGGGGGAGATGGTAAGGGGAGGTGGTAAGGGGAGATGTTGTGGGGAGATGGTGGGAGATGGTAGGGGGAGATGGTGGGGGAAGATGGTAGTGGGGAAATGATGGGGGGAGGTGGTGGGGGAGATGGTAGGGGGGAGATGGTGGGGGGAGATGGTGGGGGGAGATGGTGGGAGGAGATGGTGGGGGGAGATTGTGGGGGAGATGGTAGGGGGGAGATGGTGGGGGGGAGATGGTGGGGGGAGATAGTGGGGGAGATGGTAGGGGGAGATGGTGGGGGAGATAGTGGGGGGAGATAGTGGGGGAGATGGTAGGGGAAGATGGTAGGGGGGAGATGGTAGGGGGAGATAGTGGGGGAGATGGTGGGGCCAGATGGTGGGGCCAGATGGTGGGGCCAGATGGTGGGGCCAGATTGTGGGGCCAGATGGTAGGGGGGAGATGGTAGGGGGGAGATGGTAGGGGGAGATGGTGGGGGGAGATGGTGGGGGGAGATGGTGGGGGGAGATGGTGGAGGGAGATAGTAGGGGAGATGGTAAGGGGAAATGGTAGGGGGAGATGGTGGGGGGATGGTAGGGGGAGATAGAGGGAGATGGTAGGGGGGAGATAGAGGGAGAAGGTAGGGGGGAGATGGTAGGGGGAAATGGTAGGGGGAGATGGTAGGGGTAGATGGTAGCGGGAGATGGTAGGGGGGAGATGGTAGGGGGAGATGGTGTGGGGGAGATGGTAGGGGGAGATGCTGGGGGGAGATGGTGTGGGGAGATGGTAGGGGGAGATGGTAGGGGGAGAGATGGTAGGGGGAGAGATGGTAGGGGGAGAGATGGTAGGGGGAGAGATGGTGGGGGAGGTGATAAGGGGAGATGGTAAGGGGAGGTGGTAAGAGGAGATGTTGTGGGGAGATGGTGGGAGATGGTAGGGGGGAGATGGCAGAGGGGAGATGGTAAGGGGAGATGATGGGGGGAGATGGTGGGGAGATGGTAGGGGGGAGATGGTAAGGGGAGATGGTGGGGGAAAATGGTGGGGGGAGATGGTAAGGGGAGATGGTGGGGGGAGATGGTGAGGGGAGATGGTGGGGGGAGATGGTGGGGGGAGATGGTGGGGGGAGGTGGTAAGGGGAGGTGGTAAGGGGAGGTGGTAAGGGGAGGTGGTAAGGGGAGATGGTGGAGGAAGATGGTGGGGGAAGATGGTAGGGGAGATGGTGGGGGGAGATGGTGGGGAGAGATGGTGGGGAGAGATGGTGGGGAGAGATGGTGGGGAGAGATGGTGGGGAGAGATGGTGGGGAGAGATGGTGGGGAGATATGGTGGGGAAAGATGGTGGGGAAAGATGGTAGGGGGGAGATGGTAGGGGGAGATGGTAGGGGGAGATGGTAGGGGGAGATAGTGGGGGGAGATGGTGGGGGGGAGATGGTGGGGGGAGATGGTGGGGGGAGATGGTGGGGGGTGATGGTGTGGGGGAGATGGTAGGGTGAGATGGTAGGGGGAGATGGTAGGGGTAGATGGTAGGGGAGATAGTGGGGGAGATGGTAGGGGAGATAGTGGGGGAGATGATGGGGGAGATGGTCGGGAGATGGTGGGGGGAGATGGTAGGGGGTGATGGTGGGGAGATGGTGAGGGGGAGATGGTAGGGGGAGATGGTAGGGGGAGATGGTAGGGGGAGATGGTAGGGGGAGATGGTGTGGGGGAGATGGTAGGGGGAGATGGTGGGGGAGATGGTGGGGGAGATGGTGGGGGAGATGGTAGGGGGAGATGGTGGGGGAGATGGTGGGGGGAGATGGTGGGGGGAGATAGTGGGGGGAGATAGTGGGGGAGATGGTAGGGGAAGATGGTAGGGGGGAGATGGTAGGGGGGAGATGGTAGGGGGAGATGGTAGGGGAGATGGTGGGGGGAGATGGTGGGGGGAGATAGTGGGGGGAGATAGTGGGGGGAGATAGTGGGGGGAGATGGTGGGGAAGATGGTGGGGGAAGATGGTAGGGGGGAGATGGTACGGGGAGATAGTGGGGGAGATGGTGGGGAGATGGTGGGGGGAGATGGTGGGGTGAGATGGTGGAGGGAGATAGTAGGGGAGATGGTAAGGGGAAATGGTGGGGGGAGATGGTAGGGGGAGATGCTGGGGGGAGATGGTGGGGGGAGATGGTAGGGGGAGATGGTAGGGGGAGAGATGGTAGGGGGAGAGATGGTGGGGGAGGTGATAAGGGGAGATGGTAAGGGGAGGTGGTAAGAAGAGATGTGGAGGGGAGATGGTGGGAGATGGTAGGGGGGAGATGGCAGAGGGGAGATGGTAAGGGGAGATGATGGGGGTAGATGGTGGGGAGATGGTAGGGGGCAGATGGTAAGGGGAGATGGTGGGGGAAAATGGTGGGGGGAGATGGTAAGGGGAGATGGTGGGGGGAGATGGTGGGGGGAGATGGTAGGGGGAGGTGGTAAGGGGAGGTGGTAAGGGGAGGTGGTAAGGGGAGGTGGTAAGGGGAGATGGTAAGGGGAGATGGTGGAGGAAGATGGTGGGGGAAGATGGTAGGGGAGATGGTGGGGGGAGATGGTGGGGAGAGATGGTGGGGGGAGATGGTGGGGGGAGATGGTGGGGAGAGATGGTGGGGAGAGATGGTGGGGAAAGATGGTGGGGAAAGATGGTAGGGGGGAGATGGTAGGGGGAGATGGTAGGGGGAGATGGTAGGGGGAGATGGTAGGGGGAGATGGTGGGGGGAGATGGTGGGGGGAGATGGTGGGGGGAGATGGTGGGGGGTGATGGTGTGGGGGAGATGGTAGGGTGAGATGGTAGGGGGAGATGGTAGGGGTAGATGGTAGGGGAGATAGTGGGGGAGATAGTGGGGGAGATGGTAGGGGAGATAGTGGGGGAGATGATGGGGGGTGATGGTCGGGAGATGGTGGGGGGAGATGGTAGGGGGTGATGGTGGGGAGATGGTGTGGGGGAGATGGTAGGGCCAGATGGTAGGGGAGGTGGCAGGGGGAGATGGTAGGGGGGAGATGGTAGGGGGGAGATGTTAGGGGGAGATGGTGTGGGGGAGATGGTAGGGGGAGATGCTGGGGGGAGATGGTGGGGGGAGATGGTGGGGGGAGATGGTAGGGGAGATGGTAGGGGGAGATGGTAGGGGGAGATGGTAGGGGGAGATGTTAGGGGGAGATGGTAGGGGGACAGATGGTAGGGGGAGAGATGGTGGGGGAGGTGATAAGGGGAGATGGTAAGGGGAGGTGGTAAGAGGAGATGTTGTGGGGAGATGGTGGGAGATGGTAGGGGGGAGATGGCAGGGGGGAGATGGTAAGGGGAGATGATGGGGGGAGATGGTGGGAAGATGGTGTGGGGGAGATGGTAGGGGGAGATGGTAGGGGGAGATAGTGGGGGAGATGGAAAGGGGAGATGGTGGGGGAAAATGGTGGGGGGAGATGGTAAGTGGAGTTGGTGGGGGGAGATGGTGGGGGGAGATGGTGGGGGGAGATGGTGGGGGAGATGGTGGGGGAGATGGTGGGGGGAGATGGTAGGGGGAGATGGTAGGGGGAGGTGGTAAGGGGAGATGGTGGGGTAAGATGGTGGGGGAAGATGGTAGGGGGAGATGGTGGGGGGAGATGGTGGGGGGAGATGGTGTGGGGGAGATGGTAGGGGAGATGGTAGGGGGAGATGGTAGGGGGAGATGGTAGGGGGAGATGGTGGGGTAGATGGTGGGGGGAGATGGTGGGGGGAGATGGTAGGGGAGATAGTGGGGGAGATGGTAGGGGGAGATGGTAGGGGGAGATGGTAGGGGGAGATGGTAGGGGGAGATGGTAGGGGGAGATAGTGGGGGAGATAGTGGGGGAGATAGTGGGGGAGATAGTGGGGGAGATGATGGGGGAGATGATGGGGGAGATGGTGGGGAGATGGTGGGGGGAGATGGTGGGGAGATGGTGGGGGCAGATGGTGGGGGGAGATGCTGGGGGGAGATGGTGGGGGAGATGGTGGGGGGAGATGGTGGGGGGAGATGGTGGGGGGAGGTGGTAAGGGGAGGTGGTAAGGGGAGGTGGTAAGGGGAGATGGTGGAGGAAGATGGTGGGGGAAGATGGTGGGGGAGATGGTGGGGAGAGATGGTGGGGAGAGATGGTGGGGAGAGATGGTGGGGAGAGATGGTGGGGGGAGATGGTTGGGGGAGATGGTGGGGGGAGATGGTGGGGTGTGATGGTGTGGGGGAGATGGTAGGGTGAGATGGTAGGGGGAGATGGTAGGGGTAGATGGTAGGGGAGATAGTGGGGGAGATGGTAGGGGAGATAGTGGGGGAGATGATGGGGGAGATGGTGGGGAGGTGGTGGGGGGAGATGGTGGGGGGTGATGGTGGGGTGATGGTGGGGAGATGGTGTGGGGGAGATGGTAGGGGAAGATGGTAGGGGGAGATGGTAGGGGGAGATGGTAGGGGGGAGATGGTAGGGGGGAGATGGTAGGGGGGAGATGGTAGGGGGAGATGGTGTGGGGGAGATGGTAGGGGGAGATGCTGGGGGGAGATGGTGGGGGGAGATGGTAGGGGGAGATGGTGGGGGGAGATGGTAGGGGGACAGATGGTAGGGGGAGAGATGGTGGGGGAGGTGATAAGGGGAGATGGTAAGGGGAGGTGGTAAGAGGAGATGTTGTGGGGAGATGGTGGGAGATGGCAGGGGGGAGATGGCAGGGGGGAGATGGTAAGGGGAGATGATGGGGGGAGATGGTGGGGAGATGGTGTGGGGGAGATGGTAGGGAGAGATGGTAGGGGGAGATGGTGGGGGGAATTGGCAGGGGGAGATAGTGGGGGAGATGGTGGGGGAGATTGTAGGGTGAGATGGTGGGGGGAGATGTTAGGGGGAGATGGTAGGGGGAGAGATGGTAGGGGGAGAGATGGTGGGGAAGGTGATAAGGGTAGATGGTAAGGGGAGGTGGTAAGGGGAGGTGGTAAGAGGAGATGTTGTGGGGAGATGGTGGGAGATGGTAGGGGGGAGATGGCAGGGGGGAGATGGTAAGGGGAGATGATGGGGGGAGCTGGTGGGGAGACGGTAGGGGGGAGAGGGTAGGGGGAGATGGTAGGGGGAGATGGTAGGGGGAGATGGTGGGGGAGATGGTAAGGGGAGATGGTGGGGGAAAATGGTGGGGGGAGATGGTAAGCGGAGTTGGTGGGGGGAGATGGTGTGGGGAGATGGTGGGGGGAGATGGTGGGGGGAGATGGTGGGGGGAGATGGTGGGGGAGATGGTAGTGGGAGGTGGTAAGGGGAGATGGTGGGGGAAGATGGTGGGGGAAGATGGTAGGGGGAGATGGTAGGGGGAGATGGTGGGGGGAGATGGTGGGGGGAGATGGTGGGGGGAGATGGTGGGGGGAGATGGTGTGGGGGAGATGGTAGGGGGAGATGGTAGGGGGAGATGGTAGTGGGAGATGGTAGTGGGAGATGGTGGGGTAGATGGTAGGGGGGAGATGGTAGGGGGAGATGCTGGGGGGAGATGGTAGGGGAGATAGTGGGGGAGATAGTGGGGGAGATAGTGGGGGAGATGGTAGGGGGAGATAGTGGGGGGAGATAATGGGGGGAGATAGTGGGGGAGATAGTGGGGGAGATGATGGGGGAGATGGTGGGGAGATGGTGGGGAGATGGTGGGGGGAGATGGTGGGGAGATGGTGGGGGCAGATGGTGGGGGGAGATGCTGGGGGGAGATGCTGGTGGGAGATGCTGGTGGGAGATGCTGGTGGGAGATGGTAGGGGCGATAGTGGGGGAGATAGTGGGGGAGATAGTGGGGGAGATAGTGGGGGAGATAGTGGAGGGAGATAGTGGGGGAGATAGTGGGGAGATGCTAGGGAGAGATAGTGGGGGAGATGATGGGGAAGATGGTGGGGAGATGGTGGGGGGAGATGGTGGGGAGATGGTGGGGGCTGATGGTGGGGAGATGGTGGGGGGAGATGGTGGGGGGTGATGGTGGGGAGATGGTGTGGGGGAGATGGTAGGGGGAGATGGTGGGGGGAGATGGTGGGGGGAGATGGTGGGGGGAGATGGTGGGGGGAGATGGTGGGGGAGATGGTGGGGGAGATGTTGGGGGAGATGGTGGGGAGATGGTGGGGAGATGGTGGGGAGAGATGGTGGGGAGATGGTAGGGGGAGATAGTAGGGGGAGATAGTAGGGGGAGATGATGGGGGGAGATGGTGGGGAGATGTTGTGGGGGAATTGGTAGCGGAGATATTGGGGGAGATGGTAGGGGGAGATAGTGGGGGAGATGATGGGGAGATGGTGGGGGAGATAGTGGGGGAGATGATGGGGAGATGGTAGGGGGAGATGGTAGGGGGAGATGGTAGGGGGAGATGGTAGGGGGAGATGGTAGTGGAGATAGTGAGGGGAGATGGTAGGGGAGATAGTGGGGGAGATGGTAGGGGGGAGATAGTGGGGGAGATGATGGGGAGATGGTGGGGAGAGATGGTAGGGGAGATGGTAGGGGGAGATAGTAGGGGGAGATAGTAGGGGGAGATGGTGGGGGGAGATGATGGGGAGATGGTGTGGGGGAGATGGTAGGGAGAGATGGTAGGGGGAGATGGTGGGGGAAATTGGTAGGGGGGAGATAGTGGGGAGAGATGGTGGGGGAGATGGTAGGGGGAGATGGTAGGGTGATGGTGGGGGGAAATGGTAGGGGAGATAGTGGGGGAGATGGTAGGGGGGAGATGGTAGGGGGGAGATGGTGGGGGAGATGGTAGGGGGAGATGGTAGGGGGAGATGGTAGGGGGAGATGGTAGGGGGAGATGGTGGGGGGAGATGGTGGGGGGAGATAGTAGGGAGAGATGGTGGGGGAGATAGTAGGGAGAGATGGTGGGGGAAGATAGTAGGGGGAGATGGTGGGAGGAGATAGTAGGGGAGATGGTAAGGGGAGATGGTGGGGGGATGGTAGGGGGAGATGGTAGAGGGAGATGGTAGGGGGGAGATGGTAGGGGGGAGATGGTAGGGGGAGATGGTAGGGGGGAGATGGTGGTGAGATGGCGTGGGGGAGATGGTAGGGGGAGATGCTGGGGGGAGATGGTGGGGGGAGATGGTAGGGAGAGATGGTAGGGGGAGAGATGGTAGGGGGGAGATGGTAGGGGGAGATGGAAGGGGGAGATGGTAGGGGGAGATGGTAGGGTGGAGATGGTGGTGAGATGGTGTGGGGGAGATGGTAGGGGGAGATGCTGGGGGGAGATGGTGGGGGGAGATGGTAGGGGGAGATGGTAGGGAGAGATGGTAGGGAGAGATGGTAGGGGGAGAGATGGTAGGGGAGAAATGGTGGGGGAGAAATGGTGGTGAGAAATGTTGGGGGAGAGATGGTGGGGGAGGTGATAAGGGGAGATGGTAAGGGGACATGGTAAGGGGATGTGGTAAGAGGAGATGCTGTGGGGAGATGGTGGGAGATGGTAGGGGGGAGATGGTAAGGGGAGATGGTGGGGGGAGATGGTGGGGGAAAATGGTAAGGAGAGATGGTGGGGGGAGATGGTAGGGGGAGATGGTAGGGGGAGATGGTAGGGGGAGATGGTAGGGGGAGATGGTGGTGGAGATAGTGGGGGAGATAGTGGGGGAGATAGTGGGGGAAGATAGTGGGGGGAGATGGTAGGGGGGAGATAGTTGGGGGAGATAGTTGGGGGAGATGGTAAGGGGAGATGGTGGGGGCAGATGGTGGGGGGAGATGGTAAGGGGAGATGGTAGGGGGAGATGGTGGGGGTATGGTAGGGGGAGATGGTATAGGGAGATGGTAGGGGGAGAAGGTTGTGAGATGGTGTGGGGGAGATGGTAGGGGGAGATGCTGGGGGGAGATGGTGGGGGGAGATGTTAGGGGGAGATGGTAGGGGGAGATGGTAGGGGTAGATGGTAGCGGGAGATGGTAGGGGGGAGATGGTAGGGGGAGATGGTGTGGGGGAGATGGTAGGGGGAGATGCTGGGGGGAGATGGTAGGGGGAGATGGTAGGGGGAGATGGTAGGGGGAGAGATGGTAGGGGGAGAGATGGTGGGGGAGGTGATAAGGGGAGATGGTAAGGGGAGGTGGTAAGAGGAGATGATGGGGGGAGATGGTGGGGAGATGGTAGGGGGGAGATGGTAAGGGGAGATGGTGGGGGAAAATGGTGGGGGGAGATGGTAAGGGGAGATGGTGGGGGGAGATGGTGGGGGGAGATGGTGGGGGGAGATGGTAGGGGGAGATGGTAGGGGGAGGTGGTAAGGGGAGGTGGTAAGGGGAGGTGGTAAGGGGAGGTGGTAAGGGGAGATGGTAAGGGGAGATGGTGGAGGAAGATGGTGGGGGAAGATGGTAGGGGAGATGGTGGGGGGAGATGGTGGGGAGAGATGGTGGGGAGAGATGGTGGGGAGAGATGGTGGGGAGAGATGGTGGGGAAAGATGGTAGGGGGGAGATGGTAGGGGGAGATGGTAGGGGGAGAGATGGTAGGGGGAGAGATGGTGGGGGAGGTGATAAGGGGAGATGGTAAGGGGAGGTGGTAAGAGGAGATGTTGTGGGGAGATGGTGGGAGATGGTAGGGGGGAGATGGCAGAGGGGAGATGGTAAGGGGAGATGATGGGGGTAGATGGTGGGGAGATGGTAGGGGGCAGATGGTAAGGGGAGATGGTGGGGGAAAATGGTGGGGGGAGATGGTAAGGGGAGATGGTGGGGGGAGATGGTGGGGGGAGATGGTAGGGGGAGATGGTAGGGGGAGGTGGTAAGGGGAGGTGGTAAGGGGAGGTGGTAAGGGGAGATGGTAAGGGGAGATGGTGGAGGAAGATGGTGGGGGAAGATGGTAGGGGAGATGGTGGGGGGAGATGGTGGGGAGAGATGGTGGGGCGAGATGGTGGGGAGAGATGGTGGGGAGAGATGGTGGGGAGAGATGGTGGGGAAAGATGGTGGGGAAAGATGGTAGGGGGGAGATGGTAGGGGGAGATGGTAGGGGGAGATGGTAGGGGGATATAGTAGGGGGAGATGGTGGGGGGAGATGGTGGGGGGAGATGGTGGGGGGAGATGGTGGGGGGTGATGGTGTGGGGGAGATGGTAGGGTGAGATGGTAGGGGGAGATGGTAGGGGTAGATGGTAGGGGAGATAGTGGGGGAGATAGTGGGGGAGATGGTAGGGGAGATAGTGGGGGAGATGATGGGGGGTGATGGTCGGGAGATGGTGGGGGGAGATGGTAGGGGGTGATGGTGGGGAGATGGTGTGGGGGAGATGGTAGGGCCAGATGGTAGGGGAGATGGCAGGGGGAGATGGTAGGGGGGAGATGGTAGGGGGGAGATGTTAGGGGGAGATGGTGTGGGGGAGATGGTAGGGGGAGATGCTGGGGGGAGATGGTGGGGGGAGATGGTGGGGGGAGATGGTAGGGGAGATGGTAGGGGGAGATGGTAGGGGGAGATGGTAGGGGGAGATGGTAGGGGGACAGATGGTAGGGGGACAGATGGTGGGGAGGCGATAAGGGGAGATGGTAAGGGGAGGTGGTAAGAGGAGATGTTGTGGGGAGATGGTGGGAGATGGTAGGGGGGAGATGGCAGGGGGGAGATGGTAAGGGGAGATGATGGGGGGAGATGGTGGGAAGATGGTGTGGGGGAGATGGTAGGGGGAGATGGTAGGGGGAGATAGTGGGGGAGATGGAAAGGGGAGATGGTGGGGGAAAATGGTGGGGGGAGATGGTAAGTGGAGTTGGTGGGGGGAGATGGTGGGGGGAGATGGTGGGGGGAGATGGTGGGGGAGATGGTGGGGGGAGATGGTAGGGGGAGATGGTAGGGGGAGATGGTAGGGGGAGGTGGTAAGGGGAGATGGTGGGGTAAGATGGTGGGGGAAGATGGTAGGGGGAGATGGTGGGGGGAGATGGTGGGGGGAGATGGTGTGGGGGAGATGGTAGGGGAGATGGTAGGGGGAGATGGTAGGGGGAGATGGTAGGGGGAGATGGTGGGGTAGATGGTGGGGGGAGATGGTGGGGGGAGATGGTAGGGGAGATGGTAGGGGGAGATGGTAGGGGGAGATGGTAGGGGGAGATGGTAGGGGGAGATGGTAGGGGGAGATAGTGGGGGGAGATAGTGGGGGGAGATAGTGGGGGAGATAGTGGGGGAGATGATGGGGGAGATGATGGGGGAGATGGTGGGGAGATGGTGGGGGGAGATGGTGGGGAGATGGTGGGGGCAGATGGTGGGGGGAGATGCTGGGGGGAGATGGTGGGGGGAGATGGTGGGGGGAGATGGTAGGGGGAGGTGGTAAGGGGAGGTGGTAAGGGGAGGTGGTAAGGGGAGATGGTGGAGGAAGATGGTGGGGGAAGATGGTGGGGGAGATGGTGGGGAGAGATGGTGGGGAGAGATGGTGGGGAGAGATGGTGGGGAGAGATGGTGGGGGGAGATGGTTGGGGGAGATGGTGGGGGGAGATGGTTGGGGGAGATGGTGGGGGGAGATGGTGGGGTGTGATGGTGTGGGGGAGATGGTAGGGTGAGATGGTAGGGGGAGATGGTAGGGGTAGATGGTAGGGGAGATAGTGGGGGAGATGGTAGGGGAGATAGTGGGGGAGATGATGGGGGAGATGGTGGGGAGGTGGTGGGGGGAGATGGTGGGGGGTGATGGTGGGGTGATGGTGGGGAGATGGTGTGGGGGAGATGGTAGGGGAAGATGGTAGGGGGAGATGGTAGGGGGAGATGGTAGGGGGGAGATGGTAGGGGGGAGATTGTAGGGGGGAGATGGTAGGGGGAGATGGTGTGGGGGAGATGGTAGGGGGAGATGCTGGGGGGAGATGGTGGGGGGAGATGGTAGGGGGAGATGGTGGGGGGAGATGGTAGGGGGACAGATGGTAGGGGGAGAGATGGTGGGGGAGGTGATAAGGGGAGATGGTAAGGGGAGGTGGTAAGAGGAGATGTTGTGGGGAGATGGTGGGAGATGGCAGGGGGGAGATGGCAGGGGGGAGATGGTAAGGGGAGATGATGGGGGAAGATGGTGGGGAGATGGTGTGGGGGAGATGGTAGGGAGAGATGGTAGGGGGAGATGGTGGGGGGAATTGGTAGGGGGGAGATAGTGGGGGGAGATGGTGGGGGAGATTGTAGGGGGAGATGGTGGGGGGAGATGTTAGGGGGAGATGGTAGGGGGAGAGATGGTAGGGGGAGAGATGGTGGGGAAGGTGATAAGGGTAGATGGTAAGGGGAGGTGGTAAGGGGAGGTGGTAAGAGGAGATGTTGTGGGGAGATGGTGGGAGATGGTAGGGGGGAGATGGCAGGGGGGAGATGGTAAGGGGAGATGATGGGGGGAGCTGGTGGGGAGACGGTAGGGGGGAGAGGGTAGGGGGAGATGGTAGGGGGAGATGGTAGGGGGAGATGGTGGGGGAGATGGTAAGGGGAGATGGTGGGGGAAAATGGTGGGGGGAGATGGTAAGCGGAGTTGGTGGGGGGAGATGGTGTGGGGAGATGGTGGGGGGAGATGGTGGGGGGAGATGGTGGGGGGAGATGGTGGGGGGAGATGGTAGTGGGAGGTGGTAAGGGGAGATGGTGGGGGAAGATGGTGGGGGAAGATGGTAGGGGGAGATGGTAGGGGGAGATGGTGGGGGGAGATGGTGGGGGGAGATGGTGGGGGGAGATGGTGGGGGGAGATGGTGTGGGGGAGATGGTGTGGGGGAGATGGTAGGGGGAGATGGTAGGGGGAGATGGTAGGGGGAGATGGTAGTGGGAGATGGTGGGGTAGATGGTGGGGGGAGATGGTAGGGGGAGATGCTGGGGGGAGATGGTAGGGGAGATAGTGGGGGAGATAGTGGGGGAGATAGTGGGGGAGATGGTAGGGGGAGATAGTGGGGGGAGATAATGGGGGGAGATAGTGGGGGAGATAGTGGGGGAGATGATGGGGGAGATGGTGGGGAGATGGTGGGGGGAGATGGTGGGGAGATGGTGGGGGCAGATGGTGGGGGGAGATGCTGGGGGGAGATGCTGGGGGGAGATGCTGGTGGGAGATGCTGGTGGGAGATGCTGGTGGGAGATGGTAGGGGCGATAGTGGGGGAGATAGTGGGGGAGATAGTGGGGGAGATAGTGGGGGAGATAGTGGGGGAGATAGTGGGGAGATGCTAGGGAGAGATAGTGGGGGAGATGATGGGGAAGATGGTGGGGAGATGGTGGGGGGAGATGGTGGGGAGATGGTGGGGGCTGATGGTGGGGAGATGGTGGGGGGAGATGGTGGGGGGTGATGGTGGGGAGATGGTGTGGGGGAGATGGTAGGGGGAGATGGTGGGGGGAGATGGTGGGGGGAGATGGTGGGGGGAGATGGTGGGGGGAGATGGTGGGGGAGATGGTGGGGGAGATGTTGGGGGAGATGTTGGGGAGATGGTGGGGAGATGGTGGGGAGATGGTGGGGAGAGATGGTGGGGAGATGGTAGGGGGAGATAGTAGGGGGAGATAGTAGGGGGAGATGATGGGGGGAGATGGTGGGGAGATGTTGTGGGGGAATTGGTAGCGGAGATATTGGGGGAGATGGTAGGGGGAGATAGTGGGGGAGATGATGGGGAGATGGTGGGGGAGATAGTGGGGGAGATGATGGGGAGATGGTAGGGGGAGATGGTAGGGGGAGATGGTAGGGGGAGATGGTAGGGGGAGATGGTAGGGGAGATAGTGGGGGAGATGGTAGGGGAGATAGTGGGGGAGATGGTAGGGGGGAGATAGTGGGGGAGATGATGGGGAGATGGTGGGGAGAGATGGTAGGGGGAGATGGTAGGGGGAGATGGTAGGGGAGATGGTAGGGGGAGATGGTGGGGGAAGATGGTGGGGAGATGGTGTGGGGGAGATGGTAGGGAGAGATGGTAGGGGGAGATGGTGGGAGGAATTGGCAGGGGGGAGATAGTGGGGAGAGATGGTGGGGGAGATGGTAGGGGGAGATGGTAGGGTGATGGTGGGGGGAAATGGTAGGGGAGATAGTGGGGGAGATGGTAGGGGGGAGATGGTAGGGGGGAGATGGTGGGGGAGATGGTAGGGGGAGATGGTAGGGGGAGATGGTAGGGGGAGATGGTAGGGGGAGATGGTGGGGGGAGATGGTGGGGGGAGATAGTAGGGAGAGATGGTGGGGGAGATAGTAGGGAGAGATGGTGGGGGAAGATAGTAGGGGGAGATGGTGGGAGGAGATAGTAGGGGAGATGGTAAGGGGAGATGGTGGGGGGATGGTAGGGGGAGATGGTAGAGGGAGATGGTAGGGGGGAGATGGTAGGGGGGAGATGGTAGGGGGAGATGGTAGGGGGGAGATGGTGGTGAGATGGCGTGGGGGAGATGGTAGGGGGAGATGCTGGGGGGAGATGGTGGGGGGAGATGGTAGGGAGAGATGGTAGGGGGAGAGATGGTAGGGGGGAGATGGTAGGGGGAGATGGAAGGGGGAGATGGTAGGGGGAGATGGTAGGGTGGAGATGGTGGTGAGATGGTGTGGGGGAGATGGTAGGGGGAGATGCTGGGGGGAGATGGTGGGGGGAGATGGTAGGGGGAGATGGTAGGGAGAGATGGTAGGGAGAGATGGTAGGGGGAGAGATGGTAGGGGAGAAATGGTGGGGGAGAAATGGTGGTGAGAAATGTTGGGGGAGAGATGGTGGGGGAGGTGATAAGGGGAGATGGTAAGGGGACATGGTAAGGGGATGTGGTAAGAGGAGATGCTGTGGGGAGATGGTGGGAGATGGTAGGGGGGAGATGGTAAGGGGAGATGGTGGGGGGAGATGGTGGGGGAAAATGGTAAGGAGAGATGGTGGGGGGAGATGGTAGGGGGAGATGGTAGGGGGAGATGGTAGGGGGAGATGGTAGGGGGAGATGGTGGTGGAGATAGTGGGGGAGATAGTGGGGGAGATAGTGGGGGAAGATAGTGGGGGGAGATGGTAGGGGGGAGATAGTTGGGGGAGATAGTTGGGGGAGATGGTAAGGGGAGATGGTGGGGGCAGATGGTGGGGGGAGATGGTAAGGGGAGATGGTAGGGGGAGATGGTGGGGGTATGGTAGGGGGAGATGGTATAGGGAGATGGTAGGGGGAGAAGGTTGTGAGATGGTGTGGGGGAGATGGTAGGGGGAGATGCTGGGGGGAGATGGTGGGGGGAGATGTTAGGGGGAGATGGTAGGGGGAGATGGTAGGGGTAGATGGTAGCGGGAGATGGTAGGGGGGAGATGGTAGGGGGAGATGGTGTGGGGGAGATGGTAGGGGGAGATGCTGGGGGGAGATGGTGGGGGGAGATGGTAGGGGGAGATGGTAGGGGGAGAGATGGTAGGGGGAGAGATGGTGGGGGAGGTGATAAGGGGAGATGGTAAGGGGAGGTGGTAAGAGGAGATGATGGGGGGAGATGGTGGGGAGATGGTAGGGGGGAGATGGTAAGGGGAGATGGTGGGGGAAAATGGTGGGGGGAGATGGTAAGGGGAGATGGTGGGGGGAGATGGTGGGGGGAGATGGTGGGGGGAGATGGTAGGGGGAGATGGTAGGGGGAGATGGTAGGGGGAGGTGGTAAGGGGAGGTGGTAAGGGGAGGTGGTAAGGGGAGGTGGTAAGGGGAGATGGTAAGGGGAGATGGTGGAGGAAGATGGTGGGGGAAGATGGTAGGGGAGATGGTGGGGGGAGATGGTGGGGAGAGATGGTGGGGAGAGATGGTGGGGAGAGATGGTGGGGAGAGATGGTGGGGAAAGATGGTAGGGGGGAGATGGTAGGGGGAGATGGTAGGGGGAGATGGTAGGGGGAGATGGTAGGGGGAGATGGTAGGGGGAGATAGTAGGGGGAGATGGTGGGGGGAGATGGTGGGGGGAGATGGTGGGGGGAGATGGTGGGGGGTGATGGTGTGGGGGAGATGGTAGGGTGAGATGGTAGGGGGAGATGGTAGGGGTAGATGGTAGGGGAGATAGTCGGGGAGATAGTGGGGGAGATGGTAGGGGAGATAGTGGGGGAGATGATGGGGGGAGATGGTCGGGAGATGGTGGGGGGAGATGGTAGGGGGTGATGGTGGGGAGATGGTGTGGGGGAGATGGTAGGGCCAGATGGTAGGGGAGATGGTAGGGGGAGATGGTAGGGGGGAGATGGTAGGGGGGAGATGTTAGGGGGAGATGGTGTGGGGGAGATGGTGGGGGGAGATGCTGGGGGGAGATGGTGGGGGGAGATGGTGGGGGGAGATGGTAGGGGAGATGGTAGGGGAGATGGTAGGGGGAGATGGTAGGGGGACAGATGGTAGGGGGACAGATGGTGGGGAGGCGATAAGGGGAGATGGTAAGGGGAGGTGGTAAGAGGAGATGTTGTGGGGAGATGGCAGGGGGGAGATGGTAAGGGGAGATGATGGGGGGAGATGGTGGGGAGATGGTGTGGGGGAGATGGTCGGGAGAGATGGTAGGGGGAGATGGTGGGGGGAATTGGTAGGGGGGAGATAGTGGGGGGAGATGGTGGGGGAGATGGTAGGGGGAGATGGTAGGGGGAGATGGTAGGGGGAGGTGGTAAGGGGAGGTGGTAAGGGGAGATGGTGGGGGGAGATGGTGGGGGGAGATGGTGGGGGGAGATGGTAGGGGAGATGCTGGGGGGAGATGGTGGGGGGAGATGTTAGGGGGAGATGGTAGGGGTAGAGATGGTAGGGGGAGAGATGGTGGGGGAGGTGATAAGTGTAGATGGTAAGGGGAGGTGGTAAGAGGAGATGTTGTGGGGAGATGGTGGAATATGGTAGGGGGGAGATGGCAGGGGGGAGATGGTAAGGGGAGATGAGTGGGGGAGATGGTGGGGGAGATAGTGGGGGAGGTGGTAGGGGGAGATGGTAGGGGGAGATGGTGGGGGAGATGGAAAGGGGAGATGGTGGGGGAAAATGGTGGGGGGAGATGGTGGGGGGAGATGGTGGGGGGAGATGGTAGGGGAGATGGTGGGGGAGATGGTGGGGGGAGATGGTAGGGGGAGATGGTAGGGGGAGGTGGTAAGGGGAGATGGTGGGGGAAGATGGTGGGGGAAGATGGTAGGGGGAGATGGTGGGGGGAGATGGTGGGGGGAGATGGTGTGGGGGAGATGGTAGGGGGAGATGGTAGGGGGAGATGGTAGGGGGAGATGGTAGGGGGAGATGGTAGGGGGAGATGGTGGGGGGAGATGGTGGGGGGAGATGGTAGGGGAGATAGTGGGGGAGATAGTGGGGGAGATAGTGGGGGAGATAGTGGGGGAGATGGTAGGGGGAGATGGTAGGGGGAGATAGTGGGGGGAGATAGTGGGGGGAGATAGTGGGCGGAGATAGTGGGGGAGATAGTGGGGGAGATGATGGGGGAGATGATGGGGGAGATGGTGGGGGGAGATGGTGGGGAGATGGTGGGGGCAGATGGTGGGGGCAGGTGGTGGGGGGAGATGCTGGGGGGAGATGGTGGGGGGAGATCGTGGGGGGAGATGGTAGGGGGAGGTGGTAAGGGGAGGTGGTAAGGGGAGGTGGTAAGGGGAGATGGTGGAGGAAGATGGTGGGGGAAGATGGTGGGGGAGATGGTGGGGGAGATGGTGGGGGAGATGGTGGAGAGAGATGGTGGGGAGAGATGGTGGGGAGAGATGGTGGGGGGAGATGGTGGGGGGAGATGGTGGGGGGAGATGGTGGGGGGAGATGGTGGGGTGTGATGGTGTGGGGGAGATGGTAGGGTGAGATGGTAGGGGGAGATGGTAGGGGTAGATGGTAGGGGAGATAGTGGGGGAGATGGTAGGGGAGATAGTGGGGGAGATGATGGGGGAGATGGTGGGGAGATGGTGGGGGGAGATGGTGGGGGGTGATGGTGGGGTGATGGTGGGGAGATGGTGGGGAGATGGTGTGGGGGAGATGGTAGGGGGAGATGGTAGGGGGAGATGGTAGGGGGGAGATGGTAGGGGGGAGATGGTAGGGGGAGATGGTGTGGGGGAGATGGTAGGGGGAGATGCTGGGGGGAGATGGTGGGGGGAGATGGTGGGGGGAGATGGTAGGGGGAGATGGTGGGGGGAGATGGTAGGGGGAGAGATGGTAGGGGGAGAGATGGTGGGGGAGGTGATAAGGGGAGATGGTAAGGGGAGGTGGTAAGAGGAGATGTTGTGGGGAGATGGTGGGAGATGGTAGGGGGGAGATGGCAGGGGGGAGATGGCAGGGGGGTGATGGTAAGGGGAGATGATGGGGGGAGATGGTGGGGAGATGGTATGGGGGAGATGGTAGGGAGAGATGGTAGGGGAGATGGTGGGGGGAATTGGTAGGGGGGAGATAGTGGGGGGAGATAGTGGGGGGAGATGGTGGGGGAGATGGTAGGGGGAGATGGTGGGGGGAGATGGTAGGGGGAGATGGTAGGGGGAGAGATGGTAGGGGGAGAGATGGTGGGGGAGGTGATAAGGGGAGATGGTAAGGGGAGGTGGTAAGAGGAGATGTTGTGGGGAGATGGTGGGAGATGGTAGGGGGGAAATGGCAGGGGGGAGATGATGGGGGGAGATGGTGGGGAGACGGTAGGGGGGAGATGGTAGGGGGAGATGGTAGGGGGAGATGGTAGGGGGAGATGGTAGGGGGAGATGGTAAGGGGAAAATGGTGGGGGGAGATGGTAAGCGGAGTTGGTGGGGGGAGTTGGTGGGGGGAGATGGTGGGGGGAGATGGTGGGGGGAGATGGTGGGGGGAGATGGTAGGGGGAGATGGTAGTGGGAGGTGGTAAGGGGAGATGGTGGGGGAAGATGGTGGGGGAAGATGGTAGGGGGAGATGGTAGGGGGAGATGGTAGGGGGAGATGGTGGGGGAAGATGGTGGGGGGAGATGGTGGGGGGAGATGGTGTGGGGGAGATGGTAGGGGGAGATGGTAGGGGGAGATGGTAGTGGGAGATGGTGGGGTAGATGGTGGGGGGAGATGGTAGGGGGAGATGCTGGGGGGAGATGGTAGGGGAGATAGTGGGGGAGATAGTGGGGGAGATAGTGGGGGAGATAGTGGGGGAGATGGTAGGGGGAGATAGTGGGGGGAGATAGTGGGGGGAGATAGTGGGGGGAGATAGTGGGGGAGATAGTGGGGGAGATGATGGGGGAGATGGTGGGGAGATGGTGGGGAGATGGTGGGGAGATGGTGGGGGGAGATGGTGGGGAGATGGTGGGGGCAGATGGTGGGGGGAGATGCTGGGGGGAGATGCTGGGGGGAGATGCTGGGGGGAGATGCTGGGGGGAGATGCTGGTGGGAGATGCTGGGGGGAGATGGTAGGGGCGATAGTGGGGGAGATAGTGGGGGAGATAGTGGGGGAGATAGTGGGGGAGATAGTGGGGGAGATAGTGGGGAGATGCAAGGGAGAGATAGTGGGGGAGATGATGGGGGAGAAGGTGGGGAGATGGTGGGGGGAGATGGTGGGGAGATGGTGGGTGCTGATGGTGGGGAGATGGTGGGGGGAGATGGTGGGGGGTGATGGTGGGGAGATGGTGTGGGGGAGATGGTAGGGGGAGATGGTGGGGGGAGATGGAGGGGGGGAGATGGTGGGGGGAGATGGTGGGGGGGATGGTGGGGGGAGATGGTGGGGGGAGATGGTGGGGGAGATGTTGGGGGAGATGGTGGGGAGAGATGGTGGGGAGATGGTAGGGGTAGATAGTAGGGGGAGATAGTAGGGGGAGATGATGGGGGGAGATGGTGGGGAGATGTTGTGGGGGAATTGGTAGCGGAGATATTGGGGGAGATGGTAGGGGGAGATAGTGGGGGAGATGATGGGGAGATGGTGGGGAGATGGTGGGGGAGATAGTGGGGGAGATGATGAGGGAGATGGTAGGGGGAGATGGTAGGGGAGATGGTAGGGGGAGATGGTAGGGGGAGATGGTAGTGGAGATGGTAGTGGAGATGGTGAGGGGAGATGGTAGGGGAGATGGTAGGGGGGAGATAGTGGGGGAGATGATGGGGAGATGGTGGGGAGAGATGGTAGGGGAGATGGTAGGGGGAGATAGTAAGGGGAGATAGTAGGGGGAGATAGTAGGGGGAGATGGTGGGGGGAGATGATGGGGAGATGGTGTGGGGGAGATGGTGTGGGGGAGATGGTAGGGAGAGATGGTAGGGGGAGATGGTGGGGGAAATTGGTAGGGGGGAGATAGTGGGGAGAGATGGTGGGGTAGATGGTAGGGGGAGATGGTAGGGTGATGGTGGGGGGAAATGGTAGGGGAGATAGTGGGGGAGATGGTAGGGGGGCGATAGTGGGGGAGATGGTAGGGGGGAGATAGTGGGGGAGATGATGGGGGAGATGGTGGGGAGATAGTAGGGGGAGATGGTAGAGGGAGATGGTAGGGGGGAGATGGTGGGGGGAGATGGTAGGAAGAGATGGTGGGGGGAGATAGTAGGGAGAGATGGTGGGGGAAGATAGTAGGGGGAGATGGTGGGAGGAGATAGTAGGGGAGATGGTAAGGGGAGATGGTGGGGGGATGGTAGGGGGAGATGGTAGAGCGAGATGGTAGGGGGGAGATGGTAGGGGGGAGATGGTAGGGGGAGATGGTAGGGGGGAGATGGTGGTGAGATGGCGTGGGGGAGATGGTAGGGGGAGATGCTGGGGGGAGATGGTGGGGGGAGATGGTAGGGAGAGATGGTAGGGGGAGAGATGGTAGGGGGGGATGGTAGGGGGAGATGGTAGGGGGAGATGGTAGGGGGGAGATGGTGGTGAGATGGTGTGGGGGAGATGGTAGGGGGAGATGCTGGGGGGAGATGGTGGGGGGAGATGGTAGGGGGAGATGGTAGGGGGAGATGGTAGGGAGAGATGGTAGGGAGAGATGGTAGGGAGAGATGGTAGGGGGAGAGATGGTAGGGGAGAAATGGTGGGGGAGAAATGGTGGGGGAGAAATGTTGGGGGAGAGATGGTGGGGGAGGTGATAGGGGAGATGGTAAGGGGACATGGTAAGGGGAGGTGGTAAGAGGAGATGCTGTGGGGAGATGGTGGGAGATGGTAGGGGGGAGATGGTAAGGGGAGATGGTGGGGGGAGATGGTGGGGGGAGATGGTGGGGGAAAATGGTAAGGAGAGATGGTGGGGGGAGATGGTGGGGGGAGATGGTAGGGGGAGATGGTAGGGGGAGATGGTAGGGGGACATGGTAGGGGGAGATGGTAGGGGGAGATGGTAGGGGGAGATGGTGGTGGAGATAGTGGGGGGAGATAGTGGGGGGAGATAGTGGGGGAAGATAGTGGGGGGAGATGATAAGGGGAGATGGTGGGGGCAGATGGTGGGGGCAGATGGTGGGGGGAGATGGTAAGGGGAGATGGTAGGGGGAGATGGTGGGGGTATGGTAGGGGGAGATGGTATAGGGAGATGGTAGGGGGAGATGGTTGTGAGATGGTGTGGGGGAGATGGTAGGGGGAGATGCTGGGGGGAGATGGTGGGGGGAGATGGTAGGGGGAGATGGTAGGGGGAGATGGTAGGGGGAGATGGTAGGGGGAGATGGTAGGGGGAGATGGTAGGGAGAGATGGTAGTGGGAGAGATGGTGGGGGAGAGATGGTGGGGGAGGTGATAAGGGGAGATGGTAAGGGGAGGTGGTAAGAGGAGATGTTGTGGGGAGATGGTGGGAGATGGTAGGGGGGAGATGGTAAGGGGAGATGGTGGGGAGAGATGGTGGGGAGATGGTAAGGGGAGATGGTGGGGGAAAATGGTGGGGGGAGATGGTAAGGGGAGATGGTAAGGGGGAGATGGTGGGGGGAGATGGTAGGGGGGAGATGGTAGGGGGGAGATGGTATAGGGAGATGGTAGGGGGGAGATGGTTGTGAGATGGTGTGGGGGAGATGGTAGGGGGAGATGCTGGGGGGAGATGGTGGGGGGAGATGGTAGGGGGAGATGGTAGGGGGAGATGGTAGGGGGAGATGGTAGGGGGAGATGGTGTGGGAGAGATGGTGTGGGAGAGATGGTGTGGGAGAGATGGTGGGGGAAAACGGTGGGGGGAGATGGTAAGGAGAGATGGTAGGGGGGAGATGGTAGGGGGGAGATGGTAGGGGGAGATGGTAGGGGGGAGATGGTAGGGGGAGATGGTGGGGGAGATGGTGGGGGAGATGGTGGGGGAGAGATGGTGGGGGAGAGATGGTGCGGGGGAGAGATGGTGGGGGAGAGATAGTGGGGGAGGTGATAAGGGGAGATGGTGGAGGAGATGGTAGGGGCAGGTGGTAAGGGGAGGTGATCAGGAGAGATGGTGGGGGAAGATGGTGGGGGAGATGGTGGGGCGAGATGGTGGGGCGAGATGGTGGGGCGAGATGGTGGGGCGAGATGGTGGGGGTGAGATGGTGGGGGGAGATGGTGGGGGGATATGGTGGGGGGAGATGGTGTGGGAGATGGTGGGGGAGATGGTGGGGAGATGGTGGGGAGATGGTGGGGAGATGGTGGGGAAATGGTGGGGGGTGATGGTGGGGAGATGGTGTGGGGGAGATAGTTGGGGGAGATGGTAGGGGGAGATGGTAGGGGGAGATGGTAGGGGGGAGATGGTAGGGGGGAGATGGTAGGGGGAGATGGTAGGGGGAGAGATGGTAGGGGGAGAGATGGTAGGGGGAGAGATGGTAGGGGGAGAGATGGTAGGGGGAGAGATGGTGGGGGAGAGATGGTGGGGGAGGTGATAAGGGGAGATGGTAAGGGGAGGTGGTAAGAGGAGATGTTCTGGGGAGATGGTGGGAGATGGTAGGGGGGAGATGACAGCGGGGAGAAGGTGTGGGGGAGATGGTAGGGGGAGATGGTAGGGGGAGATGGTAGGGGGAGATGGTAGGGGTAGATGGTGGGGGGAGATGGTGGGGGGAGATGGTGGGGGGAGATGGTGGGGGGAGATGGTGGGGGGAGATGGTGGGGGGAGATGGTGGGGAGATGGTAGGGGGAGATGTTAGGGGGAGATGGTGGGGGGAGATGGTGGGGGGAGATGGTGGGGGGAGATGGTGGGGAGTTGGTGTGGGGGAGATGGTAGGGGGAGATGGTAGGGGGAATTGGTAGGGGGAATTGGTAGGGGGAATTGGTAGAGGGAATTGGTAGGGGGAATTGGTAGGGGGAATTGGTAGGGGGAATTGGTAGGGGAAGATGGTGGGGGGAGATGGTGGGGGGAGATGGTGGGGGAGATGGTGGGGGAGATGGTGGGGGGAGATGGTGGGGGGAGATAGTAGGGGGAGATGGTGGGGGGAGATGGTGGGGGCGATGGTAGGGGGAGATGGTGGGGGAGATGGTAGAGGGAGATGGTAGGGGAGATGGTGGGGGGAGATGGTGGGGGGAGATGGTGGGGGGAGATGGTGGGGGGAGATAGCGGGGGAGATAGTGGGGGAGATGGTAGGGGGAGATAGTGGGGGAGATAGTGGGGGAGATGGCAGGGGGAGATGATGGGGGGAGATGGTGGGGAGATGGTGGGGGGAGATGGTGGGGAGATGGTGGGGGGAGATGGTGGGGGGTGATGGTGGGGAGATGGTGTGGGGGAGATGGTAGGGGGAGATGATAGGGGGAGATGGTAGGGGGAGATGGTAGGGGGAGATGGTGGGAGGAATTGGTAGGTGGGAGATGGTGGGGGGAGATGGTGGGGGAGATGGTGGGGGAGATGGTAGGGGGAGATGGTAGGGGGAGATGGTAGGGGGAGATGGTAGGGGAGATGGTGGGGGAGATGGTAGGGGAGATAGTGGGGGAGATGGTAGGGGGGAGATAGTGGGGGAGATGATGGGGAGATGGTGGGGAGAGATGGTAGGGGGAGATGGTAGGGGGAGATAGTAGGGGGAGATAGTAGGGGGACATAGTAGGGGGAGATGATGGGGGGAGATGGTGGTGAGATGGTGTGGGGGAAATGGTAGGGGAGATATTGGGGGAGATGGTAGGGGGGAGATAGTGGGGGAGATGATGGGGAGATGGTGGGGAGATGGTGGGGAGATGGTGGGGAGAGATGGTAGGGGGAGATGGTAAGGGGAGATGGTAGGGGGAGATGGTGGGGGGAGATGGTGGGGAGATGGTCTGGGGCAGATGGTAGGGAGAGATGGTACGGGGAGATGGTGGGCGGAATTGGTAGGGGGGAGATAGTTGGGGGAGATGGTGGGGGAGATGTTAGGGGGAGATGGTAGGGGAGATGGTGGGGGGAAATGGTAGGGGAGATAGTGGGGGAGATAGTGGGGGGGAGATAGTGGGGGAGATGATGGGGATATGGTAAGGGGAGATGGTAGGGGGAGATAGTGGCGGGAAATGGTGGGGGGAGATGGTGGGGGACGGTAGGGTGGAGATGGTAGGGGGAGATGGTTGGGGGAAATAGTGGGGAGAGATGGTAAGGGGAGATAGTGGGGGGAGATGGTAGGGGGAAGATGGTAAGGGGAGTTGGTAGGGGGGAGATAGTAGGGGAGATGGTAAGGGGAGATGGTGGGGGGGATAGTGGGGGAAGATGGTGGGGGCATGGTAGGGGGAGATGGTAGAGGGAGATGGTAGGGGGGAGATGGTGGGGGGAGATAGTAAGGGGAAATGGTGGGGGGAGATGGTGGGGGGATGGTAGGGGGAGATAGAGGGAGATGGTAGGGGGGAGATGGTAAGGGGAGATGGTAGGGGGGAGATGGTAGGGGAGAAGCTTGGGGGAGATGGTGGGAGGAGATGGTGGGGGGAGATGGTAGCGGGGAGATGGTAGCGGGGAGATAGTGGGGGGGGATAGTTGGGGGAGATAGTGGGGGGAGATGGTAGGGGAAGATGGTAGGGGAAGATGGTAGGGCAAGATGGTAGGGGGGAGATGGTAGGGGGAGATAGTGGGGGAGATGGTGGGGAGATGGTGGGGGGAGATAGTGGGGGAGATGGTGGGGGGAGATGGTGGGGGTAGATGGTAGGGGGAGATGGTAGGGGGAGATGGTAGGGGGGAGATGGTAGGGGGAGATGGTAGGGGGAGATGGTAGGGGGAGATGGTAGGGGGAGATGGTGGGGGGAGATGGTGGGGGGAGATGGTGGGGGGAGATGGTGGGGGGAGATGGTGGGGGGAGATGGTGGGGGGAGATGGTAGGGGGAGATGGTGGGGGGAGATGGTAGGGGGGAGATGGTGGGGGAGATGATGGGGGAGATGGTGGGGGAGATGGTAGGGGGAGATGGTAGGGGGAGATGGTAGGGGGAGAGATGGTAGGGGGAGATGGTAGGGGGAGATGGTAGGGGGAGATGGTAGGGGGAGATGGTAGGGGGAGATGGTAGGGGGAGATGGTAGGGGGAGATGGTAGGGGGAGATGGTGGGGGGAGATGGTAGGGGAGATGGTGGGGGGAGATGGTGGGGGGAGATGGTGGGGGGAGATGGTGGGGGGAGATGGTGGGGGGAGATGGTGGGGGAGATGGTAGGGGGAGATGGTAGGGGGGAGATGGTGGGGGGAGATGGTGGGGGGAGATGGTGGGGGGAGATGGTGGGGGGAGATGGTAGGGGGAGATGGTGGGGGGAGATGGTGGGGGGAGATGGTGGGAGGAGATAGTAGGGGAGGTGGTAAGGGGAGATGTTGTGGGGAGATGGTGGGAGATGGTAGTGGGGAGGTGGGGGGAGATGGTGGGGGAGATGGTGGGGGGAGATGGTGGGGGGAGATGGTAGGGGTAGATGGTAGGGGGAGATGGTCCGGGGGAAATGGTGGGGGGAGATGGTGGGGGGAGATGGTGGGGGATGGTAGGGGGAGATGGTAGGTGGAGATGGTGGGGAGATGGTGGGAAGATGGTGGGGGAGATGGTAGGGGGAGATGGTAGGGGGAGATGGTATGGGAGATGGTGGGGGGATGATGGGGGGAGATGGTGGGGGGGGAGATGGTGGGGGGAGATGGTGGGGGGAGATGGTGGGGGGAGATGGTGGGGGGAGATGGTAGGGGGAGATGGTAGGGGGGAGATGGTAGGGGGAGATGGTAGGGGGGAGATGGTAGGGGGGAGATGGTAGGGGGGAGATGGTGGGGGGATGGTGGGGGGAGATGGTAGGGGGAGATGGTAGGGGGAGATGGTAGGGGGAGATGGTAGGGGGAGATGGTGGGGAGTTGGTGGGGAGATGGTGGGGGAGATGGTGGGGAGATGGTGGGGGAGATGGTGGGGGAAGATGGTGGGGGGAGATGGTGGGGGGAGATGGTGGGGGGAGATGGTAGGGGGAGATGGTAGGGGGGAGATGGTAGGGGGGAGATGGTAGGGGGAGATGGTAGGGGGAGATGGTAGGGGGAGATGGTGGGGGGAGATGGTGGGGGGAGATGGTGGGGGGAGATGGTGGGGGGAGATGGTGGGGGGAGATGGTGGGGGAGATGGTAGGGGGAGATGGTGGGGGGAATTGGTAGGGGGGAGATGGTGGGGGGAGATGGTGGGGGAGATGGTAGGGGGGAGATGGTAGGGGGAGATGGTAGGGGGAGATGGTAGGGGGAGATGGTAGGGGGAGATGGTAGGGGAGATGGTAGGGGGAGATGGTAGGGGGAGATGGTGGGGGGAAATGGTAGGGGAGATAGTGGGGGAGATGGTAGGGGGGAGATAGTGGGGGAGATGATGGGGGAGATGGTGGGGGGATGGTGGGGGACATGGTAATGAGAGATGGTGGGGGGAGATGGTGGGGGAAGATGGTGGGGGGAGATGGTGGGGGGAGATGGTGGGGGGAGAGATGGTAGTGGGGAGATGGTAGGGGGAGATGGTGGGGGGAGATGGTAGGGGGGAGATGGTAGGGGGGAGATGGTGGGGGGAGATGGTAGGGGGAGATGGTAGGGGGAGATGGTAGGGGGGAGATGGTGGGGGGAGATGGTAGGGGGAGATGGTGGGGAGATGGTGTGGGGGAGATGGTAGGGGGAGATGGTGGGGGGAGATGGTGGGGGGAGATGGTAGGGGGAGATGGTAGGGGGAGATGGTAGGGGGAGAGATGGTGGGGGAGAGATGGTGGGGGAGAGATGGTGGGGGAGAGATGGTGGGGGAGGTGATAAGGGGAGATGGTAAGGGGAGGTGGTAAGAGGAGATGTTGTGGGGAGATGGTGGGAGATGGTAGGGGGAGATGCCAGGGGTGAGATGGTAAGGGGAGATTATAGGGGGAGATGGTGGGGAGATGGTAGGGGGAGATGGTAGGGGAGATGGTGGGGGAGATGGTGGGGGGGAGATGGTAAGGGGAGGTGGTAAGAGGAGATGTTGTGGGGAGATGGTGGGAGATGGTAGGGGGAGATGGTAGGGGGAGATGGTAGGGGGGAGATGGTAGGGGGAGATGGTGGGGGAGATGGTGGGGGGAGATGGTGGGGGAGATGGTGGGGGGAGATGGTGGGGGGAGATGGTAGGGGGGAGATGGTAGGGGAGATGGTAGGGGGGAGATGGTGGGGGGAGATGGTGGGGGGAGATGGTAGGGGGAGATGGTGGGGGGAGATGGTAGGGGGAGATGGTGGGGGGAGATGGTAGGGGGAGATGGTGGGGGGAGATGGTAGGGGGAGATGGTAGGGGGGATGGTGGGGGATGGGATAGTGGTGGGGGGAGATGGTGGGGGGATGGTGGGGGAATGGTAATGGAGATGGTGGGGGGAGATGGTGGGGGAGATGGTGGGGGAGATGGTGGGGGAGATGGTGGGGGGAGATAGTAGGGTGAGATGGTGGGGGAAGTAGTAGGGGGAGATGGTGGGAGGAGATAGTAGGGGAGGTGGTAAGGGGAGATGTTGTGGGGAGATGGTGGGAGATGGTAGTGGGGAGATGGTGGGAGATGGTATTGGGGAGATGGTGGGGGGAGATGGTGGGGGGCGATGGTGGGGGGAGATGGTGGGGGGAGATGGTGGGGGGAGATGGTGGGGGGAGATGGTGGGGGGAGATGGTGGGGGGATGGTAGGGGGAGATGGTAGGTGGAGATGGTGGGGAGATGGTGGGAAGATGGTGGGGGAGATGGTAGGGGGAGATGGTAGGGGGAGATGGTGTGGGAGATGGTGGGGGGAGATGGTGGGGGGAGATGGTGGGGGGAGATGGTGGGGGGAGATGGTGGGGGGAGATGGTGGGGGGAGATGGTCGGGGGAGATGGTGGGGGGAGATGGTAGGGGGGAGATGGTAGGGGGGAGATGGTAGGGGGGAGATGGTAGGGGGGAGATGGTAGGGGGGAGATGGTGGGGGGATGGTGGGGGGAGATGGTAGGGGGAGATGGTGGGGGGAGATGGTAGGGGGAGATGGTGGGAAGAGATGGTGGGGAGATAGCGGGAAGATGGTGGGGAGATGGTGGGAAGATGGTGGGGAGATGGTGGGAAGATGGTGGGGGAGAAGGTAGGGGGAGATGGTGTGGGAGATGGTAGGGGGAGATGGTAGGGGGGAGATGGTAGGGGGGAGATGTTAGGGGGAGATAGTAGGGGGAGATAGTAGGGGGAGATGGTGGGGGGAGATGGTGGGGGGAGATGGTGGGGGGAGATGGTGGGGGGAGATGGTGGGGGGAGATGGCCTGGGGGAGATGGTAGGGGGAGATGGTGGGGGGAATTGGTAGGGGGGAGATAGTGGGGGAGATGGTGGGGGAGATGTTAGGGGGAGATGGTAGGGGGAGATGGTAGGGGGAGATGGTAGGGGGAGATGGTAGGGGGAGATGGTAGGGGGAGATAGTGGGGGAGATGGTAGGGTGCGATGGTAGGGGAGCTGGTGGGGGAAATGGTAGGGGAGATAGTGGGGGAGATGGTAGGGGGGAGATAGTGGGGGAGATGATGGGGGAGATGGTGGGGGGATGGTGGGGGACATGGTAATGAGAGATGGTGGGGGGAGATGGTGGGGGGAGATGGTGGGGGGAGATGGTGGGGGGAGATGGTGGGGGGAGATGGTAGGGTGAGATGGTGGGGGAAGATAGTAGGGGGAGATGGTGGGAGGAGATAGTAGGGGAGATGGTAAGGGGAGATGGTGGGGGATGGTAGGGGGAGATGGTAGAGGGAGATGGTAGGGGGGAGATGGTGGGGGGAGATGGTAGGGGAGAGATGGTGGTGAGATGGTGTGGGGGAGATGGTAGGGGGAGATGCTGGGGGGAGATGGTGGGGGGAGATGGTAGGGGGAGATGGTAGGGAGAGATGGTAGGGGGAGAGATGGTAGGGGGAGAGATGGTAGGGGGAGTGATGGTGGAGGAGAGATGGTGGGGGAGGTGATAAGGGGAGATGGTAAGGGGAGGTGGTAAGAGTAGTTGCAGTGGGGAGATGGTGGGAGATGTTAGGGGGGAGATGGTAGGGGGAGATGGTAGGGAGAGATGGTAGGGGGAGAGATGGTAGGGGGAGAGATGGTGGAGGAGAGATGGTGGGGGAGGTGATAAGGGGAGATGGTAAGGGGAGGTGGTAAGAGGAGATGTTGTGGGGAGATGGTGGGAGATGGTAGGGGGAGATGGTAAGGGGAGATGGTGGGGGGAGATGGTAAGGAGAGATGGTGGGGGAGATGGTGGGGGGAGATGGTAGGGGGGAGATGGTGGGAGGAGATGGTGGGGGAGATGGTGGGGGAAGATAGTGGGGGGAGATGGTAGGGGGGAGATAGTGGGGGGAGATGGTGGGGGGAGATGGTACGGGGAGATGGTAAGGGGAGATGGTGGGGGAGATGGTGGGGGGAGAAGGTAGGGGGAGATGGTAGGGGGAGATGGTAGGGGGGGATGGTGGGGAGATAGTAGGGAGAAATGGTGGGGGGAGATAGTAGGGGAGATATGGTAAGGGGAGATGGTAGGGGGAGATATTGGCGGGAAATGGTGAGGGGAGATGGTGGGGGACGGTAGGGTGGAGATGGTAAGGGGAGATGGTTGGGGAAAAATAGTGGGGGGAGATGGTAGGGGGAAGATGGTAAGGGGAGTTGGTAGGGGGGAGATAGTAGGGGAGATGGTAAGGGGAGATGGTGGGGGGAGATGGTGGGGAAAGATGGTGGGGGGATGGTAGGGGGAGATGGTAGAGGGAGATGGTGGGGGGAGATGGTAGGGGGGATATGGTAGGGGGAGATGGTGGGGGGAGATGGTGGGGGGAGATGGTGGGGGGAGATAGTAAGGGGAAATGGTGGGGGGAGATGGTGGGGGGATGGGAGGGGGAGATAGAGGGAGATGGTAGGGGGAGATGGTAGGGGGGAGATGGTGGGGGAGGTGATAAGGGGAGATGTTGTGGGGAGATGGTGGGAGATGTTAGGGGGGAAATGTTGGGGGAGATGGTTGGGGGAAAATAGTGGGGGAGATGGTAAGGGGAGATAGTGGGGGGAGATGGTCGGGGGAAGATGGTAAGGGGAGTTGGTAGGGGGGAGATAGTAGGGGAGATGGTGGGGGGAGATGTTGGGGGAAGATGGTGGGGGGATGGTAGGGGGAGATGGTAGAGGGAGATGGTAGAGGGAGATGGTAGGGGGGAGATGGTGGGGGGAGATAGTAAGGGGAAATGGTGGGGGGAGATGGTGGGGGGATGGTAGGTGGAGATAGAGGGAGATGGTAGGGGGAGATGGTAGGAGGGAGATGGTAGGGGAGATGCTTGGGGGAGATGGTGGGGGAGGTGATAAGGGGAGATGGTGGGGGAGATGGTAAGGGGAGGTGGTAAGGGGAGATGTTGTGGGGAGATGGTGGGAGATGGTAGGGGGAGATGGTGGGGGAAGATGGTAGTGGGGAAATGATGGGGGGAGGTGGTGGGGGGAGATGGTAGGGGGGAGATGGTGGGGGGAGATGGTGGGAGGAGATGGTGGGGGGAGATGGTGGGGGAGATGGTAGGGGGGAGATGGTGGGGGGAGATGGTGGGGGGAGATGGTGGGGGGAGATGGTGGGGGAGATGGTAGGGGGGAGATGGTGGGGGGGAGATGGTGGGGGGAGATGGTGGGGGAGATGGTGGGGGAGATGGTAGGGGGAGATGGTGGGGGAGATAGTGGGGGGAGATAGTGGGGGAGATGGTAGGGGAAGATGGTAGGGGGAGATGGTAGGGGGAGATAGTGGGGGAGATGGTGGGGAGATGGTGGGGGGAGATAGTGGGGGGAGATAGTGGGGGAGATGGTGGGGGAAGATGGTGGGGGAAGATGGTGGGGGAAGATGGTAGGGGGGAGATGGTAGGGGGAGATAGTGGGGGAGATGGTGGGGGGAGATGGTGGGGGGAGATGGTGGGGGGAGATGGTGGGGGGAGATGGTGGGGGGAGATGGTAGGGAGATGGTAAGGGGAAATGGTGGGGGGAGATGGTGAGGGGATGGTAGGGGGAGATAGAGGGAGATGGTAGGGGGGAGATAGAGGGAGATGGTAGGGGGGAGATGGTAGGGGGAAATGGTAGGGGGAGATGGTAGGGGTAGATGGTAGCGGGAGATGGTAGGGGGGAGATGGTAGGGGGAGATGGTGTGGGGGAGATGGTAGGGGGAGATGGTGGGGGGAGATGGTGGGGGGAGATGGTGGGGGGAGATGGTAGGGGGAGAGATGGTAGTGGGAGAGATGGTAGTGGGAGAGATGGTAGGGGGAGAGATGGTGGGGGAGGTGATAAGGGGAGATGGTAAGGGGAGGTGGTAAGAGGAGATGTTGTGGGGAGATGGTGGGAGATGGTAGGGGGGAGATGGCAGGGGGGAGATGGTAAGGGGAGATTATAGGGGGAGATGGTGGGGAGATGGTAGGGGGGAGATGGTAAGGGGAGATGGTGGGGGAAAATGGTGGGGGGAGATGGTAAGGGGAGATGGTAGGGAGAGATGGTGGGGGGAGATGGTGGGGGGAGATGGTGGGGGGAGATGGTGGGGGGAGATGGTAGGGGGAGGTGGTAGGGGAGGTGGTAAGGGGAGGTGGTAAGGGGAGGTGGTAAGGGGAGATGGTGGGGGAAGATGGTGGGGGAAGATGGTGGGGGAAGATGGTGGGGGGAGATGGTGGGGAGAGATGGTGGGGAGAGATGGTGGGGAGAGATGGTGGTGAGAGATGGTGGGGAGAGATGGTGGGGAAAGATGGTAGGGAAAGATGGTAGGGGGGAGATGGTAGGGGGAGATGGTAGGGTGAGATGGTAGGGGGAGATGGTGGGGGGAGATGGTGGGGGGAGATGGTGGGGGGAGATGGTGGGGGGTGATGGTGTGGGGGAGATGGTAGGGTGAGATGGTAGGGGGAGATGGTAGGGGGAGATGGTAGGGGAGATAGTGGGGGAGATAGTAGGGGAGATAGTGGGGGAGATGGTGGGGGGAGATGGTGGGGAGATGGTGTGGGGGAGATGGTAGGGGGAGATGGTAGGGGAGATGGTGGGGGAGATGGTAGGGGGAGATGGTAGGGGGAGATGGTAGGGGGAGATGGTAGGGGGGAGATGGTAGGGGGGAGATGTTAGGGGGAGATCGTGTGGGGGAGATGGTAGGGGGGAGATGGTGGGGGGAGATGGTGGGGGAGATGGTAGGGGGGAGATGGTCGGGGGGAGATGGTGGGGGGAGATAGTGGGGGAGATAGTGGGGGAGATGGTAGGGGGAGATGGTGGGGGAGATAGTGGGGGGAGATAGTGGGGGAGATGGTAGGGGAAGATGGTAGGGGGGAGATGGTAGGGGGAGATAGTGGGGGAGATGGGGGGGAGATGGTGGGGGGAGATAGTGGGGGGAGATGGTGGGGGAAGATGGTAGGGGGGAGATGGTAGGGGGAGATAGTGGGGGAGATGGTGGGGAGATGGTGGGGGGAGATGGTGGGGGGGATGGTGGAGGGAGATAGTAGGGGAGATGGTAAGGGGAAATGGTGGGGGGAGATGGTGGGGGGAGATGGTAGGGGGGAGATAGGGGGAGATGGTAGGGGGGAGATGGTAGTGGGGAGATGGTAGGGGGGAGATGGTAGTGGGAGATGGTAGGGGGAGATGGTAGGGGGAGATGGTAGGGGGAGATGGTAGGGGGGAGATGGTAGGGGGAGATGGTAGGGGGGAGATGGTAGGGGGAGATGGTAGGGGGAGATGCTGGGGGGAGATGGTGGGGGGAGATGGTAGGGGGAGATGGTAGGGGGAGAGATGGTAGGGGGAGAGATGGTAGGGGGAGAGATGGTGGGGGAGGTGATAAGGGGAGATGGTAAGGTGAGGTGGTAAGAGGAGATGTTGTGGGGAGATGGTGGGAGATGGTAGGGGGGAGATGGCAGGGGGGAGATGGTAAGGGGAGATGATGGGGGGAGATGGTGGGGAGATGGTAGGGGGGAGATGGTAAGGGGAGATGGTGGGGGAAAATGGTGGGGGGAGATGGTAAGGGGAGATGGTGGGGGGAGATGGTGGGGGGAGATGGTGGGGGGAGATGGTGGGGGGAGATGGTAGGGGAGATGGTGGGGAGAGATGGTGGGGAGAGATGGTGGGGAGAGATGGTGCGGAGAGATGGTGGGGAGAGATGGTGGGGAGAGATGGTGGGGAAAGATGGTGGGGAAAGATGGTGGGGAAAGATGGTAGGGGGGAGATGGTAGGGGGAGATGGTGGGGGGAGATGGTGGGGGGAGATGGTGTGGGGGAGATGGTAGGGGGAGATGGTAGGGGGAGATGGTAGGGGAGATGGTAGGGGAGATGGTGGGGGAGATAGTAGGGGAGATGGTGGGGGGAGATGGTGGGGGGAGATGGTAGGGGAGATAGTGGGGGAGATGGTGGGGGGAGATGGTGGGGGGAGATGGTAGGGGGAGATGGTAGGGGGAGATGGTGGGGAGATGGTGTGGGGGAGATGGTAGGGGGAGATGGTAGGGGAGATGGTAGGGGGAGATGGTAGGGGGAGATGGTAGGGGGAGATGGTAGGGGGGAGATGGTAGGGGGGAGATGGTAGGGGGAGATGGTGTGAGGGAGATGGTAGAGGGAGATGGTAGGGGGGAGATGGTAGGGGGGAGATGTTGGGGGGAGATGGTAGGCGAGATGGTAGGGGGAGATGGTAGGGGGAGATGGTAGGGGGGAGATGGTAGGGGGGAGATGGTGGGGGGAGATGGTAGGGGAGATGGTAGGGGGAGATGGTAGGGGGAGATGGTAGGGGGGAGATGGTAGGGGGGAGATAGTGGGGGGAGGTGGTAAGGGGGAGATGGTAAGGGGAGATGGTAAGGGGGAGATGGTAAGGGGAGATGGTGGGGGGAGATGGTGGGGGGAGATGGTGGGGGGAGATGGTAGGGGAGATGGTGGGGGGAGATGGTGGGGGGAGATGGTGGGGGGAGATGGTAGGGGGAGAGATGGTAGGGGAGAGATGGTGGGGGAGGTGATAAGGGGAGATGGTAAGGGGAGGTGGTAAGAGGAGATGTTGTGGGGAGATGGTGGGATATGGTAGGGGGGAGATGGCAGGGGGGAGATGGTAAGGGGAGATGATGGGGGGAGATGGTGGGGGAGATAGTGGGGGAGATGGTAGGGGGAGATGGTAGGGGGAGATGGTGGGGGAGATGGTGGGGGAGATGGAAAGGGGAGATGGTGGGGGAAAATGGTGGGGGGAGATGGTAAGCGGAGTTGGTGGGGGGAGATGGTGGGGGGAGATGGTGGGGGGAGATGGTAGGGGGAGATGGTAGGGGGAGGTGGTAAGGGGAGATGGTGGGGGAAGATGGTGGGGGAAGATGGTAGGGGGAGATGGTGGGGGGAGATGGTGGGGGGAGATGGTGGGGGGAGATGGTGGGGGGAGATGGTGTGGGGGAGATGGTCGGGGGAGATGGTAGGGGGAGATGGTAGGGTGAGATGGTAGGGGAGATGGTGGTTGGTGGGGGGAGATGGTGGGGGGAGATGGTAGGGGGAGATGGTAGGGGAGATGGTAGGGGAGATGGTAGGGGAGATGGTGGGGGGAGATGGTAGGGGGAGATGGTGGGGGGAGATGGTGGGGGGAGATGGTGGGGGGAGATGGTGGGGGAGATGGTGGGGGAGATGGTGGGGGGAGATGGTGGGGGAGATGGTGGGGGGAGATGGTGGGGGGAGATGGTGGGGGGAGATGGTGGGGAGATGGTGTGGGGGAGATGGTAGGGGGAGATGGTAGGGGAGATGGTGTGGGGAGATGGTAGGGGAGATAGTGGGGGAGATGGTAGGGGGAGATGGTGGGGGAGATGGTGGGGCCAGATGGTAGGGGGGAGATGGTAGGGGGGAGATGGTAGGGGGAGATGGTGGGGGGAGATGGTAGGGGGGAGATGGTGGGGGGAGATGGTGGGGGAGATGGTGGGGGAGAGATGGTGGGGGAGAGATGGTGGGGGAGAGATGGTGGGGGAGAGATGGTGGGGGAGGTGATAAGGGGAGATGGTAAGGGGAGGTGGTAAGAGGAGATGTTGTGGGGAGATGGTGGGAGATGGTAGGGGGAGATGGTAAGGGGAGATGGTGGGGAGAGATGGTGGGGGGAGATGGTAAGGGGAGATGGTGGGGGGAGATGGTGGGGGGAGATGGTGGGGGGAGATGGTGGGGGAGGTGATAAGGGGAGATGGTAAGGGGAGGTGGTAAGAGGAGATGTTGTGGGGAGATGGTGGGAGATGGTAGGGGGGAGATGGCAGGGGGGAGATGGTAAGGGGAGATGGTGGGAGGAGATGGTGGGGGGAGAGATGGTAGTGGGAGAGATGGTAGTGGGGAGATGGTAGGGGGAGATGGTGGGGGGAGATGGTAGGGGGAGATGGTGGGGGAAGATGGTGGGGGTAGATGGTGGGGGGAGATGGTGGGGGGAGATGGTAGGGGAGATGGTCCGGGGAGATGGTGGGGGGAGATGGTGGGGGGAGATGGTGGGGGGAGATGGTAGGGGGGAGATGGTAGGGGGAGATGGTAGGGGGAGATGGTGGGGGGAGATGGTGGGGGGAGATGGTGGGGGGAGATGGTGGGGGGAGATGGTGGGGGGAGATGGTAGGGGGAGATGGTGGGGGGAGATGGTGGGGGGAGATGGTGGGGGAGATGGTGGGGGGAGATGGTAGGGGGGAGATGGTAGGGGGAGATGGTAGGGGGAGATGGTAGGGGGAGATGGTAGGGGGAGATGGTAGGGGGAGATGGTAGGGGGAGATGGTAGGGGGAGATGGTAGGGGGGAGATGGTAGGGGGAGATGGTGTGGGGGAGATGGTAGGGGGAGATGGTGGGGGGAGATGGTGGGGGGAGATGGTGGGGGGAGATGGTAGGGGGAGAGATGGTAGTGGGAGAGATGGTAGTGGGAGAGATGGTAGGGGGAGAGATGGTGGGGGAGGTGATAAGGGGAGATGGTAAGGGGAGGTGGTAAGAGGAGATGTTGTGGGGAGATGGTGGGAGATGGTAGGGGGGAGATGGCAGGGGGGAGATGGTAAGGGGAGATGATAGGGGGAGATGGTGGGGAGAGATGGTAGGGGGGAGATGGTAAGGGGAGATGGTGGGGGAAAATGGTGGGGGGAGATGGTAAGGGGAGATGGTAAGGAGAGATGGTGGGGGGAGATGGTGGGGGAAGATGGTAGGGGGGAGATGGTGGGAGGAGATGGTGGGGGAGACGGGGGGGGAGAGATGGTGGGGGAGATGGTGGGGGGAGATGGTGGGGGGAGATAGTGGGGGAAGATGGTGGGGCCAGATGGTGGGGCCAGATGGTGGGGCCAGATGGTGGGGCCAGATGGTAGGGGGGAGATGGTAGGGGGGAGATGGTAGGGGGAGATGGTAGGGGGAGATGGTAGGGGGAGATGGTGGGGGGAGATGGTGGGGGGAGATGGTGGGGGGAGATGGTGGGGGGAGATGGTGGGGGGAGATGGTAGGGGGAGATGGTAGGGGGAGATGGTAGGGGGAGATGGTAGGGGAGATAGTGGGGGAGATGGTAGGGGAGATAGTGGGGGAGATGATGGGGGGAGATGGTAGGGAGAGATGGTGGGGGGAGATCGTAGGGGGTGATGGTGGGGAGATGGTAGGGGAGATGGTAGGGGGAGATGGTAGGGGGAGATGGTAGGGGGAGATGGTAGGGGGGAGATGGTAGGGGGGAGATGGTGGGGGGAGATGGTAGGGGGAGATGGCAGGGGGGAGATGGTGGGGGGAGATTGTGGGGGAGATGGTAGGGGGGAGATGCTGGGGGGGAGATGGTGGGGGGAGATAGTGGGGGAGATGGTGGGGGAGATGGTAGGGGGAGATGGTGGGGGAGATGGTGGGGGGGAGATGGTGGGGGAGATGGTAGGGGGAGATGGTAGGGGGGAGATGGTAGGGGGAGATGGTGGGGGAGATGGTGGGGCCAGATGGTGGGGCCAGATGGTGGGAGGAGAAGATGGTGGGGGAGGTGATAAGGGGAGATGGTAAGGGGAGGTGGTAAGAGGAGATGTTGTGGGGAGATGGTGGGAGATGGTAGGGGGGAGATGGTAAGGGGAGATGGTAAGGGGAGATGGTGGGGGGAGATGGTGGGGGAAGATGGTAGGGGGGAGATGGTAAGGGGAGATGGTGGGGGAAAATGGTGGGGGGAGATGGTAAGGGGAGATGGTGGGGGGAGATGGTGGGGGGAGATGGTGGGGGGAGATGGTGGGGGGAGATGGTAGGGGGAGATGGTGGGGGGAGATGGTGGGGGGAGATGGTGGGGGGAGATGGTGGGGAGAGATGGTGGGGCCAGATGGTGGGGCCAGATGGTGGGGCCAGATGGTGGGGCCAGATGGTAGGGGGGAGATGGTAGGGGGGAGATGGTAGGGGGAGATGGTGGGGGGAGATGGTGGGGAGATGGTGTGGGGGAGATGGTAGGGGGAGATGGTAGGGGGAGATGGTAGGGGAGATGGTGTGGGGAGATGAGTGGGGGAGATAGTGGGGGAGATAGTGGGGGAGATAGTGGGGGAGATGGTAGGGGAGATGGTGGGGAGATGATGGGGGGAGATGGTCGGGAGATGGTGGGGGGAGATGGTAGGGGGTGATGGTGGGGAGATGGTGTGGGGGAGATGGTAGGGGGAGATGGTAGGGGAGATGGTAGGGGAGATGGTAGGGGGAGATGGTAGGGGGAGATGGTAGGGGGGAGATGGTAGGGGGGAGATGTTAGGGGGAGATGGTGTGGGGGAGATGGTAGGGGGAGATGGTGGGGGGGAGATGGTGGGGGGAGATGGTGGGGGGAGATGGTAGGGGAGATGGTAGGGGAGATAGTGGGGGAGATGATGGGGGGAGATGGTAGGGGGAGATGGTGGGGAGATGGTGTGGGGGAGATGGTAGGGAGAGATGGTAGGGGGAGATGGTGGGGGGAGATGGTAGGGGGGAGATAGTGGGGGGAGATGGTAGGGGGAGATGGTAAGGGGAGATGGTAAGGGGAGATGGTAAGGGGAGATGGTGGGGGGAGATGGTGGGGGGAGATGGTGGGGGGAGATGGTAGGGGAGATGCTGGGGGGAGATGGTGGGGGGAGATGTTAGGGGGAGATGGTAGGGGGAGCGATGGTAGGGGAGAGATGGTGGGGGAGGTGATAAGTGTAGATGGTAAGGGGAGGTGGTAAGAGGAGATGTTGTGGGGAGATGGTGGGATATGGTAGGGGGGAGATGGCAGGGGGGAGATGGTAAGGGGAGATGATGGGGGGAGATGGTGGGGGAGATAGTGGGGGAGATGGTAGGGGGAGATGGTAGGGGGAGATGGTGGGGGAGATGGTGGGGGAGATGGAAAGGGGAGATGGTGGGGGAAAATGGTGGGGGGAGATGGTAAGCGGAGTTGGTGGGGGGAGATGGTGGGGGGAGATGGTGGGGGGAGATGGTAGGGGGAGATGGTAGGGGGAGGTGGTAAGGGGAGATGGTGGGGTAAGATGGTGGGGGAAGATGGTAGGGGGAGATGGTGGGGGGAGATGGTGGGGGGAGATGGTGGGGGGAGATGGTGGGGGGAGATGGTGTGGGGGAGATGGTAGGGGGAGATGGTAGGGGGAGATGGTAGGGGGAGATGGTAGGGGGAGATGGTAGGGTAGATGGTGGGGGGAGATGCTGGGGGGAGATGCTGGGGGGAGATAGTAGGGGAGATAGTGGGGGAGATAGTGGGGGAGATGGTAGGGGGAGATGGTAGGGGGAGATAGTGGGGGGAGATAGTGGGGGGAGATAGTGGGGGGAGATAGTGGGGGAGATAGTGGGGGAGATGATGGGGGGAGATGGTGGGGAGATGGTGGGTGGAGATGGTGGGGAGATGGTGGGGGCAGATGGTGGGGGGAGATGCTGGGGGGAGATGGTGGGGGGAGATGGTGGGGGGAGATGGTAGGGGGAGGTGGTAAGGGGAGGTGGTAAGGGGAGGTGGTAAGGGGAGGTGGTAAGGGGAGATGGTGGAGGAAGATGGTGGGGGAAGATGGTAGGGGAGATGGTGGGGGAGATGGTGGGGAGAGATGGTGGGGAGAGATGGTGGGGGGAGATGGTGGGGGGAGATGGTGGGGGGAGATGGTGGGGGGAGATGGTGGGGTGTGATGGTGTGGGGGAGATGGTAGGGTGAGATGGTAGGGGGAGATGGTAGGGGTAGATGGTAGGGGAGATAGTGGGGGAGATGGTAGGGGGAGATAGTGGGGGAGATGATGGGGGAGATGGTGGGGAGATGGTGGGGGGAGATGGTGGGGGGTGATGGTGGGGAGATGGTGTGGGGGAGATGGTAGGGGGAGATGGTAGGGGGAGATGGTAGGGGGGAGATGGTAGGGGGGAGATGGTAGGGGGAGATGGTGTGGGGGAGATGGTAGGGGGAGATGCTGGGGGGAGATGGTGGGGGGAGATGGTAGGGGGAGATGGTGGGGGGAGATGGTAGGGGGACAGGTGGTAGGGGGAGAGATGGTGGGGGAGGTGATAAGGGGAGATGGTAAGGGGAGGTGGTAAGAGGAGATGTTGTGGGGAGATGGTGGGAGATGGTAGGGGGGAGATGGCAGGGGGGAGATGGCAGGGGGGAGATGGCAGGGGGGAGATGGTAAGGGGAGATGATGGGGGGAGATGGTGGGGGGAGATGGTGGGGAGATGGTGTGGGGGAGATGGTAGGGAGAGATGGTAGGGGAGATGGTGGGGGGAATTGGTAGGGGGGAGATAGTGGGGGGAGATGGTGGGGGAGATTGTAGGGGGAGATGGTGGGGGGAGATGGTAGGGGGAGAGATGGTAGGGGGAGAGATGGTAGGGGGAGAGATGGTGGGGGAGGTGATAAGGGTAGATGGTAAGGGGAGGTGGTAAGAGGAGATGTTGTGGGGAGATGGTGGGAGATGGTAGGGGGGAGATGGCAGGGGGGAGATGGTAAGGGGAGATGATGGGGGGAGATGGTGGGGAGATGGTAGGGGGGAGATGGTAGGGGGAGATGGTAGGGGGAGATGGTGGGGGAGATGGTAAGGGGAGATGGTGGGGGGAGATGGTGGGGGGAGATGGTGGGGGGAGATGGTGGGGGGAGATGGTAGGGGAGATGGTGGGGAGAGATGGTGGGGAGAGATGGTGGGGAGAGATGGTGCGGAGAGATGGTGGGGAGAGATGGTGGGGAGAGATGGTGGGGAAAGATGGTGGGGAAAGATGGTAGGGGGGAGATGGTAGGGGGAGATGGTGGGGGGAGATGGTGGGGGGTGATGGTGTGGGGGAGATGGTAGGGTGAGATGGTAGGGGGAGATGGTAGGGGTAGATGGTAGGGGAGATAGTGGGGGAGATAGTGGGGGAGATAGTGGGGGAGATAGTGGGGGAGATGGTAGGGGAGATAGTGGGGGAGATGATGGGGGGAGATGGTCGGGAGATGGTGGGGGGAGATGGTAGGGGGTGATGGTGGGGAGATGGTGTGGGGGAGATGGTAGGGGGAGATGGTAGGGGGAGATGGTAGGGGGAGATGGTAGGGGGAGATGGTAGGGGGGAGATGGTAGGGGGGAGATGTTAGGGGGAGATGGTGTGGGGGAGATGGTAGGGGGAGATGCTGGGGGAGATGGTGGGGGGAGATGGTGGAGGGAGGTGGTAAGGGGAGATGGTGGGGTAAGATGGTGGGGGAAGATGGTAGGGGGAGATGGTGGGGGGAGATGGTGGGGGGAGATGGTGGGGGGAGATGGTGGGGGGAGATGGTGGGGGGAGATGGTGTGGGGGAGATGGTAGGGGGAGATGGTAGGGGGAGATGGTAGGGGGAGATGGTAGGGGGAGATGGTAGGGTAGATGGTGGGGGGAGATGCTGGGGGGAGATGCTGGGGGAGATAGTAGGGGAGATAGTGGGGGAGATAGTGGGGGAGATAGTGGGGGAGATAGTGGGGGAGATGGTAGGGGGAGATGGTAGGGGGAGATAGTGGGGGGAGATAGTGGGGGGAGATAGTGGGGGGAGATAGTGGGGGAGATAGTGGGGGAGATGATGGGGGGAGATGGTGGGGAGATGGTGGGTGGAGATGGGGAGATGGTGGGGGCAGATGGTGGGGGGAGATGCTGGGGGGAGATGGTGGGGGGAGATGGTGGGGGGAGATGGTAGGGGGAGGTGGTAAGGGGAGGTGGTAAGGGGAGGTGGTAAGGGGAGGTGGTAAGGGGAGATGGTGGAGGAAGATGGTGGGGGAAGATGGTAGGGGAGATGGTGGGGGAGATGGTGGGGAGAGATGGTGGGGAGAGATGGTGGGGGGAGATGGTGGGGGGAGATGGTGGGGGGAGATGGTGGGGGGAGATGGTGGGGTGTGATGGTGTGGGGGAGATGGTAGGGTGAGATGGTAGGGGGAGATGGTAGGGGTAGATGGTAGGGGAGATAGTGGGGGAGATGGTAGGGGAGATAGTGGGGGAGATGATGGGGGAGATGGTGGGGAGATGGTGGGGGAAGATGGTGGGGGGTGATGGTGGGGAGATGGTGTGGGGGAGATGGTAGGGGGAGATGGTAGGGGGAGATGGTAGGGGGGAGATGGTAGGGGGGAGATGGTAGGGGGAGATGGTGTGGGGGACATGGTAGGGGGAGATGCTGGGGGGAGATGGTGGGGGGAGATGGTAGGGGGAGATGGTGGGGGGAGATGGTAGGGGGACAGGTGGTAGGGGGAGAGATGGTGGGGGAGGTGATAAGGGGAGATGGTAAGGGGAGGTGGTAAGAGGAGATGTTGTGGGGAGATGGTGGGAGATGGTAGGGGGGAGATGGCAGGGGGGAGATGGCAGGGGGGAGATGGCAGGGGGGAGATGGTAAGGGGAGATGATGGGGGGAGATGGTGGGGGGAGATGGTGGGGAGATGGTGTGGGGGAGATGGTAGGGAGAGATGGTAGGGGAGATGGTGGGGGGAATTGGTAGGGGGGAGATAGTGGGGGGAGATGGTGGGGGAGATTGTAGGGGGAGATGGTGGGGGGAGATGTTAGGGGGAGATGGTAGGGGGAGAGATGGTAGGGGGAGAGATGGTGGGGGAGGTGATAAGGGTAGATGGTAAGGGGAGGTGGTAAGAGGAGATGTTGTGGGGAGATGGTGGGAGATGGTAGGGGGGAGATGGCAGGGGGGAGATGGTAAGGGGAGATGATGGGGGGAGATGGTGGGGAGACGGTAGGGGGGAGATGGTAGGGGGAGATGGTAGGGGGAGATGGTGGGGGAGATGGTAAGGGGAGATGGTGGGGGAAAATGGTGGGGGGAGATGGTAAGCGGAGTTGGTGGGGGGAGATGGTGGGGGGAGATGGTAGGGGGAGATGGTAGTGGGAGGTGGTAAGGGGAGATGGTGGGGGAAGATGGTGGGGGAAGATGGTAGGGGGAGATGGTGGGGGGAGATGGTGGGGGGAGATGGTGGGGGGAGATGGTGTGGGGGAGATGGTAGGGGGAGATGGTAGGGGGAGATGGTAGTGGGAGATGGTGGGGTAGATGGTGAGGGAGATGGTGGGGGGAGATGCTGGGGGGAGATGGTAGGGGAGATAGTGGGGGAGATAGTGGGGTAGATAGTGGGGGAGATAGTGGGGGAGATAGTGGGGGAGATAGTGGGGGAGATAGTGGGGGAGATGGTAGGGG
The DNA here is from genome assembly GCF_963921235.1 of Mobula hypostoma. Classification (NCBI taxonomy): domain Eukaryota; kingdom Metazoa; phylum Chordata; class Chondrichthyes; order Myliobatiformes; family Myliobatidae; genus Mobula; species Mobula hypostoma. The sequence continues at coordinate 165,097,796 of NC_086098.1, read as the reverse complement.
GAGATAGTGGGGGGAGAGAGTGGGGGAGATAGTGTGGGAGATGATGGGGGAGATAGTGGGGAGATGGTGGGGAGATGGTGGGGGGAGATGGTGGGGAGATGGTGGGGGCAGATGGTGGGGGGAGATGCTGGGGGGAGATGCTGGGGGGAGATGCTGGGGGGAGATGCTGGGGGGAGATGCTGGTGGGAGATGGTAGGGGCGATAGTGTGGGAGATAGTGGGGGAGATAGTGGGGGAGATAGTGGGGGAGATAGTGGGGGAGATAGTGGGGGAGATAGTGGGGAGATGCTAGGGAGAGATAGTGGGGGAGATGATGGGGGAGATGGTGGGGAGATGGTGGGGGGAGATGGTGGGGAGATGGTGGGGGCTGATGGTGGGGAGATGGTGGGGGGAGATGGTGGGGGGTGATGGTGGGGAGATGGTAGGGGGAGATGGTAGGGGGAGATGGTGGGGGGAGATGGTGGGGGGAGATGGTGGGGGGAGATGGTGGGGGAGATGTTGGGGGAGATGTTGGGGGAGATGGTGGGGAGAGATGGTGGGGAGAGATGGTGGGGAGATGGTAGGGGTAGATAGTAGGGGGAGATAGTAGGGGGAGATGATGGGGGGAGATGGTGGGGAGATGTTGTGGGGGAATTGGTAGCGGAGATATTGGGGGAGATGGTAGGGGGAGATAGTGGGGGAGATGATGGGGAGATGGTGGGGAGATGGTGGGGGAGATAGTGGGGGAGATGATGGGGGAGATGGTAGGGGGAGATGGTAGGGGGAGATGGTAGGGGGAGATGGTAGTGGAGATGGTGAGGGGAGATGGTAGAGAGATAGTGGGGGAGATGGGAGGGGGGAGATAGTAGGGGGAGATAGTAGGGGGAGATGTTGGGGGGAGATGATGGGGAGATGGTGTGGGGGAGATGGTAGGGAGAGATGGTAGGGGGAGATGGTGGGGGAAATTGGTAGGGGGGAGAGAGTGGGGAGAGATGGTGGGGGAGATGGTAGGGGGAGATGGTAGGGTGATGTTGGGGGGAAATGGTAGGGGAGATAGTGGGGGAGATGGTAGGGGGGAGATGGTAGGGGGGAGATAGTGGGGGAGATGATGGGGAGATGGTAGGGGGTGATGGTAGGGGGAGATGGTAGGGGGAGATGGTAGGGGGAGATGGTAGGGGGAGATGGTAGGGGAGATGGTGGGGGGAGATGGTGGGGGGAGATAGTAGGGAGAGATGGTGTGGGGAGATAGTAGGGAGAGATGGTGGGGGAAGATAGTAGGGGGAGATGGTGGGAGGAGATAGTAGGGGAGATGGTAAGGGGAGATGGGGGGATGGTAGGGGGAGATGGTAGAGGGAGATGGTACGGGGGAGATGGTAGGGGGAGATGGTAGGGGGAGATGGTAGGGGGGAGATGGTGGTGAGATGGCGTGGGGGAGATGGTAGGGGGAGATGCTGGGGGGAGATGGTGGGGGGAGATTGTAGGGAGAGATGGTAGGGGGAGAGATGGTAGGGGGGAGATGGTAGAGGGAGATGGTAGGGGGAGATGGTAGGGGGGAGATGGTGGTGAGATGGTGTGGGGGAGATGGTAGGGGGAGATGCTGGGGGGAGATGGTGGGGGGAGATGGTAGGGGGAGATGGTAGGGAGAGATGGTAGGGAGAGATGGTAGGGAGAGATGGTAGGGAGAGATGGTAGGGGGAGAAATGGTGGGGGAGAAATGTTGGGGGAGAGATGGTGGGGGAGGTGATAAGGGGAGATGGTAAGGGGACGTGGTAAGGGGAGGTGGTAAGAGGAGATGTTGTGGGGAGATGGTGGGAGATGGTAGGGGGGAGATGGTAAGGGGAGATGGTGGGGGGAGATGGTGGGGGAAAATGGTAAGGAGAGATGGTGGGGGGAGATGGTGGGGGGAGATGGTAGGGGGAGATGGTGGGGGGAGATGGTAGGGGGAGATGGTAGGGGGAGATGGTGGGAGGAGATGGTGGGGTAGATAGTGGGGGGAGATAGTGGGGGAAGATAGTGGGGGAAGATGGTAGGGGGGAGATAGTTGGGGGAGATAGTTGGGGGAGATGGTAAGGGGAGATGGTGGGGGCAGATGGTGGGGGGAGATGGTAAGGGGAGATGGTAGGGGGAGATGGTGGGGGTATGGTAGGGGGAGATGGTATAGGGAGATGGTAGGGGGGAGATGGTTGTGAGATGGTGTGGGGGAGATGGTAGGGGGAGATGCTGGGGGGAGATGGTGGGGGGAGATGGTAGGGGGAGATGGTAGGGGGAGATGGTAGGGGGAGATGGTAGGGAGAGATGGTGTGGGAGAGATGGTGGGGGAGAGATTGTGGGGGAGGTGATAAGGGGAGATGATAAGTGGAGGTGGTAAGAGGAGATGTTGTGGGGAGATGGTAGAGGGAGATGGTGGGGAGAGATGGTGGGGAGAGATGGTGGGGAGATGGTAAGGGGAGATGGTGGGGGAAAACGGTGGGGGGAGATGGTAAGGAGAGATGGTAGGGGGGAGATGGTAGGGGGGAGATGGTAGGGGGGAGATGGTAGGGGGGAGATGGTAGGAGGGAGATGGTGGGGGAGATGGTGGGGGAGAGATGGTGGGGGGAGAGATGGTGCGGGGAGAGATGGTGGGGGAGAGATAGTGGGGGAGGTGATAAGGGGAGATGGTGGAGAAGATGGTAGGGGGAGGTGGTAAGGGGAGGTGATAAGGGGAGATGGTGGGGGAAGATGGTGGGGGAGATGGTGGGGCGAGATGGTGGGGCGAGATGGTGGGGCGAGATGGTGGGGCGAGATGGTGGGGGTGAGATGGTGGGGGGAGATGGTGGGGGGATATGGTGGGGGGAGATGGTGTGGGAGATGGTGGGGGAGATGGTGGGGAGATGGTGGGGAGATGGTGGGGAAATGGTGGGGGTGATGGTGGGGAGATGGTGTGGGGGAGATAGTAGGGGGAGATGGTAGGGGGAGATGGTAGGGGGAGATGGTAGGGGGGAGATGGTAGGGGGAGATGGTAGGGGGAGATGGTAGGGGGAGATGGTAGGGGGAGATGCTGGGGGGAGATGGTGGGGGGAGATGGTGGGGGGAGATGGTAGGGGAGATGGTAGGGGGAGATGGTAGGGGGAGAGATGGTAGGGGGAGAGATGGTAGGGGGAGAGATGGTGGGGGGAGATGGTGGGGGGAGATGGTGGGGGGAGATGGTGGGGAGATGGTGGGGGGAGATGGTAGGGGGAGATGGTGGGGGGAGATGGTGAGGGGAGATGGTGGGGGGAGATGGTGGGGAGATGGTGGGGAGATGGTGGGGAGTTGGTGTGGGGGAGATGGTAGGGGGAGATGGTAGGGGGAATTGGTAGGGGGAATTGGTAGGGGGAATTGGTAGGGGGAATTGGTAGGGGAAGATGGTGGGGGGAGATGGTGGGGGAGATGGTGGGGGAGATGGTGGGGGAGATGGTGGGGGGAGATGGTGGGGGGAGATGGTGGGGGGAGATGGTGGGGGGAGATAGTAGGGGGAGATGGTGGGGGGAGATGGTGGGGGCGATGGTAGGGGGAGATGGTGGGGGAGATGGTAGGGGGAGATGGTAGGGGAGATGGTGGGGAGAGATGGTGGGGGGAGATGGTGGGGGGAGATGGTGGGGGGAGATAGCGGGGGAGATAGTGGGGGAGATGGTGGGGGAGATATTGGGGGAGATGATGGGGGGAGATGGTGGGGAGATGGTGGGGGGAGATGGTGGGGAGATGGTGGGGGGAGATGGTGGGGGGTGATGGTGGGGAGATTGTGTGGGGGAGATGGTAGGGGGAGATGATAGGGGGAGATGGTAGGGGGAGATGGTAGGGGGAGATGGTGGGAGGAATTGGTAGGTGGGAGATGGTGGGGGTAGATGGTGGGGGAGATGGTGGGGGAGATGGTGGGGGAGATGGTAGGGGGAGATGGTAGGGGGAGATGGTAGGGGAGATGGTGGGAGGAGATGGTAGGGGAGATAGTGGGGGAGATGGTAGGGGGGAGATAGTGGGGGAGATGATGGGGAGATGGTGGGGAGAGATGGTAGGGGGAGATGGTAGGGGGAGATAGTAGGGGGAGATAGTAGGGAGACATAGTAGGGGGAGATGATGGGGGGAGATGGTGGTGAGATGGTGTGGGGGAAATGGTAGGGGAGATATTGGGGGAGATGGTAGGGGGGAGATAGTGGGGGAGATGATGGGGAGATGGTGGGGAGATGGTGGGGACAGATGGTATGGGGAGATGGTAGGGGGAGATGGTAGGGGGAGATGGTGGGGGGAGATGGTGGGGGGAGATGGTGGGGAGATGGTCTGGGGCAGATGGTAGGGAGAGATGGTACGGGGAGATGGTGGGGGGAATTGGTAGGGGGGAGATAGTGGGGGGAGATGGTGGGGGAGATGGTAGGGGGAGATGGTAGGGGAGATGGTGGGGGGAAATGGTAGGGGAGATAGTGGGGGAGATGGTAGGGGGGAGATAGTGGGGGAGATGATGGGGGATATGGTAAGGGGAGATGGTAGGGGGAGATAGTGGCGGGAAATGGTGGGGGGAGATGGTGGGGGACGGTAGGGTGGAGATGGTAGGGGGAGATGGTTGGGGGAAATAGTGGGGAGAGATGGTAAGGGGAGATAGTGGGGGGAGATGGTAGGGGGAAGATGGTAAGGGGAGTTGGTAGGGGGGAGATAGTAGGGGAGATGGTAAGGGGAGATGGTGGGGGGGATAGTGGGGGAAGATGGTGGGGGCATGGTAGGGGGAGATGGTAGAGGGAGATGGTAGGGGGGAGATGGTGGGGGGAGATAGTAAGGGGAAATGGTGGGGGGAGATGGTGGGGGGATGGTAGGGGGAGATAGAGGGAGATGGTAGGGGGGAGATGGTAAGGGGAGATGGTAGGGGGAGATGGTAGGGGGGAGATGGTAGGGGAGAAGCTAGGGGGAGATGGTGGGAGAAGATGGTGGGGGGAGATGGTAGCGGGGAGATGGTAGCGGGGAGATGGTAGCGGGGAGATGGTAGCGGTGAGATGGTGGGGGGAGATAGTGGGGGGGATAGTGGGGGGAGATAGTGGGGGGAGATGGTAGGGGAAGATGGTAGGGGAAGATGGTAGGGGAAGATGGTAGGGGGGAGATGGTAGGGGGGAGATGGTAGGGGGGAGATAGTGGGGGAGATGGTGGGGAGATGGTGGGGGGAGATAGTGGGGGGAGATAGTGGGGGGAGATGGTAGGGGAAGATGGTAGGGGAAGATGGTAGGGGAAGATGGTAGGGGAAGATGGTAGGGGAGAGATGGTAGGGGAAGATAGTGGGGGAGATGGTGGGGGGAGATGGTGGGGGGAGATGGTGGGGGGAGATGGTGGGGGTATGGTAGGGGGAGATGGTATAGGGAGATGGTAGGGGGGAGATGGTTGTGAGATGGTGTGGGGGAGATGGTAGGGGGAGATGCTGGGGGGAGATGGTGGGGGGAGATGGTAGGGGGAGATGGTAGGGGGAGATGGTAGGGGGAGATGGTAGGGAGAGATGGTGTGGGAGAGATGGTGGGGGAGAGATTGTGGGGGAGGTGATAAGGGGAGATGATAAGTGGAGGTGGTAAGAGGAGATGTTGTGGGGAGATGGTAGAGGGAGATGGTGGGGAGAGATGGTGGGGAGAGATGGTGGGGAGATGGTAAGGGGAGATGGTGGGGGAAAACGGTGGGGGGAGATGGTAAGGAGAGATGGTAGGGGGGAGATGGTAGGGGGGAGATGGTAGGGGGGAGATGGTAGGGGGGAGATGGTAGGAGGGAGATGGTGGGGGAGATGGTGGGGGAGAGATGGTGGGGGGAGAGATGGTGCGGGGAGAGATGGTGGGGGAGAGATAGTGGGGGAGGTGATAAGGGGAGATGGTGGAGGAGATGGTAGGGGCAGGTGGTAAGGGGAGGTGATCAGGAGAGATGGTGGGGGAAGATGGTGGGGGAGATGGTGGGGCGAGATGGTGGGGCGAGATGGTGGGGCGAGATGGTGGGGCGAGATGGTGGGGGTGAGATGGTGGGGGGAGATGGTGGGGGGATATGGTGGGGGGAGATGGTGTGGGAGATGGTGGGGGAGATGGTGGGGAGATGGTGGGGAGATGGTGGGGAAATGGTGGGGGGTGATGGTGGGGAGATGGTGTGGGGGAGATAGTAGGGGGAGATGGTAGGGGGAGATGGTAGGGGGAGATGGTAGGGGGGAGATGGTAGGGGGAGATGGTAGGGGGAGATGGTGTGGGGGAGATGGTAGGGGGAGATGCTGGGGGGAGATGGTGGGGGAGATGGTAGGGGGAGATGGTAGGGGGAGATGGTAGGGGGAGATGGTAGGGGGAGAGATGGTAGGGGGAGAGATGGTAGGGGGAGAGATGGTAGGGGGAGAGATGGTGGGGGGAGATGGTGGGGGGAGATGGTGGGGGGAGATGGTGGGGAGATGGTGGGGGGAGATGGTAGGGGGAGATGGTGGGGGGAGATGGTGAGGGGAGATGGTGGGGGGAGATGGTGGGGAGATGGTGGGGAGATGGTGGGGAGTTGGTGTGGGGGAGATGGTAGGGGGAGATGGTAGGGGGAATTGGTAGGGGGAATTGGTAGGGGGAATTGGTAGGGGGAATTGGTAGGGGAAGATGGTGGGGGGAGATGGTGGGGGGAGATGGTGGGGGAGATGGTGGGGGAGATGGTGGGGGAGATGGTGGGGGGAGATGGTGGGGGGAGATGGTGGGGGGAGATGGTGGGGGGAGATAGTAGGGGGAGATGGTGGGGGGAGATGGTGGGGGCGATGGTAGGGGGAGATGGTGGGGGAGATGGTAGGGGGAGATGGTAGGGGAGATGGTGGGGAGAGATGGTGGGGGGAGATGGTGGGGGGAGATGGTGGGGGGAGATAGCGGGGGAGATAGTGGGGGAGATATTGGGGGAGATGATGGGGGGAGATGGTGGGGAGATGGTGGGGGGAGATGGTGGGGAGATGGTGGGGGGAGATGGTGGGGGGTGATGGTGGGGAGATTGTGTGGGGGAGATGGTAGGGGGAGATGATAGGGGGAGATGGTAGGGGGAGATGGTAGAGGGAGATGGTGGGAGGAATTGGTAGGTGGGAGATGGTGGGGGTAGATGGTGGGGGAGATGGTGGGGGAGATGGTGGGGGAGATGGTAGGGGGAGATGGTAGGGGGAGATGGTAGGGGAGATGGTGGGAGGAGATGGTAGGGGAGATAGTGGGGGAGATGGTAGGGGGGAGATAGTGGGGGAGATGATGGGGAGATGGTGGGGAGAGATGGTAGGGGGAGATGGTAGGGGGAGATAGTAGGGGGAGATGATGGGGGGAGATGGTGGTGAGATGGTGTGGGGGAAATGGTAGGGGAGATATTGGGGGAGATGGTAGGGGGGAGATAGTGGGGGAGATGATGGGGAGATGGTGGGGAGATGGTGGGGACATATGGTAGGGGGAGATGGTAGGGGGAGATGGTAGGGGGAGATGGTGGGGGGAGATGGTGGGGGGAGATGGTGGGGGGAGATGGTGGGGAGATGGTCTGGGGCAGATGGTAGGGAGAGATGGTACGGGGAGATGGTGGGGGGAATTGGTAGGGGGGAGATAGTGGGGGGAGATGGTGGGGGAGATGGTAGGGGGAGATGGTAGGGGAGATGGTGGGGGGAAATGGTAGGGGAGATAGTGGGGGAGATGGTAGGGGGGAGATAGTGGGGGAGATGATGGGGGATATGGTAAGGGGAGATGGTAGGGGGAGATAGTGGCGGGAAATGGTGGGGGGAGATGGTGGGGGACGGTAGGGTGGAGATGGTAGGGGGAGATGGTTGGGGGAAATAGTGGGGAGAGATGGTAAGGGGAGATAGTGGGGGGAGATGGTAGGGGGAAGATGGTAAGGGGAGTTGGTAGGGGGGAGATAGTAGGGGAGATGGTAAGGGGAGATGGTGGGGGGGATAGTGGGGGAAGATGGTGGGGGCATGGTAGGGGGAGATGGTAGAGGGAGATGGTAGGGGGGAGATGGTGGGGGGAGATAGTAAGGGGAAATGGTGGGGGGAGATGGTGGGGGGATGGTAGGGGGAGATAGAGGGAGATGGTAGGGGGGAGATGGTAAGGGGAGATGGTAGGGGGAGATGGTAGGGGGGAGATAGTAGGGGAGAAGCTAGGGGGAGATGGTGGGAGAAGATGGTGGGGGGAGATGGTAGCGGGGAGATGGTAGCGGGGAGATGGTAGCGGGAAGATGGTAGCGGTGAGATGGTGGGGGGAGATAGTGGGGGGGATAGTGGGGGGAGATAGTGGGGGGAGATGGTAGGGGAAGATGGTAGGGGAAGATGGTAGGGGAAGATGGTAGGGGGGAGATGGTAGGGGGGAGATGGTAGGGGGGAGATAGTGGGGGAGATGGTGGGGAGATGGTGGGGGGAGATAGTGGGGGGAGATAGTGGGGGGAGATGGTAGGGGAAGATGGTAGGGGAAGATGGTAGGGGAAGATGGTAGGGGAAGATGGTAGGGGAAGATGGTAAGGGGGAGATGGTAGGGGAAGATAGTGGGGGAGATGGTGGGGGGAGATGGTGGGGGGAGATGGTGGGGGGAGATGGTGGGGGGAGATGGTGGGGGGAGATGGTGGGGGGAGATGGTGGGGGGAGATGGTGGGGGAGATAGTAAGGAGAAATTGTGGGGGGAGATAGTAGGGGAGATGGTGGCGGGAAATGGTAGGGGAGAGATGGTAAGGAGAGATGGTAAGGGGAGATGGTACGGAGAGATGGTGGGGAGATGGTGGGAAGATGGTGGGGGAGATGGTAGGGGGTGATGGTAGGGGGAGATGGTAGGGGGAGATGGTAGGGGGAGATGGTAGGGGGAGATGGTGGGGGGCGATGGTGGGGGGAGATGGGGGGAGTTGGTGGGGGGAGATGGTGGGGGGAGATGGTGGGGGGAGATGGTGGGGGGATGGTAGAAGGAGATAGAGGGAGATGGTAGGGGGGAGATGGTAGGGGGAAATGGTAGGGGGGAGATGGTGGGGAGATGGTAGGGGAGATGCTAGGGGGCCATGGTGGGGGAGGTGATAAGGGGAGATGGTGGGCTAGATGGTAAGGGGAGGTGGTAAGGGGAGATGTTGTGGGGAGATGGTGGGAGATGGTAGTGGGGAGATGGTGGGGGGAGATGGTGGGGGGAGATGGTGGGGGGAGATGGTGGGGGGAGATGGTGGGGGATGGTAGGGGGAGATGGTAGGTGGAGATGGTGGGGAGATGGTGGGAAGATGGTGGGGGAGATGGTAGGGGGAGATGGTAGGGGGAGATAGTATGGGAGATGGTGGGGGGCGATGGTGGGGGGAGATGGGGGGAGATGGTGGGGGGAGATGGTGGGGGAGATGGTGGGGGGAGATGGTGGGGGGAGATGGTGGGGGGAGATGGTGGGGGGATGGTCGGGGGAGATAGAGGGAGATGGTAGGGGGGAGATGGTAGGGGGAAATGGTAGGGGGGAGATGGTAGGGGGGAGATGGTGGGGAGATGCTAGGGGAGATGCTAGGGGGAGATGGTGGGGGAGGTGATAAGGGGAGATGGTGGGCTAGATGGTAAGGGGAGGTGGTAAGGGGAGATGTTGTGGGGAGATGGTGGGAGATGGTAGTGGGGAGATGGTGGGGGGAGATGGTGGGGGGCGATGGTGGGGGGCGATGGTGGGGGGCGATGGTGGGGGGAGATGGTGGGGGGAGATGGTGGGGGGAGATGGTGGGGGGAGATGGTGGGGGGATGGTAGGGGGAGATGGTAGGTGGAGATGGTGGGGAGATGGTGGGAAGATGGTGGGGGAGATGGTAGGGGGAGATGGTAGGGGGAGATGGTGTGGGAGATGGTGTGGGAGATGGTGGGGGGAGATGGTGGGGGGAGATGGTGGGGGGAGATGGTGGGGGGAGATGGTGGGGGGAGATGGTCGGGGGAGATGGTCGGGGGAGATGGTAGGGGGGAGATGGTAGGTGGGCGATGGTAGGGGGGAGATGGTAGGGGGGAGATGGTAGGGGGGAGATGGTGGGGGGATGGTGGCGGGAGATGGTAGGGGGAGATGGTGGGGGGAGATGGTAGGGGGAGATGGTGGGGGGAGATGGTGGGGAGATGGCGGGAAGATGGTGGGGAGATGGTGGGAAGATGGTGGGGAGATGGTGGGGAGATGGTGGGAAGATGGTGGGGGAGAAGGTAGGGGGAGATGGTGTGGGAGATGGTAGGGGGAGATGGTAGGGGGGAGATGGTAGGGGGGAGATGTTAGGGGGAGATAGTAGGGGGAGATAGTAGGGGGAGATGGTGGGGGGAGATGGTGGGGGGAGATGGTGGGGGGAGATGGTGGGGGGAGATGGTGGGGGGAGATGGTGGGGGGAGATGGCGTGGGGGAGATGGTAGGGGGAGATGGTGGGGGGAATTGGTAGGGGGGAGATAGTGGGGGAGATGGTGGGGGAGATGTTAGGGGGAGATGGTAGGGGGAGAAGGTAGGGGGAGATGGTAGGGAGAGATGGTAGGGAGATGGTGGGGGGAAATGGTAGGGGAGATAGTGGGGGAGATGGTAGGGGGGAGATAGTGGGGGAGATGATGGGGGAGACGGTGGGGGGATGGTGGGGGACATGGTAAGGAGAGATGGTGGGGGGAGATGGTGGGGGGAGATGGTAGGGAGAGATGATGGGGGGAGATAGTAGGGTGAGATGGTGGGGGAAGATAGTAGGGGGAGATGGTGGGAGGAGATAGTAGGGGAGATGGTAAGGGGAGATGGTGGGGGATGGTAGGGGGAGATGGTAGAGGGAGATGGTAGGGGGGAGATGGTAGGGGAGAGATGGTGGTGAGATGGTGTGGGGGAGATGGTAGGGGGAGATGCTGGGGGGAGATGGTGGGGGGAGATGGTAGGGGGAGATGGTAGGGAGAGATGGTAGGGAGAGATGGTAGGGGGAGAGATGGTAGGGGGAGAGATGGTAGGGGGAGTGATGGTGGAGGAGAGATGGTAGGGGGAGATGGTGTGGGGGAGATGGTAGGGGGAGATGCTGGGGGGAGATGGTGGGGGGAGATGGTAGGGGGAGATGGTGGGGGGAGATGGTGGGGGGAGATGGTAGGGGGAGAGATGGTAGGGGGAGAGATGGTGGGGGAGGTGATAAGGGGAGATGGTAAGGAGAGGTGGTAAGAGGAGATGTTGTGGGGAGATGGTGGGAGATGGTAGGGGGGAGATGGTAGAGGGAGATGGTAGAGGGAGATGGTAGGGGGGAGATGGTAGGGGGGAGATGGTGGGGGGAGATGGTAAGGGGAGATGGTGGGGGGAGATGGTGGGGGGAGATGGTAAGGAGAGATGGTGGGGGAGATGGTGGGGGGAGATGGTGGGGGAGATAGTGGGGGGAGATAGTGGGGGGAGATAGTGGGGGAAGATAGTGGGGGGAGATGGTAGGGGGGAGATAGTGGGGGGAGATAGTGGGGGGAGATGGTACGGGGAGATGGTAAGGGGAGATGGTGGGGGAGATGGTGGGGGGAGAAGGTAGGGGGAGATGGTAGGGGGAGATGGTAGGGGGGGATGGTGGGGAGATAGTAGGGAGAAATGGTGGGGGGAGATAGTAGAGGGGATATGGTAAGGGGAGATGGTAGGGGGAGATAGTGGCGGGAAATGGTGGGGGGAGATGGTGGGGGACGGTAGGGTGGAGATGGTAAGGGGAGATGGTTGGGGAAAAATAGTGGGGGGAGATGGTAGGGGGAAGATGGTATGGGGAGTTGGTAGGGGGGAGATAGTAGGGGAGATGGTAAGGGGAGATGGTGGGGGGAGATGGTGGGGAAAGATGGTGGGGGGATGGTAGGGGGAGATGGTAGAGGGAGATGGTGGGGGGAGATGGTAGGGGGGAGATGGTAGGGGGAGATGGTGGGGGGAGATGGTAGGGGGAGATAGTAAGGGGAAATGGTGGGGGGAGATGGTGGGGGGATGGTAGGGGGAGATAGAGGGAGATGGTAGGGGGAGATGGTAGCGGGGAGATGGTGGGGGAGGTGATAAGGGGAGATGTTGTGGGGAGATGGTGGAAGATGTTAGGGGGGAGATGGTGGGGGAGATGGTTGGGGGAAAATAGTGGGGGAGATGGTAAGGGGAGATAGTGGGGGGAGATGGTAGGGGGAAGATGGTAAGGGGAGTTGGTAGGGGGGAGATAGTAGGGGAGATGGTAAGGGGAGATGGTGGGGGGAGATGGTGGGGGATATGGTGGGGGAAGATGGTGGGGGGATGGTAGGGGGAGATGGTAGAGGGAGATGGTAGGGGGGAGATGGTAGGGGGGAGATGGTGGGAGGAGATAGTAAGGGGAAATGGTGGGGGGAGATGGTGGGGGGATGGTAGGGGGAGATAGAGGGAGATGGTAGGGGGAGATGGTAGGAGGGAGATGGTAGGGGAGATGCTTGGGGGAGATGGTGGGGGAGGTGATAAGGGGAGATGGTGGGGGAGATGGTAAGGGGAGGTGGTAAGGGGAAATGTTGTGGGGAAATGGTGGGAGATGGTAGGGGGAGATGGTGGGGGAAGATGGTAGTGGGGAAATGATGGGGGGAGGTGGTGGGGGAGATGGTAGGGGGGAGATGGTGGGGGGAGATGGTGGGAGGAGATGGTGGGGGGAGATTGTGGGGGAGATGGTAGGGGGGAGATGGTGGGGGGAGATAGTGGGGGAGATGGTAGGGGGAGATGGTGGGGGAGATAGTGGGGGGAGATAATGGGGGAGATGGTAGGGGAAGATGGTAGGGGGGAGATGGTAGGGGGAGATAGTGGGGGAGATGGTGGGGAGATGGTGGGGGGAGATAGTGGGGGGAGATAGTGGGGGGAGATGGTGGGGGAAGATGGTAGGGGGGAGATGGTAGGGGGGAGATGGTAGGGGGGAGATGGTAGGGGGAGATGGTAGGGGGAGATAGTGGGGGAGATAGTGGGGGAGATGGTGGGGAGATGGTGGGGGGTGATGGTGGGGGAGATGGTGGAGGGAGATAGTAGGGGAGATGGTAAGGGGAAATGGTGGGGGGAGAAGGTGGGGGGATGGTAGAGGGAGATAGAGGGAGATGGTAGGGGGGAGATAGAGGGAGATGGTAGGGGGGAGATGGTAGGGGGAAATGGTAGGGGGAGATGGTAGGGGGGAGATGGTGGGGAGATGGTAGGGGAGATGCTAGGGGGAGATGGTGGGGGAGGTGATAAGGGGAGATGGTGGGCTAGATGGTAAGGGGAGGTGGTAAGGGGAGATGTTGTGGGGAGATGGTGGGAGATGGTAGTGGGGAGATGGTGGGGGGAGATGGTGGGGAAGATGGTAGTGGGGAAATGATGGGGGGAGATGGTAGGGGGGAGATGGTAGGGGGCGATGGTGGGGGGAGATGGTGGGGGAGATGGTGGGGGAGATGGTGGGGGGAGATGGTGGGGGGATGGTAGGGGTAGATGGTAGAGGGAGATGGTCCGGGGGAAATGGTGGGGGGAGATGCTGGGGGGAGATGGTGTGGGGAGATGGTAGGGGGAGATGGTAGGGGGAGAGATGGTAGGGGGAGAGATGGTAGGGGGAGAGATGGTGGGGGAGATGATAAGGGGAGATGGTAAGGGGAGGTGGTAAGAAGAGATCTTGTGGGGAGATGGTGGGAGATGGTAGGGGGGAGATGGTAAGGGGAGATGATGGGGGGAGATGGTGGGGAGATGGTAGGGGGAGATGGTGGGGGAGATGGTGGGGGGAGATGGTGGGGGGAGATGGTGGGGGGAGGTGGTGGGGGGAGATGGTAGGGGGAGGTGGTAAGGGGAGGTGGTAAGGGGAGATGGTGGGGGAAGATGGTGGGGGAAGATGGTGGGGGGAGATGGTAGGAGGAGTTGGTAGGGGGGAAATCGTGGGGGGAGATGGTGGAGAGATGGTAGGGGGAGATGGTAAGGGGGAGATGGTAAGGGGGAGATGGTAGGGGGGAGATGGTAGGGGGGAGATGGTAGGGGGGAGATGGTAGGGGGAGATAGTGGGGGGAGATGTTGGAGGGAGATGGTAGGGGTAGATGGTAGGGGGGAGATGGTAGGGGGAGATGGTAGGGGGAGATGGTGGGGGGAGATGGTGGGGGGAGATGGTGGGGGGAGATGGTGGGGGGAGATGGTGGGGGGAGATGGTAGGGGAGATGGTGGGGGGGAGATGGTAGGGGGGAAATAGTGGGGGAAGATGGTGGGGAGAGATGGTGGGGAGATGGTGGGGAGATGGTAGGGGGAGATGGTCAGGGGGAAATAGTGGGGGGAGATGGTGGAGAGATGGTAGGGGGGAGATGGTAGGGGAGATGGTAGGGGAGATGGTAAGGGGGAGATGGTAAGGGGGAGATGGTAAGGGGGAGATGGTAAGGGGGAGATGGTGGGGGGAGATGGTGGGGGAGATGGTGGGGGTGATGGTGTGGGGGATAGTATGGGGGAGATGGTGGGGGGTGATAGTGGGGGGAGATGGTAGGGGGAGATGGTAGGGGGAGATGGTTGGGGGAGATGGTAGGGGAGAGATGGTAAGGGGGAGTTGGTAAGGGGGAGATGGTAAGGGGGTGATGGTATGGGGAGTTAGTGGAGAGAGATGGTGGGGGGAGATGGTAGGGGGAGATGGTGGGGGGAGATGGTGGGGGGAGATGGTAGGGGGTAGATAGTTGGGGGAGATGTTGGGGGAGGGATGTTGGTGGGGAGGGATGTTGATGGGGGAGATTTTGATGGGGAGATGTTGGGGAGAGATGTTGGGGGAGTGATGTTGGGGAGAGATGTTGGGGGGAGGGATGTTGGTGGGGCAGGGAAGTTGGTGGTGAGATGTTGGTGTGGAGATGTTGGTGGGGAGATGTTGGTGGGGGAGGGATGTTGGTGGGGGAGGGATGTTGGTGGGGGAGGGATGTTGGGGGGAGGGATGTTGATGGGGGAGTTGTTGGGGGGAGATGTTGAGGGAGGGATGTTGGTGGGGGAGATGTTGGTGGGCGAGATGTTAGTGGGGGAGATGTTGGTGGGGGGAAGGTGTTGATGCAAAGACATGGTGGGGGAGATAGCTGGGTATGAATAATCAATTAGCAATACCCAAAATGCTGCAGGAATTTACTGCCACCAATGGCTTGAATCTGTGCTGAATTCTCTGTGATTCCTTGAAGAGGAGGGTAACCACACCAGACTGTCACTGCTGAAGTTTAATTTGTTGATTAAGGAAAATGGGAGGACATTATCACATGAATTTTAACCCAAGAATTACGACTGGGAAAAAAGCCACTTTCAAAGCAAAGACTTACTGACATTAAAAATAAATAGGTCTTGTTCCCAAGCTATTGGCCTCATCTTCTGCCACAATGAGGCCACTCACTGGGTGGAGGAGCAACACCTCATATTCCATCTAGAATGCCTTGAACCTGATGGTATGAAGATCGAATTTTCTAACATCTGGTAATTTTCTTCTCCTGCTTGCCTCTTCCTGCCTGCATGGTTGCCTCCCACCGCTTGTCTTCATCTGCCTATCACCTCCCCCTGGTGACTCTCCTCCTTCCCCTTCTCCCATGATCCACTCTCCAGTCCTATCAGATTCCTTCTTCTCCAGCCTTTTCCACTGATCAACTCCCTGATTCTTATTAAACCCCTACCCCGCCCACCTGCTTTACTTTATCATGTCCTCCTTCCTCTCCTCCCAACTCCTTATTCTGGCAACATCCCCGTCCTTTCCAGTCCTAGTAAAAGGTTTTGGCCCAAAACCTCAATTGTTTATTCGTTTCCATAGATTCTGCCTGATCTGCTGAGTTCCTCCAGCATTTTGTGTGTGTTTCTCAAGCTATTTTGCCCCTTTACCATACTATTTTATTTGACTGAAACTTCCAAAATTTTATTTCTGTTTAGTGAATTTCTATGAAAACTATTTGTGCACTTGGAGATGCAGAGCTCCGTCAGTCTGGTGTGTCACCACTGCCACCCAGAGGGCATCATTAGTACTGCAGCACCCTAGTTGGGATGTTCCCACAGATTAAAGGTTCGCTTCATTTGTCACATGTACATCGAAACATACAATGAACTGTCATTTGCATCATTGACCAACACAGTCCAGGGATTGTGCTGGGGACAGCCCACAAGTTTCACCATGCTTCTGGCTCCAACAAAGCATGCCCACATCTCACTAACCCTAACCAGTATGTCTTTAGAAACCGGAGCACCTGGAGGAAATTGACATGTTCACAGGGCAAACATTCAAACTCCTTGCCAACAGCAGTGGGAATTGAACCCATCAGTGTTTGCTGGCACAGCAATGCCCTGTGCTAACCACGACACGTCTGTGTTGCCCCGATCACATGGGACAAAGACGAACGATCTGGGAAATGATTCAGAATCATGGTCCTAAGCACTGGGGGCTGATGCCCCTGTACCTGTGCCCTAGTAACCAGCTCCCAGTACATACGACAGTATACATTCCTGACCTAATAAAGTGGCCATTACTGTAGTCCATCCACTTCAAAGTTCCATGCGCTGTACATTCAGAGATGTTCTTCTGCACACAACCCTGGTAACACATACTTATTTCAGTTCCAGTCAGTTTGAACAGGTCTAGCCATTCTCTTCTGACCTCTCTCACACGATTCACTGTAAACTCTAGAGACTGTTGTGCGTGAAAATCCCAGATCAGCAGTTTCTGAGATACTCAAACCACCCTGTCTGGCACCGACAATCATTCCATGGTCAAAGTCACTTAGATCACATTTATTCCCCATTCTGATGTTGGGTCTGAACAACAACTGAAGCTCTTGACCTTGTCTGCATGCTTTTATGCATTGAGATACTTCCACATGATTGGCTGATTAGAGATTTGCAGTAATGAGCAGGTGTCTGAGCCACAAGTGTGTAGGTTCTCAGAATATTAACTGTAATGTTAACTGTTAACTGCTAATAATAAAATGGCTTCTCTGTAGTGTTATAATGAAATGACTTCCCTGTACTGTTAACTGGTGAGGTAATGTTCTGTGTAGCTGAAATGTTTGGGTTATAACTATAGGTAACAGAGGAACTAACCAGTGGAAGTCTTGTTATTCTATCTGTATGTGTGGGAACTGGAGTTGGTGCGCAGGGATTAGAGCGAGGAGGAACGAAGAGGAAGGATGTGCTGGACGCACTCTGGTAGACCACCATGTTTGGTCCCAGTCAGAGGATTGAGGAGTTCGGAGGAGATCAAATGGAGGAGAGAAGACTCCGTTCATTGAGCTCCAACGGTTGTGCACGAATTGGTTGAACTCTGATAAGTTTGGCGCCTTATTTCTCCTTTTAATTTGTATCTCTATTAACCACAGTCACAGTAAGATTTATAAAGTGTAATCAGTTAATCGTACAATGTGTGCTGTCTGATATTTTATGTGTGAGTTTGTACCGGGGTGTGTTACACAGCATCTACACAAAACATACGACATGGTTTGGTGGGCAGGCGGGATTTCCCCTAGACAAACGTGAGTCGGTAGCCCTAAGCGTTACAACACAGCTGATGCCTCTCCTCATGCTTCCAGTTCTCACCACCTTCTCTTATCAGAGTCCAGTACTTGGTAGCCCTTTGTGTGTCAGCCCATTCCCTCCATCACCCAACTGTGACCTTCTCCGTCCCACACCCCCCCCCCAAACCTGGCAACACTTACTGAGGGTTCAATTCCCAGCATGGTTTGTAAAGAGTCTGTGCATTCTCCCTCTCCCCGACCACGAGGGTTTCTGCTCTCCTACCACACTGCAAAGGCTTATGGGTTAGAGTTAGGGGGCTGCTATGTTGGTGTCAGAAGCATAGCGACACTTGCAGGCAACCCCCAAAACTTCCTTGGAAAGTGTTGGTCATTGAGCCAGCAACACGATGGTAGCATGACCCTATCACAGCTCAGGGCATCGGAGCTGGGAGTTCAATTCCAGTGCCCTCTTTAACCAAGTTTGTACGTTCCTTCTCATATGCACGTGGGTTTCCTCCAGGTGCTTTCGTTCCACCCACATTCCAAAGATGTCCCGGTTAGTAGGTTCATTGGTTATTGTAAACTGTCCTGTGATTGGGCTAGGGTTGAATCAGTGGGTTGCTGGGCAGTGTAGTTTGTTGAGCCAGAAAGGCCTGTTCCTCACCGTATCTCTAAATAACCAAAAATAAAATAAATTTCACTGCATGTTTCAATTACATAAAGCTAATCTTTACCTGTACACAACATTGGCACCATTAACCCTCCCCAAATCCTGAACCACGACTTTATAAAAGCCTGGTTAGGCTGCTAGATCAGGGGTTCCCAACCTGGGCTCCACAGACCCCTTGCTAATGGTTTTGGTCCTCAGCATAACAAAGGTTGGGAACCCCTGACCAAGTGTGTTATGTCAGTTCCCGTCCCACACCCAGGAAGAACACAATAGATAGAGAAGGGGTTCTCCAGGATGTGGCCTGGATTGGCACAGTTCAGTCAGGAGAGGTTGTACAGGCTGGAGCTGTTTTCTCTGGAGCAGAGGCTGATGGTGTCATGACAGATTATGATGGACGTAGAAAGCGAGGGTCCTTTATGTGGTGGAGGTATCTAAACGTAGAGTCTATAACTCTTCCAGACACAGTCCCAAGCCCAGCTGGGCATGGGGCTAACAACCCAATTCTGTAAAAGCCCAGAGCTACAGAAACACCAACAGAAGCTCATCCCTGGGAAAGGAATGGGACACTAAAAAGACAGGCTACACCTGGGTTAACATGAAAGACTGGCCCGGGACAGAGGACCCTGAGAGCTGCTGTCGGTGGCCTGTGCACCACCCAGGGTGATGGACTTAGTTAAGTAAGTATAGGTATAAGCTGAGAAGTAGGAGCTTTATTTGTGTAGGTGAACCAAAAAGAGTTAGTATGAATGTAGTGGGCTGAAGGGCCTGCTTCTGTGCTGTACCATTCTGCAGTTAAATGTGATCTGAGGAGGGTTTTTTCACCTGGGGAGAGCAGAGTTGGAATCTGGAATGAAATATCTGAAGAGGTGGAGAGGGCAGCATCACAGAACAGTACAGCACGGTACAGGCCCTTTGGCCCATAATGTTCTGCAAACTTTTCACCTACTCTGAGATCAATCTAACACTTCCTTCCCATGTAGCTCTCCACTTTTCTGTCACCCATGTGTCTGTCCAAGAGTCTCTTAAATGTCTCCAATGTATCGGCCTCTTCATTGCACCCACCACACTCCGTGTAAAATAAATTTACCTTTGACATCCCCCTGTACTTTCCTCCAATCACCTTAAAAAGATGGTCCTGGTATTAGTCATTTCCACCCTGGGAAAAGGTCTCTGACTGTCCACTTGATGTATGCCTCTTATCATTTTGTACAGCTCTATCTCTGATCTGGACAAGCACTAGGATCTGGAAGGGAGAGAGGGACAGGGACCCGGTGCACACATGTAGGCCATGTGGTGTACATACAGACTGTACACTTGATAGGCAGGAAAGGTGTTGGGGTGGAGGGAATGTTTCTGTGCTGTACAACCCTGTGGCTTGATGACCCCACTCTGCTCTTTGATAAGGGCACTATTGTGAAGCATACCAGAGGTTTCTATTGGGGTACCTACCCAGGAAACAAACTTTGACCTCAAACAGCATGAATGAAAGAAAAACTGATCTACGGCACAGGATCAGAAAAAGCTGCAAGGGTTGTAAAGGCAGTGGTCCTGGTGAAGGTCAGCCCAAACCACTGACTGTCCACTCGTTTCAACAGATGCTGCCTGGACTGCTGAGTTCCTCCAGCACTTTGACTGTATTACCGAGGGTTGTTAACTCAGCCAGCTCCTTGTTAACTGGCCTACTCATCATCAAAATCATCTTCAGTAGGCAATTTCTCAAGAGGGTGACCTTTGCCATGCAGGATGTGCCCTCCTCTCATTGCTATCGACAGTGAGGAAGTACAGGAGCCTGAAGACAGATACTCAGCGTTTCGGACAGATCCTTCCTCTCCACCATCAGATTTCTGAACAGTCCATGAATGCTGCCCTGCTTTTGCTCTCTTTTTGCACTACATATCTATATTTTTATACGTTTCGTATTGTAACTTTTAGTAATTTCTTTTATGTAAGGCACTGTACTACCGCGATGAAACAACATATGCCTGTGATAATAAACTCGATTCTGAGGACTATGCAGGAGGGAAGGGTTAGATTGATCTTGGGGTTGGTTACAAAGTCAGTACAGTATGGTGGGCTGAAGGGCCTGCCTTCTATAACACTATCAGACCCGACGGTAGTGTTGCTGTTTGTGTAATCCTGCTGTGCTCATACTGACTACTGAATTTCCTACCTTACAACAAAGGTGACCCTTCAATGGGTCTTCACAGGCTGCAAAATGCACTGGGGTGTAGTGACGTTGTGAAGAAACACGGTTACTTTGTTATTAAAAAAGCGAAACAGGAAAACCATTTTCAAGAAGAAATCATTGGACTGCCCGCACTCCAGAGGGCAGTGTTGCTCCAATTTATTGACTGACATTCAGTTGAGAGTGAGGCTGCACCAGTCCAACAATGGGCTTTTCAGAGCTGGGGAGAGACTAGGGCTACAGACCATATGACATAGGAGCAGAATGAGGCCATTCAGCCCCTCAAATCTGCTCTCCCATCCAATCATGGCTACTATTTTAAAAATTCCATTCTGCTTGCCTTCTCATTGTAATCCTTAACCCCCTTACCAATCAAGAACCTACAACCTCCACTTTAAATATACCCAATTACATGGCCTCAGTCCTTTGTGGCAACTACTTCCACAGATTCACCACTGTCTGTCGGAAGAAATTCCTCCTCATCTCGATTCTGAAGGGTTTATTATGATGCTGCCCCCTTGGATCCTGGAGTTTCCAACCAATGGAAACATCCTCTCTACATCCGCTCTATCCAGGCTTTTCAGTATCCAGAAGAATAGGGATTTATCCATCCTTGACTTCCCCATCGGGAGACCACAGTCAGTGAAGATTGGAAGAAAACATCTCCTCCACACTGACAATCAACACTGGTGCACCTCAGGGATGCATGCTTAGCCCACTACTCCACTGCTTCTACACCTATGACTGTGTGGTGAGACAGAGCTCAAATGGCATCTATAAATTTGCCAAGGACACCACTACACCATAAGACTACACGACTCAGGAGCAGAATTAGGCCATTTGGCCCATCGAGTCTGCTCTGCCATCATGACTGATCCATTTTTCCCCTTCTCAGCCCCAGTTCCCGGCCTTCTCCCCGTAATCTTTGATGCCATGGCCAATCAAGAAGCCAATCTCTGCCTTAACTACACCCAATGACCTGGCCTCCACAGCTGCATATGGCAACAAATTCCATAAATTCACCACCCTCTGGCTAAAGAAATCTCTCAGCATCTCTGTTTTAAATGAACACCCCTCTATCCTGAAGCTGTGTCCCCTTGTCCTAGACGCCCCCACTATAGGAAACATCCTTTCCACACCTACTCTATTTAGGACTTTTAACGTTTGAAAGGTTTCAATGAGATCCACCTTCATCCTTCTAAATTTCAACAAGTACAGGCCCAGAGCCATCAAACATTCCTCATATGATAACCCTTTCATTCCCAGAATCATCCCTATGAACCTCCTCTGGACCCTCTCCAATGCCAGCACATCTTTTCTAAGATGAGGAGCCCAAAACTGTTCACAATACTCAAGGTGAGGCCTCACCAGTGCCTGATAAAACCTCAGCATCACATCCCTGCTCTTGTATTCTAGACCTCTTGAAATGAATGCTAACATCGCATTTACCTTCCTCACCACTGACTCAACCTGCAAGTTAACCTCCAGAGTGTTCTGCACAAGGACTTCCAAGTCCCCCTGCATCTCATATTCCTGGATTTTCTGCCTGTTTGGTCATAGAAATAAATGTGCAGACTATTTTCCAAAGTGCACGACCATGCATTTTCCAACATTGCATTTCATTTGCCACTTTCTTGCCCATCCTCCTAATCTGTCTAAGTCTTTCTGCAGCTTTCCTGTTTCCTCAACACTAGCTACCCCTCCAACAGTCTTTATATCATCTGCAAACTTAGCAACAAGGCCATCTATTCCATCAAAATCATTGATATGCAGCATAAAAAGAAGCGGTCCCAACACTGACCCCTGTGGAACACCACTAGTCCACATGCCAAGCAGAAAAGGATCCTTTTATTCCCACTCACTGCCTCCTACCAATCAGCCAATGCTCTAACCATGCTAGTAATTTTCTTGTAATACCATGAGCTCTTAACTTGGTAAATAGCCTCTCACGTAGCACCTTATCAAAGACCTTTAAAAGTCCAAATATACAACATCCACTGCACCCCTTTATCTATCCTACTGGTAATTTTCTCAAAGAATTCCAACAGGTTCGTCAGACAAGATTTTCCCTGAAGGAAACCATGTTGACTTTGTCCTATCTTATCCTGTGTCACCAAGTACTCCATCACCTTGTCCTTAACAATTGACTCCAACATCTTCCCAACCACCGAGGGCAAGCTAAATGGTATATAATTTCCCCTCTGCTGACTTCCTCTTTTTTTAAAGAGTGGAGTGACTGTTTCAATTTTCCAGTCCTCTGGCACCAAGTCAGAATCCAATGATTTTTGAAAGATCATTGCTAATGCCTCCGCAATCTGTACCACTACCTCTTTCAGAACCCTGGGATGCAGTTGATCTGTCCGGGTGACTTATGTACCTTTAGGTCTTTCAGCTTTTTGAGCACCTTCTCCCTTGTAATAGTAACTGCACTCACTTCTCTTCCCTCACACCCTTCAACACCTGGCACACTGCTAGTGTCTTCCACAGTGAAGACAGATTCACGACACATGCTGGTGATAATAAACCTGATTCTGAAATACTCATTTAGTTCATCTGCTGTCTCCATATTCGTCATTATTATTTCTCCAACCTCAATTTCTAATGGTCCCATATCCACTCTCATCTTTCTTTTTAGTTATTTATATATATCTACACACACACACACACTTACTTGAAAAAGGTTTTTTCTTTCCACTTCGATATTGTTTGCTACCTTGCTTTCATAATTCATCTTTTCCCTCCTAATGACTCTTTCAGTTGCTTTCTATAGGTTTTTAAAAGCTTCCCAATCCTCTGTCTTACCACTAATTTTGCCCTCTTCTTTTGCTTTTACATTGACTTTGACATCCCTTGTCAGCTATGGTTATACTAGTTTACCATTTGAGTATTTCTTCATTTTTAGTATCCCTCTATACTGTACCTTCCTCATTTTTCCAAGGAACTCAAGACACTGCTGCTCTGTTGTCACCCCTGGCCAACTCCTGTCTCATACCACTGTAATTACCTTACTCCCTTAAAATGCTGCTACATCAAACTTCACTTTCTCCCCATCAAATTTCAAGTAGAACTCAATCATGTTGTGATTGAGTTTATTACAAACACCCAATCCAGTACAGCTGATCCCCAAGAAGGCTCAACGACAAACTGCTCTAAAAAGCCATCTCATAGGCATTAAACAAACTCACTCTCTTGAGATCCATTACCAATCTGATTTTCCTAATCGACCTGCATGCTTAAAGCGCCCATGACTATCATAACATTGCCCTTTTGACACGCCTTTTCTATTTCCCATTGTAATCTGTAGTCCACCTCCCAGCCACTGTTGGGAGGCCTGTATATAACTGCCATCAACGTCCTTTTACCCTTGCAGTTTCTTAACTCAACCCACAAGGATTCAACATCTTCCAATCCTATGTCACATCTTTTTATCGATTTGATGCAATTCTTTACCAGTAGAGCCACAACAACCCCTCTGCCTACCTTCCTATCCCTCTGATATAACATGTAACCTTGGACATTCAGCTCCCAACTACAATCGTCCTTCAACCACGATTCAGTGATGGCCACAACATCATACCCGATAATCTATAAAAGTGCAACAAGATCATCCAAGCAACACACATGAAATACTGGAGGAACTCAGCAGGCCAGACAGCATTTATGGAAAAGAGTACAGTCGACATTTTGGGCTGAGACCCTTCGGGAGGACTGAGAAAAAAAGATGAAGAGTAGATTTAAAGTGTAAGGGGAGGAGAAAGAGAAACACAAGGTGATAGATGAAACTGGGAGAGGGAGGGATGAAGTAAATAGCTGGGAGGTTGATTCGTGAAAGAGATATAGGGCTGGAGAAGGGGGAGTCTGATAGGAGGACAGAAGAAAGAAAAGGGGAAGCAGCACCCAAGGGAGACGATGGGCAGGCAAGGAGATGAGGTGAGAGAGGGAAAAGAGGATGGGGAATGGTGAAGGAGAGGGCGGGGGGGGGCATTACCAGAAGTCCTTACTTCTGACAAGATCATCCACCTTATTTCTTATACTCCATGCATTGAGATATAACACTTTAAGTGCTGTACTTGCTACCCTTTTTGATTGATACTCATCCTGTTGAGTGCAATTTTGTCCTCATCTGCCTGCCCTTCCTGACAGTTTGACTATATGCTACTTTTGCTTTTTTACCATCCATCCTATACCAAGTCCCTTCACTCCAGTTCCCACCACCCTGCCAAATTAGTTTAAACCCTCCCCAACAGTTCCAACAAACCTGCCCGTGAGAATATTGGTCCCCCTTGGGTTCAAGTGCAACCTGTCACTTTTGAACAGGTCATACTTCCCTCAAAAGTGATGCCAATGATCCAAGCAACTGAAGCCCTGCCCCCTGCACCAGCTTCTCAGCCGCGCATTTATCTGCCAAATCATCCTGTTTCTACGCTCACTGGTGTGTGGCACAGGCAACAATCCAGATATTACTCTCCTGGAGGTCCTGCTTCTCAGCTTTCATTGGCAGAATTTCAGAAAGTGACGAGAGGGCATACATGAGCAAGATATATCAGCTAGATGAGCGATGCCACAACAATCTTGCACTCAATGTCAGTAAGACCAAGGAATTGATTGTGGACTTCAGGAAGGGGAAATCAAGGGAACACACTCCAGTCCTCATGGAGAGATCAACAGTGGAGAGGGTGAGCAGTTTCCAGTTCGTGGGTGCCATCTTCTCTGAGGATCTATCCAGGGCCCAACACATCGGTGCAATCATTATATTTCATTAGCAGTTTGAGAAGACTCACAAATTTCTACAGATGTACCGTGGCAAGCATTCTAACTGGTTGTATCACTGTCTGATATGGAGAGGCCACCGCACAGGATCAGAAAAATAAACAGCAGAAAGCTGTAAACTCAGCCACCTCCATCATCTGCACTAGGCTCTCTGGCATTGAGGGCATCTTCTAAAGGTGATGCCTCAGAAAGGCAGCACCATCATTAATGACCCTCATCAACTAGGACATGCCCTCTTCTCATCGTTACCATCAAGGAGGAGGTACAGGAGCCTGAAGACACAAGAGCAATGATGGGACCCAGTACTCCGGACACACTAACTGACTGACCCTTGTGTATCCCAGGACACACCCAGCTAGGACTTCCTGACATCCACAATCCAGGTCTTGCTCTCTTCTCACTGCTGCCACGATGAAGGTGGTACAGGAGCCTCAGGACCCACACCACCAGGTTCAGGAACAGTTATTACCCCTCAACCATTAGCCTCTTGAACCAGAGGGGATAACTTCACTTAGTTTCACTTGCCCCATCACTGAAATGTTCTCACAACCCAAGGACTCATTTACAGGGAATCTTCATCTCTCGTTCTTGATATTTATTGTTTATTTATTTGTCTGTCTTTCTTTTTGTGTTTTCACAGTTTGTTGTCTTATTTTACACTTTGGTTGTTTGTTCTGTTGAGTGTGGCATTTCGTTGATTCTATCGTGTTTCCTACGAATGCCGGCCGGAAGGTGACTGTCAGATAGTACATGGTGATGTATATGTACTTTGATAGTAAGTTTACTTTGAACGGATGTCCTTCATCACTGGTCACGTTGCTGGATTTCAACATGGACCACAGAATGGAGGCCTGACCTCCAACTTCTCCACATTGTGGTCCCTAAACCCTAACCTTTGGGTGGACGGACTCTTGGATAGGGAGGGTGGGGTGAGAGGGGAGGTACACAGTGAACAGTGTGCACGGGAAACCGTTTCATTTTGTGCCAGTGGCAATAACTTTGCCGTCCCTTCTCAGCCTTCGTCCCCACCGGTGGTGCAGGTGTGCTGCCAATTTCCATCTGACACCTCCGATCCATGATACAGCACACTGGCATAGCGGTAAGTGTGATGCTTTACAGTGCCAGACCCTGCCCTCAAGTCCAGCCGCTAACTATAAGGAGTTTGTGCATTCTCCCCGTGACCGTGTGGAAGCCCCACCCCCACCCCCGAGAGCTCGTTTCCTTGCACTTTCCAAAGGCATACAGGTTAGGGTTAGCAAGCCATGGCCGCACTTGAATGCTGCCCCCAGCACAGCCTTGGACTGTGTGGTTGTTTACACAAATGATGCATTTCACCGTAACTTTCGACATACATGTGACAAATAAAGCTGATATTATCTTATCTTCCCTGGACAGGTGGAGGGGTCTCCCAGCTGACTGGGAACACCACGACAATGGCAAACGGCAGCTCTAATCCTAGCAGAGCTACTCAGGGGCCAAAGCCCGATTCAGCTCACAGCATTCCCGCCTTCCAGGGGGGCAGGAAGAGGCCCAGTATTCCCAGCACACAAATGATGATAAATATCCAAAGGAAGATCCTGTCAATCACCATGGCAACATACTTCCAATCTTCCTTTACCTGCAATAGAGAGCAAAAAGTTCCCAGATTACTAGGGCAACCATGTACGTGCAGGAATAGCGCTGGAAGTCAGTTCCTGACCTCTGATTACCAACCACTGGAGCAGGAGGTAACCTGCTTAAGTAATTCAGTAACCATAACGTACGTGGATTACCTATCACGCAAGTTGACAGGGTGGTTAAGGTGGTGAGTGGTGTGTTGGTCTTCACTAGTCAGGGGACTGAGTTCAAGAGCCACGAGGTAATATTGCAGCTCTATAAAGCCCTGGTTAGACCACAGAGTTTTGTGTCCAGTTCTGGTCACCTCTTTATAGGAAGGATGTGGAAGCTTCAGAGAGGGTGCTGCTTGTATTAGAGAGCAGGTCTTATGAAGATAGGTTGAGTGAGCTAGGACTTTTCTCCCTGGAGTGAAGAGGGTGAGAGGTGAAATGATAGAGGTGTACAAGATGATAAAAGGCATAGATCGAGTAGACAGTCAGAGACTCTTCCTCAGGGTGGAAATGGCTAATACATGGGGACATAATTTTAGGGTGATTGGAGGAAAGTATGGGGTTGTCAGAGGTATGTTTTTTTTTGGTTTTTTTGTACAGAGAGAGTGGTGGGTGTGTGGAACACCCTGCCAGGGGAGGTGGTGACAGAGGCAAATACATTAGGGACATTTAAGAGACTCTTAGCTAGGCACATAGACGATAGAAAAATGAGGCTGGGTAGGAAAGAAGGGATAGATTGATCATAAAGTAGGTTAAAAGGTTGGCACAGCATCGTGGGCCGAAGGGCCTGTTCTGTGCTGTAGTGTTCTGTAGTGTTCTGTGTTCTATGTGAACTCTACATAACCTGACAAAGACTGACAACCAATGAGCAAAAGACGACAAAGTGTGGAAATAAAAATCATACTGAGAACACGAGTTGTGGGCAGCCCCTAAAATTCTCTCTGTTGTTTCTCTCGACACCACCCCCCCACCATGGTGTCACTACTCACCGAGGAATCGGCGTCCTCTGCACGGAGGTGGTCAGCGATGTAGTGGACACCTTCCACTGCTCTCTCTATTGCAGGGTCCAGCATCACACTCCTGTCCTTTCTGGAACTCCCTCCACCTGCACGTCGCTTCCCGCCCGAGGCTCTGCCCCTCTCTTTGCAGGCACGCTTGCTCCTCGATGTGGATGAGGTGGTCCGGGCGTAGTCTTCACCCTCATAGCTTGGAGAGTCAGCTATGGGCCTGGAGTGGCCATTAGCTTGGGGACAATCCTCAAGCAGGTCACTGTACTGGACAGTGATACACTGGCGTCCAGCGCTGGTCAGTGGGTCACCCACTGGCCTCCCATCAGACTGCTCACTTGCCTGGCAGGGAGTGTGGCTGATGGGCGCTGAGTGCTGGTGGCTGACCTTCGCTCGGTCGCCCATTGGCACAGTGCACTGAACAGCTGGCAGCTTGCAAAGTACCCCACACTGCAGCTGTGCAGAGGCCAAGGATGGTCGATCAGATTCCCAGTCAAGGTGCCTCCGGCCATCTTCAGCCGAGCGACCCACTGCCGCGTAGGAGAGTCTGAGCAGTTCCCTGCAACTGCGGCTCGCGAGCGGGGGCCTCTCCATCAACAGGAGGCGAGGGATGAGACCGAGGAAGGACCTCCGCACCCAGCCAGGCATGGTGTGGGTGCGGGGCGAGCGGTGGTGGACGTTCAGTACGAACACCGTGATGATAATAGAGAGCGTGACGAAGATCATGGTGAAGAGGAGGTACTCCCCGATGAGGGGGATGACGAGCGAGGTGGAGGGGATGATCTCTGTGATGAGCAGCAGGAAGACGGTGAGTGAGAGCAGGACGGAGATACAGAGGGTGATCTTCTCACCGCAGTCTGATGGCAGGTAGAAGACCAGCACAGTCAGAAATGATATCAGCAAACAGGGCACGATGAGGTTGATGGTGTAGAAGAGGGGGAGCCGTCTGATGATGAAGGAGTAGGTAATATCTGAGTACACTTCTGCACAGCATTCATACTTCTTGATGTTGTAGTTCCCGATGGCACTGACGATGGCCCACTCTCCGCTTTCCCAGTAGTCCTTCTGGTCCACATGCCTGTGCATGCTTATTAGATCAATCTTGGCTTTGTCAAACGTCCACGATCCAAACTTCATGGTGCAGTTCTGCTGGTCGAACGGGAAGAAGGTCACGTCGATGTGGCAGGAGCTCTTGTAGATGGCCGGAGGGACCCACCGAATCCTGCCGGTGTGGAACAGGTGGGCTTTGGTCAGGCGAGTGACTGCAAAGTCCCCGTCGGCACTGCGGCAGGAAAACCCGACAGCGTCAGCAAAGGTGAACACAAAGACGGAATCATGAAAGATCTCCACCCTCCAGGCCAGGCCATCTACTCACAGCTACAACAAGCCTGAAGTCCCACACCACCAGGTTCAGAAACCGTTATGCTACAACCACCAGGCTCCTGAACCACAGTACTGAGCTGATTCCACAATCTACAGACTTTAACAGCCCATAGTGTTACAGTATGAAGGCAGCGATTCAGAGCTACAAGTCACTTCTTCAATCAGCATACACAATCGTAATCAATACAGCAGCACCGTGCCGTGTCCACTCTGATCACTTTGCACCACCATGGACTTTGTGTTCCTTTCTGTACTAATTGTGTTCTTTCTGGAAAAAACTTTGTGTATAATCTGTTTTCTGGTCTATGTATGTAAACTAATCCTATGTACTGACTATCTACACTCAGTAGCCACTTTATTCATAACCTCCTGTTCCTAATCAAGTGGCCACGTTTGTGGCCTCTGCTGCTGTAGCCCATCCACTTCAAGGTTGGACGTGTTGCGCATTCAGAGATGTCCATCTGCACACCACTGTTGTAACACTTGGCTATATGAGTTACTGTCAGTTTGAACCAGTCTGGTCATTCTACTCTGACCTCTCTCATTAATAAGGTATTTTCTGCCACTGAACTGCCGCTCATTAGATTTTTTTTTTTGTTTTTCTGCACTGTTGTCCAAACTCTAGAGACTGTTGTCTGTTCATGTCCCAGGAGATCAGCAGTTTTTGAGATACTCAAACCACCCTGTCTGGCACCAACAATCATTCCACAGTCAAAGTCACTTAGATCACATTTCTTCCCCATTCTGATGTTTGGTTTGGTCAACAAATGAACCTCTTGACCATGTCAGCATGCTTTTATGCATTGAGTTGCTGCCACCTGATTAGCTGATCAGGTGTACAGTGTACCTGATAAAGGAGCCACTATTTATATTTATTGTGCATTTTTATTCTGTTCTTTATGCTGCATCAGCTCCAGATTGGGAATGTGGTCGGGATGTGAGGAATGCGGCTGGGATCGCAGGCAACGCAGTCGGGATCGTACGGTTTTTATTGCCTCTTAGCTCTGGTATCACCCTTGTCAAATTTTCACCATCTGTCTGCCCACTGTTCAGAACATAGACCCAAGCTGTGCCCAAATGGCAAGAGTGACAATTGACAATCAGGTTTGTTGTCACTGACATGACGTGAAATTTGTTAACTTAGGAGCAGCAGTTCAATTCAATACATATCTAGCAGAGAGAAAAAAAATAATAATAAATTAATAATAATAATTATAATAATAAGTAAACAAGTAAATCAATTACATATATTGAATAGATTTAAAAATGTGCAAAAACAGAAATACTGTATTTGAAATAAAGTGAGGTAGTGTCCAAGGGTTCAATGTCCATTTAGGAATTGGATGGCAGAGGGAAGAAGCTGTTCCTGAATTGCTGAGTGTGTGCCTTCAGGCTTCTGTATCTCCTACCTGATGGTAACAGTGAGAAAAGGGCATGTCCTGGGTGCTGGAGGTCCTTAATAATGGACGCTGCCTTTCTGAGACACCGCTCCTATAAGATGTCCTGGGTACTTTGTAGGCTAGTGCACAAGATGGAGCTGACTAGACTTACAGCCCTCTGAAGCTTCTATCGGTCCTGTGCCGTAACCCCCCCAATACCGGACAGTGATGCAGCCTGTCAGAATGCTCTCCACAGTACATCTGTAGAAGTTTGAGTGTATACATTGACATGCCAAATGCCTTCAAACTCCTAATGAAGTATAGCCACTGTCGTGGCCTTGCCAAGTTTTCGTAACGTTTAGCCTGGTCTCTCTGCTTATTCCATTTTATTTGGAGACACAGCATGGTGACAGGCGCTTCTGACACAACAAGCTCCTGGCACCCTACACGCCATGTGACCAATTGGCCTACAGGCCAACCGAGCACACCCACTATTTATTAACACTAACCCATAGATCTTTGGAGGGTGGGAGGAAACTGAAACTCCCGGAAGAAATCCGCTTGTTCGCAGGGAGAACGAGAAAACTCCTCGCAGACAGCTGCAGGAATTGAACCTGGGTCACTGGTTCTGTTATAATGTTACACTAACTACGAAGCTACAGTGCCGCTTTCCTGGGGACTGAGCTCTGCAGGGAGGGACAAGCAGACACCAGCTGTTAAACAAAGTCATGCAATCGCCTCGCCACCCACTTGTTGTAAAGGATGATGTCAGGTCTCCAGAGAAGCTCTGATGGAACTCTGATTGAAGTCACGTTCTCATATTCTGAGGGATCCCAGCGGAGCTTGAAGTCATTCCATTCCTGAAAAATGGATCAGAAAGATCAGGTTTCAGATAACGCAGGATGCCATGGCATGGAACTGCAAGAGGAGGTGGAGGACCACGAGGAAAACAGACCTGCTTTACCCAGACGTTGGTCGTCATCATTTGATTCTTTTCATCCTGTGCGGAGAACACAAGGTGTCACAAGTGGAAAACTTTAAACTGAATAAAATATACGAGCAATTTGTACATTCTCCCCGTGACCGCATAGGTGTCCTCCCAGGGCTCCAGTTTCCACCCACATTCCAAAGGTTATAAGATCCTAAGACACAGGAGCAGAATTAGGCCCTTTGACCCATTTAGACTGCTCCACCATTCCACCATGACTGATTTATTTTCCCTCTCAACCCCATTCTCCTGCCTTCTCCCCATAACCTTTGACACCCAGACTGATCAAGGACCCATTATTCATTCATTATGTGCTGAGTCATCTGATGTGGGTCATCATGCTCTTTCCATGACCATGATTGTTCTTGGCAAATTTTTCCACAGAAGTGGTTTGTCATTGCCTTCTTCTGGGTGGTGTCTTTACAAGACAGGTGACCCCAGCTATTATCACTACTCTCCAAGGTTGTCTACCTGGCGTCAGTGGTCACATAACCAGGACTTGTGATATGGACCAGCTGCTCATACAACCTGCTCTCATGGTTTCATGTGACCAAGATCGGGGGTGGGGGGGAGGGGGGGGATAAGCAGGTGCTACACCTTGCCCAAGGGTGACCTGCAGACTAGCAGAGGTTAGGAGCACCTTGCACCTCCTTTGGTAGAGACACCCAAAGAACCTATCACCCTCCACTTTAAATATACCCAATGACTTCACCTTCACGCGGTCTTTGGCACTGAATTCCACAAATTCACCCTCCTTTGGCTGGTGAAAATCCTCATCTCTGCTCTAAATGAACATCCCTCTCTTCTGAGGCTGTGACCTCTGATTCTAGACTAACCCATTATAGGAAACATCCTCTCCACATTCGATAGGTTTCAATGAGATCCCCCCTCCTTTTTCTAAAATCCAGTGAGTAGTAGATTAATTGGTCACATGGGTGTAAATGGACAGCAGGGGATTGTTGGGCCGGAGGGCCTGCTATTGCACTGTACCTCTTGTTACGTACCCCGTAACTGGGTTGCCAAACCAGCAGAAATGGATCACTCAGTTGGAGTCTGGAGTACTAGAACTAAGAAAGTTTTATTAAAGAAACAAGCAACACATTAATCGAAAGGATAATAAATGCAACAGTTCAGCGATGATAAACGCACATGTGCACAGAATTAAGATAACAGCATCAATCAAGCTCTATCGTTGTCTAGGGGTAAATGACCAATTTCAAACTGACTCAAAGTTCAGTCCAGTTAGTAGTTCAGTTCGCAGTAATCGTTGCCATGGCGATGGACAAGGTGGGGGAAGAGAGACATAGAATAGGAACAACTGATCATTCAGAACACGGCTTCACTCACAGACCAGCGAGATGGCTCACAAACAGCTTTTGGGCGGGTCCTTGGTGATGTCACCTGAGGTCACCGACTGTGACCCCTCCTCCAGATGCGGTCGATCCTCTGCAGTGAACCCGGCACCCAGGCAAGGGCGGACACACACCGGGTTCCCGCTGATCGTACCTTTCCACCCTTGTCGTTGTCTGGTGCTTCTCACCCACTCGTGAGAGGCGCACCGCTTCCAGGGTCTCGTTACCTCGGGTGGCGTGTGTGTCCTGTCTTAGCGAACCTGTCCCCTTTTTATCCCCCTGCTGGGGTATCGCCTGTCCATCACTTCAAACAGTTCAGGGTTCAAAGGGGGGAGCCGCTCCAGACAGCTCTCTCTCCCACATCCCTTCATTACACATCTCCAGACGCTGCTCCATTGTTCCTTATCTCTCCTTCCCCTGAGGGCAGGTGGCAGACCAACTGCTGATGCCACTGATGCTAGCCCAGGCCAGCAAACATCTTAATTTTATGTGTATTCTCGTAACACTCTCAATAAAGTTAAAGTAAAATGAAGGAATTAATAAAACCTGTATTATCTCTGGGAAAGTTCTGGGAACATTGCTTGATGAAACTGAATATTAGTTGAGGAGTTTTACCTGACACTCTGAACCAGAGGTTGCAGAGACCAGAGCACTTAATCGAACCCTGACACTCCCAGTGTGCGACTGAGGGAAGGGTGAGACATTTGACCTCTGACAGACCTGCCTCATTCCATTTTTGGGGATCAGCTTTGGGGTTAGCTGAGCATAGTGGAGACTGTGAAATGTCTGCACTGGCTGGATTTCCCATTGGAGATGGACCGGGTCTTTGGAGATGATTCCAGCACCACAGGAAGGAGTTTGAATTTCTGAAGTTCAGACACTCGAGAGTACTCCAGAGTTAATGGGGCCTCTCTAGACCCCAGACCCTCTCCAGGACAGGCCTTCCCCCACTACCCAGCAAACTCTCCCCCCCCATACACTCCAGGATACCCCCCACCCTGTCAACACTCTCAGGGATGCCCAACACTACAAACCCCTGACCCTTACAGGGATGCCTCACCTCTAGCCCACCCTCTAACCATATCTGGAATGCCTTCTGACCATCTATGGGACGCACCCCACCATCCTGACCACCTCCAGGATACCCTTTCTGATCTTTTCTGAATCATCCCCCAGCCCTCTCCAGAATACAACCCAATCCCCACCTTCTCTGAGGTGCAGACACTTCAATGATGTAACAACAGCTACTTTTCACGCAATGAGTCACCGAACTTAACTCAGAAATGAGTGACGGGGCCACCTCATCTCACTGTTGGCTGAGGCTCCCCTCATCCAACCGCCCCAGGCTGATCACCGATCATTTACATCCTAGCAGGGTGGCCAGGGTCACATCAGAGAGACACTGGCTTCACATGGACAGCACTCCCTCAGCCACACACTAAATCACTCACTCTCCAGGTTAGTCTGGGAGTCAGATCAAAACTCCACGATTGACACCCAGGACGGGACTCTACCCCAATTTCACAGAGAGGGTGGAGTCCCTGATTCACAAGGGGGACTGGTCTGTAAATATCTCTGACCAACAGCAATGGGAGATCAGAGTCATAGATCACCACAGCACAGAAATAGGCCCTTTGGCCCATCTAGTCCATGCTGAACTATTATTCTGCCTACTCCATCGACCTGCACCTGGATCATAGCCCTCCATACCCTTCCCATTCGTGTACCTAGCCACAACAATTTAAGTAACAACTGCAATGAATATAGAACAGTATAGGGTCTTCAGCTTACGATATTGTGCCAAACCTTTTGATGTACTCTAAGATCAACCTAACCTTTCCTTGCTACATAGCCTTTTTTTTCTATCATCCATTTGCCTATCTAAAAGTTTCTTAAATGCTTCTAAAGTATCTGCCTCTACCACCATCCCTGGCAACATGTTCCACACACCCACCACTCTGTGTAAAAAACCTTTGACAAGCCCCACTGTATTTTCCTCCAATCACCTTAAAATTATGCCCCTCCCATATCAGGCATTTTATATATATAGTGGGTTTATGTTGATGGAGCGAATGGCCTGCTTACACTGCAGACTGTGTATCTGTCACCTTCCCACCCCTACAACACACACAGGTACAGAGCAAGACTCTGAGCTGTGTACGCTCTTGATCATTCCAAACCCATTAACCAACCAACCAACCTTTCCCACCACTTCTCATTTCATCCACGTACCACATCTACCAGTTGGGCAATGGACAGTCCAAAGTGGACGAAGACAGTGTCAGAAGAGTTGGCCACGGGTCGGGATAACTTGTTGTAGCCGGTGAAGAGTGTCTTCAGCAGTAGCTCCTCCGCCTGTGGCTGACTTCCCTCCTTACAACAAACTGACAACAGAGAGGTTATTCAGTAACAGCGCACACACCACCTTCCCCAGTACATCCTGGTGCAATTCTACACTGGCATCCTCACATCAGTCATTACCGTCTGGTTTGGTGCAGCATCCTCTCACAAGCTACGGAAACGACAGTGAACAGTCAGATCAGCTGAAAAGGTCACCGGCTGCAGTCTACCGTCACTTCAGGACTTGTATGTGTCTGAGAAAGAGGTGACCAGGAAAAACCACTGTGGACACTACCCACCCTGCAGACCACCCTTTCCAAAAGCTCCCTTCTGCAAAGTGCTATCGGGTTATTAAAACAAAAACTTCACACCATCTTAAAAGTTTCTTCCCCAGCGAGTGAATCTGATCAACCATTCTAGTTACACCCCCACCCACTCTGTTATCCCATCACTGCACTGCAAGCATTTTAAACCATGTTTTATAATGCTGTTTATACGGTCAACACAGTGCCTAGAAAAAGGTTTCAAACCACCCCCCCCCAGAAGTTTTCATGTTTTATTGTTTTACAACACTGAATCACTGTGGATTTAATTTGGCTTTTTTGACTCTTTTGTGTCAAAGTGAAAAACACAGCTCTACAAAGTGATCTAAATTAGTTACAAATTTAAAATACAAAATAATTGATTGCATACGTATTCACCCCTTTCAAGTCAGTATTTAGTAGATGCACCTTTGGCAGCAATTACAGCCTCGAGTCTGTGTGGATAGGTCTCTATCAGCTTTGCACATCTGGGCACTGTAATTTTTCCCCATTCTTCTTTACAAAACTACTCAAGCTCAGTCAGATTGCATGGGGATCATGACCTTTCAAGTCCAGTCACAAATTCTCAATTGGATTGAGGTCTGGACTCCGACTTGCCCACTCCAGGACATAAATTTTGTTCTTTTTAAGCCATTCCTGTGTAGCTTTAGCTTTATGCTCATGCTCATTGTCTTGCTGGAAAACACATCTTCTCCCAAGTCACAGTTCTCTTGCAGACTGCACCAGGTTTTCCTCCAGGATTTACCTGTATTTTGCTGTATTCATTTTACCCTCTACATTTACAAGCCTCCCAGGGCCTGCTGCAGTGAAGCATCCCCACAGCATGATGCAGCCACCACCATGCTTCACGGTAGGGATGGTGTGTTTTTGATGATGTGCAGTGCTTGGCTTACACCAAACAAAGCATTTAATCTGATGGCCAGAAAACTCAATTGTGGTTTCAAAAGACCATAGAAGCTTCTTCCAGCTGACTTCAGAGTCTCCCAAATGCCTTCTGGCAAACTGTAGCCAAGATTTCATGTGAGTTTTTTTTCCAACAGTGGCTTTCTCTTTGCCACTCTCCCATAAAGCTGTGACTGGTGAAGCACCCAGGCAACAGTTGTTGTCTGCACAGTCTCTTCCATCTCAGCCACTGAAACTTGTAACTTCTCCAGAGTTGTCATAGGTCTCTTGGTGGCCTCCCTCACTGGTCCCCTCCTTGCACGGTCACTCAGTTTTTGAGGACGGCCTGCTCCAGGCAGATTTACAGCTGTGCCACATTCTTTCCACTTCTTGATGATTGACTTCACTGTACTCCGAGGGATATTCAGTGACTTGGAAAAATTTTCTTGTATCCAAATCCTGACTTGTGCTTTTCAAAAACCTTTTCATGGAGTTGTTTGGAGTGTTTGTTTGTCTTCATGGTGTAGTTTTTGCCAGGATACTGACTCACCAGTAGTTGGGCCTTCTTCTTCTTCTTCGTGTGTTGTTTTATGGCAGTTGGCAAACCAGCTTTAAGATGCATTACTGCCGCCTGTTAGACTGGCGTGTGGATCATTGGATAAACAGGAGAAGGGAAAAGAATTGCATTCCCTGTATTCTACATAATAAACCTGAGCCTTTCAGCTACTTCATGATACGGATCTGTATTTCTCTTGAGTTCCCACTTAAAGTATCTTCTATACCCACATCAGTTTTTTTGTTTATCTTAAGCGCTCCTATCATCTTCACTCTTTCTTTTTGATACTTCTTACATTTTATCAATACATTTTCAACTGTTTCTGGTTGATTACAGTATTCACACAACCCAGTTGGATGTTTCCCTATTCTGCGTAATGTGTAATTAAGATTAGAGTGTCCAATTCTCAAACGACTGATGATCACTTCTGTCTTTCTATATCCACTTGACAATCTTTTGTATCTGACTTGCCTCTGTATTTTGTACAGTTGTCTCCCTGTTTCACTCTCATCCCAATGCTTATGCCATGTCTCCTCAATGCGTGTTTTAATAATGCTTTTGACTTCCGCTTTGCTAAGAGGGAACTGGACCTCTATTATAGATGATTTGAGCAATTGTTTAGCTGTACTATCCACCTTTTCATTACCCTCCACTCCACAATGAGCAGGAACCCAAAGAAAGCTTACTTCTACCCCATTTTTGGTCAGTGTATATAACTTGCATAGAATCTCCAATAAAATATTCTGTCTACTTTCTGATTTTCTTGATTTGATCGAGGTTAATGCAGATAAACTGTCTGAACAGGTTGCAGCCTTTTTGATATTACAGTATTTTCATCTATCCAAGATAATGCACTCAATATTGCCATTAATTCTGTTGTACACACTGATAAATGGTTTGATGTTCTTTTCCTGATACTAGTTTTGCACTGAGGAATGTAGACTGCAATACCTGTGTGGCCAGATCTAGGGTCTTTTGATCCATCCATAAATATTACAAGTTCATTTCTAAAATGCAACTCTATATATTCTTGTACTATCTGTTCGATTCCATAGTTAGACTTCTTTTTTAAAACAACACACACAAAAGTTGCTGGTGAACGCAGCAGGCCAGGCAGCATCTCTAGGAAGAGGTACAGTCGACGTTTCAGGCCGAGACCCTTCGTCAGGACTAACTGAAGGAAGAGCTAGTAAGAGATTTGAAAGTGGGATGGGGAGGGAGAGATCCAAAATGATAGGAGAAGACCGGAGGGAGCAGGATGAAGCTAAGTTCTGGACAGGTGATTGGCAAAAGGGATATGAGAGGATCATGGGACAGGAGGACTAGGGAGAAAGAAAAGGGGGAGGGGGAGAAAAAACAGAGGATGGGCAAAGGGTATAGTGAGAGGGACAGAGAGAGAAAAAGGAGAGAGAGAGAAAAAGAATGTGTGTATATAAATAAATAACAAATGGCGTACGAGGGAGAGGTGGGGCATTAGCGGAAGTTTGAGAAGTCAATGTTCATGCCATCAGGTTGGAGGCTACCCAGACGGAATATAAGGTGTTGTTCCTCCAACCTGAGTGTGGCTTCATCTTTACAGTAGAGGAGGCCGTGGATAGACATATCAGAATGGGAATGGGATGTGGAATTAAAATGTGTGGCCACTGGAAGATCCTGCTTTCTCTGGCGGACAGAGCGTAGGTGTTCAGCAAAACGATCTCCCAGTCTGCGTCGGGTCTTGCCAATATAGAAGGCCACATCGGGAGCACCGGACGCAGTATATCACCCCAGCCGACTCACAGGTGAAGTGTCGCCTCACCTGGACGGACTGTTTGGAGCCCTGAATGGTGGTAAGGGAGGAAGTGTAAGGGCATGTGTAGCACTTGTTCCGCTTACAAGGATCAGTGCCAGGAGGGAGATTGGTGGGGAGGGATGGGGGGTGGGGGAAACGAATGGACAAGGGAGTCGCGTAGGGAGCGATCTCTGCGGAAAGCAGAGGGGGGGAGGGAAAGATGTGCTTAGTGGTGGGATCCCGTTGGAGGTGGCGGAAGTTACGAAGAACTATATGTTGGACCTGGAGGCTGGTGGGGTGGTAGGTGAGGACAAGGGGAACCCTATTCCTAGTGGGGTGGCGGGAGGATGAAGTGAGACCAGATGTGCGTGAAATGGGGGAGATGCGTTTAAGAGCAGAGTTGATAGTGGAGGAAGGGAAACCCCTTTCTTTAAAAAAAGGAGGACATCTTCTTCGTCCTGGAATGTAAAGACTCATCCTGAGAGCAGATGCGGCGGAGACGGAGGAATTGCGAGAAGGGGATGGCGTTTTTGCAAGAGACAGGGTGAGAAGAGGAATAGTCCAGATAGCTGTGAGAGTCAGTAGGCTTAAAGTAGACATCAGTGGATAAGCTGTCTCCAGATTCTCCAGAAAGATCTAGAAAGGGGAGGGAGGTGTCGGAAATGGACCAGTAAACTTGAGGGCAGAGTGAAAGTTGGAGGCAAAGTTAATGAAGTCAACGAGCTCAGCATACGTGCAGGAAGCAGCGCCAATCACCTCCCTCTCCTTTCTAGATCTTTCTGTCTCTATCTCTGGAAACAGCTTATCTACTGATGTCACCACTACTGATCCCACCACTAAGCACATCTTTCCCTCCCCCCCCACCCCGCTTTCCACAGGGATCGCTCCCTACGCGACTCCCTTGTCCATTCATCTCCTCCATCCCTCCCCACCGATTTCCATCCGGGCACTTATCCTTGTAAGCAGAACAAGTGCTACACATGCCCTTACACTTCCTCCCTCACTACCATTCAGGGCCCCAGACAGTCCTTCCAGGTGAGGCGACACTTCACCTGTGAGTCGGCTGGGGTGATATACTGCGTCCAGTGCTCCCGATGTGGCCTTTTATATATTGGCAAGACCTGACGCAGACTGGGAGATCATTTTGATGAACACCTACGCTCTGTCCGCCAGAGAAAGCAGGATCTCCCAGTGGCCACACATTTTAATTCCATGTCCCATTCCCATTCTGATATGTCTATCCACGGCCTCCTCTACTGTAAAGATGAAGCCACACTCAGGTTGGAGGAACAACACCTTATATTCCGTCTGGGTAGCCTCCAACCTGATGGCATGAACATTGACTTCTCAAACTTCCGCTAATGCCCCACCTCTCCCTCGTGCCCCATTTATTTATATACACATTTTTTTCTCTCTCTCCTTTTTCTCCCTCTGTCCCTCTCACTATACCCCTTGCCCATCCTCTGGGTTCCCCCCCACCTTTCTTTCTCCCTAGGCCTTCCGTCCCATGATCCTCTCCTATCCCTTTTGCCAATCACCTGTCCAGCTCTTGGCTCCATCCCTCCCCCTCCTGTCATTTCAGATCTCCCCCTCCCCCTCTCACTTTCAAATCTCTTACTAGCTCTTCTTTCAGTTAGTCCTGACGAAGGGTCTCAGCCCAAAATGCCGACTGTACCTCTTCTTAGAGATGCTACCTGGCCTGCTGCGTTCACCAGCAACTTTTATGTGTGTTGCTTGAATTTCCAGCATCTGCAGACTTCCTCGTATTTGCGTTTCTTTTTTAGAAGTTGTTGCAGGTTTTAATCTACTGTATGCGTTGTAAAGAGCCATGGAGGAACATCAGATATTGCAACTGGAGGGATATATTCCATTTCGTGTAGACTATATTTTTGTGCTGCTGCATCCCTGAGCCATCCAAAGCTATTATAACTTGACTTATTATGCTCCCAGCAGTCTTTTAATGTAGCTTTAGCTGGATGTGAGTAGTCATGCCCCATGTGTTAACCCAGTAATTTAGCATTAGCTTTATTCTTCTAAGTCTTAATGGCATTTACCCCATTTCGACTTGAAGAGCTGATATAGGTGATGTTCTGAAAGCACCACTACATATCCTGAGGGCCTGAGCTTGCTCATCATCCAGTATTTTTAAATTACTGTCTGCAGCTGACATGTAAGCTTCACTTCCATAATCCAATGTAGCCCTCATTAAAGCTTGATAAATATTTAGTAGCAATATCCTGCTCACACCCCAGTCCTGTCCGGCAAGACCCCTCAATAAGTTATTTTTTTACATTTGTTTGTAATTTTCTCGATTTGCTTTTTCCATGTAAGTTTCTCATCAAATAACAAACCAAGGAACCAAATTACCTTTACCTGCTCTAATTTTTGTTCATATAATTTCATGGAAACTGGTTTGTGACTTCTTGAGAAACATATCACTTGCGACTTACTTGTAGACAATTTGAAACCCCATTTATTTGCCCACTCCACTTTATTTATTGCATCTTGCATTTTCCTTTGTATATAAATTAAATTTCGTACCTATAAACCCATAAAGCCCCGTCATCTGCATACAAGGATTTTCCCACACTATGTTCAACTTGCGCAAATATGTCATTTATCACTATGGAAAATAGTAATGGACTGCAGACACTACCTTGTGGTGTTCCATTTTCAACCGAATATGTCCTGGAGTACTCCGTTTCCACCTTGACTTGAATTGTTCGACCAAAAAGAAAGTCTAGAACCCAATTATATAATCTTCCTTCCACCCTTAGTTCTTTCAATTGAATTAACACTCCCTCTTTCCAGAGCATATCATATGCCTTTTCTATGTCAAAAAATACCGCCAGGACCATTTCTTTATTTGTTCGAGCCTTCCTAATTTCAGATTCCAAGCTAAGTATTGAATCTACTGTAGTTCTTCCTTTACAAAAACTGCTTTGGTAGGGAGAAATAAGATTTCTTTTTTCTAGGAAGTATGTAAACCTATCAGTTATTATTCGTTCCATAAGTTTACCTAGCTGTGAAGTTAGTGCCATTGGTCTATAATTTGTTGGGTCTGATGAATCTTTACCAGGTTTTAATACTGGAACAATAACAGAATGTCTCCATGCAGTTGGTAGTTCACCTATTTCCCATATTTTATTAAACAGTCTCTGTAGAACTAGAAGTGCACTTCTTGATAAATGCTTCAGCATTATACCCCATACTTGATCCTTCCCAGGAGAAGTTGGCCGTGCATTCAGAATGGCTCTTTCTCTTTCTGTTATGCTAATAGGTGTATCCAGCATTTCTTCTGATGTTGCTCTTTTGTCTGTAATTCCTGAATTTTGCTTAAGCCTCTCCTCCCTTTGCTGTCTAGCCTCGACCGTCAAATTCTCCGAGCTATGTAGGTTTACAAAAGTCTTTGCCAATATTGCTGTTTTTTCTACATTGTTAATTGCCATTTTGTCCTTACTTTTTAGCACAGGAATCTCTTTATTACTTCTTATACCATTCATTTTCCTTATCATGCCCCATATTTCAGACAGCTGAGTTTCTCTTCCAACTTTGTTATAGTACTGTCTCCAAAATGCTCGCTTTGCTTGTCTGATTGTTTTCCGAACTTCTGCTTGTGCTCTTTTATATTGTATTAATGTTTCTACCGAATGTTGTCTTTTTAACATTTTAAATGTTTTATTTCTTGCTTTTATAATTCTACTACATTCACAATTCCACCATGGAACATTTTTCCTCTTTCCTGTACCTTTACTTTTTGGAATTGTTTCTTCTGCTGAATTTATAATTGCCATGACCAATTTACCACTCATTTCTTCTATATCTGATATATTTTCGTCTAAAATCTTTCTGCATCTTACTTCACTACTTTTTTGAAATATCTCCCACTCTGCCTTATTTGGTTTCCACCTTGACACTCTAGATCCTACATTTTGTTCTATTTTAACCTGAATCCTTGTGAGTATGGGATAGTGATCACTTCCTACTGTAGTTTGTTTTAATACATTCCAAGTACTGATTCCTGCTAATTCTCTACTTACAAATGTTGAGTCTATTGCAGTTTCTGTGTTTTGGGACATATTATATCTCGTACCTTCTCCATTATTTATACATACCAGTTTTTCATCATCTAGAAATTCTTCTATCACTAATCCGTTTTCATCCACATTTTTACATCCCCATAGTGTACTGTGTCCATTGAAATCCCCGCACCATATTATTTTCCCTTGCATCCTACCACCCACTTCGTTTAATGTATCTTTGCTTAGTCTTCTACGTGGATTATAATAATTTATTATTACCAAGCTTTCTCTGCCTATCCATATTTTGATTATTATTGATTCATACTTCTGCCCTATGTTGACTATATTATATCTTATCCCACTGGTTATAAATATTGCTACTCCTCCACCATCGCCATTGCTTCTATCCCTCCTAATTGCTGTATATCCTTGTAAAACAAAATCTAATTGTGGTTTCAACCATGTTTCTTGTATACATAGAATCTGAGGTTTTCCTTAAGTTCTGATACATATTTCTTAAATTCTTAACCATTTGCGATAAGACTCCTTGCATTCCATTGCAAAATATATATTACCATTAAGATCCTGCCTCGCCTGCCAGTGATCTGTTTGATCCTCCATTCAGCGTTTTTTCAACTGCTTCCCACCTAAGCCCTGTAATACCAAGATATTTTTCTGCAGACTTGACTATAATTTTAATTTTTTTCTGTTCTTTTGTCTGTTTGCGCTGAACAGTTAATTGCATCTACTATAAACAGTACGAAATCTCTTCTATTCATTATTAATGTGTCCTTAGTTATCATATTACAGCCCTCACAGTTCACCAGTTTATTATTCCCTGTATTTGTTTGCTTAATAGCTTTCTCCTTTTCAGTGAAACCTTTCACTGCCTCAGCGTGACTAATCCCTTGAGTTACTTTAACATATTGTATCTCAGCTGCCCTCTTGCTAATAATGCACCCCCGATAAGCTGCACCGTGTTCCTCTAGTCACTTTCTATTGTCGAGTATTGAGCATTGTACTTTTTTGCCATCTATTTTATTTAATCTTATCACTTTGCCTTGCTGAGGGCTAACCCAACAAATCACTAATAGTGATCCATTTTGTAATACCTTAGCTCTTTTGACTTGGTCCTCAAGTTTGTTGATTACCTTCCTCACATGAATCGGGTTCCAATCCCCAAAAGATGCCCCATCTTCGCTCAGTTTTGTAATTGCTTTAATCTCATCCTCTTTACATTCTTTTGCTATCCTTTTTCGATCATTCCCTGACCCCTCAGAATTTGACTGCTCATACCTCTGTTTTCTTTTCTTACTTTTTACACTCCATTCCTCTTTCCCGCCATCTTCCATCTCTAACTCAGTTCCCGAAATGTCACTTCCTCTTGCCATCCTCCATCCGTTCACAGTCTAGTTGTTTAGTAGACGGGGCCAACGAACTTAACCTGTTCTTTAACAGATTTGACAGTGTGGCCCCTGCCCATCCCACACATGAGCCGTCTGTTGTTTGCCCCCAACCAACACATATTCCACTCTCCCCTCCTACCCCTCCTCACAGTCCCCTACCCTGCTCTCATGACTATACCCCCTCCACACACAAAACCACCACGGTGGGCTTCACAGCTCTACAGGTGAGAAGACAGCTGAAACATCTCAACCCAAGCAAGGCTGCAGGACCGGATGGTGTCAGTACCAGGGTGCTCAAAGCCTGTGCCCCTCAGCTAGGTGGAGTACTTCGCCATGTATTCAACCTGAGCCTGAGGCTCCGGAGGGTTCCTGTACTGTGGAAGACGTCCTGCCTCGTCCCTGTGCTGAAGACGCCACGCCCCAGCGGCCTCAATGACTACAGACCGGTGGCATTGACCTCCCACATCATGAAGACCCTGGAGAGTCTTGTCTTGGAGCTGCTCCAGCCTATGGTCAGGCCACACCTAGATCCCCTCCAGTCTGCCTACCAGCTCCGACTAGGAGTTGAGGATGCCATCGTCTACCTGCTGAACCGTGTCTACGCCCACCTGGA
Organism: Mobula hypostoma; assembly: GCF_963921235.1. Lineage (NCBI taxonomy): Eukaryota > Metazoa > Chordata > Chondrichthyes > Myliobatiformes > Myliobatidae > Mobula > Mobula hypostoma. The sequence goes on along the minus strand of NC_086098.1, from coordinate 165,053,231 downwards.
CAAGCCAGAGAGCACTGTTAGGGTCATGTTTTTTGACTTCTCCAGTGCGTTCAACACCATCCGCCCTGCTCTGTTGGGGGAGAAGCTGACAGCGATGCAGGTGGATGCTTCCCTGGTATCATCGATTCTTGATTACCTGACTGGCAGTACGGACACACACTGTGTGCTTGCAACAGTGTGTGTCCGACAGAGTGATCAGCAGCACTGGGGCTGCATAGGGGACTGTCTTGTCTCCCTTTCTCTTCACCATTTACACCTCGGACTTCAACTACTGCACAGAATCTTGTCATCTTCAGAAGTTTTCGGATGACTCTGCCATAGTTGGATGCATCAGCATGGGAGATGTACAGGGCTAAGGTAGGAAACTTTGTCACATGGTGTAAGCAGAAATATCTGCAGCTTAATGTGAAAAAGACTAAGGAGCTCGTGGTAGACCTGAGGAGAGCTAAGGTACCGGTGACCCCTGTTTCCATCCAGGGGGTCAGTGTGGACATGGTGGAGGACTACAAATACCTGGGGGTACAAATTGACAATAAACTGGACTGGTCAAAGAACACTGAGGCTGTCTACAAGAAGGGTCAGAGCCGTCTCTATTTCCTGAGGAGACTGAGGTCCTTTAACATCTGCATCTGCCGGAAGATGCTGAGGATGTTCTATGAGTCTGTGGTGGCCAGTGCTATCATGTTTGCTGTTGTGTGCTGGGGAAGCAGGCTGAGGGTAGCAGACACCAAAAGAATCAACAAACTCATTCGTAAGGCCAGTGATGTTGTGGGGATGGAACTGGACTCTCTCATGGTGGTGTCTGAAAAGAGGATGCTGTCTAAGTTGCATGACATCTTGGACAATGTCTCCCATCCACTACATAATGTACTGGGTGGGCACAGGAGTACATTCAGCCAGAGACTCATTCCACTGAGATGCAGCACAGAGCATCATAGGAAGTCATTCCTGCCTGTGGCCATCAAACTTTACAACTCCTCCCTTGGAGGGTCAGACACCCTGAGCCAATACTGGCATAATTTACATATTACTTTTTAACTATTTATGGTTCTATTACTATTTATTATTCATGGTGCAACTATAACGAAAACCAATTTCCCCCTCAATAAAGTATGACTATGACTAGCCAACCGCTGTCATCCTCTGAAAAAACAGCAAAAATCCAAAGCAAAACGCTGCAGGTGGAACTCCAGCCGTCTCTCCAACACTCCACCAGCCCTCCCAAAAGCTCCTTCCTCAGGTCAAGGGCCAGCCAGCAGTTGGGCCTTCCAGATACAGGAGTATTTTTACTACAATCAACTGAAACACTTTGACTGCACACAGGTGATCTCCATTTAACTAATTATGTGACTTCAGAACCAATTGGCTGCACCAACTGTGATTAGGTATGGCATATTAAAGGGGTGAATATTTTTTATAGGCACTGTGCATGGTGTTTATGTTTTCATGCACATAAACTATATATCTAATTCTTTACACCTATTGAATGTTGTTTTGGTTGCATGACTCACCCTGATCAACAGGACCACAGCAAATTCCTAACACATGTAAATGTATACAGTGAATAAAGTTCATCCTTGATTTATGCAAATTTTTCTTAATTTCTTCTGGTCCCTCCCGTTGGTGCTCAGTGAAAGACAAGCTGCGTTGTGTTTGTTTGTGGACTGCTGTGGGATTATTCTTGCCAATAACATCCAGGCAGCATCAATTGACAGAACATGACTCAGGGACTTGGGCTATAATATATATTTTTTGTGACTGTTTGTAATAGTTTATATACCTTGGCCCTGCAGGAGTCGTGTTTCATTTGGCTGTATTCATGGGCATTAATGTATGGTTGAATGATAATTAAACATGAACTTGAATTAAAATGTGGGAATCAAACCTGCATCCATCACTTTCATTCGCAACTTGTTCCACACTCGCAACATATTCTGAGTGAAGAGGTTCCCCCTCACGATCCCCTTAAACATCTGTTGCCTGGTCTGGATAACTTTAGTGATGGGGAGAGATTGATCAGGCTGGGCTGGTTATGGAAAGGACTCTGGTGATGGTGAAATTTTCTCAGGCTGGGCTAGTATGGGGAGGATATTTGTGATGGGGAGAATTGGACAGACTGGGCTTGGTATGTGAAGGACTTTACTGATGGGGAGAGATTGGTCAGCCTGTTTGTTATGGTAAGGAGTTTAGTGATGGGGAGAATTGGACAGGATGTGCTTGGTTTCGAGAGGATGTTAGAAATGGGGAGAGATTGGTCAGGCAGGGCTTTTTGTAGGGAGGACTTTTGTGATGTGGAGAGATTGGAGAGGCCGGGGTAGTTATGGAAGGACTTTTGTGACGGGGAGCGGTTGGACAGGCTGGGATTGTCAAGGGGAGCACTTTAGTGGTGCGGAGAGTGGAGACAGGCAGGAGTCGTTATGGGCTGATCTTTCATGATGGAGAGAGATTGGAGAGGATGGGCATGTTAAGGTGAAGTCTTTAGTGATGGGGCGAGAGGGGACAAGCTGGGGTTGTTATGGGCTAGGCTTCCGTGATGGACAGAGATTGGAGAGGCTAGGCTTCTTATGGGAAGGACAGCATAGGCTCTGCTTGTTATTGGGAGGACTTTAGTGATGAGTAGCGATTCGACAGTTGGTCTTGTTATGTGGAGGACTTCAGTTATGGGGACTGATTCAGCAGGCTGGGTTTGATATGGGGAGGACAGTACTAACGGGGAGAGATTGGACAGGTTGTGTTTGTTTCAGGAGGACAGTAGTAATGGGGAGAGATTGGACAGGTTGTGTTTGTTTCAGGAGGACTTTCGTGACGGGGAGAGATTGGACAGGTTGTGTTTGTTTCAGGAGGACAGTAGTAATGGGGAGAGTAGTAATGGGGAGAGATTGGACAGGTTGTGTTTGTTTCAGGAGGACAGTAGTAATGGGGAGAGTAGTAATGGGGAGAGATTGGACAGGTTGTGTTTGTTTCAGGAGGACAGTAGTAATGGGGAGAGTAGTAATGGGGAGAGATTGGACAGGTTGTGTGTGTTTCAGGAGGACAGTAGTAATGGGGAGAGATTGGACAGGTTGTGTGTGTTTCAGGAGGACAGTAGTAATGGGGAGAGATTGGACAGGTTGTGTTTGTTTCAGGAGGACAGTAGTAATGGGGAGAGTAGTAATGGGGAGAGATTGGACAGGTTGTGTTTGTTTCAGGAGGACTTTCGTGACGGGGAGAGATTGGACAGGCTTGCATGTTATCCGAAGGACTTTTGTGATGGGGAGATTGGTCAGTCTGGACTTGTTATGGGGAGAGTACAGCCTTCCTTGTTATCGGAAGGACTTCAGTTTTGACTAAAGAGTAGGGAGAGTTTTGACAGGCTGCACTTGTTATGGGGAAGACTTTAGTGATGGGTAGTGATTCCTCAGGCCGGGCTTGTTATGTGGAGAACCAGTGATAGGAGAGATTCAACAGGGTGGGCTTGTAATGGAGAGGGGTTTTGTGATGGGGAGTGATTGCACAGGCTAGGCTTATAATGGGGAGGACTTTAATGATTGGGAGAGAGGGGACAGGCAGGCATTGTTATGGGGTGAACCCTCGTCATGGAAAGAAATTGAAGAGCCAGTGCTTGTTATGGGAAAGACTTTACTGACGGGGAGAGATTGCATAGGCTGTGCTTATTATCAGAAAGACTAGTGATGGGGGAGAAAAAGCCAAATTCACTCAACCTATTCTCATAAGGTACGCTCTTCAATCTAGGCAACATCCTTGTAAACCTTCTCTGTACTCTCTCTACAGTATCCACATCCTTCCTGTAATGAGATGTCCAGGATTATACACGGTACTCCAAGTGGGATCTCACCAAGGTCTGGTATAGCTGTAACAGCCTCACGGCTCTTGAATTCAATCCCACGGTTGATGAATGCCAACACACCATACGCCTTCTTAACAACACTGTCAACCTGCACAGCAGGTTTGAGTGTCCAATGGACATGGACCCCAAGATCTCACTAATTCTCCACACTGGTGAGAGTTCTACCATTAGTGTTATATTCTGTCTTCAGATTTGACCTACCACTTCACATTTACCTGGGTTGAACTCCATCTGCCACTTCTCAGCCCAGTTCTGCATCCTATCAACACCTCTGGCAACCCTCCAGACTATCTACAACATGACCAACTTTTGTGTCATGAGCAAATTTACTAACCCACCCTTTATATCTTTATCCAGCTCATTTATGAAAATCACAAAGAGAAGGGGTCCCAGAACAGATCCCTGTGGAACACCACTGGTCACCAATCTCCATACAGAATATGACCTGTCTACAACCACCCTTTGCCTTCTGTAGGCAAGCCAGTTCTGGATCCCCAAAGCAAGGTCTCCTTGGAACCCATGCCTTCTTACTTTCTCAATAAGCCTTGCACGGGGAGCCTTATCAAATGCACAACATCCACTGCTCTACCTTCATCAATGTGTTTTGTTACATCCTCAAAAAATTCTATCAGGCTCGTAAGGCATGACCTGCCCTTGACAGAGTCATGCTGACTATCCCTAATCAAATTATGTCTCTCCAAATGCTCATAAATCCTGCTTCTCAGGATCTTCTCCAACAACTTGCCCACCACTGAAATAAGACACACTGGTTTATAATTTCCTGGGTTATCTCTACTCCCTTTCTTGAACAAGGGAACAATATTTCAATCCTCTGGTATTTCTCCTGTCCCTATTGATGATGCAAAATCATCACCAGAGTCTCAGCAATCTCCTCCCTCACTTCCCACAGTAACCTGAGATATACCTCATCCAGACCTGGCAACTTATCTAACTTAATACCTTTCAACAGTTCCAGTACATCCTCTTTCTTAATGTCTATACACACAAGCATTTCAGTCTGCTGTAAGTCATACCCACAACTGCCAAGGACCTTTCCAATGGTGAATACTGAAGCAAAGTATTCATTAAGTACCTCCGCTACCTCCTCTGGCACCATACACGTTTCCACTATCACACCTGATTGGTCCTATTCTCACACAACTCATCCTCTTACTCTTCACATATTTGTAGAATGCCTTGGGGAATTCCTTAATCCTGCTCACTAAGGCCTTCTCATAGCCCCTTCTAGCTCTCCTAATTTCATTCTTAAGCTTCTTCCTGGCACCCTTGTAATTTTCTAGAGCTCTAATAGTACCTAGTTTCTTGAACATTTTGTAAACTTTTCTTTTTTCTTAACTAGATTTTCTACATCCTTAGTACACCAGGGTTCTTTTACCCTACCATCCTTTCCGTGCCTCAATGGAACATACCTATGCAGAACTCCATGCAAGTGTTCCCTGAACAGGGAGGACGTTAGTGATGTGGAGAGATTGGACAGGTTGTGCTTGTTATGGAAGGACCAGTGATGGTAAGAGATTGGAAAGGCTATGTTTGTTATGCAGAGGACATTAGTGATGAGGAGAGATTGAAAAGGCTGGGCAGTATACGCAGAGGAGTTTAGTAATGTGGAGAAATTGGACTGGCTGGGCTTGTTGTGAGAGGACTTCAGTTATTGGGAGACAATGGACGGGGTGGGCTTGTTGTTCTGGTTATGACTTGAGTGATGGGGAGACATGAGACAAGTTGTTCTTGTTATGGGAAGGGCTTTAGTGATGGAGAGAGATTCGACAAACTGGGCTTGTTACGGGGAGAGGTTTAGACCATAAGAAGTAGGAGTAGGAGTAGGCCATCTGGCCCATCAAACCTGCTCTGCCATGAAATAAGATCATGGCTGATCTGGCCATGGACTCACCTCCATCTACCTGCCTTTTCCCAAAACCCTTAATTCCCCTACTATGCAAAAATCTATCCAACTTTGTCTTAAGTATATTTACTGAGGTAGCCTCCACTGCTTCATTGGGCAGAGAATTCCACAGATTCACCACTCTCTGCGAAAAGTAGTTCATCCATACCTCCGTCCTAAATCTACTTCCCTACATCTTGAGGGTTTGTCCCGTAGTTGTAGTCTACCTACAAGTTGAAACAGCTTTCTTGCCTCTATCTTACCTATTCCCTTCATAATTTTATATGTTTCTATAAAATCTCCTCTCATTCTTCTGAATTCCAGTGAGTACAGTCCCAGATGACTCAGTCTCTCCTCATAGTCTAACTCAGGGGTCCCCAACCTTTTTTGCACTGTGGCCGGTTTAATATTGACAATATTCTTGTGGACCGGCCGACCCAGGGGGGGCGAGGGGCAGTTGGGTTGCCAACAGACAAGAATAGCAGTAAAATACGTTGTGTTTACCAGGTAAAACTACAATGACCATGAAGCCTTGCGCAAGCACTAGTGCACATGCGTGTACCTGCCGATATTTTTTTTTCTACAGATCGTTTTTGCCGATTCTGTTCGGGGGGCGGCGGGAGGGGTGTTAATCACAACCGGAATATCGGTGATAAGTGACTACACTCAATTTCGTTTCCAAAAGGGTTTATCTAACGAATTTAATATTAAACACACAGTGCATATTTTCCTCGCATGAATATAGCGATAAGTCAATTATCGGGGAGGACAGGGAAGCTTGAAGTAAGTGTTGAACGAACTTCCAGTAGAAGTGGTAGAAGCAGGTTCGATATTATCATTTAAAGAAAAATTGGATAGGTATATGGACAGGAAAGGAATGGAGGGTTATGGGCTGAGTGCAGGTCGGTGGGACTAGGTGAGAGTAGTGTTCGGCACTGACTAGAAGGGCCGAGGTGGCCTGTTTCTGTGCTGTAATTGTTATATGGTTATATAAGTAAGTCAATAGCATCATAACATTTTAAGTAACGTTTGGATATTAAACACACAGCACATATTTTCCCCGTATGAACATATAAAATTATTCCAACACACCAATATCATTGAATCAGTGGGAGCCCTGGGCTTGTTTTCCTGCAACAAGACGGTCCTATCGAGGGGTGATGGGAGACAGCGATACTCAAAGGGGGTTCCTTATGTCCAGTCTATTCCGCAATTTAGTTTTCGTTGCATTCATTGCAGAGATATGTTGGAAATGGAAGCAACGTTTTCAGTGCTTTCATGACTATCTCAGGATATTTAGCCTTGCCTTTGATCCGGAATGACGGCAGAGATGTTATGTCAAACATAGTTTTCAGCACATCGTCATTTGCAAGTTCGAGGAGTTGATCTTCTTCCCGCGCTGACATGCATGATGCGCGGGTAATGACCTCGCGTACATTCAAGCTCAACAGTGCGCGTGACAGGGAATGAGGAAAGGTGCAGCTGACTCATATCACCAAATCATATTGTTTCCTCGCGGCCCGGTAGCACACACTTTGCAGCCCGGTACCAGTCCACGGCCCGGTGGTTGGGGACCACTGGTCTAACCCCCCCATCTCTGGAATCATCCTGGTGAACTTCCTCTGCACCACTTCCAAAGCCAGTATATCCCTCCTCAATTATGGAGACCAGATCTGCATGCAGTACTCCAGGTAGGGTCTCACCAGTACCCTGTACAATTGCAGCATAACCTCCCTGCTCTTGAATTCAGTCCCTCTAGCAATGAAGACCAACATTCCATTTGCCTTCTTGATAGTCTGCTGCACCTGCAAACCAACCTTTTGTGATTCATACACAAGTACTCTCAAGTTCCTCTGCACAGCAGTATGCTGCATTTTTTACTATTTAAATGATAATCTTGTTTCATTTTTCCTTCCAAAGCGGATGACCTCGCCTTTACCATCATTGTACTCCATCTGCCAGACCCTTGCCCACTTACTTAACCTATCTATATCTCTCTACAGACTCTCCATATCTCCTGCGCAATTTGCTTTTCCACTCAATTTAGTATCATCAGCAAACTTAGATACATTACACTCGGTCCCCTCTTCCAGATCGTTAATGTATATTGTGTACAGATGAAGGCCCAGCACCGACCCCTGCAACACACCACTCACCACTGATTACCAACCAAAGTAACACCCATGTACCCTAACTCTCTTTCTGTTAGTTAGCCAATCCTCTACCCATGCCAGTACATCACCCCCAGCTCTATGCATGTTTATCTTATGGATAAATCTTTTTTTTAGAGTAGGACAGCACATTACAGGCCCTTCGGCCCACAATGTTGTGCCAACCCTCAAACCTTGCTTCCTATATAACCCCCCACCTTAAATTCCTCCATAAACCTGTCTAGTAGTCTCTTAAACTTCATGAGTGTATCTGCCTCCACCACTGACTCAAACAGTGCATTCCACGCATCAACCACTCAAACCTTCCTCTAGTATCCCCCTTGAACTTCCCACCCCTTACCTTAAAACCATGTCCTCTTGTATTGAGCAGTGGTGCCCTGGGGAAGAGGCGCCGGCTACCCACTCTATCTATTCCTCTTATTATCTTGTATACCTCTATCATGTCTCCTCTCATCCTCCTTCTCTCCAAAGAGTAAAGCCTTAATCTCTGATCATAATGCATACTTTCTAAACCAGGCAGCATCCTGGTAAATCTCCTCTGTACCCTTTCCAATGCTTCCATATCCTTCCTATAGTGAGGTGACCAGAACCTCCACACGACCAAGTATCCTGCCATTTACTTTGTACTCTGCCTTGGAGTTTGTCCTTCCAAAGTGTACCACCTCACACTTCTCCGGGTTGAACTCCATCTGCCACTTCTCAGCCCACTTCTGCATCCTATCAATGTCTCTCTGCAATCTTTGACAATTCTCTACACTATCTACAACACCACCAACCTTTGTGTCGTCTGCAAACTTGCCAACCCACCCTTCTACCCCCACATCCAGGTCGTTAATAAAAGTCACGAAAAGTAGAGGTCCCAGAACAGATCCTTGTGGGACACCACTAGTCACAATCCTCCAATCTGAATGTACTCCCTCCACCACCACCCTCTGCCTTCTGCAGGCAAGCCAATTCTGAATCCACCTGGCCAAACTTCCCTGAATCCCATGCATTTTAACTTTCTGAATAAGACCACCGTGTGGAACCTTGTCAAATGCCTTACTAAAATCCATATAGATCACATCCACTGCACTACCCTCATCTGTATGCCTGGTCACCTCCTCAAAGAACGCTATCAGGCTTGTTAGACACGATCTGCCCTTCACAAAGCCATGCTGACTGTCCCTGATCAGACCGTGATTCTCTAAATGCCTATAGATCCTATCTCTAAGAATCTTTTCCAACAGCTTTCCCACCACAGACGTAAGGCTCACTGGTCTATAATTACCCGGATTAGCCCTACTACCTTTTTTGAACAAGGGAACAACATTCGCCTCCCTCCAATCCTCTGGTACCATTCCCGTGGACAACGAGGACATAAAGATCCTAGCCAGAGGCTCAGCAATCTCTTCTCTCGCCTCGTGGAGCAGCCTGGGGAATATTCTGTCAGGCCCCGGGGACTTATCTGTCCTAATGTATTTTAACAACTCCAACACCTCCTCTCCCTTAATATCAACATGCTCCAGAACATCAGCCTCACTCATATTGTCCTCACCATCATCAAGTTCCCTCTCATTGGTGGATACCGAAGAGAAGTATTCATTGAGGACCTCGCTCACTTCCACAGCCTCCAGGCACATCTTCCCACCTTTACCTCTAATCGGTCCTTCCTTCACTCCTGTCATCCTTTTGTTCTTCACATAATTGAAGAATGCCTTGGGGTTTTCCTTTACCCTACTCGCCAAGGCCTTCTCATGCTCCCTTCTTGCTCTTCTCAGCCCCTTCTTAAGCTCCTTTCTTGCTTCCCTATATTCCTCAATAGACCCATCTGATCCTTGCTTCCTAAACCTCATGTATGCTGCCTTCTTCCTCCTGACTAGCTTTTCCACCTCACTTGTCACCCATGGTTCCTTTGCCCTACCATTCTTTATCTTCCTCACCAGGACAACTTTATCCTTAACATCCCGCAAGAGATCTCTAAACATCGACCACATGTCCATAGTACATTTCCCTGCAAAAACATCATCCCAATTCACACCTGCAAGTTCTAGCCTTATAGCTTCATAATTTGCCTTTCCCCAATTAAAAATTTTCCTGTCCTCTTTGATTCTATCCTTTTCCATGATAATGCTAAAGGCCAGGGAGCGGTGGTCACTGTCCCCTAGATGCTCACCCACTGAGAGGTCTGTGACCTGACCCGGTTCATTACCTAGTACTAGATCTAGTATGGCATTCCCCCTGGTCGGCCTGTCCACATACTGTGACGAAAATCCATCCTGGACACACTTAACAAATTCTGCCCCATCTAAACCCTTGGAACTAATCAGGTGCCAATCAATATTAGGGAAGTTAAAGTCACCCATGATAACAACCCTGTTATTTTTGCACCTTTCCAAAATCTGCCTCCCAATCTGCTCCTCTGTATCTCTTCTGCTACCAGGGGGCCTATAGAATACCCCCAATAGAGTAACTGCTCCCCTCCTGTTCCTGACTTCCACCCATATTGACTCAAAAGAGGATCCTGCTACATTACCCACCTTTTCTGTAGCTGTAATAGTATCCCTGACCAGTAATGTCACCCCTCCTCCCCTTTTTCCGCCCTCTCTATCCCTTCTAAAGCACTGAAATCCAGGAATATTGAGAATCCGTTCCTGCCCTGGTGCCAGCCAAGTCTCTGTAATGGCCACTACATCATAATTCCATGTATGTATCCAAGCTCTCAGTTCATCACCTTTGTTCCTGATGCTTCTTGCATTGAGGTACACACATTTCAGCCCTTCTACCTTACTGTCTTTACACCATTTATTCTGCTTCTCTTTCCTCAAAGCCTCTCTGTATGTTAGATCTGGCTTTACTTCATGCACCTCTTTCACTGCTCTATCGCTCTGGGTCTCATCCCCCTCGCAAATTAGTTTAAACCCTCCCGAACCATGCTAGCAAACCTACCTGCAAGGATATTGCTCCCCCTCGAGTTCAGGTGCAACCCATCCAATCTGTACAGGTCCCACCTTCCCCAGAAGAGATCCCAATGATCTAAAAATCTAAAACCCTGCTCCCTGCACCAACTCCTCAGCCACGCATTCAACTGCCATCTCCTCCAATTCTCACCATCACTATCACGTAGCACTGGCAGCAATCCTGAGAACGTCACCCTTGAGGTCCTGTTCTTCAGCCTTCTGCCTAGTTCCCGAAACTCACACTTCAGGACCTCATCCCTCTTCCTGCCTATGTTGTTGGTCCCAACATGTATCACAACTTCTGGTTGCTTTCCCTCTCGTACCAGGATGTTGTGCATCCGGTCAGAGAAATCCCGGACCCTGGCACCCTGGAGGCAACAAACCATGCGGGTGTCCTTCTCATGTCCACAAAATCTCCTGTCTGCTCCCCTGACTATAGAGTCTCTAATGACGACAGCTCTCCTCTTCTCCGTCCCACCCTTCTGCACCATAGGGTCAGACTCAGTGCCGGAGGCCCTGCCACCGTGGCTCACACCTGGTTGGTCGTCCCCGCCAACAGTATTCAGGATGGTAAACTTATTATTCAGGGGAATGGCTACAGGGGTGCTCTGCACTACCTGTCTGCTCACCTTCGCTTTCCCCCTTCTGACTGTCACCCAACGACCTGCTTCCGACAGCCTAGGTGTGACTACCTCCCTGTAGCTCTCATCTATGACTGTCTCATTCTCCCATATGAGTCGAAGGTCATCCAGCTGCTGCTCCAGATTCCTTACACGGTCTTCCAGATCGCCCAGTCGTATGCACTTCTGGCAGATGTGACTCTGCGGGAGAGGGGCGTTCCCCCAGGACTGCCACATCTCACATGAGAGGCACATCACCGCCTCAGGAGACATTGTAAAAACTAACTGCGAGCAAGCTCGTCCTCCGCCTCTTCTCGTCGAAGCCTCTCGAGTCAAAGCCTCAAAGCTCCACTCCTTCACTGGCCCACTCACTCTCATGTCTCCTCTCATCCTCCTCCTCCTCTTCAAAGAGTAAAGCCCTAGCTCCCTTAATCTCTGATCATAATCCATGCTCTCTAAACCAGGCAGTATCCTGGTAAATCTCCTCTGTACCCTTTCCAATGCTTCCACATCCTTCCTATAGTGAGGACACCAGAACTGGACACAGTACTCCAAGTGTGGCCTAACCAGAGTTTTACAGAGCTGCATCATTACATCGCAACTCTTAAACTCTATCCCTCGACTTATGAAAGCTACCACCCCATAAGCTTTCTTAACTACCCTATCCACCTGTGAGGCAACTTTCAGGGATCTGTGGACATGTACCCCGAGATCCCTCTGCTCCTCCACACTACCAAGTATCCTGCCATTTACTTTGTACTCTGCCTTGGAGTTTGTCCTTCCAAAGTGTACCACCTCACACTTCTCCGGGTTGAACTCCATCTGCCACTTCTCAGCCCACTTCCGCATCCTATCAATGTCTCTCTGCAATCTTTGACAACCCTCTACACTATCTACAACACCACCAACCTTTGTGTCGTCTGCAAACTTGTCAACCCACCCTTCTACCCCCACATCCATGTCGTTAATAAAAATCATGAAAAGTAGAGGTCCCAGAACCGATCCTTGTGGGACACCACTAGTCACAACCCTCCAATCTGAATGTACTCCCTCCACCACGACCCTCTGCCTTCTGCAAGCAAGCCAATTCTGAATCCACCTACCCAAACTTCCCTGGATCCCATGCCTTCTGACTTTCTGAATAAGCCTAGTGTGGAACCTTGTCAAATGCCTTACTAAAATCCATATAGATCACATCCACTGCACTACCCTCATCTATATGCCTGGTCACCTCCTCAAAGAACTCTATCAGGCTTGTTAGACACGATCTGCCCTTCACAAAGCCATGCTGACTGTCCCTCTAATCCTCTGGTACCATCCCCATAGACAACCATGCAGCACCTTATCGAACGCCTTCTGGATATCCAAGTAAATACTGGCCATCTGTTCCCCTCTATCCACTGCACTCATTATTTCCTCAAAGAACTCCAGTAAGTTTGTCAAACAGGACCTGCCTTTGTTGAATCCATGCTGCGTTTGCCTGATGGATCCATTTCTTTCCAGAAGCCTCACTATTTCTTCTTTAATGATAGCTTCAAACATTTTCCCAGCTGCAGTTGTTAAACTAACTGGCCTATAGTTACCTGCCTTTTGCCTACATCCTTTTTCGAACTGTGGTGTGACATTTGCCATCTTCCAGTCTGCTGGGACCTGCCCAGAGTCCAGAGAATTTTGGTAAATGATCATCAAAGCCTTCACTATAACTTCTGCCACTTCCTTCAGTACCCTGGAATGCATTCCATCATTACCATTTCTTCATTACTCAATATCAATTCCCTCTTCTTGTCCTCCCAGGGACCTACGTTCACTTTAGCCACCCTTTTCCACTATATATAATTATAAAAATTTTACTTTCCATTTTTATATTTTGTGCTAGTTTATTTTCATAATCTAGCTTCCCTTTCTTTATTCCTCACTTAGTGGCTCTTTGTTGCTTTTTAAAGTTTTCCCAATCTTCCAGTTTCCCACTACTCTTGGCGACTTTGTACGCACAAGCTTTTAGTTTGATGCCTTCCTTTATGTCCTTAGTTATCCAAGGCTGCCTCTCCCCACCCTTACTGCCCTTGCTTTTAACTGGAATATACTTTTGTTGAGCACCATGAAAAATTTCTTTGAAAGTTTTCCACTGTTCTTCAACCATCCAACAATATAGCCTGTGTTCCCAGTCATCCCATTGTAGTCTCCATTGTTTAGGCATAATACACTGGGGAGAGAGGGGGGGAGGGAGGAGAGAGAGGGGGGGAGAGGGGGGAGAGAGAGGGGGGGTGAGAGAGAGGGGGAGAGAGGGAGGAGGGGAGAGAGAGGGAGGAGGGGAGAGAGAGGGAGGAGGGGAGAGAGAGGGAGGAGGGGAGAGAGAGGGAGGAGGGGAGAGAGAGGGGAGGAGGGGAGAGAGAGGGAGGAGGGGAGAGAGAGGGGGAGAGAGGGGGGAGAGAGGGGGGAGAGAGGGGGAGAGAGGGGGGAGAGAGGGGGAGAGAGGGGGGAGAGAGGGAGAGAGGGGGAGAGAGGGGGAGAGGGGGGAGAGGGGGGAGGGAGAGAGAGGGGGAGAGAGGGGGAGAGAGGGGAGAGAGGGGGGGAGGGAGAGGGGGGAAGGGAGAGGGGGGAAGGGAGAGGGGGGAAGGGAGAGGGGGAAGGGAGAGGGGGAGGGGAGAGGGGGAGGAGAGAGGGGGAGGTGAGAGGGGGAGAGAGGGGGAGAGAGGGGGAGGGGAGAGGGGGAGGGGAGAGGGGGAGGGGAGAGGGGGAGGGGAGAGGGGGAGGGGAGAGGGGAGAGGGGGGAGAGGGGGAGAGGGGAGAGGGGAGAGAGGGGAGAGAGGGAGAGAGGGGAGAGAGGGGGAGAGAGGGGGAGAGGGGGAGAGAGGGGGAGAGAGGGGAGGAGAGAGGGGAGGAGAGAGGGGAGGAGAGAGGGGAGGAGAGAGGGGAGGAGAGAGGGGGAGGGGGAGAGCGGGGAGGAGGGGGAGAGGGGGAGAGGGGGAGAGGGGGGAGGAGGGGAGAGGGGGAGAGAGGGGGGAGAGGGGGAGAGAGGGGGGAGAGGGGGAGAGAGGGGGGAGAGGGGGAGAGAGGGGGGAGAGGGGGGGGGGAGAGAGGGGGGAGGGGGGAGAGAGGGGGGGAGGGGGAGAGAGGGGGGAGGGGGAGAGAGGGGAGAGAGGGGAGGAGAGAGGGGAGGAGAGAGGGGAGGAGAGAGGGGGAGAGGGGGAGAGCGGGGAGGAGGGGAGAGGGGGAGAGAGGGGGAGAGGGGGAGAGAGGGGGAGAGGGGGAGAGAGGGGGGAGAGGGGGGGGGGAGGGGGAGGAGGGGGAGAGAGGGGGGGGGGAGAGGGGGGGGGGGAGAGAGGGGGAGGGGGAGAGAGGGGAGGGGGAGAGAGGGGGAGGGGGAGAGAGGGGGGGGGGGAGAGAGGGGGGAGGGGGAGAGAGGGGGAGGGGGGAGAGGGGGGAGGGGGAGAGAGGGGGGAGGGGGGAGAGGGGGGAGGGGGAGAGGGGAGAGGGGGGAGGGGGGAGGGGGGAGGGGGGGAGAGGGGAGGGGGGAGGGGGGAGGGGGGAGGGGGAGAGGGGGCTGTGGAAGGGTTGGAAGTGGGAACAGAAGAGGGAGGGGACAAGGAGAGGGGAAGAGAGAAGGGGACAGCAAGGGGAAGAGGAGGAAAGGGGGAAGAGGGGGGAGGGGAAAGGGGAAGAGGGGGGAGGGGAAAGGGGGAAGAGGGGGGAGGGGAAAGGGGGAAGAGGGGGGAGGGGAAAGGGGGAAGAGGGGGGAGGGGAAAGGGGAAAGGGGAAAGGGGAAGAGACGAAAAGGAGAAGAGGGAAAGTGGAAGAGGGAAAAGGGGAAGAGGGGAAAGGGGGAGAGGGGAAATGGGGAAGAAGGGGGTGTAGGGTGGAAGATGAAGTTAGAAGAATGAGAAAGGGTTGCGGGAGGGGGAGAGGGGGAGAGGGTGGAGAGCGAAGGGGGCAGTTATGTTGGCACAGCGGGCAGACGGGCGGCGGGGGGGCAGAGTAAGAGCGAGAAGGTGGAGCAGATGGGGAACGGGGGGATATGGTGGGAGCTGGGGCACAGGGGAGTTTAGGGTAACGGGGGGGACATGGTGGGAGCCGGGGCACAGGGGAGCAGACGGGGAACAGGGGGGACATGGTGGGAGCCAGGGCACAAGGGAGTTTAGGGTAACGGGGGGGACATGGTGGGAGCCGGGGCACAGGGGAGTTTAGGGTAACGGGGGGGACATGGTGGGAGCCGGGGCACAGGGGAGCAGACGGGGAACAGGGGGGACATGGTGGGAGCCAGGGCACAAGGGAGTTTAGGGTAACGGGGGGGACATGGTGGGAGCCGGGGCACAGGGGAGTTTAGGGTAACGGGGGGGACATGGAGGGAGCCGGGGCACAGGGGAGCAGACGGGGAACAGGGGGGACATGGTGGGAGCCGGGGCACAAGGGAGTTTAGGGGACATGGGGGAAGAGGGAGGCAAAGGGGGCAGAGTTGCGGGCAAGAGATATAAATTGAGAGAAAGAGAGAGAGTTTGTATCAGATAGATGGGTCCACCATTTCTGAAAAGACGGATTTTACTGGATTCCCTCGCCTTCAGACCCCGTCCGCAAGTGCTCCGCTCTCCCTTTATACCCCCCCCCCATCAGCAACTTTTACTCTCCCCAACACCCCCAGCCTGTCTCCCGCCCGATGCCTGCTTCGTGCCCCTGGTCCGAACCCTACCTGGGGCCGTCAGGAGGAGGAGGAGGAGCATCGGAGCGGAGCCGCGACTCCAAGAGGTTTCCGTCCTGTAAGGGATCTCCATTCCCCAGCCCCCTGCACCTTCCGCAGTTGTCCCAGGACCTGCGGCAAGGCGGGCGCTTTCAACCAGTCAGTGCAGCCGGCGGGCGGCTGAAACTCCACCTCCGAACCCTCCCCTTCTCAGGACAGCGGGCGTTCACCCAGCCTCTGCCTGGATACCCCTGGCTCCAGGCAGCCCCTTCTGCACCTCCTCCCCCCGGCACACTCCCACCTCGAATACACCCCCTCTCTCCCCCCTCCAAACACGGACACATTCGAGGGAGAGCCCCTCCCTCCCAGGACGCTTCGTTTCTCCAAGTTCACCCTGCCTTCAGCCAACCCCTCTATCCCAGTCACCTCTCTCACATCCCCTTCCCAGAGGGAAGGCACCCTGCTGTCTTTGACAATAAACTAATATGAAACTGCTTCTAGTCACCAGTAATAACTACCACAAAACTATACAACTGTTCAAAGGATATTTACAAAATACATAAATAGTGCAGATAAAGGAATATCAAAGTAGTTTTTGTGGTTTATGGACCAATTTGAAATCTGATGGCAGAGGGGAAAGAATTTATTCCTAAATTGTTGAGTGTGTGTCTTCAGGTAATGAGAAGAGGACATGTCCTGGATGGTGCTGGTCCCAGATATTTTCTCTTCTGACCTCTCACATTAGGCAGAAGAGCAAAGCACGAAAGCACATACCAGCAGGATCAACGACAGCTTCCATCATCCTGTTATCAGACTGCTGAACAGACCTCTCATATGATAAGATGGAATCATGGCCTCACAATCCACCTGGTTATGATCTTGCAACTAATCGTTTACCTGCCTGGTACATTTCAGTAGCTTTTACACTTTGTTCTGCATTGTTATTGTTTTACCCTGTTCTAGCTCGAAGCACTGTGTAATGATCTGATCTGTACGAATGGTATGCAAGACAAGCTTTTCACTGAATCCTGCTACATACGACAATAATAAACAAAAACTAATAGATGGGCAGACAGGGTAGGGGAGAAACAGTGTGATTCTTTGTTGTCTCAGGTTGAGAAATAGTTTACATCTGTTCTCTTAAACTATCAGGAACGCTCAGCAAGTCAGGCAGCACCTGTGGAGAGAGAAACAGAGTTAGAATTTCAGGTTCAAGACCCTTAGTCACAGCCTTTCTTCCTCAGCTGTTAACTCTGTGTCGCTCTCCACAGCCGCTGCCAGTACTGCTGCCTCCAGCATTTGGCTTCCTTCTCCGTACACTTCTCTCTCCGTACACTTCCCTCTCCGTACACTTCCCTCTCCGTACACTTCCCTCTCCATACACTTCTCTCTCCGTACACATCCCGCTCCGTACACTTCCCTCTCCGTACACTTCCCTCTCCGTACACTTCCCTCTCCATACACTTCTCTCTCCGTACACATCCCGCTCCATACACTTCCCTCTCCGTACACTTCTCTCCGTACACTTCTACACTTCCCTCTGCGTACACTTCTCTCTCCGTACACTTCCCTCCGTACACTTCTCTCCGTACACTTCTCTCTGTACACTTCTACACTTCTCTCTCCATACACTTCTCTCCGTACACTTCCCTCTCCGTACACTTCCCTCTCCGTAAACTTCTCTCTCCGTAAACTTCTCTCTCCGTACACTTCCCTCTCCGTACACTTCCCTCTCCGTACACTTCTCTCTCCGTACGCTTCCCTCTCCGTACACTTCTCTCTCCGTACACATCCCGCTCCGTACACTTCCCTCTCCGTACACTTCCCTCTCCGTACACTTCCCTCTCCATACACTTCTCTCTCCGTACACATCCCGCTCCATACACTTCCCTCTCCGTACACTTCTACACTTCCCTCTGCGTACACTTCTCTCTCCGTACACTTCCCTCCGTACACTTCTCTCCGTACACTTCTCTCTGTACACTTCTACACTTCTCTCTCTATACACTTCTCTCCGTACACTTCCCTCTCCGTACACTTCCCTCTCCGTAAACTTCTCTCTCCGTAAACTTCTCTCTCCGTACACTTCCCTCTCCGTACACTTCCCTCTCCGTACACTTCTCTCTCCGTACACTTCCCTCTCCGTACACTTCTCTCTCCGTACACATCCCGCTCCGTACACTTCCCTCTCCGTACACTTCTCTCTCCGTACACTTCCCTCTCCGTACACTTCCCTCTCCGTAAACTTCTCTCTCCGTAAACTTCTCTCTCCGTACACTTCCCTCTCCGTACACTTCCCTCTCCGTACACTTCTCTCTCCGTACACTTCCCTCTCCGTACACTTCTCTCTCCGTACACATCCCGCTCCGTACACTTCCCTCTCCGTACACTTCCCTCTCCGTACACTTCTCTCTCCGTACACATCCCGCTCCGTACACTTCCCTCTCCGTACACTTCTCTCCGTACACTTCTACACTTCCCTCTCTGTACACTTCTCTCTCCGTACACTTCCCTCCGTACACTTCTCTCTGTACACTTCTACACTTCTCTCTCCGTACACTTCCCTCTCCATACACTTCCCTCTCCGTAAACTTCCCTCTCCGTAAACTTCTCTCTCCGTACACTTCCCTCTCCGTACACTTCACTCTGTACACTCCCCACTCCGTACACTTCCCTCTCCGTACACTTCACTCTGTACACTTCCCACTCCGTACACTTCCCTCTCTGTACACTTCTCTCTAGGTACACTTCCCTCCGTACACTTCTCTCTCCATAGACTTCCCTCTCCGTACACTTCTCTCTCCGTACACTTCTCTCCGTACACTTCCCTCTCCATACACTTCGCTCCGTACACTTCACTCTCCGTACACTTCTCCCTCCATACACTTCTCTCTCCGTACCCTTCCCTCTCCGTACACTTCCCTCTCCTACACTTCCCTCCGTACACTTCTCTCTATACACTTCTACACTTCTCTCTCCGTACACTTCTCTCCGTACACTTCCCTCTCCGTACACTTCCCTCTCCGTAAACTTCCCTCTCCGTAAACTTCTCTCTCCGTACACTTCCCTCTCCGTACACTTCACTCTGTACACTTCCCACTCCGTACACTTCCCTCTCCGTACACTTCACTCTGTACACTTCCCACTCCGTACACTTCCCTCTCCGTACACTTCTCTCTAGGTACACTTCCCTCCGTACACTTCTCTCTCCATACACTTCCCTCTCCGTACACTTCTCTCTCCGTACACTTCTCTCCGTACACTTTCCTCTCCGTACACTTCTCTCTCCATACACTTCCCTCTCCGTACACTTCTCTCTCCGTACACTTCCCTCTCCGTACACTTCCCTCCGTACACTTCTCTCTCCGTACACTTCCCTCTCCGTACACTTCCCTCTCCATACACTTCCCTCTCCATACACTTCTCTCTCCATACACTTCCCTCTCCGTACACTTCTCTCCGTACACTTCCCTCTCCGTACACTTCCCTCTCCGTACACTTCCCTCTCCGTACACTTCTCTCCGTACACTTCCCTCTCCGTACACTTCCTTCTCCGTACACTTCCCTCCGTACACTTCCCTCTCCGTACACTTCTCTCTCCGTACACTTCTCTCCGTACACTTCCCTCTCCGTACACTTCTCTCTCCGTACACTTCTCCCTCCGTACACTTCCCTCTCCGTACACTTCCCTCTCCATACACTTCCCTCCGTACACTTCCCTCTCCGTACACTTCCGTCCGTACACTTCCCTCTCCGTACACTTCCCTCTCCGTACACTTCTCTCTGTACACTTCCCTCTCCGTACACTTCCCTCTCCGTTCACTTCCCTCTCCGTACACTTGTCTCTGTACACTTCTCTCCGTACACTTCTCTCACCATACACTTCTCTCTCTGTACACTTCCCTCTCCGTCCACTTCCCTCTTCATACACTTCTCTCCGTACACTTCCCTCTCTGTACACTTCTCCCTCCGTACACTTCCCTCTCCGTACACTTCCCTCTCTGTACACTTCTCCCTCCGTACACTTCCCTCTCCGTACACTTCCCTCTCCGTTCACTTCCCTCTCCGTACACTTGTCTCTGTACACTTCTCTCCGTACACTTCTCTCACCGTACACTTCTCTCTCTGTACACTTCCCTCTCCATTCACTTCTCTCTCCGTACACTTCCCTCTCCGTACACTTCCCTCTTCATACACTTCTCTCCGTACACTTCCCTCTCCGTACACTTGTCTCTGTACACTTCTCTCCATAAACTTCCCTCTCCGTCCACTTCTCTCTCCATACATTTCCCTCTCTGTACACTTCTCTCTCCGTACACTTCCCTCTTCATACAGTTCTCTCCGTACACTTCCCTCTCCGTACACTTCTCTCCGTACACTTCCCTCTCCGTACACTTCTCTTTCCGTACACTTCTCTCTCCGTACACTTCTCTCCATACACTTCCCTCTCTGTACACTTCTCTCCCCGTACACTTCTCTCCGTACACTTCCTTCTCCGTACACTTCCCTCTCCGTGCACTTCCCTCTCCGTACAATTCTCTCCATACACTTCCCTCTCCGTACACTTCTCTCCGTACACTTCCCTCTCCGTACACTTCTCTTTCCGTACACTTCTCTCTCCGTACACTTCTCTCCATACACTTCCCTCTCTGTACACTTCTCTCCCCGTACACTTCTCTCCGTACACTTCCCTCTCCGTACACTTCCCTCTCTGTACACTTCTCTCCCCGTACACTTCTCTCCGTACACTTCCCTCTCCGTACACTTCTCTCTCCGTACACTTCTCTCTCCGTACACTTCCCTCTCCGTGCACTTCCCTCTCCGTACACTTCTCTCCGTACACTTCTCTCCGTACACTTCCCTCTCCGTACACTTCTCTCCGTACTCTTCTCTCTCCGTACACTTCTCTCTCCGTACACTTCCCTCTCCATTCACTTCTCTCTCCGTACACTTCCCTCTCCGTACACTTCCCTCTTCATACACTTCTCTCCGTACACTTCCCTCTCCGTACACTTGTCTCTGTACACTTCTCTCCATAAACTTCCCTCTCCGTCCACTTCTCTCTCCATACATTTCCCTCTCTGTACACTTCTCTCTCCGTACACTTCCCTCTTCATACAGTTCTCTCCGTACACTTCCCTCTCCGTACACTTCTCTCCGTACACTTCCCTCTCCGTACACTTCTCTTTCCGTACACTTCTCTCTCCGTACACTTCTCTCCATACACTTCCCTCTCTGTACACTTCTCTCCCCGTACACTTCTCTCCGTACACTTCCTTCTCCGTACACTTCCCTCTCCGTGCACTTCCCTCTCCGTACAATTCTCTCCATACACTTCCCTCTCCGTACACTTCTCTCCGTACACTTCCCTCTCCGTACACTTCTCTTTCCGTACACTTCTCTCTCCGTACACTTCTCTCCATACACTTCCCTCTCTGTACACTTCTCTCCCCGTACACTTCTCTCCGTACACTTCCCTCTCCGTACACTTCCCTCTCTGTACACTTCTCTCCCCGTACACTTCTCTCCGTACACTTCCCTCTCCGTACACTTCTCTCTCCGTACACTTCTCTCTCCGTACACTTCCCTCTCCGTGCACTTCCCTCTCCGTACACTTCTCTCCGTACACTTCTCTCCGTACACTTCCCTCTCCGTACACTTCTCTCCGTACTCTTCTCTCTCCGTACACTTCTCTCTCCGTACACTTCCCTCCGTACACTTCCCTCTCCGTACACTTCTCTCACCGTACACTTCCCTCCGTACACTTCCCTCTCCGTACACTTCACTCTGTACACTTCTCTCCGTACACTTCTCTCTCCATACACTTCCCTGTCCGTACACTTCTCTCTCCGTACACTTCCCTCTCCGTACACTTCCCTCTCCGTACACTTCTCTCCGTACACTTCTCTCTGTACACTTCCCTCTCCGTGCACTTCCCTCTGCGTACACTTTCCTCCGTACACTTTTCTCCGTACACTTCTCTCTGTACACTTCCCTCTCCGTACACTTCCCTCTCCGTGCACATCTCTCTCCGTACACTTCTCCCTCTGTACACTTCCCTCTCCGTACACTTGTCTCCATACACTTCTCTCCGTACACTTCTCTTTGTACACTTCCCTCTCAATGCATGGCTGAGGAGTTGGTGCAGGGAGCAGGGTTTTAGATTTTTGATCATTGGGATCTCTTCTGGGGAATGTGGGATCTCTACAGATTGGATAGGTTGCACCTGAACTCGAGGGGGAGCAATATCCTTGCAGGTAGGTTTGCTAGCATGGTTCGGGAGGGTTTAAACTCATCTACGAGGGGGATGGGACCCAGAGCGATAGAGCAGTGAAAGAAGTGCATGGAGTAAAGCCAGATCTAACATACAGAGAGGCTTTGAGGAAAGAGAAGTAAAATAAACGGTGTAAAGGTAGTAAGGTAGAAGGGCTGAAATTTGTGTACCTCAATGCAAGAAGCATCAGGAACAAAGGTGATGAACTGAGAGCTTGGATACATACATGGAATTATGATATAGTGGCCATTACAGAGACTTGGCTGGCACCAGGGCAGGAATGGATTCTCAGCATTCCTGGATTTCAGTGCTTTAAAAGGGATAGGGAGGGCGGAAAAAGGGGAGGAGGGGTGGCATTACTGGTCAGGAATACTATTACAGCTACAGAAAAGGTGGGTAATGTAGCAGGATCCTCTTTTGAGTCAATATGGGTGGAAGTCAGGAACAGGAAGGGAGCAGTTACTCTATTGGGGGTATTCTATAGGCCACCTGGTAGCAGAAGAGATACAGAGGTGCAGATTGGGAGGCAGATATTGGAAAGGTGCAAAAATAACAGGGTTGTTATCATGGGTGACTTTAACTTCCCTAATATTGATTGGCACCTGATTAGTCCCAAGGGTTTAGATGGGGCAGAGTTTGTTAAGTGTGTCCAGGATGGATTCCTGTCACAGTATGTGGACAGACCGACCAGGGAGAATGCCATACTAGATCTAGTACTAGGTAATGAACTGGGTCAGGTCACAGATCTCTCAGTGGGTGAGCATCTGGGGGACAGTGACCACCGCTCCCTGGCCTTTAGCGTTATCATGGAAAAGGATAGAATCAGAGAGGACAGGAAAATTTTCAATTGGGGAAAGGCAAATTATGAGGCTATAAGGCTAGAACTTGTGGGTGTGAATTGGGATGATGTTTTTGCAGGAAAATGTACTATGGACATGTGGTTGATGTTTAGAGATCTCTTGTAGGATGTTAGGGATAAATTTGTCCCGGTGAGGAAGATAAAGAATGGTAGGGTGAAGGAACCATGGGTGACAAGTGAGGTGGAAAATCTAATCAGGAGGAAGAAGGCAGCATACATGAGGTTTAGGAAGCAAGGATCAGATGGGTCTATTGAGGAATATAGGGAAGCAAGAAAGGAGCTTAAGTAGGGGCTGAGAAGAGCAAGAAGGGGGCATGAGAATGCCTTGGTGAGTAGGGTAAAGGAAAACCCCAAGGCATTCTTCAATTATGTGAAGAAAAAAAGGATGACAGGAGTGAAGGTAGGACTGATTAGAGATAAAGGTGGGAAGATGTGCCTGGAGGCTGTGGAAGTGAGCAAGGTCCTCAATGAATACTTCTCTTTGGTATTCACCAATGAGAGGGAACTTGATGATGGTCAGGACAATATGAGTGAGGTTGATGTTCTGGAGCATGTTGATATTAAGGGAGAGGAGGTGTTGGAGTTGTTAAAATACATTAGGACAGATAAGTCCCCGGGGCCTGACGGAATATTCCCCAGGCTGCTCCACGAGGCAAGAGAAGAGATTGCTGAGCCTCTGGCCAGGATCTTTATATCCTCATTGTCCACAGGAATGGTACCGGAGGATTGGAGTGTTGTCCCCTTGTTCAAAAAAGGTAGTAGGGATAGTCTGGGTAATTATAGACCAGTGAGTCTTACGTTTGTGGTGGGAAAGCTGTTGGAAAAGATTCTTAGAGATAGGATCTATGGGCACTTAGAGAATCATGGTCTGATCAGGGATAGTCAGCATGGCTTTGTGAAGGGCAGATCGTGTCTAACAAGCCAGATAGAGTTCTTTGAGGAGGTGACCAGGCATATAGATGAGGGTAGTGCAGTGGATGTGATCTATCTGGATTTTAGTAAGGCATTTGATAAGGTTTCACACAGTAGGCTTATTCAGAAAGTTAAAATGCATGGGATCCAGGGAAGTTTGGCCAGGTGGATTCAGAATTGGCTTGCCTGCAGAAGGCAGAGGGTCATGGTGGAGGGAGTACATTCTGATTGAAGGATTGTGACTAGTGGTGTCACACAAGGATCTGTTCTGGGACCTCTACTTTTCGTGATTTTTATTAACCACCTGGATGTGGGGGTAGAAGGGTGGGTTGGCAAGTTTGCAGATGACACAAAGGTTGGTGATGTTGTAGATAGTGTAGAGGATTGTCAAAGATTGCAGAGAGACATTGATAGGATGCAGAAGTGGGCTGAGAAGTGGCAGATGGAGTTCAACCCCGAGAAGTGTGAGGTTGTACACTTTGGAAGGACAAACTCCAAGACAGAGTACAAAGTAAATGGCAGGATACTTGGTAGTGTTGAAGAGCAGAGGGATCTCGGGGTACATGTCCACAGATCCCTGAAAGTTGCCTCACAGGTGGATAGGGTAGTTAAGAAAGCTTATGGGGTGTTAGCTTTCATAAGTCGAGGGATAGAGTTTAAGAGTCGCGATGTAATGATACAGCTCTATAAAACTCTGGTTAGGCCACACTTGAAGTACTGTGTCCAGTTCTGGTCGCCTCACTATAGAAAGGATGTGGAAGCATTGGAAAGGGTACAGAGGAGATTTACCAAGATCCTGCCTGGTTTTGAAAGTATGCATTATGATCAGAGATTAAGGGAGCTAGGGCTTTACTCTTTGGAGAGAAGGAGGATGAGAGGAGACATGATAGAGGTGTACAAGATAATAAGAGGAATAGATAGAGTGGATAGCCAGCGTCTCTTCCCCAGGGCACCACTGCTCAATACAAGAGGACATGGCTTTAAGGTAAGGGGTGGGAAGTTTAAGGGGGATATTAGAGGAAGGTTTTTTACTCAGAGTGGTTGGTGCGTGGAATGCACTGCCTGAGTCAGTGGTGGAGGCAGATACACTAGTGAAGTTTAAGAGACTACTAGACAGGTATATGGAGGAATTTAAGGTGGGGGCTTATATGGGAGGCAGGGTTTGAGGGTGGGCACATTGTGGGCCGAAGGGCCTGTACTGTGCTGTACTATTCTATGTTCTATGTTCTATGTACACTTCTCTCTCCGTACACATCCCTCTCTGTACACTTCCCTCCGTACATTTCTCTCTCCGTATATGCACCATTTAAGATGCCACAGTTTCAAAATCCAATATTTCTTTAATTAGAAATTCTTGGTAATTCTACCTGATTGCAGAGCGACCTTGTAAAGGCTCAGTCACCTTCAGCTCAACTGTTTGGGTCTCAGCACTGGAGCATTGCATGGTTCTCAAACTCAGAAGGGTTAAGGACAATGGAATGCAGCCTGAATCAATATTATTCATAAAATATATATTCAACGCCAATTAAAGTGACTTCACATAACAGCAGTTTTCAATTAAACACTAACGACTTTGCATTATAAATGATTCAGAGACCTTCCTGATTAATCGGATGCCATTTGATGATCCACTTATGCATATGAAAACAAAGTACTTGTGTTTTATAATATCTCAGAATAAATATCCCTCAACACTCTCCACAGGCTGAGTCTGGTCTGACCTTTCGTTCCTGCCACGTCAGAGCCCACCCTGAACCAAGCACACCACTCAGCACATCTACAAGGAGCCCTGCCAGAAGAATGCAGCTTCCTTCAGGGACCCTCACCACCCAGGCCATGCCCTCTTCCCACTGCTGCCATCAGGAAGAAGGTACGGGAGCCTCAGCTGCCACACCACCAGACTTAGGACAGATATTACCCCTCCACCATCGGGCAATTGAACCACCATGGCTAACTTCAATCACCTCAACTCTGCACCGATTTCACAGTCTGCAGGCTCACTGTTAAGAACCCAGCAACTTAAGTTCTCAGTATTATTTGTTTATTTATTTCCACAGTTTGTCTTCTTTTGCATATTGGTTGTTTATCAGTCTTTGTTTATGCTTAGTTTTTTTTTGTAAATTCTATTTTATTTCTTTATTTTCCTGTAAATGTCTGCATGAAAATGAATTCCAGTGTAGTATATGGTAACATATGCATATTTGATAATACATTTACTTTGACTTTGACTTGATAGACACTGCCTGACTTGCTGAGTATTTCTGCTTTTTGTTGCACAGTTGAACTGCTTGGTAACTGGATAAGATTATTTGCATCCAAAAATGATTAAGTTTAGGTCACGCTGACTCGAAGGTTAAATCTACATAATGCTGGTTTCTGTGAACGGTTAGAAACAGATTGCATTTTGCCCAAAATGGAATTTGTCATACATTCAGTGAGGTCAGGTGTTATCCAAACACTGTTGAGCCATTCCAGTATAGATGACTCAAGTCCAGTTCAGTCTGTAGCTCTGGATTTCACTTTTCAAAGGGTTTTTGGGTGGAGCGTTGTCTTGAATAGTTTTTTTTGGTGTAATTGTGTTGTTTCCTGAAAAGAATTATTTGTCTTTAATTTTTGCTTTTCTTGTGAATATAATACAGAACCACTGAAAAATAACCTTCTCGTAAGGCAGGAATGTGAGCACAGCAAGATTCCCCGAGCGGTAACACGACTGATACAGAAGATAAACAGCACAAGCCTTTCAGCCCACAATGTTGTTCTGACTTACTGTAAAATCAGTCTTGATCTTGAAACAATAGCTCTCACTAAAGAGGTAGTACTGAGCAAACTTGTGGGCTGGAAGACAGACAAGCCCCTGGCCCAGGGGCAAATGCATACCAGGGAACTAAAAGAAATGGCGTAAGTTATAGTAGAGACTTTGGCGATGATTTACCAAACTTCTCCGGACTCTGGGCAGGTCCCAGCGGATTGGAAGATGCTGAATGTCACGCCACTGTTCGAAAAAGGATGTAGGCAAAAGGCAGGTAACTGTAGGTCAATTAGTTTAACATCTGTAGTTGGGAAAATGCTTGAAATTATCACTAAAGAAAAAATAGTGAGGCATCTGGAAAGAGATAGATTCATCAAGCAGATGCAGCATGGATTCAGCAAAGGCAGGTCCTGTTTGACAAACTCTCTGGAGTTCTTTGAGGATATGATGAGCACAGTGGATAGAGGGGAACAGATGGACGTTATTTACTTGGATTTCCAGAAGGCATTCGATAAGGTGCCACAATAAAAGACTTATCCATAAGATAAGGATGCATAGAGTTGGGGGTGATGTATTAGCATGGATAGAGGATTGGGTAACTAATAGAAAGCAGAGAGTCGGGATACACGGGAGTTATTCTGGTTGGCAATCGGTGTGCCACAGGGGTCAGTGCTGGGCCCCTACTGTTCATGATATCTGGAAGAGATTGTTATATATTTATATATTTAAGATAAGGATGGATAGATTTTTACATAGAAGGGGAATTAAGGGTTACGGGAAAAAGGCAGGTAGGTGGAGATGAGTCCATAGTCAGATCAGCCATGATCTTATTGAATGGTAGAGCGGGCTCGACGGGTCAGATGGCCGACTCCTGCTCCTAATTCTTATGTTATGTTCTAACGTTCTAACCCTTCCCTCTCTTATAGCCCTCCATGTCCCTAATGTATCTGCTTTTACCGTCACCCACTGGCACACACCCACCAGTCACTGTGTAACAAAAACTACCTCTGGCATCCCCCCTGTACTTTCCTACAATCGTCTTAAAATTATGCCCCTTGGTATTAGCCAAGGGGCATATTTTCCACATTGGGGAAGATCTCTGTCTGTGCATCTAATCTATGATTGTCTGATGATCTGTGTCTGTGGGGGCTGCTGCAAGTAACTTCTTCATGGCAGCTGTGCACATGTGACAATAAACTTTGACTTTGACTTTGCTTGACCAGGAAACTGCCAAAGTACCACCTGTTGGATGTGTTGTGCAGATCATAAACTCCAGCATTCTCTTCCCCGGAATAAGTGACAGGAAGGGCTCGGAATAGGATCATCAGGCTTTTCAAAGGAATTGGTCGAGGCTATAGAGAGAGCCTTGTTCTCTGGTGGGGGAATCTTGCATGATGCCACATCACTGTAAACCAGAGCAACCCTTTCAGGAGCAGTCATGAAGTTCTTCAGGCAATGGGTGGTAAATGCAAGATTTTGTAGTTATATATAACTCCGGTCAGACCACACTTGGAATATTGTGTTCAATTCTGGTCACCTCGTTATGGGAAACATGTGGGAGCTTTAGAGAGGGTGCAGAGGAGATTTACCAGGATGCTGCCTGGTTTAGAGAAGGTGCAGAGGAGATTGACCAGGATGCTGCCTGGTTTAGAGAAGGTGCAGAGGAGATTGACCAGGATGCTGTCCGGATTAGAGAGGGTGCAGAGGAGATTGACCAGGATGCTGTTCAGATTAGAGAGGGCGCGGAGGAGATTGACCAGGATGCTGCCTGGATTAGAGAGGGTGCAGAGGAGATTGACCAAGATGCTGTCCGGATTAGAGAGGGCACGGAGGAGATTGACCAGGATGCTGCCTGGATTAGAGAGGGTGCAGAGGAGATTGACCAGGATGCTGTCCGGATTAGAGAGGGCACGGAGGAGATTGACCAGGATGCTGCCTGGATTAGAGAGGGTGCAGAGGAGATTGACCAGGATGCTGCCTGGATTAGAGAGGGTGAGGAGGAGATTTACCAGGATGCTGCCTGGATTAGAGAGTGTGTCTGATGAGGAAAGGTTGTGTGAGCTAGGGCTTTTCTCTCTGGAGTGAAGGAGGGTGAGAGGTGATTTGGTAGAGGTGTACAGTACAGGAAGATAAGCAGCATAGATAGAATTGATAGCCAGAAACACTTTCTCAGGGTGAAACTAGCTAATACCAGCAGGCATAGAGGAATGTGAGGGGGAATTTACACGGACAGGGATGGGTGTGTGGAACGCTGTGCCAGGTGTGGCAGTAGGGGCAGATACATTAGGGACATTCAAGAGACTCGTAAATAGACATATGGATGATAGAAAAATGGAGGGTTATGTGGAAAGGAAGGGTTAGTGATTTTGAATTGAATTGACTTTTCTTACGTCCTTCAGATACATGAGGAGTAAAAATCTTTACGTTACGTCTCCATTTAAATGTGCAATGTGCAATCATAGTAATTTATAATAAATAGAATAGTCAGTGTAACATAGAATACACTCAAATCAGCGTGAGTTAGGCAGTCTGACGGCCTGGTGGAAGAAGCTGTCCCGGAGCCTGTTGCCTGTTGATCCTGGCTTTTATGCTGTGATACTGTTTCCCGGATGGTAGCAGCTGGAATAGTTTGTGGTTGGGGTGACTCGGGTCCCCAGTACTCCTTCGGGCCCTTTTAACACACCTGTCTTTGTAAATGTCCTGAATCATGGGAAGTTCACAACTACAGATGTGCTGGGCTGTCCACACCACTCTCTGCAGAGCCCTGTGATTGAGGGAGGTACAGTTCCCATACCAGGCAGTGATGCAGCCAGTCAGGATGCTCTCAATTGTGCCTCTGTAGAAAGTTCTTAGCATTTGGAGGCCCCACACCAAACTTCCTCAACCGTCTGAGGTGAAAGAGGCACTGTTGTGCCTTTTTCACCACACAGCTTGTATGTACAGTGCACATGAGGTCCTCAGTGATGTGGATGCCGAGGACCTTCAAGCTGTTTACCCTCTCAACCTCAGATCCACCCTGGGGTTGCCCGTCTCCATTCCTCCATTCCATCCACAACCAGTTCCTTTGTTTTTGTGACATCGAGAGAGAGATTGTTTTCTTGACACCACTGTGTCAGACAGATGACTCCTTCCCTGTAGGCCACCTTGTGATTGTTTGAGATTAGGCCAATCAATGTAGTGTCATCAGCAAATTTAATTAGCAGATTAGAGCTGTGGTGGCGACACAGTCATAGATATACAGGGAGTAAAGGAGGGGACTCAGTACGCAGCCCTGAGGGGCTCCTGTATTGAGAGTCAGAGGGCTGGAGGTGAGGGAGCCCACTCTTACCACCTACCGGCGATCTGACAGGAAGTCCAGGATCCAGCTACACAAGACAGGGTCAAGGCTGGGGTCTCTGAGCTTCTTGTCGAGCCTGGATGGAACTATGATGTTGAATGCTGAACTGTAGTTCAGGTGTGGGCACGTTGCACGTGGCCAAGTGGTTAAGGTATTCGAATGAAAGTTGTGAGTTCAAGCCCCAACTGAGGCAGCGTGTTGTGTCCTTGAGCAAGGCACTTAACCACACAGTGCTCTGTGACGACACTGGTGCCAAGCTGTATTGGCCCTAGTGCCCTTCCCTTGGACAACATCGGTGTCGTGGAGAGGGGAGACTTGCAGCATGGGCAACTGCCAGTCTTCCATACAACCTTGCCCAGGCCTGCGCCCTGGAGAGTGAAGACTAATGGATGCCTTAATTCGTTAGTCCTGACGAAGGGTCTCGGCCTGAAACGTCGACTGTATCTCTTCCTAGAGATGCTGCCTGGCCTGCTGCGTTCACCAGAAACTTTGATGTGTGTTGCTTGAATTTCCAGCATCTGCAGAATTCCTGTTGTTTGCCTTAATTAATTAGTCCAAGAACAGCATTCTCACATCCTTCTTCTCCAGATGTGTCAGGACAGCATGTAGAGCAGTGATTTTGGAGTAGGGTGAAGGATCTGTACAACATAATGGGCCAAAGGGCCTGTACTGGTTCAATGGTTCCATTTGATATCAGAGAATGTATACAATATACAACCTGAAATTTCTACCCTTCACAGACACCCACGAAAACAGAAGAATGAATGACAGGAAAATGTTAGAACCCCAAAGCCCCCTTCCCCCCTCCCACACACAAGCAGCAGTGAAGCATCGACCCTCCCCCTCAGCAAAGCATCGTCCCTCCTCCTCAGCAGGAATCATTGACCCTCCTCCTCAGCAAAGCATCGACCCTCCCCCTCAGCAAAGCATCAACCCTCCCCCTCAGCAAAGCATCGACCCTCCCCCTCAGCAAAGCAACATCCCTCCCCCTCAGCAAAGCAACATCCCTCCCCCTCAGCAAAGCATTGACCCTCCCCCTCAGCAAAGCATCGACCCTCCCCCTCAGCAAAGCATCAACCCTCCACCTCAGCAGGAAGCATCGTCCCTCCCCCTCAGCAAAGCATCAACCTTCCCCTCAGCAAAGCATCAACCCTCCCCCTCAGCAAAGCATCGACCCTCCCCCTCAGCAAAGCATCAACCTTCCCCTCAGCAAAGCATCGACCCTCCCCCTCAGCAAAGCATCAACCTCCCCCTCAGCAAAGCATCAACCTTCCCCTCAGCAAAGCATCGACCCTCCCCCTCAGCAAAGCATCAACCTCCCCCTCAGCAAAGCATCGACCCTCCCCCTCAGCAAAGCATCAACCTTCCCCTCAGCAAAGCATCGACCCTCCCCCTCAGCAAAGCATCAACCTCCTCCTCAGCAAAGCATCGACCCTCCCCCTCAGCAAAGCATCAACCTTCCCCTCAGCAAAGCATCAACCCTCCCCCTCAGCAAAGCATTGACCCTCCCCCTCAGCAAAGCATCGACCCTCCCCCTCAGCAGGAATCATTGGCACCCTCCACACCCCAAGCAAGCAATAGCAAAACCCAAAAGAGTGGCCATGATCTGCAGTCCAACAAAAACTGATTGCTCACCAACCATTCAACATGCCACATGCTCTCTCTCTCTCTCTGCCCCCCAAACAAAGGACAGAGGAGTGTCACCACTTTTCCACAGTGAGGGGGGGGGGAGACAAACAAAATAAAACAGCTCTCTGATTACGATGTCACGGTTGCTTTAATTCCAAGTTTTTCCGACCCAAGGATCCCCAGCAAATACTCCTCCACCATCGAGAGAGAGAGAGAGAGAGAGAGAGGAGAGAGAAAGAGAGTGAGTGAGTGAGAAAGAGAGAGAGAGAGAGAAAGATAAAGAGAGGGAAAGAGAAAGAGAGAGAGATAAAGATAAAGAGAGAGAGAGAAAGACCAATCACCCAAGTACAGAATCTTCCAACAGAGGCATTTGCTGTCATAATGTTCCGTTCTGTTTCCGCGACATGCCAGTCACTGATACCAGCACGGAGTCAGTTCTTTCACAGGACCACAGGGCCTCACCCCAAAGGCACGTGTCTTCCAGGCTGCATCCTGGGGATATGGAGAATATCCAGTCAGTGAGCTCTGTACAACCGCAGTCTAGTGGAGCTGTAGATCTGGGACTCTGACAGAACCCCATCCACTTAGAATAGGAGACGTTAAAGGGAAGGAATTACACTGTTTTCACAGATGAGCTATAAGAACCTGCCCTCTGGTGACTTCCTATCTCTGCTGTAATGTTCCACGTTCTCTGTATGATCTTTTTCCCAGAAACACTTTGGAGGCTTAAGTCAGCTCAACAGATTTTTGCTAAACAGAAGGATTAAAGAAGCAGCGGGTAAGATTATTGTACAGACTGAAGTTCAAATTCAATTTATTGTCATTCAACAGTAAATCCATATACAACGAAATGAAACAACGTTCCTCGGGACCAAGGTGCACAACACACTACTTTTAACTCACACACAACACAGAAAGTAAAATCACAACAGATATATTAATAAAGAATAAAATATATTAAGACCATAAGACCACAGGATATAGGAGCAGAAGTAGGCCATTCAGTCCATCGAGTCTGTTCCACCATTCAATCAGGGGCTGATCCTGCCAGTCATCCCCACTCCCCTGCCTTCTCCCCATATCCTTTGATGCCCTGGCTAATCAAGAACCTCTCCATCTCTGCCTTAAGTACACCCAATGACTTGGCCTCCACAGCCGCTCGTGACAACAAATTCCACAGATTTACCACCCTCTGGCTAAAGTAATTTCTCCGCATCTCTGTTCTAAATGGACATCCTTCAGTCTTGAAGTTGTGCCCTCTTGTCCTAGACTCCCCTACCATGGGAAATAACCTTGCCATATCTAATCTGTTCAGGCCTTTTAACATTTGGAATGGTTCTATGAGATCTCCCCTCATTCTCCTGAACTCCAGGGAATACAGCCCAAGTTGCCAGACATTCCTCATATGGTAACCCTTTCATTCCTGGAATCATTCTCATGAATCTTCTCTGAACCCTCTCCAATGTCAGTACATCCTTTCTAAAATAAGGAGCCCAAAACTGCACACAATACTCTAAGTGGGGTCTCACAAGTGCCTTACAGAGCCTCAACACAACATCCCCGCTCTTATATTCTATACCTCTAGAAGTG
Organism: Mobula hypostoma; assembly: GCF_963921235.1. Lineage (NCBI taxonomy): Eukaryota > Metazoa > Chordata > Chondrichthyes > Myliobatiformes > Myliobatidae > Mobula > Mobula hypostoma. The sequence continues at coordinate 165,019,729 of NC_086098.1, read as the reverse complement.
AATGCCAACATTGCATTCGCCTTCTTCACCACCGACTCAACCTGGAGGTTAACCTGTAGGATATCCTGCACGAGGACTCCCAAGTCCCTTTGCATCTCTGCATTTTGAATTCTCCACCCATCTACATAATAGTCTGCCCATTTACTTCTTCAACCAAAGTGCATGACCATACACTTCCCAACATTGTATTTCATTTGCCACTTCTTTGCCCATTCCCCTAAACTATCTAAGTCTCTCTGCAGGCTCTCTGTTTCCTCAACACTATCTGCTCCTCCACCTATCTTTGCATCATGGGCAAATTCAGCCACAAATCCATTAATACCATAGTCCAGATCATTGACATACATCGTAAAAAGCAGCGGTCCCAACACCGACCCCTGTGGAACTCTACTGGTAACCAGCAGCCAGTCAGAATAGGATCCCTTTATTTCCACTCTCTGTTTTCTGCCGACCAGCCAATGCTCCAACCATGTTAGTAACTTCCCTGTAATTCCATGGACTCTTATCTTGCTAAGCAGCCTCATGTGCGGCCCCTTGTCAAAGGCCTTCTGAAAATCCAAGTACACCACATCCACTGCATCTCCTTTGTCTACCCTGATTGTAATCTCCTCAAAAAATTGCAGTAGGTTGGTCAGGCAGGATTTTCCTTTCAGGAAACCATGCTGGCTTTGGCCTATCTTGTCATGTGCCTCCAGGTACTCCGTAATTTCATCCCTAACAATCGATTCCAACAACTTCCCAACCATTGATGTCAGGCTAACAGGTCTATAGTTTCCTTTCTGCTGCCTCCCACTCCTTCTTAAATAGCGGAGTAACATTTGCAATTTTCCAGTTAATGCCTCTGCAATCTTTCTAGCTACTTCCTTCAGAACGCAAGGGTGCAATATCTCCAGCATTATTTTCTATTGGTCCTATATCTACCCGCAGCTCTCTTTTACCCTTTACATACTTAAAAAAGCTTTTAGTATCTTCTTTGATAATAGTCGCCAGCTTCCTTTCATAATTCATCTTTTCCTTCCTAATGACCTTTTTAGTTTCCTTCTACAAGTTCTTAAAAGCTTCCTAATCCTCGATCTTCCCACTAGCTTTGGCTTCCTTGTATGTGCTCCCTTTTCCTTTTACTTTGGCTCTAACTTCACTTGTTAGCCACAGTAACGTCCTTCTTCCATTCAAAAATTTCTTCTAATTTGGAATATATCTGTCTTGCACTTCCCTCATTTTTCGCAGAAATTCCAGCCATTGCTGCTCTGCTGTCCTTCCTGCTAGTGTCTCTTTCCAGTCAACCTTGGCCAGTTCCCCTCTCATGGCATTGTAATTTCCTTTATTCCACTGAAATACCAACACATTTGAATTTAGTTTCTCCTTCTCGAATTCCAAAGTGAACTCGATCATATTGTGATCACTGATCCCTGAGGGTTCCTTAACCTTAAGCTCTCTTATCACCTCTGGATCATTGCACAACACCCAATCCAGCACGGCCGATCCTAGTGGGCTCAACAACAACTGTTCAAAAAAGCCATCCCTTAGACATTCTACAAATTCTCTCTCTTGAGGTCCAGTACTGGCCTGGTTTTCCCAATCCACTTTCATGTTAAAATCCCCAACGATTATCATGAGATGCCTTTCTGACATGCCTTTTCTATCTCCTGCTGTAATTTGCAATCCAAATCCCGGCTGCTGTTTGGAGACCTGTATACAACTGCCATTAGGGTCCTTTTACCCTTGCCATTTCTTAACTCAACCCATAGAGACTCTACACCTTCTGATCCTATGTCATCTCTTTCTAATGATTTAATATTATTTCTTATACACAGGGCCACACCAGCCCCTCTGCCTACTAACTTATCTTTCCAATACACCTTGGACATTCAACTCCCCATGGCAGCTATTGTTTAGCCAAGTTTCAGAGATGGCCACAACGTCATACTTGCCAATCTGTAGCTGAATTTCAAGATCTTCCATTTTATTCCTTACACTGCATGCATTCAAATACAACTCTTTCAGTCCAGTATTTCTTGCTTTCTGTTTTAACTGCTCCATGCCTCTATTGCCCTGTACCTTATCCCACTGGCTGTGATTATGCCTCATCTCCTGCCTGTCCTTTTTATCATCTCTGTTGCACACTGACTTTGATTTATTTCTGTTTTCCCCTTACTCAGCCCAATCAGTTCGGTTTCCATCCCCCTGCAAAATTAGTTTTAAACTTCCCTAACAGCTCTATTAAACCTGCCTGCTAGGATATTGGACCCCTTTGGGTTCAGGTGTAACCCAAGCTTTTTGTACAGATCGTACCTCCCCTAGGAGATGCCCCAATGATCCAGGAATCTGAAGCCCTGCCCCCTACACCAGTCTCTCAGCCACGCATTAATATGCCTAACCATGCTATTCTTGCACTCATTAACATGTGGTACAGGCAGCAATCCTGAGATTACTACCCTGGAGGTCCTGCTTTTCAGTTTACTACCTAACTCCCTGAATTCTCTCTTCTGGACCTCCTCCCTTTTTCTACCTTTGTCATTGGTTACCAACGTGTACCAAGACTTCTGGCTATTCACCCTCTCCCTTCAGAATATTCTGCACCCGATCTGAGACATCCCATACCATGGCACCTGGAGGGCAACACACCATGCGGGTATCTCTATCAGGCTGACAGAACCTCCTGTCTGTTCCCCTCACTATGGAATCTCCTATGACTACTGCATTCCTCATCTTCTACTCTCCCTTCTGCACCACGAAACCAGGCTCAGTGCCAAAGGGCCGATCGCCGTGGTCATCATTTAGCATAAAGAACAAGTTAGCAGTATAACACCTGTGGCACTTCATACATGATGAGACCTGGGTGACGGCAGGGAGTTCAGTAGTTGCACAGCCTGGGGGAAGAAACTGGATCCTATCATGACAGTCCTTGTCCAAGTGCTACAGTACCTCCTGCCTGATGGCTGGGGGTCAAAAGGTGGGAGGATCATTGACAATATTAAGGACCTTGCATACACAGTGCTCCTGATAAATGGGTGGAAGGGAGACCCTAATGTCTCTCACAACAATGCTTGCAGTACCCGAGCTGCTGGACAATCCCCCATCCCGTTGTAATGAAAACAACACTCAGTATATTACCTGGACTCATTCACGCAGACCCAAGGAAGCACAATGGCCTCAGCCTGTCACCCTCAGCAGAGTGATTCTGTGGGAATAGGCATCTGCTTTTGGGAGATCCTCGGGCAGGAAGGGCCACTGGAACCTTGCCCAGACATTGTGGACGATACAGAATTCAGGAGAATTAGCAAGAATCTGCTTTATTTGTCACATGTATATCGAAACATACAGTGAAATGTGTTATCTGCAGCAATGACGTTTCTTCACAAAGAAGACATGGCAGCACCTCCTTATTCTTCAAAGTTTGTGCAGGTTCAGCATGTCACCCAAAAACTTTGATGAATTTCTATAGATGTACAATGGGGACAATCCTAACTGGCTGCATCATGGTCTGGTGTGAAAGGAAACACCAATGCCCAAGGACAGAAAAACCTACAGAAATTAGTGGATACAGCCCAGTCCATCACAGGCAAAGCCCTCTTCACCACTGAGCACATCTACATGGAGTGCTACCACACTTCATGGACCCTCGACATCCAAACCATGCTCTCTTCTCACCACTGCCATCGGGCAGGAGCTACAGAATTCTTCGGTCCCACGCCACTAGATTCCGGAACAGTCATTGAGCTGCTGAACCATCATGGACAACTTGACTCACCTCAACCCTGAACTGATTCCACAACTTACTCTCTCTTTCAAGGACTCGGCCTCTCATGTTCTCAGTGTTGCTTTTATCTGTGCAGCCTGTCTTCCTTTGCACACTGTTTCTCTTTGTTTATGTATAGTTTTTCATAAGTTCTATTATATTTAATTATTTTTCCTGTAAATGCCCACAAGAAAAATGAGATTCAGGGTTGTATATTGACATATGCAGTACATAGTTTGATAATGAACTTTGAAATTTAACTGTTTTTGAATCTGTTGATGTGGGGCCTAACCCTTCAGACACCCTACCCAACAGTAGTATCAAGCCAGAGGTTCAGAGCTGTGTGTCTGGTCCAGGTGGGAATGTGAAAACAGGGAGAGCTTAGAAATGCAGTTCATATTTCCATATTCCTTGTCTCTTGGACAGGGGGGTAGGGGGGCATCGTCTTTGTCAGTTCACAGAACAATCCAGACATCGAGACAGCATACAGAGAGAAGATAGAGCAGCTAGCAGAATGGTGTGAGCACAACTTGAGTCTCAACATGGACAAGACTGTAATGCATGAATCTTTTTCATTTAAATGACACTGCCCCCAGCACTACATATTGCTCTATTGTCAATGTATGTGCATTGTCCTATTGTCTACACACTCACATTGTTCTCCCTCTCTCTCCTTCTCTCTCACTGCAATGTAAATACACCAGTTAAAGCCGTCTACCGCATGTGTTCTTTTATCTAATTGATATGTAGTTGTGCACAGACACAACAAATTGGCGACGAGTACAAACCTACATGTCGGAGAATATCACAAACTGGACTGACAGTTACTGGACAAATCAGCGGGAGTTAAACAGCACGAGAAAACGCCACGGACACTAACAAAGGCGTGAGTACAACATGGTACACAGTGAAAGACGCACTAAATTTAAAGTAAAAATAACGTGAGGATGGCTTCAGTCAGGAAAGTTGACAGATTTGATAGTGCTAATAAAGGCTGGGAGTCAGATATCAGAAGGGTTGAAGTATATTGTAACGCAAACAACGTGGTGGAGCGAAAGAAAGTCACTGCACTTCTTAGCTTAATGGGTGCAAGGATCTACAGTCTCTTATGTAATATAGTAACCCCTGCAAAGCCAGGTAGCAAGATGTTCAACAACATTGTTGTAATTTTGCAAAATCATGAACCTAAACCGCTGATAATAGCTGAGAGATTTAGATTTTACGAAAAGTAACCAGTCGAAAGAGAAAAGCCTTTCTGAACACATTGCAGAACTGCACAAACCTCCCCAGTACTGAGACTTTATAGATGGCTTTTCTGATGCATTCAGGGACAGGCTTGTAAGTGGCATGCATAGTCAAGCCCTCAAAAAAGGCAACTGTCTGAAAGAGACTTAACCTTAGAATGGGCATGAGCAATGCAATATCATTAGAGACTGCAGCAAAGGATGCAGCGGAACTATAGAAAAGGAGTTTAAAATGTGAAGTGCACAAATTGTCCCTGAATGGTGCAAAAAGACAAAACTATTATCGATGTGGCAAATCCTCCCATGATGCAAGATGATTGTTGGTTCAAAGAAAAACATTGCAGAAAGTGTCACAGACAAAGCCAGATAGAGAAAAAGCACAGGAAGATAAAAAGCACAACAAAGTGAAAAGTCTCAAAGACAAAACTGAGCAAATGCATTAAGTTACCGAGTGTAGAACAGAATCAAACAATATAGAGTCTGACAATGGTGAACTGTCATGCCTAGAACTGCATATTATTACTGAAACAGATCACAAAATCATCTGGATCACGATAGATGTGCTGGTGTAAAAATGAAAATGGGCTGGATACAGGGTTAGCTTTGTCCATAATTCCAGAGGCTGACTACACAGATTGTTTTCAAAGATACCATTAGAGAAGATCTCAGTGATGTTAAAGACTTACACAGGTGAAAAAGTGTCTCCCAAATGCAAACTGAAAGTAAATGTAACATATAGAGGCCAAACACAGCAGTTAGAGCTTTATGTATTGAAAAGCGGAGCGCCAGCACTTTTCAGACATGACTGGTTGAGAAAAATCCAACTAAACTGGCACTCAATCAAAGCTCTCAGTGTGGCGTCAACAGGCAATGACAGCCCAAATGGTTGCACTCACCAGAGCCTGAGAATAGATAAACAGATTGAAGATTTGGCCAAAAGCTGTTCAGGATGCCAAAAAGACACTGTTACACCCATGGGAGTGGTCGTCTTTACCATGGCAAAGAGTGCATATTGATTTTGCTGGGCCATTCATGGACTCCGTGTTCCTGATTGCTGTGGATGTTTATTCGAAGTGGCCAGAGATTATAACAATGAAGCCAAGACTATCTCCACTCTGAGGACTATCTTTGCCAGAAATAGCTCACCAGAACAAATTGTGAATGACAATGGACCACAATACACACCAGAAGAATTCTGACTGTTCATGAAGGAAAATGGCATCAGACATTTCCAGTCAGCTCCTCGCCACCCAGCAACGAATGGATTAGCTGAAAGGTTTATCTAAACCTTCAAGAAGTCCATTGAAGTGATGGACAAGGAGGACTTACCTGTGGAGAGAATTAGGAACACAAAGTTTCTCCGGGTGCACATAATGGATGGTCTCACCTGGTCCCTCAGCACCACCTCTTGAGTTAAGAAAGCACAAAGATGTCTCCACGTCCTGAGGAGAGTGTGGACCCTCCCCCCATTCTAACCAATTTTTACTGGAGCAGTATTGAGAGGGTCCTGACAGCTGCATCACCATCTGGTACAGGAATTGCAAGGCATCTGACCATAAGACTCTCACTGAAAGGATAATCATGGTCCTGCTTCCACCCCTCTGAGATATTCATCAGGAGCGCTGCATATGCAGGGCCCTTAGCATTGTCAAGGACCCCTCCCATCCAGCCCACAATCTCTTTGAACCCCTTCCAGAAGGCAGGAGGCACCTCAGCATTAGGACAAGGACTGTTAGGATGGGAAAGAGCTTCTTCCCCCAGGCCATGAGACTAGTGAACTTCTCACCAACACCTGTATCTCATCATATGAAGCACCAGAGGTGTTAGACTGTATTCTCTTTTCATTTTTGTTGGAAATGCATCTTATACTTTCAGAAGGCCTTTGACAAAGTGCCACACATGAAGCTGCTTACCAAGTTAAGAGCCCATGGTGTTACAGGAAAGTTACTAACATGGTTAGAGTATTGGCTGATTGGTAGGAGGCAGCAAGAGGAAATAAAAGGATCCTTTTCTGGTTGGCTGCCAATAACTAGTGATGTTTCACAGGGGTCGGTGTTGGGACCACTTCTTTTTATGCTGTATGTAAATGATTTAGATGATGGAATGGATGGCTTTTTTGCCAAGTTTGCAGATGACACGAAGATTGGTGAAGGGGCAGGTAGTGTTGAGGAAACAGGTAGGCAGCAGAAGGACTTAGACAGATTAGGAGAATGGGCAAGAAAGTGGCAAATGAAATACAATGTTGGAAAATGCATGGTCATGCAGTAGTAGAAATAAATGTGTAGACTATTCTCTAAATGGGGAGAAAATCCAAAAATTTGAGACGTAAGGTGACTTGGGAGTCCTTGTGCAGAACACCCCAAAGGTTAGCTTGCAGGTAGAGTCAGTGGTGAGGAAGGCAAATGCAATGTTAGCATTCATTCAAGAGGTCTAGAATACAAGAGCAGGGATGTGATGCTGAGGCTTTATAAGGCACTGGTGAGGCCTCATCTTGAGTATTGTGAACAGTTTTTGGCTTCTCATCTAAGAAAAGATGTGCTGGTATTGGAGAGGGTTCAGAGGAGGTTCACAAGATGATTCTGGGAATGAAAGTGTTATCTTACAAGGAACGTTTGATAGCTCTGGAATTTAGAATGATGAGGTGGAATCCCATTGAAACTTTTCGAATAGTGAAAGGCCTAGTCAGAGTAGATGTGGAAAAGATGCTTTGCATGGTAGGGGAGCTTATGACAAGAGGGCACAGCCTCAGAATAGAGGGGTGTCTATTTAAAACAGAGATGTGAAGAAATTTCTTTAGCCAGAGGGTGGTTAATTTGTGGAATTTGTTGCCATCAAAGGTTACGGAGAGAAGGCTGGGGAGTGGGGCAGAGGGGGGAAAAGGATCAGCCATGATTGAATGGTGGAGCAGACTTGATGGGCCAAATGTCTTTTGGTTTTATAGTCTTAGCTAAATGTCAATCTTCTAGAACATATTTTATTATTTGTAATTTATTTGTGGTAATATTTCTTTATTTGTGGTGTGTGTGAGTTATATGTACTGTTTGCACACTGTGGTCCAGAGGAACGTTCATGTATACTGTTAAATAACACTGAACTATCCCTCCACCTATTCCCCTGTAACCTGTCCAACCAGCCACCTAGACTGGAGGCAATTTGCAACAGCTAATCAACATCCCAAGTTCATATCTCAGGGATGTGTGAGGAAGCGGGAGCATCCAGACGGAAACCGCACAGACAGCGTCTGAGTTCAGGATTGAACCCAGGTCACAGGAGCTATGGCACACAATTCGCAGACAACTGACGATTAAGGAATCAGCAGTGTTGAGCAGAGCCGTTGAAAACCTGGCAAGTAGGTGAGGCATTAGGAACATGGCTTATAAGTGGGACCTGCTTTTTCATAAATCCCTGAGGAAATCACTGACCAGATGTTGGGGATTGGTAGAATCTGTGTAATCATCGATTCAAGGAACAGATAACAAAAGCTGCTTAAATTCCTTCTGTGCAACAAGGAGCCAGCGACAGCCGGTTTGTAGGCACGACATCCTGCGGCCGTGACATTGAAACAAAACCCAAGAGCTGCTGGGGGAGGGTCAAGATTTGAGCTGGTCTCAGGCTGTGGATAACACTACACTCTCTCCCCAGTAGTAAGGCATGGTCTCAGACCTGAAACCTTTGCTGGTTCCTCTTTCCAAAGCTAGCGTTCCTGTTTCTGAGGGCGGCACGATAGCGTAACACTTTACAACATCAGCAATCCGGGCTCAGTTCCTGCTGCTCTCTGTCAGGAGTTTGTACGTCCTCCCCGTGGCCACACGGTTTCCTCTGGGTGCTCCGGTTTCCTCCCACAGTCCAAAGATGGACAATTAGGGTTAGGATTAGTCAGTTGTGGGCAAGCTACGTTGACAACAGAAGCGTGACGAGACTTGCGGGCTTCCCCAGCACAACCTCGGACTGTTCGTGCAGTTTGTGAATAACAAGTGATAATAGAGCCGATTCATTGACACAAATGAGGCATTCCACTGTACATGTGACAGATCCAGCTGATCTTCAATTGCTTCTTCCAGTTTGTGAACTTACTGCGCAATTACTGCAAAATGTTGAAAAACAGTTTATTGTCTGTAAAGCTTTAGGATGTTTTGAAGACAAGAAATATTATTTTAGACAAGCTGTGGGTCTGAATCTCTTAAAAAATATATTTTTCTGTGATTGTTTCTACCTTGTGGCCTTTTTTCCTATTTCTTGCTATCAGTCTGAGTCATGTGTGTGACTACCTTTCTAATATAATCTGTCTTTCATTTCAAAGTTCAAAGTAAATTTAATATCGAAGTACAAACGTACATATATGTCACCATATACAACCCTGGGATTCATTTTCTTGCAGGCATACACAATCTAATCCTTCCCTTCCACACAGCCCTGAATTTTTCTATCATCCATGTGCCTGTCAAAGAGTCTCTTACATGTCCCTAATGTATCTGCCTTTACCACCACCCCTGGCAGGGCATTCCACACACTCACCACTCTCAGTGTGAAGAAAACAGCCTCTAATATCCCCTTATACTTTTCTCCAATCACCTTAAAATTATACCCCCTGGTATTAGCCATTTCCACCCAGAGAAAAAGTCTGTGGCTACCCGTTCGACCTATGCCTCTTATCATCTTATATCAAGTCACCTCTCTTCCTCCTTCACCCCAAAGAGAAAAGTCCCAGCTCACTCAACCAACCCTCATAAGACGCGCTCTCTTATCCAGGCAGCATCCTGGTAAAGGGGAAGGGGTTCCCAGCCAGGGTCCACAGGTGGTAGGGGGTCCACGACATGGGAACCCCTGCTATATGATTTCTTACCAAAGTGCAATACCCTGCACTTATCTGAATTAACATATTCAATTTTAGCATGGTCACCATAATGTAAAATAAATCTTGGTAATGTGAAGATGTAGTAAAATGTGATAATGTTTTGGGGAGAAGCTGCCAATCTCACCAGTAAACTGAAATGTCAAATATCAGAAGGTAATACATCGAGTCTGCGGCACCTTTGTCAGCTTACAACACCAGAAAATAATGTGGTCAAATTCTGCATTGTTTCAGTTTACTAGAAAGTATTTTTTTAATTAGACAGCGAAGTCAGTGAAAGTCAAAAGGAAGTAGTGTGTTATAAGAAAGTAAATTCCCTAGATGTTAGAGAATGAGAAAGATTGCAAAACAATATTCAGGACAGAGAAGGAGTTGAAAAAAGTCAACTGCAGTGGAATTGAACAGAGGAGAATGAAACCAATCATCTGGAAATGAAAAAAATCAGAGTTATTAAAACACATCCCCAAAGTGAGAACAAAATCAGAGAGTTATTGAAACACATCCCCAAAATGAGACCAGAATCAGTCAGTTGTTGGTTTAGGAAACAGTTCAGCCAGTTAAGGTCAGTCCATCGTTCCACAAAACCACTAACGGCCAGTGTAACATCCTCACATGTCCCTCAATATGGTGAGCAGAATTCAGTCCAGATAAATGTAAGATTTAGATTAGCTTTTAATGTCACATATGCAGCAAATCATGCAGTGAAATCTGCTAATTTACATCATCAACCAACACAGTGCAGGATGTGCTGAGGGCAACCCACAAGAGTCACCATGCTTCTGGCACCAACACAGCATGTTCACAACCTACTAACCCCAACCCCTACGTCCTAGCAATGTGGGAGGAAACCCAGCCAGTCATGGGGAAGAGTGAGGGATGGGCCAATGTTAGACCAATTCAAGGTCAGGTACATGCCAAATTGAGGCGGTGGGGACCAGGTCACATTAGGGTTGCCAACTGTCCCGTAGTAGCCGGGACATCCTGTATATCGGGCTAAATTAGTTTGTCCCATACGGGACCGCCCTTGTCCTGTATTTCCCCCGCTAAGGTAGAGCGTTCCTATGAAACCGTTCATAAGCCGAAATGGCGTAAAGCGCAGAAGCAATTACCATTAATTTATATGGGAAACTTTTTTGAGCATTCCCAGATCCAAAAGATATTGTGGATAGCCAGCACCTCTTCCCCAGGGCACCGCTGCTCAATACAAGAGGATATGGCTTTAAGGTAAGGGGTGGGAAGTTCAAGGGGAATATTAGAGTAAGATTTTTTACTCAGAGAGTGGTTGGTGCGTGGAATGCACTGCCTGAGTCAGTGGTGGAGGCAGATACACTAGTGAAGTTTAAGAGACTACTAGACAGGCATATGGAGGAATTTAAGCTGGGGGGTTATATGGAAGGCAGGGTTTGAGGGTCGGCACAACATTGTGGGCTGAAGGGCCTGTAATGTGCTGTACTATTCTATGTTCAAAAAATAACCTACCAAATCATACCAAATAATACATAAAACCTAAAATAACACTAAAATATAGTTAAAGCAGGAATGATATGATAAATACACAGCTTATATAAAGTAGAAATAGTGTATGTACAGTGTATCAGAATCAGGAAGATTAAGCCAAAACCGATTTGTAGAAAAAAATCGGCACGTACACGTATGCGCACGTCACGCACGAGCACACAGGTGCCCGCGTAAGGCTTCATGGTCATGGTAGTCTTTCTCAGGGTAAACACACGTGTCCCGTATTTGACTGCTACTTTTGTCCCTTATTTGAGAGTGAGAAAGTTGGCGACCCTAGCTGCAGAGCATATTGAAGTGGCAGGGCCCAGGTCCAAGAATGGGGAATGAGCCAATATTTGAACGATTTAAATGCCGAGACGGAGTGGAAAGGTCAGGTATGGGCCAACTGAAGGAGGCAGGCCCCAGAGCATATTGAAGTAGTAGGGGCAAAGTCCAAGAGCGAGGAACAAGCAGATGCTTGGCCAATCTAAGTGCAGGGCCAGATTGAAAAGGTCAGGGTGTCAGGGCTGGGGCCGAGTCCCGGGCTGAGACCGTGTTTAGCTCGCTGCTCAGCCAGGTTTACTCATCTTTGTGCTGAAGCTGTGGCCTGCACTGACGGGCCCTGGACCGGATGCAGTGATGACGGGCTTCATGACTTTTGTCAGCTTCAGTTCTGAATGTTATTTTGCTTACATTTTATTGCTTGCACGATTTGTTCTCTTTTTCCAGTTAAGATGGCGCTACAGAATGTATGTGACAGTTTTTGGTACTCAAAAAGCTGAGAAATTTGACTGAAAACATCACTAAAAATACCTTTCCTAAGGAAATTGTGTTAAATTATCGATACGGTGAAAAGGCGAACGATGGCCAGGTGAGTTTGGAGGATGAGCAGAGATGGAGCGTTGCAGAATCTCAGGCAGAGAACTTCTGAAGCTCGTTCAGCTGGCCCTGGTGTGAGGTTGGATTGCTTTGGGGTCTGAGCTGAGTTGAAGAGTTTGAGAGTGGCTTGGGGCAAGGTAATGAAATCAGGGCCCGGATCGAGTCACTGGGTACCATGGCCTAGGCCCAGGGCCCTCTGCAGCAGCAGTACCTGTGTCCTAGTGCGAGGTACACTTTGCTGTTTAGGCAATTTAAACAGTGGCCCTTATCAGAGACAAGAGCCGATTTTTCTCGCTCTCCATGACGTTCACTCCTCTCTCCAGGGCGCCAGCGCTGGAGCCTTTCACTGACCGTTATTTGGTCAATTTAAACACCAGCCCAGATAGACTGAAAAGACAGGATCTGGGACGAGAGTCAGTTTCACTCATTCTCCACGATGGTCACTCCTCTCTCCATGGCACTGAGGCTATGAAGACTGCCCCGGCTACTGTGCTCAATGCTCGCTAACACGAGTAAGCTCGCTTACTCCGGGCTACTCCAGGATTCGGTTCTGAGGACTCAGTTTTAGTGCAGAATGGTGTTGTTTCATTCAGTTGTTTGCAGGATCCGTTTTTCTTCTTGCACATCAAGTGTTGATCTTTTTTTAAATTTTTTTTTCTTTAATTGAGTTCTTTCCGGATTCTTGCTTTGTGGCTACCTGTGAGCAAGCAAATCTTGAGGTTGTATAATTATACATTCTTTTGATAATAAATGTTCTTGAATCTTGAATTTTTTTTGCACTTTGGGTGTTTAACTATCATCTTTTTTAATTGGGTTTCTTAGTTTCGTGGCTGCCTGTAAGGAGACGAATCTCAAAGTTGTATAATGTATACATACTTTGAACTTTGAATGTCCTTCCAGACAGCAGTGGGAATCGAACCCCACTGACACTGTAAGGTGATTATGCTAACTGCTGCACCCCCATTCTGTGTAACAGAAGGGTGAGGATAGAGCACAAGAATATGCTGGAAGGCTGCTAGGATATCGAGCAGTTTTAAGGAATAGGGGAGCCTTGCTGAGTTTGTCCACAGATCCCAGGAGATAGGAGACAGGTAGATATTGATGAATGGCTATTTTGCTTCAAACACTGAGTTTTTGAACAGAGCAACACAATCCTAATCACTGCCTCAGTTTAGCAACACCATAAGCATTTTGATCACTTCGCACTAAAGTGGATTTTATTTTGGTCTAGTCATGTTCTTTCAGGTAAAATTTGTTTAATTGTATGTTTTTCTTGTGACTGCTGTGCATCTGATGCAATGCCCCGGTGATGTTGCTGCAAGTAAGTTTTTTACTGCACCTGTACACACATACCTGTGCAGACCATGATAAACTTGACCTTGACTTGGAAATAGTCGAAGAAGCATCTTTACGTATATGTGTGCAGTTCTAGTCACCTACTTTCAGAAAAGATATCAATAAGTTTGAAAGAGTGCAGAGTAAATATACAAGGACTTGAGGACCTGAGTTATAGGGAAAGATTGAACAGGTAAGGATTTTATTCCCTGGAGCGTAGAAGAATGAGGGGAGATTTGATAGATGTATATCTTATATCTTATCTTATGAAGAGTATAGATAGGATAAATGCTTTTTCCACTGAGGGTGAGTGAGCCTGCAACTAGAGGTAATACATTAATGGTAAAAGATGAAATATTTAGGGGAACATGAGAGGGAACTTCACTCAGAGAGTGGTGAGAGTGTGGAACAAGTTGCCGATTTAAGAAAAATTTGTTTAAGTGCATGGATGGGAGGGATATAGAGGGCTATGGTCCAGGTGTGGGTTGATGAGAGCAGGGAGAATAATAGTTCTGTATAACTAGATGGGCTGGAGTTCCTTTTCTGTTCAATAGTGCTCTGTGACTCCATTAAACATCATGTAACATATGGTATTTGATACAGGATGTATGGGGTGTCCAGGGAGGGGTTGCACCTCCGAAGAGGGGGCTTGTCAAATCCACTCCGGGGCAGCTCACTCACCTTTGATCCCCTCCCCACCAGACACTCAGCTCTCACCTGGCCACAGCCCGGTACACGGTACACCTCTTCAACAGGCAGGCTTAGTCAAGTGAGGGTAGCCAGTGGGCCTCGTACCCCAGTGGGATAGGGTCATGCTGTCCTAGCATGTGAAGTCAGCTCTGGCGGACTGGGCGGGTGAGATCTACACTGAGATCCAACGGTCAGGAAGCCGGATCCCCAACGCTCTGTGGAGAGTGAAGGGCATGACGAGGCACGGAAGATGTCATGGTCATCCACTTCAACCAGGGAAAACCTCAGTTTGTGACACTTGTTCGTACCACTGGACCCAGACTTCTGAGGTCGAGAGAGTGAAACTGTCCCAGTGTAACAGCTTATCCACTTTAAAAACTCTCCCACACAGCTTTCCTGTCATCATCGGACCAGATGGACAACCACCATTTGATACTACATATAATGTAATATATTATATTAATAAATAATGTAATATATAAATTATACTTTCTTATATATAATAGTAAACATGATATTAAACAATATAATAAATGATTCATAAATTCCTCCTGTCTTTTCCGTTTTTAACCAACCCACTCTCCATAATTACATTACTTACTGCCTCTTGTTGTTTGTAACAATGTTTGTCAAGCTACATTTCGGAGTCCTGATATACAACGTCCACTCTCCCTCGTCTAACCCACTCATCTTCCGATCTCCAAACACTCTTATTAAATTCAACAAGCATGATTGTCTCTTCATTTTCCCACGCTGTTTCCATCTACTCCGATTAAGTCTGTGCTTCTCTCTTATGGCGTTGTAATGACGGATTACTGAGTGCTTCCAACGACGGAGACAGGAGTATTAGAGACATCCCTGTGCAGGTGGCCTCCTCAGAGACATCTGATGGATTAGGTATGGTAATGCTGCTTGGAATCAAGTTTGCATCAATTCCATTCATGTGAGACGCCTCATGCAGCTCGGAAAGGACAGATCTGCTCAAGGACAATGGAAGGAGTTTAAATACGTAGCCAGAGGAATGTGGTGATTATTCCACATCAGTAACAAGAGAAAATCTGTAGATGCTGGGTCTCGGCCTGAAACATCGACTGTACTCTTTTCCATGGATGCTACCTGGCCTGCTGAGTTCCTCCAGCACTTTATGTGTGTTGCTCCACATCAGCACTCACCCCAGGAGAGAGGGGAGAGACCTGAGGGGCAACTTGTCACTCAGAGCATGGTGGGTACGTGGAATGAGCTGCCAGAGGAGGTACAATTGGACAGTTATATGAATAGGAAAGGTTTAGAGGGACATAGTCTGAAAGCGGTAAATGGATGACACGCAGGTAGGACACTGGTTTGGCAGGAATCCAGCTGGGTTGAAGGGGTTGTCTCAGTACAGGTTGCCTCTATATAACAGTCCTACAGCAGTACGTTCACCTGAAGGACCGATGAATGTCCAATAGACAATAGATAATAGGTGCAGAAGTAGACCATTCGGCCCTTCGAGCCTGCACCGCCATTCTGAGATCATGGCTGATCATCTAGTATCAATACCCGGTTCCTGCCTTGTACCCCAGAACCCTTGATTCCCCTATCCATAAGATACCTATCTAGCTCCTTCTTGAAAGCATCCAGAGAATTGGCCTCCACTGCCTTCTGAGGCAGCGCGTTCCGTACCTCCACAACTCTCTGGGAGAAGAAGTTCCTCCTCAACTCTGTCCTAAATGACCTACCCCTTGTTCTTAAACCATGCCCTCTGGTACTGGACTCTCCCAGCATCTGGAACATATTTCCTGCCTCTATCTTGTCCAATCCCTTAATAATCTTATATGTCTCAATCAGATCCCCCCTCAATCTCCTTAATTCCAGCGTGTACAAGCCCAGTCTCTCTAACCTCTCTGCGTAAGACAGTCCAGACATCCCAGGAATTAACCTAGTGAACCTACGCTGCACCTCCTCCACAGCCAGGATGTCCTTCCTTAACCCTGGAGACCAAAACTGCACACAATACTCCAGGTGTGGTCTCACCAGGGCCCTGTACAAATGCAAAAGGATTTCCTTGCTCTTGTACTCAATTCCCTTTGTAATAAAGGCCAGCATTCCATTAGCCTTCTTCACTGCCTGCTGCACTTGCTCATTCACCTTCAGAGACTGATGAACAAGTACTCCTAGATCTCTTTGTATTTCACCCTTACCTAACTCCACACCGTTCAGATAATATCTGCCTTCCTGTTCTTTCTCCTAAAGTGAATAACCTCACACTTATTCATATTAAACGCCATCTGCCAAGTTTCTGCCCACTCACCCAGCCTATCCAAGTCACCTTGAATTCTCCTAACATCCTCATCACATGTCACACGGCCACCCAGCTTAGTATCATCAGCAAACTTGCTGATGTTATTCACAGTGCCTTCCTCTAAATCATTGACGTAAATCGTAAACAGCTGTGGTCCCAATACCGAGCCCTGTGGCACCCCACTAGTCACCACCTGCCATTCCGAGAAACACCCATTCACTGCCACCCTTTGCTTTCTATCTGCCAACCAGTTTTCTATCCATGTCAATATCCTTCCCCCAATGCCATGAGCTCTGATTTTACCCACCAATCTCCTATGTGGTACCTTATCAAATGCCTTCTGAAAGTCAAGGTACACGACATCCACTGGATCTCCCGCATCTATCTTCCTGGTTACATCCTCGAAAAACTCCAATAGATTAGTCAAGCATGATTTGCCCTTGGTAAATCCATGGTGGCTCGGCCCAATCCTATCACTGCTATCAAGATATGCCGCTATTTCATCTTTAATAATGGACTCTAGCATCTTCCCTACTACTGATGTTAGGCTAACAGGGCGATAGTTCTCTGTTTTCTCCCTCCCTCCTTTCTTAAAAAGTGGGATAACATTAGCCATTCGCCAATCCTCAGGAACTGATCCTGAATCTAAGGAACATTGGAAAATGATCACCAATGCATCCGCAATTTCCAGAGCCACCTCCTTTAGTACCCTAGGATGCAGACCATCTGGACCTGGGGATTTGTTAGCCTTCAGTCCCATCAGTCTACTCATCACCGTTTCCTTCCTAATGTCAATCTGTTTCAGTTCCCCTGTTACCCTATGTCCTTGGCCCATCCATACATCTGGGAGATTGCTTGTGTCTTCCCTAGTGAAGACAGATCCAAAGTACTTATTAAATTTGTCTGCCATTTCTCTGTTTCCCATAACAATTTCTCCCAATTCATTCTTCAAGGGCCCAACATCATTCTTAACTATCTTCCTTCAATTCACATACCTAAAAAATCTTTTGCTATCCTCCTTTATATTCCTAGCTAGCTTGCGTTCATACCTCATGTTTTCTCCCCGTATTGCCTTTTTAGTTAAGTTCTGTTGCTCCTTAAAAATTTCCCAATCATTCGTCTTCCCACTCACCTTAGCTTTGTTATACTTCTTTTTTAATTCTATGCTATCTCTGACTTCCTTTGTCAACCACTGTGGCCACTTTCCCCCCTTTGAATCCTTCCTTCTCCGGGGGATGAACTGATTTTGCACCTTGTGCATTAATCCCAAGAATACCTGCCATTGCTGTTCCACTGTCTTTTCTGCTAGGATATCCGACCAGTCAACTTTGGCCAGCTCCTCCCTCATGGCTCCATAGTCTCCTTTGTTCATCTGCAATACTGACACTTCTGATCTGCCCTTATCCCTCTCAACTTGCAGATAAAAACTTATCATATTATGGTCACTACCTCCTAATGGCTCCTTTACTTCAAGATCACCTATCAAATCCTGTTCATTGCACAACACTAAATCCAGAATAGCCTTATCCCTGGTCAATAGCCTACAGCCATGTCTCCGTTATCCCAACAACATCATAGTTACCCATTCGCACTTGAGCTTCAAGCTCATCCGCCTTATTTCTGACACTTTGTGCATTCAGATATAGAAATTTTAACCCATTTCTCCTCTCTCTGTTTAAATCGCTGCCTATTGTGCATAACCCAGCTCCCCGAACTCTCACTGG
Organism: Mobula hypostoma; assembly: GCF_963921235.1. Classification (NCBI taxonomy): domain Eukaryota; kingdom Metazoa; phylum Chordata; class Chondrichthyes; order Myliobatiformes; family Myliobatidae; genus Mobula; species Mobula hypostoma. The sequence goes on along the minus strand of NC_086098.1, from coordinate 165,001,488 downwards.
GCTATACACCCCTTGAATTTTGTTGTCCTTCTTAAATTTACTTACTCTTTCTGCACATTTAACTCCATGCTCCGTCAGACCATCCCTCTGCACATGTATCCTCCTTATCACTCGTTCCGCCTCACCTTTCTCTACTTCACACTTAATATTCCGGAACCGTGTAATCCCCAGCTGTCCTTTATACTTCATCTCGCTATCCTCTCTCACATTCGGGATCCCTGCCTCCTGCAAATTTAGTTTAAACCCCCCCAAGCAGCACTAGCAAACTTTCCTGCAAGAATGTTAGTACCCCTCCAGTTCAGGTGTAAACGGTCCCGTCGGAACAGATCCCACCTTCCCTGGAACAAAGCCCAATTATCTAAAAACCTGAAGCCCTCCCTCCTGCACCATCCTCTCAGCCACGTATTGATCTGTATAATCCTTCTGTTCCTCGCCTCACTCGCACGTAGCACAGGTAACAATCCTGAGATTGTTACCCTGGAGGTCCTGCCCTTCAGCTTCGCACCTAACTCCCTGAACTCACTACGCAGGACCCCCTCACTCTTCCTACCCACGTCGTTGGTCCCTACATGGACCACAACATCTGGATTCTTGCCCTCCCTCTCCAGAATAACCTGCACCCGATTTGAGATGTCCCGGACCCCGGCACCAGGGAGGCAACATACCATCCGAGACTCCCAATCTCCCCCACAAAATCTCCTATCTGCCCCCCTGACTATAGAATCCCCTATCACTACCGCTGTCCTCTCTTCCCTCCTCCCCTTCTGAGTCGAGGGTCCAATCTCAGTGCCAGAGACAGGACCACTGCAACTTGTTCCTGGTAGGTCATCCCCACCAACAGTATCCAAAACGGTATACTTATTGTTGATGGGAATGGCCACAGGGGTGCTCTGCTCTCTCTGCCTGCTCCCCCTCCATCTCCTGACAGTCACCCAATTGCCTACCTCCCGTCTTTTGGGTGTGACTACCTCCCAATAACTCTTATCTATCTCTGACTCTGCCTCCCGAATGATCCGTAGTTCATCCAGCTCCAGCTCCAGTTCCATAACTCACTGTGATAGGAGCTGCAGCTGGATGCACCTTCTGCAGGTGTGGTCATCAGGGACAACTGCGTTGACCCTGACCTCCCACATACTGCATACGGAGCACACCACTGCTTTAACTATCTCCCCCATTACCTGATCCCAGATTAATCAGAATAAATGAAAAAGTACCTACCGACCTTCCCTTTTTTCCTCAGCAAGCACGTACTCAGGCTCACTGATTACCTCTCACTGAAGACCCCCTTACGCCGAAGCACACTGAGCCAAAGCCCAGCACTCTGCTCCCGCGCACTCCATTGCCCACACCTGAAAGTGGGCCTCTTTTTAAACTCCGCGCTCGCCACTGACGTCACCCGCGCCCGCGCAGTTTTACCTTTCTCCTCAGGTAATGCCTAGGTAGTCCCGATCTTCCTCGGCCTATCTACAACGGCTGATCCTCCGATCCTCCGATCTCCAGTTGTCCGTCGACCTCGACTTCGTCCACTCTTATTTACATCAGCAATACGGAGATCAAGATGGTTGCGAGCTTTAGGTTCCCACGTATGAACATCACCAAAAGTTTGATCATGTTGATGTCACAGCCTAGATGCAACGGCTCAGCACATCATGGAAACCAACATTCCTCCCCCCACCCATGGACTCTGTCTACACGTCTCGCCGCCTCGGTAAAGCAGCCAATATAATCAAAGTCCCCACCCACCCCAGCTATCCCCTCTTCTCCCAAGTCCCTTCAGGAAATGTCCTGCCACTTCTGTAGAAACATTTGCCAAGAACAGTCACGATCATAGACCATGATCACCTACAGGGTACATAATGATGGTGGTGATGTATGCATGGTTGTCTAGATGGTGCACCACAGTGTATAACTTTTCACTGTATCTAGGTACATGTCCAATAATAGACCAGTTCCAACACTAGTTCCAATTCTAGCCAGACAGTCAAAGTCCAAAGTAAAGTTATGATCAAAGTATACATGTGTCACTTATATACAACCCTGAGACTCATTTTCTTACAGGCATTCATTCACAGGGAAATGAAGATATACAATAAAACAACCAGAGTGCAAAAGAAGACAAATTGTGCAAATACCTAAATGAATAATACTGAGAATATGAACTGTCGAGTTCTTGAGAGCGAAGGGAAACCGTCTCTCCTTGGAAACTAAACCCCAGCTCCAGCACATTGCAGCCAACAGGCAAGTTTGATCAGCGTTCAGGGAAGTGACCCTGATCTTCTGACTGACCTTGGACCACATATAAATAGTGACAAACAAAGAGATGCAAAAGAAAGAGGGAATTTTTCTGACACAGCAGACAGTTAACATTACAGTGAAATCAAAACTGTTTTCATGAAAAAGACCTTGAACTAGCCACAGCAGTGCTGTACGTTCTCGTATGAGAATAATCGTATGCCAGTGATCCATCCTTCAGCAGCTCAAACACCACTGGTTAACAGTTCACTTTAAGACAAAGAAACTTACTCCCTGTAATCCAAGGAACAAGGGGTAGACATGGTCCTGCCTGTAAGCGTAAAGTGGCCCATTGGATGAGCTATTGAGCAGGAAAATAGGGAAACCCCCAGCCAAAACGGGCAAGTATGCCATACACCTTCTTCAGCCCCCACCCCTCAAATGTCAGTGACAAAATTCACCATCCCCTTGAGCGCAGCCTGTGGTTATACATCTGTACCTTAAATGTAGATCAAAACTCAGTCTACGGGAAAACCCCACTGTACAGGAGGCAGACCCATGGAGCCATATCACCAGTGCTTTGTCGAGTCGCGGATCAAATCCCAGAGGTCAAAGTCTCATGATCAGCGAGTCCTAGGATCAATGGACAGGGGTCAGCGAAGTCTGGAAATTGAAGCCAGAGGTTGAAACCCAGTGATCAGCAAGCCTCTGTGACTCCAAGATCTGGTGTTTACCAGAGATTTGTACACAGAACTGCCATCACTTTACAAGGAAGTGGGGGTAGGTGACAGCCAGAAAAAGTCTATCAGTCCTGTTGAAGGGTCTTGGCCTGAGACATCGAATCAGACTTTCGTCTATCACTGACATTTTTCATGAAATTTGTTGTTCTGTGGTAGCAGTTCAGAGCAATACACAAAATAAACTATAAATTATAGTAAGAAATATACATTCAAATCATGCAAGAAGAGTGAGGTAGCGTCTGTGGGTTCATTATTTATTCAGAAGATGTTGACTGTTTAGTCATGCTACTTCACCTGCTGAGTTGCCTCAGCATTTTGCGTGCGTTGCTCGTGACGGGAATGAGAGAGGCTGCAGAGGGCTGTCGACTCAGACAACTGCATCACAGGCACAACCCTCTCCACCATGGAGAACATCCTCAAAAGTCTCGAGAAGGTGACATCCATCGAGAAGGACCCTCACCATCCAGGACATGCCCTCTTCTCTTTTCTACCATCAGGGAGGAGGTACAGGGGCCTGAAGACACACAATCAATGTTTTTGGAACAGCTTCTTCCCCTCCACCATCCAATTTGAGAATGGTCCATAAACCCATCAACACAAGCCAATGTCCTGGTGCAATCACAATAACTTGAAGCTGAAAAACTGTGGAGATGCAAATCGACTTCAGGATGAATGTGTGTCCTGTCTACCCACCCATCGTCAATAACTCTACAGTTGGCACCATTTCAACATTCAGGTTCCTGGGCCTTATAATTTCACAGGGTCTCATGTAGGAGAATCACATTCCTTCATTAACATGGTAAAGGATGTAATTCTTTTGCCAGTTGGTAAAATTCCATCTTCCCCAAAGTAGTTCTATACTGTCATCACAGAGAGCATCCTCACACCAGCCATTACTTTTCATTCAAGAATGAAGGAGATGTCCTCCTTTTTCAAAGAAAAGGGGCTTCCCTTCCTCCACCATCAACGCTGCCCTCAACCACATCTCTTCCATTTCACACGTCTGCTCTTACCCCATCCTCCCTCCACCCTACCAGGGATAGGGTTCCACTTGTCCTCACCTACCACCCCACCAGCCTCCACGTCCAGCACATAATTCTCCGCAACTTCCGCCACCTCCAATGGGACCCCAGCACCAAGCACTTCCTTTCCTTCCCACCCCGCCACTTTCCGCTTTCCGCAGGGATCACTCCCTATGTGACTCTCTTGTCCATTCATTCCTTCCCACTGATCTCCCTCCTGGCACTGATCCTTGCAAGCGGAACAAGTGCTACACCTGCCCCTACACCTCCTCCCTCTCTATGATTATGATTATGATTATGAGGACATAACCATACCGGAGGATTGGAGGGAGGCGAATGTTGTTCCCTTGTTCAAAACAGGTAGTAGGGATAGTCTGGGTAATTATAGACTAGTGAGCCTTACGTCTGTGGTGGGAAAGCTATTGAAAAAGATTCTTAAGGACAGGATCTATGAGCATTTAGAGAATTATGGTCTGATCAGGGACAGTCAGCATGGTTTTGTAAAGGGCAGATCGTGTCTAACAAGCCTGACAGAGTTCTTTGAGGAGATGACCAGGCATATAGATGAGGGTAGTGCAGTGGATGTGATCTATATGGATTTTAGTAAGGCATTTGACAAGGTTCTACACGGTAGGCTTATTCAGAAAGTCAGAAAGCATGGGATCCAGGGAAGTTTGGCCAGGTGGATTCAGAATTGGCTTGCCTGCAGAAGGCAGAGGGTCATGGTGGAGGGAGTACATTTAGATTGGAGGGTTGTGACTAGTGGTGTCCCACAAGGATCTGTTCTGGGACCTCTACTTTTCGTGATTTTTATTAATGACCTGGATGTTGGGGTAGAGGGCTGAGTTGGCAAGTTTGCAGATGACACAAAGGTTGATGGTGTTGTGGATAGTGTAGAGGATTGTCAAAGATTGCAGAGAGTCATTGATAGGATGCAGAAGTGGGCTGAGAAGTGGCAGATGGAGTTCAACCCAGAGAAGTGTGAGGTTGTACACTTTGGAAGGACAAACTCCAAGGCAGAGTACAAAGTAAATGGCAGGATACTTGGTAGTGTGGAGGAGCAGAGGGATCTGGGGGTACATGTCCACAGATCCCTGAAAGTTGCCTCACAGGTGGATAGGGTAGTTAAGAAAGCTTATGGGGTGTTAGCTTTCATAAGTCGAGGTAATGATGCAGCTGTATAAAACTCTGGTTAGGCCACACTTGGAGTACTGTGTCCAGTTCTGGTCACCTCACTATAGGAAGGATGTGGAAGCATTGGAAAGGGTACAGAGGAGATTTACCAAGATGCTGCCTGGTTTAGAGAGTATGCATTTTGATCAGAGATTAAGGGAGCTGGGGCTTTACTCTTTGGAGAGAAGGAGGATGAGAGGAGACATGATAGAGGTGTACAAGATAATAAGAGGAATAGATAGAGTGGATAGCCAGTGCCTCTTCCCCAGGGCACCACTGCTCAATACAAGAGGACATGGTTTTAAGGTAAGGGGTGGGAAGTTCAAGGGGGATATTAGAGGAAGGTTTTTTACTCAGAGAGTGGTTGGTGCGTGGAATGCACTGCCTGAGTCAGTGGTGGAGGCCGATACACTAGTGAAATTTAAGAGACTACTAGACAGGTATATGGAGGAATTTAAGGTGGGGGTTTATATGGGAGGCAGGGATTGAGGGTCAGCACAACATTGTGGGCCGAAGGGCCTGTACTGTGCTGTACTATTCTATGTTCTATGTTCTATGACACGCAGTCCCCTTTTATTGTCATTTAGTAATGCATGCATTAAGAAATGATAAAAATGTTTTTCCAGAATGATATCACAAAAACTCATGACAAACCGACTTACAAACTAACAAAAACCACATAATTATAACATATAGTTACAACAGTGCAAAGCAATACCGTGATTTGATAAGAACAGACCATGGCACAGTAAAAATCTCAGTCTCTCGAAAGTCCCATCATCTCACGCGGACGGTAAACCTCCAGCGCTGCCAACTTGGCGATGCAGCATCCCGGAAGCATCCGACCACAGTCCGACTCCAAGTCCATCCGAAAAACTCCGAGCCTCCGACCAGCTCTCCGACACCAAGCACCAAGTGCCATCTCTGCCAAGCGTTTTGACCCCGGCCTCGGCAACAGGCGATGCACAAAGCCGAGGATTTGGGGCCTGCGTCTCTGGAGATTCTCGATCGCACAGCAGCAGCGGCAGCGAAGCAGGCATTCCAGAAGTTTCTCCAGATGTTCCTCTGTGCTTCACGGCTGTCCCCATCAAATCCGGATTGTGCACGGCACCCTTAGTTACACATATCGATATTCATTCAGAACGGCCGCGCGCGCTGTGTCACACCGCCATCTTCTCCTCCCTCCACCATTCAGGACCCTAAACAGTCCTTCCAGGTGAGGCGACACTTCACCTGTGAGTCTGTTGAGGTCATTTACTGTGTCTGGTGTTCCCGATGTGGCCCCCTGTATATCGGTGAGACCTGATGTAGATTGGGAGACTCCATTCACCAGAAAAAGTGGGATCTAACAGTGGCCACCCATTTTAATTCCACTTTATTTCCCATTCTGATATGTCCATCCATGGCCTCCTCCACTGTCATGAAGAGGCCACTTTTAGGTTGGAGGAACAACACTTTATATTCCATTTGGGTAGCCTCCAACCTGATGGCATGAACATCGATTTCTCAAACTTTCAGTAATGCTTCCCCCCCCCACCCCTTCACAATTTTCCATCCCCTTGTCCCTCTCTCATGTTATCCCCTTGCCCATCCATCACCTCCATCTGGTGCTCCTTCCCCCTCCCCTTTTCTTTCTTCCATGGCCTTCGGTCTCTTTCACCAATCAACTTCTCAGCTCTTTACTTCATCCTTCCCTTTCCGGGTTTCACCCATCGCCTGGCGTTTCTCTCTCCCCTCTCATCAGCTTTTTCTCCAGTCCTGCCGAAGGGTTTCGGCTGGAAACGTCGACAGTACTTTTTTCCATAGATGCTGCCTGGCCTGCTGAGTTCCTCCAGCATTTTGTGTGTGTTGCCCATGTCTACAAGCTCGGCTAATTAGATATTTGCATTAACGAGGTGTGCCCAGTAAAGTGGTCACTGGATGCAGAACATAAACAGCACGGCACAGGAGCAGATCATTCACTCCACAATGACTGTGATGAACATGACCCCAATTTAAACTAATCCCATCGACCTGCGAATAGTTCACATCACTGCATTACTCACCACTCCCTACACTCCCCCATTCCCTTCACTGCCCATTTCCTGCCACCTCATGAGTCTAAGACAGGAGCAGTGGAAGCGTGCTGGGCCATGGTTCAGAGGTCGATGGACCGATGGGGAGACAAGGTGAAATATGAAGGTAAGCTAGCCAATAATATCAAAGAGAATACTAAAAGCTTTTTCAGATATATAAAGAGTAAAAGAGAGCTGCAAGATATACCATATTGTGGGAAAATGATGCTGGAGAAGTAGGAATGGGGAACAAAGAAATGGCAGAGGAACTTAATAAGTATTCTGTGTCATTCTTCACTGTGGAAGACCCCAGCAGTATGTCAAAAATGTGAGTGTGTCAGTGACAGAAGTGAGTGTAGTTGCTATTACTAAGGAGAAGGTGTTTGGAAAGTTGAAAGGTCTGAAGGTAGAGAAGTCACCTTGACCAGATGGACTACACCCCAGTGTTCTGAAGGAAGTATCTGAAGAGATTGTGGAGGCATTAATAATGATCTTTCAAGAATCACTGTGTTCTGGAATGTTTTGGAGGATTGGGAAATTGCAAATGTCACTCCACTCTTAAAGAAAGGAGGGAGGAGGAAGAAAGGAAGTTATAGACCAGTTAGGCTGACTTCAGCGGTAGGGAAGATATTAAGGATGAGGTTTTGAGATACTTGGAGGCACATGATAAAATCGGCCAAAGCCAACAGGGTTTCCTTAAGGAGAAATCTTGCAGTATATTGACTGGCTGCCTCTCAGCCTGGTATGGAAACACGAATGCCCTTGAACAGAAATTCCTACACAAACTAGTAGATACAGCCCTCCCCAGCATTGAGCACAGCTACAGAGCACTGTGGCAGGAAAGCAGCACCCATCAACAGTGACCTTCCTACCACACCACCAGCCTCCACGTCCAGCACTGGAACTTCCACCATCTCCAACGGGATCCCACTACCAAGCACATCTTACTCTCCCCCACCCCCGCACTTTCTGCTTTCCACGGGGATCCCCTTGTCCATCCGTCCCTCCCCACTGATCTCCCTCCTGGCACTTATCCTTGCAAGCAGGATAGGTGTCACACCTGCCCCTACACCTTCTCCCTCACTACCACAGGGCCCCAAACAGTCCTTCCAGGTGAGGCACCACTTCACCTGTGCATCTGTTGGGCTCACATACTGTGTCTGGTGCTCCCGGTGTGGCCTCCTGTATATCGATGCTATCAGACTTATATTGTGAGACTGCTTCACCGAGCACCTACACTCCATCCACCAGAAGAAGCAGGATTTCCCAGTGGCCACCCATTTTA